>NC_088106.1:26092000-27376000 GCF_036370855.1 Dromaius novaehollandiae | reverse complement strand
ACGCTTCGTACGGAGACCCGGCGCTGAGCCTCGTGCTCCAGGGCTGGTGCCCGAAGTTATGCAGTGTGGGTTACCCCCATCCATCAGTCAGAGCCCAGGCGGCAGGAGACAGTGCTTGCGCTGAAAAGGTTATTAGCGTACAGCGTAAAAGGGACTAGACAAAAAAAAAGTATCGCCTTTTGAAAGAATCTGGTGCAAGTAAATAACTCGAGTGGTTACTTAAACTCTGATTGCTCCAGGAATAGACACAGCTCTCCAGCATGAAAGGATTGAGCCTAAACTGAACCTCATCTAATGCCTCTACCCACAAAGCCATCCCTTAAGGTGACAGCATGTTATATACCAACAGATAACGTTGTAAACTTTGGCAAAGCTCATGGACTTAGGTACATCTGTTATGTCTTTACAATGCCTGTGCAAGAACAAAAGCAGCAAGCACATAACGGGACCAAGAGAAATTGCTTAGGAAATTTCAGATCTGATGTATGCTTTAGAGAGAGAGCGTGAAACCTACTCATCAGACTGACCTTCTTATCACTCTGTACGGGTAGTAGATCTTGCACTGCTCAATTCTATTATAAATGTTATGAATCCAAACTGAATTGAGATGTACTGATACTGGCCCAGCGAGAAAATTGCTCATTCACTCTCTGTAACTCTTTGTCATAGTATGTGAAAAGCACTATATAAATTGCAAGTAATAAAGTACAAGGCAATGTGAAAAAATGGGCTGGTGGAAAGCATATCGGGCTGCAACTGGAAACTACAGCGCGTCAAGCGAAGGCATCCCGCGGGGCTGCTGGAGTTCAGCTCTGCCCAGCGTGATACGCTCGACTGCAGAATCAGTCAGTAATTTAGCAAAACAGTTTGTATGACTCCTCTGTGGACCGCAGTGAAACCAGCAATGTTCCTGGAAGCTGAAAAATGAGTCATTATTTTCCATGGTTCCTGTTTTATGGTCCTGTGGAGTCTTTCCTTAGTCACAAAGGACTGTTTTATATAGGAATCCTTTACAGTTCATTAGGTGGCTAAGATGAAATTATATAATGTCTAACATTTAAAACCTGCACGAGATTCAGAAGAAGTGCTGAGAGCGGAAGGAGGCAGTTTTGGTATGAACCCAATGAGGAGCTTTAATGAAATTAGTAAAGACAACATAGTATTGAGTTAGACCGTGGAACTCATTGCCACAGGGAGCTGTTGAAGCTGGGAGCTCTGGAGATCGGCCGTTGATCTGGTTTTCAAAATATACTCACTGTTGTGTTGTTAATTTTTTTCTTAGAGGGATATTAAGCCACATGCCTCCAATTTTAGTAGGCCTCATGTGGTTCAGTGGGTATTTATGGAGAAAGCAAAAGAGTCCTCATCTTCCAGTTGCAGTTTCTTGTGTTTTCTTCTGAGGCTTCCAGTACTGGCCTCGGAAACCTTTAGACCCAGGCTAGTTTGACAATGCTCTATTTAACATTTGTGTTAGGTTACAGATTGTCCCGTGGAAAAATTCCTGCTTTTCTTCAAAATCTTAGGACTTTTGCTGTTTCACCTGTTTTTTTTCACCTTTGCTGATCCCACGCCACTGTACTACAGTTTCACTGGGGTGTCACAAGACACGAGAGTCAGGGTGACCGTGTGAAACGTAGGTTTTCCAGTATCCTTAAGAGTCGGTGTCAGTTCCCAAGGAGGCTGTGCAAGCCAGCAACTTCTTCCAGCCTCCTGCTGGATAAAAAGGCAAAAAATGAAAAAAAATTTCCTATGTTTTTCTCCTTTAGAAATGTCAGTGCATCTCAAAGCTAGGAGAAATTTGGGTCAGCTTTAGTAATCACTGTGGTGGTTTGTACTGACAGTCTGTATTGCTTTCAGGAACAAAATAATAAGTGTCCCTAAGAGTGATGTTTGTTTGCCAAATAGTGTTGTCACTAGCAGTGGTTAGTGATAATTTTTTTCCTGCTGCTTGTTCATGTTTTATGTGTGTGTATGTTCTGAGAACTGCTAGGTTTAACAGCGAATACTTGGAAAAACATCAGTAGGGGTCATATGTGAAAATGCTAGGAGGAAATCACTAACAAATACTTAACCAAAACTGGAGATAGTTTGCTTTATGTTTGTGGGGCTGCCTTGACCAGGTGTTTGTGGTACCAGCAATGATGGATCTGTGATAGTAGGAAAACAAGAAAAGCCAAATATTGTAGAATGCTTGAGGTTGGCAGTTATATTTATTACTTATATACATAGCAGTATACCTCTAATCCAAGGGCATTTTGGATGGATCTTAGTGGATCAAGTTTTGTCGATCATGTTTCAAGATCTTGATTTTCATGTCAGATTCAAAATGATGCAGCAGGATTTTGAAGAGCAAGCTGTGCTTCCTCAGCCCTCTTCAATGCTCTTGCAGAGGAGTATGTCAGAAGAAGATCTGCTATTTTTAGGTGCCTAAGTGAAGTTAGTATCATGAAAATGTTAGCTTAGGTGGTGAACACCACCCCCGCAAATCAGAACTGTGTGAAAAATTGAGCCCTATTTAGGATTTGCTATAGTGAAGCAGACAGTCTCTCTAGGAGGGCAAAAAAACCCCAAACCACATAGTATGTTAAGCCTTTGCTGAGATCTTTAGCATAAAAATTCTGTCTTAAGTGTCTTTTTATTTCCCTTTCAGCTGCTTGAACATTGCTCTGTCAATACTCATTTCGACACCTCTTTTAGAACGGGAGCTGTCAGCTTCTTTGGTAGTTCAAAAACTCATCCCGATTGGTTTTAAGATATGCTGCTCTTTCTACAAAGCCACCTTGCTGCTGACTCATGCCGTGCTTGTTATGAATGAATATGAATCAGTCCTACCTATTTTTGAATACCCATTTAAATGGAGTGTGCACCACGTTTGAGTCAAGTGCAGCAAGGCCTTGGTATCAGAGGCCTTTACTTTAAACAGACCTGCCAGCATTTACCTGGTGCGGACTACATCGAACCATGATAAGCATCTCCAGTTATTTCTCCTGTATTGGTGGTGTCCCCTCATGATTTCTTCTGTATGTTCTCTGCAGGAAAATGATTGATTTCTTGAGATCTCATTCAATACTTGTGCAGAGTAGCTTGGCAGGCTGCGGATGCCGTTTGCCCTACAGCGAAGTAGGCAACTTCGGTTTCTCAAATTCTGGGCGCTGAACGGAGAGGACTCTTAGCCCAAAGCCGGCCTGCGTTGCAGACCTGAAGTCTCACCTTCCCACCCCCCCCCCAGTCACCTCCGGAGTCTGGGGACATACAAGCAACGCATTCAGAGGAGATTCCTCCTGGGGAAGAGCTTGCCCAGCTCGTATTGTTAACGCTTAATGAGTTCAGGCGATTGACTCTGCTGCAATTATTTCTTAGTGATGTATAACAAGTAGCTGTTCTTACAGGCTTATAAAATGTTCCAGAGCTCCATTAATTTGCCCTTCATTAGTTATGTAATTTTGCTAATGATCCAGGATATTTAGAGGCATTATGTCCTATGAGAATTATGAGTTTGACTGTGAGGCCTCGTGGAAGAGTTGCACACTGCTCCATCCCATATTACTACCAGAAATTCGTTCTGCCCTGCTGCATCTAATTGTATTTTTTACGTCTGTTCTGAAGTAGAGTCATCTCCTATTGGTAAATGAATAATTATTTCATATATGAAATTGCACATTTAATGGAAGTTTGAAGTGTTAAATGATTGAATTTGTTAATTGTGTAATAGTGCCAGGCATAATGATGCATTTAACCATTAACACTTTTCCACTGCATTGCCTTTAAATTCTCATGTAGTGTATTATACATTCTTGTTGCCTTTTTATCATGTGTTAATAATTGTGGAAAATAAAGATGAGAGTCTGGAAAGGGAAGTAGCTTAACCAGGCAGATAGCAGGAAGAACGATGTGTGTGTCGCTGGAGACCCCAATTGCTATGGCAGGGTCTGAGAAGAATTTGGTACCTGAAATATTTGGAGAAGTGACTGGCTAATGTGCACTATACCACCTCTCCTCAGTTTTGTTAATTTTCACAGTATACAGTACTAAGAATTACAGAGGAAACTGCAAAGAAGTGGTGAGAGGAACAACATAGCCTCTAGTTAATACTTCAGTTTGTCTGAAGAGCCCTCGGTGTCCATCAGCCCGGGAGAGTCATATGTGACCTGTCACATTTCCTTCCGACGAGACCGGGCTCTGCTGTGCTAGCCAGCGGACATCTTTATTTGCCTGGAAGCAAAAGGGTGAGACGAGCTGTTTCTCCTAGTGATAGACAGGGCACGAGGCCGAAACCCCGTGGGTCTGGTGCCAGTGTAGGGCTGGCTGGCGCTTGCGCAGGTCTAACGGGGGCTGGCTCCGGCTGACGTGGCTGCTGCGGCCGCAGGGTAGCTCTGGGAACATGCTTATTCACTCCGCTTTTCTGGAGCGTCTGGCAGTGCTCTGGCCCCCAGGGCTTCGCGAGTGCCGAAGTCCCCGCAGGGAGTGGCCGCACGTGGGCCCAGCCGTGTCTGTAGAAGCCGGATGGAGCCATGACCAAGAAACGCAGGAGGTTGCATCCCGCTGCAACAGCGCGTTAGACCGTGCGTCCGGTGTTTCCCTTGTCTGCGGCACGCTCCTGCAAGAAGCAGACTGGCCCCTGCGTTTTGGGTGCAAGATGAAGGTTTCCGGAAGGGTCCTCTCTACCGATACTGCAGTAAATCATCTTTCATAGATCAAGCGGATCAGGCCACATCATATCTCTGTTAGACTGAAGTTGAAACAATCCCTAGAAAAGCCTGAAAAGCCTCAGAAACTGACTTAAACATTATGTTTGAAAGGAAAGACATTTTGCTTCAAGATTATCATCACAATTTAGATTCTGTACATTGTACTAGGATAAAGAGGGAATTTGGCAGATGAGCTTTTGCCTCTGGAGCCCCCAGATGACTGGAACAAGCTTTCCTTTCAGCTTAAATCAGCAAACAGCGTAATCTCCTTTAAGCCTGGGGTTTAAATGGCTGTTTGAAGAAGGATTGTGCAAAATCTATTTCCAGTAATATGGTTACTGGAGCTAAAGAGTATGTGTTGTTTTCATGAGATTTTGGACAGCCCTATGGTTTCCATTAAATTATTTTAAGAATGTGTTCTGTGGTTGATGGTTTTCGCTTAAACTTTACCTATTTGAGCTACTGGCTCTTCTGTAAAACTGAAGGCAGCTCTTGGTTCTTGCACACTTTGAATGCAGTAAACAGAGTAGCTGTCGATACCCTGCATAGTCCCTTCTTTTGGCTGTGAGAAAGGCTGTTGGGTTTGTCATGCCCATCAAGAGTCACAGTCCAAGTTTCATCTTCTGATATGTCTGATACTAGTGGGAGAGTCACTGATCTCGTTAAGTCAACAGTAGCAACCTTTCCCCCATCAGCAAGTCAAGGGCGAAGTAACCAAAGACTGAAAGCGAAGGTGTGGGAGAGGGGAATGGGATCCGCGTGTTCTGGGGAGATGGGGCTGACTGAGAAGCGCCTGCTCCACTCTTAGGCTCCTCTGCTGTTGCGATGCTCAGCAGCATAATAATATTCTCACTCTCTTGCTGCCTGTTCTTTGTGTTGAATACAAGGGGTAGGTGGTTTTAAACGCGCATAAATTAAAGCTTGAAATATCTTACAGTTTCTGTAAAAGAGGAAACAACCAGGAGTGATTTTTAACCAGGTTTGCGGTGTGAAGAATGCTTGCTGGTAGAAACATCAGTAGGCAAGAAGCTGCTGGAAGCTTTTCTCAGTTTTCTGCCTTTGAAGAGCTATCAGCCAGCTGTGCTACTGGCTGGCTGGGGCAAATGTTGATTTTGCACTTGGATGACTCCAGCGTTTGCTGTTTGGGGGGAACTGCAGCAAGCCTGGGCACCTGCCGAGCCAACAGAGCTCTCCTGCTTCCAGGGTCCACACTACCTTTCTCTGGGGGGGATTATGCTGTTCCATGAGGCATCCTAGTTTGCCTGACGCTAGCAGTACCTGCTGTACCTAGGAGTGCGTAGCTGTGTCCTTAGCAGCGTGTCTTGCGTGGCGTATGTATTCAGCATGACTATTGCCTTTCCGTTCTGGCTGGTGCAGTTTGAGGATCTGGCTTTTGTGAAATAAAGGCCTGAGCATACTGCATTGCCACCACTGTTTGGTGGCCCAGTTTGCTGTGTGACAGTATGGTACAGGCTGAAGCATTTGAGCTGAGTTTTGATTTAACAGATGACACCACTTACCTTACAAGGTCCCTAGCTTTGCAACTTGTTTCCTTGCTCAGGTGGTTAGCTAATCTTCTGGGAAGAGTGGGAGGTGCCCAGTTCACCCAGGCTGTTAAAGCTGTTTCGAGGTGTTAGGGGATGGCAGGAGGAGAAGCAGAATGCATCCCAGTGGAGGATGTTCCAGCGATCCAGTGGCAATGGTGAAGATCAGACTATAGTTTTGATCCTCATGAGTGCACACACATCGCATCCCCTTTCCACTGTAGCTTCATGCTGTTCATTTGTGCCGAGTTGTCCCCATGTGTCACATATCAGCTGCTCTGCAATGACAAGTATAGTGGTTCTTCCCCTCTCTCCTGCTTGCAGCCCTGCTTCCTGCCATGGTGAGAGCAGGTATGCAGTGGAAGAGTATCTGCTTTTGGTTATTGGGAATCCCACCTCTTGCTATCCTTTTTGCTGAGAAGCAGTCCTTACTGGGACATCCTTTCTTGGTCAAACTAAGGCTTTCTAGAATTTCAGGAAAATAGTTGAATATGAATATTGAATATGAAATGAATAGCTGCCTCTTCTTGGGCTTCCTGCTGTATTCTAGTATGCAGTTGCTGGGAACTTAGGATCTAGTGAACTAGCGTGTCTTAAAAGTTACAGGTAAGGATGATTCAGATTAGTCTGAGGTTTTTATTTTGTCTTTAGTGCTGAAAAACACCCCAAGGAAGTGGATTTTCACCCTTTCAAGCTCTCTTCCCCATGATGCAATTTTGTTTAAAAAAAAGTTGACACCATTAAGAAAGCTTGAATATGCAACTAGGAATTTAATGATAAGCTTGAAATAGAAAATAAATTAGATCTTTTCATATGAGAGATGGAACATGCTTTACAGAAGAAGGATACAAAAAACACTAGCAAATTCCACAGTAAAAGTGGTAGGGCTGCACGCGGCAGTCTCTTACTATATATTTGAGTAGGGTTGCTTAGAATTCTCTACTGCCGTACATGTTCTTCCTGATCCTTGCTCGTGAGCCATCTCCAGTTTTTTGGGCATAGTGTTCCTAAAAAAATTCCTCTATTTCTAGCCTTCAGTGACAGAGTTATCTTGATGAGAGGCTAAATATTTGTGAATATTTATTAGAACTGCTATCAGAAAACTTTCCTGCAAAGCTGTGGGCAATGCTCTCAAATGTCTGAGCTAAATTACAGGTTTCTGCAAATAAAATGCTACATGTTCTTTGTCTTTGCTAGAGTAACTGACAGTGGCTCTGTGTAGAAATAAACACTGAAAACACATTTCTTTCCAGATTTCCACATCTTTATTGCTTCCAGTATCAGTGGGAGGGAGTATTTGTAGACTGTCATTCCTTCTTCCCGGCCTTCCCCCACCTCAAGGTTGAAGGCTGAAGGTAGAGCAAACGACCTTTGATAGATCTCCAGGGGAAGATGGAGCACATAATGTTGCAGTAATATAGCAAAACTCAGCACGTGACCTTGCAGGAGGAGAAATAGATTTTATTTTAAAACCAATTCTATTCTACTCGCACTCTCACAAGCACACAGATGCATGTGTCCAAGTGGGCTGGCCAGCATCTGGGCACCAAGGCACATTTACCCACACGGTCTGGCCAGCATTCCTGGGGACAACACAGAGCAGGAGGTATGCTGGCTACCAAGCCCTTGTCATGTCTCCTGCATCCTTCTAAGGCTATTTGAGTATGTGCTGGGTTTGGGTGTGCTTTTTGTACCCTTCAGGAGCTGACAGTGATTGTGATCTTTTGTGTCTCACTTCTCTCCATCCTTAGCATTTACTCACTGTTCTCATCTGGGTGCCTTACCTTATCTAGGTGTCTTGCCTTGGTTGTCCACTGTTCTCTGTCTTTCCACTATCATCTATTGATGGCTCAAGTCTGTATTTCAGTGTTGGTGTCTGTTTTTGTTTGTCCTTTGTTTTCTAATCTGGACGTCCCTGAGAACTTGACTGTAGGTTTGTTGAAATCTTCATAACCTGCCATCAACATCTGCCACTTTTATATCCCTTCTTCTGTTGTTCTCTGTGGTACTTCCACATCCATACCTTCCCATTCATTCTCCATTCATGCCAGTCTTAACATATCTATTACGTATCTCTGCAATGGGACTGTACTAGTTCTTTCTTGACTCTTGACAGAGCTGTACTCAGTTGGGTGTGAAGATGACTTCACTCCCTTGGAGTGTATTGTGAATATGCCAAGTTGCATGAGCACTTAATTTACTTATCTTTTCGTATTTTAAATATTTAAGTGAATTGCTGGCATTGTGCAGATAATATCTGTAGATGTTAACAACTGATCATGTATGGTTATGGTAATCTGGAGAAAATGCAAATGAACTATGCATACTACTTCGTCCATAAATAAAACTATTTAGCTTCAAAGCAGTATTGCCATGGAAATTCTTCACTGATAAAGTATGTGAGTTTTTTCATTTAGATTTCCTGAGCCTTTTTATTTTATGTTGACAAGATGCCAGAGGAAAAAAAGCTATAAACTCAATATTGCATATTCAAAAGATGGTTTTTTATTTCATCTTCTTAACTGCAAATCTTTCCATTTACAGTGTACAGACATGAATAAAAATTTATAATAAATCAGGAAAAAGGGATAGGAAATACTTTCGTTGACAAGGACTAGCCAAATCCAGTGCTTACTGGAAACTTTTGACTGTGTTTTGAATTGGCTTCAGTTCTATATTTGTAAATATTCTTTTGATCAGTATTTCTCAAACACATTCAGAAAATTTTCTCTGAAGCACATTTGGATTATACAAGGTAAAGTGCCCCTAAAGGGGGATACCTTAGAGAGAGCATACGTAATCGATCTATATGATGGCGCACCTAAAGTCCAGTCGCCGCGAGTGCAGGATTCGGTGTGTGCTAGTCAGGCTAGTATGCACTTTTCGTTTGGGCTCTATGGCGAGAACGGAGCTCCACGCTACCTCAGCTACCCTAGCGTTGCACTGAAGCAGCTAGTTTGAAGCTAGCTGAGATATTGCTATATAGTTTAATCATATCCTTAGACTCTCCCATGCATTGTGCCTAGTAATTGCTAACTACAGTTACTAATTTGCACCTTGTTTTGCTTTTTTGAAACTATAATTCTGCAGTTATCACTATACTTGTGTGATACCAGTTCACCCAAGAGTATACGGACTTCTAGATTAGGCATGGATATACTACAGTATTTCTGTGGGATTGTCCAAAGCAGCTGGTAGTGTTTCTTCTGGCAGAGTTTATGTTAAATCACATTGTCCTGGATGGAATATAAAGTTGGCATAAAGTTATTCTTTAAAGAATTGACTTTATTTTATGTGAATCAGCAGAATGGAACTGTACCCATTCAGTGCTTTGCGTCAGTGACTGCAGTGCTTTTGGGCTGCTACTGGGTATCTGTACCTGCATTTACCGTCTCCTAGAATGACAGTTTGGTGTCATAACCTCTAAAGTCTATCAAACTCTGTGTTCTGGATCTAACTCGGAGATTGTTGGATGAAACTCTACTACTGAGTTACACATATTGCATCAAGCTTTTTATCCCATGCCGCTATGGGATCTGTTCTCTGCATGGAAACGTCTTACAGAAGCATCCAATCTTTAATTTTTAGAATGGTGCAGCAATATGAATAGAAGTCATCCAACAGCTTACTTCAAGGTATGAGGAAAGAGCTTTGTTCAATTTCCATTTTTTAGCATATATTAAAAACAGACAAAGCAGCCCATCAGTAATTTTGGTGGAAGGCTGCAAAAGCAGACTCTTTGTGAATTAGTGATCAGTGGTAAGATAAAAACTTCCCTTTATTGATCATAGACAGCTGCATTCAATTAACACGAGAAATGATTTCATGAAATTAAACGGAGTTCACTGAGGGTGACCAAGGGGCCATGCACACTGTTAATGTCACCCAAAGGAAAAGCTTCCATCTGGCAAAACACCCATGGCATCAACCCCCCTTCTCCCAGCGGGAGCTGGCTGACTGCCCTCTGCTACCTGTGCCTGCACGCCGACTTCTGCCGGTGGCCAAGGTTCAGTGCTTGGAGGAGTGGAGTATAAGCTGCTGCCTTTGTACGCGAGATTTTATCTTCCCATGGTAAGGAGGCTTTGTTATCTACTTTGATTGAATTAAGTGCATCGCTGACCCATCATGAAGCCCTCTCAAAATCCATGCTGTGAACAGCAAGAGCCCTTGTTTTTCACATCACTAAAAGTAGGAAAGCTGTGTAAGTCCCCATGGCTCCTTAGCAGAATTGAAGAACTGATTTGCAGGCAAAAGTGCAAATTCCCTTGAGAATTTGATGTCTGACGGATGAGAGGAGAAAGCTTTGTTGATAAGGCAGCAGATCTTAAAGTTATCAAAGCATTCAAAAGGGACCATTCAGCCTGACACACGAAGCAGAAAGTAAATGGACTCCTTTGTGGTCCCAGGAGTTTTGGCTCCTTTCAGCATATCACTTTTGGCGGAATTTGCCTCTCCAGCAAACGGTGTTACATGTTCCTCAGGCAAGCCTCAGTCAGAACTAGCACAACCCTCTTGGTTTACTGGTAAGACACAAGGTTATTTCACTCTTAACAGTGCTTGATGTCTCCTTTCTCACCTGCAGAAATCAAAGTATTCCCATACCTATCACTTAGCAATTACTGCCAGAACAATTTGTTTCCTTTTCAAGTGGAAATCTACAGATTTGTCACCTGTTGAGGATTAGATGAATGATCACCAGCCCTTTGCCAGAGGTACAGACAGCAGCGGTTTCTGTGCTCTGCTGCGCTGTGCAGCGGTAAATTAGAAGACGTTCACTGTCTTTCGTGGGGAAATGCCAGTATGACTCCTCTTGTGTCCCATACAGCCCCAGGGGAAAAGTCGTGAAAGCCACTTCTTCCTTTGCTTGTCTTTCCTGAGCAGACGCATTGCACCAGGGAATTGTCCTCAGTTCGGTTCTGCTGTACTAATACTGTGCATACACATAAATGATCCCTGCCCTGGGGACCCTGAAGGTCAAATAACAAAAAAAAAAATGATACTTTGAATGTGTAAAGAAAAGAGAACACGTAAACAGAAAAAAAAAATTCTCTTCAAAAAGTGACAGTAATTATTTTCACTTGATAATATTTTAGTTGCCACACAAATGGGGTGGCTATGGGACAAAATAGGGGGGTTCTTTTTCCCATAAGGAATTAATCATATTACATGCTGGGGCAAAGTTTTGTATTTGGTTATGAACATTCAGCTAGAACCAGTTCCCATTTTATGGTCCTTTGATTTAATGAGTAAAAAGCAGCACAGTGAAGATTGATAGTTTTGCATATTTTTAATCAGAGAATCACAGTTTCTCTGGCTTTGTTTAATCTTTTAAATTCATAGCTTGACTTTGTATATCCATTCTGGTCAGAAAGCAGAAGCTTTATTGCTTTAGAAGCTTAAGCAGATATGGATTTTACCTTTTTAAAACATTAATAGTTTTTTGGTTGAGGACAAGATCATTTATATATACTTATTACTTCTGTGTTAAAGGCTAGAGGGCAGGAAAGAAATACTAGTAAAAGTTGTAGACTGAACTATTTAAAATAAAAAATTAAACTGGACAAAGCTTTCCCTATATAGATAGAGGAGGTATTACTTTATCTGCTGAAAATCCCACTGAACATTGATTTTATTATGTAGGAACTCTTCTGACAGATAAAGCTGCCCATAAAACTTTTATGTCACTATTATTACTGAATCATCTCTTGAAGTGTACATTATATAGTGGATTTCTTAACCACTAAATTGTGTTCAATGAATTTTCCAACAACTAGACTTACCAGAAGAATTTTCCTTTTTTTTTTTTTTTTTTTTTTTTTTCCCCAACCAGCTGCATTGTGGAAGCTAAAGTGCTTCCTACCTGTTAAATACTCATTCTGGTGACAGGAACTTGCCTGAAATAAAGTTTTGTCTATGTAGTTTTTCATGCTTCCCCTGCCAGAGGAGTATATTAGAGACTTTCAGAGGATACTTCCATCTGACACAGCTGTGACCAGATGTGCATTGCATCTTTGGATCTTAGGAATGGCATCTGCAGGAGGAAGATTGATTGCTACATGAGAAAGCCTGCTGTGGGAATCGAGCAGAAAAATCTATAGAAAATCCTAAATAACTGAAGTGGAGATGTTTGCGGCACTACCACACCCTCTATCTGAAACAACATGTTTGAGAAACTGCTTTCTTCAAAAAATGAAAAAAAAATCCAGAGAGTCTAGAAGTCTTGTTAATTTGGGGCTTATGTATTAGGTTATCAATTAACATGTATGTTTATACAAATTTATACTTGCTGGCATAGCCCTATGCTGACAGCTTCTAAACTTGGCTGGAATTAATAAATTGAAAAGAAGAATTGATTAAAATATGTAAACAAGCTGAGCTCAAATTGCTGATTACTCAGATAGAGCAAGCAAGAGAAGGCTGGAGTGTCTAGTGAAAGCGGAATGATAAGAAAGAAACAATTTCTTTGTCTGAGCAAGCCTGAGCTAACTGAGATTTGAATCCATGTATCTGTAGTCATATGGAGTAAAACTAGCTGACTTAATTAAACTACTTTTTAAAAAAGAGGACCAGAGGGACAGAAGAGCAATAACTTGTTTAAGTGACATATTCTAAGGTCTTATTAGGATTTTGTGCTACTTCTTGTAAATTGGTCCCGTCAAAAATGCCAATCATCGTATAAAATTCTCCTGCTTTTTCTTTTGATTTTGGAGTTGGAATGAATAAAATTATCCCTGGTTATGTTTTTAGGAATGCATTTAGACTGCCTAATTTACATTTGCTAGGGAAAACCCCCAAAGCAGGAAAAGTGGCAAACTCGTAACTTAAACTCTGAACTGCCCTGTTAGACGTCCGAGAACGTGCACTATGAAACACACAGGAGCACGTTTCCACTTTTGTGGAAACTACCATGAGTGGGAGCAAAATGCAACATCTTGCCTGCTAGCAAATTATTGCCTGTTTTTCTTACATAGCCAAGTTGAAAATGTAGCCAATTAATTTACATCCCGAATTTTTCTATTTTGCAAATTAGTTTTAAATAATGTAATTGAATTTAAGTAGATATTAACAGCATTGTTATCATAGACAAAAATAATTGATTTTAAGCTTTTGTTTTCTCCCATATATCAGATAGAACAACATCCTTTTCTCTTAAATAAAAACAACTTCTTGACACAAAACTGAGAGTCATTCAAGGTCTCCAACCTTGGAGATATTCAAAACCCAACTGGATGTGGTCCTTGGCTACCTGCTGTAGCTGACCCTGCCTTGAGCAGGGGTTGGACCAGACGATCTCCAGAGGCGCCTGCCAACCTCAGCCTTTCTGGGATTCAAGATACACAGCGAGAGCGTTCCCCCGAGAAGTGTGAGTTCCACAGCACGGTTTATATAGACACAAATGCTAACTGTAGTGTTTACTGACTTTCTTCAGCCGGGGGTATAATTAAAAAAAAAAAAAATCCTTCATGTTGCCTTCATACAAATGACAGAGAACGATGTGAAATTAAACCATATTTTTATTAATTTAAATGAAAAGAATCTTTTTTTTCCTTCAAAGTCAAACCTAGTGTTGGAACCTAAATTAGGATAATTGTGAAATTACCAAAGGAAACACTAATTTTTAGGAATATGAGATGTTCTCATGAGTCCGGCCATGGGACACATTGTCTTCTATAAAATCCTACAGGACCAGGTGGTACTGCCTTGTTCTTTTGCCGGAACAAGTGTGGTCTGCCTGGCACTCTCACCTGGATTTTTAAGATAAAGTGAAGAATAACAAATCGCTTATTCTTTTCTCAATATGAAGGGCACTGAAGTGAATGGATATCCTTGTCGTGGTCTCTGGACCCAAAACTATAGCAAAAGGCAAAGTGCAGCTCCTGAAGTTTTTGTAATCCTCTTGGCAAAATGGCAAAAAATAAATTAAATGCTCACTGTCAATTTTTACTGTATTTCAAAACAAGGTAAGTGTGAGAGCTAAGAGGGACTATCCCATGTTCGTGCTGGAACCTGTGTCATCCTGGAATGCACTCACTGTCTCTTTTAAGGGTAGAAACAGGGGCAGATCCTCGCTGGAGCTTGCTCTCATCTAGCAGCTGAGATTGCAGTGTCCCAGCAGGCATAGCCCCTTCCTCCTTTCCCGTTAAGGGCTACGGATGACTTTCAAGGCCTTAGATGCTCATTTCCCCTTGAAATTGGGCTCCCAGATGTCTTGCCACAGTTTCGTGGGACTGAATGTTAAAGCTTGTACGGATAAAACCAGCAAGCAATTAGAGAAGCTCTGTGGGGGCTGAGAGAAAAAGGAGGAGGAAGGTATGTGTGAGGCTATGTTTTTGCAGGCTTGGTTTAAAACTCAGGAGAGTGTTGGAGGTAGTTTGTGCCGCTTACATCTCTAATTACATGGGGAAGTAACTGCTGATTGTCTAAGGAGCAACTATCAGCTGAATGGGTTATTGGGAGGATTTGCATGTCTGACTGACACGGGGAGAATGGTGTTATGGTTTGCCATATACCAGATGATTGGGTCTGTTGCTTTTAATTTATCTCATGGTGTGCATTGGATTATCCACATTAAGGTGAATTATTTCTCAAAGAAATAGGTGGATTTTTTTTCATGGGCACCTAAGAAAACTAGATTCTTAGTTTCTGGTACTTTCGAGTTGCGCGTCCAGCTCCAGATTCCATGGAAATTGTGTCCTTAGAGCTTGCTGCTGCTGGGAGGAGCCTCTAGCTGGAATTACCTTTTTAAAGTGAATTAGTTACATTGGATTGACCTCTTGTGTAGATGCTTGCTCAGGCTTCACATGCTTCATGCCCTGGGTTTGACTTAGATTGGGAGGCAAGAACCTCTGAGGTTGTACAGCCCAGCTGCTGCTCTTACAGACATAATTTTACTTTAGGTGTGCTTCACTTTAAATCTGAATTAGAGCATTCACCTGCAAGTTTAGTGTGCAAATTTTGCATAAATTAATTTCGTCTGTTTTCATTACTTCTGTGTAGACGTAGTTTTTATTGAGATCTTTTTCTATTGTGCTTTCTTTCTCTAGAGCAGTTTGTGATTCTTTGTGATTGGGTATAGAGACCCAATCTAGCCTTCAGCTGAAGGAAGCAAGGCAAGCTGAGGTGATGGAGGGGAGCTAATTTACCTAGTGTCCAACAAGAGCCTTCATATTACACACGCGGTAGTCACTGTCTATAGTGATGATTTGGGTTTGTTTTGTTTTGTCTTTTGTTTTGTTTTGTTTTTGAAGAAGGATTAGATTAGCTTCTCCTTACCCTAAGATGCTTGGGGCACTGAATCTGGATGGAGATGATGGGTAGAAGAAGAACATGTCCCCTAAAATAGTCTCTCAGGAATGTAAGGATGTTTTAGATATTGAAGTCCTTTCCTCCAAATGAAGTTAAGCTGGTGCTGGGAGCTGAGTGTGGCAGAACGGCTGGAGGCAGTTGCACACGTCAGCCTGGTTAAGACGCCCTCGCCTTCCAGCAGCTGCCTGCACGTGGGCAGCGCGTGCAGGCCCTGTGTTTGGGCAGTTCTGTTAGTGCTCAGCGTAGACAAAAGCACTGCTGTGCACGTGTGCTGAACAGGCTGTCCAGGCGTTACCGGGATTGCCTTCGCCTTTCTGGAGCTCCTCATGCAAAAACTCGTTAGAACTGAGGAGGGCGGGTGTTCGCTGCCCGGTACGCGCGGCTGCTGCTTTCGTGTCTAGTGCGTGCTGGCTGCTTGTGGGTTAATAATTTGTAAGTGTGAGGTTCCTTGTGATACACTTGGCCAAATCTGATGTACAAACTTCAATCTGAAGTGAGCAGAGCCTTGCAAAATAAAATGTTTTTGAAAGTTAAATTGCAGTCATTTATATGAAAATGCCTTAGGTACTTCATTCCCCCCCCAACATACTCATTTTATAGCACATCAATAATTCATGTGCATATTGGTTGCAGACATAAAGCACAAAAATGTACATACTTTATAAAGCATAGATTTTTATGAAACAAACATGAATTGCTCCTGTCTGAATGATAGTAATGCCTGATTGGTTCCCATACCATTTAATACATGATGGATCGTTTATGATTATTCATCGACATGAGGAAGGAAAAAGATCCTCTGCTGCAGCAGCGGTTCGCAAGAAGTCTCCAGAAGCGCGCGGCCCGCAACAGCGGGGCGATCGGCGGAGCGAGGAGGCGGCACGGCCGGAGCGGCTGGTGGCCACCTTCACGGCGAGCAGCCGCGGGCCGCTCTGCTGCGGCGGCTCGGCTGCGGGGGGTGCGGGAGGCGGGGGCGACCCGGGGGCTCCTCCTCTGCGCGCTGCAGTAGGCCTCGCCAGGCAGCACGCTGCTTCCTGCTGGGGCTGCCTCAGGGAAACGTTGAGGATGGGGAGATGCTTTGTCTTGGCCCCGCCATTGGGAGCCCTGTCCGACCGGGGGGATCGGCCCGCGCCCCTCGCGGCAGGGAGGAGCGTGTCGGGGCAGAGCGCCGGGGAGCCGCTGCCCGGCTCCTGGGGTCTGCAGCGGCACCGGGCCGCTTGTGCGAAAGGAGTTTCGTGCTGGGCGCGGGGCCCCGATTTCGGCGTTTAACGCGAGGATTGGCCTTTCTCGGAGCGGCAGAGCTTGTGGTTGCGGCCTGTTCGGCTGGCGTCGCTCCGTCTCCCCAGACTAGGGAGGAAACGTGGCGGCGTTCCCGCCCCGGGGGGAGGCCCTGCGCAGGGTGGGCCCCAGGCTGGGCCGGGACTGCTGGGGAGAGCGGCCTGGCGCACGCAGACGTCAGCAGCGCGGGGCCCTCGGGAAGCGTCTCTCTCCCACCCATCCGCGGCTGCCTAGATAACCATCGCGGAAATAGTGTCGCTTGAGGAATTGGCTGTGAGGAAATTGCTGGAGACGGGAGAACACCCGAAGTGTGGGAATCACGTTGCATCGCAGGGCGGCGATGACTCGTCCAAAGGAACCGAGCCGCCTGAGAGCTTTCCTGGCTGTGGCCGAGGCCTGCCGGGAAAAGTAACCGTTGACTGTTCTGTGAGTGAAAAATGTGTAGTTTTTTTTAATCCATCAATGCATCTTTGTCAGCTCTTGCAGGCACTAAGGTAATTTTATTCAGAGAGGTCTCCTGACGATAGCAGTGCGCTATCGGAACGGGAAGGCAGGCCAGGTGCCTCACCGCTGGCGGAGCTGACCAACACCAGTGCGCTCGGGCTGCGCACGGATAGTCTGCGGAAGCTTTTAGCTTTCGCTAAAACTCTCAGGTAAAGCTTTTTCCCAGTAAAAGTATCATTAATATTCAAAACCAGACATATGAAATTTTTTTGACCAAGCCTGCAAAAACACATCCATCCGTGAGGACGGATTTACCCCGTTAGGTCGAAGTCCGAATGAGGGACCCTCCCTACCTCCGCCCTCCCTGCAGCTTACACCAGCAGCTCTGCCCTGGAGCTCCGTCGCTCCGGGTCCCCCTTATCCCCTGCTCTGGCAGCGCCGGGGTTTGCTGCACTGCATCACCTTTGCAGGCACTTCTGGGAGGGAAAGACTGAGAGTTTCAGGCCAGCAGGCAGAGAGGCATTGATTTTAAATTTTACTTGCAGTTCTCGGGTATTCTTGCCTTTATAGGAAATAGTCACAGGAAGTTTGGGTGAAGAAGGCTCTTTCCTATGTAGGTTACTTCATGGATCTCATTTTTAATTTTTTACAGGGTCATGGGTTGTGATGCAGAGATTTTTAAAGCAATCATAATAATAATATAATTGCACATGTTGAGAAATACATTTTGGAGGAGAGGATTGCAGTCGTGCCTCAAAAGAGCAACAAAGAATTCTTTAGAAATCTGTGCCGGAGTTTTGCTCCTGCGGTGTTTTACTGAGGTGCACTTGCTTTTGAATATGCCTTGGAGGACTGTTGCACAGTAAGAGAATATAATCAAATCACTTAGGGGGTTGGTATGGCTTTTTCTATGGATTATCTGGATGTGGCTATAATAACAGTGGCTTTTTCCTCTGGCAGATCAGTGCTGTACATTGCCATGAAATGCCTGCGCACTTAAACTTTATTGCAAATTTAAATTACTTACATTATTTTGTTGGACAGTAATTCCCTGAAGCATTATAAACCAAATCATTAATTACTGTTCCTAATGTGCACGATCCATTGGAAAACATTAAACAACACTCACGGTTCCCTTTATTGTTATTGCTCTTTCAGTCCCTGAGGCAGCAGATCAGATGGGAACTCCTGGGCAATCTCGTACTGACATTCTGTGCTGCTGACATAGATGGCTGTGGGCTGCAGATGTTCACAGCACCATATGGTATCTGCACATTGTCTTCTGAAATTATTACGAAATATACTGTTTTGGAGGGGAAAGATAATCCAACCATAAATATTAATCAGTGCAGCTGGAGTTTGAATAAAAATGCAGTGTAAAAGTGTCATAATGGAATTCCAGACTTTTCCTGTTTTCATTCACTTATTCTTTTTCATACTGCTTCACAACTGAAAATCTATTTTTCAAATAAATCTGTGGAAAGCTTACTTATTGTCTGAAAACAAGCTGGTTTCTTTCCTGACATGAACATCCCAACTAAGATGCACTGTACGAGCAAAATGCAATTTTTATTGGGAGAGCTAAACCAGTGCCTTACCCAGCAAAAGCTGCTATCTTGTTTTTCTCCAAAACATTGATAACCACAGCTGCAGAGCTGAAAATTGTGCTTCTCTCCTGTCTGAACTTCGGTAACACTAGGACATCAGTGAAAACCCTAGTACAATCTCACGATTAAGCCTGGGTGGAAGGCCTTATTGAATTTGACTCTCTCTGACCTCCTCTATTTTTCCTCCAAGTAAATGTTTCAAATAAGTATTATTTTCAGTGTCGCAGGAAGATTTATTTGAACACAGATATCTATTGCTAGCCCTCTTGGAGTGGCTTTGTAGTATTTACCTGGGTGTTGCTTTCTTCCAAAGGTCGCTTCATGTCAAATGTGAGCATCTACCTCCATGCTTCTTTCATGGAGTGCACTATTACGTGCTTTGTGCTCCACTTTATACTAGCCTCTATTTTACGGGGCAATAGCTAGCTTATAGTTAATGCCCGGCGTACGTCTGGGCCCACTTCTTGTGTCCCTAAGGTGCTAGAAGGAAGATGGCACTGAATATGCAACCTCGACGTAGCACATTCAGCGGAGATTAGTTGTCTACGGATTCATTTGTCCCTTTGGTTTTGCTTGTAGTGGGTTTCTTGGCCATTAGGGCATGTTAAAGACTTCTTTTTTTAACTAAGATTTTTTGCTTGAAAACAGTTTAAAATGTTAGGGGAAGGGTTTAATTCCTTTAGTGCGGAGTTGATTGAATTCTCTGAATACTTTTGTTTTGATTTTGCTTTTGACTTGTGCCTCTCTGCATTGTGTGCCTGCTGATAGAAAATTGCCAGCATATTCTGCAGTGACAATAAAATAAACATTAGCTGTCATGTTGTAATTATGCTACATGATAGCCCAGGATTTGATTGCTGTCTTATACTGAGAGTGGTAGAAGCATTTATCAGGGCCTAGTACTTTTGTCATGTACATTTTGTTAAGAGCTGCCCTTAAGCATGTTTTAGTGTTTCTTTTGGCTTTTTTTTTTTTTTTTTTTTTTTTTTTTGGCGGGGGTGGGGGGGGGAAGAACAGGATATGGAAGTACTTTCATTATTCTAGGCACACTTGCTGTGAGGTGATTAGGAGAGATTTCAGTGCTCCGTCCTTGAAGGACCTCCTGTACTTTCCTAATCAACCCATAAAAGTTAGTGTCAATAACTTGTACAGAAAGTTCTTCAGAAAATTATCCAGCATGTATGGCAATGACCTCAGATTAAATGGCCTGAATTAAAAACAAGAGTAGGGCTAAACAGGGGCAGGGTCTGTCAATGCTTAACACACGGCAAGGTAGGTATGAGACCTTAAATATTGGAATACGTGTTTTACAAGTACTGCTTTAAATCACTTTTTTACTGAAAGTGAAACTAAAAGACTATAAGAATCTGGGAGCTTCTTAATTTGTGCAGAATTAAAGAAAATATGAAGGCATTTTGAATTACTTCAAAAGCTTTACCATGGTAAAAGCAAGTTAGCAGAACCAAATTCTTTTTGAAAGGAGCCCCAGTGAATACCTGGCTCTCCATCGCAGTGCCATTAATTTTACATTGCCTGTGACCCCGTCGAAGTGACACACAGTTACACGGATGTAATGGAGTGGAGAAGCTGGCCCTTGTAACAGCTCTAGTGTAAGGAGGATGGCTTCCCATCACCATTTTATGTACGGGAATGCCCTCATTTTATCAGTCTGAAGTTACTGATTTTTGAGTGGTTATTAGACTTAGGCATGTTCAAGTGAGTCAGAATCACAATGCATGAATGATGTACCAAGTATTTTAGGCATTAGGAAATTGTATTTCAGGTTTACAAAAACACAAACATATTAACCGCATCTGTTCCTAGGAAAATTTAATTCAATTGGATGGCTTTACCAAAGCTGAATTTAGCTCAGTAGACTCCATTAGTTGATAGTGAGCAGATGCTGGACCATGCACTTTAATGGAGTTAGTTCTTGAAATCACTCATGCTAGTAGAAAAGTCCGTGACGACTTCGGCTAGTAGGTCACCCACAATTAAAGGTGACCTCTGAGCAGAGCACCTTCTGTAACATCTCTGCCAGCATGCCCTGCTACAACAGCCGTGGCTGCCATCTGCTTCGGCATCAGGGGAACCATCCTAACCACGTGGCTGAGCAGGGGGAGGGCCTGCTTCCTCGGCCAGCGGGGCTCCCCTTCCCCTTCCCGGGCAGATCTGTGGGATCAGTCTGCACTAGTGCAACACGAGACTCTTGCTGTGGTTTCTCCTGTTGTTTGTAATTTTCCTCCTCTTTTTTAAAATATTCTTTCATCTTGGCCTTATCCCTTTCTTTCTAAATGCTAATGAAGCAATAATTGATGTAATCTTTCCCAAGCCAAAGTACTGACCTCTGTTGTTACTGGTGGTTAGCAGAGATAGCTACAATGTGATTTGATATGAATACACGTAATATTTAAGTCTCTTCAATTTCTATGTTGTCTTACATGAAAGTTTAATTATGTGGAAAGCTGTGAAAGATCAGGTGTTAGATTCTCTGCTGCTGCAGGGTTACGCAGGGGCACTGTCAGAATATTGTATATGTGCAACCTTTGTCACAGTGGGACTCTCCATTCATTATTGGGCGCCCTCAACATTGATCCGAATGTTTCTGTATGAAAAAAGTTAGCAATCCCCTGGAGTCTTCTAGCTTGCGTTTTGAAATGCGTAGACATACAAACCTGTGTAGATCACCTTATTTACTGTAAAACCTATATTTAATTTTAGCAGTGGGAGTGAATTTGGAAGATATATAGCGTTTTCTGTCAATGATTTAAAAATGTGACTTAAATGTGTGATAGAGTATTAAAATTCTAAATACATGAAGGATATATAATGTCCCAGCTACTTCCATATTACAGCTCTACTGCTTAAATTGTAAAAGGTCCCCTGTGTGATAAGTAAGATTATTAAAGAGTGAACTTACAGGACAGTGCCATTGGTTCAAGCCAAATACTCTGTGAATAAAAACTTCCCATGTGGATTTTTCACTTCTCTGGTGAATTTTCTAGCAGTCTCCAAGCTGCTTAGTGGTGAGGGGTTTATGGGAACCCTTTAAGTGGAATTCTGATTTCCAGGCTCTTATACTGCCACCAGCAGAGGTTTCTGTAATGTAAATCCTGGGAACCTCACCGTCGCAGCAGTGCCGGTGAAGACTGTAGTAATATCAGCTCATCTGTTGGGCTCTATTGAAGGCTCATCAGCATGAGAAACAAATACAAAGCTCTGATGCAAAACAGAGTTGTTAGCTGGAATTGCCGGTTTTCAACCTGTGCTCCCACAAGAATATCCTGGAATAGATTAAACTTGTTCATACACTGTCATCTTTGGGACTGGATGAGGGAGAGAAATAGAGGTTAAAACTGTAACAGTTTTTTTCTCTGACTTCTTTAATCTTGCAGGTTTGCTCCATTGTTAAAGATTCCTCAGAGGCTAGCACTGAAAGGAGACGTCATATTTACACGGGAAATGTTGTTTTGAAGAGTGATGGTGGAATATGTGGAGAAGATTGATAAGAAAGCAGTAATCAGCAATTGAATCTTCTTTTCTAAACCTTGTAAGTTCCCCACACTGGGAGGTCTTGATTAACCTGCATCATTTGATGATGAGTGTAGATTCTGGAAAAGCATTTTGGGATGTTTTTCAAAACAGAGAAGCAGAAGCTACTAACACAGGAAAGTTGGCTGATGGGATCAGGTTTTTCTGCCAGTCCCAAGCATTTACTGTAGATTCACATTGCTTAGCAGTTCTGCCCTGACACTCTTGAACTCTCTTCTCATATGGTTTTGTTTTACTGAAAATATTTTGTAGAAATTTCTTTAGGAACTTGTGTTTTTAGTGTGTTCAGCTTCTCAGTGCAAATCAGGATATGATTTCATAGCTTATGTAATTTGATTTTTCTTACTAAGTAACTTAAAACTAATTCATATTTGCATTGGCTAGGGAACCAATTGCAATGGGAGGACAAGGGCAGGCATCAGAGCAAAGCAAGCAGTGAGTCCTAGTTCAGTAAAGAAAGGGATTTCCCAGAGCCCTGTATAGAAACCCTTTGTACCATAATGAGCTCTGATATCTAATTACATTGGGTTGCTATTAAGGAAAAGACTTGAATTTACATTCAGCTCGTTATAAACTTTGTTGCAGGTGGGGAGGGGAAGGAAGTATCAGCACTATATAATGTTTGGCTCTCCCTTTGATTTAAGCGTTTCCTGGAGTGCAGTGAACTAAAGCACAAGAGCGGGTAAGCAAATTTGCGAATGAAACTCAGTGGTGGGTAACTTGGCTTGGGGAGCTCCGACTACTTCCCTGTGTGACAGCATACCTGCAATGGCAGCTTGCTCCTTGCCTCTAGTCCTAAAGGTGATCATCAGGAATCCTGGCCCATGACCACCTTGTAGGCTTAGGGGCAGAGTTAATTGTCGTGAAATAGTAAGATCAAGATCTCAGTGTGAGAGGAATGATGCAAGTGGTGCATACCACCCGGCGTTTCTCTGACTGATACAACCGTAGCTGAAAAAGACTGGATACAAGCCAGTGATATTACTGGAGAGCCAAGGGACGTAACAAGAAAAATGCCTTCTTCTTTTAGTCTGTAACTGGTCACAGTAATTGGCCTAATAATGTCATCCCAAAGTTATTTATATGCAGCTATACTGGGATCGATGTTATTTATGTATGTACTGTAGGGACAAATATAAGAGAGAAACCATATGCATTTTGATGGATGCCATATGATTCTGGTTCTGATCCTCTGAATTCCTCCCATTCCCCTCATGTTTTATAGGAGCAAAAAAATCAGCACAGATGTATCTTTTTTCCCTAGTTTTAAATTTTGAAGTTTTAGCCTACTAATGTTTCATCTGCATGTTACCGCAAACTATGGGAACAATGTATTTTCTTGACACTGTCTGGCATGTTCTGAAAAGGAGAAGCTGTTAGGAAAAATTAATAGTTGAAAAATATACAGCACAAGGAAAATGTGCCTCCCCTCCTAATCCCAAGCCTAGGTCTTTGGATATCCCTCTAACTGAGGGGGGAGGAGGCTGCCACACATGCTGATAGTAAAAGACCTTACTGTCGAACAGGTATACATGAAGGAAAATAGAAAGGTTGAGTGTTGACCTGACTTTAGGAAGATGAGCCTAGTAGATAATACAGGGCTTTCCAGAACAGGCAGGTCAAAGTGTTTGTGGCATTGTATATGCTGAATAAGCATCATAAATACTTGGTGCTATTTTTGTACCTGTTATTCTGTAGAAAGAAGTTAGTATAGTGCTAAGAGTGTGGAAATCCTGATCTCCAAGGGGAGAGAGGTGAGAGCAAGTAAATTTTAAATGTGAGAAATTTATATGAGATTGTTGGGTTTTCTGCATGGGGCTTTTTGCAGAGTTTTGTTTATTCTCTCTTTCCTTCTCACCCTGCTTGATGGTGAAGGAATGGCTGAAATTTTTGTTTATTCTCTCTTTCCTTCTCACCCTGCTTGATGGCGAAGGAATGGCTGAAATGAATGAGAGACTAGCAGGAGAGTCACTATCTCATCCTTTCATACTGGGAAGATAGCCTTCAGATAAGCAAACCGCCTTTGGGCGCAGACTGTGTTGTACAAAGTACTCTGCCTGTGCAGAATAAATCACTGACCCCAAGCAATCTGGTCTAAGAGTCTAATCCCAATTTCATCAAAGTGTTTCCATACACTTTGGGTCAGCAAAGAAGATCTAAGGTAGGTGATTACTTACTGATGGGAAGAAAGCCAACGAAATGGTTGATATTACAAAGTCACAAGAGGAAGCTGGCATTTCAGCTAAGGGGGGCTTTTGCATTCAGACTCTTATTTCAGTTTGGTTACAGAACTGTCTTCCCTGAGCCTCTGCAACGTTGTGTCATAACAAGAAAACACAACTGCAGGTATTCTGAGACTGTCATTTATAGATCAGTCAAGCAAAAAGACAATTATACATCTTTCTGGCACACAGCTATCAGCCAATCTGGATGTTCTCCTTCTGTATATGTTATGAGTGATCAGAGATGATATGGTATAACTGATCAGCGATGGTTTGTACCCTTCCAAAAATATCTCCAGCTTAGTGATTTTATTATAAATGCTAATAATTATAATTATCTCCTGCACTTGGAAAATGTTTCTAATTGATAGCAATAACATGGAAGTGTCAGGAATTTTTATAGGTGAGGATATGCTGAGCCCCTTATGATTATTAAAAGTATATCTAAAAATAACACTATTTGATGACCTACTTGCTTATATTAAAAAAGCCACATGAAGTGGCTAGCTCTACCAGTAAGTAGACAGAATCTGATTGCTGATATTTTTTAAATGTCTGACTTACAGATCAATGAAGAAAAAAGAGAGTTTTGAATATTTCTGGAGCAAACATTTCTAGTCATTGAATACTTCTGTACGTTAGGTGTGATAAATGATGAGAAGTGAGTGGAACCATTTATAATATAAATAAATAAATAAAGCCGAAGTACTTCTTCAAAACCTGAAGAAGCTTTCTGGATGCCTGTGGCAGCCCAGGCGCCCGCAAGCACGGGCCGGTTCCACAGCGCTCTGGAACAGGGAAGGAGCCAGGGCTGTCGCCGGGTGGACTTTGGCCAGGTGCTCGGACGCTTGTTGCCTGTTCTTGCTTTTCCTTTTTGGCTTGCTGTGAAAATAGCTATTGCATGATATGCAGAACTGCGGTAGTTTCACCGCATTCAGGATCTGATCCAGACCCCAGTGAAATCACTAATGGCAGTGGACACGCTCCCTTGAGACATTAACCAGCTCAATGGAGGATTTTGCTCTTCGGTTCAGCCTTTCTTCTGGCTGTCCTCCCAGTGACGGGAAAGGGAGTTTTGTCTGAATTAGGGCTGGCGAGTGCTGGGGGATTTATCTCTGCTCCAGCCCAAGAATGTTTTGTGGGCCTTTTGAGATTACTCACTGTTGGCAGCTTAATGTACATTTTAAATTGTTCCAAAACGCTAATCCAGAGCAGGAAAGGGCTGTAGGAATATGTCTAGGACAGTGTGCCAACACCACTGATTTTTAACTACTCCCCCTTTGGAATTTCTTATTAGCTAACTTTTTCCCTTTCCTATCACTGGCTTTATGCAAAGAAGCAGGTAACCATTCCTTTGCTGAGACAAAGCTATAGGCACCAGTGAAATAATTTTTAAAAACATAGGGAATGGGACTGAGTGAAGGAACCCAACCAGGTAAAGGAGTCAGTGACAAAACACTAGCTCTTGCTGCTGCTGCTGCAGAGAAACGGCAGTGTCCGCCACGGTGTGTGACTGACTGCGAGGACTTTGGTAGGTTGCAGTGCTTTTGGCCTTTTTGCTTTTTAATGTCTTAAATGTATCAGGAATGGCGAATTGGCAGCATCACCGTTTACAAGGAGGAGTTGAATTGGTATAGTGGGAGAATTTACTGCAGGCCAGACTGGCTAAGTGGACACTTGCGAAGCGTTGGTTCTGCTTGTGGGACGGGAACAACCGTAACATCTCTGTGTTGCGGGAACCCGGAGCTACTTTGTGGAATAAAGGGCAGGTCCTCAGATATTACCTGAGTAGATATTTGACAGTCCTGCTGTGGAAGAGGCAACCTAGTATAGATAATTTTCAGATGGTTTAGTTGTTTCAGTAAGGACACATAAGGGTTGAACATTTGTCTGAAACTTATTCCTAATCACTAGCATTTACTGAAAATAGTTGTTTCAAAATGTCACAAGGATGTGCTTCTTTGTAAGATTTCTTAATATACCATCCACAGATTCATAAACTTTGCATAGCTATATGAAGATGGAAGATCTCTAGAAATCTGTTTTCACCTGCCAAGCTCTATATTATTTTAAATAATTGTCAGAAGTGGTGAGTGGATGAGAGAGTTCATTGAGAGTTTTGAATTTGCAGTGGAAGTTGGAGGGGATCCGTGGTCTGAATCTTATTTTGGTAAGTTCCACCTCAGTGGGTAAACGTTTCAGAAGCTCATTACTGTGCACCTGGCTCATTTCTAAAAGCTTTTCATGTTAAATGAGATCTGTTGAATTCCACATTCGGTAGAATATTTAAGAACATACCAAAGTCAATCCTGTTAAACCCAGCAGTTAAACCAATGCCAGTGAGTTTTGAGCATATACTTAAAGCCAAATATATGCTTAGTTTCCTTGTGATATGAGCTTTTTATTCCTTTAAAGGTTTGGTTGGGCTCAAGAACTGTGCTGTGGTTCAGATCATTTTATCTGAACCGGCTTGGACTTCTCACTACCCTGTTCTAGAGCCTTGAGAAGACTGTCCACCTTCCTAGAAGGGATTTTGTATGCTATGGTTTAAATTCCAATATGCAGCAGATACTGTCTGGAAATGCTCTAGAAACCAGAAAAGCACATCTATGCTTTTCTTTTTGACAGAAATGCTGGAACTAGATGGCCAGAAAACTGGTGCTAAGAAGAAATGGGAGGGCTCTGAAGGTGCTCATAAGCATACCATGAGGAGGGCCATGAAGTTAGCGACATGCTAAACTGATAGGAAAAGCAGAGGTACCAAGATAATTATAATTAATGTTATGAGGCCCAGTGCATTTAGCAATGAAATGAATGCCAGTAATTTAAATGGCATTTAGTAGTTTACAAATGCAGGGTTCAGCCAGAAATGTCACTCCTGACATCCCGCTGGTGCTCCGGAGCCTTACTCTGAACGTGGCAGCTTAGCCCTTTGGATCAAAGGATCCCTCTCCATTCTCAGGCAATAGTGCTCTGGGGTACTGGGCTTCAAGCCCATATTTTAGTTTGTGCTAAAAAAAGTAAGAAGTTAAATAAAAGTCACTGAAATGCTTGCTTCTCCTGAATTATTTCCTAGGTCTGAATTTAAAAATGAATGTTTTATTTATCAATATTGCCTCAGCAATTGCCTTCTCACCTGGTATGTTCTGGGCATCGTGCAATGTCCTCGAGCCATTTTCGTCCAGTGGAAGCCAGGCTGCTTTTTCAGCCTTCTTGTCTGCTTTCAGAGATGTTGCCTGATTCTGTGGTAGCTGGCAGGAAAACCTCTGATAACTTTTAATATTTTAATGTGTTGCAAAGTACCATAAGTGATAGAAATCTTACCTAAAGCGGGGAGAGAAGGATGAACCCATAAAGCCAGCCTCTTCATCTTCTAAACTGATTTTATTACAGCTGTAATAGGAGCAATTCCAGTTAAAAGGCTCTTGTCAGACAACAGTCTTTACAGATTACAGCTGCATGAGAAACAATCTTGGTCAAACACAAATCATGAATTGCTCCAAAAAGATGATAATTCGCTGAAAGTTCCCTTCCACTGAAAATGACTTTATTCTGATGAGCAATAAAGAGTATTAATTAAGTCACAGGTGGAGCAACTGTATTAACTGGTGTTTTTGAAAAGAGCAGAAAGCTTTTCTGGAGGATTTGTAGAAATGAGTGTCATCGGCTGCATTTCAAGATCCGGCATCTTTTAAGGAGCAAATTCTCCCCTGCTTCCCTCCCATTGCCCTCCAAAAACTGACCTTGGCTGAACTGGCATTTTGTATTAAACCTAGCTGTTCCATAATTTCCAATCTCTCTTCCAGCAGTCCAAATGGAATGATTCACTTACATAAAACACGTTAGGGCTCATACAGAGCTTAGTGTACAATATGAGCTCATCAAATAGATGTTATTGCACTAAATGGGAGTCCTCTAAAGTCCTTGTCAAGTGCATCCTGCTGCCTTCAGAGTGAAGGTCAGGGAATTTCGTTTGCAGTCTGAATATGGAAATTTCTCTGTAGAACTACGGAACTATTAAGCTATTCCTCTCAAGGAAGTTATGTACCTCTCTGACTTTATTGCTGCCCAGAACGACCAGGGGTATTTCAGTGTTGCCTTGTTATTCTGCTTCTCCTGTCTGATCACTCTGCACAGCTGAAGGTACCTGTCTGACCTCCTGCCGGCTCTCTGGGCTGTATAACGTGGAGTGACCAAACTTCTGTAATAGAGGAGCCACATTTCAAAAGTGCCATGTGGCAGAGTCTCTTACTCCATCCCCGAATTTTCCCAGAGCAGAGCCTCATCCTCATTTTCCTGCTTTTCCACTTTTAGCTCTTTACGCCTCATTTTCTGGAAGCCTGTTTTGCTCCTGTATCTCTGGGATTCCCCTGCACCTTTGTGTAACACACTCACAACTTCCCTGGGCCCTCGGTCTCCCTGCCTCCTCTCCTGCTCCATCCCCTGCACCCTTACCCTAATTCATGCACTCTTACCCTGAATTCATTCAGCTCCAGGTACGCCAGGACTGATGTTACCACAGCTTCAGCTGGTTGTAGAAGTTTCCAAACTTGGCCTGGGACGCAGATCTGTTCTCAGCACTTAGGGCCACAACCTGCACATTTGCAACACTGCAGTCTCTCCTGCCTGCAGTGATTCCTCACCCCATCATCCTTTGCTGGCTATGCTGAGCACTGGGGGCTGCGGAGGAGGCCGTCAGTGGTTTGAGGGTTTAGCTGTTGCTGGGAGTTTGCTGCTCCACCAGATCATGTGCTGGGTCTCGACTGAGCATCATGTCTTTCCCTCATCGCAGAACATGCCTCATGCCAGAGTCATGCCAAGAAAGAACACAGTTGTGGAGCACACCATCGAGTGGACTGTCCTTACAGAGCTTGAAAGCTGCTTGTATATTATAGATCATAGGTTGGCCACGCTGCTATAGAAATTTTCATTCCACAAGTCTCCCCAGGTGACACAGTTGCTATTGAAGATCGGATTGTATTGCCGTAAAGGACATACACATTTAGTTCATTTTGATCTGGCTGCTTGGAGCACTTGAATAAGTGTATCTCCTTATTTGTCACTATTAGGTGCTTTCTTTATTTTCCCCGTTTTGCAAAGAAGGATAAGAAAACATAGAATGAGTCAAGGTCTAGGAAGATCTAGCCCTGATTTTTGTATCACTCTGAAAACATTCATTTGGACAGCTTAGACTAGATTTGCTAGGAGCTCAAAAGTTCGGCATCTATTGAGGCATGCAATAAAATGCAATAGGATCCACAGTGCTGAATTCCCTAAGAGACTTTGAAATTCTCAGCAAAGTGAAACTGTTGAATCGTCATCTTCCATATATCATGTGGGATATAAAGGATTTGTTTTAGTTCTGTATGGACAGAAACTGAAGCTGGCCAGGGATTTAAGTACTGATGATAATATAATATCTCTGTCTTAAGGCACTCCTCAAAATGGACGTGTAACATGGGATCGGATTGTGCTCTTGCAGTTCCATGGATGGCAGCCACAGGCTTTAGGAAATGATTCCTGAATGTCACATTCAGCAAGCTCCTTTTCAACACGGGGGCTCAAATTATCAGCCAGTGATGTAGCCCAGTTGCCTGAGCAGTTGAAAGTGCTTTAAAATAACTTTAAAAATGTATAAATATAATTTTCTGACATTCGGGCTTAAATAAGAGCTCCCTTGCATGACATTCATTCCTTGCATCTTTCATTCTGGAGTGAATTTTTACTGCTGAGTTATAAACCCCTGGAGTAGTGTTTTGTAATAAAAATGCTGACAGACCCTTAATGATAGCAGCACGAATAGTGCTGCTATAATAAAGAGAAAAAGGGAATCATCAGACTTGCTTTTTTAATTTTTTTTTTGATATAGTAGGCCTTTGAGAGAGGATCCTATGCTGATAATATTCATGGAGCACTGCTAAGAGTTGTAAAACTGTTGACAAATATATGGTCTTTTTACAGAATACCGAAAAATGAAATATTTTCATCTGGCAATTCAAGAGCTGCTGATGACAAAGGAGCCAATGAACATTAAGTCTTTAAATTATTTATTATGAACAACGCATCTCACAAAAAAAGCATAAGCAATATTAGAAAGCATCTGAGTGGAAAAACTGATTATTTTGTTATTCAGTGCCTGTGTTGCGTGACATTTTTCATGTTAGTTATCTGTAGCACTACACACTGTTGGTACACACTATTTTTCCTATGTTGAAAAGTCGTTTATAGAGCGAGATACTAATCTTACGGAAACGAGTTGAAATGGCATTCATCGGGCTTGGGCAGATCGGTTGAAGGCATCTGGAAGCCGCTGGCGACAGGAGAGGCAGGGGCAAAGCCCGGGAAGCCAGCAAGGCTGGAGGGAAGGCTCAGCCGTGCCCGCCTCCGCCGGGGGCTACGGGCCTCCTTCCGCTGGTGCTACCCGGGATCTGCCCTGCTGCCCGCGCTCCCTGTCTGAAAAATGATAGAAGGCAGAGCCCTGGTCTCAGCTGTCGAAATGACATTTTAAAGACCCATTCAGGAGAAGAACTTCTAGCTCTTTCTAGAGGAGATGTCACTGTTCGTTGATACTACAAATATCCCCAGCTTTGTTTTAAATTAGGGAATAGCACTTTTTTGGCACTTATTTTTGAATGTTTTAAAATCAGCCTGACAAAGCATTGTACATCTTTTTTCAATTTCCCATTTGTTCTGGGCACCTGAGCAGCGAGAACCTGCATGCCCAGACTTATTTGTTCTCTCTGCCTAGGTAGGTGTGTGTCTGAACCTAGACACAACCTGGAATCCGGATGTCTTACAAGTATTTAAAATGAGAATTCATTGCCTTTTCTGTTTGCTTCCACTCTTAAAGGACTTTCAGTCATTCACTGCTTTCCTTAGCAGGTAATGACCGATGTAAAGCTACAGCTTCTAATAAATTCCCTGAATTCAGCACTTGCTTGAGTTAGAGGTCCTCCTCCATATGATAATTACCTGTCTTTCTTCAGCTTTACTATCTGCTGAGTACAAAGAACCATTATGAAAATATTGGGCCAAGTGCTCAGTGCTTGTGGAGGTTGGCTATATATTGTTTTTTTCAGCCAGGTCAGTAGCTGAAAGGCAATATTAATGTTCAGAATAGGTGTTTTCCCACAATGAAAATAAATAAGAGCTTTTTAAATGTGCAAAATCAACCTTATTTTAATTACAATAGTCAATATAGCTTAAATATAATTAATTTTAGTTTAAATATTCCCTCCTGGTGTACCAGATCTATTGCCTTCTCTCTCTCACCCCATTGCATGGCTTAGATCTAAATACCATAGAACTTATGGGAGTGTTGATTATAAAATGAGCGAGTTGCGAGTCAGAGACCACAGCAAGGTGGGAAATGGCAAGCTCAGAGCTGAGGCTAGCGTTGTTGGCTAAGCGGAGCTTGCATCATCTGGGTCTGTGAGGACAATTCAGAGAAGCAGCGCATCCAGATATAGAATGGTAAAGACTAACTGAGATTAAACCTTTTTGTATGTTACAGACATCTGAATTTAAGGTCTGCTATTAAATTCAAATAACTTATTTATTATTTTCTTTGCTATATGAAGTCTGAGTAATTTCTCAGGGGGAAGAGGGAAATAGTTGCTAAGTGTTTTACAAAGTCCTAGGAACTACTTCTTAGTATTCTTTAAAGTTTCCCCTTTTTCCAATATCTTCAAGCCCACTATCAATTTATGCAAGCTAACTAGTGTTTTGGGTGTTTTTTTGGTGTAGTGCATGTTCATTGGGCTGTTATCAATGCTGTTGATGACTCTACCAATGAGTTTGCTATTTGTAGTTTGTCAAAAAGGTGATAGAACAACCTCTCTTGTTACCCCTTTGTCTACTGCAAGTAATGCCAAAGTTCATTTCTGTCGAAGTGCCCCTGAGCTTTGTTGCATCTCTCTGGCATCGTTCTCAAACGTGCACATGTGGCAGTACACCGAGGAGACTGGGATGTTGCAACCATTTCTTGGCCACTGAGGCAGAAAGGTCATTTGATCCGTCATGACTCTGTAACAAAGATTTAAAGCCTTTGTAAAAGGTACTGATCAGGAATGGTTGTCCAAAGAATGAAAAGGGCAAATGCAGACGAAAAGAAAAGCCCGATAAGAAGTAGCATTGGAATATTTGAACCTACATATGAGGACAGTGTTGCATTTCCTGTTGCCCTCTCAGCAGCAAGATGCAGAGCTGTGATATGCTGAGGACTAGACCACAGGAGCATGGGGCTTTCTGGGCAGCGTCACATACTTGTAACAAGCTTTGCAACCATTGGGTTTGAGCCTTCGGCCTCGAATCTTGAAAGTGCTTATCCTTTTGTCCAGAAGGAGGAAAAAGACTTGAGGGGTATCCTAGCATCTTGTCTCATGTGGCCAGCATAAATGCTGATGCCTGACATCCTGAAGTAGACGATATAGGATAATTTATCTTAGCAAACTGCTCCTCCTTAATTACATTTTTCTCAATCCATTGTAAATCCTGACTCAGGAAAGTTTTCCACTGAAAAGTTTTTTAGTGTTTTGCTAGAACTTTTGATTTCTGTGTGGAGACGTGCACTTCATCATTGACTCATACCAAGTTCTTGGTCTCAGAGCAACAGTTCCAGAGGTACGGTACGACGTCTTATACCTAGCTTGCACCCAAATAAATGACAATGAGCGCTGCTTCTCAGCATTACTGTAGAAGGATGTAAGGAACCTGGCCCAGTGAAGTGGAAGAACCAGAAACTGGGAAAGAACAAAGTTAAAGACATTCTTAACTGTGTCTCATTTTGTGTGTGCCTTGCAATGGAGCCTTTAGTTGTGTGAGCACACACTGAGCACACACAATCAATTCTTCAGTGCAGTAAAGTTGCTACAATTTAATACAAACACCCAGCCATAGCTTCGTTCTTGACGTTTTGCACTTCTGCTGCTTTGATTGCAGAATTACAAAACTGATTGAAAAAAAATCAGTTCTTCATGAGAGTGTAACATCAAGCACATATTTGGTGCACTTAGCTCAGCAAATTCCTGTTTCTGGAAACACTTCTGTATGTGGATCTGTCTTACTCCACTGCATGACTTAGATATAATATACCACAGAACTTCATACCAGGCCACCCTCCGAGGTAATGATATGCATAATATTTCAAGTTGAGGACATGCAAATGACTTCTAAAAAGTGAGAGAAACTAATTTAAAAGGAGATGCTCACCATGTGTTTGCAGTTGGGACTGCAAATGAAGAAGAGTGGTTTAGGGAGTGGCATCAGGGTAACAGAGAGGAGAATTGCCCCTTAGTGGCTCGCAGGGGTAACATGGGAACTGGGTGTAACTGATAGGCCAAAGACAGTTGCTTAAAAGCTGCTTAAAAGCTGCTGCTGGGGGAGCTTGTTGAAGGCTTTCTGGAAATCCAAGCACACGTACTATTAAGAACTTGATTTCCCTTCTTGTTTTGACTCATTTCCAGGTCTGAAGCTGGATTTCCCTTTACAAAGCTGTTTTGCACCAGGAGGTGCTGGTTCTTTTGGATCCCACAAGAAAGGTACAAACTGTCTCAAGAAAGATAACTATTTCATTAACGTTGCAGAAAAAGTAATAGCATGTTATAAAATCATACATCCCTTTTGATGCTGGGAACCCCAAGTTGATACAGCATCAAACAGACCTCTAGTCAGGGACCGGCATGGTGTGCAGGTCCCATCTGTGGTGAGATTCGCAGGTGTTGTGGTCTTTAGACTTCTACAGGTTTTTCCTGAAATACCATGGCACAAAAGGAAAACATGTTGCTTCACTTCAAGATAAAGACAAGGACATGCTGGTGGTGTCATTGCTGTTGCTGCGTGGGTGCTTACGTTTTGATTAGCTGGCTGAGTTCATCCTACGTCAGTGATCTGTGCAGCCCAGCCCAGCCCAGCCCCGAAGGCCAAGTGGTATGTGCTGTACAGCGCGGCACGGCGCAGCACACGCCTGCACCTACTCAGGTCAGCTGTCACGTGCATCACCAACTCCTTCGTGTACAATAGTCTTCTGGTTAGGACCACTACGGACCGTGTTGACCCTTTCCCAAAATGTCGTATTTATTCATATATCACAAATTCAGTTCTTTACAATCGCTTCTATTTATTTGCCTTGGAGAGTCATTGGGCTTATTATTCTATAGTTCCCCAGATTTCTCCAGGTATCATATGACCATCTTCAGCACCAGGGTAATTTTTGATCAAGAGACTACAAATCACAGCTAACAGTCTGAGCCATTTCATCCTTCAGTCCTTTCTGAAATCCTACCTTAATATCCTCTTGTCTTGGTGATTTGTTGGTGCTCACTTTGTCTGTCTGCTTTATAACCTCTTTTACTCACAATTCAATCCCAGAAAGATCCTGAGACCCCCATAAAAAATGGTTCTGGCCTGGGAAATTCTGACATTTGCAGCTGTTGTGTCTTTTGTCTACCACTGACAAGTAAGCCATAGCAGCCGTGGTCAATACTTCCAGTTTTTGTATTGGACGCTTCTGCAGTTCCCCAGGGAGCTGTATATGATGTAATGGAACTGACAGTCATCTGAGTAAGCTGCTCCTTTCTGACCTAGATTTGGTCCCAGTCCTACTACATATGCTGGAATTTATAAACGAAGCACGTGCACATATCTCTGCAGGTATTAGGAAGGGCAAGCATAAAACCTCAGGTGAACAGATGCTCAGAATATACAGTTCAGCCTTTGATAACCTCCTGTTACTATTAACCTGTGGCAGCAGAGATCACTTTTTAGTAAAAGTTGCCCACAATTTAAAAAAATTTTTAAAACCTCCCAAATTAAATCACTTCTTTGTGGAGCAGGTAGAGACTTGATTTACAGCTTTGCTGCTTTCATAATGGGATATTCTATTGGGACAAAAGAGATATTGAGTCTCTTTGACTCTTTCCTGCATGAATACAGTTTAAATATTTGATAAAGCCCATCATTTATTGTTGACTTATTATTTTTTCCATGTTTCTGTGCCTTACATTGAAGGAAGTAACATTAATCAGAAGTTTGTAGTTAAAGTCATCATCTCTTCTTAAAGTCTCAAGGGAAATGAAAATACACTGATAATTTCCTAGCAGAAGAAGAATTCCCTCGACAATGCGCCATGACAGATTACTGGCTCTTGGTCGCAGGAGAAGGATAACATTCCTGGATAGAGATCACCAGAACACAAAGGAGAAGAATGACGTATTCCTGCTTTATAATAACCCCAAAAGACAGATATGAGGGCACAATTATTTCTCATCCATAGAAATTTGCACAAGTGAAACTGAAGCCTGTGTGGTCTTTTAGAAATGCCAAAGGAAGAAGCAGATATGATGGAGATTTCTTGGTAGTCTAACAGAAGGAAGAAAAAAAGGCTTTAAATCAACACATCAAGTGTATGTGTTGAATTCAAATGAGTAAAAAAAGCCTCTGTTGGAGGGCTCTCCGTGGACACTAGAATCTGGGCATGGGTCTCTTCATGCTTCTTATTTACTCCCTAATATGGGACAAGTCACTTCATCTCCTGAGCTGAGCGTTCCCTTCTTTGCCCAACTCTTTTCAATATTAGGATTACACTAGGGAGTTGTATGGTTAGAGTATGAAGAGGTTTGACTGAAACAGCTGTGCCATCAGAACTGCTTAATGTGAGATTGGGCGGCTTTGCTAAGATTTGCTCTGTTAGGAAGTGGTTTAGCTGCAGTGGGCACCAAGGACAGCTTTGCCGCGGTGCTCGCAGTGCAGGACATACGGAGTGCTGTGTCAGCAGAGCCGGTGGTTGTTAGCGACCAAATGCTCCTGTTGTGGACGTAACTTTACACTCCTCTGTAAATAATGTAGAAGTTAATAGATGTAAAAAGAAAACTCTGTGAAAGTGCTAAAGAGGAGTATGGAACTGCTTCACGGATTTCATCTATGAGTACTTCTATCAGCATGTCACAGGGTGAAACTAAATCACTTTGACAAGGGGGAAATGGCTCAGTACTAAAACCCCTGCTCATGGCAGCAGCCATGAACTCTGTTGGCTTTGTTACCTTTGTTGGCCCTTTTCAAGTCAAAGGAGTTCCTCAGCTGTGCAGAGCAATCTGGAGGAAGCAAAATTTGGGTTGGATGCTGATTAAATGAATTGTCAAGCTTGGTTTGCTTTGGCCTTCATTACAGGCTTTGCAAGGCCAAAGGTAGGCCTTACGATCTCTGAGTACTTCCTCTCTCTATCTGCAAGGCTGCTTGACTATGTTTAGACCTTATCTTTATGTCTGAAAGCAAAAAGGTGAGAAAGTGACAATGCAGTGAGGGATTATTCACCCAAAGGACCTTTTGTGGTTGTGTTGTGTTGCATCAAAGAAGAGATGCCGATCCAGTATTTTTCCTCTAGTGAGAGGTCAGACTCCAGTATTTTTAATGATAAACACAGACATAGCCAATAAATCTATCCGGACTTTGCTGTCACTTACAGAGGTTCCCTGGTTCCGGGGACAAGCATTCTGAAAGTTGCTTTTTCTAGAATTTCCTCCGGAGTTTGCTGTCTTTGAAAACACGATTCATCACCCTATAATTATGGAACGAAGATCTGTTTCAATTTTTCTCTAGGAAGTAAAATCGTCAGGCTATTTCCTAGGGCTGTAATGAAATATTAATTGCTGCTTCTTACATAAGTGGATGGTTCCAAACCAGTTTGCATCAATTCAGTGTAAATGGCAGTGTATAACGACACATAACTAATGTTGATTTATCTCTGCCTTTTTCTGCAAATAATTACTGTTGTGGTAACACTGCAGTCGGTGGGACAGCGCACACAGCAAGCCTTACACATCATAAAGGCTGTTAGAGGTCTACCACCTACTGCCCCTAGTAGCTAGAGGATCAGGCCCTCCTGTAAGTGCAGTCCAAAATTACAGGATAGTAAAACAAATGGCAGGACCTGGTCATATAAAGCAGTTGCGACTTATTGGTCAGTAAAGTTTTGTTTTCCCACAGCAAATTGCTTTTGGAAACTGCTCTTTTGTTATCTGCATTTTGTTCATTCAGCTTCTGCAAACTTGACCTTACGACTCATGTGAGGCACATTACAATCCGCTGCATAATCCAGGGTCAAAAACTCTCCAAACCTGACCCATAAAATCAGCCATTCAAAGCCAGGACAAAAATTAAACTGCAGAAGCAGAGAGTCCCTGTGTAGGGGTCTGCGAGGAGTGATGACAGGACCTGTGTGGCACCGAGCACCGCTGGGCTGCCTTCCAGCAGGTCCCTGAGCCGTGGGAGGAGAGGGCTGCGTTGCGCTCGGACTGGCACGGCTCGGAAGGGCTGCAGCGATCCCTCCGGCCTTTCGGTGCAGGGGTGTAGGTTTGGGTCACTCCGGTGTGCTGCTACGTTATTGTGCATACTGCAAGGGGATACACAGTAATTTGGGCTCTCCAAGGACTTGGGAACCAGCATGTCTTCTGCCATCTGATCCCTCCTAGCAGTGCCCCGAGGAGAGCGGCTGCAGGACGTCCTGCAGCACTTTGCAGCAGCATCTCTACTGAATCCTCAGGAGCCGCTTTCGGGCGGGCATTCAGGAGCTTTGGGGAAGGAAGATGCAGTGAGGTACTGCAATGTTTCCTCCAGTCACTGATCAAACTAGGAGGAGAACAAAGATTTGGAGGCTGGTGCTTTGACCAAAATCACTCTGGTGCAGATATTCCTATAAGGATTCTGTGCTGCAAAGTCTTTTGGATGATCACATGCAGGCAGGAACAAATTGCTGTTTGAAATTTCTGCACAGCTATTGAGACATCCAACAGTAATCATCTCCTCCATTTCTAGAGGTTTACGGGCCCTTTATGCTAAATTGTCAATCCTTCATTCTGCACACCTCGAAGAAATTTATTTCTTCTCTCCATGAAGTCTCTTTCTTTTGGGTAACCAAGTTTAAAGGCTGTGGTGTGAAGTATTCCAGTTACGCACTTGTGACAGTGGGAGAACACACAATATCAGACTGAAGGTTGGGAGTAAAGATCTACTTGCAAAGCTTATCCCAACTTATATTGCAAAAGCTATCTCTCTGGCTGCCATGTTGAGGGATGGCCCAATGTATGGACAGAGAAGGTTTGGTGACTACATTGTAAGCTGAAATACTTAAAAAATTGTAGTTATGATAACGTGATACCAAGTGATCCAAAGTGGTTGCAAAAAGAATGTCTTCAGTTAAAGCTACTGGACTTGTCCTTGGAAGATCCATATACACTTCCTGTAGCTCCCCCTGATCTCCAGTGTATGATGTTCCTTCCATGTGCAGGGTTTGGCGTTTGTGGTCAGCACACATGCATTTTTCAGTCAGTGCATAGTAAGCTTCAGGTATGCCACTATCTACATTTGACAGAGACATGCACGATATCTTTATGTTTTTCTTGCCATACATGAAAAGATGATGAGGAAACTTCCTTTTTCTGTACTGTTTATCTTGTCCTTTTCAGCTTCTTTCAAATCAGACTGTCTTCCTATACGTGTAAACTTGAAAATAGTGGAGACTGGAGTTTGGTTAGATCTTCTAGGTTTAGTTGAATCCAAATGCTAGTGTGATTGAGGGAGCATTCGTTAAAAAGTATCTGGCAGATCTTGTCTTTCAGATTAAAGAAGGGATTTGGGTTATGCTTAACCCAAGTGATCTTTTTTTCTCAGATTCTCATTCTATCTGCTCTTGTATCTTGTTTTCCCAGGACACCAGTGGCTTTGCCTTCAAGTTGTTTGGGCTTCATGTAAATTAATGGTGCTGTTTTTCTTCAATACATGAGATCTCTGTAATTCCCCCTTGTAGTCGGTTTGCTGGGCACTCATCAAGCTTGTGAATAGGCAGTCCCCAAAGTATGCTGTTATTGCATGCAGTACTTTATGTTTGGCACTTGCTCTCATCAGCTTTTAAAAATCTGATATGATGGTAATTAAAGAGCTGGATGCTCTCCAGCTTTTTTGGTGGCTTAATCATACTTCGTGCTTTTTATGAAATTCAGTTTTGCATTTCAACACCCATACTGATTGCTTACAAGCTATAGAGGCAAGGGCAAGCCATTGTCACCTTCAGGCATTTTCCCCCTTCCCTTGTAGTTATGAAGAAAAAGCATATCTTAATCCTTTGTGTGTCAGGTTTTTCTTTGGCTATCATACTGATGCACACTGACTGAGCAGAATAGAAAATCTCAGGGGGCTCCATTATCTAAACATCTCAAACGAGACAATTTGAAGCTGCACAAATCTTGAGTTACCGTGAGAATCCTCCCTGGTTGCCTGTGCACAGCCTTTCCTCCTGGCAGGCAATGTGAGTCTGTCTTGAATGGTTTTATTCATATGTTTAATAATGTTGGACGGTTTGAATGCACGTACTTTTCAGTCCTGCCAATAGATCTTGCTTCTTGGCTAATTTTCATTTGGACACTAGCAGCAGAAGGCAGAAAGCAAAAATGGCAAGATTCGCCTTCCCTACAAACCTGGTTGTGTTCTGGGGCCAGATTCAGCCTTGCCATAAGCAGATGTAATTTCCTCAGACATCTCTGAATTTGGAGGCTAATTATATGTAACATGAAGCATGCAAGAGACTGATATAATGCCTCCTACCCTTCCTTCAGAGCTTTGTAAGAACAATCTTTCCTTTGAAAGTGGTATAATTAGCCAAAATAGCAAATGGCAAGTTGGCGCTGTGAATATAAAGAGCTTGACAGTGCAAGTAAGCAATTAGGGGTTAGCTGCATTGCAGATGAATCAGCCTCTTCTTTTTTTCGCTGTGCATGATTTTTACAGAATGAAGTGCTTCTCTTGGGTGAGGATGAGTGAAGGGGCTTAATACTCATATCTTTAGGGAATTCATTGAAGTTTGTCTTGAGTAAGAATCACAAAATCTACCCTATGGTGAATCAGGGCAGCTAGTCAAAAAAAGTCCAAAAAAACCCCCCCAAAAAAGGTCAGGCAATGTTATAGTAAAGTGCATTGTCACCAGGAGGTAGCTAGAACCTCACTGAATGGAAAAGCGTACTCGGAAACTTCTGCTGTAGCGGTACAGTTGATAAGCTTTGAACCAAACCAGTATTAATAATGGTATGGTTTTCCCTGTGGTTACATTCATGTAACCCTGTATCTGCAGTTGTATAAGCCTTTTTCTGATACACACTGATACACAGTCCAAGACTACCTTTTTTAAACTAAGGAAGACTTTGGAGAAAAAGCTTCTTACAACTCTACCTTGTTCTCTTTATTATGCTGGTATCTAAACTGCATAATTTTTAAGGAAAGGCTTTTGGCTCTGGCTCTTCACGCTTTTGTGTCTTTTAGCAAAAGATGGAGGCAGGTTCTGCTGGAGGATGGTGTCCTTTGCCCCAGACATGCCAGTCAAATGAGTTGAGAGAGGTCAGCCCCTCTGTGATCCTCTAGCTGAAGGGAACATTAATTTAAGAATATACTTCAACTTGAGAAGAGCACGTGTTGTGTACGGCTTTGTTTGCTACCTGAACGTGCGTTCACCACTAATATGCTACTTCAGAATATGAAGTCTCCCAGCTCAGTGGGACTTGCTGTTTCTAATGAAGATAATGAGTTGCCTTGCTCAGCTGACTGAAGCTGGGATCTTACATCTTGGGTGCTTCCAAGGTAGTCGGGGTAACTACTGGACAGCGAGAGAGGTAGCAGGAAATCCACTTTTGGCTCCAGGGCAGTCGGCCTTTGGCTACCAGCTGATTGCCCGGGTGGGACTGGGGATGGCAGGATTCCCCCCGCTGCGTGGGGACACCGCCAAACCAGGTAGGGGACCCTCCCCACCACCCAGAGTAGTAAGTTAGGAGGCCACAAGGAATGAATGCCCCCAGGCCTGAGCTCAGAGGCAAAAAACAGGGATAAGCCACAGAGAATTAAGATTAACAAATTGTTTGAGAATTACTTGTTATTTGGATCCAGCCCTTAATGCAGCCTGTTCTGTCCCAGGCTTGCTACTGATCTGCTCTGTGATGCTGTGCAAATCGCTTCTTCTCTTAGTCCCTGGTTGCTTTTTTTTTCTTCTGAAGAACAATGTGCCTTCAGTCAACGCTTGCTGACAGCAGAAGGCGAGTATTACTATAACAAAATGCTGCAATCATTCCTCTGTTTGTATCATGGCATTTTCTTTGTTAGGTATTATAAATGAGACGAAGAAGTGGCTGTCCTGAACAATTTGAATCCTGAAAAAGTCAACCAGCCAGATTAAAAATATATGTTACAAATACTGGGGCAGAACACATATCAATCATAACATCAGAAGAGGACGAAACCTCTTTTCTGTAATAAGAAAAATTTCAGGTCTTGTCATGTATTTAGCTGCTATCAGAAAAGCTTTGGTCCCTTCAGATAATGTTTTCTAGCACAAGGTATCATCTCTTTGCTGAGGCTATAATTATTATTGTGGCCTCTCTTGACCCAAGAAGCTAATAAAAAAGTGTGTGTGGGGGGGTTTTCTGTCAGTCGTTCCACTTAAGAAGAGAAATTGGTAAGTTAAGGGTGACTTTGATGCAATCCTTTGTATTTATAAAGAATTTACAAAGGCCTGTGTCCCTGAACACAGTAGGAATCAAAAAAGCTCACTTAAAAGCTGCCTTTTTTGGCTTTTCCTAGGGCCATGTTGCTAGTGCTTGCTCCATGTCCTTGGCTTTCTCTCATCTGGCTTTTCAGTGTGCATTTCTGCTTTTCTTCTTTTTTGATCAGCTCCACTGATCAAGCTCTTGTCCCCTGGATTTGCTGCCTGACATCCCTGCAAACCTCTCCCATCGAATAATCCGTTCTGTTTGTTAGGGATAGGTAACTGTTTCCTCGCTTTATGGAGCCTCTCTTCCCTCCAGGCTATTGCCTGCAGCATTTTAAACCAGCCCCTAACAGGAGTGTTTATTTGCCCTTCACTAGTGCTTGAGCCCCAGAGGTGCCGCAGGACCTTACTGCTGGGCGTTCAGTGCACACAACACTGGGCACCTTCCTCACCCCGCAAGCCCAAGACCTGCTGCATTTTTTGGTAGGCATCAAGGGCAAGGAGAGGACTGAGGATATGCAGAAGCTTGGCTAGCTGTTTTGGCAATCTGCTTCCCTGTGCAAGTGGCAACCTAGGGGAAAGCTTCACATTTCTTACCTGGAAACGTGACAGTAGGCCCCGGGTGGTGATGGCTGGAGAAGGAGGTCAGAGGAGGGCGGTAATGGTGAATGAGGGACTAGAAGAGTCTGGAGGCAGGTGGCCCGTGTTTAGTGAGATGGGTGAGAGAGAGGCGGGAGGAAGAAAAACAGTCAAAGCAATGGTCTTGGGCAGGAACTTCAGTGGCTTCAGCTGAGGCAAGCCTGTATCTGTCAAGCAAGGAGAGAGGGCTGGCAGTCAGCAATATGGGGTGCCGACAGCCTGCACAGGCGCTCGGCTGAATGAGCAGAGCCAGCAGTGAAGGCTCTTCCTTCCAAACCAGCAGACCTCTCCCCTGCCAGTCAGGGAAACACAGTGTCCAGGTCGTGAGCCCCAGCGGTGGTGTTACAGTGAGCAAGGGAGGAGGTGGTGGGGAAGGATTTGTGGCTGATGGGAGTGAGAGCTTCTGGTTTTGTGGCTCTTGGGCTTGCCCTGGCATTTGGCCACCTCAGAAGTGATGTTGAGGAGATTGGCTTTGGAAGGAGATTCATCAGTGACCCTGAAGGAAGGATGAGCCCAGCTTGTGAGAAGTGTTTGTTCACTTAAATGTCAGTATGAGTCCTCCAGCTTTTCTTCTGAAGCACCAAGTATCTTTCCTAAATTTTAAGAGGAGTTCTGGATGCAAAACACTTCTGCAGACCAAGCCCAAAATGTCCATATTTGAGTGTGCTCAGATGGATCTGTGCGCTTACCAGGCCCCTCAGCAAATGAAGCCCATGGTACACACAGCAACAGATACAGGCTGGTTCTGTGCGCCTGATACACAGGAGGTGGGCTCAAACCACTGCTGTAGTCCCTACATCTCACCCTGTCTGCAAAGAACATCTTTCCTCTTGTCTCTTTGATTTCCTAGCACGGAAGCTCGCTCCTGAAAGGTGTGGGGTGCCATTAATTCCCCAGGAAACCTGTGGATGTCTTCGTGCTTAGCATCACCTCAGCATTGACTGTCTTGCACAAAACTTGTATGAGGAATTAAGAGCATCCCTTGAAATTCCTCATCAGCATTCACTCTAATAGAAGGGGCTCTAGTATTGCCCTGCACTTTGCCACAGACAGTAGCGTCATGTCCTACTGCCTTGATTGCCATGTAGTGATGGAAGGGCCAGGAGTGCCACCATCTCCTCCAGCCGCAGCGCAGTGCTTGGGATGTGGTGCGCGCCAGCGCAGTGACCGGGCACTGGGGAGCTGTAGCCCACGCAGCCTGACTCAGGGATGTCTCACGTGCAGTCGCCGAAGTTGCGGATTGGGGCTTTTGTCGTCTGCTCTGCCAGTTCACAGCTCTGGGCAGTGATGGTGGTTCTGGACACTCCTCGGCATTTCCACATGTGGAGTCTCTTTAAATATCACTGTGACTAGAGGTAAAAGAAAATACGCATGTTGCACTAATGCCCTGGACTCCCTTCACTTCTGTTCAGTTTCAGACCTGTTGCTAAGCCTAAGATATATCCCAGATCTGAGATAAAAAAGAACAATTTTCTTCTGCTAATGGAATAAGTTATTTTAGTGTAAAGCAGAAGCTCGGAATTGGTGCCTGTTTGTTGCTTTGAGCTGAGCAAGGTCAGTTCTGCTAAATTATACTGAATGTGAGCCAGCTCCCGAAAAGTTAAGGAAATCAGAAAATCTGCAGACTCTATTAATGCGAGCTACTCTAGATGCTTTTGGAATACAAAATTAGCAAGAACAAAAAAGTATTTTGGGGAAGAGATGTGCTGGTTCAGTGCAAAATCATAAACAGACAAGAACAAGCAAAGATTATTCAGATAACGGTCTCAGCTGAGTATAGCTGATCGGGCCAATTAGCCGGTCTGATGTAACCGCCGTGTGACTAATTTGAGCAGCCTGTGGAGGGTGATGATTATCTCCCGGCACTTGTGTGAGCGGAGCAAGCAAACACGCGGGCTGCAGTTTTCTAGGGGGAAAAGTCTAGCAGAGAAGCTCCACTGCAGCACCAGACTTCCCAAATGAGGATGGTAGCGTAGACATTGCTGGGCTCTCACTTGCGCAAAGCCCGGGGTCCCAGGGCCCTGGCCAAGGGAGGCGTTGGAGGGCGCCTGGGCCCGCTCGGTGGGGAGAGCCTTTCGGAGGAGCGCCGGGAGGTGGGAGGAGAGCCTCGCTCCTGCCCGGTGACCGGCTGTGACTGTGGCTGCCTCTGCCCTCCCCGGTGCCTCCGTCTCTTCCCTGGTGGAAGCAGCGGGGGAGCGGCTGTATCAGCTACCCGTGGTTTAGCTGGGGGCTGAGGCACTGAAGCGTGGAAACAGGCTGCTGTAGCCCGGTCGCTATAAGCAAAGCCCGGTTTGCGTGTGGTCCCTTCAGGCGCTGCTCCAGGACTGCTGGCGGCTGGGGCAGGAGGCCTGCCTGCTCCAGTCCGTTTGCCGAGTTGCGGCCTCCCACGATGAGCTGGAGTTCCAGGAGGGTTGCCCGCCAGTTTTTGGTGGAGAATTTCTTCCCTGAAAGGCTTGCTAGTGGTGGAAGCACAGCACGGACTGTGAGGTCCACGTGCTCTGGAAAATAGGAGAAAGCGGGCGAAAACACCTGAAAACACCTGAAATCAAAGAAGTGAAAGGAAACTTTTAAGTGGAATGGAGTGCCGAAGAGGGGAAAGGGAGGCGGTGTCTGAGAGCTGGCGCGACGCTCGTGCGTTGTGCCTGCCGAGCTTCCAGCCAACGCCGCAGCGCAGCTTGGGGAGCCGGTTTCAGTCTTCTCTGCTTTTCCGAGACGGGTTGTCGTTTTCTCCGCAGAAATTGTAGGCTGCAATGTAAGGGCCTGGCAGTGGGAGGGTGAATGTAATTATATTTAATATAATTAAAGAAAAGATGGTCACGTAAAAGACGGAGAGGAGAGCCTTATGAAAGCTGGCTGAACGACAGCGAGGCATTTCCCGTAGTTCATGCTCATTTCCTTGCTCAGTGTGTGCAGCTTTGTGAATGACGGGGTGGGCAAAGGCTTGCTGCAGGCCGCGACGGGGAAGGAGCAGTGGATGAGGAAGTCCCACGGTCAGTGCATGCTGCGTCTGTTTGAGAAAGGTGGCTGCAACTGCGTGCTCTGAATAGAGGGAGGGAAGTACGGGAAGCAGTACTATTGCACAGGGAACAGGTAATGACAGCAGTGACGAGCTGGGGAACTGTGGGCCAGACTGAATCCTGTTCAGGAAACAGTGAGGAAAACATGCTTTAGAGAGAGATTTTTGGTAGAATAAGTAGATATGGGTAGCTTTGCTTTATTATTGAATTTCGGAAGTGACCAAAGGAGTAGCTAAGGAGCAATGGACTGGCACCCCATTTAATGGGCAAAGGTCTCTGTCGTACTGGGGAAGAATATGTTGTCTAGGAAAATATTAGGAGGGAAACATGGTTTCCTACAGAATGTAAATACAGTAAAGCTACACATTTAGTAGCTAGGGGATTTCTAGAGACGAGGATCTGAGCATCCTTGACAACAAAAATACAGGCGGCAGCCTGCCAAGTGGGAAGGACACCTTAAGTCGTATTTTCCAGACTCTTTCTTGTGTTAGTGTGTATTTTTGTATATGAATTTATTTAAACTGATGGGCGAAACAGCCTGAGTAGCCTCTGTGGTGGGTAGAGAAAAGGAGGTTAAATCTCTGTTAGTTAAATCTCTGGCTTGGAGGCTACCTGGCACCTGTCGGCTTCCAGCTTTATCTGTTCATTGTTTAAACTGCCTAATTTCTGTATTTTTATTTAGCTAATTTAACTTGCTGTAACTATACAGAGACTTTAGTTTAGCATTAGAAAATTATTTAAAGAGTGTTTTTGTTTTTATATTATATCGGTGCTTTCAAAATATTTCAGAGCCCAAAACTTTAAAACTATCTGCTGGTAGCAGATATTTCCAACTGAAACTTGTAAGAAAAGTTACAATCTATTAATTAGAAATGAGAGAGAAATCACAAAGTTGATTAACGGTTGCTCTGCTGGATTGTGTCTGTGCTCTCTCCTGGCACCTCCGTGCACCCTTTACCTTCTTACGTCCCCTGTGGTTGTGCATCATGTGGGGTGAGGGGAGGCTCTGGGCTTCCCCCAGCACAAGCACTGCTGCTGCCAGGGACTGCTGCATCGAGTCTTTCGCCTGGAGTAGTTTGTTACTACATCAGTTCTTCACCTTGTCAGCCTGCAAAATGGCACTAGGTTGAACTGACCATGAATCCTTCCAAGAGGCATTTGCCCATACTCGTACTGATGTTTCACTGGCGTGTGAACCTTTGGCCTTACTGCCGACGTTACGCTGGCAGGAGAATGATGGTACTTTTCAGTACACAAGGAAGAAAGGAATGACAGGCAGGAGAACACAGACATGCAAAATATTATTCCTTCATCTTATTCATGAGAACAGGAATTGTGGATGCGTTGCCCTCTGAACTGCAGGTACAGCTACGGCGTCTGTTCTTGTCCTGTCCCTCTTGGCTCCATGCTTTGTGCTCGTTATTTCAGACCTCAAATATCCACAAGAGCCATTCAACTAAAATATTGCCCTGTGATTGCTTGTCCCCTGGGCCACGTCAAGAACCCTGAAGCCTTGCCAAAGAAAGCAAGTCCCGTGTGTTACCAATATCTGTGAATCTGGAGTGAAGTAGTGATAGCGTCTTCCAGAAACGAGTCTGGCCACTCTGTCTGCGCTTAGAGCATCCCGCTCTCATTTCCTCTCCACCACCGAGACCGACTGAAGGCCCCTGAAACATCTGCAATGATAAGGGATGTGAGAGTGTCCTGCAGTGGAGCGAAGCTTACTCTTTTGTCGTGGTGCAATCTCCATCTTGGGTAGCTTTTGGAAGTACAGTCCCCTTCAAAGTCTGGTTATTTAAATGTGTTCCTATCACATTCAAAAGCATGTAAAGGAATGGGTGTTTGGAGCAGCCGACAGATATGGTGCAAACAGAGGGAACACTTGTGATGGCTTTGGCCATCGGTGTGGTCTTCTGTTGTCTGTTCCTGAAACTCGTTGCTCAGGAGGAGCTCTCTAAGTGGCCCTCACAGCAAGGGCTACTAAAGGACTTCAGAGCTGTAACGTCTCTGATCAGAATTAAGATATATTTTTGCATGAACAGAGTAGAAGAAGGAAGGAGGCCTTCAGGTTATCTCAAAGGCATGTGCAGTATGCCAACTCTTTGTGGGTGTTTGAGGGGTTGGAGTACTTGGTTAAAAGAAATGTGGATGGTAGCAAGCAAAGAAGGCAGTGCTGGAGGTGAGGGGGCTGCATCCGAATGCTGCTCACAGAGCACCGAGGTGGGCTAGGCTCGGGTAAGCAGACTTCCATCCAGTTCAGCAGTACAGTCTTTGAATAAGAGAAACAGAAAACCAGACTTCCGGGGGGAATACTGGGATTTGCAAGTTTTTAAAGGGTCGACCTGAAGGTCAGATTCGATTCACTCTTTTTGCCAAAGAGGCTTATAAAGAGGGAAGATTGTTTTGAACTGCTGGGCTTGCTGTCTGCTCTGGGCAGAAGCCCCAGGGGCTGTATGGATGTGCTCGTCCTGGGGCAGTTTGTCCCCAGGGGCTTAGGGTCAAGGAACTAAAGCAAACGGAGCTTCTGCCCCTAAAGTGAAGGGAACTTCTAAAGATGCTCCAAACTTTGCTTCTTGGATGTGGTGAACAAATGTGGTGTTAGGCTCCTCTGCTATGCCAGGCCCGCTCGCAAGCTAAGGGCAATTCAAAAGCATGGGCTGTCGCTGCGGGTCTGAGGGCCCGGCTGTCTGCAGCTAGCCCGGGGATGCTGTTTATTTGGGATTCGCCTCGGAGGGGCAGTTCCTCCAGGAACGTCCTCCTCCTGGCTCTGCGTTCCTCTCCATCTGATAAGCATGCAGGTCTACACCCAGAGAGCACAAACCACTAAACAATGTTTTCCAGTTCTTTTGGGACAGTCTTATGATACAAATTTTGCAGAAGTGTTTTCCTAGGTAGGTTTTGGATAAATTACTGTTTTCTATAAATTAATATTTTTCTACAGATGTGGGTTTAAATTGTTTTTCTTTGGATTATGAATCTTGTGAATTGTTTCAGTGATGTTTTTAGGAGAATAAATAGATAAAACAGAAATAAGAATTGTTCGTGCCAAGACTTGATAGATGTTTTCTTGTTTCTAGGAACAAGTAGGCAGCTGGTTGGTGGGTTTTTTGCTGTTTTTTAATGCTGCTGAAAAGTAGTCTGGCACAAACTACAGAGCTGAAATTTAGTTGCTGTGTGTGGACTTCAAGTATAAATATTGTAATGAAAAATTATGACATACTATTAAAGACAGAGAAATTGAGCAGTATGTTATCCCTGAGGTAGTCCTGTTCTTTTCCTGCACTAGTATTTTAGTAGTGAGACTCCAGACTGTCCAGGCAAATGGGCATGAATCTTGCTGCTACCTTCTGAAGAAGACTGCTAACAAACCGAACCTTGTGCTTTCTATGGTATTGGTGGGCCAATGACAGAGAACCACGTGGTTCATACTGCTGTCTCTCTAGCTGTTATAAAATGTGTTCAAAATATGACCTTTTAAAGGTACAGAAATGTTAACAAAAAGTACTTTTTCCCCCAAAAAAATCCAGCTCCCACCTGTAGCACATAATGAGTTTGGGTCAGTCAATTTATGGAGCGCTATTTAAACACCTTGGAGGTACCAGACTGCTGGCAGTGCTGAACATCCAGCTTGTGGCAACCCAAACCTCGCTGTAAATGTCCTCACGAGGCACGTCCAAAACCGTTTTCAGAACTCCTGTCCAGACCCTTTTCCATGAGTTGTTCATGTGTGCAGTTGCTGAAGGTTACTGCAGACGTACGATCTGACAGGGACGCGACCCTGCTGCAGCGCGAGAGCAAGTCGTTGCCTTGGCTTGCATAGAAGGGGACCAGGAGCCTTACTGAGACTCTGTGAGCTGCAGTGTACAAAGGTACAGCAGCTTCCTTGCCTTCTGTTTGCATCTGCAGAGCTTAGGCCCGAATGCTTCTCTGGAGCGCTGCAGCATCAAACACGGGTTTGCCCTCTCTTGTTACTTGTCCATTTTTTGTAAGTACTTTAACTCAACAGAACTCTTTGGCATTGACTGAAACACTGTTAAATGTTTTGGCTTTTCAGGAAATTTTCAGCCTACGGGCTGCAGTGGAGCCAGCTAATAACCAGCATCAGTAGAAGAGGCCAGAAACCTTCTGCATGATCACAGGCATGGGCACGCCACGGCCGAGCTCGTGAGGTGGGTAAGGTTCAGCACCCGTGACGAATAGCCCGTCAGGGGAAGTCAGCTGCTGTGGGAGCAACTTGAGCTCACCCTCAGGTAGGGTAATTATGGTGAAATGACATGTATTGCCCAGCACACTTACATATATTTTACTTTCTTGCCTTTCTGACTGTAGTTAAGTGGCTATACCAGATCAAAAGCTGTTTTAACTTATTTGGAAATAAAATTACTGTGCCTACTGTGCTGTGTAAAGTTTAAGAAAGCCTTAATGAAACAAATTCTGTCAAGGGAGGCTGCTTTACTATCCTAAGATATTTATTTTAAATCAAACAGGTATGGATTTGTAGTTTAAATTTGTTGCATGTCTTGTGTGGAATTTTTTTGTGGGTGACTGTTGATCCAAACAGCGCCGATATTGAAGTGCTGGGAATCTGGCTTTTCTAGTCCAACGCCTCTCTCCTCCTACAGCTCCCTGCTGCCGGGCCTCGTGTCAGCGATCTTGTGTTCTCATTTAAGTTCAAAAGCATTAAACCTCATTTCGTTTCCGAGCACCTCTCCGTTCTGGATTTGTCAGTGCATTTACGGTCCTGCCGTTTGTCTAGCAGGACAGCGTGCCACAGATCCAGCCTGGGCCCGCGGGGCTTGTGTTAGCAAAATGCTGGCAGGAGCAATCGCGGCGACACACACTGCCCCTTTGTGAAACTGCTGGCAAGCTTTAGTTTTACTCAAGCCTTTTTGTTTCTTACTCACGTAAACTCATAACTTTCTTCTTTTTCAGCTCTGAGTTCCAGTAAACATGAGAACTCAAAGGCAACCTGACAATATTAAAAACTAAAAATTGATCATTTTTTTTATATTGGGTATCTAACGATGTGAAAGCAAAATCAGACATGATTTTCCTCGAGCTTAATTTAGTACAGCACATGTTTTTCAGACCAAATTCACTTGAAGTTTATTCTGATTCATTAAAAGCTTTGTGGATTTAAATCAGAATTGTTTTGTAGAATTTGGTGGTTTTGTATATAAACTCAGCTCTGCTCTCCCTACAGTTTAGAAATTAATCTTGCAGTGAAGGGCAAGATTATAAAAGATCAATATATTGAATGAAACTTCTGATTTATAAAAATCCAGAGAGGGGCAGCTGTATTCATAGTCATGTTTTCTTTAACCAAAAATAACGGTCTTATTTTAATGAAAACTGCATCAGATAAGGACTTTACTGAGTAAGTTAAAATTGAGTTAGTGGTAAGACTGTATTGCTCTTTAAAATTTATGAAAGTTAACACCAGACAAATTGATTGTTGAGTTAAATCAAAACTAAATGTTCCCAGGTTGATATTTCAGCTCCAGAATTTTAACTCTGCTTTTTACAGAGTAGAACCATTTATAAAGCATGGATCTGGACTGAGATCAGGAATTTAAAACTTTGACATTTTGGTCCAGTTTCCTTCCTACCTGAAGTGAGTTGCATCAGAAAGCTTTGTAATTATTTATTTACATTTACCCATACTCAGTGCATCTGCTGTGTCACCGCTGGGAGGGCTGGGATGAGCCCATGCTGTCATTGCACTTCTCTCCCTTGATCACTCTTCACTAATGATGTTTTCCAAAAAGACTCTCCATGTTGTTCAGCACCAGACTTGGAGACCTTGGCAACATTCCTCCCTTGCTTCGTTGTCCTGTTTTGTGGTATGTAGTGAACGCTCTTGATTAATTCCTGAAGTGCAGATCTGTTAGTGGGTTGCATTAAATACCGCAAGGAAACCTGGCTTTCTTGGACATGACTGACAATGTCTGGCAGCTCTCAAACAGCACTTTTAACAAGTAGTCCTTGCTGTGCCTGGTAAGGACATATGCCATTCATGGGACACTGGTGAAAACAGTTCGGTTCTGAACAATTCTCAACATTCAAAATCCTGAGTGCATTTGTGGGAATGCAGAGTGTTGTCCCCAGTGGGGCCGTGGCCGCGCTCGACAGAGGGAACCAAGGGCTGTCTTGTTTAGCTGACTCTGCGCAGTGTGAATTTGCGTTTGGCCTTGCTCAGCTTCGGTGCAGGACCCCACCGCTCTTCCACAGGCAGGTTTTGGGCAGATACCTTTGTGGCGCTCTGGAGCTGCTCGTAGTTAGTTCTTTTGTGCCTTCGGGCAGCAGAAGCAATAATGCATGGAAGTAATCTCTAAAGAACACTGTTGGCTGTCAAAATGGATGTTTCCACGTGAGTAAGTATCAATGAGCCTTTTCCCTAGTGCTGATACTGGGAATGCTGCTATCTCCACCCCACGCCGTGTGGAGTACGGAGCAGGGTGCTGCTTTGCTTGCAAAGCGGAGCTGAACTGTTCACCCTTTACTAATGAAAATGAGCAAGTTGCCTGATCCTTCTCTGTCCCAAGAATAAGAAGATTTTTAGGTTAGACAAGCTGTCTTTTGACCATAACTCATCCTTCATCCTCCTTCTGTTCTTCTGCAGCCCCGTGCTTCATTCTTTACACATGGTCACACACAAATAGGCAGATGCAGTCACTGAAGTCTCTGGAAGAATTTAACAGAAGACTGTAATGAGAGGGGAAACAATAAAAGTTCATCTTGCACCAAAGGAAATTGCATTGTGGCTTTAGAGATAAAACCGCTTGCTCGTTTCCAGACCCACTGCGTAATTTTTGCTCCATTGTGCTTGGCAAGCTAGTCCAGACAGATGAAAATACAGCTGACATAAAAGAGAAGATGAGGTTGTGTAGGTCAGAGGAGTGGAGGAGGGTGGCGTTACTGTATGTTTGCATTGAATTGTTGTCATCTCTTCTGTCTTGAATGCTCTTCCCTTCCCCCACCGTATCACCGTGTTGCCACAGAAAGAACATTTGCCTGTTTAAAAGCCCAAATGGGGTGGGCAGAAAGGAGAGACATGTCTTTTTCAGAGGTGTCCAGTGACCAGAACTGCTGAGTACATTTCACAGACTCTGAAAATCAGGTTTACTTCCACCTTAAGACATGACGTTGGGCAGCCCAAGAGCTCAGTGGTGGATCTCGGAGCCACAGTCTCGCCCTGGCTCCTGGGGATTGCGGCGTGCCGCTGTCGCATGCGGGCATTGCCTCCCCGTCCAGTGAGCTGGCACGGGGCTGCACCCGCTTGCGTGTTTTAGCAAGAGGGAGGCCCAGCTCAGCTGCCCACCCATTTAGAGAAGTGAAAATGTGCATCATAGTCAAATGCCATACTGTTTGCACTGGCAGGGTAAAAACATAATCTGTTCTCCACTGACTGAGCTATGCAAGTCCTTGCTTTATTGAGTAAACCACAGAGGTTAGGGAATGCATACAGAATACATCTATATCTGGTTACACGGCTCAAGATTTCCAGTGTAGATATTTTTTTCTGATGGCTTATGAAAAAGGAACGCATGTCCCTGTATCACACTATTTCCATCATATACCGTTGGCTCTGAAGTGTTATTATATACCCAGTTGCTGCAGAGCTTTACTGCACATAGAATTCGTTTTAGCTTAAACAGGTGTCATTTCATCAGCTTCACGAGAATTACATTTGTTTATGCTACAGCAGTTCTTAATTACATAAAGCGAAGCTTTCGTTAACATCACGTCATGCCGACATCTCTCGTGATGCACTGGGGAATGACAAACAGAGGAAGGGCTAAACTGGACTTTGGAAACTGTCATCAATTAACTTGATCTTGCAATAATTCTTTCAGGAAAATTTTGTACCATCTGTTATAATTTGCCCCTTGTTACTAATGGACTCTCTTCAGACTAAAAAATAAGTGAAAAGGTATATGCCTTAACTCCATAGCTGAAAGTCTCTCTTGGCCGCTTTTCATAGGTTCTTTTCTACTCCTTTAGCTCTTGGCTTCTCTCTGGGTGAGCAGCTGTCTTAGTTCTGGTCTCTCTGCTCCCAACCCTGCCGCGGTGGGAAGCGGACTGTACAACTAGGGGCAGCACATCTGGGAGGGGACGGGAGAAAGCAAGGGCGCTTCAGGGAGGGAGTTCACAAGATCACAGAAAGTCAGCAGGGAGGTTCTCGAAGAGACATGACAGCTCTCCTCTGCAAGAAGAGAACCGAGATGATTAAACCTAGCTTTAGAAAATAAAAAGTTGGTATTTGAAACTCATAAATCAATAGTGACATTAAACCCTTTGTGTATTCAGCTTACATCAAACCCTACAGAATCAGAGCCAGAAAATTGAGCACTTGACAACATCTCACAGATTTCTGCCAGTCGCATGTTATCTGCCCTCAACAACAGAAAGATGGTGCAAATTGTAATAGCACTGTAGATTATCTAAGAAACTAGTATCCCTTGCCTCACCTATTTCTTCTGTCTGCCATTACCCAGAGAAGTGTGTTGCTGTAGGTTGGATTTTCATGTTTGACCTTTACCCGAAGAGGCTTTGGAAAGCTGGTGGAACCAGCACATTTTGATTCCAGTAGGAGAGGGCATCTTGAACTGCTTACGCTGATGGAGAGGGAAGGGGGAATTAGCCTTAAAGCATTTTAGATCTTGGCACTTATCTTCACTAACTGTAATTATAGCAAAATGCTTTCCAAAGTATCTGATTTTATCTAACATTCAGAAGTTCTAAATCAAATTGATAAACATTCATTAAAAAAGAAAACAGGAGTGGGTGTTAAGTATAGAAAACAAGAGAGAGTGTTAAGTATAAATATTAAAGCTTGCATGAGGTTTTATTGTGGTGTTGTTCTTTGGTGTTACATGTTTAGAAAAGCAGGCTGAACTGTCACCTTGAAACCGAATCCCTTATCAACCAAATTCATTAAGTATTAAACTGATCACTTATATTGCATTTACATTGTTAGTCTGTCTACCACAGTCTTTTTTGCCAACTCAGTCACTGAAAGATTAGAGCCTTTTCTTCATAATTGCTTTGTTAAACCACTTCACTGAGATTAGCATTTAAATTAGGGCAAACTGAGCACTGAACCGAATTTCCATGAAAAAGTGATAAAACCCAAACATATACAATGTATATCAGCAGAGATAGCTGCAGCATATGTACACTAGTGCGTGGAGCATGGAAGCAGCCGGTATACAAGTGCCACCTGGGGCAGGGACACCATATACAGATGTTTGTACGGCCTTCAGGGCAGTGAGTTCTGATCTTATCGGGCATCTCTGAGTAATACTGTTAGTACGGAATAGTAATATGGGTGGAGGGCTCTTTTTGGTCTGTTAAAATGGTTATATATGTGCAGCTTCAATGTGGGATTCACTTACACCTTTCAGATGTAATGATGAATAACAAATGATGCAGAAAGGGGGCTTAGCGTATGGGACTCCTTCAGTATGCTGTCTTTTAGTGTCCTTCCGGATGACAACAGTCGAGTGAGAAAGCGCTTTGTACCTTGGGGTCATTTGGCCACCCTTTAAGGGAGGACGAGTGCTTAATACACTGCGTGAGCAGCGCTTGCCAGAAGTCCTCTCTGATTTGACACACACTCACTCCAGTGGCTTTTAAAAGAAATGCGTGAACCAACTTTATGAATGTTAAGCCTGAGCTCTTCTGCATCTCAACTTCAGTTTTATTTTGGTGGGGAGCCCTGGTCAGCACCAACGTGTCTATCTTGATTTCAGGATAAGGGTGGAGGGACCCCCTGGAGTCTTCCAGGAAGACTTTTATCTCCAAGAAATAGATATTCAGTTCTCTTCCTGGGCTGCAAGTGTGGTTCTTTGGACTTTACAAAAGGTATGGGTATTTTCAACATTGCAGTGCCACTTAGGATGATCAAAAGGCATAGCCTCTTAAGAAATGGCTTTTTATCTCTATCCTTTCCAGATACCGGAAAGATGTCCCTGTATTACGTGTTGAGGAAGGGGAATGCTATACAAAGGAAGGTGAATGAAAGCCAGCTGAGGGGATAAGAAAAGTCAGGGGCTTGCTGGAGATGACTGAGTATAAGTAGATGGTATGGGAGAAGGAGAGAAAGAAAAGAGGATGTGAGGGCTGAGGATGGGGAAGAGATTCCTGGCAGAATGTCTGTTTTGGCCAGACATTAGATTATTAAACCCCTGAACATTTGAAATCCACCCACCGCTAGCTTCTACCTGAAGGCATTGTAATTAAACTTGGTCTCACCACATTATCATATGACTGTCTTAATTTGGATTATTATTAAAATCTAGCCTTAAAGAGTTGCTTATTCTCTATATCTGTTCACCTAAGATTGTATCTGTGTTAGTACACTGTTGTGTGACTCTATAATGTAGTCATATGTATGTTATTAAAAGAATTTTGGTTGGGCTCTTCTGCCATTTAGTCCTTTAAACAAGATGTTGGAAGGATACAGAGCAAATATGTATAGGTATAATCACTCACTATTGATGCTTCAGTACATTCTAGCTTGATGAAGCTCTGAACCTGTAGATATGACAGCAAAAAGCTCTTCCTGATTTAATTGCATAGCAAGGCTGAAAATGGGAATGTGATTTTTATGGCGCAGTGCTGGAGGCAAAAGAAAACCAGAAATAAAAACTCCACCTCACTGCAGTACCCATCTCATACGTCACTGGAATTTTTTTTTCACATTTGCATCATGGCAGTTGTTCAAAGGCCGCAGGAAGTTCCCGTTTAATGTTTGCTGATTGCAAGCTGGGGGCAGTATCTCAGCTTGAAGCAACTGTCCAAATGGCTAGGTTCAAAGCTGGGGGTATACAAAGGTCACCCAGGCTGCTTTCTGAAAAAAGGAATGTATAACTTCTTAGCATTACATTTATTTAACAACTTAATATGCATTGTTAGTGAAGAATCAAGGTAAGGAAATGTTTAACAACACAAAACACTAAAATTGTTTGGTTTCAAAGTTCACAAATGGTCACATGAGTGTATCATAAAATGATGGCAAGTTTAATTCATCAGTTCCTTTTTTGTTCTGTGAGTATCCTAATAATTTAGGTTTATCTTAATACGTAGGATACATACAACAATTTTGGAATAATTAGACACACAGCGCTACAGACTTCTAGAGTAATTACTCACTTGGGGATTCATTGGAATCACTCTCAAATATTCTGGTAAAAGCTTTTCAAGCACTTAAGCCCATGGCTGTTGGCCTAGAAGATGTGATTGCGGATGCAGGTAGGGGCTTAATCTCTCAGTTCAGATTGCAAAATGAGAGTAAGAGAGTCCTTACCTGTATGGGTTTAACTTATTGAAATTTGTTACATTTCTAGGCTAGATTTATAAGTTCGAATGAATTTTTCTGTTTTAAAATGGAATTAGACGAGAGGAGAATTTGCCTCGTGTGCTTGGAGCCTAAGCGATTCATTAAGGGTTCTCCAAGCAGCGGCGGTTTTCTGACCTCGGGAAGCGAAGGCAGCTGTTGTTCTGGTTGAGGCTCCCAAGCTTTGGGCCAGCATCTGTCCTGGTAGGAAGGACATTTTTCTGCTTTTTGAACACCATTGGTCCTGCAGTGCTGCTAAGATGTATGAGATTATCAGGAGCAGATGAAACAGCTCTATTTTACACCCACCCATCACTGCGGACGAGAAGCCAGATTTGTGGCATTTGCTTCTAGTCAACCAGAAACTTCCTATTCCTGGGGCTGGTGTGCTCTGTGCCGCCTCCTCGCCCGCGTGCACGCCTGGGCGCTTGGAGGCTGGAGCCGAGCCCTCTGGGGTCCTGCGCAGCTGGGCCTGCCCTCCAGGCATGGACCACTGACCCGTTCTCCTCCCAGCATCAAGGACTGGGGAGGCAGTGGACTGAGACGCTTCTCCGCATGGGAGGTCTTCGTTCAAGTGGCAAAGTTTGTGCAGAAGCGCAAGGGCTTTGTTTAGAGGAGAGAGTAGCCCTGCACCTGGATGATACTTTCCAGTGAGGTGTGAAGAACAATTTTAGATTGGCTTGGCTTCCGTTTTATTTAGCTGTTTTTCACTAGGATTTTAGTATAGAGCTAAACATGTTTTTACTAATACTGTGCAGCTCTCATTTTATGTAACTTCCTCTAGTTAATGATTTCCTACAGTTTAGTTTACTTATGATCCCTATAAATTCCAGTTGCTGAACATCTGTCTCTTCTGAGTCTGCTGCCATGCATTTATGAAAGGAAGCAGCAATATGATCCTCGAGAGAAATGAAGAACATGGGACAGCTGCATGGGGTCACACCAAAGACTTGCGTAGCACCAGATTTTGCTTAGTAGTGCCTTTCTGCAGGGCGAAGGAGTCAGGGCTAGTCTGCGTAAGAAAATGGGCAAGTGGGAAACATCTGTCTTTGCAGTGACCTTCAGTTTAAGGACCTTGACTTGGAGGTAGCGTTGAACCTTCATGTTCAGCATTCCCTGATGAACCTGTTTTCTGTTAACCAGTTTTCTGATCTTATTGTGACCCATATTGCTCTTGGTCTCCAAACATCCTGGGGTGATTAGCTCCATGGTGTAATTATGTGTTATGTGAAAAAACTGTGAGGGGAAGGAACATCAAAAATTGAAGTCAAAAGTTGAGACCGATAAAAAGCTTGAATAATATGGGTATCAGCTGAATTAAACCGTTGTAAGGCTGCTTAGTATTGGACTCCAGATTTGACCATGATTCTGCTTTTACACTGATTTTTACAGTAGTCTGGCATTGCCGATTTTAGGTGAGATGAAAATTAGGCCAGAATGCTTCTAAGGGAAAGCAATATCTGATGTTTCTGATTAAAAAAATAAATCAGCTCTTAATGAGAAATAACCCAATGCTTAAGGGAGATGACTTCTTGCAAAATTTAAGGAACATCTGAAATCTGTGAGAATAACTGAGATTGTGTTCTTTCTGCTTCATATAGGTACCCATGTGTTTAATTATAAATAATGTTGAAGTCTTGGAGTGCTGCAGTTCTGATGAGAGTTGATGGTTTAGGCTTTGATACAGTTAGCTTGAAGAAATTCAATTAATAATTAAGGTGTTTGCTGATATCAGTCATGAAGCATATTCAGCGGCAATTACTGCATCCTCCCTATCTGATTTAGACAAAACCACTTGTACGTCTCTGCTCCCATCCCTTGCTGCACAGAGAAGGGATGTGGTCTGCCTGGCCGGAGAGGGAAGGGCCGGGAGAGGCAAGAACTGCCAGCCAGACCTGAAGCCAGTTTCATTTAAGCAACGTGTCTGTTCACCCTGCTGGCATTGCTGTTTCGCGTGACAGCTGTGTATTTCTGCAAGGTTATCTGAGCCTTTTTCCCCCCGTGTGAATGAATTACAGTAATAAGATTGAGACTGCCCGTGCATTTCTTTCTTTTGGAAGTAAAGTTCTTTTAACAGGACTTAGGACCATCCTCAGTGGGTGTAAAATGCCAGAGAACCACGGGGATCAGTGGAGCCGTGCCACCTCGTCCTGCCCGGATCTCACCCCTTGGCTCTTACTTAATTTATTCTGTTTTGCACCGTGTCATAGACTTAGTTTTTATCCCAGGTGAAGGCATTCAACACCTCGTCTCCTCAGTGGGAGAGGAACGTGGGTGCTGTGCGTGCTGCCTTGCTGCTGCGGCTCTCCTCCCACCCCCACTCCCCCACATACGTGGTTTTTTCTCCTTTTCACCCTCCCTCTGCCTTGCCTTTCCTCTCTCCCCACCCCCAAATTTCAAGCCTGCTCCCTGATTCTTTTGCTGTTCAAACCGAAAACATGACTGTGGGTATTCACAGGGTATCTGTGTAACAGTAGCACCAGCTGGTGTTTTTCAAGGTGAAGGTAGAATAGATTTGGCCCAGTTCAAGCTTTTCCAACCTGAAGGGCCAAACGACGGTCAGCAGTCTGCTTGCGTGGGTGATGCTGTTTGCGTCACTTCGGCACGCAGGGGAAGGGCCCAAATAATGCATTTCCTAAAGTGTAGATGTTGCACGTACATGCTGCTACTATAGAAGTACTGAGCTGCGTATCTTCTAACTGCTGGGTAATGAGGCTCTTGACCTCCTGCAGTTATGCTAATGCGACTGCTCACTGGGAACCTCCGTGAGCCAATAAATTACTCCTTTTCTTAATTCCCTGCTACAGATTGCTGCTATCTCCGCAACAGAGACTACCTATCTCATTAATTTGTAATTTTACTGAAATATCGGAGCCTTGAAAGTGGCATGTGAGCTAAAATATAAATACAGTAGATGTACTGCTGCCAAAAGGCTCTATAAAGTCATAGCAATTAAGCTGTGTGATGCTGGGGATTAAGAAGTGATTTGACACTTTGGGCTCTGATATTACTTGGATCCTTCTCTCTATGCAAGTTGGAGTAATATAAGGAAAAGTGTAATGAAGATGTGGTATGGGGTATGTCATGTGCCCCCCTAAAAAATGCACATGTGTATACACACACACACAGATACACACACAAAATATGAATTCTACAGTATAGGAAGCTTCTCATGGCAATAAATGGAAGACACATTATTTTCCCTCCTAGGGTTTGATGCATATGAATAGCTTCTCAGGTGAACTTTTCTCCATGATCAATGATTTTAAATCAATGATCTCAATGATTTTAAAGTAAAATGTGTCTTGCAAAATAGACAAAAATACAGTGTAGAAAGTCTGGCAGGCATAGTTAACATTTGACAACTTTTCGGTTGGATTAAGTATTTATAGACACGTATAGGGACTTCACATAAAGGACCTGGTCTTGTAATGCTGCATCGCTCTAAGAAATCCTTTTGCAAGAATTCTCTGTGAAACCAATGTGATCTGCTGCGTGTGAAAACATGTAATTTTGGGAATGTGGTGTTTAACGGGGTGGATCAGATAGCCAGTGAAGTCCAGTTTTCCTTATGTGTTCTGGGGATTGGCGTAATCCTGTAAACCCAAGTGTTAATAGGTGCTACATTTCTGTTAAGTGTACATTTCTAGTTCTGCACTTTACAGAGGAAGCAGTTGCTCCTTTTTACAGGGGGAGAAGTGCAGAGGGAGGAGGCAGAGGAGGTTGCCCAAGCCAGCATGGGAGACCAGCGGCCCAGCAAGGTCACACGCGGGCTCGCCAAAGCCTTTCTCTGTTCTAGCTCACAGGGCTTCTGGTGGGGTTCAGATTTTCTAACAATAAACCCTTTATGCAGTAACAAAGACTTTGTGAATAGTTAGGTAGATTAGCATTGCATGATGAAGAACCATTAGAGTCTTGCGACTATTAATCACTTGTTATTTTCCTTCAGTCTTTATCCCTGAGGTTTGTTTGGGGTGGCAGAGAAGAATGGAAGATTTTCAACTCTGGGGCTTTTTAGGTGTTGCACTGGCATTAGGCCGTTTGTGTGGCTACACATATTGTAGAGTTCATTTTATCAACACGCAAGTTTGGGTTGTCAGGGGAGTCAGAGCTGGAATGACCAGAACAAACGAAGGGGGACAGTTTACCTATAGCTGAATATTTTTTGTTCAATTTCTCCATCAGAGCTTAGGGGTAGTGTTCTTTCGTGTCTTGTACACTTTGCTGGGTATAGCAAAATCTAGCAACTTTTGCACAGTGTTTTAAAGGAGTTTAGAGTCTAACTGAAATCTATAAAAATATTTTACCTTTTGTCTAATTGCAATCTAGTTCTTTTATTAAAAAATATATAAAACTTATGTTGGTGAGAGAAAATATCCCTTTTTTTTTTTTTTTTTTTTTTTTTTTTTTGCCTTGCTCTCAAATTGCAAAGCCCCCAAAGTGAAGGATAAAAGGAGTGCACACAGTTACCGTTGGGAAAGTGTGCAGTGTCATGTAGAATTAGCCCCAATGTGAAGATGTGCTGAACTTTCCAAAAAAAAAAAAAAAAAAAAAAAGAATTGAAGCCCATTCCAGTTCCAGTCTGATCTAGTATCCTTGAAGCAAAGTCTCCCACTGGCAGGAAAGAAAATTGGGACGGACATTAGTCACATCAGATGTGACTGCAGTCAGGAAATCTCTTTAAGATATCAGGCATGCAAGACAACCAGTTTAATAGCACATCTAATGCTCTGTCCATTTTAAAATGTGTTTATTTTTAATTCTGTTAGCACTGATTAAAGGCAATCCAACAGGAAAATAATATCTTTCTATAACAAACGGATGATTAAATGTTATTATGGATTCAAGCTCAGATGGTTGTACATATCACTAAGCTGTGTGATCAGCAAGCATCAATAGCTTACTTTTGTTTGAAATTACATAAATCACAGCAGTATTTACTGCTAGGCATAAAATGAAATTTATTGCTCCAGCATTACTTTTAGCAGAGGAAAAATGAATTGCAGACATACCATTCTCCAGAGTTTACAGTTATTTTTGTCACACTAACTTACTGTTAATAAATGTCTGGGCATGTTTGTATTATTCCACTAAATTTTAATTCTTCCTCCTTCCTGGGATAAATCTACATACACTGGGCTCTCATTGCTCAGGAAAAGGTTGAAGACCTCGGAAGATGTGCCACGGCCTTGCCCTAGGCAAGAAGGAGGGGAGCTGCAAGGCCGTTCTCTGCTCGCAGGGCTGGGCGTTCGCTGTGTTGGGCCTTGCCCCAGCCGCTGAACGCGAATCTCTCCGGCGGAAGGGTTGCGTTCCTCGGATCAAGCAGCCGAGGCTGCTGCGTTCTGCCTGGGAGGTGCCTGGTTCGGCCCTGCCGGTCTGCCCGGGGGTTGCCTGGGCTGGTGCCGATGCGGTCTCCCGTTCTGCTGCGGCTCTGCAAACTGGCTCCTGAGCACGGGGAGTTCATCTGCCGCCGGGCTTCCCTGTGCTGGGGAAGGCTCCGGGCACAGCTCAGGCCAAGATCAGCAGAGGTTCTTCCTCCACCTCTGCTACGTAGTCACTCTTGTATACCCTCTCGGAGCGTGTTCTCTGTAAATGAACTCTGAGTCTTTTCTCCTTCCCTGACTGAGCTGTTCCTTTCTTTTTGCATGCACCGCTCCTGCGTTACGCCTGCACCGTGCCTGCCGTTCGCCCCGTTGCCGTGTTCCTGGGCTCGCGGAAGCTGATGCAGCACTACCAGCAGTCTGGGGACTGGAGAGCAGAATTTGCTGGATGTTCGAGCACCTCTCATGAACAGCAATCTTGTGACCCCTGCTGTCAGTGGGGGGATGCCCAGTCTCTTCTGTGGGGCTTAACCATGGAAAAACTGGAGTTCAGGCTTGTCAGTGGCAGGAGCAGAGAGAGGGCGGTGACCTGCTTGAGCTGGTCACCATGCGGGGACAGAATTGCCCAAGTCCGTAAGATGAGGGGAGTGTGAGTGCAGAAGGCTCAGCCCTGTTCGATGAGTAGCTGATGCTGCCCGTTGTGCTTGCCAGCAGCCCGATCGCTGACACCCGTCCAGAACGGACAAGGGCCTGCGCTTCTCCCACGTGCCGCCGCGGTGCCCAGCCCTGGCGCTGTGCGGTGCTGACCTGGGCTGGCACGGCGGGGACGCGGCGGTGGCGTGCAGCAGCCGCTCGGCATCGGAGCTGGGGTGGTGCCGGAACCGCAGACGTGTGCCGGGCGTGTTGGGTGACGGGTTGGCATGTTCCTGGGTAACTACACTGACAGCCGGGCCGAGGTGAAAGGACGCCCGTAGGCCTTCTGCAAGAAGAACCTGGTGCTACGGCTTACCGCAGAATAAGGTCGCTGCATGGCAGTGTGTCGTTGATATAGGAGATACCGAGCTGGATCATGCTGAAATCACTGGTGGTTGGCCTTGCTGCACTGGCAAGGGATGTTTGACTCTCTCTCATTTGTTTGGTTTTCATAATAGCTTTTATGCCTTCCTCTTAATATATGATCCTTTTTGTTCTTGACTTCCAGGGGCAGGATTGAGGTTCTGAGGGATATTAGGAAGTGAATCGTTCTGAAGTATCTGTGATACTGCTACCTGAAATCTTCAATTTGTTTGATTTGCAGCTTTCAGTACTTAGTTAATAGATGGAGTAAAATCAGTAGCCCAGGATAGCCACTTATATAGAGGGATTTCGATACAAATTTTCCCCTGGTGGAGTCATAATGGCAGTGTCCTCCTCTTAAAACAAAGCCAAACAAAAAAGCTTTGCACTTAAAGTGTCTGCGCAAGTGCTCAAGGATAAGTTTTGAATGCTCGAGAAATAAGAATTTGCTTTTAGCAATTTCAGTGTTATCTGTCTTCCTGTGGAAACTAGTGAATGTCTGGAAAGGAGATATTGCAGCTAGTCTGATGTACGCAAATTCACTTTAATATATTGTGGCTTTGACGGGTTTTCTGATAGATTATGTTCTGTTATTTAAAGCAAGCCCATAAAAGGATAAAGAAGAGTGTACACGTGTGTGGAGAAGCACAACAGTGTTGAAGGACAGGGGCAGGTTTGATTCCCAAGAAAATTCTTCGTTAGACTGAAGATCTACTAGGTTCAGACAAACCGGTCGGATGACAACCATTAATAAGTTTTGTCAGCACTCATTGCTTGTAACGGTATAGTCTTATGGCTGCAGACTGGCAGCTGTCTTTCATCTCACCGAGTGCTCTGCCTTCATGAAATTGTTAACGATATCCCTGCCTTTGACAGTTGTGTCTGTACAGGTTTATTGAATTTCAGTCAAATGCAGCAAAGACACACTTGTCGCGCTGCTTGACCTCAGCTGAGTTGTCCACCAGTCCAAGCAAAATCTCTGGGCCACCAGTCTTTTATTGCTGAATATGAACTGATTCAGGAAGTATTGCTTTATGGTTTTAAGATCAGCTGAAGTCTGATTTAAAGGTTGTCTATTTGATTTCATACTAGAGATTATGCTTCTAATATAATATCTTGCTCTGCAAGGGTGCTTTTTCATTGAACTGTGTTCAAATATTTGCCTGAATCTGAAAAATAACTGTGGCTTGTCCATCTTTCCTCTCAGTGGTGCAGAAATCATTAACCGCAGAGGCCCTGATTTAATGAAGCGGTTTTATTTAAATGGGAGTTCAGCATATGACAAAATGCTTTGCTGAACTAAGGTCTCCAGTCACAGTTTTGCAAAAGATAAGATGCTAAAGGAACTAGAACAAGGGGGAAAATGAGTTTTCTGAATTTTCTCCATTGAAACTAGTGTATTTTTGACAAATCCACAAAACAAGACTGTGCTTCTTAAATGATGTAAACTTTTTCACAGAGGTTGATGCCTTTGAACAACATGCACTGAAGAGAATCGTGTTGAGTGCAGTGAGCACCTAAAGTTTGCAGTGTTTCTTGAAATCTGGCCAGTTCTTTGTGTGACCTCTGTCAGGGTTGATAAAAGAAGCAAACTTAGCTACCAGTGTTAAAAACAGTTAGAGTATAGCTGCAGTGTTATCTCTCTGAAACCTATTGGAAGAAACTCCTGCAAGAAGCTGCAAATTAAATTTAAGCAGAGGTTGAAGGCAGTGGGCATTTTAGGAGAATTAGATGGCTTCTCAAGCTGTTTATAAAGGCTCCTGAGGAGCCCAACGAAGCTCCAGTACGAATGAATACTTTTTGGTAGGATGAGAACTGTAGAAAAAGCTTCAGCCTGGGGCCAAACAATTTGTTTATAAAGTTTCCTTCCCTTCTGGAAGGAAAGCGATGTGTGAAAGAAAGCTTTGTCCTCTCGCTGCCTTCACAAGGATACGCTAGGGCTTCGCACGAGAGCGACCAGAAGGCTCATTTCTCCGAAGCTGTGAGCACTGCTAGTATTCCTCAAAGATTCCTAATAACATAATAATAAAAATACATCTGTGGTCCTGCTTTTGCCCACAGCCCAAACTGTTTCCAGAAGGCACCAGGGGAGCAGAAAGTGTAGCCAAAAATGATTAGTGCACTTTGAAGTGTCCGTACACAAGAAGGCTTGGGGAGAGTGTCTGGTTCCTCCTTTGCCAGTACCCGCTTCCATGCTCTGCGGGGCCTGTGATATTAATACTGGTATTTGATTAAGCAAGGGGGATATTCCAGACCCCCAGCTTCTGTGGGTGCAGGGTGCAGAGAGCCCGTGGCCCTCGCTGAATGCAGTCGTTCGGCAACTGCAGTAGGACGGAGCCGCTCGGAAATTGCAAATGGGCCACGCGTGCCCCTGCGGACAGGCACTGCCCGTCCCGGGCCAGGGTGAGCAGAGGGCCGCTGGACACGTAGGCTAGAGGGAGAGGTCACTTTCTGTCACCAGTGAAATGCCACGGTTTGCAAGCTTTGACTGCAAGGAACGCTGAGAAATTACCATAAAAAGCAGCTCCCTTTTTCCACGGTGGGAGACAGACTAGGCCTGGAGCAACATGAGGGTAGGAATTTGTATGCAGAAAGAAAAGCACTTCAGGATCCCCAGGGAAAGGGGGTGGGGGCAGAGAGGAGGGAGAGACCTTGCTGACTGAGCTGTAACTCGGCTCCTCTACCCAGCGTACGTGTGCAAGGGAGGAGGAGGAGCAGGGTGAAGAGCGATGAAAACCCACACCCACATATGGTGCAAGAGCCAGGGGCCTTCTGAAAACGTTAATTAGCACAGCAGAGCACTTTTGTTAGTGATACACAGCATGAAAATGCTTAATACTCTTATCGTAGGCTACAGCTGCAGTGAGGGAGGTTGCACCATCCGTTGCGGGGGCTGGATGAAGGCACAGCAGAAGGAACCTGCCTCAGTTGCTCCTTGTTGGGCTCCTCCAACTACACTGCAGCTGCTTTCCCCTTTATGGTCAAAGTGCGCTTTCCAGTTTGGGGTAAATACTAGCATACATTTCCTCTAAATGGGTAAATGGTTATGTTTAATTATCTCTGTTTTACGGGAAGTGGAGACTGAGTTTAAAGAAATTCACTGAGTTTTTCCCCTAGTAGTTATTTCTATTGGACTAGGCTTTTGTGTGTGTGAGAAGCAATCAGCTATTTCTTCCTGTTACAATGGGAAGGACACTCTTATTTACACCTCCACCTATTCCCAGCAGCAGTTTAGGATGGTTGGATAAAATGATAATTTTTCCTAAGAGTATTAGTGGGCTTGACCAACATAAGGGGGAGCAGGGGTAGAAAGAGAGAAGAGGGGTAGCAATGGGGGGAGGAAGGCAGGAAGCTTATACAGTATATTTCTTTGGAAAGTGAGTAAGATGAGTTGTTTAATACCAATGCGTAGCACCCGGGAGGTGTTGTAAAGAAGTATCTGTTGGGGAAGCTGGTAAAACAGAGTTCCCCTGGGTTCCCTTACACGTGAGAGCTGAACACTAGCTTTTTGGGGGCATTAGGACTGAAGCTTTCAAAAGGCACGAGGAAGGACCTTTTACGTTCTGCAACAAGGGAATCCTGGAGAGAAAAGACTGTCAAAAGCATGTAAACTATAAACCTTCAAGAATGAAGTTTTTTAACGCTCTAATGGTAAGTAGGCACACGGTACTGCAGCACTCCCCAAAATGGTTCTGCAGCACAAAGATGACAACAAGATCTATAGGGAGATGGAAGAACTGTTATAAAAAGGTTGGACTTCTTCCCATAGATGCTGGAGTAATGTCTAAATGTCCTAGAAAAATGATTTGTAGAGTATTTGAGAAATCATGTAGATATTTTTTAAAAAAGATTTCCTTTCTAATTTCATTGTTAATCAGTAAGCTCTGCAGACAGACACAGTGTTTTAATTTTTGTGAATTCTCTCTGTGGGGCATGGTTGCCTCAGTATATCGTTCTGAGTTCAGATGAGGCTTAACTTCAGTGTATCCTGATGCCAGTTAATGAATCCGTGACTATACTGTTGTGGCTCACTAAATATTGGTAACTGCAAGCACAGCTCACAGGACAATCTGTTACCTTGAAAGTCACAGATTGCTGCAGATGATAACACTTCTGCAGCACTTGTCTATGCAATACACAGTTTGTTAGATGCGACTGAATAGTGAAACTTAGTTTTTTTACACCATTACTTGCTAAGGAAAAAAAGCAACCCAAATGGGATGAGATGAAAAATAATGAGGCATGAGCCCAAAGGACAGAATCTTTATGCTCATACAGTAGGTCTGTAAGTTATTGCCTTGCTGTGGGTTTTCATAAAAATGGTGGTTTTGATCTACTGTTGATTTTAATTGCTCTGAAAACAAATGCGTTGTGCCAGCTTGTAGACAGACTATTCCATCAAAGCGCAACCGAGCCCTATAGCGTGCTGTATAGATAGTCATTACCTTTGGAGGCTCAGAGCCACCTGTGGCCACCTGCTTTCCCTCAGCAATATGCCATGGTGCCTCAGGCTGCTAATTCTGTTTTCAAAATAATCTGCTACTTCTGTTTTGTTAGGCTCTTCTCCTAATGTTGTTAGCACAGGGCAATTAACGGGAAGAAATTAAATATGATTTATTGATAATGCCAGTTGTATAGCAGTCTGTAAACGGGATCAATTGGAGATTTAAATGCTGATTTTTTTTTCTGTAGCTAGATTCCTCATTACCAACTATCGCTGTTTTTGTGTTATCTCTGCTTAATGTATTGATAAGACCATTTTATCAACTAAGGAACTTTGGGAAGAGCGGTTATCCAAGGAGCGAGTGCGTTTCCTGCGTGGGTAGCAATTCCACTGTGAAATGCAGCGTACTAGAGGGTGCACCATGAGGATCCGGCTCTTATACTGGGGGGTTCTCACCTTTACAGCTGCACACAGAAGTTGTCTTCCATCTGCCTGTGAGAAAGAGGGAAGCTGCCTCTCACAGTCTGGGAGATCCTGAAAGTTGTTCACCTACTGTAGCGCTGAAGGCTTACCTCAGCCATCGGTGTTCCTCCAGCAGGAAACGGTTTGCCTGCATAAATGTCTCTAAGTGTTAAGTTAGCTGTAGCTAAGGGCAGATCATTTGCGGTGTTTAGTAAAGCTCTTTGAAGACCAAATTTAGTTCTCAGCCTCAGCAGGGAAGCTTATGGCCCCAGAGCCACAGACAAGCAGCTAGTCCGGTTTGAAGAGGCTTTCTAAGACGTAAAGGAAGGGACTTTCACACTGCAGAGAAGCAATAGGACACGTATGTACCTTCCCTTCTGCCTTCACAGGTGCAGGAAGCCGCACAACTTCTGCACATCGCTGCCTAGCCTGGAGCTGCGGCTGCCCACTGTGCCAGCAGGGAGCTGGGACCTGCGCCCCAAAGATCCCGCCTGCCTTTTACATCTTTGCGTCCCCATCAGCGTGCCGTGGCGTGCGGCAGCCCCGCTGCGCAACTGCTTTACTCCGGCAGAGGTGGGTAAGATACATGGAGTCGTTAAAGGGAAGGGCGGAAGGGAAGAATACTGACTTGTGTAACCCACATGATGCATTTTGCCAGAGTTTCTCCATAAGTGGATATTTTTGCATGTGAATCTCAGGCTGCTAGGTGGTCAGCTGGTAACCCTGTCTTCTGACTATTTATCCCCAAACTCACCTCAGCCTGGGCGGGTTCAAGACCCCACATGGCACCTCATTCTCTGGCACTGCCCTTCCATACAGCACATCAGACCCTGCTAGGTCCCAAGGGTGCTGTGATTCATTAGCCTCTACTCAATGAGCTGCTTTGCTGCCTCTTTTTTTTTTTCTTTTTCCTTCTTCGTATTTTTCCCCTCCCTCCTCTCCCTCATGGATTGCTTAAGGTCATTAATTGCCAGGGCCCTGAGGGCACTACTAGGCCTTAATTGCCCTGACCAGCCTCACCTGGGGCCTCCACCCACACACCTGCCCAGCAGCCCCGGTACAGCTTCGGTGCCGGCCAGAGCTGCGTTGCAGGTGCACTGCCTCTGCTCCTGTCCCGGCCTCCTGGGGGGAGCCCAGTGGCCCCCGTCCCTTCCCCAGCGCCACACGCCCGCTGTGCCTCTGGGCCCCCTGGAGCAGCCCCCTGCCCGCTCACGGTGGCTCTGCAGAGCTGCACGAGGCTGGAGGAGCCGCTGTGCCAGGAGGGGAGGCAGCCGGCCAGGCCGGGGGTGTGAACGGGCCCTGATTGCCCAAGCAGCCTCACCTGGGGCCCCCACCCACACACCTGCCCCGGCTCCATTTAGGGCCAGGCCTGGCCCCCCAGTCCCCCTGGGCTGGGCTGTAGGGTGCCTGCCTGTGGCCTCTCTGGCCCTGCCTGCTGGGTGGGCTTCAGGCCCCTGCTGTGGCTGCATCCCCAGTCCTGGCTCGGGTCCCTCCTGCTCCTGACTGGACCCCCAGGTGAGACCCAGCTTGTTGTGTGCTGTGTCTGGGGCTGTTGATGGACCCTGATGCCTGGTCCTGTGTCCCAGCTCTGCGGCTGGTGCCCCGCTAGCGAGGGCAGTGCTGGGGCTGCCCCGGCCCCTGGCTTGCCTCCCTGAGGGGCAGCAGACCCTCACTGCTCCCTGCCCTCGCTGCAGCGTTAGTGGGTGCCCATTGCTTGTTGAGGCAGCTGAACCTGAAGCGGAGGCAGCCTCTTTCCCTCAGGCCACGTGCAGACCTCAGTAGCTGGTAAGTAGGCTGCTGTGTTGGCGCTGTGCATAGTGCTGTTGATCCCCGGGGCCGTGCTGTCGGCAGGCAGCGGGGCCAAGAGGCGCTGGGCGTAGGCATAACCTGGGGGAGCCTGGCACGTTGGCTCCGCTGTGCCAGCCCACGAAGTACCAGAGCGAGAGGCCCCCGTCGGCACAGCTACGGGGTCACGCTGGGTCCCAGTAGGGGTGGGTCTGTGCCTGTGCTCTTCCTCCTTTCTCTCTGTCCTCCTGTCTTTCCTGCATCCTCCCTTTTTTCAGCACAGGGCACCTGGTTGTCTTCAGCAACTGCGGGGTGTTGAGCTCTAACAGGTTTGCCCCTGCTCGTTGAAGAGGCCGCTTCAGAACAGAAGGCTGTTGCATGTGCTGTTACGTTTATCTGTGGAACAGCCGGGGAAAGAGGAGTCTACTGAGTTGCAAGTCTGTCCTTTTCCTTTGGTTTGTTTTCTTCTCTCCATGCACCTGCTATCTTCATCCTTAGAAAGTTGCCTACTTGCCTCCTAAACATAGTTGCATTCTTTGCTTAATGTCCGTTTTCAGGACCTTATTCTATATGTAATTACCCTATACAGGAAATAATTTACCTTTAACTGTCACCATTGCACGTCCTTTATTTTCAGACTGTTTTCTTGTGGGCTTTTTTCTGCTGACTCTTAGAGCAACGAGGCTGGAGACTGGTGGCCTCCAGTTGCTTTGACAGACTGCGCGTCAGCACGAGGCCTTCACAGCCGCCTGCCTCTGCCCGGTGCAACTCCCCGGGGTGGAAGAGCTCCAGCCCCCCAAGCTACCACGGTGGTCAGTGTGACCCCAAGGGTTGGTTGGAGTGGCTCCTTCTGGAATTTGGCAAGGGATTTAATGAATTAAAGGGGTTTTGTGACTGTGGTTGCTTTTCCCGGAGAGATACTGATCTTTTATGTGGATGAAAAGAATAGCTTGTTTTACCATATTAAAATTTATAATCAAAGGCATTGGAGAAGACTAAAATCCTTGTATTTCCAGAGCATAGGATGATCTTTAGGAGATTATTATAAAGAGCAGATGCTGGGGTAGCTGTCTGTTAAGGGACTGTGTGTCTTTTCTTATGAAACACCTGGTGCTGGCTTTTATTGGAGACAGAGCCTCCATAAATACCAGTCTGGAGCGAGCCTTGGTTGCCATGGCTGAGACAGTGTTTGAAGCCTCTGTAATGAGCAGAACAACTAAAGCCCAGGTTTGCTTTGTGTTGCGTTCTGAAACTTGTATAAATATGGATGTTTCAGCCTTTGAGCAGTACTGGATGGGGGAGGGGGTGGAAAAGCCGTATCTTTGGCTGCCTGGTGTTGCTGATAATTAGCAAAGCAATGAAGAGAGCAAGTCTTCTAAAATTGCAATAATATCCTTTCTAGTGCAAATAAGATACCAGACTTGCTTAGATGAGAAAAACGCAGCCTGTGTCAGCACCTTTCTCCCAGATTGAGAGCTTAGTGTTTTCCAAATGCTGCTGGGATTTTCAGTGGGGCGGCTCTGCAGGCTAAGCGTTGTTTGCTGCCGCTGGCTTGTGTCCCTGGGACAGGGGAGGTGCAGGTACATGTGCATCCTGCCGTAGGAGAGGCTCAGGGCAGAGCTCATAATAACTTTGTGTGCACTGTAATCTTGTGCTGTGTGTGAGATACCTCTGAGCACAGTTCACTTTTTCACTGGGTGAACCTACCTCTCAGTAGAGGCAGGTTAGAGCTGAACTACAGGTAACTTACCCAGTGCTTGCGCAGTGCAAATTCACTATATTTACCTAATGATATCTTGTGTATGTCCTCGTGCCTGTAGAGAGGAGCTGTCCTGTGATGTTTATTGCCTCATCACAGCATAAAAAGTGATCTTCCCAGAAATCCTGCCCTCCTTTGAATAAAACGCAGCAGAAAGCCGAATCATGCAGGGAAAGAATTGGCGAGGGGAACATGGTAATAGTGAAAATGCTTGTAGTCTTACAGTACATGAGGTGTGTATGCAATGCATAATAGTAATAAAAGATAGTAAAATAGAAAAACTAGAAAAATAGTGAGGAATAGTAATTCACAATTTTCTTATGCACTTTGTAATCTTCTCTCCCTGACATGTACTGTTAGCTACTGCTTTGAAGGTAGGACTACATATTTTCTTATGGGCTCTGTAATACTCAAAACTACAAGAAGTGACTGCTTGCTTTCTAAATGTAAACTTTTTTTTAAATACCCCTTGGGTTGGCACTTCATTTCTTTATAATGCAGGTGCTGAGGTAGAGCAAGAGTTGTTCGGTTCTGGATTCCCAGTTGGACTGCCTTAGCCCTTGCCTTGACTGAGTTACGCTGTTTCTCTTCCTAGTTCAAGTTCCAGGTGTGAGTGTTCAGTAGCTGTGGACATCGCACCTGAGCATTTTGACTTGGGCATCTTGTCCAAAGCCTTTGTGATCATTTTTTGCTTGTGATCATACTGGAAATGTGAGGAGGTGGTGTGGTTTTGTGTGTGGTGTGGAGGTTTGAGGCTTTTTGGCAGGATGTGCCCCCGGGGGGGGGGGGGGGGAAGTGCTGCTGGCAGCCAATTTGGAGCAATCAAATCATAAAGTAGGGTGGGCCTGAATAAGAGGCCAGTTAGTAGGGACAAGGAAAAGGCTATGTGGAAGCTTGCTAGGATTTGGAAACGGTCTCAGTGTCTAGGGTTGTCTGTGATGCTTGGCTGTGTGCCTGGGTGGCAGAGAGGTAAACTAGCACATTTGACTCTTGGCTCAGTCCCGTGGCACGTGGTGTGAGAATGCTCTTTTCACAAATCCATGCTGGACGCGAGTGTGCCTCCCGAGGGGCTGGGGAGGAGGAGAGGAGAAGGGGCAAGCTCTGTAGATGCGAAGTGAAAGAAAAATTGTCTCAGCAGTCTTTAGTTTGCCAAGTCTGCATGCTCTTTCTCCAGGGATGCAGGTGCTGCTCCCTTCTTATTTAGAGAGATTCCAAATATAGCTCTAGTACATGTGAGCTTGCTTTCCAAAATCAGAAGAGCCTTGCAAAAAATTAGAGGAAACAAAGCAGTGGAATATCTTCAATAAGTGAAGGAAAGCAAGCAAGCAAAGAAATTATAGTCACAGTAGCTCAAGTATGGATATAGGGATGCCCTGAAGAAGGCAGAGTCTTATTATTCGTGTTAGCCACCAAGAAAAGAATGAGGACTGATGGCTTTAGTCAAGAAAATGTAGGTTAAGCCTTTAAATCAAACTTTATTTTGAATGTGTTCTGTCAGGCTATTTTAACAGAGAAGCAGTAATGCACTGCATTGTGCAACAAAAAGGTGACTGCTATTGTTATTTTTGATGTTAGAACAGTTGACAGTAGAGCACAATTGTTCAGGTATTTACCTATGTTCTGCCATCAGTTACAATTGGAAAAGATTTGCACGGAAGTACAGTGCTGAGCGAAGCTTTCCCACTAGTCTGGAAGACAGAAAACCTGTTGGTCTGTTTATTTCATTTGTTTTTTGTTTTGTTTTTATCCAGTCAGGGTGAAGTTGTGATGGTGGGTGTAACTTCCTTGTCTGTCTTGTAGCTTTTTTATTACAATTCTCTACAGCACAACTAAGACTGGTATGGCTGGGAAGCTGCAGGTGCAGAAGCACCAGAGGAGCAAAAGAGGGGAGAACAGAATGGCAGGTGTTGATGACCTCTATGTTAGCAGCTCCTTGATATCCCAGCACATCCACTTGCAGCTTCTCGGGACACCCAGACCAGGAAAATGGGGGCAGCCTAAACAAAGAACAGGCAAATGCAGAAGCCAGGTTCCTTAAGACACCCAGATAAGGAGATAAAGGGTAGTTAGTAAATCCCAGTGATGCCAAAAGGTGAGACAGGCTGGAGAGACAAAAAGATCATAGTCACTATCAGCCCCTAAAGGGTACAAAAGGCCCAAACCCAGCACATGCTCAGCTAGGCTTAGCAGGATGCAGGAGATGAGGCAAAGATTTGGTAGCCAGCAGACCTCGTTCTCTGCGTTGTCCCTGGCAATGCTGGCCAGACTGTGTGGGCAGATGTGCCCTGGTGGCTGGAGGCTGCCAGCCCACTGGGACATGTGCATCTGGGTGCTTGTGAGAGTGTGAGTGAGTAGAACAGATTGTTTTAAAACAAATCCTACTTCTCTTATAAGGTCGTGCATTGAGCTTTGGTATGTTACTGTTGTAACATTGCAGCGTTATTTCCCATAGCACTGCCGACAATGGAGAAAAGCTTGTTAAGGAAAGGATTTTTCTCAAATTAGGAGGTTGGTGCTAATACTCAATTACCTAGTCTGGCTGTTTTGTAGTGTTTTAACACATAAGCAGCCCAAATGCTGCCATAATGAACTTTACATAGCAGAGGGGAGTAACTGGCTACATTTCATCATTAGCAATATGGATGGCAAAGAAGGCCTGGAACAGGAGGAGGGTATGACCATTTCACCAGGCATGATGCAGAGAAGCATTTGTTTGGTATAACCTTGAATAGGTCTGTACTTGGTCCTTGTTTAACTTCAGCAATAAGACTGCAGAAAGGTGGTTGAGAATACCTCTCACGTTTCTGTTTTGACACTATGCCAAGCGCGTTGTCGAAGTTCAGAAGCAGAGCTAGCTGAACTGTTTGTTGTGAGCAATTTAGGAAATATTCCTGGGGTTAAATACACATCATATACCTCCCACGGCTTACCTCTTTAACAGATCAGGCTGTTATCCAGGAACAAGCAAGAAAGTAAAGAAGCCTTTACTTTTTTTTCTTTGTTTCCACTGAACCAAGGTCAGGTAAACTATTGCTGCCAATCATGTAGGTGAATATTGTTTGCTGGTGGCAGTCGCTGGCACCCTGTTCAAACGCTCCGTAAATGTCAGGCTTTATCATAATGGGAAGCTGAAATTGGCTGCAGCACCTGAACTATCTGTAGGTAATCTCTGATCTTGGGACTTGACAGATATGAATTATGAAGAGCAAAGTAAAAAAAAAATTGGAGGGCTTGCAACTTTCATGCCCTGTTGGTAAAAGCTGGACTGTTTGCTTTCTTAATGTGGTCGCCTAAGAGTGCTGCTTAGCTATTTAGGGGCAAAATGCAAGGAAGTGTTAGTTGCTGTATTTTGTTCCTCTTGTTTGCATTCAATAGAAAGATGCTCCCTGGGTCTTATCTGTCTCTTTCAGCCTCCTTTCAGTGTGTCCTTGTTTTTTCCCCTGTCCCCCCTCCTTTTTCTCCCCCCCCCCCCCCCCTTTTCTCCTTGAAAAGTTTTGGATGCTTTGGAAGCAGAAGGAGTGCTGCAGCCCAATAGCTAGAGATGGTGCTGGATTGATTCTCCCCCATCCTAAACTGAAATGCCTGTATGAGCATCTATCTTTTGATGACTTGGGAAGCTCAGGCAATCATGGTGTAAGTTGGATATCTCAGGTAAGATGAACCTAGTGATCTTTCTCTTTTTGTGTGCAAAGAAACCTTTTATCATTTCTCTCAGATCCTGAATTTTGGACAAGCTTATTGAAAATAAGGAAGAGGAGGCTCTTATGGCTACTAGAGCATTAGGAACAAAAGTATAAGAAATACAGGATATGCTTTTTCAATCTCTTATTTCTGGTTATACCCAATTTTAACTTGTGAATTTTTAAGCATGTCTCTTCAGTGAGGATTTTCTGAATTCTCCCCACTCCCCCCCAACTTTATTCAGATTGTTCCAAAAAACGTCATCAGTGATGACAGCAAAATTTCTTCTTTTTCTGGCAAGGCTGGGCTTTTTACAAACAGGACTGAGCTGTTTTAGATCTAAACTTTCAGCAAAAATATTTGCCTTTAGGAAAGCCAACCCAAGAAAGTAAGTTTCTGTATGGGGGGGAAAAAGTCCAGGAATATGCATTGGTTGGAACTTGGTGTTCATAGGGAAACTGCTCATGAAAGCATAACTCAACCTATGTGGGGATATGCTGCTTTAACAGGTTTTTGTTTGAAAAAATGTAACTTTTTCAAACCCGAAAGCCTTTGGCTAAATATATCAAACTTCTGGAGAAATACAGACATTTCTCCTGAAATGCCTGGTCTCCTAGGGGAAAAGGACCTGGGTTTTCAGATTCTGAGTCCCTACTCGCTAGACTGCCTTGAAGGCAAAGATTTGGGGCACCTCTGCTGCAGCAGGGAGGCCAGAGGAGCTGGCGCAGGGCAGAGCTTCCCTGCGTGGCTGAGCCCTGCTGCTGCCCGGCGAGGCCTGGCTGAGCTCTCGGAGCACCCAGACTCTGCCGTGCAGTGCTGAGGGCTCGGTGCTGAAGCACTGGGTCTTCTGGCTCCTTTTTGGTCTGCCAAGGTTTCGGTGTTTGAATGGGTAGGCCCGCTGTGAGGCTCCCAGTGCTAACTTTTTTTCAGTGTTTATCCGAACACACTAATAGAAGCTCTTCTTAATCCTTGTCTTTCCTAGGAATGAGTTTTCAGAATTTCCCATAGGAAAGAAATTCCAGCCAGCCCAGTGTCTGAGAGCTGTGAAGAGGCCCAGTGCTGTGGGGTGTCTGGCAGCAGGTCAGTGTGGGCTGCCCGAGGGAAGTCGGACCCTTTGCTTTTGCCTGTGAGCTGCAGGGATTTGCTGGTGCACGCACTGGTTTTCTGCTCAAGTCAACGGTGTTGCATTGATGTCTGCCTTGGGAGAGGCAGAGTCTTTTGTCCCTAACAGCTAGGTACCCTTGCTCCCTCGTGTAAGTAGCCCTGGAAACTGGTGGCAAGGGAAAACAAACTGGATCTTTTTTTAATCTTGTCCCTTCCTGTTGTATTTGCTTCTGTTCCTGTTTGAGGCATTTAAAGGTTCTAGTTTAGCAGCCTCATGTGAAGCAGTTGTAATTTCTGGAGGAGGTCAGACTGCTGAATTTACTTGTATTGCTTATTATTTAGGAGCAGCACCTCAGCACTGAACTACAGTACAGATAAGCAGGCATGCTTCAGTTGGCAACTTGGCATCATTAGCTATAAAGTATAACACTGGGCTCTTATGTGACAGTTTTAATCAACTTCTCCCTCAAGGTCACCCTTGGCTTCTGAGTTATGGGAGTCTCAAAACCTGTTGTGATTTATTTTGATGAAGGTAAGTCAGTCCATGTTTTCTGGCAGTTTGGCTGTTCTGTGATCTGTAACTACATTGCTTCTAGTACTAAAAATACACTCTGGGCAAATATGAGCGGATGGACAGCTCAAATAATAGCAATCCATCTTACCAAATGGCATTAGTTCTTTTATTGCTTCTTTCAGCTGACTTCTGCCTTCGTAATAGGAGAGGTTCATTACTCCCATAGGAGCTTCAGAGCAACTGGTTTTGTCAGAAAAACTGTTAGCTTTCTGGCTCAATGCTTAGATGGTTCAGGAAGAGACCAAGGGATTTGTAAAGCCTCTGGAAAGCTTGAGCCCAAGCTAGGTGCCCAGCAGTACTCAGGCCACTATCCCAGTTGTCACAAAATTCAAAACCATTTATTTGCTCCTCTTCTCCCCTGTGCTCCCATTTCCAGACACATGTAGTGCTGGGATCAGGAGGAAGCCTGAATGAGCACTACTCTATGCAAAAAACACCCGTAAATTAGGTCTTCTTAGCAAATGCTCTGTCCATGATGACAATGCCTGTTCAGCACAAGTCAGGTGTTTCTGTTGGGTTGCTGCTAATATCTACAAGGTTTTCCTCCAGATCATTGAATAAAAGGTAATGTTAGCAAAAGATAGTAGAAGTAATGAAAAGTGGTAAGCATCAAGGACAGACTCTCTGCAAAGTTTTCTCTGATCAGAAGTCCCTTTTGGCTGGTAGAGCTTTCCCATGGTGGTTATTTTTAAGGCAGCAGTAATGCGTGCACTAGTCATGGGGACAGGACGGTGCAAGAGGCAGAATGCTTGACACGGACGCAAATGCTGCTGTAGCTACATCCATCCATTTTAAAAAAGCATGTGAGCACCTAACTACCCAAGTGGCTAGCTCAGTGTCAAGTATGAAGTATGGTCACAGCTTAAGATACTGAATGTGTTCTCTGTGCTGCTGTTCCTCAGATAAAGCCTGTCACAGAAACCTGGCTTTTGTTTATAAAACAATTTCTGCTAATGATATCTAGCTAATTCAGATGGTGTTTCAGGATTTGAATGAAGTCAATAGCTTGTCTGTGACTTTGTCAAAAGATGTGTGCAGAGTAGTTGCTGTAAGATGGTGAGATTGAAAGAAAAAATCATCACTATTGAGGCGATGCAGGAAGATTGCCATCTTTCTATCACCTGCATTCACTAAGCTAAAAAGAGATCTTGTTGCTTTCTAGTCCAATATTCAATATACTCTGTGCTTTGTCAACTAGTAGCCATACGAATTGCTACTCTATTGTAAGTAGGCAAAGGCTCACTTCAGTTAGAAAAGTGGAACATAAAAAGATTGCCGCTGCTTTAGCGCTGGCCGGCGTGTCCCCCACAGGTTGCCAGAATGCTTTGCATTAGGAGATGAAAACTTAAGCAGAGGGTGACCTTTCACAGAAGTGTTTTTCCTTATTGCTCATACTGAGCTTGTCAGCCCTATAGCTTTTCAGCTGATTGCTGGTGCTGCTCTGAAATGGGTCTTCTGAGGGTCTGCTGTGTTGCTGTTGGGCCTGGGCATATTTCATCCTCTTTTGTTCTGCACTCCTATGTGCAAGTAAGCAAGCAGGAGGATTCATATTTTCTTTAAGTAACTGACATCAGCTGCAGCAACAGGCCTGCTTTTGCAGACAAAAAATGACTGCCTTCATTAGGAAAGTAAAATGATCCTTAAATTTTTAAGGTTTTCCAGACTGGTCCACAGGCTGCAGCACTGAGGAGCCTTCACTGTTACTTTTGTAAAGTGAGGCAGAAAGGGCAGCCTAGCACTCATTGCTCCATTTCTGGACTGCAGTATTCAGGAAACACTTGCAGGCTTCCAGGTGCTGCCCAAGGCTGCGGGCAGGACTAAGGTCTCTGCCCCTTTCTGGGTGCTCCTCACTGCTCCCTGCGGTCTGACAGAATCGCTCCTGGGGTGGACAGTGGCTCCTCCATGGAGCTTGGCTGTCTCTGCCGTCAGTGTGTCTAAGCAGGATTTTATTGTCCAGCTCTTATTACTGCTGTGTGAGACTTTAATAAAGCTGGATATGAAGGCAATGCCATTCACCAAGACCTCAAATATGTAAGAGGGAAATTACAGCTAGTCTAATGTTGCAGTTTGATGGTTAAGCTATGCTGTAACGCTGCAGGCATGTGGACCATTCAGATATGGTACTGTAGCTGAGAGTTAGTTAAGCTATGTTAAATCTTCCAGCATCCAGTGGGAGATTTTTCCCATCTCAGCTGTCCTGAATATGCAGAAGAACTTGGTCCAATTAATTTCTCCAGCTCAAGAATTATGAGGATCCAACTATAGCTTCTTAAATAGCCAGATTTCCCTAGAGATTAGAGCTCCGGGACACAGTATCCTGAAGAATCCCTGTAGCAGTCTCGGGATGGGGGAAATCAGTGTCATGTTCTTTTTATTTTTAATGCACTTCACTATGGAAACAGGTTTATGCTTCTCTGCTGTGTGTCTGTCCATCTCCCTGGTAATTTTGAACTGTTGGAGGATATCAATCAGCTGTCAGTGAGGTAAAGGGCTTGGAGATAATTAGCTTCCTGCAAGCCTTTGGGGAGGTTTCTCTCTGGGTAGAGAGAAGAGCCTACTCACACCTTTACAAACTGAAAGCTTGCAGCATATGTTGAGCTCTGTTTTAGTCAGTATCAAGAATTTATAAGGAGAGAGGCTATGTTTTGTCCCCCAGATGTGGGTAAGAATACAGCTGCAGCATGTCAAACCTGTGCCCATCGGTTCCCGCACTTGCTGAGCCGTGTGCTTACAGTGGAGGAGCTTGGAGCCTGTACGGAGAGGCCACAACAGCTTTGCCTTTCGCCAGTGAAGAGTAGGTGTAAGAGTGTTGTACTTTGCACTCGGTTTTGGCCGAAGCAGTTGCATCAGTGCTGGTTGTGCCACTCAGGCGGTCGCAGCAAGACGATCCGCCCTACTTGGCCGGGTCTCCTGCTCAGCATGCGTGGGGTGGGGTGGGCAGCTGAGACAACCTCGTTTCTGTTGTAGCTGTGTTTTTGTGTGTAAGCTTGTGTGCCTTGGTGTGCTGTACGCCTGTGCTGCAGTCCCTCTGTGTTCCCTACTGCATCTAATGCCCTTTGCTTTGTTTTGGACCTTGTCTGAGCTGGGAAGAACTGCTAAAACTGCTTTTTACAGCCAAGGCCCCTGTCTCTGCTCCACTGCTCACCCTGTATGGTGGCGCAGGAGAATGGGCTTCCTCCCTGGCTGCTGCTCCAGGCTCTACCTATGTCCAAATATAAACTGAGGGACCACTTAGTAGCTAGTCAAAAAGGTTAAGATTAGCCACCAACTACGACCTTAACTGCTGTTTGTAATGCTGGTAGTTCCCTGTTTTTAAAATATCTTGCAGCCACAAGGTTGCAACAAATTGACAATTTTTATAAGTGTCTCCAGGATTCAGGTTTTCCCTTGGCAGTTTCCTTTGTACACACCCGAATAAGAGAAGGCATAGTGCGAGGCACGTAACAGTCCAGTGCTCCTACTCGCCTTGCTTATAACCAAGAGCAAGGCAATGCTCACTGCCACTGAGGAGGAGAAACCTGCTTGAAATGAATTCAGGAAATGCTCATCACGACATAGCGTGGAGCATCCGCTGCCGTGGGAAATCATCAAGGCAAACAGTGTGCCAGGACTCCGTGTCTTAGGTGCCAAAAGCAGCAGAATAATGTCACATTGTAGCTGCAGCAGGCAGGTCAGAAGCTATTGCACAAAAATGTCAGTAACAGAGCTGGCAAGACTGTTTTGAAGGACATTCTTGGGTAATTTGGGGTGGTTAATTTTGGTTTAGTAGCTGCAACTGATAATTGACAAGAAATAAAACATGAAATGATTAGCTTGCCACGGGAAGCTAAAAATACCCATATTGTTCCGGCAACTTTTTTCCCCTTTTCCCCCTTTCCTCGAGCTCCAGATGACGTGCCGCGCCGCGCTGCGCTGTGCCAGGCCGGGGGTGTGATGGATGAGAGCTGGGAGGGCCGAGGCACCGGGGGGGCGGCAGGGGAAGGGGCCGGGGAGGGGAAGCAGAGCCAGCTGCCAAGAGGCATTGCTGCCACCTCTTTCCCTGACAAATGCTTTGCGAGCTCCTGAAGGAGTGCTTATGCCCTGTGTAGAGGAATACTGGAGAGCAAGTTTAAAGGAGTGGGGTAGCAAAGGAGGTTGTGCCTTTGAAAATCACTTTCTTGTGCTCTTTTCTGTTTGCTTAAAAGCACAAGCACACAGACCAACCAGAGCTGCAGAGCTGTGCCCGGCCTTTGGGAAGGGGAGAAGGGGCTCTGCTCCCTCGGTGCTGTGAGTGGGCGTGCAGGGTTTTTCACCAGGGTGATTAGCTTTGGTACAACAGGGACAGTGTTTTCTTAGGTGTACACACCTTTTTCAAGCAGGAGCTTCCCTTTGCTTTTGAATGTTAGCTTGAAGTCTTCGTGTCCACTCTCACCGTGGGGTGGACTTTCTCAAAGTGCAGCGCTGTTTTGCGTGGGCTGGCTGGCAAACCTTGTTTGCTCTTTGTTTACGCTGATTTATTTTCAGTAGATGCGGGGACAGGGAAGAAGGGGGATGCTCCTTTGGTCTCCTACAGCATTATTAAAAATGTCAAATTGTGCTCTGGCACAAGCAGAACTGAATCCAGTGGCTGAAGATGCAGAGGTGGTTGAGAATGCAGGAAGATTAATTATCTTTTAATATGTATACTAATTAACCTTTTAGCCTTAATGCTATCCATTGCCCTGAAGAATAGTGTCTGTGAAATCCCTTCTGTGGGCTTTGGTATGGAAAAGTAAAACAGCAGTATGGTTCATATTTAAGGATGACATAGCAAGAAAAGGAAGAAAGATGTATCTATCTTCTGAAGATAAAACTTTCTAAACAAATGGAAAACTAAGTCACCTGTTTCCAGAGACAGAATATCCAGAAAAATGGAAGAAAAATATTAGGCTTATGTGTGAATATGACTGCTCAAGGTAGTGATCTCCCAGAGTGTCACCAGAGGGGTTTTGAAGCCACCTGATGACTTGACTTTCAAAGGGACTGTGACTCCGTGCATCTCGCTAAGCTTTAGACTTTAGAGATGAGGGCAGTGAGGTGCTGCAGATTCCGTGCGGGTGAAAAATATTTATCACATCTTCCTGCCTTATAGAACAAGAGCTCTGGAACTAGAAGCATGTTATTTTGCCACTTCTGCTGGGATACTTGGAGTAGCTGGTGGGAGCTGTTTACATCCTTTTAGTCATGCTGCCTAAACATATGCTTAAGGTTGAGCACAGAATTTAATGATTTCTTGCTTTATGTTGGAGTATTTTTAGAGCAGACATAAAGCGATGATGTGAATGCCTAGGGCATTGGGTGAATTAATTTATTCTAAAACTTCAGTGGGGACCCAGGCTCTGATCCTGCAATGAAATCTGCTGCTGCTGAGCTCACTGCAGGATCAAGGCGTGTGCTCTGGTAAAAACCTCTTTAGCATCATGGGGACGAGGTCTTCAAAAACCTGCACACAGATCGGATAGCTTTTTAAAATAATTGGTTGAATATTAATTTCTGTGGTTCAGTGTAATTATATTAATTATAGAGAACTCATTAGACACTAATGTAAATATTAGAACCTCTTCTGTAACATTCACTGTAATTTAATGCTAATTTATAGAACCAGTATTAAACTGTTAATAGCTAGGGCTGTAACTCATTCAAGTGTGTAACACTTCATGCAATCAGCAAAACATTTCAACTGGTGAGAAACATGCATTATAATCCACATGTACTTTCAAACATATGGTCATGAGCTGCTTGCAGGCTTCCCCTAACACAAGTTAGAGAAGGCTGAGAGTAAACTGTCAAAGATTTCTTGGATTATTAGCTTATTTGGCCTTTCTGGTTCTTATAAACTGCAATAAATGAATAGTTCTGTGATTAAACCGCTGCATAACTTTGTATCTCATGTAATTGGTTTGGACATGGAAACAATTACATCTTCTACATGATTTTGAAGCTTACTGTGCTAACAAAGGCAGTTTCCCATCCTGGTGTTTATTTTGTATCCATGCACTTTAGATTTCCTTGGCATTAGGGCTGCTAATACTGGGGTTGTTTGTGTTCACATACACAGCTTGTAGTCATCTGAAACAGCATGTAGACATCTGATAAAGCTGATACAAAGGGGGATGACCTAGTTATTTTCCATGAAATACTCCCATCTGGTATTTTGTTAGTCAAGGGGGCAAAAAGGTAGAAAAAAAGGTCAATTTGAAATAACTGGGTGATAGCCAATAAATTCCATACACTTGAAAACGTTATGTTTTAATAGAAAGCTCCATTTTCTGAAGTGACAAAGATGCAACCAAAAATAAGTGTTGAAATGAGACTTGGGTAGAATTGAAGTGCCTAAAATTGCAGTCTTGAAAAAGTGTACTTAGCTGCTGTCAAATCTCTGGGAATGTGTGGGCTTTTTTTTTAAAAAAAAGAAAAGCCCAATGTAGATGTGTGGAACTGTACCTCTGCTAGCCCCAGGACCTCCCGGCCGCGGCAGCCTGTGGTCCTGCACGCAAGCTTGGCTGGTGGGTGGCAGCTGGCTGTTTGGCCGCTCTAGTGGTGGTGGGTTGCACTGCCGGAGGGTGGCCACGTGCACAGCTTGGCTGTGGCTTTTGCTCGCTTTTAAAATTTGCGGATGCATGCATATATAGTGTCTGTGTTTATATAAATAGATATATATGTGTATTTAGAAGTTTAGCAGAGGGAAGCAGGGTGATGTGAAGTCGGCTGCCTCTTGTACCTGCCGAGAGTGTCAGTTCGTATCCCCTGTCGCCCTGCCGCGTGCTGAAGCCACGGGAGCACTGGCACTTTGGGCTGGAAGCACAAATGTGCTGTCTTCTGCGGCCAAGGTGCCCAAAAGTTAGCTGATACAGAGCCTAATTTTGAGACTAACCGGAATTTTTTCCCCTTTAATGGGCTATACTGCTCTAGACACTAGCTCTTCTTTAAAAAAAAAAAAAAAAAAAAAAAAAAAAAAGCATTTTGCATTTCTGGTTTAATAAACCTGGTACTAAGGAACAGCACTTTGAGAAGAGTATTCTTTATTTTGAACAGAACATTTAATGAAGTAACTTTTCATACTGCCTTTAACAGCACCATCTGGTGGTGCTCCGGTAATGTTAACGCTGACTTATGGCCGGAAACGTTCCTTCTCGTATTAGAGCGCATGAAGTGTTTGGCTGGCTCTCTTAGGAATAGCAGAGGAGACACCTGGGTTCCTTATGGATAACTATGGCATCAGAACAGACCTTGGCACAAAGGTGTTGCTGAGCTCCCACACACCGTGAGTATGTGTGGTAGATCAGTGCAGGACTCCAGGGCTCTGTGTGCAAAGATATTTAACCTGCATAAATATTTGAGTACCAGAAGATGGATATTTTCTCATTCCTATAATACGCTTAAAGAATCCTAGTTGCCATACCAAATCTTCTATTAAAGAGTATTTTATGCTTGTTTCTGATCTGCCTACATGTATGTAAAGTCAAGAGAGATCAGGGGAGTCAGTGGAAGTAGTGATTGGAAGGACAGCTTCTGTACAGCATGGGGAATTTAAAATATATTGAGGGCTTTAGGAGTGTGAACTTTGATTTTGATTTATTCAGTCTTAGCAAACAGTGAAGGCTGAAATCCGAGCAGTGAGCGAGTGCTTCAAAACAAGCGCATGCTAACCAAGGTGGCACCCCTTTCTGTTAGGACCCTCTGCGGGAGAGAGCAACGCTGATGAAGCAGCTCCTGGAGCTGATGGACGATAAACGTGCAAATGCACCAGAGTTCCCATATAGGAATTCCTGAAGGAGCCAAGCATCCTGCTTGCTCATTCCCGCTCCCTCCCAATTCCTGCACAGGCTAAACGTGCCTGCACGCAGTGTGTTACTGCATGTGAGGGCTGTGGGAAGGCCACACAGATTCAGAGCGCTGTTCTCATTTTCATAATAGCTGATGATTCAGTGTGGAGCTTTTCCTTATAATCTTTTGGCCTCTGATGAGCTATCTAGAAAATCCAATTCCTTCAGTGTCAGATGATCCCTCTGGCTAAATGTGTTGCCTGCATTTACGCCTGTGTACAACAAGCCGTGGCATCAACAGCTTAGTGCAAGCTTTGCTGATTAAAAGCAGAACTTTAAAGCGTTTGTAAAGGAGCTCTTCCGAATGCTCCCAGCTTGCGTAGCAGAAGCCTCCCAGGAAGAGCTTGAAATCTTTCGCTAGCTTTTATGCTTTTCACTTGCTTCCTCCTCTAGTTGCTCCAGTGAAATACATGCTTCACACAGAGATCACCTGGAAAACATGAAACTCAAGCGACTGCAAGTGCTGGTTGTTATTTCTAAGGAATGTGGCTTGCTTAAAGAAGATTCATTTGGGATTCATACTGGCAAGACTAGATTGTAGGAAGCGGCTGAGCACAGTAAGCAGCAAGGTGCTGGCCTGGCTGTCCCAAAGCCGTGCGGTCCGCAGGGGCTGGCAGGCACGTTTGGTCGAGGCACAGTTCCTCCATGCCAGTCCTGCCCCAGCGCCTCCCTGCACGCTCCGCTCGGGTTGCGAGCTCCTCGTGAGAGAGATCTCAGTCTTCTCCTTATTTTGCATAGTAGGGCCTTGCTTTTGCTGGGGGCCTGACACTGTAGTGAGCATAAGGAACCGCACTCATAGCTGATGTGCGTCCCCCCAGCGTCACTCACCGTGGAGGGTTGTCTGTTTGTGGCAGCTTAGATAGTTCCCTTGTGCGGGAGAGCCTGGAAATGTAGCAAGTGTATTCAATATTTTTTTTCCTGTGGAAATGGTATTGATTTTATATAGTTCCATTGAGCTTTCTGCTTTATTTTTAGAAGGAAAATAAAATAGCTAGTGATGAAAATGATGATGAGGATTTATGTATATAATAATTCTCATCTCCAGATATTAAGGCTTTGCAGTACCCCCTTACAGAGATATTTATGAGTCAGTGACATGTGATGACTTGCTCAGGGTCACATAGCAGGTTTGTGGCAAAGATAGTAATAGAAATTGCAACTTAAGAGTCAATATAGCATCAGATTCGCTGGTTTTCATCTGTGCGGATTTCCGGATGCCGCTGTGCCGGGTGACGCAGCAAGGTCGCAGGTTATGAAGACGGACGGCAGGCACGCCCAGAAGTTATCTGGCAGTGTACACAGGGTTTAAAAAGCTTGTTTCACACCTACCTTCAGTTTTGAGGGTGGTATAACTTCACTGACTTCAGTAAAACTAAAATAATATAAAATTACAGAAATGGTGGTGTGAATGGTTCTTTGGTGCCTTATGGCTTGGTGAATAAACCTGGCAGCACTTACCCAGGCAACCTCTGTCACCATCCCCACTGGCTGTTAATGGGCAAGCAGGTGGGTAAAGCTGATCCTGCTCTGAGTCTGGTAGACAGTCAGTAGTGTTTTTCCTGGATAGTTTAAGGAGCTGCTCTTATCTGTGATATCAAAGAGCAAATGCTGAAAATGAGAGAATTATCAGGAACACAACAAAGTGTCATGGCTGATAGCTGCTAGTGTCCAAGCAGGCAGTGAGTGGGCATGTTTTGTGTGTGTAAATGGTGTCTTGACAAGTTATTGTTATTCATTGATTCATATAACATCCCATCTGTTAGACTGCTAAAATCATTAATGTGGCTACTTTTAAAGCAGCTATTTTCATGCTCTACTTAGTGAAGACTTGTTAAACCCATGAATGTTGTGGAGCCTGGATAATGTGATTGCTTAAAAAAAAAAAGCATACCTTGATATTTGTATTTCATCATCCATAGAAACATAGGATTCAAGCATATTTATGTAATTACTTCTTGCATGGACCTGCATTTGCTTGCAAGAAACATCTTGTGAACATTAGAGCCATGTCACCACCAAACTATGTTATATCTCTTCCCTCTTTGTGCCAAAGTTATTTACAAATGTTTTACAAAGCTGGATTTGAATGTACGTAGATTTTAATCCACAAAAGCAGTTGTGGTGATTATTGAAACTGTATGTTGACAAGATCTTAAGGATGCCTTGGTGGATTGCGAGGCAGCGGTGAGCAGAGAACCACTCTGCTCAAGGCATGTAGCATGGGACTGGTCTTATAACTTAATCCTGTTGTTTACCTCTTTTCCACTTTAGTTATTTCTTTCTAAATGAGAAATGCTAGTGGCCATTTCTTAGAATCTGTGATAATCCTTTTGTAGTAAAGAAATTTACATTGCTGAAGGGGAGTGAGGGAAAAGTCTCTTCTTAAATCCATACAAATATGAAACAAGGTATGTCATATGAGGATGGGCATTTGTGAATGTTGTGGCCACCTTGCACATCTGCTTTGGCTTTGGGCTCATTGCTAGGCAATATTTGGGACGCTGCGCCAACTCTGGGTAGTTGATGCAACTGTCGTATTTTCTTTGTAGCTTAGAATCCCAGGTTATTCTTCTAATGCTTTTTTACCTGAATGTTTTTCCTACATGCAGAAAACATGAACTTCTGGATTCCCTGCAAAAAGTGTTCTGAGCTGCCCTGTTGGTATGTGAAAACTCTAACTTTTGGCTCTATCGTAGTGGTACTAGCTCTACTTCTGTGAGCAGCAAAGCTGCCTCTGACTCAGTGCTGAGAGTGCACAAAGCTGGTTCAAAATCCTAGTCCAAGAGCTACTCTGGGGCAATAAAAATAGTATAATTGGTTTCAGGATCCTCAGAAGAGAAACAAGCCAAAAAAATTATCACAGCCATGCTCAATTTGAAGAGCTATGTGGAAATGGTTTATGCCAGCTTCTTAAGAGGGAGTGGAAAGTCCATGCAGATAGCATGGACACTGTACTGGAGGCGGAGAAGAAGTGTCTTCCACTTTTTGAGGAAAAACTTCAGAAAGGGCAGAAAGGAAGCCACCGTTGCTTAACAGCAGCGTAATGGTTCTTGTTGGAAGCAAGAAAGTATCCTTTAAAAGCTTGAAGTCTTATCCAAATGAGGAAAATATAAAGGATTGTAAAATTTGACAAGTTAAATATATAAATGCAATAAGGCAAACTGAAAAAAAGTAGGTGGAGGACTACTTGCAAAAGGCATTGAAACTAGTTGTTTGTTTGTTTTTTTTTAAGCATCTTCAGAAAACATATGCATCAGGAAGCCTACCACAAAATTTGTAGGGCTAATAGATACTTGGAGATAAGTGAATTCTTTGCATCTTTTGCTCGTTGTAAATAAGTGGTAGTTCCTCATGCTGGAACCCTTCTAAAAAGAGCATTTGTCAGAGAATCTGTTTCAAATTGAAGAGTTGGTAGAAGAATATATGGATCAAATAGAAGAAGTTACAGAATAATCTGCTATTAACCCAACATTTTGGAAGGAATTAAGAATGAAATAGCTAGACTACAAACTATGGTATTGCATAAAAGCACCCTGGTTCCTGAGGACTGAAAGATGGCAGATGTGATACAGAAAGGTGATACAGGAAACCACAGGCTGAACTTGAGAGGTACCAGAGTGTTGTCTGTTAGATGTTAGTATGCCAGGAACGAAACTAATGGGTGCGTGGATAAACTTATTGCAGAGTCAGAAGTTGACTTGTTTTTTGGGGGGGGGGGTGTGGGGGGGGGTGGGGAAGTGTCAGGTCTCACAAACTTGTTGGAGTTGTTCTGGTGAGTTAGCAACCCCATCTGTTTGGGAACCCATGGTGGTTGGCATTTGCCAAAACGATGTGGCAAATGAGTTGAATGGTAAAATGACATGATTCATTAATAATTCCAAGTTACTCAGTAATGATGACTGAGGAATTTTGGAAGAACCCAATGAAACCAAGTGCCTAGGCAGTGAAATACAAATGAAATTCAATGTAGATAGACAGCGATGTATATGGGGTGGATCCTAACTTCGTGTATATGAGCTTGCTCTTGGGCCGAGATCTTGATGATGGATACAAATGCCATCTTGGTGCTCAGGAGTGGTCTAACTAGTGAGTAAAATGCTGGAATTATTAGAAGAACAGAAAGCAAAATTTGCAATAGCATTGTATCCTCTGTATGCTTGTGTCGACTGCCCAGGGCTCCTGCATCCTGGCTGCTGTATGCAGTCACGGCTCCTGTGCTTCCCTGCCCCAAATGTACAAAACTGAAGTGGTGAGAAGGGCAGCGAAGCTGATCAAAAGCTTGGAGCAGCTTTTATAAAAGAAGTGAGTAATGAGGCTAGGGCTCTTTGGCATGGAAAGGAGACTTCTGAGGGAAATGGCGATAGAGGTCTCTGAAGCAGTGTGTGGCATGGCCAGAGTGGGTAGAGATTTTTTGCTTTTAAGTCCATACAAGAGCTAGGGGACATTAAATTCAGCTAATGTGAGGCAGGTTCGAGATAAGCGTCACTGACTGCATAACCCACTCATGCTCCTTCCTAGCTGCTGTCGTTGGTGGCTGTTGGAGGTAACACACTGGGCTCTGTGCGCCTTTAGTATCTCCTGCTATAGTCTTATGTTTGACTCAAGGTGCTTTGCCAGGATAGTTGGGGAGACTTGCACATCCATGGCTGCAACTCTTAATGGTAGAGCTCGCATCTATATGTCACCTTGTCTGTTGTGCTAATTCAGGGTCAGAAACAAAGCAGGTGAGAGGTGGCAGCTCCTTCGCTTGACCAAGCTGCTCCTGTTAAGATTCTTGCAGTAAATTGTCATTAATTTGGAGTTGCTCCTTGCGCATGGAGTGGTGGAGGAGGTCTGACAGCATCTCCCCAGCCAAACGTGAGTAGCTGGCCCCGGGAGGAGGAGAGTGAGACTGCATCTGCAGCCTTGCTGGGCACCGCGCTGCAGGAGCAGGAAACCGCAGCCCTGAGCAACAAAGCAGAAATGCTGTGTTTGGGTTTGCGGTGATTTGTGTTTTGGTTTAGGAGAATTTGAAAATCAGTCATGCATAATTCTGAAAACTACAGAAACTAAAAGATAAAAGACAGTCCCATATGTTTTTACAATATTAAGCCAACTGCAAGTAAAGCTGGGTTGCTGCCAGTGTTTATCAAAAGACTATGGTTTTGCATTTCAGGCAACAAAGGACTAAATGACAAAGAACATTCTGACCCTTTGTATACAATTGTAGAGGAGAAGAAAAGTCTCCAGAAGCATTTTTCCCCCCCTTTGAAGAGTCTTTTCGTGTTATCCTCAGAGATGAAAGCTAAGAATACAGTACAGGTACAGACCGAACAGGTTAAGGAAATAGCGAGAGCAGGTGTCCCCACGTGAAAGTTGCTAAGAACGGTGTGTCTGGCTGAAGGGAATGGTTTCCTTTTAAAGAGTGCAATGTGAAATGTTTTCAGGAAGCAGTAATTTTTTACAGCAATCCTGAAAAATCTCAGAAGTTTTGCATTTCTGAGTGCATGGTTGCTTATAAGCAGCAATGAGCAGGCTCTCTTTAGGACACTGCATCCAATAGGAACTGGACTCTCATCCTGATATCCTCCAGTACCTTGCTAGTGCCCCCCTTACCGAAAAATGCTCGGGCAAGATGGATGGCAAGGGTGGCCTCAGGTTAGGACATGAGTGATCCTGTTGCCCCTGTGCAAAACGTGGTAGCTGAGCATGATTCTGGTTTCCGTGGGTGTAGTCACAGCGCCGGGTGGCTGTGTGTGCTGCCGCATCAGTGGGGATGGAAATAGCTGCAACAGCAATTAGAATATCCTGCACGTGCTTCGGAACAGGAGAGTGAATTCCCTAAAATAGGAGATGTGCTAACAGCCTTGCTGTCAATCTGCAGTCTTCTGACACAAATTGAAGTCTTAAGGCTACGTGTCCCTACTCCATCCCCAGTCCTGGTTCTCTGCGGGTGAAGAAGGTTGTTCTTAGTGGTAAGAGTTGACGTGTTCTCCTGGTACTGTGCCATCTTTTCAGGTGAAGCTGCAAGAAATGTTGAAAATAAATTGTCTATCAGGAATAGTTACATGCTGCTTCAGTGTTTCTGATGATTAGAAATGGGCTTCTTTCCAATGCAGAGGGGTTTTTTGTCTTTAATGACCTTTGAAATGCTTATACATATTTTAAGTATGCACAGTAATCTCTTGACGGTAACTTCCAAAGGCAGTGGACAAAGGTGGGTTCAGTTTTGGCACATGCCAGTTTCGTTAGGGTAGTTGTTTGTGTTTATAAGCAGAAAACAAATATGGAAACACAGATATGAAAATGTAAATCTGGAAATTATTTTTCTTGAGAAAGTTAATGTTAATTTCTATAGATGATGTAGGAGCTCTTAAGGGTTTGTAGGAACAAGGGTGAGCAAATGCAGTGTTAAACCATACATCTTGAAACATTTCAAAGAATCTTTTTAATAACAAGTGGGGTTATTTTAGTGAAATGTCAATGTTTGTTTAAAAAAAATCAGGTAGCTGATATTACAAAGTAAATTCTTGGCAATGTGTCCAAAGTATCACTTTCTGTTGGAAAACTAAGAATTCCAGGAGACTTGAGATGAAATAAAAGCCTAAATCACACTTTTTGAGTGTTCAGAAACTGCCTTTCAGTGAAAACAAGAAGTTACCTCTTGCCTTCCAGTGCCTCAGAAGAAGCATTCACCTTTTGGGGGCCTTTCTGAGGAAAAGCTTTAACTTGTTTTTAGTGGCTGTAAATGGGAATGAAGTTGAGATAATGTGGGAATGCTGCTCACTAGACAGAGAAAGATCAGATTCAAATATGCTAACATGTGAACTGAATGTTGAAACACTGCCACAGAGCATAAATGACATGAATCATCCCAATTAAAAGGAGGAAATTACTTAGCCACATGAAAAGGAAAAAAAGAAATTGTGCCCTGACATTAAAAGCTACTAGTTTGTTTTTACTTTTTCTGGCACTTTATTATTCCTGAAGCTTTAAAGAACTCCTGGCTCCCAGGATGAGTGCTCCAATTATGAGCATTAAGAATGTCTTCTGATTGTTTTGAGTTAGCTAATAACTTAATATGCTAAATAAATCAGCAGTTCCCAATCCAAATAAATCATCTGGCTTTGGAAATACTGTGTGCTCCCTCTCTGCTGTGTGAAATAGGTCTGAACAGCTGGAACAAATGTTCTTGTCACTAAATTATGAATTACAGCTGTCGAGACTAAAACATTTAGTCCCAGCACTCAAAGAATAGATTTTGAAGTCTTCCAATTTATCAGTTTAGCCATTGATTATGTGTGTAAGGTCATTGAATCAGAGCAGTAACAAATGAAATTCTTGATTTCTCAAACACCAAGCTAAGCGTACCCATAGTTTTACATCCAGGAACTTGATAATACTTAAGTGCCCCAAAGCATTTAAGAAATGAATGCTATATGTAACCACTTTTGTGCTGCTCGTGTGTGAGGTTTCTAGTGTGTCCAGTATTATATAGTAGTGGCTTCCCCCCTCCTGCCAAGGTTGATTGCCCTGTTGGCTTGGGGACTGGTAGGAGATGAGGGCCAAGGGGCTCAAACTGAGAGCTCCCTCGTAGTCACCATGAAGCTGATAACCACCTCTGCTTTGGTGCAGGAGGTAAGGGGAGGAGGGTTGCTGTACATGTGCTAAGATGGATGTGGTGGTCCACTATTGCAAGGCCTGGTGCTGTTCCTTAGGCTTGTCTCGATGAAATCTAAATTAGCCCTATAGATTTGATCAGGGTATGGGGTTTTCTTTTTTCAGTATCAGCATCACTACCTGGTATGGTGTTTTCCCTCCTCTGTCCTGCATACACTGATGGCTTCTACCCTCACCAGAGAAGAGGGCTGCTGGCTGCAACCCTTTCAGATTGGGTACCCTTGTGTCCACAGATCTCCACTAACTGAGGTTATTTGCTTCACCAGAAGGTTAAGGAAGACCTGAAGTGTGCTTATTTACTCTACCATGATTGGACACTGCTTGCGTATTCAAGACTTCTGCTCCTGGTCAGTTTAGTATCTTTCAGATGCCAGTGGAAGTGGCCAAGATGTGCATGCATATGCTATAGCTCCTTTTGAAATGAGATGCAGTTGGGAAGAATATAAAAGAGGAAAAATGTACTTGCAGAAGCACCTGAAGACCAATTTTCTTAATGTGCTTTGGAGATGCCACCTATTGCTTTTCACTCTAGAGGAAGCATTGTGAAAGGCAACTTTCTCTTTCCTGGTATCTCATGAAGGTGCGTCCTGTGAAGCTTTCCAGCCTGAACACCTCAGGCTTTTCTGTCTGCTACCCAGCTGTTGTCTTGATAGAGCTTGCAGAATTATCAGATTATCTTGGGGATGCCTATGGCTCTGTTTCAAGTAAGGTAATAGCCTTGAAAATTGGAGGGAGGCTCAAGAAGAGGTGGCCCAGTCTTTGCACAAGCTTCTTTAAACAGAAAACCAAAGTTAAACCACAGACCTGAAGATGTTATCTTTGGTCTGAAGTCAGTTGTTGTTCTCTTCCCAAATGCACTTTCCCAGCCTGTTAATTCTTCATAGCTGCAGAATTTGCACTGACAAGACAAAAAGTACTACCACAGCAGAGATGCAGGTATAACAGATGCAAGCAGGTTTGAGGACATCATTCTTACTGAAATTTGTTTTCGTTTCCATTTGATTTTTTTTATGAAGGTTGGCAAAGGTTTATCTGAATTGCCCGCCTTCAAACATCAATAAAACCAACTTTTTAAAAAAGGCAGTAATTGCTGCTGGAGGAAGGAGTAGAAATGGGCACTTTTGTGCTGAACAGTAGCTCTTGAAAAGAAATATTTATTATGCATCAGAAGTGAATGGGTGGCCCAGCAATTTATATTAAACAAGTTAAACCTCTTTCTAGCTGAGGAACATCCCTGAGCTAGTTGCTTCCCCTCAACTTCTCTTCAAAAGCTTTCAATAACTATCTTTCTGTATATTGCTGCCATACTCTGAATTCAGTATTGCAGTGGATAATCCAGATGTGATGTGGTGTTTTTCCTCCATGAGAAGAGCATGCAAATGCTCTTTGTACAGACTAGTTTTGCTTGGAAATTCACTTTGAGCAAATGCCTCTGGAGTGAACCAGGTCATTCAAACTGCAGAAAACAAGTCTGTTGACCAAATGGGGCAAAATGAATTTGTCAGGAAATTGAATCTGGACAGAGGCATATTATAGTATTCTGGCTCTGTCATTTTGCTTGCATAACAAATAGTATTCTTGTCTCTAGTATGCACCATAAATCCTTTGATTTGGGGGGGGGGGGAATAAGTTGTTTCAAAAATGTTAGGTTGCAGAGTTGGCACAGTTTGCGCATCAAAGGCGGATCTTGTCCCTGTCAAGTATCACATTCTTTTGGATTTGCTTTGGGGTTAGCATGGGGCTGTATTGTGTTACCCGCTGCTCTGTTCAGCCTGAGTCGCTGCTGATCGCTGCGCACAGGATTCATTAGGAGTGTAGATGCAGCATTTATTATACTATAAAATTGTCTCAAAGGACTGCATAGAAAACGTCTTTGTGGTAAAGTTGTTATATAGCCTAAGGATCCTATCTTTTAATTCTCACTTTGTGCAAATTTACATTTTAAATTTATGTTTTTGAGCACTCTTTGGTGAACTGACGCATGTACATGTGTCTGCTTCCGCTGCAGTAGCCGGTTCCGCGATGTGAAAACGGTCCCTCCCGGCCAGCAGCGAAAGGCAAAGTGACTGCTCGGTGGCTTGCTGTGGGCCCTCTCCTCGACAAGGTCTCTTAAGGTTCAGAAAGCAGGAGGTAAAGGATGAATTTTAATACCTACTCCCTCTTTTATTGGTTATTGTTTGAGCCTGTTGTGATTTGAGGCCTGAGCCATGATTTTGGGGTACTTTAAAGCAGCAAAACAAGCACCAAATCCCACGGTGTGCCCTGTTGCTTGCACGTGTACCTCTGAGGCCAAACGTCAGTAGGGATGTTTTGTTTGCGGCTGAAGGGGTGGAGATGTGAAGAGCACTTTCCAGACTGCAGGGGACTCGGGGCTCCCGCCTGCCCAGCCGTGGGCTCCCTAAGGCGCTCGCCCGGGAGCCGGGCCAGTGCTGCTGCGGGGAGCTCGGGCGCCGGAGGCGAGGGTCGCCTGGGCCCTCCTCTGGCTGCAGCGCAGGGGAGGCGGCGTGAGCAAGGCCTGGCTCTGGCTTCAGGCTTAGCTTACAGAGCTGCCGGAGTAAACTGAAATTGTTAGTTAGCTTAAACATCCAAACTTGTTTCTCGTTGGGTTTCACCTGTCCTTGGAATTTGAAACTTGGGCCTCTTAAATTAATGTGAACAGTAAATTTCTTGCCTATGTTGGCTGTTCTGGAGGTGCTCAGAGCAAGGCCGGGGTTCGGGTGGCTGTACTCGGACCCCGCCGAGCACGCCCGTCGCTGAGCACGTGGTTCGGCTGCCTTTCCGTGGGATACGTGTTTGGAGAAATGCACGTTTGCAGGAGGCATGTGATTTGCTCAGTCAGTTTTGGGCTTTCTTTTTGACTAGTGATAGCTATAGAATGGGATCCAGTGAAGCTCACTTGGCCCCAAATAACTATCTTTATTCAATAAATGCATCAATCATACGTTGCGGTGCCATTTATTTGCTTGTAGCGTGCCTCCTGAGCCATGCCGAGCACTGCTGCGGGGCTTGCGTCCCACTTGAATGGAAACCGTCCTCTTTTTGTACAGCACAAGAGTTTTTCATTTTGCTACTGTCACGTTTTTAAGATATTAGCACTTTCCTATTTTTCTTCATATTTTCTTTTGAAGTCAATTATTTTAAATTAGCTCGTGAATGTTTTGGAGAATAAATGATTCCCTTTTTCCTTTGAACTAAAGCAAAAGTAACTAAGTAGCACTGAACTGAACAAACACCCATTACTTTTAGGTACCACAGAATGATTTCCCTATAACTTTTTTATAGGTCAGTCGAGCTGCACGTTCCCCAGGAAACCCCTCGGGTAGACCTGCTGCTGATTGTCTGACCTGGCTGCCTGCTTGTACACTAGGCACCGGCAGCTGAAGACCTGTGCTGCGGTGAAGAAGGAAAATAAAGGAGCAGATTAAAATAGTTTGATGTGAAAAGAACCGTGTGTTTTGTTGCTACTCTGAATGTAGTCCCACCTTGAAGGCAGATTGTGCTAAAAGCTGAAGGTGGTAACTCATGAGGACACTAACCAAATATATCTAGCTTGCTGAAATGACAGAATATACCTAACATGGGTAACAGGAGACAGCTGCCTGCCTACAACTTTTTGAAAATGAAGAAATATTTGAGTGAATTTTCCTTTGCATAAGTCACTGTAAAGTCAAGTTGTTTTGACATAGTGGAAGAGAGAGAATGGATGATACAAAAGGTGCAGAGAGGACTGTGCTGTATCTTCTCCTTCCTTTCTTCTGTCTGTCTGTCCATCTTTGCAGTCTGTGGCCTGGGAGACCTAAAGCATATATTGCAGCTGGATCAACTGCTGGGATTAGTGTGTAGTGCATGCAGCTTGAATTTGAGTCCCCTGCCACCCCCAGTGCAGGGACCTTATCAGTTGTTGTACAGTGTGTTGTCACCTGTTAATCATTTTTGTCCTGTTTTGCAGATGTATCCTTGGAGGCATCAATTTTACTGGCAGATGTGTAATCTGGGAAATTTTTGTTTAATTTAAGTAGTAGAAATGTTCATGTCACCTTTTTTAAAAAAAACTCTTCTGTAGTAACACTATGTGGTAACTCTGATATGAGTGTAAAATATGTCTGTGTATTTTAAATGGGGAAAAATTAGCAAACTAAAAAAATAGAGGGCTTCTCCTCTAAGATTACTGTTTGCTCAAGCATTGTGAAAGGGAACTATTTGAATGTTAATTAGTAACTAGTAATTTAGGCTTAGTAATGTAACTTCACAAACATGAGTTTCAGACTTCTGTAACTTTATCTTTCAGAGCCTTAAGTAAACTACCAAGGCTGTATAGCAGAAAGGCCTGAAAAGGTTCAGTCTGTATGTTAGCCCTTTTTCAAATACTTACCGTAATATGTAGTGGTGAACTGAGCCTCGGGTTTTCACCCTTGTTGAGAAACGTGCTCTGCTGTGGCAGTAAGTTTGTGGTAGCATGCAGTATCCAAACCAGCCTGGTAGATGCGTGCTCCAGCATAGCTGCCTTCGTCCTGTTGAAAGTGAATTTTGGTGGCCGCAGCTGTAGAGGGCTTGTCTGCCCATTGCTGTTGCCCTGCTGCCCCGTATGAGACGGACCATAAGAAAACAGCATTACAAAAACTGATAGTGCTTTGGGACTGATTTCCCCCCCCCCCCCCACACACACACACTTTTGTTGTTCCATGTTCACTTGGTGCTGTTTGTTTTTAAGCTGCTTTAACTGTTCATATGTGTAAATCTGCCTCTCTGGAGTTGCTCTGGGTCTGGTCTTGCAAGGTGCTGAGCATTGACCTTGGCCAGCTGCCTTCATTGCTCTTCTAGCTGTGGCTGCAGTCGTGCAACTTGGGTGCTGAAGTGTTAGCTAGCTTGGAGTTGTTTTATTGCTAGGGGGTCTGTCTGCAAGGTGGTCTTGGTTTTAATTCCATTTAATATATCCTTCAGCCTGGATTTGTGTCTTCGGAAGACTTCCAGACAGTTGACTGTCATTACAGTGCCTCCAGTTCATTAGCCTCCCATTACTGGTGTGCAGTGTGTCCTAGGAGCGGGCCAAGGAAAAATACCCCAGGTGTAAGGGAGACAAGGTAGCGGTTGAGCTTGGGGTTCCCTTTTTTGTACTTTGTGATGAACAGGTCTGTACAGCGGGAATTTATACTGGTCTGCACTCACATGTGTGTGTTGAGGGCATGTAGGCAGCCTTAGTCTGTTTTGGATTCGGTGGGACTTCTAATCAGCTGGCACTGTTCCCCCAGCTACATTAGCTTTTAAATTAGCAGAGCTGATCATTAGCAGAGGATTTCCAATTTCTGTGCTCAAAACCAATTTGAAGAATTTTTCATTTCTTATGTTGTTGTTAGCTGCTAATTCTGTTTTCTTGCACTGGGCTAGTTCCTGTTACATAGGGTAATTATTTTTTCTGATTATAGGTATGATAGTGTGGGTAATTGTTCAGGGTTTTTTTGCTTTTTCCTCTTCCTCCTGGGTGGGGGAGACTAGCACTTGAAAAGCTCTGCCAGGAAAAATTAAGCTTGTTTCTCCAGTTTGCATGTCTGATAGATTCTCTTTTGCAGTGGTTTAATATATTGGTGGGATTTAAAGATGTGCTGACTCTAATCTTCCAGGAGTTGAGGAAATATTCATTAGAATGCATTGTCTCTTGCTGCGTTTGACCTTCACTACCCTGCTGGCGCGCACTGCAATTTTTCAGCTGCCTTCATTCTTGTGTTCCTCCTCGGATGATGATAAAAGTGAAGCAATTTGTATATCCAGCCTTAGTTCTCGGCAGTCTTGAAGCTTTCCTGCCAGTCAGGCTCCTGCTGAGGTCAGTGTCCCTGTGCCAGTGTCTTCAAATCTTCAGCCTCCTTGTCTTGGCTTCTAGTTTCGGCAAGCAGGTATTGAAGTAATTCTGCCTTCTGTATTGCCCTCACGGTTCGGAGCTCGTTCTGCACGTTGGTGTGCATAGTAATTCTAGCCTGATTTTTTTGGAAGAATTTATAAAGTTGAAGATTTCTGCAGCCTCTGCCTTTTGCAGAAGTAAAGACTTAATCATCTTTATTATCAGAAGCTGCTTTTCTCTGTTGACTCCTGACAATAGAAAGAAATTAACTTGGTGATATTCCCAGTTTGCCCGAGGGTCTCGGTAATTCTCCCTGGCCCTTGCAGTCCTGGTGGGCACCGTGGCTGTGGAGCCGCTTGCCTCTTGCAGCAGGTGCCTTAGGGATGTCAGTCATTGTACAGTTGTAATTAGGGATTTTGCAAGTTGTGTTAACTCTGTTTAATTCTGTGGAGGAATGTTTAATACTAGCACTGAAATGGCAATAGGTTCTAACAGAACAGTGCTGGCACTGGCCTGATGTCAACTCCTGACCTCCGAGGCAGGGCTAGGAAACAGGAAGAGATGTTCTCTCCTCTTTCCAACTCCTGAAGTTAATGCAAAGAAATGGTACCTGAAGTCTGTGCTGCCTATTGCATTGCAATGTCTGGAAATGTGACTTAAGAAACATGCTTGGTGCGATAGCACAAGAAAAAGGACTTTGGTAATTATTAGATCCCATGCTGAAAGGGGCAGTTGATTTGCCTGTGACCACAGTACTGCAAGCCTCAAAGTTTTGCTGAATTCTAAGAGTTGGTGAAAAGCAATGAAAGTTTAGATTTTCAGAGCAACTGTGTATGCAACAGGCCTAATTAAAAACTTAATTCAGAGAAAAGGCATAGGTTGTGAGAGTTTCTCAGTGTTAGTTCAAACTGAGAAATTCCAGCACAAAGCTGCTTATACGCTTGTTACTGAGATTTTTGTGTGTGTGTGTGTGCTTGTTGGTACTACTTTTTCTGTGTTCAAACAAGCCTTCCAAAGCCTGGATGATGCAGGTCTCACTTAAGGTACTTGGCTAGCAGAACAGGTTCAAGGCAACGCTGCCACGGGTGCAGGACACACGTAGCTGTGTAGTTCCCTGTTTTTCAGGTGGCACAATTGGGTCTGGATCAGTTACTTCATAGGACATGCAGGATAATACGCAGCCTCACAGTTACAGTCCCTATGCTTTAAAAAACAAAACAAAATTCCTTTCCAAGTAGATTAGCAGTTATAACATCCCAACAACTGTTTTCTTTCAGTGACCTACCAAATGCCATGGAAGACCACCAAGTTCATCCCAGCAAGCACAGTACGGTAGCTGCAGCCACAAGCAGCAGGAAGCCAGGCCTGGGTAGACAAGTCACGCTTGTTGTATGTTCTCTGAAGTGGGTGTTTCTGACTTCTGCTTTGATTGTCTCCAGGTCAGAGCTTGGGCCTAGGCTCCACACATGCTTCTGCTTGGAGATCTGAGGCAGCCGACCCTGTTGGGGGGATGCTGGGGTCTTGCCCTTCGTTTCAGGACCTCTAGAAGTATTGCCCAGCACTGACAGGGCGGTGAGGCTCTGAACTGGCCATAATTAAGATACTATTCACACTGCAGTAATTACAAGATAAAGCAACTTTATTAACTAGGATTATTTATTAGTCACAGCAATCAGAGCTACATTTCCAATTAGTTGCAGGAGGACCTGACAGAACATGGATGTTAACATTAAGCATCCAAAGTGTTAATTTATAAACCTATCATATTTGTCATGGTGGCAGTAAATGGTGTTAAATTGCTTTTTAATAGCTTAATTAGTGATAACCTTTTGGGTTGATACATCTGCTATAATTTCTAGAATATATCTTTTTTTCTTAAAGCAAGTTGAATATTAAGATTTAAATCAGGCTCATTAGAAAGAATTGGGATTTTATCAAACACAAATTAAGTTCTTTAATTGCTTTGGGATATTAAATGCAATGTATAATGCATCTCAGCCACTACCTCAAATTCCATCAACAAATGTTTTAGTTATCAAATGGAATCTGATCCTGTAACTATTAGAGGAAAAGCTGGAGTTAATACTGGCTCTGACAGTTGAATTGAGGTTTTTTCCCAAATTTGGTCAAGAGAGTCAAATGAAATCTTTTGCCATGCCATCGTTGCTTCCTCCTCCTGCACAGAAGAGGATGTTTTATGTGTTTTGCAGGGAGTGCGAAACTAACTGTGCAGAGCCTGAACAGTAGCTGTGGGAATTAACATATCACTCAGCTGATGATCATGTAAGCAAAAACTATAGCTCATGATTGATTTTGAATTCAGACCTTCATTTCTCTGGTCACTTAGATGACATACCTTCCATGCAGATGTATGGTTCCTGGGACTTGGTTTCTACAGAGAAATTGTAAATTCCAGTTTCTTCTCTGAGGAACTGCAATGCTCCTCTTGATAAACGGCGTTCATAGGCAACGTTAGCTGAAACTGCGTTTCCCCCAAAACTTGCTCTCGTGTGTTTCTCCGCCTTGCTGCCCGAGTCAGCGTAAGGAAGGATGTGAAGATATGTCAGCCCCTCAAGGCGAAGCCGGCTGTGCAGGCCAGGTGGGTTTGTGTGCACTGCCTTTGGTCTGTTAGCACAGCTAGCCGCAGGAGCGTGTGTGTGAGGCTGTCAAGTGCTGGCACGAGCGAGGAGAGCGGCTGGGGCCGGCATCCCTAACTCGGGTTGCTCGCTGTGGAGCTGGTCCTGCTGCGTTTGGGCACCACTGCAGGTGTCCAGGCTGGCGTAAACTCCTGCGCTGCGCAGGACAGGCGAGGGTCATGTTCACCCTCTGAAACAAGGTAGTTTCATCCCTAGAAAAAGGTGCTGGACGTAATATGCCATGAATCACTTGATCATGTTGTTAAGACTCTTTGGAACTTAAAAGCAGATGTTTATTTGTACATACCCCTTGTGCAGCCAAACAGCAAAATCGTTCCTATGAATGTCCATCGCCGGACGGCCTGCTGTTGTCCTCCGTAAGCACCGAGGAGTCTTTTGGGCACTCTGATCCTGTAGTGACAGGCTTGTGTTTTACCTGGGTAAATACAGCAAGTGTTATGAAGCCTGATCTGAAGTTGTAGACTTGCAGCTCATGATTCGTTGACCACCAAGCGGTGATGGTACGGTGTGTTTCTCCCTGTGGGAGACAAAACTCCAAAATGTTACGTGCTGCTGTGGAACAGGTCGTAGTTCTCCCACCAGCCTGCAAGTGGGTGGTGGTCAGAGTTTGTTGAAAACTCTAAGTAGTGAGAGCAAAAAAGTCCATGCTCGAGGATACATGCACCACAACAGAAAAATGTCTTAACGCTGTCCTTCAGAGAACCAGAAATTGGGAATAGAGAAGGATAGACCAGGTAATTTGTTTCCTTGTCAATGCAGGACGGTTTTCTACTATTTTGAGTCTAGTTTCAAAACTCTTGCAGGACAGAGCTCCTGGTAAGTTTGCTTTCTAACAAAATTCCTCTGGTCTCCAAGCAAGCTGGAAGGAATTTGGAAGTCAGCGTTTGTGTAGGGATGGTTGGAAGGTAGGAGGAGGGGGGAGGAAATTGCAGTCACTTTCAGTGACTCACTTTTCAGAGGAGGAAAATATTTTGACCAACCAACAAAAATATTTTGAGCAACCCTGGCTTAGCAGTGAAAGTTGCACAACATTTGAAGGATGGTTTTATTCCATTGTCAGTCTCTAACACTGCAGCTGTTTCTATCAGATGTCAAGCTCCAAACCTTGCTTATGGGCAAGAGGAAGTGCACCTTGTAAGTGAAGCCAAGAATTTATTGTTAGTATGATTGAAATTTTGATTTGAATCACTATTAGCTCATATCTCCTTGCTGAAGAAAAAGGAAGGATAACAACGCAGTTGTTCACACACCTCTTTTCCTGGTGTCATGCTCACCCTCTCCTGCTCCCCTGGATAATGCTGTTGGTGTTTCTCATGGGCTGTAAACATCTGGAGTCCTTTGCTGGGAGATACGATGTTTGTGTTGATTGTTTCTGCTTTCTCCACCTAGGATCCACCCAGGGTCTCATTTATGTGCTTGCTAATGCATTTATACACCTTTCTCTTTCTTCACTGGCCTACAGTTCCAGGTTGCATCTGAATTTACTATATAGGATGCCCTTTACGTATGTTAGATACTATTTCTTTGTTCTCTGGTTACTTGTAAAGCCAGTTCTTTCTGGCTCCAGGTCTCCATACTTCTCTTTTTGACTAACCATTAGTGAGCTCTTGATGGCTGTTGGGTCTCCTTATCTCATGCCACCCCATACCTGTACTTCTTGATGCTGCATCCTGTCTCTCTGCTTCTCAGTGTCTGCTGTTGTACCAGGCTTGTATTGCTCTACACTGCATTGCTGTCAGTCATAAATGTCTTTCTACATAGAATAACTTCTTGTTACTGCTATATAAAACTGTGATTATACCACATCTGAAGTTCTGTCTCTCACAGATCTTGTTTGCCTCATGATATATTGGTTTGGTTTTTTCAGCAATGTAGTTCTTTAATTCTTGCTTGTGTTCTTGTAGTCTATTCAAGACTTAATGTTACTTCTGCTGAAAACAGGAGATACTTTAAATGTTAGTTCAGTTAGTTTCTTCATACTGCATAGACCTCTCCCAGAATGCTGTGCAAAGTCCCAAATTAAAGCATGAGTTACTGTAGCGCTCCACTGACTATGCTCCCATTCAGTTTGGCACTGTCTTTGTTCAGGTGGTTTTGTCCTTTAGCCTAGTTTTCGTTTGTGTGAATTTAATAATGATCAGAACCAAATGTTGATGGTGGTTATAGTTAAAACATTGTAGCTATGTCAGCACAATTGCATTAATACAAGTAATGTGATGTGTGTTCTGCCAGTCCCTTTCCTGACTGTATTTGTGCAGCTGTGCCCATACGAAAGGAAGGAGTAGCTGCGTGCTTGGCATGTGTGGTTTTCTTGTAAGAGGTCTTGCTCCAAGTAACATGCTTGTATAAGCATAAAATGTGCATACCAGTTTGCAGTGGAGTAAACCAGTTTGCAGTGGTGGAACTAGCATTAATACTGGGAAAGGAAGGAAAGCTTAGGTGAGTCTTCTTTCACTGGGAAAGGAAGGAAAGCTTAGGTGAGTCTTCTTTCACTGTTATTGTAGGTCTGGTTTGAACTGTAGTCCCTGTGCTTGAAAGTCTGGCCTTGAGCTGCCTTTGAAAGGTGATCCTTAATTTTGCAAAGGCTCTGTAAAGACATGCTAACACAGATGGGATATAGAACAAAAGCAGCTGATACACTTGTGCATTTACTGAAGATAGACTATATGGAGTTTTAACTCCTAACTTGGTCTTTCCAAGGCGGGATGAAGGTGAAAGAGCATCAGGAGATGTTTCAGCAGATAGTTGCTCCACTCAGAGATTGTATTTGCCTCCCCTGAACTAATTATTTAGTTTCTCAGGCAAACTTGGACATAAGTTTATATGCTCAGGTCTGTGTGTACAGATAAATATTTAAATGTATGCATATATCTTACCAAACAGTACTTGTTTTGTCCAAGTTGGTTTACTCGATGTAGGAAAAGTTTGTTTTCCAGTTTGTTGTTATGAAGAAAGGTCTTAACACCTCTGAAGTGTACGTAGCTTAAGCCTGGAGGAGAGAGTATCTTTAATACAGAAAGAGTGTTAAAAGCAATTTTTGTGTTCTCCAGTTAGTAATGTATACCACTGACTACAGCAAGGGGCTGAAGTCTGGAGAGCCCCGCCGTAGGTGGCGGGACGCTTGCCTGTGAACGATCCGTGGCTCCCGACCTTGTCCTCGGAAAGCTCCCTGTGTGCAGTGCATGCCCCTACCGTGGGGCCAGGGATTCAAGTTTCTCTTTGGGACGTTTGCAGGAGGTATGCCGGTGAGTATCTATCATCTTCCTTGCTAAACAAGCAACTTGGGATGAGCAAGATTTGAAGTGTTCTGTTTTTCACCTTGCCTTTGTTCAGTGATACCGGATGCTGGATAAACGTCCTTGGTTGATTCCAAGCACGACCTAAAGTGGTGAATGGGGGAGCTATTGAAATGGAGTTAATTCTTTGGAACAAACGCAGGGTATTACCAGAGAGAGATTCCCATTCATATCCTGTGTCTCTTGCTTGATGGGATTTAATGCTTGATAGCATTAAGTAGTGGCTTTTAAGCTTTTTTTTTTTTCCAGGCTAGTTTGGAATGGGTTGTGCTTTAGGCATATTGCAAGACTACAGTGACTGGCGAGACTGAATTAGGAGTCCAGGAGGGTAAAAAGCCTGGCCGAGAGCTCTGCTGTTGCGTGCTTGGTGTTGCTTGGGTGCACCCTTAAGATGCGTCTCACAGATTTGCTCTGCTCAGTTACGTCTGCACCCATAACTCGTGCTCAGAAGAGAGCACGTGCTGGGCTGGGCGTGCGTGCGACACGGTACGGGGCGAGGGGCCTTGGGGAAGGACGTGGGCCCAGCAAGCACGGTGGGTTTCTCTGGAGCCGTGTTGGGAATGGGTGGCTGTTAGGAGCACGGATTGTGCTCTCCAGAAAAATGTGCCTGCGTCGGGGGCAAGCGGCTCGCCCCGGCATGCTGCAGGTGTCCACGCGTGCGCAGTCCCTGGCAGCAGTTTGAGGCTTATGTCGCCCTGCTCTTTGAGCTCTTGGTGTTCGACCTTCCTCCCCCACAGAAGCTGAAGCAGTGGCTCAGGAGCTCAGTTCCTCATCTGTTCTGCAGACTGCTTGCCCGCACCTTCCCTTGAGGCTCTCTCCCCGCGGGATCAGGATGCAGCAAAACAGTTTCCTCCTCAAACCTGAGCATCGCTGTAGGGGCTGCGATGGCGTCACCACCAGCGCATGGGCCCCAGGCGCTGGGGTCTGCTCTCAAGCGACGTCCTATCTTGGTTCGCCATCTCAGTTCCCTGCAGCAGGCCAGGTGCCTCTGAGCCCTGGGGCTGCCTGTTTGCGGGAGATGCTGGTGTCTTCCCTGAGCAGCCGCATGGCAAGCTTGGGCTTACCCGCGTGAAGGTGCGTGTGCAGCAGCTGGTGAGAAGCTCTACGTGCATCCAGCACTGAGCTCTGATGTGTGCGACCTGTCTTGATGCTTGTGTGTTCACAGGAAGGTGCTAAGCAGGGTGTCTGCAAATGCAGCACGCCTGTGGGTTTCTCGGTATTGGGGAGAGTAGTTGCAAAAATGGATATACGCGTCAGGCTGTTAGCTGCAGTGATTGCCGGCAGATCAATGGAGGCAATTGATCCTCGCGCAGCGTGTCAAGCCTTGCGTTTAGGGAAGCCGGAGTTCAGTGTTTCTGGACTTCTAGCTGTGGTACAGCTCCGCAGCCGGAGCTGCTGTCTGGCTGTTAACGCACTACCCTGTGGTACTTGCTCGGCTTTCTGAACCCAGGAAAGCTGAGTGACTGCTCTGCTCCTGGATCGAGGTTGTGCCTGGGGGCCAGTGTGGTGCCTGCTGAAACAGGTTGACTCAGATGAGAGAACCAACGTTCATCTCATCAGTATCTGGCTTTGTTATACGGAGAGGGCTTCTGCAGTACAAACTGCTCTTAACCCTCTCGGACTCCCGCTCCGGAGAGCCAGCCAAGCAGCTGAGCGCCCAGGGAGCGGGCTGTCAAACAGCCCAGCTCCCGGAGGCACGCGTTCCCTTTCGGAGCAGCCCAGAGAAGAGGGCTTGCTTGTCCGATCAATGGGCTTTGTCTGAATTAAGTGACTAAATCGTTTATTTAAATAAATGATTAGCATACACCATTATCTCCAGTTTCCAGAGACTGACAGGTAGAGAATTAAACACACTATGAATCTTGCCAAATTTAGCTTGAGGATGTGAGTCCGTTTGAGGCTTGTAAGTGAAGCTTGTTAATTTTAAAATTTGCAACCTGTAGCACATAAACTTGGATTTCAGATAACCACAGCTCACTCACTTTGATTACGTAATTCCTGTAACACGGCTTTCTCCTTGATCGGATGACTTCGGGTGGTATAAAGCATTAACTTTACAGTCCAGTGACTTGAACCCCGTCAGTGTTTAGGGGTGCTGTTATATCAGTACTCAGTTACAGCCAAGATCAGTTCCCTTTGTGTTACACACTCCTACTTCTCAGCCTAAATGGGGTAAATTGAATAAGGATGGATTGGCCTGGATAAATTCCCCTCGGAAGGCTCTCATCTTGACACAAGCTGGCAGTCCTGCTATAATTTTTAGCAGTGGTGGGTTGTGTTTGGTGTTCTTACTATCAGATGCACCTGGAAATAGAGGCATGGGAAGAGGTGCAAGTCCCCTGCTGCCTCAGACCTCAGCTGGAGGTGATGGGTGCCACAAAGCGGTAAGCCACTGCCCTTGATCAAGGTACGGGTTTTTCCAGGGAGGGAGGTAAAAAGCTTTCAACCTGGTGCTCTTGAACTCAAATTTTGCATCAAATTCCTGAATCGTGCCATTTATTGTAACAAGGATGCATATGTTGCATTTCCTATATATAATATTTACGCCTGCACATTTAAAATTGATAGAGGAGAGCTGTATGAAGTTTTAAGTGCTGACACTTACTAGCATGGCTGCTAAATTTGTGGGTTTATTTGCATTTTCATTTAAGGCTTGCAAAAAGGTGATGGAAAAATCAGAGTTGTTCTCTGCAAAAATGCTCATTGAGGTTTCAGTCTTCTGACTAGGAGAAACTTAAACTTACTTCAACTTTAATGATTGAAGTGTGTTGCAGGCATCTTGCCCCCTCTGTCAGTATGTTCCTCTGCCATGTGGGTCATGCGTCCCTGGTTTTGCTTTGTTAATGAATGTGTGAAGCCTTTGGAAAGTCAGATATTCATGCGTCCGTCTTGACTTTGCCTTCCTCAGCTTGTACAGTGAAAATGTGTCACGCTGGTGCAACAGTTGCATCTCCTGCAGCGCTTCCTGATCTGCTGTCAACTCTGAAACGCTGCAAGTGCAGGCTGCTGTGGTGTCTGTCTGTCACACGTCTGTCTGTCTGTCTTCCCCTCTGTCTCTGCACTTTTTCGGCACGCTCCAGAGTGAGCCCTCCTGAGCTGCCCGTGCGGAGCAGCGGAGTGCTTGCAGACGAAAACTTGGCCCTGCTTTGTGCTTATGTGAGCTTCTGCAAAGGCGGGTGGCAACAGAGGGCCACCTTCCTAGGTAAGGACGGGGCAGATCTTGAAGTCTGTTGTGCAAATCCTTTCGTTGTTTTAAGAAACCAGCTGCTGCTTTCCCTTGGGTTGCTGCAGAAGCGTTTAGATAAGCCTGCGGTATAGAAAGCAGAGGATACCCAAACTCTTGACATTGTAAAGAGGCTGGAAAATAGCTGGCATTCTTTTTTGACACAAACACCTTTTGTTTTTCAACAAACGCTGTGATCTATGAGCCTGTGGTGGAGGAATCCTCAGTAAGCCATGCGTATGCTGCTTAATGATAAGTGATGCCAGAAAAGGTGCTACTGTGTGATACTATCTGCTTAAATTAAGACAGCAATAAACTGACTTTAAAAGCACATTAGAGGAAGGTTAGACTGTTTAATTTGTTTGCAAGTCATTTTTCTGAATTATACTAGTTATTTTTATTATGAGCAGAATGTCGCAGCAACTCCTGTTTTAGACTTCAGGTCCCTTGCTGGATTCATTACTGAAATCGCGGTAAGACCCTTTTCAGGTGGCTCGTGACCACGACCTGCGATGCTGTGTCTCTGAGCCTTTGTACTTGGGGGATTCCCTTAATTTACTGCCACTTAACATAGAGCTTTGATTCCTGATTCTTGTATTGAGAAACAAGAAGACAAGCAATTAAACTAGGGGAAAGACCTCTCCTCTCCCTTCCTAGTGTCACCCTGCACCTTGGTTTTGCAGTGTGTTACTGCCTCCCAGGCCTTTTGGAGAGGCAATGGGTGGTGCGGGAGGCTGGGCTCGGTGCATAAGGGGTTTCGTGCTGCTCCTTGCTGCTTCCACTTTCCCTCCGCTGTTACGTGCTCCTTGCTGCTGCCCTGCCATGGCGTGGGGTCTCCCCCCTCCTGTGGTGGGTCCTGAGCAGCTCCTGGCCTCCTCCCACACCAGGCTCCCTGCAACCAAACCCTGCTGTCTGTGCCCCAAACAGGAGGTTTTCAGGTGGGCAGCACGCACAGGCTTTGATCCCTTCTCAGTCTCTGTCCATACAGTCTAAAGGCAGACCTAGTAGCAGAGTTTATTTAAAACTGTCCAGTGTTTGCCCATCATGAACTGTTGAGGACTGGAGTTTTTCGGACTCAGTGCCACCCTTGACTGAGCTTCTGATAGACTCGGGTGAAGTAAAGGCTACTGGGAGATTATCATCTGGCTGGACTTTTTTTTTTGCTATATGGCTTTTTATTTTCTTTTATGCCTGGACCCATATTTTCTTTATGTTGCAGGTCTTGGGCGCAGCTCATGAGGGAGCGTCGGCGCGGGGCCGGGGGAGTTGGCAGTGAAGCCATCCTGGCGTCAGGGCCACACGGTTGGCCGTCCCTGGGGACTTAGCAAAGCTGCGTGTTGCACATGCATAAGGTTGTTGGTTTTGCAGCCAAGTGCTCCAAAGATTGTTTGCCCATGTAGATAGTGTTGTCTCATAGATAGCAAGCTCTAGTGAAATGATAGCGCTACTGCAAATATATGTGGTACTTCGTCAAAAAAAAAAAGCTGTCCCACACGCTTGGTAATGCAAATGTTTTTTGAAAGAGAATGGCTCCTGGAGGCGAGCCTTGGGCATGCCTGGACGAATACCATTTCATAACGTTATGCTTCTATTTCCTTGCACGTTTCTAGGTTGTCATATGCTTGAAGTGTTTTGTGCAGCTGGGGAAGTTGCTAAAGATGTATTTTGTAGCCTATCTCTCTTTCTTCTCTTGTGAAAGGCACGTGGAATAGGATCCTGCTCTTTGAGGAGTTGGCGTGGTTTGGAGCGAGCTCCCCTGCCAGCGGTTACGAAGAGAGCAGACGTGCTGCGCCCGGCAGGCGTGCTGCCAAACGTGCCTGGCTGTGGCTGGCAGAGGGTTTGGGGATGAGCTGAAGTTTGAGCCTGGGCTTAGCCGACGGCAAGGAGGCAGGGCAGGCAGCGGATGCTGGGTACGTTGGTGCTTAACGGAGCACCGGGTGGCAGAAAAAGAAAGGCCCAGAGGCCAGGCGTGCTGAAGAGGCTTGGAGACTCTGGAGGACTGGAGCTGGGGTTTCAAGAAACTAATGATGCTCTCAAAGGGGAGGCAGGAGGAAGGTGACCCTGGTGCTGTTGGACTGTGGTTGGCTTCTTAAACATGCTAGTTATGGATGCAGTCAGCACGGGTGTGTTTGGCCCTTATAAGAGTTCTGCAGAGATGAGAATAACGAACCCTCAGCAAAGTATCAGCTCAGCTGGGTTTTCTTTTTGTTTTGTGTGTGTGTTTTTTTCCTCCCCTTTGCTGTAAAGGGTAGCTGTTCCTGCTGGGAAAACCTGTTTGTTTAGCTTTAGATGAAGACAGGAGCTGGAGGCTGGAGGAGCAGGAGAGCAGCAGGCACTGAAAGCAAATTGGTAAGTGGAGCCGGCTGGCGTGCGGTGCCCGCCGGACCTGCGGTGCTGATTAGCACCTTCCCAGGAGACGTGCGAGGGGCGGCAGCGGCAGCGCTGGCTTGCTGCGTGTGCAGCGTGTCGACCAACACGAGCGGGAGATGGTCGTCAGCCTCTCTAATGAGTCCGGTAGCGGTCAGTCCTTTGCAGGGAGATCAGGAGGGGGGAAGCTGGGGGCTGTCGTGGCTTTACAGCTTTCCAAGAAGCACTGAACTGAACGTGGATTCGACAGAAAGAAACATCAGTGAAGAATTGCCCTTGTTCTGAGGCAGCGTGTTGCAGCTGCAGGTCGAAACAATCAGCTACAAATAGGATAAGAAATAAATGAAACCTGGAAATAAGGTTTTTAATGGTCTGAGGAGTGAAGGTGTAGGATACTCATCCCTTAAGGGGAAAACGAACTATTCTAAAGTAAAGGGCTGATGGAAAAAGAAGGATCAAGTGTATCGTTCATGGTAGAAGCTGGAATAAATGACCTGGAGAGTTGTCTTCCAGCACCTTCCCCTTTTTTGATGTGGTAAGGTTGAGGAGGAACCAAAATTGAAGAATAGATGGGTTATTGAAAAAATCAACAGGCGTGCATGTGTCAGGAACACCTGGCTGCAGCTGCTCTGTATGTAGTGCTTTCCTGGAGATCTGTTTTGGCCTAATGAGAAGGAAGTTGCTTGTACTCTGCGCGTGGTATGTGGAGCACACCAAGCTCTAAACTAAGTAATGATTGATCCGAGCTGTGTGTGGATTTCTTCACTGGATTGCTGTTCCTCCTGCTGGTGCCCTGAGCACCATTAAATGTGCTCAGAGACTGTTTCAGGACCTGCTCTGGGGCAATTATTCAGAGCAAATAGCTGAAATTTGGGGTTATTTAAAAAAAAACAAAAAACAAAAAAAAACCCTTTAAAATTGGTCATGTCTGGTTTAATAAAGAAAGAACATAGGTGTGGCTCTTTCTGCCAGAAGTGCTGATTGAAGAGAACCAGCATATTGCATCAGTGCAGGTCCTAAGCTAGGCAGTACCTGAAGGTTAGTGTAGTATGTAGTAGTATTATGCATAAATAGGAACCAAGAAACCATGAAACTCTGGATATCATGTGCAGTAGCTTTTTGGAAGCGAAGACTGTAAGCTTCTATGATAAATGGTGACACCAGCACTGACAAATTTGTTCGTGGAGAAACTCTAGGAAAACTGATGATTAACTAGGAGAGACTCATGTGACAGTTGTTGTCCAGGCTTATCTGACAGCTTGACTTTCAGTTTATCGTCTTATGATGAGGAACTGGGAATTGGGTAAAATTTTCTACGTAGTGAGAAGGTGACTTAGATGTGTTTGGCTTGACAGAGATGGAGCTGTACAAATCGCAGCAGATGCAAGGGCTGCCTAAGGTGAACAGGCCAAAGCAGGCTGATGTTCTGCTCGATACGGTGTGTCTGTATTTCCAAGAGCTTAGGAGGAAAAGCCTTTCACTAAGGGCTCCTGAAGTACCTAAGCTGTTATGGAATAAGCACTTGTGGATTAATATCATCTATGTAGCTTTTGTAGATAAACAGGTGAAAATATAGTGTTACAGGCATTTGTGGTCAGATTTTTGTTAATCACTAGTAATGTAACTAGGACTTGTGCCCACTATTGTTTCTAAATGACCTGGAAAAGGCACTGAGTTAGGGAAGTAATGGTTTGAGTTATTCCAGAGAGCTGGAATGATGCTGGTGGGGTGAGCGTAGAGTGGCAGAAAACATTGTGGATGACCAGTATGATGCCAGCTGGAATGTGTCGATAGATACAAGCTAATGCATGTTGAGGGAAAACAAAGTCCTAGCTATCCATGTGCCCTGATGGGTTTTAAATTAGCCATTATTGCCTAGGAAAGAGATTTCTGAATCACTCTGGTTAATTCCAAAAGCAGCGGCTTAATGCGCAGGCAGGAGGCGAAAGAACGGCAGAAGGTGAGGGGATGCTGGGGACAGCCGAGAGCCGGCAGCGTGCCCCTCGCGCGAATCCCACCTCGGAGCGTGAGCTGTTCCCTTCCCTCCGTGCCCAGGGGAGGGGGCGGAGGGGAGCCGCAGTGCGGAGCTGCCCACGCAGGGAGGGGAATAACCGAGGTCCCCTTGTATTGAGAGGGACTGCGAGGGGACGTGGTAGACTCTGGGCTGTCCAGAGGGGGTGAACAAGGACGTGCGTACGGCACAAGGAGGAAGGGTACCACCTGGGGCATCAGTCAGCCAGATGCTGACAGCCGAGTGGCTCAATGGGGACCAGTCCTGTGCTCGGCTGTGTTGTTCCCGGGCTGCTCCGGGCTGGCCTGGGGCTCCTGCGTGCCCTGGGAGCACGGCGGGCTCCTGCCGAGCGAGCAAACCAGCGGTCTCGGTTAAATCCCCCGGCAGTTCGCAGCGGTCTGGCAGAGTGAGCAAGCTGGCTCGATAAAGCGTACGTGGAAAGGCTTCACCCGCACCTCTCCGAGTTTGCCCTGCCACCTTCTCTCCCAGCTCATTCACTTGTTGCATTGTGTCACTCTCAGGAGCTCTGAAGTAGGATCCTATTCGTATAGTGCAGTAGGGCAAGGGCTGCTCTTTGGCTTTAAGTACGGCTGTAGCAGTCATTAATGACATCAGTTGGCGAGTGATTGAGTTTTATAAAACTCTGGATATGAAATATGTTCTAACTCATATAAAAGAGTTTCTAGACACTTTGATTCACATTTTTGCTTAACTCCATTGGTGCTTTATTCATATTAATATTAAAAATGCATTGTGCCACATCTTTATATAGTTTCTTTTTGCATAATATGATGATCACAATACTTGAATACTTGATCTTGAATAATGTTTCATGAAGTTCATGCCCTAGGCTAAATTTATATGAAGTAATGAACCATGAACTGGCTTCCGCAGAGCAGTAAGACCCGTGCTCAAAATCAGGAAATTGTGTGTGGCAACTCCGAGATCTCAAATACTAAAAGCAGCAAAGCAGAGCACCAGCCTTTAGCTTCTGCTCCTCTAAAGATTGATTTTTATGCCTCAATCAGGCTAATTAAATGATTCTTCTATTGTTTCACCAGATGGGGAAAGCAATGAGCAGTGTCAGTAATGTAGATAACGTATTATAAGGAGAAGCAGACACAAAGATGCATTTTTCGTGTATAATTGATGTTAACAAGGATGTCGGGGCTTTTTTGTTTGGCTTTGGGGGGGGGGTTATGAGTGGGAGGAGAGTGTCTCTGGTCTGGTACCCGCTGGCCCAGCGCGTGGAGCAGTGAGAGCTCTCGTATGGCGCAGCGTGGTTTGGTTAACCTGTGTTACGGTTGTAGCTTGCCTCCAAGAAGCTTTTGGCTGTCTTTAGCTGTTGTTCAAGGCTGATGAATGTGTGGTACTCAAACAAATTTGGAGGCTGGCTTCTCCACTGCTGTGTGCTTTGTTCAGGCTGACCTCCCCTGTCCCCAGGTAATTCAGCTGCTCCCCGCTGGGACAGCACCGTGCTGAGATGCTCTGCGCTGCTGGTGTCATTCGTGCTGTAGCACGGGTTAAAAACTAAACCCATGAATTCCAGTGTTTTCTGTCCTCACTGCAGGATTGATATGCAGATTTGGATAGCCTGCTTTGGTTTGAATTTAGCATTTTCTCTCTTAAGGTACTTTAACACTTGCTTACAATTAAGCATTTCTGCACACAGTTCCAGCAAATACACTAAATTATTTGGAAAATGCAGAAGAGTAATGTAGCTGCACTGAACTCCCTCTTTCGGTCTTCTCTATGTATTTATGTTCCCTATGGTTTTGGTAATAGCCTGAAGTAACCCTTGATATTGGAATAAACTGTCTAAAACGATGAGACCAACCTTTTGAAAGGGAGACGCTGCATCCAGCGGAGCCTGGCCACCCTTCACCTCTGTGTCAGGTGGGGCTGGAGCTCAGCTCCGAACCTTGTGATACCGATACTTGAACAGGCAGGTTCACCCATGGGCTACGCTTGGCAAGGTGGGTGGCTCTTTCCAGCCTGTCTCAAAATCGACATTTTTAGTAAAATCTTCTACAAGAAGACTTTTTCAAGTAGATTTACTTTTCCTCTTCTATCTCGAGCTAGTTACCTACACATGGGGAGAGGAGGTGTTCTTCATATGGGAGCCAGCGTGCTGGAAGCAGGGGAGGAGGAGAGGAGGAAGGTGGGTGGCTTCCCTTTCCCTTACCCTGTACCCATAGGTGAGAGCAAGCCTCAGGTGCTGTGTAGAGGTGATGTGGGATTGTTTAACATTATACTTGCTTGCAACCATCCCAGCAGGACGATACTGCAGCCCCCTTCTGCCAGAGCATCTTCTCCATTCCATGTCTTTGGTACCAGTACTGGTTGTGGATGGCAGTCAGTAGGCTTGGGGGTATTTCTCCATTTTTTTTTTTTTAAACTGGATATTCAAAATCTCTGGTATTGAGGTCATAAAAACCTTTCATCAGAATTTTAGGTCAAGCTGTGTGCAGTAAAGTAAGTAGGAGTGGAGAAGCAGAAAAAAGCTCCAAACCCTTAAGTATTTAAACTTATGAAGGATTTAATTTGTATAGTAAGAGGGACTGACTTCAATCCAATTCATGAACACTGGCACTTGCTAAAGCAGTTCTGTAACATCCTGCTGCTTCAGGAAAACCTTAAATCTGGTGACTGCCATATTCTTGAAGCTATTAGTGTAGCTATATTTATATATATATATATTTATATATATATTTATATATATATAAAAACATGGAGAGGTATAAAGATGCAACAGATACAAATAGTGTATGGCATAGAGGATTATAAGCTTCTTGGCTGTATGCAATTGTCACTGAAGTTTAAGGAATCTTTTGGGTATGTCATCAATTATTACATGAGATTTAAACATGATAAAAAGTTTAGCCCTCAATATAAAGGGCAGGCCTAAAATCTGTTTACCTGAAATGCTTCTTCCAGGGCTTGTTTCTTGCTAGTGAGCTGCCTTTTTATTTGCTTGTTTTCAAGCAAGTCAAGACTTCTATTTCATTTTAAGCAGAAACAGGGTAAAGGAAAGAGGAGAATGATTTCTACTCTAGGCTGTTGCAGTTGAAATACATCTTTATTTCTTTAGTGAAGCAACTTTATGCAAAAAAAAAAAAAAAAAGCAGCAATATAGTACCCAAAATAAAACAGCAAGCACTAAGTCAAGCAGGAAAGTTGTAAAACAGTATTCTATTGCTGCATTTTAAATATTCAAATAAACCCTGTAAAAACTTCAGGGAGACTTTATGGGGCCATAGATGCACAGTATAAAATCATTCAAGTTTGGTTATCAAACCACACCAATTGCTCAACATGTTGTTATCAGTCAGAGCTGGCAAGGAGCATCTCAAAGTGGGGAGGGGGTTCTTCAGCTAATGCACGCAGGTGACTCATCTCGAGCTGGATGCGTCCTGCTGCTTTCCCTATTGCATGCTTGCATGCGAAATTGGGGAAGTGATAGAGTGCGCAGAGCACTGAGGAACCGCGAGGGAAGTGGTGCGCAAACCTGGATCAGCGTCTGGATGAAGGAGACTGAGGTGCCTGTGTCCACCTTAGGGTGCTCGCTGTGTGTGGCGCACAGCTGCAGAGGGTGGGTGAGCGGTGTGGGAGGAATTAAGGAAGCTCTGTAGCAGGATAGTGTGAGCAAGAAATTGCAAGAGTACTTGCAAAAACATGGAAGAAAAAGGTAGAATGCTAGAAAGAAAAAGGGCTTGACGTTAACCTGGAAATTTTTCCCTAGATTAGTCTCTTTTCCTGTTTTTGAAATGTATTTAATGGAAAAGAGACCTTTCAGAAAGATTTGAATGGAATCATTAGTTGAATTTGAAATGTTTTAAAGAGCTGGTCTTATTTGCTAGTGGGCTGGTATCCTCTGGCACTGTGCTTCCATGCCTGGGAGCAGGCTTGTCTGGCAATGAAAAGCAGAGGTGGACCTGTTGTCTGGTGGTCACCACGCCTATAGTGAACAGAAGACTCCGGGAGTCTAAATTCTCGATGAGGAAATTGCTTGAAAACGTATTGACAGGCAGAAGAAATATAATGTATTCATCCATGTTGTGACCTTTTCACTGTACTTTATTCTGCGGATAGTCCCATTGGAATCGGTGGCTGCTCACTGAGAAGAATGAATGGGAAAAAGGGTGGCAGAATCAGATCTGCAGGCTCAGAAATGGATGAACAAGATATCAGAAGTGAGAAAAATATATAAAGTAGCCTCAAGATCAAATCTGCCCATTGTCCATGTTCACCAGCTGGTGGAGTACCTTGGGGACCCCTGTGCTGAAGTACTTCCATCTGGTATGAGCTCCAGACTATGCTCTTGTGCATGGCTTTTCCGTCCATCAGCTGTCATCTTCTCATCTCGCCTTGTGCTGGAGAGGACTGATGGAGAAGACTCTGGTTTGGGATGGTTTGGTGTGGTTTGTTTTTTTTGTTTGTTTGTTTTTGGTTTTTTTTGTTTGTTTGTTTTTGGTTTTTTTTGTTTGTTTGTTTTTGGTTTTTTTGTTTGTTTGTTTGTTTTGGTTTTTTTCCCACTGTCAAAGCAAATGGTAAGAAGGATAGTGTGGAAGCTTGGATTTAAGCTGAGATACTGAACTCATCAAAACTGATGAATTTTAGGTGAAACACCAGCTTGGGATAGAACTTGGTCCAATGAGAAATCAGGCAGGTGTAATTAAAGAACAGTTATTCCAGTAATATTTAATCTATTTCTATAGCAGCGAGTGCTTTAGTAGTCATTTAAGGATTTGGTTTGGCTTTAAATAAACTGAAAAGAAGGATGGAAATCCTTAGGAGTAAACAGTAGGTTATTTTAAGAAATAAAAGTGCATCTTGTATTTGTTGTCCAGGACCTGCATTACAGGCTGAAACTTAATTTGTATCTTCTGCTTTGGGCTCTGGCTCACACAAAGGTTTCTGATGGCAGCAAACAAATGAGGCTGTGGCAGCGAGGTGCATTTGGGACTCCCAAGATCTGGGCTCAGTCCTCTGCTCTGTGCTGTTATTCCTTGAAATCACTTAATCTAGATGCATTTCCCATCTGTTCTGCCTTTCTAGGTGACAAGCTTTTGCGACCATGTTTGCGTGCAGACTAATACAGGGGATCCCAAGTGTTACTTGGGGCCTCTTGTTGCTGTTGAAATACATATAGCAGTGAAATTAATGCCTGGTTTATGTCTTTAAGTGATTAGATCTTAATTACATGCAGGGAAGGATGGGGAGCCCTTAGGAATACGTTCCTCCCGTACTGCAAACGGACTCGATAAGCGTGGCTAGAACAGCTTAGGAGCGAGGGCGAGTTGTAAGCCAGGCGGAGCTGGAAGCTGTGGGTTGCAGAGGACCTGCGGGAGGAAGCAGAGCTGTTTGGAGGCCCCTACTTCAGCCGCTCACATCCTTGCGACTTTGCAGCTTAGCTTTCGAAGCCACGATGGCTGGGACTGACCTACCCTGACCTGCGGCTGAGCTGGAGTGTGGAAGCTGGGGGTGGTTAGAATTAAAAGCCATCTTGCTAGTAACGATGAGTCCCAAGGGCCGGAGTATGTTGTGGCAATCGCAGAGGCTGAAGATGTGACCTCCGGGGTTTGTTGAAGCAAGATGGACCTGTCCCTGGCGTACGTGGGTAGCGCTCTAGTTTGTAGCTACCTCCTCAGATAAACTGAATATGGACACATGAGAATGAGTAGCCCCAAATTAAAAATGGGGACTACTGCTTTAGTTGCTAGGGGGAAAGAAAAAGCCTGAAATGTCTCATCTCCTGCCCCGTTGCTGACGTGGTTGCTCCCCGTGGTTGCCTTCCGTGTGTCGCTGCTGGCCTTGGCGCTGGGCCCCGCGGGGCAGAGCTGGGGCTGCCTTGGAGCTCCCGTGGCGCGTTAGCCGCTGCGTTTAGAGGAGGCTTTTCCTGCAGTGGGCTTCCTATTTGCACATCTTTACTTAAAACCAATTTACTTCAAGGCAGCTGGTGTTTTAAATTTACTAAACAGATAGCTAGTGTTATGCAGCGTGCACGCTTTTTGGCAAGCTCCCTCTGCGGTGTGCCCTGAGAAGCTGCTGGGCACTTTCCATTAGGGTTTTCCCTCCCCGGCTGTGCCTGTGAAGGAGGAGGTGTTTGCGTTGTCCAGTAACGGATGAGGAATGGGGGCTATTAACATTTCTGGCCACACTGTGCCTGATGTTATAAACGCAGGCCACAACATGTGGAGCATTTCTGTGGAGGAGAACAGCTTCCACCCGGCTTTATTTCGGTTTTGGAGGCTGTGGACAGTGGAGGCCCTTTGCCTGAGGGCTTGTGCACGCTCAGAGCTTCCAGGCAGCACGGTCTTGTGCTGAAATACCTCACGCCCATAGACTCGGCTGTGTCCGGTGCTCTCACACTTGCATGCAAATTCTGAGTTTCTAGATTGCAGATTGCTAATAGGACTTGTTTCCCAGAGGGGGATTTTTTGGTTGCTGTTGTGGACCTGTTCCCTGTGGCCGGGAGCAAAGGGTGCTGTCGCCCACGGGTGGCACAGGGGAGGGCGGCACTGGGCATTTAGCTTCGTGCCTCTGCACAGTGAGATTTTTGAATCTGCAATGTAAGGTGAATCCCAACTTGTCTTTCAAATTAACCATGAAATGCTTTGAATTAGAGCTAAAGACGGAAGCAAAAAATCTTCATTTTGGAGATGTTCAAGAATGGCGAGAAACCAGTCCTAGAGATAAAGCTATTGGCTTTCTTCACTACAGAGCAATGCAAATAACGTCATGGCAAGCAGCTTGGCAAACAGCATTTGTTACTGTTTCTTCATTGTTTAACAATAATTATTCATGGCAATTAACTCACTAAGTGATTTGAGCGCACACTTGATATCGTAAGCATACCAGGAGCTATTAAAACACTGTAGTTCCTGTTGAAGCTGGATTATACCCAGGCACGGCTTGTTTGAAGGGGTGGCCGCCCCTTTCCGAGGAGCCCCCTTGATGTGTTTCCAAGCCCGGCTTCTCCCCGCCTCATCCTCGAGTGCGGGGAGCTCCACCAGCACCCTGCGAGGAGGAGGAGGATGGAGCTTTTCACGACTGCGCGGCCTCTGTCAGGGAAGCACAGCTCAGCGAGTGCCGGGGGCTTTGGAGATGCTAGCCCGATGCATACTGTACCACTTACTTACCTTAGGTTGCCCTTACGACTTACATCTGCTGCTGCATGCAGCAGTCCCCGGTGCCTCGGGACTCCCCCAGGTCCGGGCTAACGCCGCGCTCCTGTAGGCTCCTCGGTGCAAGCGCCTTTGGTGGAGGCGTGTGGCTAACGCGAGCCCGTGTTGTGCGAAAAGGCAGAGAAAACACCCTTGCTGCCCCCATACACCGTGCCAGAGCCTGGGCGGCGGCAGAGGCCGCTGCTGCGGGAGGGGTTGGGCTGGGCAGGACGTGGGGCAGCGCATGAGTAACGCGGGCCCAGGGTTTTGCTCTGCTGGAGCTTTTTTCCAGAACTTGTAACCCTAGATTTGTGCACAGCACGGGTGCTTCATGCCGTTCAGACTTGGACAGGGTTTGCTGCTGCTCAGGGTTGATCGTGGGCCTGAGTCAAGGCTGTGCTAGCCCTGGGCTCAGGGTTGCTTAGCTTAGTGCAAGTAACCCTTGGCATCCGGGGAAGCGGTCTGATGGGTAGTGAGCTGGGAGGGGAAGAACGTACAGCAAATACAGCTATTAAGTTGGTTACCTTCCCCCCCCCCCCCCCCCCCCCAAAAAAAGGTAAAGGTCATGGCTTCAGCATATATTAACTTGATAATGAAATGACAATTAATGGGCTGAGGAAAAGATTTTAAGACAGTTAAATTGCTCTGTGGGTGGATTCTGATGTCTCATAAGGTAAGACCAGCGAAAACGTAGTCTCTTCTTCCGCTGTCTTGCTGTTGTGGATGGAGGGACGAGCGTGCGAGCGGGGGCTGCGGGGTGGCTGCCTGCCGAGCCGCGTGGGAACGCGGCGCGTGTGCCTGGGAGGCCTGCCTGGCTCTCCTGATGCTTGTGTACCTCCGGCGGTGCTAATCCGGAACACCCGCGTGTGTGATGCGAGGGTGGAGGTGGCTGTATGGTCTCTCGACTTGGAGTTCAGTCCAGCTTAGCGTCTCCTGTTGCCAGCAACCTCCTTTCTAGATGCTGGAGGGGGGTGAAATGCCAGGGTTCAGCCTGGGCTGAAATGCCAGGGAAGGGGGAGACATGCGGCTCCCCAGGCTGTTAGCTCTTCTGTGGCAAAGAGGTGCCCAGCTGAGCTGTGTTTCCGTAGGTCCATCCAAGAACCAAAGGCATGTTTAAAAATAATAGAAGTACAGTAGCAGAGTTCAAATCAAAGGCTGGGAAGTCAGAAGAAATTGATTTTTACGTCACTATTTCAAAGGTAGTTAATGTCATCCAGGATCTCTTGTCTTCTGGCCTCTTTACTGGCTTTAGAAGCTAAAGTAAAATGAGCCACCAATTTTCAGCTTTGGGGTTATTCAGTCTAAATATTCACTGGTATGAAATTCATAGGAACAGAATTAGACAAATGGCATTTCTAAGTGCTGCTAGAGAGACTTAAGTGAAGGAACTTTGAGTATTGAGCTTTGTGGAAGAATTGCACCATTTTTCCCTAGATGACATTGTATGAAGAGCAGTAGATTAGTGGTAATTTTTAAATCCGTGGAAAGTAATGCATAGCTACCCAGATATCCTTGCTGTTAAGTACATCCTTTCCTAGAATGCCTTTAAGTGGACAATTTTCAAACAAAATAGCCTCAGTTGATGAAACTAGGAGTAATTTTCTGTCTGAGGCTTTGTCCGAAGCCAGGCTGGAAGCGCGGCAGCAGGCATGCAGGGGTTGCGCTCGCTGCGCCCCGGCCGCTGCGCGGGGTCCTGGGTGGGCAGGCTGCCGTGGCCCCGCCGTGACCCGCGTTCCTACAAGAAACCCAGCGTTTGGACTCATTTCCCAGTTTGCGCGGGTGCTGCAAGGATGCCCAGCGCCCAGAGCAGCCCCGCCGGACAGGGCCGGTAAAATAACTCCCCGCTGAAGTCAGTCCCCCGAAGAGCTGCTGTGCTGCTCTCCGCTGTCAGTCTTTCCTCCCTCCCGAGCTGTTCGCTTACCGTTTGCCTAGACACATGACTTCTTTTTTTCTCCTCTCTCTCCTTGAAGCTACCTATAAAAAGATTGATTGAAAGGTGGTTTTTTAGGTTGCTGAAGGATTTATTTCACATTGTCAGTGTTCTGCATGAATTGTGTTATATATTCTTGGGTCTTTTAAGGTTAAGACTTGTGTTCTGAGTTCAGGGAAGAAAAATGACTTGTCAGATTGTCCCAAAATGATAACTGATGGGGGGGAGGAAGCAAGGGGGAGGACAGCGAAACTTGGAAATCGTGTTATGCGTTGAGCCATGTTCCCACCGCAAACCCTGCAGTGCGTTTTCAAGCGGACTCAAAATCATTGGATGCTTTGGGTGGTCTTGAGGAGATGCTGACAGGCAGCAGCTTCCCGCATGATCATCCTTAGGTAGCAGCACCACCGCTGTGCAGCAAGCGTTGTTAGTAAGGTTTCCTTTCATCAAAAGAGCTCGGCTTATCAGCTTTGGCTTTTTTTCCAAGTCCCTCTCCCTAGCCAGTCTTTGGAAATGTTTTTGTTCAGAGTATTACCGTGACCGGGGCTGGGCTGAAGCGGGTGGCTCTGCAGCGGTTAATATAGAGAGCTCCGTGATCAATGGGAAGTCTCTTAACCTCTGTTTCACGAGCAGAATAAATTCATGGAGTGTCTAGAGGATGCTTCAGTGGTCTGGAGATAAAAAATGTTATCGAGATGTTACCTATTAGAGCAGCAGAACAGGAAATTAAATCAATTAAATAGCAGTGCAGAATATGAAAAAACCTACTTTAGCATAAAAATATGTATAGGAGGTACTATGTAAAAAAGACAGTCATGCAGCTGAAATAGCAGGCACAGAACTACTTTTCTGCGGCATTAGCTGGAGGGAGGGCTGTGGAGGGGGTGAGCTGGCACACAGCACCCTGGCCAGCCCTGCCTGCCTGCCCGGTGGTGAGCTTGGGTGTAAAAAGTCTGTTAAGATCGTGGTCATGCTTTTATCTCCCAGGTGAAGCAGTTCAAATCCAGGGGAAGGGCAGGATGCGGGAGGCTGATCAGGGCATGCACAGCCCTCCCTGCCTCCGCTCTTTTCCCGGAGACTGCGGGATGGGGAGCTGCTGCCACGGGGCTGCCGTCTCTCTCTGAGCAGCTACCAGCATTGCTCCGTTTCTGCTCGTGCTGTTCAGGGTGTTTATTGCCCAGCTCTTCGATCTCTGGTGACTTTTTTTCCCCCGCTACGGTGTCCATTGCTATGGCTCAGGTCTGGAGTGTTTAGGCTCCTAATTTCCTGTAGGTTTTTTGCTGCTTCTAGTCCCACAGTCTTTGAATACAGCTTATTTTCACAGTGCCCTTAGGAGGAGCTGGGGCTGGTGGTGATAATCCCCTTATAGAAAGACCTACCCTGTTTCCCTCAGTGCAGGCAAAACTGAGTTTTGTCACCTCAGAAATGAGGGGCTGAAGCTTGGCCAGACACAGGTTGAAAAAGTTCCTTTTTGGGTCTCCAGCCGGAGACCCCATGGACCAAGTGATTCAGACTACTCTGCATTCCCCTGTGTTTTCACTCAAGATGTAGCTTTTGGTGATTATTCAGCTGGAGTTGCACACTGCTTTTCAGCTCCATGTGCTAATTATGCTTCAGGCTACAGGCAGTTGAATATCACTATTGCACAAGCAGTTTTTTCAAGCTGAATTCTTCTGATGGATACTTTTTTAAAACCTGGCTTTCCTTGAAGTTTTCCCTTAACCCATTTTTTTCTTCATCTGCAATAGAAGCAGTATATTCATGTAACTTCTTCAACCAGCCATAAATATCCATTGCAACTCAAGTATATGCCAGTATAGTTTGCTAGAGCACAGTGCTTTCCTGTATCTGCAGCAGAATGTCTGTTCCTGTGGAAAGTTCTCTTAGGCCATTCCTGAAGCCTCATATCCTCTCACTTGGGCTACTAACAGGTGGCTATGGAAGAGTATGAAACCTGGATGCATATAGTGATACTTTTCTAGGTAATCACCTAAGCCTGAGCCACAGATTGAGGATAATTACATACAGAGACTTTCAGCAAAGAGTTGTTCATCTGTGACTTTTACTGGTAGCTTTTTGAACACAAAGTCTTTTAGTATCCACAACGCTTTGCAGACAGATGTTCCACTGCTGTGTGTTTGCCGGTGTGGACAATGACTTCTCTCTGCTCTCAGATTTGCTACCTGCTCGTTCATGAGATGTCCTACATTAGAGCAGACAGCGATTGGAGGCTTTCCCTTTCCCCCCATGCTATAGTGATTTTATAGGCTGCTGCTGCACCACCCCTCCGATGCCCCACTGCAGGGTACCTGCCTGTGTGGTCGTTCCTTGCATGGAAGCTGTGCCATACCTCAAGCATCTCTGTTCCTTTTCAAAACCTTTTCAAGCTCTTCTAAACCTATTTCGAGGTGGGGAAGGGACTGGAGCTGCACACTGAATTCAGGATGCATATGCAGCACAGTGGCTTAACGATGATTCTGTTTTGTTTTTTTGTTTCTCTTCCAATATTAGTATTTCAAAACAGTCTATTTTAACTACTATTGATTTAATTTTTCCATGAAAATGTGTATCCTGGACTCAAGCTCTTGTACCTGAGTTGAACCTTGAACTTGAACCCATAGTTTTATTTGTTAGGAATAATTTCTTTTCCATATGCAGTGCTTCTCATTTATCTGTGCTGACTTTTGTCAGTCACTTTATCTTGCTATTACTGAGTCTCATATGTTTCTTTCCCAGCTCATCACTATTTCTTCCTCATGTGTACTTTGTCTTATCTACTCAGGGCGCAAGATTCCCCACGTATGATGCTGAAAAGCACATGATAAAAAGCAGCATCCAGCGAGGCCCTCGTCTAGGGCCTTTAGATTCTGCTGTAATGTGAATAAAGCTAGGATAAGGTACGCAGCTAAGAACTATTTATAATCAGAAAGGATAAGACTTGCAGGATAACTATCAGAAAACTGGTCATCCATACATATAAGAAAAAGTGCTTCTAGATACCTCACTGGTAGTGGGAAATGGCAAAATTTATCAAATAGGTTAAATGGGAGTGAAGTTTCCATGTGATCACATAACTTAATGAATGGAAAATACTTAAACACAAAAGCCCTGTGACGTGATGGGGGAGGAGGAGAGAATACAGTCTTCAGAAGTTGAAGCCAACCCAGAAGAAACAGCTTGTGAGGGTGATGTGTTTGCTGCAGGCTGTTGCCAGGCTTCCCTCCGAAGGGTGCTTCAGGCATTTGCTTGCCAGAGAGGACTGCAACCAAGATCTCTGCAAAGAGACCGTATAGTATTGTCAGAATAAGCCTAGGGTTTTTTTCTTTTAAGCTTCAGCCAGTGTTGAAACATATCTCATTCCAGCCATTCTGTGTTTCTTCAAGCGTGTCCAGTTTTGCAACACATTAGAATATCTGTGCAAATATAAACTACTTCATTGATGGTATAAACCATCATAAAAATAATTACTCTGCTATTACTCTATCTATTGGTTGCTTTCCTACTGTCCTGGTCTTGTTTAGGAAACACTGAAAATTTAATGAATGTGGCCAACCTGCTAAAGGCCCGTTGTATCCACCTCTCCAATATTGGTTTTGAAAATCCATCAGACTCGATGGATGGAAACGCATCAGACTTGGTAGTGCTTTGCTCTATCCTGTTGTATTCAGGCAGCCTCGTTGTACCATCCATTGTATGGATTTATCTTGTCCTACGGGTATGATGATCCAGTTTTGCACAGCACCTTGTTGATTGACTTAGGTTTTTATATTTTGTTCAGTTTGGACTGTTAGGATGAGATGCTAAGGAACACCCCCAAATGCAGCACAGTCTGCGTTCGGGTACTCGGATAGTCTCTGGTCGTTGTCAGCTTCTCTGACTGATTGAGACAGTCTTGAAATATTTCCAGTAATAAAACTGTTTCCCAATGGAATAACTTTCTGTGCTCTTTGCGCATTAGGACAGCATTGAGCCTTGTGGTTTGGCTAGACAAAAACCTTTTCTCCTGTTAATTGACTGCCAATTAGCTTGCCAGTTAACTAGCACTTAGGTGCCTATCAAGATACTTTACAGTTGTAAAAGTGCAATTTGTAAGAGCTAGCAAGGGCTTGGATTTACAGTGCAGCTCCCCTTTGGCCCCTGGGATAGTGCCCTGCTTTCAGAGCTGCAGTCTCTGAAAGGCTTTGATTCCTGACTTAACTTCTCAGCATCTGCAGCCCTTCTTGCAGTTTTTGTGCCTTTCCTAAGTGTTTTAGTTGAGAACACAGAAACTGATTAAAATAATACAGCTCCTATGGTGGATGTAGTTAGGTGCATGTGTGTAACTGCCCTGGTGGCTTGGACCACTTAATGATCTGTGTTCCTAAGCTAACGTAGTAGGGTACAAGACCAGCAGAACTGGAGGGGTTGTAATATGGGGGCAGAGGAGCAGTAACAAGCATCTCTGGCTAATAAATATCCTCCGCCTCACAGAGCTGTGGTCAGAAGGAGCGGAGGCTGAGGGCGTGCATCGTATGCAGGAGCGTGCTTCCTGGGATAATCCAGCCCTGCGGCACAGAGCTCAGCGTGGGCTCAGGTAGTTTCTCTGATGTGTAGCCCGCGTGCTACGCTGGCTTAGACCACTGCAGGTACCTGAGATAGTGACTCCAGAGCTAGCTTGGCGGCCTCTAGACTACAGAAGCAATGTATGCACGTATATCTGTGTAGCTGTATCACCTGAATGTTTTAAGAATGCTATTTCTTTCAAAATCCTGCTGATGGTTAGCGCCTTTTTGAAATCACTTGTGTTGCATGGCTCTGTTCATCAGTGGTGATCAGACGGGGTCTGGCAGACGTGCGTGTCCAGTCTCCTCCAGGGCAGTCCGTGGCAGGGATGCTGGGCTCGTCACATCCGACTGTGCCCAGAAGGCAGCCTGGAAAGGTAAAAGCTCCTCAGGATCCAGCTTCTGAATGGAGCATGCCTTGACCTGCGGTCTGGCAGCGCTGGCACTGCTTACTCCTTTTCTTAAGCTGTATTCAGCTTAGAGGGTTGAGTTAACTATATATCTTATGTGGAAGGCTACATAGATCATATTTTCATACTATTGTCTCTTTTTTTTTTTTTTTTTTTTTTGCCAGCATTTAGTTGTGACATGTTTGCTGGCCAGCTCCTTTGTTACAATACGTGGAAGCCTGTCTGTGCCCCAAGCATGGTGCTGTTCAATCTGTTAGGCTTTTTAGGTTAAAGCCAGCAATTACTGGTCGATCTTTCTGATATTCAGCATGTCTAGCATTGCTTTAGAGTCTCTTACTTAGATCTTAAACAATATAATTATACTTAACTGCCATATTTACCATTGTTGTGTTTCCCTTAATAGAATGATAATATCTAGGTATTGTAATGCACTTTGAGATAAAACACCATGTGAAAAAGGTTAGTGTTCTTGCCCTTTTTTCCCCAAATGGAATACATAAGTCACAGACAGGTCAAGTGAATTGTTCGAGGTCATCTGGCAACGAGGGGTAGCACTGAGAACGAGTGGTGCTGTGGTCACTGAATGTTGCAGTCTCCTAAGTATTAATGTCCAGTAATAGCCAGACCAGTGCATGATCTGCAAATGCTGTTTCACTTACTAACTTTTCAGATAAGATTTTTATCACCCTCCTTGAAAGTTTGTTCCATAAAAGCCAAGAAGTTGACTATCTGCTCAGCTATTTTTTTCTAACTTCACTCAATTTCTCCCGGTTAAGCTATTTTTATATGTTTAGTTTTATGTTCCAGTGTAAGAATTCCAGCAAAAGTACTAGCTCTAAAAATCAAGATCCAAATGATGGATTGCATGTCCATTGAAATCAGTGATAAAACCCCCAGCGACTCCAAACTGTTTTTGTGAAAATGACTGACAACATAAGATTACCAGACATTATTTATCCTTCCTTGAGAATGTTTTTGATTAGTCATTAAGAAAAAAGTAGTTTGATTGGGTAGAATGAGCTATTATTCAATCTGAATCAAACTATTTAAACTGGTTTAAAACTAAGCATAAATTGTCATTATCTAAGATGACTGTAAATGGCTTCCTTAGAGAGAGATTTAATTGGGGCAGATGGATTAGAACAGGCTGCCCAATGTGTGCTTTGCTCTAGTAAAATATTACTGTCTCAAGTCAGTAAAGATAGAAGAGGAATGAATCAGTGGGAGAACAAAATAGTTCCGTAAACTGACCATATTAAAAAATAAAATAAAATCAATAGCCTTTCATTTAAAGTCCTGGCTTTGAAGTTGTGTATGAAAGCACAGCAGCATTTGTTTTAAGACTTAACAAGGTCGAACTGGATAATTCAAGTTAGATGAGCAACATCTCGTCTGTATATCTACCTCTACAAATATCCCTTTTAGATTATTAAGAACAAAAATAGATAAATAGTCAAGTCTGTCTTCCAAAATACACAGGTACATTCTCAAAATCAAAAGCAGTGAAGATGAGTGATATATATGTAGATATAAGTGAGAAGTCCACTTGCAGGTAACATACGCAACTTCTGCAGATGGGCAAGAATGTACAGTATTGGCAGTAACTTATTAGGCTAGATATGTACTTACACAATTTTTCCTGAACTCAAGTTCTTACCAGAAGAACTTGCATTACATTTCTGAAGTTACTGAGATACAGAATGTTATCTTAAAGAATAGCTAAGCACTGTCTTCCTAGCAATGGTGCTCTAGTAGCAAAATCCCTTGCGAACGCGCTCAGTAAGATGCCGTATTGCTCTGCTGTACGTAAGCAGTAGAACATGACAGCCAGAACACTTTCAGTCTGTCACTGCCCACCTTGGTTGTCATGGCATTTACCTCAAGCTTTTGGAGCGCAAGGTTAAGTACCTTCAACTGCCAGCTGCAAAAAATGTATATAATTCTGCTATTATAAGTTGCAAGTCACCCTTAAATTTAATGGTGACAGCCCAGCCTAATGTTCCATCTGAGCTCCAAACTTCAGGTTTTTTCACTGGAGCCTGATGCTGTCAAGAAGAGCATTAGTACTTGCACTCCTTTGTTCTCCGTGTTAGTACACAGCATCTCAATGATTTGTCTGAATCCTTATGTCACAAAATTGTGCAGAAGTTGTTGTGTGGCTTCATACTGCAAGTATACTGTAGAAACTGCTGATAGCTTTTGCAAACATCCTGTCATCTGTGCATTAAGTGAAGGTGAAGTTTTGCTTGAAGTGGTCCCATGTTTAGCCACGTGAGAGTTTGGGCTGACTTTGAGGTGGTTGGAGGAACGCAAATCAAAGAGGGTAGTATGAGGCGTATGTGTGGGGTTTTTGGTTTTTTTTTTGTTTTGTTTTAGCTAAAGGATTATATTATTCCAGAACTAGTTCTGGGGACACAGGACTTGTACAAATGTGGTGCCCGGGCAAAGTCTGGGGGTTACCGTGATAGCCCAGGTGTGAGGAGGTCAAAGTCACCAAGGCCTTTAGTTCCTGTTAGCACCACTTTCCTACATTTGTCTGAAAACTTCTGTGGAAGCTGTGACCAAGCTATCGGCTGTTTGGGACACTCTGCTTTTGGAACAAGTGAAATGTGGCTCCCTCTAGAAAAGTATTTTTTTTAAAGCCCTCTTTGAAATACCTCAGAGGTATTTCTGTCCAAGAGGCAGGAAAAAACTGCATATCTGGGGGTGGGGGGGGAAAGAGATTTGCTCTATCCATAGCACCACTGAGAGCTTGATAATATTTCTCCATGGGTTTGTTGTTCCAAGACCTGTTGTTCAGCTCTGTCTCAGTGTTTTCAGACCAGGAGAACAAACCAAAATCAAAGGCTCATTTATCTCATAAAGACCACACTTCTACAAGCACTGTAACTTTCAGGGATACCCCAATACCAAAAAACACTGGCTTTACCACTCTGTCTTTGCTGGGGATAATGTTTGTCTTGACATTTTTGTTTGGTTTTTGGCTCTGAGCAGTACATAGCACTGCGTCATGGAGCACGTTTATGGACTGAGTACCTGTGCCTCCTTTTCTGGAGAGCTAGAGAGAAGCAGTCTGAGCAGCCTCTCCATCTGCCTTCCCTGAACTTCTGCTAGGTAGAACTGGATTGTCTCATGCTCTAGGTATGCTAAAGCCAGACCTCTCCTGGTCTCTTGGGTCTGTTATTCCTTTTAAGCTGGAGGACAGTGAAGTTTTAATCTGGTTTTCTAATAGAAAAATCTGTTGGGTCTGGGATGGGGTGTTTGGGGCTATTTCTCCTCATAAAGCTATGTTAGAGAGGGATCTTGGTGTGAAGAGATTTAGCTGGGTACCTGGCACTCTTGAGAGTTAATAGTGGTGGTCATGTGCCAAGGAAGTACGGGATACCTCATCAGAAGCTTTACTCACATCTTTTTCCTCCTATTCTCCATTAGTGCAAGCTCCCTGTGCAGATGCTAGACGCTGTGGTAAAGCTAACCCACATCCCCTGTTCTGGTGAGTTTTTCTATTTCATTTCCTACCGTGGGGACTGCTAACAAAGAGGGAGCTGTGCAGACAGGTACTTGAAGAGTCGTAGGATCGTTGGTGTTGGCAGGGACCTCTGGAGATTGTCTGCTCCAACCCCCTGCGCAGGCAGGGTCACCTGCAGCAGGTTACCCAGGACACTGTCCAGTCGGGTTTTGAATACCTGCAAGGATGGAGACTCCACAGCCTCTCTGGGCAACCTGTCTTCTCTGATCACAGGGAGAAAGTGTTTTCTTGCGTTCAGACAGAAACCCGAAGTCCTCCTTAGAGCCTTGCGATGGTTCAGGGACTGTGCTTCTTTGTTAACCACGCAGCTTCTGTATCTGTCTTCCATCCCAACAATCAAACACCTAAACTGAAATTATCAAAGACATAAATGCTATGTGTTTTCTCTTTTCTGCCAGAAAAACTCTGTCCCCATGCTCTTAATCATCTGGAAATGAACCTCAAATTGGGATCTGCATGTTTTGGTTATTACTGGATAAGTGTGAGCTAATTAACTGGTTTTTGGAGCTTTACTTCAGTATCTGGTTTCCAGCTGGCCAAGAGCCTGAGTGGACCTTGTTCGTATCTGTTCACAAAGGTCTGCCCAGGCATAGTGTGGCAGGAATTGCAGGTAATCCTGCCTATTATGCCCTGAACTGCAGTTGCTGGGGGCACTAATTGGCTTGGATGAACTGGGTATTTTCTTAAATGCATGTCTTGTGCACATGTGCCTTGAAAGAAGGCTGTGTAGAGAGCACATTCTAAGAAAGCAAACTTTATTGCCTTATGAGACTTGTGCAAAAAAAAAAAAAAAAAAAAATTCTTGAGCACTTTAAACAACAAGAGAGAATGTGAGTTTTCTAGGAGCAAGATGGGGAGGAGTAAACGCTCATTTTGAATCCTATAAGGCCAGTATTCAAGGTAATGGTCCTTCTCTAAGACGCTAGGATAGACTTTGTGGATCTTCTAATACTCCTACATTTAAAATCCAGACCAAATATACTCATTTTAACTCTGACATTTGTCCTTCTATGATTACTAATACCACAACCATGTTTTTCTGTCACCATCTATCATGTATTCATTTGGACATAAAATGGGCATTCAAATCCTCTTTCCTGCAAGGGAATTGACCTTCTCATTAGTTGGAAATAACACTATGATAGGTAATCAATATTAAGTTGAAATACCAGCATCTCATCTTGGGCATTACTCATCCTTGCTTCTGGAAAGTGTTCAGAATAAAAGCAAAATGTTTAGCCTCAGCTGTGTATGGCAAACCTGCTTTTATACATACAAATCATGTATATGAGAGTTATTTTGAATGTGCAAATTGTGGATTTGCATTTGTGAAGCTCCTTGTTGGCACAGTCTGACCTTTCCTTCTGACACGGTCTCAAGTGTACTTACTACTTACGTTCTCTGGAGGCTGGGCTCCCTTTAGATTCGTTGGACATCTCCTGTAGTCTTACTGTTGTTGTTTTTTTTAAAGATTTATAGAGATGCAAACAAATACCACAGTGACTGTAGAAGGACTCTAAAGGAACACTACCTGTCTACTATCTGTAAAGAGGCAAATAGGTAAAGATGGTTGAAATTGTTTCCTTCTGTGCCGCATTGATTTGGGTATCTCTCCTATTCACAGCTCAATATAGAGAGTAGCATAGTCAAAATTGCATCTAAATCTGCTTATAAAAGGTTAATCAGAACAGTTTATATAATTAACAGCTGTAATTAAATGAGGTGGAACATTTAAAATGAGACACAGCTCCCTTAGCTAGGGACTGCTATATCGGTATCAGGAATGCCATAGGCTATAGCATCAAAATTACATTTTTGCTTCTACATGGACATCTTCATCTGGTAAGTATAGCACAACAGAAGTGCACATAGACTCAAGCCTTACCCTGGTACCAGTGAAAGTGTTGTTTGTAGGGAAAAGCACAAGCCCTGCATCAGTGTTAGTGGATGGCTGTTGTCTCATGGAAAGCGGGATTGCTGTGGCTCTGGAGGTGCTCAGTATTACATGCTCACCCTGTCTAGTGGCAGGATTGGATCCTGATACGAAATAAAGGTAGAAGAACCTGGGCCTTAATGTAGTAAATATTTAAGATGTGGCATATTGAAACTGTAAGATACACTTGGCTTTTTCACTAGCAATGGCAGTAGTAGGTAGAAGAGAAAGTAGTGGGAGTGGGTTCCTGCTACCCCCCCCCCCCCCAAAAAAAAAAGTGCTCTAGAAAGAGCATTATTTATCCAAACAGCAATTCTCAATTTTGGATCCACTGGCAGCTTTTGTGAGGCCCACCAAAAATAATGGAGAGAGTGAAGTCTCCTGTTGACGTACAAGAGTTGGCACTAGCATCACCTAGTACTCTGGAGTCTGCAAGGAATTGAAAACCAGTCTTAATCAGGTTAAAAATGGGTGGTGGAGAATAATCTGTACTGGAATAGTTAACCATCAAGTAGTTTTACAGGTTAGTATTACTAATTATGGCAGAACTGGGAGAAGTATTTTGAAATACATCTCTTGCAGGTGTTTTGCTGCTTTGTTGGTCGCTCTTGCCTTGGCGGAGCAAGCATAGCATAGCGTGGCCACGAATGGGGAGCAAATCAAGGCTGAAGCTCTGTGTTTTGTGTCCTTTCTGAGCAGATGTAAAATTACTTAACTGGCAAGTGTAAAATTGTTTTAGAACAAGCATCAGGTAGTACATCTTAAAGGTAGTGTTACTTCAGTGTTTTTCTGTCTTATTGTTCATCTTTAATTCCCTACAGAAACAAGGAAAGGCACCTGAGCACGAAGGGAGAAATACAGAACTGGCAGTATTTGATTCAGATGATAAAACCATAGGCAGTTTATAGGGACTATTGCATTAATCCAATTGGAGCTGAAGCTATCATTTCATTTTGTTTGATCTTCTGGCATGGAATTGCAAATAATCTGAAGGGATAAGAAAGCCAAAAAGCAAAAGCACTGAGGAGCTTCAGGATGCATTTCCCTTCCTTAGCAGTATCTGTTTTTAAATGGAGCTTGGGCACTTTATTTTCAGGCATGCCTTTTCATGCAGTGCGATAAAGCATCAATATTTCAGTGAATGATGCCTGGTTACCTAATCCAGTAACGGTTCCCAATGCATTAGTTTTTATATCCTCCAGTTGTTTTAGCAGACAGAAGCACACGTTATTGTAAAACAGCATTCCAGGAACTGCTGCTTTTGTTTGTTTGTCCATCAGTGGAAGCCTGTGATAAGGCGAAGTTTATACAACGGTAATGCAGGATTGTTTCTGATACTTAGGAAAAAGAACGGCTTATTGAGGCCAATAGGAGCAGAACCAGCGTGATTAATATGCTCAGAATGGTTTGGGCTTTTGAAGTGTAAATGACTTACTGAAGTAGTGTAAAAGTTGAAAATGACTCTTTAAAAGTTTTGGAAGTGTAGGGTAGCATAAAATGCTGCTTTATACAAATAAAATTGGCAATTGCACAATTTAATTCTGCAAAATGCTGCTGATTTTACCAAATCTCTCAAAATAACGTAACAAAATTCACCTGCTTCTCTCTCTGGTTTGTTGCTCTTGCAGGTGATAGACATGTAGCTGCTTTGTGTGAAATACTGGAATTACTGTAATAGATTTGGTCAGTGGCCTGGTTAAATTAGTGTCTTCTCTCCGGTCAGGGGTCAAGATCAAGATACCCTGAGTTCACAGGATTACCAAGAAACAGATAAACCAAGGTCGTTCCTTGAAGGAACGATCTCTCCGCGTGCATTTCTGTAGTTTTAGTCTTAACCCGGGGGGGTGGGTCCCCAGCCCTGGGGTTGGGCTCCTGCCGCAGGCGGCTGGTTTTGCCCCCATCTGCTGGGTAAGAGCCTCTCAGCCTTGCCCACGTCTGGTCCTGAGGTGGCAATCCCATTTGTGTGCTCTTGCTAGAAGCACTTGTTTCATTTCAGCGGGAGAATTTTATTTTAAGGGCGGTATTGGAAACAAAGTAGTTCTGTCAACAGTTTGCACTTAGTTCCTTTTGTGAGTGTCTAGCTTAGTGTGACAGCTTAGCCTTTGCAGTAGCAACCTTCACCCAGGTGAGGATACTGTTTTCATAGGCAGCGTTGTCCTTCTAATGCTGCTAGGAATGATCTTTCTGGCATCTGTTACCTGGTTACTCAGTTGACCCCATTTCTGTGCCTTTGGCAGTTGTCTATTTGTTTGATTATTTTTTTTCCTGGGTTATTTTGTCCTTTTTTACCTTCTAGACATAGGTATGTATTGTTCGAATTTCCGATGCGAAAAGAAATCGGAAAAGGAGCTCTGTGCGTAGGACCGTCTTGGCTGGGATGGCTTCGAGTGCTTGGCTTGCCTGACCACTGCTACATATAATCCTTAATAGTCCAGACTTAAGGGCTCGTTAATGACTGTGAGAAATCTGCTTATCGGTGATGAACTGTGCCTGTGTACTTTTATTGTTAAATGAAAGTAGATGCTGTATGAGTGAACTACTGCTTTCTGATTTCTCGTAGGTGGCCTTTTGTTTTTAGATTTTACTCGCTCAATTATTCTATCAGCAGTTTTATAGGGCGGAGAAATGTGCACATTTTTTCAATGCTCAAAAGAGCAAAAGAAGCATAATATAAAACATTAATCTACACTGATCTGTGTTGCTTATTGCAGTCTCTTATTCTGGCCATTTGAGTGCAGATTTTGCAAAAATTGAATGCAACCCATATTTTGCTGGAAATGTTAAGCATATACCATATCAACATAACTGAACAGTGCAGAAAACTACTTTAAATGTGTTGGTACTATATTAAGTATTCAGTAAAAATTTGTGTTACAAAGGGGTTGTGTGCTGATGGGGCAGGAAGAATATGACTTTTGATCCCATCTTGGAAGTGTTGAGTGAGGTAAAGCATTACTCTCTCCCAAGACACCTTGGATATGGGGTGTGAAATAAAACACTTACCTGTGGTATTCTGATTGTTTGGAGGCAACGGTTTCATGTGAGTTCATAATGGGAAAGGATTCATCAATAATTCGGGAACCGTCCTTGGCTGGTATGGTTAAGTGCAAGGGTGATAGCTGTGCAAAGAATATTATTAAAGGGGGCCAATAAAAGAGCAAGAAAATCTTGGAAGACAAGTATAATCATGTGTATTCTGCAAAGCAGCCAGCACTCAATTTGATATGCAACAAATGTCACCTTTGCAAATGAAACACTGGAAGCTTCCACAGCAGAGACCATGAAAATGTAAAGATCATTTATGCAGAAAAAGGAAATTAAAAAGTAACTCTTATACATAGGTGTGATTAAAACTGGAATATCTTTTAATCCTTTTGGGACAGATTGCCTGACATGTCACTTACTGCCAACAAACTTTGCCCTTAGGACTCCAGGCCTCAAGGATTTGCAGTTCACACAGTGAATTATTTTTTGTTGAAGCCTACAGATGAGCAGCATGAAGACTAACCGTCTTGGACCAGGAGCAGTTGGGGTGGGGGGAGAAGGAAATGGCTTTCACTTGCAGCTGACACTGCGGTGCAGTGAAGGGCCCCATATATCACGCTGGAATAGATGTAGGGCAGCAAAGAGAAGCTGCCATGCAAGCGCGAGGGAATGCTTCATCTTAGCGTCAGATGTGGCCCAACAGAAGATACTCCTGGCCCTTGCAGTGGCTGCTAGCTCCACAGCAGGTAACACTAGGCAGAGGATAGATCTGCAGGTCAAACCTCTGGCTGAGCCCTAATGAGCGATAAAGTAGCTTATGTTGGGATGCCATGAAGTTATTCTCCCATGTTCTGTAATTCCATGTCCTACAGTAGGTCCCTTTTGCTAAGACCGCAGTGAACAGGCTCATGGGCTGCTCTCTCTGGGGACGACGCGCGGGAAGTCGTAGCCATTCTGAGTCCCTTTCGTGGGAGGACTCCTCCTCCTGCCCTAAAGCGTCAGGGGAGCGCCCGGACCCCCGACGTGCTTAACGGCCACCTTTGTGGAGCACGAGGTTGGACTCCAATACAGACCCTTGTCTTGTTATGGGACTTGAGAGGTGTTCTTAGATGCATTTGCACAGATGTCCATCTGCTTAGGAAAGAGCGTGTTTTTACAGAGGGTAAGTGGTGTCCAAGAAGCTTAAGAGCTTGAGATTCCCTTCTCACTTGGCAAAAGTGATAAAGGAAAACAGATCCCTGGTAACCCAGTATTACCTGTATGGGCATAAGGCAGTTGAGTGCTAATTCCAGTACTTGTATCCACAATCAAGTGGAAGAGCAGAGCTTTGACTCATATGCCAGGCATACTGGAAGTGGGAGGCAGGAAAAACCATTAGAGCATGGCTATTGCTCAGAAGCTGTTTTCTGACGGGGACTGTTACCATCACAGGGATTAGGTAGTTGGCTATTTTTAGATGCTTATAACTTTTAGAGGCAATCGGAAGCAGCAGATATCACCTAGGGCATGGTTTTGTGCTGCCGGAGTAGCACCTTGGGATAAGCAGGACTTCTCTTGGTTTAGGTTCCTTAATTCCCTTCAGGACAGAGACCGCATAAATTCAGGCTCGCAAGTCGCAGCCTCTGTGGCAAGCAGCTTGCGAAGCGCGCGTGGAGCCAGCTGGGCACCGAGCAGAGCGGGGAGAAGGGGACAAGTGGCATCGACAGCAGTGGCAAGCAAGGAGGCAAGTGTGCAGGTGTTCACTTGCTTTCTCTCTCCTGCAGGGCTGCCTTGAGAAGAAATAAAGGCTAGAACCAACAAAGGAGTACACGTGTTTAATGAAGACGAAGATGCCGGGTGTCAGGAATATTTAAGAAAAAGGAGGCAGAGGTGTCAAATTATTCATCAACTCAGCCTACCTTATGCTGTTCTAGTCTCCTGAAGCTACTATGAAATAAGATTTGATAGCTAATAGCAGAACCTGGACCCCTACTTCTTGATGCTGTAATTATCAAGATGCATAAATGTGTGCAAGCTGTAGACAACAGAGGAAACTTGGTGACTAGAGTTGCTCCAGCTACTGTACCCTGCAAATCCCTGAAACAGCACTGCTCAGGACTTACATTGGTGTAAACAGAAGAAGAGTTTGGTCCCTCTTGTATAGTAAGAAATACCACTTTAATGACCCTGTTTGTGCTGTTTGGTCCTATGGATTTGACCTAGCTGCAAATGAGCAAACTGGCTCTTGCATCTGCTGGTGGGGCTGGTGGAGCTCTTGCCCTGTGGCACAGAGGGCTGTTGGCCTGTAAACAAGAGCTTGACTTGTTTGTACACTAACAGAGTCAAGCTGGGCTTAGGGTCGCTAAGCTGATCCTTTTACTTTTGGCCACACCTGCTTCACTTGGTGTGACAATACATCTAACCTGTATTGTCAAAGTAGCATAAAGCAACTGAATTGTCATAAAAACTACTGTTTTGGTATAACGTGATCTTGTGCTGCAGTGTCTCAGTATCACGGAATTGATCTGGCTTTGATCTCCAATGTGGCCTGGGTCAGAATCACTTGTTCAGGTACCAAACTGAACCTGGCTTGATTTTTGGATGTTAGGTGGAGTTTACTTTTAGAAAACAGCTTATTACTTGTGAGAGAACCAAATTTGAAAGGAAGCTATTGAGACAGGCTGTGGATAAAGAAACCACTAGAGCCCTTATTACATTATTGCTGAAGTTGCTGTACTTCAAATTAGATCACTTAAGCCAGAAGCATATTGCTTTCTTTTCCTTAGACTCACCTTAAGTCTCTTGCCTGAGACGGAGTTAAGGAACTTGTCACCCAGGAGCTCTGGCAGAGCGGAGAGGTGACTCCAGGTCCTGTGGGTCTTGGTATGGTGCCATAACCAACAGACATGCTTTCCCAGAATATAACTTCTAGAAATTTAAGGAATGCTTCTCTTTGCCTGAATATTTGCGGGAACTGCACATAGCCAAAGGTCGGAGATTTCAGAAATGTCAGAGATGTGCTGTTTTACAGAACCCCACTGAGGATTCAGCATCCTGCTTGCCGAAGCTCCTCCAAAAGGAACAGCCAGGTGGTTAGAGCTGATGGTCTAACAGGTCTGATGTTTTATATGGCCATCCTTTCGTCTCTGCTCTTCCCTTTGGCAAGGCTGTGCCTCTCACCCCTCCCGAAAGTCCCTAAATGGGGTGTACTGGAAACTAATTGCAGGAGTTACTGTATTTTTTTTCTGAATGTGAGTTACATCCCCAACAGAACCTGAGAGTTAAATATGCTCGAACAGCACTTGGCACCTGTTATATTAATGATGATTGATTCTCAAACACACGCAAATCTGTATTGTGGTACAAACCCTGTGATGTCCCAAAATACTTTGCTTGAATTGCAATACCTGAAATACTCCAGGGTGTAAATCACAAAGTAATTATTTTGTTCCTCCTAAGTCGGCATCCCTGATGATAGCACCAGTGTGCCCGAGAGCCCCACGGCTGCGCGGCCGTTCATCTTCTGGAGGGCAGAAAGTGTGCGGTAGTCGCCTGCAGAGACGGTGATGCCTCAGGCTTTTGCTTTTTCTGTGCAGAGCAAGGCTGTGCCTTTGGGTAGGCGCTGGCATGAAGGGTTGGCCAGGCCTCTGCAGTGAGCAGCCTCTGGTCCTAGAGGATCGAGTTCACCCCTCGGGTGGAGCAGCAGCAGCAGTAAATTCTGCTGCCGAGGGGTGCTGGGCCTTCCCTTACGCTGGCATCATGGTTTTACTGCCTGTGTGTCGCTGAAGACAGCGGTGAGGTGCAGGGCTGTGAGTTGTTCCTCCCAGGGGACTCGGCTATGTGCTGCTGTAGAAGTTGCAGTGGATTCATGATGTCTTCAGTAACGGATTAGAAATGGTGACAAAGCAGTGTGGCGGTTATCATTCTAGCCAATAGTCCTGTTTAATGTCACGCTGAAGAAAAAGCTTTGGGCTTGGGAGATCTTCCTTATGGCCTCGGGAAAATTGCTTCATCTCTGCAAAAGTTAGTCTTCAGTCCTCACCTGTAAAACAGGAAAACAGTGTTTTAGTTATGCTGTGAGAGCAGGTCTGGGCACTGCACTGGTGGGAGCCCGAGAAGTGTATTCATAAAGTACCTTTGGGTTTCCGTTTATGTGCCTGACGCGTTGTTCAGTTGTTCCAGTGCTGGTAGGGTGGTGTTTCTTGATGTTACACAATGTAAGTGTGTGCAGGAAATAACGAATTTGGGGTTTGGGCATCTTTGTGTCTTCCAGTCCCTGACGCTCTAGTAGAGGACAGTTCTCAGAAGATGTGATCTGTTGGCTGAAGGAAAGTGCCTCTTCGAAGCTCTTGTGTTGATGCTTGTTGCTGATGTGACGGGTGACTGCACTGAGTTGTCACTGATACCAAAGCTGAGCTGAACTCTGTGAATGTTCTTCTGAATTGCAGTAGGAGTTTGTCTAGGCTGGACACATTAATCAAGTTCTGTACCAGAAATACAAAAAAGCCACTTTAATTTTTAGGGCAACAAATTCTTAAGGCGAGCCATGAGACAGTTGTTCTAAAATTTCAAGTTTCGAATGTGTTGCGTGTCACACGTTAGCGTTATGCATGCCCACACAGCATATGCTTTTAATTACTGGAATCCATATGGGTTTTTTAAATACTCAGCTAAATACAAAACACATGGACTTGAGGAGGATGAATTTTTAGGCCTAGGAAAGGCTAAGCCCAAAGGTACAACAAATCAAGTCTTGTTTAACGTTATTACTGTCTGGTGTAGTTTTTAGCTAGCAATTTTATTTTTAAATGAGCATGAAATGCAGTTCGACTCTGAATGGAAACCAGTGGCAGTAACATGGGAACTTCTGTGCGGGGAGGAAACTGGGATTCCACCGCCCTATTCCTGCATTTCTGCTGCTTCCCTAAGGTCGCCACAAGGGAAAAATACTTGCGGGTCGTAAGCATCCGTCTCAGGGAAGCGAGCGCACCCTCCAAGCCAAGTTACCATCGCCGAGGGCGCTTCCCTGGCTCTGCGTCGCTGGGTGCTTGCGGTTGCGTTCTGACCCTGGCGAGTCCGGTGGCTGCTGTGAGCCCCCGCCGTAGCTTGTAGCTCCGGAGCCTTTTGGCGCACGTTCTCCAGTGGAGCCAGTGCGGGAGGCCAAGGGAATCCTGTCAGTGTGGTTACTGCTGGCACGTCGTGAGTAGGTCTTTGGCTCTAGCTGCATCTGGGGTTGCTCACAGACTGCGAATATTCTCTAAGGAAATAACGTTCATCATGCTTGAGCTTCAAATTCACGTGCACGGTTCTGGCTCTGCATTGAGCAGCAGGGAGGAGAGCACCAGGGAAAAGCCAGTGCTGCTGTTGCTTTGCTGCGTGCCGGGCCCTGCCACCTTTCCCTGGGCTCCCTGCCGCTCCCTGGTTTCTTGTCGGGCTGTTTGCTCTGCCGGGGCCCCAGCGTGGCCGGGCAGGTGTCCCTGCAAACCGCCGGCTGCCAAGGCCAGCTCGGGAGCTGCGGGCCCTTCGCTTGCCAACCACGTCCTTCTGCCGCTTTTAAGCTGAGCTTTGGCTGGCTGCTGCGAAGCTGCTGGGCTGAACTGCCTGCCACAGGCTTGGGTGCCGAGCAGCGAGGCCCCAACAAGCGCCCCGGGCTGGGGACCTTCAGGCAGGGCCTGGCTCTGGAGGAGGTGCACACGGCTGCAGGCAGCTCCGCCATGGGCTGCACAGGTTTCCCAGCAAAGATCACGTCCTAAACGAATGTTATCAAGGGTGCGAAGACAAACACTTGCAAGAGTCGATGTATATTTGCCACCTTAATTTGATTGCCTCTTGTGCTTTAAATGCTGACCCTGCCCAGAGGACTGCCTGCCTCGCTTGGCCTAAGCCTCAGCTGTGGGGTGCGTGGGCTGTGCCGCATTCACTGCCTGCTAGTGCACCTTGCCCTGAGTGGGAGAGCATCGATTGTCTTAAGGGCTTTTCTGTGGTGCTCATCGCTTTCAGATGAGTGTTTCACATGCTAATTGATCTTCAGCATGCTCATTAGGTGACAGGATGGTGGGTCCTGCATCCTCCAGAGGAAGGGCAGAGCCTCGGAGGTTGAGCTAAGCAGCTACTCCTTTCTGCTCGCCTGCCTGCTGGGCCATGCCCTGGCCGCGCAGCGGTGCTCCTGGCCGCGCAGCGGTGCTCCTGGCCGCGCAGCGGTGCAGGTGGTGCCCAGCCGGGCCCCGGCGACCGCAGCTGGCAGCATGTAGGGCTTCTGCATTCAGGCCCTGGGGTCTTGGAAAACATAAAAATCAGCAGTGTGATTAGTGGCCCCTGTGGGAAATTTGGTTAAATTGTGTGTTTGGTCTCTAGGAACTCACACAGAGCAGAGACCTCATTCTCTGGGACAAGTGCATCTGCCTTGACCATGGCAATGTGCTTTCACTCACCATTTTCCACTCTTTGCAGCTTGGGTTAACCCCTGGTGCCCCATGGGCAGGAATCTCCTCCTTTCTCTGGTAGATCCTCATACCTTCTCCCCCGCTGGTACCAACCACCTTGCTTTCCCAAATTTCCTGATTAACCTCATTAACTTGAACTCAGAGCAGCTGTCCTCTTCAGTAGAACTTGTTGCCAGGTTTCTACAAAGCAGCATGTTGTGCCTATACATCTAGAGATGAGGATATTAAAGCCTAAAATGTAAAGCAACATACTGGGCCTTGGGTGGAGGCGATAACACAAATCGGGGTTCCTGCATCCACGCTGTGCACATCCGTGCTATCACCCTGCGTTACTGCGCTGTGAAACTCATCCGGCATCAACTCTGTGCTAAAATATGCTGCCAGTCCCCCCAAAGTAGCTAATTTAAGGGACAAGGTAGTCTTTGTTATCAGTGTTCTGTCTTTTCTTCTAGTGAAGTGAATTTGCATAGCTTTTCTTGAATATTATGATCATACTTTAAACAGGTGATAAAAATAAATGAGGCTGTAAATAAGGTATTCCCCACGAGAAGGAAGGCGTTCAGAGTCTTAAAGACTTGACTCAAAGCGTGTTTTCCCCGGAAGATACTGCGTCTGCCGCTGGTGGTGGGTGGCTGCATGGGTGCAGTCAGGCAGCTGGGGAAGGTGCCGCGCGTGTCTAAGAGACGCAGCTTGTTAGTAACCTAACCGTGTTACCTGGGGGAAGGAGCGGCTTGGCTGGTCTCACCCATCATGAACATGCCTGTTCAGATAGGGGGGAAAAACAACAACAAAGAGAAAAACCCCAAAAGTTTCTTTTTGTTTGTTTCCCCCCTTTTCCCCCTAAGCAGGGAGCCTTAGGTCTGGCATCTTTTGATCTGAGCCAAGGGTAACTAACAGAGCCTGTATTTAGCACTGCAGCTTGCAGAATTTCTGACGTTAAAACTAGGCAGTTGCAACCAGTGGAGGCGGCTTCTTGCTTTCCAAAAAACAGACCGTGCTCCGTGCGTGTGTCGCGGTAGGAAGGAGGCCGGCCCCACGGGTAGCTGTTAACTGCCGCGGCATGCCGTGGTGCCCTTCCTTTCCCTCCCGCGCCGCCGCCTCCTTAGCTGCGCAGCGGCGGGGACGAAGGGCGTATGTTAAGGAGAAAAAGAGAGATGCTCTGCGCGGCCTGTGTCGCTGCTGGTGTCCTGGGACTGCCTTTACTTTGAAGAGCTATAGAGCAGCCCTGCGTTAAAAGAGCCGGGCCGAAGTCACACGCTCGTGCGTGTGCGAGCAGGAGGATGGTGGCTGCGGCAGGGCCGGGAGGCAGCCCTGGCCCCGGGGGTCCCCGGGGGTCCCCGCACCCCTTGGGGCAGCCGGAGGGGGCCACGGGCTTCTCAGCGGCGCTGATGCTGCCTCACCTCCTCGTGCACTGAGCTGAGGGCTGCGTTTTTATTATTTCTATTTTTTATGAAGAGTTCAGTGGGAAACAAGTGCTTTTGTCTCTAGAGCAGCGTAGAATTTCTTTCCAGCTTTCTGGGAAGCTGCCTAGTGCCATCCAAGTAACGGATAGGACACGTGCCAAGCGCTTTGCCGAGCTGGCTGCAAGAGTTTTTCAAACTGCATTTGGTATTGAAACCTCGCCCGTGCCAAGGAGGTGCTGCCAGAGGGCCGGACCCGGCCCGTTACAGCCCAGAGCTGGTGTCACTCAGCGCCAGGCTTGAGGGCAGAGAAGCGCTTCCTGGCTGTGACTTTGTGCCCTGCTTTGCCCAGGAGGTGCTGGGGGCCTCCTGGCAGCCCCTCTGTGCTGCTTTGGGACATACAAAATTCTTTTTTTCCTTGGAGCATCTGCAGCATTTCTGATTCCTGCACGTGATGTAGCAGAGCCCCTGGGCCTCCCTGCAGCGTCGCACCCGGAGACGCTTGCGTGGCCTCCCCGTGAAGCTGCCTGCCTGTCCGTGCTTCGGTGGCAGCGCCCCGGGCTGCCCGGCACTTGCACGCGCGTCTGTGCCGAGTGAGACACTCGGGTCTTTGTCTTTTCTTCCTTTTTTTGGCGCTCCTCAGGCCATGTAGCGACATACCCATTTTTATGCGGTGCAGCCCTGCAAAGCTTCGTCAGATTAACTGCAGTGTTTCAAGGTGGGGGGCGTCTTTTTTCTTGCGTGAGCTGCTCTCGTGAAAGCAGCTCTGCGGCGCCTTTGCAGCAGACGTGTCGCGCCGGGCTGGGCTGATGGGCTGGTTTTGTCTTGCTTTCAAGGCACTTGGCAGCCTTTTTTCTCCGTAGACTTCAGTCCCGGGCACAGCGTGTGAACAGCTTCCCTCAGCAGCCCTGTTAGCTTTGCTTCTCCAGCTCTCGGTCTTTGCTTGCTTTCCAGTGACCCGCTGAGCTGTTTGGCAGCTTCGGGTCACCGTTTTCGGGGAGGTGCCAGCCCCCTGCGCTGCCACAGCGCTCGCGTGTTAATGCAGATTTTGCGGGCGCGTTGCAGCGCCGGGCTGGGAGCTGCTGCTGCTGCTGGCCCAGCGCCCCAGGCGCGTGCCGTGCCCAAGCCTGCGGGAGCAGAAACGGCCAGCATTTCTCACAGTATTCAGGATTTTTAATTAATATTAAAACAAAGCTGTACTTAAAGGCTTCTGGCGTTTGCTTCACTTTCTTCCCTGCTATACAGATCAGGTAGGGGAGAAGGCAAAGATGCAAAGAGTCAAGGAAGGGCAAACCTTTTCTGGTGGTTTTTTCAACTGTTCTTTATATTTTAAACACATCTTTTATCAGTGCGCTTTTTTCCTCCTCTCTCCAGAGATCACTTAGTCTGAAGCCTAGAAGGAAAAACTTCCCCGGTTCCCCTGTGGACGCGCTCCCTGTGTTGGGGGTCCTTGGGAAGCACCGTCCTTCCGTTAGGCAGCGGGGAGAGGCAGGAGGGGGCCGTGGGCCAGCTCAGCTCGGGCTTTGCCGCTTCCTTCCCCCGTCCCTGCAGGAGGCAAGGCTTCACGGATGTCTGGATGAGATACGAATCACTCCTGGAAAAGACTTCTCTTCCCACTGACTGAAGATGAAACCTAAGGGCTAGCTTAGGCTCCTTTCCCTGAATTTATATTTTGCCTAACTTCAGATGCTTGTCTCATCTTCAGAGACTCTTCCAGGTTCTTGTCAATGCATGAGATCCCCCCAGAGCAACACTGGTGATGTTCATTAGCTCCCCTTCTTGCAAGGAGAGAGATGGATGAAACTTCTGGGTGAAGTTTCTTCCTGGTTTTGTACTCTGGTAAAAAGTACCACTGCTGGATTCAGCATGTTTCTCTATCCAAAGCTTGACGCATGCATTTTTGAGCTGGTATTTTTTCCCCCAATGTCTGCTTTAGGTAGGTGAGAGACAAACAGTTTGGAAGCACACACAAGAATTCAGATAAGCTTTTCTCCCTGTTTTTCCGATGTATTTTGCAAAACTTCTTCAGCTTTGGGGAAGTTAGGGACAAAAGAAAAATGAAATGTCCTCCTTCTGCTGCTAACTTCTTGAAGCTGGCAGAGCTTTGGAAGTGGAGAAGGTGAGGCAGGGCCAGGGCAAGGGGAGGGGGAGCGAGAGCAACGCATCTCCTGGGGAGTTCTCCCATTGCGCTGGGGCAGAGGGAGAGAAAAGGCGGCAGGGAACAAGTCCGAACTTCAGCTTTCAGTTTTTAAAAACCAAGTGGAAGTGTTGTGCTTTGTTTTTAAAGTGGTCTTGCAAACGATTTCTTATTAGGAAAAATCTGAGAAAATGTTGTGTTTTTTTTTTTTACCTGGCTGAGACTGCTGTGCCATGTTAACGACATGCATGACAGCAGTTATCTGGCATGCTCCTGCAGGGAAGATGTGCCTTCTGCCGGTTCTCAGGAATACATACGACTTTCACCTTCCTCGGTGCATCCCAAATAAAGTGTTACTAAGCACGTTGGTCTAGGAATTTAGCAATGCAGAGGAGAAACCCATCCTTTATGTGGCCTGGTGGGGAATCCTGCCGGATTGAGTATTGCTCATCTCTCCTGTGTACTTTTCTTTGTGTTGGGTACTTTAACAACTCGGTCCAGAACTGGAGAAAACTAATACCATCCGACACTATCAAAAGCGTATTCGAATCCCCTCTGACTGCCACGCTGAGCGGAAAGAAACAGAATAATTGGGTGGCTCATACTGCCGGCAGTGCCGCTAGCGGGATGATTTCTATGGGGATAAAATTCAACCCGTTATTTTGGTGAAATATGTCCACATCACTGGCGTGTACATTTGCAGCAATGTGGACATCAAACATTGCAGTTCAAGGGTGAAGCAACGTTTAGGTCCTGTTTCTAAGTACCAGCACTGGCTCTTGCCTCTCTGAGCAGAGCTGTGCCGGTCGCGCCTTTGGAGCCCTGGCTGCCCCGACAGACTCGCGTCTCAGCTGGCCGGGGCGAGATAAGATAGCCCTGTCTTTGCTCTCTGCTATTTATTTTGTTGCAGAAACACAATGAAAAGAGAGTGAAATAATCACGTCAGTAGATGCTGTTTTGTGTAACTACAGCTCTTCTCTGTCGGTTTAAGTGAGATCTGCTTGGCCTGTGCACTTTCAAGTGTTTTGTTTACAAGACATGCTGTAGCTCTGCACCACTGCCCTCTCACAGTTTAACCCTGGCTGATGTGCATATTTTTGCATCTGCTTTCTTAGGTCGCAGGCTGATCTATATCCAGTTTTCTTGTTTCTTTGTTCAAGTTCCTAAACAGACTTCTGCATTTCTCAAATCAAAGACTTGCCATTAGCTAAAACATAAGAACCATTACAGTTACAAATCTTCTATACAGCTATTTCTATCCTTGCCTTCTAGTTTTAGTTTTGATAGAGGAAAGCAAAGGTAAACAGGATCTGTAAAATTAAATGTAGAGCCAATGTTTTTCAGGGTGTTGAGAATCCAGCTCCCTGTGCTAAGGTTAATGGGTTGTGCTGGATATATGCAGTGACTCTAAGTTATCTAGCTGTCCAAGTTCAGATTTTTGAATCTAATATTAGATGTTTTTTATGAGGAAACTTTGGCCAGTGTGAACAATATCAGTTGTAATAGAAGTGGGCTGCAAGTTAAAAGTGCCTGTGTTGCATCTCCAGCGTGAATCGCTCTGGAAAACGATGTAATGCTATTGCTAATCAATTGCGTTACTATAGTCTTTGTCGTCTCTGAATTTTTCTATTAGTTCATGTTTGTCCACAGTCAGAATAAAAATGTGTTAATTTAACAAGCCAAGAAGCTATCATGTTCTTTCAGGATAGCAGGTAGAGTGCACTAGTCTGTAATGAGCTACTGCAAGTGAGGGTCACTGTTTGATGGATTTTTCTAAAGAGGGCAAGAATATCAGCAGTGTTGATTTTGATTGAGTCCTGTTTTTAAATATGACCTGTCACTGAAACAGAAGGAACTTCCTCCATTCAGAGTCCATGAACAGTCACACGAGAAGCAGGAGATCAGAGGTTCTTGCTCAGATTGACCCCAAAACGCCGCCAACCACGGAGCGGGTGCACGCTGGAGGGGCTGGTTGCCTGCGAGGGGTGTTGGGATCTGTGGTGTGGGGGAATTTGTGATTTGTTTTGGGGAGGGAAGGGGATAGTCACAAAATAGAAAGCTTTAGTTTCATCCCAGTACAGAACAAGAATATTTTTGAGGTCTTAGGTTCTCCTGGAAAGAATCGTTTTCCTTGTGTTCTGCGAGTATGCGAGAGGAGCACGAGCTTGTTCTTGATGCTGATGTTGTGGCAAAGCAGAATCTCTACCACAGGAAACATGCACGAAATATCTCTGTTAATGATCTGCCTCTAGACCAAATGTCATCCTGCCTCTGGAAATACCACTTTTTGCGAATATTTCATAAGCATAAGAGCAGAGTCTTACTGCGTGTTGTAAGAATAAGCACACATAAGTGTATATGCTTAAGTGAATTCCTGTTTTCTTTGAGCAGTATAAGGTACTCTGCCTATTGCTGACATCTAGTTGTCCTCATACTGATTTGACTTTATTTGCCGCCTTTATAATTAGAACTTCTTTTCATGTGCAGAGGAGATCGGAAGTAACTGCATGCACATTTTAATCCTTTAGTAGTGATGTGGCTGGCAAAAACCTTGAAGACTTTCTGAAGTGTTTATCTAAAGCATTAGCAAACTGTCCTTTCCAGAGTATTGCAAACATTTATAGGTCTGGGGAGCTTAGACTTGAACTGTTTTTAATTTCTTTTTATTAAGCGAAGGTTCTGTGGCTGCCTTTTTTGGACCTGAAACTATATCTCTATCAGACCGATTATCTGTATCGTAGCTCGTACCGGGTAGCGTTCAGTGTCCGGCTCCCGGTGGTTTATGCTGAAGCACTGCTCCCCCTTGCACGAGGACTTCAGTAGCTCCCTGGCTAGCTCGCCTGTCGGGCCCAGCACTAAAAGAGGTTGTCCTTGTAGGGAAAAGATAACTGATGCTCTTCAGGATGATGCCTTGTGATGGCTTACAAATATCTGGCAAGAGTATCGCAGGATTTATGCTTCTATCTCAACCATCAGGAGAAAAGATTGACACCTGCTTACTCTGTTGAATTCAGTCAAAAATTCTATATATGCTCAAACAGCCCTAAAAGGACAATCCCATTTTATAAAGAAATTAAGCTTTTTCAAGGAGCGTGGTGTTTATCAAAGCCATTGGACAGGCCTATGGGAGATCACAGTTATTCTCTGCTAGGCTGCAAGTTTCTTAGATGACCTTGAGGGAGTCTGTTTCCATCCATAAACCAGAGGCAATACTTGTTTTGTCATTGCCTGCTGTCTCTAAGACAAGGTTTTTGGAAGTATGCTTTGGCCTAATCCTGTTCCTATGATCGTATCAATGGTAGTCTTCCCTTTAAGTGGTAGGATAGATAGGTCAGTGCTAAATGCCCTTGAAAATCCAAAATATCAAGTTACATTAAAGAGAGATTTCTGTACACAAAGCTATTTAGGCTGCCAAATAAAATGGGTCCCTGATTTTGGCTGTGCGCTGAGGAGGCTCCTTTACAGTAGCCCGGCAATAAAATCCCTTGTTTTGCAGTAGCCTGACAGAGTCGATAAAGAAGCATCTTTGTCCTTGGACAATTTTTGTAAATCTTAATAATACTTTCCTCTGAAGGACTGCTGTAAGTATTTATGAAGTGGGAAGTGGGTTGTTGCTTAAAGCTCTCCTTGGGCACCACAAATTGGCACTATAATGTTCAAATGTATGTGAACTCTTTCCAAACAATTTGAGCATCTCAAAGAGAAAAATAAACATCACATTATCCACCTGTGTTTTAATGATGTTTCCCCTTCTTACATTTAATCTTCTTATATGGGTTATGTACATAAGCAAATTCCTCTTTTGCCCTTTGCAAGCAACTGGATAGCTCTTTCTGCTAGTGATTCACTGCTTCGTTATTGAAATGGCACCCTAATTGCGGGACTGGAAGCCAACTGTTCTCTGTCGCAGAATGAAACGTTCACTTGAATGTCGGAAATGAGAAATACTATGGAGGTAGCTGGAAGTTCAGCAGCCGTGGGGGAGCGGGGGGACGGCTGGTTCCAGTGCATTTTCTTCCCCTCTGCGGCCCCCCTTTCCCTCGCTGAGACCCAACGCACTGCGAATGGAGTTGTGCAGCAACCTAATTTCACATCAGATCTTTCATTTTGCTCCCTGCCTTTATTTAGGATCGAGCTGCAGCTGCATTGTGTATGCTTAACAAATAAAAGCTTTCAGAGAACATCATTCAATTCCCACCTCCTGCTAAGGGGTTTCGAAGTGTAATACATCACAGAATCAAAATGACTTTCACTAAAAGTTCATGCTGTTTAAATCACACCAAATGTTATATTGAGCTGTAGCATACATAATTCATGTATCATTAACAGCTTCTACAAGTCTTTGGCTGCATGGCATACCAATGAATCAGAATGTGTGGGGTTTTTTTAGTACCTGCCTTTACTTAAATTGTACTTAGAAGCAACACCATGTAATTGTACTAACTTGGAAAACTCAAACAGGCGTGTAAATTATGGTTTGTGATTGACATGGTAAAGTAGGTCTCTTTCCTTTTCTGGCATTGAGTAAGCAAGCAAGCTATTTTAAACAGGAAAGACTTGATAGATGTGTGTGTGTTGCTATTAACAATCAAAATCCATGTTCATTGCTTAAAATTTCAGAAGTCTCCTTCATAATTCACTTAATCACTTAATTCATTATATGACTGCTGAGTCAACAGTGTCCCTTAGTCAAATGTTTCTATTTGGCTCGTCTGCACCTATTTCAGAAGATGCTGGTATGCACGCGTGGAGCTGCTTAGGAGGGTGGCCTGAGGCCGCTGCGGTGGTAGCCTGTTGCCGATGTCCCCAAGAGATTTATGGCTTCTGATAACGCTCACAGCCAGGCTGTAACTGCATGTGTCTCAGTCCTGCCGCTGTCCTTCCGTGACACAAGTGTCCAGTGCAGGTTCAGATTCAGCAGCTGCGTCCGTGCCAGCTGCAGTGCCCGGAAGCTGCTCAGACCCCGTCGGGTTTAAGCACGTGCCGCGGTACGTGGCTGACTTGGAACCGCAGCTCTGCCTGCCTGCGGCTGGTCTTGGAAAGATATGAAATATCTTGCGGCGGTCACTACAGGAGGGTGTGAACCTGGTGGTGGTGGTGTTGCTGGAGAACCCAGAAATAGCAGAACTCGCTTGTGATCCGCATTGCCAACAAAAATAAGACTTCCATAGAAATTATGGGAGACTGTGCCTTGCAGTCAGTGATCTCATGCAGGGTGCGGGAGCTCGATGACTGGGAAAAGGAGTTTCAGGGTCTTGCAGAACATGTATTTTTCTGAAGCTGAATTACAAATGCTGTTTATATCTCTGACTAGGTGACAACCCACTGGGATAGCGGTTTTCTACAAGGTCTTATATTCAGAAATGTGACTTTTAATAAGCACATTCTGCCTTAAGTCATTGATATACCAATTTACTTGAGCAAAACTTTAAATATGTATTTAAGTGCCTCAGGCACTTATGTGTATACTTTTTTGTAATAATCTTTAATAATAAATTGCAACTTATGAAACTTCTTGATTGGTAACCAGGAGGCATTTTTTCCAAAATTCAATATGATAATCATCAGCCTTCAGAATTTTATTATGGGTGGGAAGCAGCCCCAGCTGGATGGTTTCTCACTGTGATCACTGCTTTTCAATTAAGTGTAAACTCATTGCACGTGATGTCATACCCCAGTAATGTCTCCTTTCATGCAGTGGCTGCTGAAAGCTGAAACATGGTGTCCACCATGAATGAATGTGGCATGTCCCCTGTCCATTTTAGTTGACTTTTTAGGGGGGTTTGCTAAGAATTTTAGGAACTAAATGATCAATAAAGACCCCTCAAAGTGCAGTTTCTAGCTATACTTGTATATTATGTTTGAGGCTTCTCTGCTTGTTCTTAAAACATCTAATTACAGCAGTGAATGTAGTTATAGCTGTAGCACACTGAGGTTTGTAGGGGTTTGGGTCATCTACTGGGATGCTTTGTCCTTGTGATGAAGGACAAAAGTGATGTCCGAGGCAAAATTGCCCAGGATCATGAAGAACATGTTCCTGAGGGAGGAGTGAGTCTTCTAGAAAGCTTAGTCTTGCTCATGCTAAAATTTTGTGCCTGTCCCGTGCAAACTGGTAACCGAGTGGTGTGATCTTCTGGCCATACCATGACTGTGCGGGCTAAATCTCAGATGGTTCTGGGACTCGACCCCAAAGTGATTTACTCTTATGAAATGGCCCCTCAGGCAAAACTCCACTTAGGAAAAATAATAAGCTGTGGAAGTCCCTGGTACCTTCTCGTTCAGCAAATGCGTATGCCATGTTATTTTTCCCTAAAGCTTCATGCTTTTAAAGAGCAACTGAATGAGCATCATGTTAAATCCAAGTGGAGCAGAGCAGCTGTGCTCTGTCCTTTCACTGCAGGGTCTTTGCTCCTGTTTTCTACTGAGCTGTGGTTAAATGTGCTAGAGCAAATTATGTTCAGCCTAGCAAGAAATCCAGAGAAAAATATTCTAGCTTACTGAAAAAATTGTTTTAATTAAACATCAGGACCTATCAAACACTTTTACCAGATATCTGTAGCACAACATGAAAAAGGGAGAGTGTTCTTGCAAAAATGGTTCAGTTTTAATATCATTAGCAATTAATGTGGCAGTTGTGTTAATATTTTGTTTACTTCTTTATTTTTAAAGTTCAGACTTGGAAAATTTTTTAATTCTGGTTTACCACTGATTATTACCAGGAAAAATGAAACAATAAAATAAGAGCTAATAAGATACCAGGGAGTGAAGCTTGGAGAAACGTGTAACTCATGCCTGGAAGCAATGAGTCTGGAGCTGTTGGCCCTTCTAGCGTGACTTTGGTTACCCTGCGGATAAGCAGCCCGCTTGGGCCCTGAACTGTTTATTCACGTTCTGAGGTTCTGACTTTCTGCCGCGTGCTTCAGACTGTATTTAAGTCATGTCTGCTCAAAGTTGCAATGAGGAGCAAGTAACTGCTCTCGCTGCCCATAGGTGAGGGCTGCCGGCGTTTGCCGCTGTGCGGCCGGAGCGCGTGGGCCAGCGCGCCGGATACCGCGGCAGCCAAGGCGGAGGCAGCGCAGCGGGCGCCGCGGAGGGTCACCGCTGCCGGGCTCACGGAAGTCAGAGGTTAATGCTGGCGAGGCTGTTTGCCTCTCTCGGATGAGCTTTGCTTGACCCCCACCTGTTTGACCTCCAGTTTTCTGTGCTGCAAGGGAACGGATGGGATGGTAATGAGTTCCTTGGCTGGCTGGTTACTGCTGAGATATATGATTACTATTTTAGATGTGTTATCTCAGGATTTAAATGAATTTTAGCTGTAGAAAAGTACAGTATGCAGATGATGTAGGTGTATGCAAATACAAAGGGCTTTTTAGTGCTTTTAGAGACATGGCACCGTCAGCCATGTGCTGCAGCATCATCTGCTTGAGCTGGGTGTGAATTAATGTGGCCTGGTGTAAAAGGTCTTGGGTACTGGGACAAAAATAAATGTGTCAGTAGTCACTATGAAGCTGCCTATAGTTTTTTGCTTAGGCTCCTGACTGTTCCTCGCTGGAAGCTGTGCCTCTTTCTCGAAGACGCAGAGGTGCAGCTTAGGGGTGGTGCTGTAGATTTGGCTACGGGAAGTCGTCGGTGCGCTAAGGTGGCCCTGTCCCGAGGACAGACGGCTAAATGAGACCGGGGAGGAAGGCAAGGCAGCACTCGCGTTCACGGTTTGCTCGGTATCTCCGTCAGCTCTTAATTTTGCTGCATGGGTGAGACGAGACCCGGGATTTCCAGAGTGCTGGAGAGGTCGGCCTTCCTCTGCCAGCTCTGGCCTTTGGGCAAGCTTGCTTGTGGGCTTGATCACAGCACCATTTTCAGCTCAGTTTCTCATTTCTGTTGGAATTTGAGGAAACTTGCTCTTCTAGCTGCAAAGGTAACTTAATAGGTGAAAGCACCTGCATTTCTCTCACCAGCAGGCAACTCCTTTCTGTTTTTCTTCGCTTTCAGTAAGAAACACCAATTTCTAAACCTGAAGGAGACATCGAGAAGGAAAGCAGGGGTCTCGTTTGCTTTGCTGAGAAGGGGCTCAGCGCCTGCGGGGCAGGCCTTGACCGGGGAAGACTCCTCTCGCTCCCCCTGAGCTGGTGCTGCCCCGTCCCTGGAGCTCCCCGGGGTAAGAGCGGGTGGCTGCGGCCACTACTGCGCTTCTCAGTGCCGTGGGACCCAAACCCGCGGTGCCGCGTCCCCAAAACATGGGCCTGTTGCTCGTTTGTCGAAACGTTTTGGGGTTCATCGCGGGGGGCTGGAGCACGTGGCCGAGGAGCGGCTTTGGGGGCACGGCTGTCACCGGAGGCGCTGCGTCCCGGCGCTCGCGGAGCAATTCCAGTGTCATCGCTACAGTCTGGCAAAGTGATAGCTATAAAATGCAAGATTTAAAGGAAGCAATCATAATGGTTAACGGCAGTATGAAAAACTTAAACATGCTCATAAATTTCAATAACTGCTGAGCAATATAGTGGATTCATCTAGGAGAGATTTAATTTGAAAAATGCTAAATAGGGGGTACAAAGCCCGGGAACACAGACGTTTCTCCTGAAGATGGAGCCTTTGGTGAGAAATGTACATTGTGCTTGAGCTGAAGTGATATTACATGTGAGTACAATCTGGTGGAAAGGGAATTATAAAATAAATTACAGAAAGAGTTTTTAAATTTGCACATTAAGGAAAAAAGCTTTGTTTTGTAGTCTCACTTCAGATGGTGTTTGAGTCTGGATCTATAATTGACCATGCATGCTGAGCTAAATGAGATAAAAAAATTTTTGGTATAAATTATATAGATCTCTAATAGACAATGAAAGTGACTGAAGTCTTATCGCAGGGACGCGTAAGCATGTATAGTGGTACGCGAGGACACAGAATATATACATGATTTAAATAGATGCGTAATATATAGAATACAAACACATTACAGGAATTTTAAAAATTGTGTTTAAAATTAATCGCATTCTGAAGCGGAGCCTTTCGTTGCAGATAGTTTGAGCAAGATGCATCAGTGCACAAAGATTTTGAAATGGTGAATACCTGCTTTGTGTTGCTAATTGCAGCTGTGCAGCCTGCAAATGGAGGATATACAGGATCTTATTTCCAATTTCAATCACTTTATTCCTGTTGATAAACAGCCCTTATCTTCTTCCCACACACCAGATAGACTTTACATTATTTTATAAACGAGAATTTTTCCATTGTGTTGCAGCATATTGTTAGCAAGCTTGAGCTTTATTAAAAGGAAATAGAAACATAGAATTTGGAACTTTCTTGGTGTTCAAGTGACTTATTTTTAGACGTGCAGATGCTGCTTGCAGTAATGATTAGATTAATGAAGGGTGTGTGGTCTGAAGTGGCAATACCAGTCATTACTGTGCTCTGCGCTGATTTAAATTCTGCCGCGTTGTTATCTTGGCCAGAACAGTAGCTCGCTGCTGCTGGGGGTGGAAATGATCCCGGCTCCTTCCATGGCGGGGGGGCTGGATTTCGGAAACGCCGAGCACCAACCGACCTGGGTGGGATTGCCACCGGGGGGGCCCGAGCAGCAGCCTGAGCCCCTGCAGCCTCGTCTGCTGGGCTGCGACCCGAGGAGGCGGTGGCCGCTCGCTCCTGGTCCATCCATCGGCTGGGCCCGGGTCGCATCCCGTGGGGAGCGGCTGGAGGAGGTGTGTTCTGTGCGTCCAGCCTCCCCAGAGCGCGGGAGCCCTGTAGATCAGGGTCCTGGTGGTGGAAATGCCGCCCTGGTGCTACAAGAGCCCAGTAGCGTCTTTCAAAGTCCCACGGGGTCTGCCTTGTGGGATTCGGGGGAGGAGCTGGAGGCCTGGCTGTGACAGCCGATGGGTTTGCACTTGAAACGCTGAGGCCCTTCCCTTAAAGCATCTTGGAGTTCCTGTTTTCATCTTGCCTTCCCTGCACTAGATCCTCGGCCACTTTCTGAGTTTGGGCTAAATTTCACTGTCCCTCCTTGCTGAGTAAGTCTCTGATCCTAAGGCAGAACTTACCTGAAAGGAGGAGAAAAACGTACACAACCCACTGGTTACAACAGAGAAACCAGGAGAGGAAGCTTCCTTTTCTGCGGCCCCCAAAAGCTCCTCCCCAGTGCTGGAAGTCACGAGTTGCCCTCAGCTGAGGCAGTGTTCCTTACTTCTCCACGTTTGGTTATTGAAGGAGGGTGAGAGCAAGAAAGCTTTGAAAGAAGAAATACAGCTAGTGGCAGAACAATAATTAACCCAGTAATAAACCCCAAACCAAGGTTTAATCCTCAAGATAGGTTACGTTTTGCGAAGACGTTCTCTGTTCCGAACGGCTTTATCGGAGCGGTTCCATTTGTTTCACAAACGACTCAAAATACAAGGAGGCTTCTCGAGAGCGAGAATAATGATTTCCAATAAGGGAGTGAAATATCTTAGCTGACAAGTTCAGTGGCACGGTTCTGTGAATCCTCCTATGTTCCCCACCAAATACCACATCAATTTTGTTTTGACTTCATGCAAATCTGCGTGGGGAGGAGGGGTCCTTATCTCTCTGTATGCTTATATACTTCATATAACTGTGCATAAATTTTGCCAGGCCCATTAATGCTGGTGTCTCAGCACAGCATATGGAATTTCACATTGATTTGTGCACTCTATAAAACACTAATGGAGCTGCTCCTTCAGCTTTCAGTCAGCTAGGAAAGGCTTTGCTGTAGGAAGCTGCAGGCAAACTCTGCCTGTGCTGGTCCCAGCAGTGCCTTCGGTGTGACTTAGCCGTTCCCATTTCCACTTGCCTCACATCCATTTCGCTCATCGGGGAAGCCACACGGACGCGTTCAAGTCAGAAGTAATGAGTTGTATCTCCCTAGGTCTGATGCATTTTATTATTTATTTTTAAGCAGCGCTCTGAAAAGGAAAACAAGCCGCGAGATTGCATGTATAATTTGCACACCTACGGTGCTGTAAAACGCTTCATCGGGAAGAGCTGGGGAGCATCGCTCTTCTCGCCTTTTTATCCTGAAATGAATGGTACTGCTTCTGACAGCCTCTCCATGCAGATTGGTGTTGTCTCTGTGCTCTGCTGAAAATAATTCTGCATTACATATATTCTCTGCTTGTCTGTGGGTACACTGGTGATACCTGTCACTGCAGGTTAGGGCACAACCTCTGGACGCCTTGATATTCAGAAACCAGTGCAATGTATAATAAGGTAATCTGCTTCTAAAGAGCTTTTCATTGCCAAGTACTTTTTAAAAACTATTTTGGTGTATTGTTAGTCCAGTCACTGCCGGAACAGTTGTTTTTGTGGTAAAATGATGCTATTTCACAGCAAAATTGCCTGATTGTCAGAGGCTGTAGCTGGAGGATGAAATTAAACCAGCAGCAACCTCTCTGGCGTGCGGACAGGGAGCAGAATTACTGACCTTGGCCTCATTTGTGAGAAACCATGAGCGCTCTAATGGCGAATCATATCTGTCTCAGTATCAAAAATCTTTAAAAAAAAAAAAAAACAAAACAAAAAACCAAAACTACATATGCAGCACCGCGATTCCCTTCCATCCCACTCTGGGATATTTGTGCCATAGCGAATCCAGAATATATGCTGCTAACTGAAACATCCGGAGAAGCAACCGAACACGCGGAGGGCTGCTTTCCTCTCCAGAAGATGGAGGAGGCAGTAAGTTGTGTGTGGAGGGTGTGTTTTTGGTCTTGTTTGGTTTTTTGAGAAGGGGTAGGAACAGAAAACAGCCTGAAGCCATGCAGCGCAGGACGCGGACCGGCCCGCGGGCTGCGGTTAGAAAGGGCTTGGGAAGGCTGTGCTTGCTGCTGGCCCCTGGTTTGGGGACTCTGGCTCGATGCTGGCAGTAGAGGCTGCAGTGGATGATATTAACCATTGGATCTAGTCTGACTTCTCCCAAAGTGGCCTTACAGCTGAGCACGGACTCAATGGGCTTGTGATTTTTCTAAAGCTTGAGCTATGCTTTTGACATTGGTTTTCTGCTCAAAGGAGTGCTTTCCTTTGGCTTAAACAGACATGTCCGCTGCGTAGGGCACACCGCGAAAATAAAGGCGTTTACAGCCTGGCTGAGATCTAAGCTGTTTCTGCAGGAAGGCTGAAGTCTGCGTGCTGGGATGTTTCTTTGCTGTCCCCTGCGAGTGGGCAGGGAGGGAGGGTGGTGCGCAGCGAGGAGAGGGCCGGCACGGCACTGGTGGGTCTGCCTTCTCCCCTAGCTGCCTTGCCTCGTCTTTTTTCTTCCTCTGATCACTTTTGTTCATTTTGATCATTTGTTTTCCCCTGGACCTGGTCCCCTGTGGGAACCTTTATCAGCTCAGTGAGCTGCTGCACACATTTCATTAATGCCTAAATGAGCAGACTGAGATAATGTCATTGATCAGCAGATGCCTTGTTAGCTGTGGTACCCTTGCTGTGGTGCCTGGGGTGGGGGGAGGCTTTCTGCTGTCAGCGGATATGCTGTTATTGCCTTTCTTTTATTTTTCTTACTGCATGTGCACAAATAACTCAATGTGTCTTAATTTAGTATTTTTCCACCATAATCTCTCTTCTCCCTTCTTTCCAGCATAATGTATTTCAGATTTTCATCCTCATCTTTGAAGCTGTGTAAAGGCTTCTGACTGAAGTTTTGTACTCTTACCCTCTGCAAAAGCAAGCCTGGTGCTCTTGCTGCCTGGTGTTGCATGGTCGACCTGGGGAGCCTGGCACTGTCCCTGATGGGCTGAAGGCTTGGAGGCACAGCCCAGAGTCTTTAGAAATCAGCTCCATGTTCATTGCTTCTAGGTGAAAGAGAAGATTAGATCTGAATCTCTTTTGCCAGTCCCTTGTGTCTGTTGCAAGATCCAAATACTTGCTGAAAAAGAAATATCAGAGCTGAAACTGAATGATATCAGCAGGAAAAATGCCCCTTTCGAAGTGAAAGGTGGACATCTGAAAGCCCCAGCTCTGAAGCTGTTGCTTGGATTAGTCTCCATGTCCCTTTCCCAGAGCTGCGGTGGCTTTGAGCATTCTTGAAAATTCCCTTCTAATGTCTTGAATCTCCAGCAATAAAACTTCAGGCATTAAAAGCCTCCATCTTTGCTTGCCCCTGTCCCCCTTCCGAATGCACTTAGGGGCTTGCTGATGCCTGTTGATGGGATCTTTGCAGCTGATAAAACTCGCTTGAGCTACGCTTCCCTGGAGGGATGACTTGGTGTGAAACTAAAAACGAGTGCAGAACTGCTCCCAGTTCTTAACAGTCCCCCTCTCTGAAACCCTCTGGTGCTTGGTAGCCCTGCTCTCATATTTGGGGGAGAGCCTCCGTCTCCTGTGTGCAAGACTATCTTCTTTTTCATGCTCTTGTAAACCATGTAAGGATTGCATTGATTGCATTTAGTTCACATTTGCTTTTCTGATGTCCAAGAAATAGGAGCTGTAATATTCAAAAGGCCAGCACATGGCTCCAGTGGCTGCAATCTCAAGCATACATTTAATTGGTATTTGGCTATCTCTTAATTTGCTAGTCCTAATCTGCCTCAGTCTGGATTTGGTCATGTTAGAGGTGTACTCAGAAGTTTTACTTCTGCTTTTTACTTAAGCTAACTTAAAGTACTCTGTTAAGTCATAGATAATAGTGGTAGCAATAACTGAGAATTCATTGTGTTCATTTGCTTTTAGCAGTTTTCTAGCAAAGTATTAAAGTTCATACATAAGAAACAGATTTACAATATAAATGTAGAGAGCTAAAACTCGAATCACAAACCCAGCTTCCCAAAACTCAACTTGAAACCTTCAGCTCTAGAATATTGCATCTAGAAAATCAGCTTTCCTTCCAAATCACAGCTTTACAGGACTGCAGAGTGGCCTTTAGTGGCAGGGAGCATTGGGTCCTGCTTACACTGGAGAATACCTGCGTACGGTTCATGGCACTGCAGGCTATTGCTGTACAAGTCTGGTTTGCAGCCCAGAATATAACAAGTAAGGACTGTCAGCGAGTTGAGTGCACACCAGGTGTGGTACTTCTTTATTTCAGCCTCTCTTTTACTACAACAGAGCAAGGGGCCAATCCATCGTGCAGAGTATGGCATGGGTGCGGGCACGTTGTTTCTGTTTATGATGTTCTTGTAAGATCTCGTGGTACGTATACATCAGCTTCCTCGGAGCTGGCAAAAGAGGTTTCCAAAAGTTCATTTTATACCCTTCGCAAGTATGCATACATTTGTCTTGATTTAAGTTCAGTTAGAGGTGGATGAGTTGAAGGGCCTGCTGGTGAACAGCCTTTTCACTCGGTATCATTCATCAGTTTACACATCGCTAAAACAATGCATTTCTCTGACTTGGTTGTGCAGAGAAAAAGCAGTATGTTGAAAGTTTGCTTTCTGAACCAGAATTAAAGTTAGGAAAATATACAACCTGAAAAGTTATGCTTTGCTGTTAGGTTGGGGTGCAAAGTGAAAGGTTAATAGAGTATTTCCATAAATTATAGCTAAGAGCATGTTTACCCAAGTCTGCAGATAGGGAGGATAAAAACTTAGAGCTCCCAGCCTGCCTGGACAAGGCGGGTGAGAGGAACAGAGCTTCAAGAGCTTTCCCCGGCTGTCGATGGCGCTGGGGATGGGGCCCAGTCCCCGGGAGCGTAGCCGCGGGCTCCGCGCGAGCACACAGCTTCTGCAGGCATGGGCACCCTAGGCGAGGAAGTCTAACACAGTGGGGATGGGACTCATCTCTGAGAGCTCCGAATGCCTGAATGTTGTGCAAAAACCTGCTAAGAACTGATGGTTCTTTAGACCTATCCTGTGTTTCCCGAGCTTGGTTAGATAGGTTACCCCATAAGACTTGTCCACAGATTCATCAGGTTAAATTTTTTCTTTTTGTAGGTTCTTATGCTCTGCAGCAAGTGTGTCTGAAACTTCAGTAGATTTCTGTCTTCCTGAGTTCAGGAATCAACTTCCCAAATCTAATTTATTTGTTGGTTTTTTAGGATATAGAGAAGCTTGCTTTAGAGCTGGAAATTAAACCCAGACTTACTGATGCCTGGTCCAGAACTTCAATGTTTTTAACTTCTTCAATTCAATTAATCTGGTAATCTGTTGTATCTCTTCTTTTAAATTTTCATTTCCTGTAGAGTTATGTTTCCAGAAAACTTGCGCTGGACGCTTGTGGGGTTCAGTTCTCGGAGCCGCAGCTGTCTGACTTCATCGTGACAGTGATGGCCTTGCTTTTGCAGCTGATGTTCCCATGCAGGGGCTGCCAGAGATAGCCTGGGGCTATTCCTGACTGAACTGAAACCATATGCGCAGCAGCGCGTACTTCGTTGCAATGCTAATGTCTCTTCTGCTGAAACTTTGCACCCCGGAGGGAAAGATTTTGAGGGCATATATAGGTAAACCTTATTGCTCTAACAGATCTATGTATAATGGTGCAGTATGGGAGAGCTGTAAAAATGTGATTTATATGATAAGCTCAGTTTCCAGTATTTATCCTTTTCCTATATACACGGGTATCGCAGAGGATGTAAAATCCCTCAGAGAGAGATATGGCCAACACAGAAGAGGGTCCAAGTTTTGAGAGACAATGGTGGGGTTTCAACATGCTGGGCAAAGTTACAGGTCAGGATGGAATAAAGCCATGTTTTCCGTAGCTGATTCAATGGACTGCTCTGCCTTTGATCTCCCACACAAGCTGTGTAACTCCTGATCAGGTGCCAGCGATCTGTTTACAAGCATCTAGTTTGTGAGCCAGGACACAAATTTATTCCACACTAACTCTGTACGCAGATGCTTTGAAGAAGGCCTAAGAGTTACCCTGTGATAGACAGCTTATTCCACTTTGAAAGCAGAGCAGGTTGTCCAGTATGTGGGTACCTCTGCACTGCAGGCTGCAGTCTTTTACAGCAACACCTTGGTTAACTCTAATGATCTGGCGTTGGTACTAAAGCAGTTAAGTTTTGTATAAACTTACCTGTTTCACCAAGAAGCAGGTGCAGGAACCTGGTGTCCACTCGCTGCTCCGTGGCAGCGCGGGAGCCGGGCGGTGCGTGGTGATGGAGGGCTGCTCGCCAGGCCTGGGCTGGCCCAGACCCGCTCCCCAAATCACCTTTTCTTGTAGACACACCTTGATGAATGTGGTAAGAGAGAATACAGAAACTCTTCTTGTAGCTTGCGGTACTCCTAGGATGCAAAGAAGTTCCTTCCTTAGGATATTTGTTCTTTGGAAGAGCTGTTTAGTTCTTTTGGGCATAAGTAAAGAACATCTCTAGAGGCGTTAGGCTTGAGAGGCGTCTTTCTAATGCAGCCCATCTCCTCTGCGTTGAATCAGGCTATGAAAGATGCAAGCCTGTAAAGAAGTTGCATGTCTTAGACTTAGACAATAGTTTAAAAAAAAAAAAAGAGTACCAAATATTCTGTGTTCAGAAATTTAGTTGTAGATTAATATTGACAGTATTATGTAAGATGTCTCTTACAGTTTTTCCCAGTTCACCTTTTTTCTGTAATCGGACAGCGCCAACACTTGTAAAGTGTTCTGTAATAAGTCTTTCAAAGCTGTAGCTAACTACCATCATTTAGTGAAACCTGCTAAGACGTTTGGCAGACTAGAAGATGCTGCATTGTGTTTCAGACCTTCAGACACTTCCTGACTTCACCCCAGAGGCCTAATGGGAAAGAGGAACCGTCGGTCTCAGGTTCTGCTGAGAGCCTCTGTTCTCAAGGGTATATACTGTTGTTGAAGAAGGGTTAAAAGCTGCTTTTGGATTAGTGCAAGCAGAGGACAGTAAGCTAGTGTCTCAAGCAAGATGAGATGTATAAAAGCATGGCCTGTGTCTTGACCGTTGGAAAGTCCAACCCCAACCCATGCTTATCCCCATGGAGCCTCTTGGCTAGTTTGTGGAATCATAATCCCAAAGTGAGCAGGGGAAGCTGTTGATATTCAGTCAAAAACTTCATTGCCTGTGTTTAACAAAAATCACTGTTTTCAATCAATCCTTTTTATCCCCTTTCAGGGAGAGCCTTTGCCTTCCTAAGACAGAATGAAGAAGGGAAGGGGGGGCCATTGGCTAAGTATACCAGCAGCTGAATGACGTACCACAGGCTGGCCGACGTTAGCTCGTATGTGTTTCGTCACTGGTAAGGAAAGGCTCAATAGCTATTTTTTGCTTGTGAATTATCTCCTATTTCAGAGATGAATGATGGAAGTTTTATCAGCTCTATGTTGCCTTCCCTCCCACCACATGAACTCTAGGCTGTATCTGCATATCCGTTCCCACTGTGTGATGTGCACAGTGTAACTTTGGGTGAAGAGTAAGTGGGAAGATTACAGCCAGTGTTTTAATATGCTTGACAGAGCAGCAGGACACTAATTAAAACAGCACAGTGCAGCGTGGAATGGGACAGGTTCCCGTAATGAACAGCTTAAAATGCTGATGAGAAGTGCTCATCTCTCACCGTTACAGAATACCAAACAACCGGTGACAAAAACAAGCACTCATTTAGCAGCAGGTGCTGTGCCAATGGAGAAAACTTGCGACTGTACCCTTGAAAGCTTCCTTCTCAGATACTGCAAACTACCTCTCTTCAACGTTTTCCCTTCCAATTCAGCCCTAAGCATTTAATGTCAAATTAAAGCAGGCCTGCTTCTGCCCTGGAAAGCTGCGTGTGGCTGTCCCTGCCTCGCACCGCAGTTGCAGCAGGTCAGTATGTCACCTGGTCAGGATCCCCAGAGACTTCTCTTGGTCACAACCAGTGACAAGGGGGTGCCTTGCATGATGGGGTACTTTCTGTTTTAAGGGCGAGCCTGGGAGATAGCTGTAGACCTCCGATGGGTTTGTGGAGGTGGAGGAAGCTTTGGGGAGTATTCCTAAGTTCTCAGCCCCTTGTAGATGCGCTTTATTAAGCAGAGTGTGTTCAACCTAACATAACAATACAAAATAACAATAGCATAATAATTTATTATTGTTATGGACTCAGATTAACTTGGCATAAGCAATGATATAATCAATATTTAAAGATACTGCACCATTCAGTTTTGTTATCTAGCTGATTTTGCAGCCTATGTCTGGTTTTCAGGCGTGATTCTGGTGTTTGGGAATTCAAGTCTGCTTTCAAGGCCTCTAAACCAATTGGGAGTTTCAGTGCTGAGTGTGGAAGTGGCTCAATACCTTTAAAAAAACAAACAAAATCCCCCCCAAAACACCTAAAGCTTTATACTTCCTAAATTCATACTATGAATGATAATCTGGGAATATACAATGTAGGTGAACAAAAAAGGGATGAACACTTCATTGAGGAAAATATTACTCCCTTTCTATAGGATATCAGTTGTGTTGGTCAGTCCATAACCGGAAGAATGAGAAATCCTTCCAGGGTTTTTTTTTTTTTGGAAGCAGCAAACTGGCTCTCCATGGGTAGTGTGGTGTCTGTTAAATACTCTTGAGGGCAGTGAGTTCTCAACTCCTGTTTACAGGATTCACTACTCAAAGCCAGTTCTAGGCTAAATCTAATGTGAAGTGGAAAAAAGTCTATGCATTCCCCTCTGGAGGAAAAAGAAAACAAAAAAAAGACCAGGATGTTTTTGAAATCTGAAGATGTTCATGTGAGGGACGTTATCCATGTGCTTGTGCTGGCAGTGTTGGATCCTGGCTAAGTAGGCATACCTATGGAGATAAATTCATACATCAATGTGTATGTACGTAGATTTACATGCAGAAGAGAGACACTTTCTATGCTATAGCAAAGTGTCATGGAAAGGAATAAGGATAAATTAAGAGAATCAAATAATTTAAACAATTTATGATAGTAAATGTGAATATACTTTAAGCACTATTTCAACAGTGAAGAACTGCTAAAGAAAATGCTTCTGTTTATGTCAGTGTGAAGTATATATTACATGCTTTCTACCTTAATCCTGCTACCTTTCCCTTTGTCTCCTCGCTTTTCTGTGTCCTTTACTCTTTGTTCCCAAGACTCTGTCACACAAAAATCAGCAGCCATGCTAAAGGGCATGACTTGATAATTTTATGCAATGGTCAAATTAAACAAGGAAGTGACCAAACAAAACTTGGGTACTTGTCCATGATAGTAAAAGAAAGCATTTGGAAATGCACTTCAGAAACAAAATAAACCAACAAGCCCTTCTGAAGGGCAGTGGGAGAGTGGCATTAAGCATGCATAGCAAATGTATTGTCTAGTCTCGTCTCTACTTGCATTGAAATAGAAGGTAGTTTGGCCAATAGATGCAGCTTTTGTGTGATTCTGGAAACAGCAATTTTTAGTTCTCTGTATTGGTCAGTAAAATCTTATGTTCTTTAACAACTACAAGCCTCAGCTTTGTAGTAGTAACTCTGAAGCCCTATACTATAAATAGGCCTCTTTAATCCAGTTCCATAAAATAGCAGAGTGTCATAACATACATTTACCATGACAGTGGACTTCTCTGCAAATGCTAGAGATGTATTGTGACAGGATACAGCTGTGTGCTTTGGGTTTATGTAATAGATATGGCTGTCCCTTTTTTTTTTTTTTTTGGAAAGAAATCAGTGGTGTCTTGCATTATATGTGAAGATGGGATTCATTAACAACTTGCAGTGAGGCTTTCAGAGCTGAATATCCAAGTCACCTTCGTGCCCTTGGAAAGATCTCCCTTACTTGTGTGCAGACCCTGGTTCCTCGTTCGGCAGTCCTGGTGTCACAAGCTCGGATGGGAAAGGTTAGCCTGCTGCGGGAGAGCAAGACTGCGGAGATCTTGCGGTCATCAGGTCCTATCTCAGAGAGCATTGCGATTGCTTCCTTATGCACTGCAAGCTGAACTGTGAGAGAACAGGTTTTCTTCCCCTCTAATTTCATTTGGATCATTTTCCTTATTTTACTGCTTTGATACAAGCCACTTGATTTTCATCCTAAATTTATCCTTAGCCAGCATGTGCCACTTTTCTTTTTGTATCAATGTTGTCTCACTCGCTTGAGTTTTACCCCATAATGTATTTAGAAAGAGTAATTAAGTCCTTGTTCAACATTCAGTTTGCTGATCCCAAAAAGTTGTGATTTTCCGGTATCCTCTAAGAGGAGGAGGAGCTGTGTCTCCAGGGGCTGGCACAGCCTGCTCTTTGCGCCTGATCCAGCTGCGGTTCTTAACATGCAATTCGAACATGGGCAGTGTTGTGAATGGGGTTTTGCCTTAGATAAAGGCTTTGGTAGTTCACTTGCTCTGCTACAGGTGCCCTTTATAGTGCATCTGTTTTGTCTGGGGCCCTATCGTTCTGGCCCACGGTCTGCTGTTGGTCTTGCTGGCATGGCAAATGAAACTCCCATCTTGGCTACATGCTCATTCAGCAACATGCCTGAGCATTATGCTTGTTTAATTTGCTTAAGCAAACTTAAACATATGCCTCAAATTAAGATCGGACTTCAGCTGAGAAGTTCCTCTTGTCACCTGCTCAAATTCAAGAGGGGAGGAAAAAAGCGAGTGAGACGAGGGGAAAAAAAATACAGTACAAAGGATTCTAGCTGCAATTCTATAGGAGCTAAAATAAGAAAGCTGAATCAATTACCTTACATTTTAGTGAAAATTGACAAAAGTGTGCTGTTCCTAACTTCCAGAGCTGGTGTTGCTCGGATTTCAGTGGGAACTACTGCTTCTCCCTCTCTTCTTTCAATCTGTGCTGTGACAAGAGGGAGCTGTGAAGGAGATGGAGGGCGAATGGCTGAAGCCGTGCCATTACTGGTGCATTTCAGCGGCTAACGTGGCCCCACAAGCTAGTGCGGTCTGCGAGTGCCTCGTCCTCTCCGTAGCTGTGCGCAGGGCTGCCTGGTTAGCCCCACACGCGAGATTCAGCAGGCGAGCCTCGCTTCTGGAGAAGGCACTGCAGCTGCCTCGAATTGTCCGATGGCTCCATGCAAGCGCATATTCCCTGCTTTGCTCTCATTCCTACTCATCCTCGTCAAAAATCTCGTGTACAGAAGAGAACTTTCATTTTCTTTAATAAAAAAAAAAAAAGACCCGATGTGACTTAATATCACATTTCTACTGCAATGTGTAGTGAGAACACTTTTCTCTGAGAAAATCACGCTGCTTTCATTTTTCCTCTCATTACGCTATTTACGTGTTCTGAGAAGCGAATTGATGTTCAATCACATCAGCTTCCTAAAGAAAATGTTTGCAGGTAGGACCACACAGCAACTGCGCTCTTTAGGAAAGATCTTACTAGAAACAGATACATGCCCCTCACTAAGACAGGTGACAGCTATGTGACCTAAACTGGCAGCAGCCTCTGCAGAGCTTTCAGTGTATATCAGGTGAATATCTAATTCAAGGGGTATATTGTTTTGTGGATATTTTAGTGAAATTCTAATTTAATTGTGCATCTCTTGTGATTTTTCTGTAGCATGAAGGTTATATTTAGTACAGTGTTATCCGTAGAGATAGCACAACACTGCTGAGGACTTTCACTGTGTACTTTTGCAACAGCATGCTGTTATTTCTCCTGAGAACTATAGGCTAGGAAGTCATTGCACATCTCATCATGTTTCCTAAGAAATCCTCCTGAAGGTAGCATGCCAAATGGAAAAACACCCTGAAATCACCACTGTGCAGTAACTGCCTGGCCTGGTGCTGCCACCCAGACGCACGCTGACCTTCACCTTCGCAGCAGCTCCATGGAAGCAATGTACGTCTGAAGTTGCAGTGGGACTTACTGTTATTTCCAAGTTCAAATGTGTATCTGTTAATGACAGAGTATTAATATAGATTAATTCATTTCATGTTGGGTGAGAGTTTGAAAGAATTGAATTTCTGAGCATTTTGTGTGATTATTGAGGGTGGGAGGGAAACAAGGTCTAAGAGATTAAGGCTCAACTGTTCAGAAACCAAAGCTGAACAAGCACAGGAGCCTGAAAGGAAGGAAGATCTGTGCCATGCCCTAAGTGTTTGGTTTCTTGACAGTGAAACAACCACCCGCAGCGCTTGAGGCAGCAGGAGGGCCGCGGTCTCGTACCCCGCAAGCGTAAAACGTGCGAGGCTGGAGGGCGACGTCGACCTTCTCGATAGCGCTGGAAGTGCCGCTTGTCCTCCACGAGAGCGCCGAGCTGGGCAGCTCCCGGCCGCTGCCTGGGAGCCGCCCATGAGGCGGGAGGTTTGTCCGAGGTGGCGTGTGTCTAACGGCGAGGAGCGGGGGCTGCGCGCGGGCCCCAAGGCTAGCGGCGGTTTGGTTACCTCAGACCTGGCAGCTCGACGGTCAGCAGAAGGCGAGGAGGCCTCGGGCTTTGGTTGGGCACTCCGGTTCCTCACACCTCTGTCTAATGACTGACTGAACTAGCTGGAGCCTTTCGAAAAAACTAAATTTCCTCTTTGATTTTTTGAGGCAATGGCTTTTCCTCTGCTGCCAGCAGGCGTTTGGGTTGGAAACGAGACCCGTCTGCGTGCCGGGAGCTGGGCACGTTGTTTAGTTTAGGTCTTGGCCGTGGAGGTCCAAGCCGGGCACGCGACCGCCTGCCTGGCCGCCCGGTCCTGCGTCGCGGGACCCCTCTGGGGCAGCTGAGGTGAGATCCCCCCGCGCGGCGCCCGTCGCCGTGCCGCAGGCAGCGACCCGCTCGCGGGCTCTACCGCCCGCCCTTCCAACCCCCTCGTCCCTCACGCTTTGCAAGGCTTTCAGGTTTTGAGAGCTTTTTTTTTTCTTCTTCTCCGTGTCAAAGTTGTTCTTCCCATGAAATCTGTTAATTCAGTCGCAACCAGCGGGAGCGGCAAGGCGGCTGGCGTGCCTCCGCGCGTCGGGGCGGGTTTTAGCCGGGAGAGCGTGGGGCGGCTGCCTGTAATCCACGCGGCCGCGCCTCCGGATGCCGGGGCCTCGTGGCGTTGTACGGGTAGTTAAGGTTCTGCGTATAACCCGTCTCTGCTTCACAGTTTTCTCATTTATGGAGGTTAACACCAGAGAGACTGGATTTATGGATCTTTTTTTTTTGTGTAATACTTTTTCCAGTCGTGATGAGGTTCTGTGCTCTGCCCCCCCCCCCCCCCCCCCCGCCTCCCTGCAGCGCAGCAGTTTCCTGGTGAGGAGACCTGAATCAAGGGAGGGTTTTTTAAATCTTTTGTGTTTCCCCCACCACACCAGTTAATTGCCCTCACTGCTGAAGGAGAATCTGAATTTATCAGACCTAACTTCCTGCAGTTTCTTGTTATGCCTTCCTTGACCAAACTAAAGGCATCTTCGGTACTGGATATTTTTGTCCCCAAGCCAATTTACCTCCTTATTATATTTTTTTAAAATAACTTTGTTCTCCAAAGACTTTTCACTCGATTTGAATGAAATTTGCTCCTCCAAAATCTTTCCACTTATTTAAAAAAAAAATCTATTTTGAAAATGTGGGCGTGAGAGTAGATGCAGTATTTTGATGGTTATTCGAGCTCTGCTGCGTGTGAGACTGACCCTCTCCACTGGACTTTGCCGCTGCTGTGTCTGTGTGCCTGCGGTCCTACTAGTCCCTTTGCAGCATTTGGAGGCAGGAACATTCAGCTGCTGTTCGCTCTTAGGGTCATACTACTTTTAGAATCGGCTTTAAAGCTTTCTAGTGCATAGATCCCCTTTTAAGTATGTCCTGTGTCATTAAATACAAAGGCAGAGCTAAAATGCTTTGGTTTTCAAATGAGTATCTTTTAATGGGGCCTGTCACACAAAATAATCCGAACTGCTCTGAAGTGCACGAGAAATTATTTTTTGCACCTATTCCACCATTGCACGTCACCTGCTAACTCTTCTTCCAGTGGATCAGGATGGAATAAAATGCATCAGACCCATAATGGATCATCACATATCTCATGTCCAAATGTGATTCCCCCCTGAAAAAAGAGTTCCTGACTTCTTTTCGTTAATATGTAATCTGGTATTCTGGACTGTGTTGTCTACTGTAATCTGTAATACTGGTATTGCATAGGGCTGGCTTAGTCAAAAACTTGTGTGGTATTCAACTGCCATATGAAAATCTGAGATTGTTTACCTGTTCATTTTTTTTAGCTGATTTCTAGGAAGCATGATTTTATTTCCTTGTGATAGGTGTATGTCATATTGCTGTTTGGAATATGAATGAAATGTTATTGAATATTTTATCTCAAACGTGATTAAATGAAGATGGCAAAACCATAAGCAACAATCCTTAAGCTGCTGTCAGGATTTATCTTGTTCCTGATATCTTTGATGAAAAAAAGTACTAGTGAATGTGATCTAACCAGAACTCTTGCAAAGTTCAGCAACGTCTGTTTTGGTTCATTTTAAAGTTCAACATGACTCTTGCCTTAATTAGCTGATTTTTCTGTCTCTGGCAGATAGGCTCACTCTGAGGTTGAATTTTTAGGGAGTAATTGAGATAATTCACTTCAATATACTTTTCTAGGTGAGTGATTTAATAATGATTAAAAAAACAAAACAGTCCAGAGCAGTCTGTGCCCTCGTTGGGAGCATTTTCTGCAAGCTTGTGCCTTGTCAAGCTTTAGTCATTTAGATTTAGCATGTCTTTTGAGCTCTGTACCTCCAGCAGCTGTTTTGTGCCACCTTTGAAACAAAAATAACACGATCTGAGAGAGTCAGGTGAGAATGTTTTACCTGTATCAGAAAGACAAGTTTTTGAGCCTTTTAAACCACAGGGGATAGTCTGACTTTCAGGTATCCAGTAACATAGTCAAAACTAGAATTATATATACGGGAACTGCGATCAGCGTGAAGATCGGTCACCTGAATTGTTTCTAAAGGCTTTTTAAGCTTCTCACCCTGACTGCATGTTTTATGCATCTCAAGAGGTATGTCCTGCAGATTGCAGCCAGAAAGAGTTAAATTTGCAACACTTGATTTCCACTAGTCTTTGCTGTAAGAAGAGGTTCCTTTGTCCCACTTTCTCTTCGTTGTCATGAGAACAAGACAACACCATTTATATCCATAGCATAGTCAGTAGCAAAACTATAAACTTTTAATGCACTTAAAATCATATACTTTAACCTTTTTAATATTCTGTATTTTCATTGGCTGGCCTTTCACCCTTCCTTCACAGGTTATTGAGGCAGTAAACAAGGGAGAGAGGGAATGACTGGTGACTCAAACTGCAGAACATTGCACATGTCACTGATGCAGGGTTTACGGCTGTCCTCTGGTACGTATGGCACGTGGAAATGCTGGTACAACGGACCCAACTCTTAATTAACCTAATCCCGTTTGTACTGCAGAGCAAGCCCAAAACTTTCTTTTTTAGCAGCAGGGGATCCTCTGTCTCGAGCGGACCTATGGCTGCCCGACACCAGTGCAACCAGTCCAGCGTTACCTCCTGCGGGCCCCTGTCCTCAGCGCAGTGGCTGAAGTGGATGCCAATCCCCGTATTTGAACACAAATTTGCTCTTTGTACAAATGGTTTGGATACAGGCCGAACTAGCCATTTGTACTGCATGAGCTCGGAAGGGTGGTGAGTAATGTGCAGGTTTCCCAGACAGCTCTGAGACACCTGTATGGTCACATGCATCACGAGTCCACCACGTATCCCACCGTGGCCTACCACGGCAGCACATTGGTGACATTCGGCAGACAAATCAAACTGAGCTTCTTCCTAGAAGATCGTAAAGGCACGGGTAGCAGACCGTTTATTGCGGGATGCCCGTACCATGGGATATGAATGGGACAGAGTATGAGATTGAATATGGGATAGCAACACGGTCAGATTTTGGTTTTCTAGTTGGAGTGTTGTTGATGTTTGACTTAGTTGTGTGGACAGATACTTGCTGTAAGCTTAGTTTGTGGCAGTTGGGCTGTGAGGGTGCTTTGGGAGTACATTTTTCTCTTAATCAAGAGTCACTGGATCTTCTAATGCCTTGAAGCTGCTGTTAACCTTTTCCTTATTAACTAGTGGCACATATGTCTAGCGTGGTGGTGGCAGTACGGGGGGACACAACCACTGCTGTTTCATGTGTGCGTGGTGGGGTGGCCTAACGTGGCGAAGATGAATGGGCAGGGCTACCCTGACTGCAAAGAAGGGCCTTGGGTTCAGCCTGGCTGGGAATCCGGCCGTAGGACAAAACCTTGCTCGTACCTTGGCTTTAGAGAGAGAACATGAAGTGAGACCCACAGAATTTACCAGCTGATGCAAGAGGTGTTGTGTTTGGTTCACTCAGCTTAGAATAAGCTATAAATCAAAGCAGCCAGTTCTAATTTTTATTTCTTAATGGGGTTAGCTGAGAGAAGCCAGGCTGAAGCCCAAAGCTGCAGTAACCAGGACAACGCAAAGGTTTTAATAAAAGTGAACATCAAGAAGAAGGGAAAAAACCTGCCACACTGCATTGTCTTTTGAATTTGAATAGCTTAAAGACTGGCAGAAGGTTTGTTTATAATTATTTGATTTGCATGAAACACTTGACCTTTTCTGATGAGTTACCAAATATCACAAGGATTTTCATTTTTATTTTTGGTAAAAGGCATTTTATCCACTTCATCGATTTTTAATTTTTTAGAAGCATGATAGCGCAAGATCATTCATCTAAGATCACGAATTTCACAGTCCAAATAGTTGGACCAAAATAAGAGCTCAAGATTTTCACTGCAGCTTTTGTGACTTCAGTATTCTGACAATTTTGCTACCCCCTCAGCATTATGAATAGCAAATTGGTCCTAAAATATGTTTATACTTGTTTTGCATTAGCAGCATAGTTTTTGATTTTATTTCAGATGTATTTCTTTGATTTGCACACAACATACTATATTGAATACTACCGGCTACAAAGTATATGAAATCTTCTTAGCTTATGTATCTCATAGAAACTCAAAGCTATATAACATTGCTTATGCTTGAACTGCTGATACTATTGGTGAATAGTGGATAGAAAAGTGGATATAAGAAAATGCGAGTAAGGCTCCGAATGAGTTATGTGGCTCCAGCGGACTTGGCACAGAAGGCGGCTAACAAGACAGAGAGCCCCTAAAGCCAAGCAGTCCCTGATCTTGGAAATGATCCCGTTGCCATTGATGCTGAGTATTTGCCTTAAGCAAGTTACAGATGATACTTTTGAAAGAGGATATTTAAGTTTCCGTCTTGCTAGGTGTTGGTCTCACTGACAGAAAGGTAGAAGTTAACTTTCCTCTGAGCTTTCTGTTCACATTTGCCTTTTTTCTGTTTTCTTATCTCTCCAGACTCTGATAGACTGAAATATGGAACAGTAAACTGTGCAAACAAAAACCCTGTTATTTCTCCAAATCTTTCAGCAGTGCCATTACAGCTTTTACCATACTGAAAACCAGTGATTTAATATTACTGCAGTATTGTTTTCCCTAAGTATGCTTTTTATGGAATAAAAGGAATACCACATAAATGATCATAAAGTTGTCTATTGGTAGAGGCAGCGGGCTAGTTTGCAGAAGTGCCGCAGGTGAGCTGGCTTACTGAACCAGCCAGCAGCCAGAGCTAGGGAAATGCTTCTCTACAGCACGTAAACGTTTGGGGAAGTGCGGGGTTGCATAAAAGCAGCAGCAGGGTGGGGACCTGGCTTTGGACAGTGCTCTGGGGATGGCCCTGTTGGAGCCACCTCTGCTGGTGAGAACCCGGTGCAGATAAAGCAGGTTGTATTGTATTTGGGGGCCTTGAAGAGTGGCTGGACCCTAGAAGAAGGAATTTCATTTTTTTTACAGTAGTGTAAGTCAAGAGTGTCTTCAGATAGCTGCACGGGCTGAGCATCTCCTGTTCGAGGACATTCGCTCGTCATCTGTGCGTGTAGAAGCGGCAGTTTCCTCCCCGCATCCAAGGCTCTGTCATGCCGGGGATGGAGGGACGGCTGCAGGGATGGCCGCAGCTGTGGTGCTCGGCGCTCTGAGCATTCGGACCTGCTCAGCAGCAGCCTGAGCTGCTGCCCAAGGGTTGAGTAGCTACTGGCACTGCTCTGATCGCGTGAGGCGCGCTAATTCTCCCAGCCACCTTGCTCCTCTGGGCTGCGGTTGTCCCGTGAGGCTGAGCGCAACAGGCGCCAGCCTTGCCTTGAGGAGGGCACCCCGAGAGCGTGGGACGGAGCGGTGGACCTTCCTGGTGAAGCGCTGAGTTAGGAGGTGGCTGCTCTCCGCAAAGCGCTTGCGGCTCCATGGAGAAGCTGGTGGTGTTTCCGGGGAGGTGCTGGCAAGTGCCTCGCGCAGGCTGCAAGCGTGATCTGCATTCACCCGAGCGACTTGCGTTTGTTTCAGACTGAGCGTGTATTTTGTCCAAAGCTGCAGCTTCGGTTAAAGCTAGCACAGATGATGCTCTCGGGCGCTGTCTCTGTTTGTCAGTTCGGCTGCTCCAGGCCTCAAATCATTCCCTGTCTCTGGGGAGTAAAACTTCCTTTACGAGGACTGCTGGTTGCTCCCAGGGGAAAGGCTTTTGTGCCTGGTAGGGACGGAGGGTCAGGCGTATCTTTCATCTAGAGAATCTTTATTTTTCTCTAAGTGGAGCGGTTTTTAGCGTAGTTGTCCTTATTTCATGATAGCCTTTTGCTGGTGGTGAGATGGCTCTTTGGAAACATGGGAGGTGTCTGTGACTGCCAAATTTTGGAAGAGTGCCCTAATCCCTAGTTTGTTTTATAAAAAGGGGTTGAGACAAGCTGGTTCTCTGGCCACATTTGTTTGCTTGGATTTTACTAAAGTAAAAAATAGCTGCTGCAGCGTTTCTGCAGAGTCTGCTTCTGTGGTTTGTGCTAGAGGTTCGCTTGGTCTCCAAGAATTCACGTGGAGACGTGGCTGTGCTGGGGGCCCCGGTCTGCCCCGGGTGCCTCACAAATAGGTACCGAAGCAGAACTGGGCGTTTCAGGTACCGAACTATTTTGCTGGTAAAGTGTTTTGAACCGTAGGTGTGGTTTTGAAAGTTGCACTTAAAATGAAATACAGAAGACTCTTCCTAAGCTTTCTTTTACACAGTCAAGTTCTGAAAATCTGGATAGACATGTCTTGCTGTCAGCTGCCACGTGCCATGGTCGGTTAGTGGCAAAGCTGATAAAAGTTGCATCTGATTTGAAGCCTCTTAAGAAAGTTCTTGACACTAAATCTCTGATCTTGGGTCCAGTTTGGACCCAAATTTGCTCTTTAGTTGCAAGATTGTCCTCAGTTGTATTTATTGATATCTTCACTGTACCTTAAGCTAGCATGAAGGGGATACCACATGCTGAATGGGAAGCGTGCAGACTCGCCAAGCAAGCTGTGCCATTAGCAAACTCGCATCTTATGTGCAGTTTTACTCTGCTTTCACATGATTTTCATATGCTTTCACATCCTTTGCAAGTGTTCAGTCGTGTTTCCTCACTCTGTTCAGTGGAACATGTAGTATATCTAGATGCATGTAAAGTTCCCAATAAACCTATAATAATGTGGACCTTAACTCATATAATTATGCACTTTTTTGTACGTTTTGTTCATTACTGAATGAAAGCTAATTATTAACGAGGCCGCATGCATCACATGCGGCTCTGATACACTTGGATGAAAGTGTCTTGCCGATTGCTGAGCCACGTTTTCAGCCAGTCCATCCCCGCGGCAGGCTGCCGCACGGGTTTGGGCAGGCAAACGGCCGGGAAGAGTGCTGCAAGGCCGCTTTGAAGTGGTGGCGCGTCATCCTTGGAGATGCTGGCCCATGCCAAGCCATAGGTGTCCCTCATGTCCTTAGAGCTCTGCTGCCCTGTGCTAGTGGGGCCTGTAGCCCACTGTGGCCTGCCAGCGAACCAGATTAATGGCTAAAATTAGGGCAAAACAAGGCAAGTGTTTCCAGGAGCTCTTGAAACGACTGCAGCCTCCATTATTGTCACTGTGTGCTGCTGTCTTGCTCAGACAACATAAATATCTCCTTATTACGTCTGTAGATGGTGAAAATGCTTGGAACTCCCCATATAAATAAGCAAGCGCTGCATTTGGCAGCAGTAGCTGTTTAGTAGAGAGTTAGTGATTGCCTAGGCGAGGAGATCATTTTTGCTGTGGAAATGACTTATTCCATTAAATTTTGTCGTTGTATTGCCATTTGTTCTTGAATGGGAACATATTTATTGTCAGGCATGGCATACAGTATGAAGGAGGAAGAGAACTGATAATTTAATTTAATGGCCATCAGTGTGATCCTGCTGAAATCCTTTACTGTATTACAGAGACAGAGGTTTCTCGTTAATCTTGCAAAGCTTTCTGCTCTGATGGATTTTTACACTTTTCTCCCTTAGAGGATTTTTAAACCCTTAGAGTTATTTCACAGGACTTTGTGCTCCTAGGTTATTAGCGTCATTTGTGCATGAACGCTGCTATTTCTTAAACTTTGGAGAAGTTGGGGAGCCGGAGGAGTGGTGCTTGCAGCGGTGAGAGCGTGCCCTCCGCGGCGTGGGAGTCTGGAAGGGCTAGTGGGCTGGGCACCGCTCCTGGTCTTTCCACACCTGCTCTCAGCTATTGCATGACCTTGAGCAGTGCCTCTGCCTCTCCGTGGCTCTTTCCCTTCTCGTCCGTTCTCTCATCTTCCCAGCTCACAGGCTTCCCAAGGCTTGGCTCATCCACGCGCGCACGGTGCCGAGCGCGGTCGGCACCTGGAGGTATAGGCTCTAAGGGGCTTTACCTAAATCACGGGAGGGTGGCATCAAGTGGTTATATCAGTCTTACATTAGTTCTCTGTATGCAAAATATCCAGGCTTCACAGGCACAGGACAGCTACAGATTTGACCTGAGTGTAAGTGCTGTAGCAACACCTTAGCCCGCGCGTTTTCTCGGCTGCTCTTAGGCTGCTGCCTGCCCGTCGGGACGCCGGTGCGCGAGGAAGGGTCTCCCTGCCCGCCCGCGGAGCAGAGAGCCAGAATCTCCGTCGAGCTCTGCTGGAGAAATCTTGGGGGTGGTCTTTTAATGCAAGAGAACTTGTTAAGCTATAGTTCCTCGTTTTAGTAATTCTTCCCACATTATAAATCAAGGTAGCTCACATGGGTTAGGATGAAATCTTCATCTTGTAGAAATCGCTGGCAAAAATGCCCGTGGATTTCTTCAGGACCAGAGATTCACACCTAGTCTTGAGGAGGACCAAGCGCTGCAGTTGTCATCGCAGACACTGGGAAGTGAGCTGCTTCTGTGGCATGTTGTGGCTTTAATGAATAAATGCCAGTTAAGAGGATAAGTAGAAATGAGGCGTACTCAAGAAAGCTGCCAAGTTTGTCTCCTCAGTTATGCCATTGAGATTTACAGGTGTTGACTCTCTGAGGTCTGCATCTGTGGCCCGATGAGTACACCAAGGCTGGCTAGAAAACCAGAACCAGAGCTGCTGCAAAAAAGGGAAGAAATTTGCCCTAAACATGTACTTGAAAGGAGGTGTGTCTCTGAATTTTGGGATGGGAGTCACTGCAGCCAAGGGGTTGAGTTGCTGGGCCAGCTGGGACTGCCTCAGCTGGAAGCTACGCTTTGTGTATTTTACAGTGCCAGACCTTGTGGGGAGCTGAGCAGAGTTTAAGTGTAAATTAAGGCAGTATGTTTTCCGGGGGAGTGTGTTTGAATAATAGGAAGTGTCAACTTAGGGACAGAGCCTGCTGTTTGGTAGCTGCCATAATTTGCAGCTAGAAGGGAAAATTAAAACACATGTGGGTCTATTTCTTTGTCATTTGATGTTTTTAGTGATGTTATTAATTCACTTTATGTTAAACAGTCACCAAAGAGGAGGTGAATGACTAGACATTAAATTAGTGGATTATTCTTTCCTTCCATAAAATCTGTTTAACACTAAGCACCAAGCCCAAAAGGCATTAAAGAACCACAACTCCTTCGTTCTGCGCAATATCACTTTAAAATAAAGTTAATCTAAGTCATGATGTGCATCTATAGGTTTTACAAGAGGCTATAAATTTCAGGAAATTAACTTCCTTGTAATCACATGTTCAAGCTAGTCTTTTTGAACAGAGGCTTTATTTGTAGGTTAATCGCTGCTGATTTTTCCTTTTTTCTTCCAAAATCTCTGTTCATATTCAGTCTCTTGAAAGGAAGAAGGAACTTGCTTTCATTTTATTATGGAATTGAGATTTTTTTCAATCGCTTGTATCAGGTGATGCTCTCTGTTACTGAACATAAAGGCATACATTGCTGCATAGTTGCTATCATGGTAGTTGGCTGATTATTGAATTACTGTGCATATCCAAGAGTTGATAGCGTTTTATTTTGTAAAACTGAGAGACAGCCCTTTAGCAAGGGTGAACCAAACATGATGTTACTGATTTCATTAGTGTTGGGCAGCTTTATGTTGGTTGAAGGTCTGACTTAAAAATTATAATGCAATTATATAAGGTTATCCTACAGATCCTAGAGGTGCTCTTAAGTTTTTGGCGTAGGCTCTCTGATACTTCTCCTTTGTTTGCTGTCTCAAGTCTCCTAGTTTACTTCATGAAATTGAGACAAGGATAAAACCTGTATCAAGCTGGTGGCGTTATGAAGTCGTCTCTGACACTTTTATAAACATGCACAATTTTAGTTTTCAGTAAGCATCAGATTTGTCACCTCTGTTGTTATCTATGTCTTAAGTCAAGAGCTCTTCAAGTCTACTTCAACAGCAGTTGCTTTCTGCTGATTAATATTTACTTGCACGGCCTTGTCAGTTAATACTTGAAACCCCAAAGTCTTCAAAACACAGTTCATTTTCTGTAATCATAGACAGTAGTGCATCATTATGAAGATATTGCAGCATATTTACAGGAAAAGATTAGCACAATTTGCATAAATCAAGCAGCAACCTTATACATGCCTTTCTGACACAGTTTTTACAAATTGTAAGAATATGCCCTGAAATAAAATAAGGGACTGGTGATCTCTGCCCTGCAATATGGCTCTCATTCCTGGAGGCTTGACTCAGTGGTTTGGAATAAACATATTTCAGTCTTTTTGAAAATGGAAAAAAGTAATTTTAAGCACAAAACTGGAATATGGTAGGATTTAGCAGGAAACAGAGACTGGGACTGCGCAAGGCGTAAAGGGAAAGGCTTACCCCACGCGGTCCTGCACGGCCTTCTCTGCAGGCGCCCTTTTGTACGCCTTTGGCAGGTAAGCCAGTTCTTTTGCTTGTCCACGTGGAATGGATTTGCTGGAAAACCTCCACTGATAAAAAGCTCTGCATTCACAGTCAAATATAAACGAAAGCAGAAGTTTTGCAGCCTCACTGCTGCATGGTGTTACAGTCTTTCACCGCTACTTCCAGGTGTTTAGTTGATGGAGATGTCTGCTGTGTATTTTCTCTCTGAATCTGGGACTTCTCTCAGATCCTCCGACTGTCGAATGAGCTTGCCCTAGTAGATGTGACAGTCCGTGGAAACTATTTTAGATGATGGTTGTGGGCCTTGCAAGTTTTTTTTCACTTGCATGAGTCAGGCTCACGATAGAGACCCCTTTTCCTTGAGGGTAAGGATTTCACAGTAGCAAAAAGCTTGGGAAAAGGAAGAGGTAGAAAGTGAGGTTTCTGGGAAGCTAGAAAGCACAGCAGTGAGGAGCAGGCTGTAGTGCAGGTATCTCATAGGGTCTGGTTTTGGTGGTGTTGCTGCACTCCCCCCCACTCTCTCCAAATGAGCTACTTTCTCTTTGGAAAAAACAGGCTTTTATGACCCCTTTACGTGAGTGTTGACAGAAGGACTGTGTGGTACTTCGGCGACTAGCTGTGTTGCACTTCTGCCTTACAAGGTGGCACATTCAGTGGGAGAAACTCATATCCGAGTGGATGAGCAGTCTCCGGGGTGCAAAGCAAGCACAAGCCTATGAGAATCGGACTGAGGAAAGGCAGCATTTTCTCATACTCCATCTCCTTTTTTTGTCACTAAGCTTAATGAGGAGAATAGCTGAGAACCACGGGCTGTTTCCTTTCCTATTGTCCCTGGGAGTATAGCTTGTGGGACTGGAAGAGCGAAAATTAAATTACCTTCTCCTGCTTCAGATGAGTTGGATACCAAGGGACGCCTGGATGGAGTTCTGATCAACAGCCAGTTTCCTGCGCGCAGTCCGAGAGGGGGGAAGTGGTGAGCGCGAGATAATTATAAAGTGAATCTGTGGCACAATAATTGCTGTCAGAGGGAAGTCAAAGAACAGCCTGTTCCTCTGAGGCGTTAAAAAGATGGCGTCATCCTGGCGTGCGGATTCCTGAGCCCCTTTTCTGGGCCTGCCTGTTGCAGGCAGGTGGCCGGGAGTAGAGCTTACGTCTGTTTTCCTGTTCCAGAAATATGGGAGGCTTATGACAGCCTTTATTTTACAATGGACATTCAACCTGCTCAGTATATTTTTGTCTTTTGTGTCCTTGCGTGAGTATACGCCTGTCAGGTTGCAGAGCACACGCACGTGCTCTTATTTGCGTAATAAAGCCTTTACGCAATTAAAACGCGTGTCCAAAGTGAGACTGAGACGTGACTGTCTGCTTCCATACATGCAGTTTTACTGCAGTCTTAGCTACCTGGGCACAAACTAAGTAACTTAGTATGTGTACGTATGCTAGTGTTTTGAAGTCAGTCCTGCTGAAATAGTACAAATGGCACCCCGGGAATGTAACACACAGGGCACAAGGACCGCACAAGTCACAGCAAGAGTGACTTTAACGAAGCCATGGGATCTTCCCTCCCCTGCACAGATGGCGACTCCTCCGTATCCTGTGGCTTAGTAAAACCTAGCCGGATTTGTCTGGGTCCCACAGAAGGTTGTTCTGTATCTTCATTAGTAGCTCCTTACTAATTAATTCTGGGATTCATCTGTCAGGCCTCCGAACTGCTCTGAATGCAGCTGCTTTGGAACACACACAGCTGAAATTGCAGTGGACCCCTAATCATCCAGAACGGCTAGGACCATCTCACTTGTGGATTTTCTGCAGCGCGTTTGCTGGTTGTGTTAGTGTGAACTCTCCAGATGTGCTGCTGAGGCGTTCGTCTGAAAACGAGTGTGTTGGCATTAGACAAAGTGAGAGAAAATGTATGCTCCGAATGTGATAAATACATAAAAATAAAAATTAGAAGCACCACGACAAAAAGAAAAAGCAGAGGCAAACAGCAAGTTGTCCAAGTCAGTGAGTAGAGAATAGTATGATTCTGTCTTACTTGGTTTTTAAATATTTATATTCTTCAAGATTGCAAAGCCCATCACAAAGAAGCTTGCCAGAAATATTTGCCTGAAAGGCAGGTGCAAATGGGATAATGTTTAAGCAGTTGAAAATGAGGGATTATAATAGAATGTTTTGGATATTGTTATTAAAAGATGGCAGAAATGACAATCAAGGTGGTTTAAATATACGTTATTAGGAAGGTTTTCCAGGCTCCAGAAGTCACTTGGCCTTTGCAAGCAGACCAATGTAGTTAATCCAATGAGTAAGCAAGCTGGTGACTGCTTTGTGCCATTTCTTTCAACTTTTTCCAGAAAGTGCCAAAAAAATTGTCCTGTTAAAACACAGGTGAAATAAATGCATGTTCTTTGGTCCCTGCAAAAGTATGCTCTCCCCTTAATTGAGCCCAACATTGGCAAATCCTGCTATGCTCTTAACAAGAGAGCAGAAGAAGAGATTTAAAAACAATACATGCCAAGACATAAATATTTTATGAAAAGTAGCATAAAGTGAATGAGGAGTCTGGCGCACGTTAGGAAAAGGGTTGTAATATTAATCATTTAGAAACTCACCCACGCTAGGATGCCGATCAAAGCTAATGAAGTGAGCGTGCATTCAAAGGGCAATCCAGAGCACATCTGCTTTCACGGCATCCCTTCTCTGCTTTCGACTGCACCTTCAGGTAACTTGGAAATGATGAATGAGGCACTTAGATTAAATACCATGTGGACTATCATTAACTTGATTCAAATCAGAAAGTCTAGCATTGCTTATCATAGAAATGGACTTACAGCAAATGCCACAGTCATCACCCGAGCATTTCAATTTACCAACAGAAGGTTTCTTTTAATAAGCATTTATTCAAACAGTGCATGTTGAATCTCCCCTCCTCCCCTGGCTGCCAGTCTGAAAGACATTGATCAATGTGTCTTTCCTCTTAGTTGCTTGGTGGCTGACTTTAAGCTTTTCAAAGCGAGAAATAATAGAACCTACTTGTTGACATGGAAGCAAAAGAAGGCAGTAAATGTATTTCTTGAGCTAGAAATGTGCAGCCATCATGATGAGTAGCGTTACACACAAAACTGCATGCAAGTGATTCCAGGGACTGTAGTTTTTTTTCCCCTCTGCCAAGAGTGAGAACATAAAGACATTATCTTTGTTTTTTTGTGCTTCTCTTGATTAGTCCAAGAGAGGCAGAAGAAGCTGGAGACTCTGCCGTAGCTGAACGGTGCTACAGCCGAGCCTAGCGACTCCAGCGGGATGGGGCTCCTACGGCACGGGGTTGTCTAGAAGCACAGTAAGAAATGGCATTTACCTTGTGAAGTTTCCACTCTAAGTGAATGCAATAGATAAATATTACAAGAGAAAATCTTGTAGGCCATTATCTTGTTTGTGGGTTCTTGTTTTGTTTTGCTGCTCTTTTCATGCAGAAGTGAGTGAGTAAAAAAAAAAAAAAAAAAAAAAAAATCAGTTTTTTTTATTATTTAGCTTTTTAAAAAAACTCTTCAAAGATTTTTGAGTTTTCATTGCCTCGGGAAGTTCAGAAAGGCCCCCCCAGCCTGTGACTCCCAGTGTGTCTCAGTTTAGAGTTTATTTCCTTAGGATTTTTTCCTGTGCCTTTAAAGCCAAGGAGAGGTTTATGCAGAGGGTTCTGCCTCTGAGCGCCATTTAAATTATGTAGCATGGGCTGAGAGCCTTTGTTAAGCTTGAGCTGGAGATCTAAAATTGGAAATTAACAGCTCTTTAGTGTTTGGATCATTGTATTTCTTCTTGAGGGTGAATGTTATGTGGCTAGATTCATCCTGTGCGTCCTCCTGCCTTTGGCAGTACAACTATGGGCTGTTCTGCAGGGACATGTCTTGGAAGAGGACTGATTTTACCAGGATCTCTGGCTGGGAGACATGTAACCGAATAGCTGATGTTGCTCATGCTGCTAAGACGCGTATGCTTTAAACAGCAGGAAACACTGCCGTGGCGGGCAAAGAGCCTTAGGCAGGATCTACTGGTTCCAGAGAAATTGCTGAGGGGCCACCAAGCTGAACAAGCCTTCGTGGCATGTAGTGGTTGTTCAGTAACTTATCTGTGTGGCAGGAATTACACAGGACTGTGAGATTTTAGGTGTTGCAATATTTTCCTTGCTTAAATTTTAAGCCTGTAGTTACTGATAGTATATACAGTATGAAACGAAACAAAACAAAACAAAAAAAACCAGGAGAACATGTGTTCTTCCAGCTACAGCTTAAGTTTATGGTCTAGCCCTGAGGGAAGTATTTAAAGGTTGTCAAGACTTTCTCCAGAAAACAAAGGAAACTCCTGGTGCATTTTGGTAACAGAATCTGGTCCCAGTAAAAGGCTTGGACTGCAGCTCAGCAACCCGCGCGAGGCTGGCCTGGAGCCTGGACGGCGTGCCCTGCGTCGCAGCTCCTCTGCCTGCTGGGAGGCTCCTCCGCTTCTGGGCAACGCAAAGGGACGTTGCTGGAAGGGGGAGGTGGACGGCAGAGCAGGCCTGACCATGGTTCATGCTAACGGAGAGGCCTCAGAGGACATGTGGTGCCCTGGGGACCTGCCACGAGTCGAGGTGGCAGCTCTTCATCTTTAGCAAGCTGGGAGAGTGTCCAGCTTGAGGGATGAGCTGTTGGCCAGCCGGTCAGAAAAAGGGCCTAATGTGAAGCGTTAATAGAGGATTGGAAAGTTCATGAGTTTGGTTAAAGCGTGGTTAGGGCATAAAAACATTAGAAGTTTGCATAGCCTCACCTTTGATTATACTAAAAAAAAATTGATTCATTAAAGGACAACACTTTGGTGCTAGGCTTTCAAAGAAACTCGTGTGAGTTTGGGTGTCTGTGAAGGAATGGATTCAACCACGGGAGAGTCAACATCACTAAAAAATCAGAAGGGCAGATTTTTGGCTAGCTGTAGTGTTTCTCATGCAGGTGAGAAAACGTGTAACACCACCAGATTTTGGTATTTGACTCATATGAAACATTACACACGGAACAGCAAGTTGGCATCAAGTCTAACAAATCAGACTTTTATTCTGCGCTGTAAAGTCTGTCTGTATGCAGAGTAGAGTCAGATTCGTGCCTCTGTCAATTTTTAATGGCATGAAAGATTTAAGGGAATTGTTTTTTAGCATTTCCAGCATTGCAATGTGAAAGCCCAGGAAGGATCTTGGTATTTAAACACGGCTGCGTGTAGGCATAGCACCCTTTGCTGCACACCATTAACTGAGGATTAAAGGAGATTGAAGATGCTGGCAGTAATGAGAGATTTCATAGAAGCCTTATGGTTTTCCTGTTCATCTTGTCAGTAAAAAATAACCAAGGCTTGCAAGGACTCACTGGTGGTATCTGTTACCATGGAGACTGGGGTTCAGATTATTTTTAGGGCACAGAAAACTGGTGTTTGTGGGCCCGTAGCAAATCTTTCTCCCTTTAAAGGAGGTATGACATATGGGACACAGGTACAGGCTCTAACGTGCAGCAGTGTCCATGCTGTTAGAAGCAGGAATGTTAAGGTCACTGGTAGCTCAGTTCTTCCACTGATGGGAAGCTAAGCTGTAAAAAGTCGCTCTTGATGAAGTGCCTGAGCAGATTACAACTACTGATGTCTGAGGAAAAAGCTGCACTTAACAAAAGAGAAACTTGAAAGAAGAACTTTTGCTCTGCAGGTGAGATTAGATAAGTAACACACATAACGGACTAAAAGCAACAGGGAGGCAGAGGCACGTCTTGGTGTGGCCTGCAGAGTCCACGTGCCGGGTTTTAGCGTCTCGGAGCATTTTGTAAAAAGAGGACTCCTGGGTTAGACCTGGGTTTTTGGCATCAGCTGTGCGCGCGCAGTGCCTGGCGAGCACGCTCTCCCCATCTGCTGTCCTCCTAAGAGGGCCTCCAGGTGCCCGTTGGTGCAGCTTACCACCCTGCGTGTGTGTGTCACGTGCCCCACTTGTGCGTGATGCACTTTGTGCTGCCAGGACGCCTTTCTAACCCCAGTAACCTTAACTAGAACTTGCTCTCTTGTTGCAAAGGAAGTTTTCTTCTTGACTTTTAGCATCTTGCCAAAGCAATGAAGAGTAATATGGATAATGTGCAACGTTCCCCTCTAGGGTTTCAAAGTGATGTGCTATCCTGTTGCCCCACACAGTATTTTGTCCAGTCTTTTAGGTTATAACCAATGTTTTACTGTCCCATCACAGCATGTGGGTTTGGGCTGGCTGAGAGGAATGCATAGACATTATGATCTGATTTTTTTAAATTGTCTCATCAGAAGTGACCGATGCCTAATGCTGCCATTTGTGCGCTGATGAAACGGAGCAGCGTATTCTGATGGAACCGTCCACGGAAATTTGGAAGAGTTTCTGAGGCTAATACCCAGCTGATTTTCAGTTAGCAATCATGAATACAGTTTTTGGAAATCTATGCAGGCAATGATCAAGAAAGAACATCTGTTTTTGAAAATGGCAATTTAAAAGTCAAAGAAACTATTTACATTTTAATAGCCCTATTCTCCAAAAGTTCCTGGGGTCTGATACTTCTGATTAGGCAAATGATCTCTGGACCTGCATTTTGTATTTGGTATTCATTACAATAACAGTCCTAATGACATTATCTTGTATTAATGTGGATGCACGTAATACGCAATTACGGAGGAATTCCACTGTCCTTTAGCAACGAGCTGACATAGCATTCCTTTAAAGCTGGAGATTTCGCCAAAAGACATGGAGAACGGCATCAAAAGTAATTCTCAAAGGATCCAACTGAAAAGTATTTCAGTCACTTCCTTTAATCAGGAGGAGCTTTTTTTTTGTTTTCAGCTTCTTTGCCAATATAACTTGCTAAAAGACTGACTGATGTAGGGGAAGACTTTCAAGCAGCCTTCTTCCCTTTAAAATTTAGGCTCCTTGGTGAATTAGGTATTTTTAAATAGTCTCTCATTGGTGTCTATTAATCAGTGTCACAATGTTTAATAAGTCTTTTCATTATCCAAAGAGCTTTGGATTGTTTTTGATCTTTAGGAGGGCTTAGAGTTGCTCCGAGTTGCGTATGTGGGTTCGTATATAAAATGCATCCCGAGAGCTCAGCCCGCAGCTTCCTGGAGGCACCGCTGCCGACGCTGCCGAGTAACGCTGCCAGACGCTTCCCCTGATAAGCCCATATTGTCTGTGACCTGTAACTTTGAATGTCAAGAGACTGAAATTTTCCATGTAAGATACTTGCTGAAGACTGGATGCGGGGGGAGGGCGCGGTGGTGGTTCTTTTGGGGTTTTTTGAGGCACGGAGCCAGAAAAGCTTCAGCGTTGTCAGAAGGAAGCTGGGACATAGCACGTTCACCTCTGCTGAAATGCTGGTGACTTTTCCTTTGAAGAGACCTAATGCCCTGAAGCTTTGAGGCAGGAAATTGAAATCTGGTGGGGATTAGCCATTGGGTCAGGGATGTGCCTTTTGATTTCCTCCTGAAATTGAAATTAAGCCTGTCCCTTTTGGAATTTTTTTAATCATCGTGGGGTTTGGCGTGCCAACTGGATATCAGCTTTTTGTTAACCTGGGTCTGTCCCTCCTCTGAAAACTGCTGGCACAGACAGGGAGATGCAGCGAGCGAGATGAGCTGTGGCTTCTTGCTGATCCTTCCTCCCCAGCAAGCTCCTGCAACTCCCACGAAGGACTCCTGCCTGCTCCCTTGCAAAGATAATCCAGCCTCCGTTTTCTAACCCCAAACTCCCCCTCTTCTCATCTAATGCAGTTCTTTGGCATTCTCATGGGCTTAACACTTGGCACCCTTTTTTTAGAAGAGAAAATTTTAATAGGCTCTCATCAACGGTTTTCTGTCATGACAGGTTTGTCACTTAACCTGGTGTTTTCAAACATGCTTAAGGGATACTGGGGTTCGCATCCCCAGTGGCAGCTTTAGGAGTTCTTCAAAACCTCGGTTATTAGGAAACGCCAACACGTAGAGACGCATTGCTTGTCTGAACGAGGTCAGTGAAGCCTCTTTATAAAGAGTGGTTTAAAGGACTTGCATATGGTTAGAGTTCAAACCTAGGTTGCCAGTTTGGTGATTAGGCTGTGGTGGACACTTGCTTATCCCCTCACCTGAAGTTTTGTGGATGCATCATCGCAGTTGCTATTTTCTATTTAAGAAATTCAGGCCTGGAGCATCTGATATGAGCTGTATTGGAAGAGATCTGCGCAGTGCATCTGTCTGTACTAAGTTACTAGTCCATGCTGTCAATCTGATCACTTTCAGAAGCCCTTAAAAAAGGGAAAATACAGTTTTAGCAAACCTGTGATGTTGATGAGATGCTCAGATATTACATTTATGGGAGCCAAATGCTTAAGCAATTAGACAGATATAGCCACCACCTTATAAAGGCATCAGAACAAAGTACAATAAATGTTTAATCATCTGTTTTATTTAAGACTTTCTATTTAACCACTACCACAATGCCTGAGAAACTTAAAAATAGCAATTGCTTTTCTCTCTCTGTCGTGCAGTCGTAGGCACATTTCCCTCTTACAGGACAAGACCCAGAAGCTAGAAGGTGCCCTAGAAACTCTTCTCAAACTCGTGAAGAACTTGCAGCTGCAGCGGGCTTTGCGTCCTGCCTGGGGAGATTGCAGGGGTTGCCCCAAATCACTCGCGTAGCCCGCGAGGGAGGCAGGAAGGCAACCCAGCGCTACGGGGCCTTAGCGTGGTGCCATCGACCTGGCCGGCCCCGGGACCCGTGCCGGGACCCCTGCCAGCGCCCGGCTGGACCCGCTCCCGCAGCCCCCTGCCTGGCGCTGCCCGCCGAGCGCCCCAGGTCCTTCGTACCGCTGCGGTGGAGTCACTCCCGCTGCGTCCTGCTGGAGACGAGGGGCGTGCGGCACCTACCAGTGACACCGAATAGGAATGTAAAAATGTAGAAGGAGATATTATATAAAAGCAATACTGAAGAGCATCATTCCTGTCTGTATTCAGCTTACATAATTCTGAACCAAGAAACAATTTTTGTCGCTGAGGTGCCGGGTGTACTGGCAGTAAGCTGAGACTGTCTCATGACGGCAGTAAATAGCACCATCTAGGGATTAGCACGGCTTCGAAGCCGTCTGTTTGAACTATGCATGGCAAGAGTGCTTTGAATGTCAGCTGCACAACGCGCATATGCTGTCCATTTAGCAATCCTTTTTAGGTTTGTATAATTACAGGCCCACACGTGCATGTGTATAAGCTGAGGGCAAGATCAGATGTGCTCTGCAGCAGTACAGAGCTTCAGTGAGGACAGTGCAGTCGTAGCTGCAAACAGCAAGCACTGGGAGCCCGTTCGCTGGAGCTGTGGCCATCAGCTGGTGTAATGCAGCGAACGAGTCTTGCCAGTGCTGCCACAGGCGTTTCCAAATATTTGTGCCAAAAGTTGTAGCAATTTACTCTGTGGTGTCTGTATTACACTGCAGAGAAAGCTGAAATTGCCACCTATGCTGCTTTAAAATCTCTCCTTATCCAGAGAATGTAAAATGGGAAAGATAAATATACAGTACTAATTTTTATTACAGTGGACCCAGGTGACTTCAGCAGAGGCCAGAGCTTTTCATGCAAAATTTATATATCTGATGAGTCAATTTCTGGCCTTGCATTTAATGGGAGTGCCTTGGCCAGAGCTGGGATTATAATCTTGTTGATTAAAACCTTCTTCTGGGTTTTCCTGATTCAATCCAATACTCTGAAAGCTGCCTATTGCTAAAAAAGAAAAGAAAAACAGAAAAAAAAAGAGGCAAAACCAAGTAAAATATGTCAGCGTCCAAATGGAGGTAACAAAGAGCAAACTTGGATTTTATGAAATAATCTTTTAAAAGCACTAAGCTTTGTATACCCAATTGCATTAGTTTATTTTCTGTTAACTTCTGTTAACATCAAGACCGCTCGGCCTCCAAGCGTGCTCTGGGCAGGCCTGTCACCGAGCGGTGGTCCGGGGCGGCTGCGTGCAGAGCGGGCAGCACCGAATTGGCCTCGCTGCAGCCCCGGCCGCCCGCGGGCAGAAAGGGCCATTCGCGAGGCGCTTGTAGCCTCTCGCGCGGGAAGGTCTTCAGACCCCGAAACCCACAGTTTGGGTATTTGGACCTCGAGAGGTTTAGTTGCTTTCTTCCCTTACCATCAATGTGTAAAGGAGTGCGGCCCGGTCTGAGGGCACTGGTGGGTCCTGAGTAACCACAGCCAGTAAATGTGTGGAATAGCTACGACTTTCTTCCAGCTATTGCCAGACTAATTGCAGTTGTCTATTTTTGCCCATGAATATATCAAACTTAAGGCAGAAGCCCAGTGCATGCAGGATTAAACCAGCCTTTGAACTAATAAGACTTATTCTGTGTGACTTTATTTTGAGAAGAACTTAGCTGAAACAATATTTTGAACATATAAGTAGCTGTTCTGCAGATGCATCTGATCTCTCTTAAGCTACTTGCACTGGTCAATATTAAAGTTTGTCTGTATTAGTAAAATCATATTCATTAATGCAAGTTGCACGTAGTCTTTACTATACTTAGGTAAACTGCTCATGTACCATGTTGCTGTTGTGGATGCATTTGGTGCAACTGATGTTGCTGTTTGAGTACTTTTTTGGGAGAGAGCAATAACCTATCGTGCTTGAATATAATGCTTTTGGTCATCTTTGAAGCTATTGCTCTTGAAATAATGTTGGGTCAGGTTCCCATAAAATTCTGGCTGGCCATAGCAGCCTTCTGTTTAAATCAGTGGTACAAACCAGGCCGAGGTAAGATGGCAAATGAAATTTTCGTCTTTTTTTTCTGCACTTTTATTTCAGTAAGTTCTGATGTAGAAAGTTCTACAATTAAACATGAACAATCACGTTTACGGTTTTACATTACTATTAAGGTGTTAGTTTACCACTTCATTACTCCTCTAGTGTGTACTGTATTTTGTATTTCTGTATTTTTACATAACCTGTAAGAACCACTAGCATAGGAAAAGTACTGCGTTTCCAATGATTCTGCAAATCCCGAGTGTGTTTCTTGCGTGGCTTGTTTGAAGATTATTGGTGCTTAATTTTGCTATATCAGCAAGGTGTTAGGCACTGTCCGAGCATTTGCAAAGCATATTCCCAACTAAGCAATGGTCTTTAAGTACGGTGCCAGCACTGTTGCGGGTTCGCTCCCCTTTGCGGTTGCCTGTATCTGACTCCCTGCGCGGCAGCATCGTGGAGCTGGAGGCAGTCCTGTGCCGCCGTGTGAGAGGCCCCTGTTCAGATAACCTCTGCCTGCTGTCGGGAGGTTAGGGACAGAGAAGCCGAGGTGTATGCTTAAATGCAGGGGCTACGTTTCTAAACTGGTCTTTAAAGCCTCTGTTACTGGAAACTCCACAGCTCCTTCAAGTAATCTATTAAAGATACTGTGCTTTAATTTTTGAAGAACTGCTACTGACTCAAGTTAGCCTTGGGAACTGAGTTGTTCCTAAACACTGTGTTTCTTCCTGTTCCTAGGTAGTATCCAGAACGTGGCCGTGGTCCTGCAGCGAGCTCCCCTGTGAGGGGCCTGAGAGCGGCGCAGTTCCCGGGTTTCCAGGCCCGGACCTCCCACCAAGGAAGCTCTTCTGCTCTGTTTTCACGAAGGTTGGCAGCTCGGCCGTTTTCACTGCCTGTCATCCTAATGGTGGTCACTGCCTTCGGGTGAGTTAATGTTCACTACTTTGCTAAAATAAGCTTATCCTGTCCAATCTTGAGAAACTTTGCATTATGTTTTTAACTGTTTGAGAGCAATGCTGCCTCCTGGGGTTGCCAGCTTCTTTAGTGGTAATTAAACTGTGGATCTTCTGAGAAGGGGCACTTAATTGGTGGGAAAAAGTTATCATCTTTGGAAGTGTATAGATCTTCAGCTACAGATGGTAAACTGTGTATTTGAAGCATGCCTCCTCTGGAATTGCACTGTTCTGTGGCGGGGGGAATTTTCCCCCCAGGAAATCTGTCCTGCTCTCCTTTGGAGCAGGGCAGGGAACATTATTTCCCCCGTGTCCCTTTCAGGAATGGATGGTGCCCCCAAACGTGCGTCAGTGCCGCTCCGCAGGGCAGTCGGAGGGTGAGGCGCTCCCCTCAGCTGCCTGTCAGGAGTGGTTTGACATCGGGGATGAGGGGCAGAGAGGCTGAGGTGCCTGCTTGAATGCAGGCACTACTGTAGGTCAGGTCTAGACTCAGACCCGAGTGCCTGTTCATACATTTGCTGCATCCTTTGCATTCCTGCGGCGAGCTCCTAGCAGGGCAAAGCATAGCTAGCTATATTTATTCCTGTTTACGTTTTGAATTTCTTGCAGCGTCGCTTGAGATAATAACTGTCTGTGCGGTTTTCCTATTGAACGTGGCCAGGTTGGTTTCAAAGGTACTCTGTGATGTTTGCTACCATATATTGCCTCTTCACTTAAAAGCTGACTGAGCACAAGAGAATGGGCAGCGCTATTCAGTCAAATGTTGCAGCTGCCACACTCTTGTTCTGCATTATTATGCTTTGGAAGGGATTTTTGTGCCTTTCCGTGCCAGAGCACTGGCTGAGAGCATTGTAAGCTTGTCCCATTTGTGTCACAAGGCTGGCTATTCCTGGAGCAGATGCAACAGAAAATCACGCCTTGCTTACTATAATATTCCCTTTTCATTGCTTGCACAAGCTCTTTCCTCCATTTCTTGCGAGCTTCCTCACTGAAGGGAGAGTGCTAACTGCGAGTGATTATAGACCTGCTGTTCCTCACCGGCCTGCTAAGAGTGACTGCCATAAAGCAGAGAATAACTCCTCTTGATTCAAATCATGGAGCCCCGGGATGATCTCTGCAGAATATAACAGAGCGAGAGAATGTGTACCTCTGAGACGCGTTGCTTCTGCAGTGATCCCTGCTTAGGGATGGAACATAAAAGCCATTATTTAGCCCTAATTGCCACAGTTTCGTTAGTCTGACACAACCCTTCTCAGGAACTGTAACTCAGATTTGGCTGTTAAAAGCAAAACTAAATGATTGGTCTCAGAAATCGGTGTAGACTTGCTCTGATAAGAGTCAGAATTTTCTACCCTTTTTGTGGCTCAGGATGGAGCTTGATCATTAAATGACTTCTCCAGTCTTTGAGAAATGAGACAGCTGGCTTTGAGATTCCCTTCCATTGTTAGCTCTTTTCTGTAGAAGCACATTAACAGCTGTATTTTCAAAGCATTATGCAGGGATGCAACCACATGATTTGTGCTAATAACAGCAGAAAATGCACAACTGAATCTCCACCTACTCCTTTAAGAACTTGCCTTTTGCTATCTCAGGATTATCTTTTGAAAAGTAACATTTATTTTTGTGTTCAGATTATTTTCTTTAAACTATGTCTGCCTTGTCAAGAAAAGGGTAAGCCTGCTCTTTTTCTTTGCCTCCATTTGGATGAGTGTATATAATGCCTGTATAATAACACTTGAAGCAATGCAAGTCTTAAAACTTGCATCCATGCATTAACTAGATGTTCTTGTCTGAATGTATCTTAATATGGTTATTAACAGGAAGCAGAAAATAGATAATCAAGAAATGAAAATGAAAGATTGCTATGCATTTTGTTTAAGTCGGCAAAATAAAGATGACTTTACAAACACGTTTTCAAAACGTCATATAAAGAAAAGGGGTAGCTGTGAAACACCCCTTATTGAGAAGTGTGTATTGGGCTGGAATCTGTAAATCGTTCACAACCTTCCTTGGCCAGAAGCTGTTTTCTATACATGTGTTTTCTATAGGGTGGCTTTAACTGAAGGAAAGTAGAGAGGAAGAAATAAAGGGAGGGAAGATCACGGAAGAGAGGGCTTGATTGCTCAGCAGGGCTTTTCAGGGCCAAGGCAAGAGTGGCTCTGTGAGGCTGGATCGAGGCCCGTCTTGCCCAGTACTTTATCCCTGGCTACGGTCAGTGGTCGAAGACTGTGTAAGGTAACACCAAAACGAGTCAAAGAGGCAGTAACCCTTTCACAGAATAGTCTGCCAGGGGCCAGCAGGCTCGGGGACTTCCTGAACTGGGGTGGTGTGTCTGTGCTGTGCAGCCTGCATTAGGTTGCTTTTGCACTGATGTATTCAGTTAGTTTTGAACCCACGTAAGCCTTTGGCATTCGCGGTGTCCTATAGCAGGGAATTCCTTGCTTGGCAGCGTTCTGTAAAGAATCGCCTGGTTTTGTTTGCTTTTGAGTCTGCCTCTTGCCTGTGGTTTGGGCTGCCTCTTGCTAACTTAATCTGATCCCTTAAAGGTATTAAGAGGTGATCGTGTCCATAATGGTGTATGTACAGTTAGGACTGTTTTCCCGTGTGCTGGACTTCACATTTCTTTACGTTTAATTTCATTTCCTGATCTTTTCCATATTTGTTCGCTCCAGGAAGGTCCTTTTGCAGCATCTGATCTTTATCTGTAATATCCCAAATAGCTTTGTATCACTGATAGACTTTCCCATTTACTCGCTCCTTTCCCAAATCATTTATTAATATGCTGAACAGTAGGCACCCAAGGTTGGCAGCACACTGTAGCCCGAAGACAAACAGACAAGAAATGAACACCCAGTTGCCAGTGCCATTGGTAAGAGCTGGGGGGGTGCAAAGCAGGAGGGCAGCAATGCAGAGCTCGGGTACCTGTGACATGGGACCTTGTAGGAGTCAACGGCTCTCTGACAGCTGGATAAAGATGGACAAGGAATGGCTCGCAGAGCGACCTCAGGGCCCCGCACCTCTGTCACAAATACCAGAAAATGCCAGGCAGGTTCCTTGTTTCAGGTACCGTTAGACAACAGTTCCTGAGCTAGAGGCTGAAACTCCAGTGAGGTTTTGGTGATGGTGCCAAAAGACCTTTTTGCTTCGTTGTAACATATTACACCACAAAGTCTGTTTTCAAGGCAAGAGCTGTAATGCAGGTCACAGGTGTGTCGGGGCAGTGCCTCTCCGGAGATGAGGGAGCTGCCTGTGCTGGAGGTGGCGGTGGGCACCGGCTGGGTTAGCTGTATCGTTGCTCCCTCGCTCAGCGTTGCGGCTGACTTTCTCCCCTGTATCTGTTCAGAACAGCCCTGTGCTGGGTGTGCGTCGAATTAGGGGACCGAGAGGTGAGCCGGTGTGAAAGCTCAGGACTGGTGAATCTTGCTGAACAGTCCGTATTCGTCTGTCACACGCGGGCATTGTAGTAAAGACGAGGACAGTGAGATTTAGTAGTAGCTGTACTAGCAGCTTCGGAAGTACAGCCCAAAACTGTTTCCATTGTACTTCCCGATTAAACACACTCAAAACTGGAATGCAACCTGTGTGAATATTTCATTTTGTTAATAAGAAAAAAATCTTGGAATACCAATGATGCTTATGGATAAAGAGTTACCATGCACAAATAGACTTCAGAAGCAGATTATTTGGACCTCAAATGATTTATGATTTGTCTACTTACTGCAATCCTAATGACAGAAGATAGGTGTTCATCGGCAGCAGCTCTTTTCCCTAAATTCCTTTTCACACAGTTTGAATGGACAAGTCAAAATATATTCTCCTCTAACCTTCAAATGCAGGATGCCGTTGTGCTCTCTGGTCAGAGCAGGAAAAAGTCATGTTCTATTCCAGGGAAACTTCTCCAGGGGAATCATGAACCACCGGATGTGTCCAGTGCTGCAAGCCTTTCACGTGCAGTATCTCCCTGGCTTCTGTGGTAGGTCTGTGAATTGCATCAGATTGGATGCCTTGTGGAGCTGGACCTGAATACAGTATTAAATATTGATCTGAGGCCAAATATTTGGTTTCTGCTTTTCTTAGGATTGAAACTCAGTGTGCCTATACATAAGTAAGGAAAGATCATTTTCTTTATACTTGTATCTATCTTCTTTGTTCAAAGGTGACACGATTCTTTATTGATAAACTGCTAGTCTGCATTTTTGACAATTGTCCTTTAAATTAAGAAGTTGCCTCAAATATGTAGCTATAAATATGTCCTTTCCCTGATTTACTGCCAAAACATGTCACAGAAGTATGGATCCCTGCTTCTAAACTTAGCAATAGTGGCTTGTTACAAATTTCAGAGATCTGTAGTGGACTGTTGCAGAAATACACTGCAAAACCAGTATGCCTTACATAAATTTGCAATCCAGATAAACAGAAATACACCTTCTGCATTTGTATGTTCACATTTGCATGCATCTGTGTTGTAGCTTTATGTACATTATTTATCATAATTATGCATGTACAATAATGAATGCTGGTTGTGCCACAGATTAAAGCTTTTCAATAATGTTAAATTCAGCCTTGTTACTCTGCAGCTGCAGTCAGTGAGAGGTCGTGGCTGAAGGGAGAATTTGGTCTGCATCGGCTTTCACTGAAGCCTTTCTGTGATTTTGTGTCTTACTGCATCATGTCCGTGCACCAGTTGAACTGTGTTGGACAAAACAGTGGAGCTGCTCATTAGCAAGGATTTTTCAAGGCATTGCAGTACAGGTCAGAGACTGTCATTTGAGTCTCTGCTGGCAATCACAGCATGTTTGTCCATGTCATCTGTATTCATCTGCAATAGTGATTTAAGTTAGCAGAAAGAAAGAAAGGAATCAACTCCATAGTGGAAAGAGAAATCAAACGCAGGCTCAGTTGCTGAAGATGCTTGTAAACAGCATGAGCATGACTGCTTGAAGGAACCACAGGCAATTAGTGGCCAGCAAGAGGGAGCTGGATTATTAAGAGTAGCTTTGTTGTTAAGCCACAAAGATCACAACTTGTTCATGCTGTGTTCATTAATTTTCCAGTTTGCCCTTGTAGGGAAATGTTCCCTTTTTAAAGTAAAACAAGGTCAGAAAGTGTCTGAGCGATTCAAGTTTCTGGTAGGGGAAAGAGTCTTTTCCAGTGTGTTGAAGAGGGAGGTTCCCTGAGGTGCCCAAGCTGGTACGTGATCAGGTAGCCTCGCTGCTGCCTTACGTTCGTCGTCAGCTTGTGGAAACTGCAGTAACTGGCAGAGCAACTCCGGGGAAGTGTCTGGTGTAGTCGTTGCTCCTGGTGCTTGGCAGTGGCTGGAAAAGAGGAATCGTCATCGTTGCGTGAACGCAAGCGTCCAGGCCCTGGCCCGTGATCTGTGCCTGTTCGAAGGTTGTGCCATCTCAACCGTGCTGCTAAGCGGAGGTACTCGGAAAAGGGGGTTGGGGGGGAATATCTACAAACAGGTGACATTTTCAGTTGAAATGTCCTTTTTGTCAGTTTTCATCTGTAGCTTGTTGTTCAACTGCTATCCTGACTGTAAATCTGCCTTTCCCACCTTCTGGCTTGGGAACATGCCAAGCCTTCCGGTGTCTGCCTGAAAAGTTTGTAGTTCCTGCCTTTGCTCTTTAACTGGGAATGTCTTCTGGAAATTTGTGGCAGGATAGGTGGGGGGAAGAGGCTGCTGCTGAGGAAGCAGTAGTAGCACAGCGAAGGAAACAAGCCCGGATAGCTGCTGTGCCCAAGGTTACCGTGCGGGCTCCCAAAAGATGCACAGTGGCGCAATTCATACTGACTTCTGAAAGCCAAAATGTGTGATGTGCTGAAGGCTTTACAAGTCTTAATGAGCTGTGGTGATTAGCAGGTAATAATCCTGATGCAGGGTCCTGAAAACAGATATTTTTCACCTTCCTAAGTGTTGGTCTAAGCCTGTGCTGATTGTTGGAGTGTCTGCAATAGCCACAGGCTACTGGTAGGCGTAGGCCAGAGCAGTGGTGTTCGATAGCCAGCTGAACATCACAAATGTTTTTGATTTTTAATGCAAATTAATTAATGCTCAGCAACAGAGTGCGAGTTTAACTGCCCTCTGCTTCCCCTGAGAGCTAGGGTTGTAATCAGGTGAGAAAGGGGAGCAGTTCCAGCGGAGGCTGCTCGTGCATCCTGTGCCTTGCTGTCGAGCGTGGCGGTGCAGCGAGGCTGGTAGCCGTGTGAGGGACGAACCCTGTAGCTGCTGCTCCTGGTGCTCGGAGTTATTGAGTGCGTTATTGGAAACGTGACCGAAAGAGCCTCAAGAGAAACATCATTTTTTTGGTGAGACCAGGAAAACAACAACAGTCAGATAATCCTATGCGCCATATTTCAAACACCACAGACAATACATGGCAAGATGCCACAGCGGGATCCAATACGGTATTATTTGTTCATTAGTTATCATCTAGAAACGAGGAGGAGCTGTGCTCTGGAACCAGTCCATTTCAGCCATTCGTGGGATCCGGGTTTACATTCCTACGTCAGTCGGGGCCCTACTGCCATGACCTGGATGCAGTGACTTTCGTTTCAGTGTACAGACAGACAGCGGTATCCCACCCTCCTGCGGTCTCCTATCGGAAAGGAGCGGTGGGAACAGAAAACTTCACAAGCTGCATCAATGGCTTTTGAAAGCAGTGGTATGTAACCACCTCTTGGGAATCCCCGGGAAAAGGAGATGAAATACAACAGCATTCTAGCTTACACTCCTCCCCCCCACCCCCCTTTCCTTGGCAGCAATTTCGGATTTATGTTGCTGTATGGTTCTGTAGCCAGGCCTCTGCTTAGGGACGCTAGTATGGAAGAACCATTAACGGTGTTCAGACAAGTAGTCGTTCATAGGTGCATTTTGCAGAAGAATTGCCTTGTTTCACCTGTTCCCCTGACAGGAATTCAGCATATCCTACGGTGAGTGTGGCCAAAGCTCCGCTGCAGGGAGAGGATTGTTTCCGAGCAGGAGCGGCTCTTGCAGCGCTGCCAGTTTTTCCCCTTAGTGCACTCATACAAGCTCTGCCGTCTCCATTAACATCAGCCTAAGGCGTAACGATGTGGACAAAGAGCCAGGAAACACCCATTGCTTTTGAGTGATTGTACAGTGCAAGTGTAAGGGCAGATTTTCGGAAATTTGGAGATATGTTCTACCAAAGCAGCCTCAAACTCCCTAGACCCTTCTCCAAAAGGTTCAGTGTGCAGCACAGCGTAGGGATACTGTCATCTCCTTCTTACTAATAATTCTACGGAGTTTGTGCATTGTTTCAAAGACTTAAAAGGTGGTAGCTGCATGTTGAGACATCTGTGCATAAAGTGGTACTGAAGTATGAGCTTTTGGGGTGTATTTACTATCCAAAGAGCTCCTTCCCTCGGTAAGGAACGACTCCCTCCACTGATACTAGCTGCTGAGGTGGAGAACTTCTGTGGCACTGGTTGACATCGTTGTGGGCATCCATCGTCCAGGAGATGATTTAAGGTCAGAACGATTAAAAAGCAAGCTTTATTGTCTGGAGAATTTATCTGGAATGGGGACTGAGTAAGGGTAGGTGATATGCTGAAAATTGAATCGAATCTTTCCATCACAACTTTTACTGGCAGATTTAATAATGTTTCATGATTAAAAATGAGAAAAACATGACCTTTCTAGAATTATGGAATACTTTCCTCACTTTCGGTATCAGCTGTGCAAAGAAACAGACAGGCTCAGAGACGATTAAATCACACTGGAAGTAAGCAAAAATATGTTGAACGTGGGATTTTGGAGGTCATTTTTCTTTTGGGAGTTCCACATATAGCTGACTTACTATAACATGACCAAGGATGATGTTTTCAGTGAAAAATTGCCTTGCAAAAAAAAAAAAAAAAAAAAAAAAAAACCGTTGGAGGGGGGTTTAAACTGTCACTTGAACATAATATCTAGAGCAACATCCATTATGGATATGGTTTGTGTGGAGATATGCTTAAGCTTGGAGACCCACCACAAAAAATGACGTGGCTGTGGTACTGTGACAAGCTGATCTTCTTGCCTGTGATCTTCTATTAAACTATTTTAAAGCACTTTTTATCCCCTTCTTCCTTCCTCTTTTCTTCTATCCCTCTTTGTATCTGTGCAGTGCAAGGCTGTGACCACATTACCGTTAAAAACAGTGAGAAATTGTATTGTAAGAAAGCAGTTCAACATGAAATATTGTGCAGTAAAACACTTTTTATCAGTTGCTACTTTGAAGAAATGTCCACTTCTAAATAATTGGCACACAAATAGCAGTAATTCTGAAATGTCTTCATTTTTAACTCTGCCTGGATTTCAGTAATTGGGAGAAGCATGAAATATCTGAGTTCTGTTATGTTTGGGAGTAATTTGTTCTGAATTGCAGAGCCTGTTTTTAATTTGATGCACAAATTATTTATTCTATAAATTCTTAATATCTTTGAGGGTTGATGCCCTCGGAGCAGATAAGGACATCCTTTATTCTCAGTATGGGAAAGAAGTTGAATCCCTCAAATTACCAACTACTTTTTTGTTTTCCAGAGTTTCAAGCAGCACTTCCATAATGAATATTTTCACATGGAGGTGTCTGGGGGAAGCTGGATGTCAGCATATCCCTCCCTGCTCCTGTAGAGGTTTCTTAGTAAAACCAAGAATAGGAGACTTGATCCAAACTTATGTTTTTTAACTTCCAGGGCAGAATCTGCAAGAGGTCCCCTCTGTTCCCCTTTGACACTAATCAGTGACTTGATGCAAAGCCCCGATGTTACTACAAAATGTGTCAAAGATTGGTCCAGGGCAGTTGTTCAACTTGTGCCAATACAGCATAGTGTTGTTATGCTTTCCAGTAATTAATTGCTACTGGAAAGGGCGTTCTTGCCAGTAGGTAGGGAGCCTGCTTCAGTGGAAGAGAAGAGAAGGCGTCTTTCTGATCCTTCCCCGTTGGGTAGGAGGGGAGGTCCTGTGCTCCTCGCTGGGCAGCTCGTGCCACCTGCAGAAGTCCAGCTACCACTCCCTTCGTGAGAAACTTTTACAGTTTTCTGCCAGGACATTTGTGAAATGTTAAGTTTCTAGAAATTATTTCTGTTGTTCCTGGTTCTTCTTTCTTCGTTCTTGCTTCTTTCTCAGTAGCTGTTAAACCCTTGAAGTTGGTCAGGAGCCACATTTGAGCAGTCACCCTTGGCAATGCAGCGCTAGATAGCCCAGCAGGACTGAAAGAAATAATCTCTGGTGGCCCATCTTCTCCTACTACTGTGTAAATTGAGGAGGGCACTGAATGAGCCACAGCAAGGCCCCATTCTGCATTCAGACAGGCATAAACCTGTGTATGAATGCAATTGGGAAATGCAAGCATCTGCTTGAGGGGACCTGTGCTGGCACGCACCTTCCTATTAGCTGTCTTTAGTGCTTGCTTGGTGAGTATAGTGCTCCCTCCTTTCTGAAGGCGCCTTGGGAATCTCCTTATCTCACCTGGTGGCCATCACTTTCACACCGTATTTCCAGAAACAGAGAACATGAGTCATGGCCTTTGCATACTGTATAATGCTGCTGGACTGGTACTCCCTTTTCCTGATTTTCCTTACTACAGCATTTCCAGTCACTTGGGAACCCATCTTTCTTCTCTGTTCCCTTCCTTTGCATTTCTTGAACTAGGGAAAACTAAATGTCCCTGCAGGATTTTGAAAATCCTCAGGCCCATCTGGAGCATCATCCAGCATAAAACCTCGTAGGGATTTTCCTCTCCTCTTAGCCTGAGAAAGTGGAATGTCAAATGTGTTGTCTGATGACTTAAGTTCATGAAAGCCTGCTTTCGTATTCCATTAATTTTTAAGACTTGTGGCTTTAAAATCAATTTTTGAGGTGTTTCTGTGGTTTTCTGACACAAAACTGGAAAATTTCTAGTAGTCAGTGTTGTTATGTAGCCAAAATTAGTATTTAAGGTGAAACAAGAACCAGTTGACTAGAAGCCTGAAGTTTAAATTTAACTGTGAATGATGTACTTTTATATTCAAATGAAGTGTATGCCTTATGCTGCTTTGAATGGTTTACACTATACTAACAGATTGCGTATGATCCTAGTCCATCAGTACATCGCTACTCAGCATGGCTTCTGCATTTTGTAATGCGTCGCATCTTCATCTTTGGTGCAATGCACGTCACTCGGAACATTTTGAATTTTGCCACTGATCATCTTGAAAACAAGGATATTCTGTGAGATCAGGAAACTGTCATTTCCCAGAAAAGCTGCTGAACTAATCCCAGAGGGATATTTGGGCGTGATGAAATTGGACTTCGATTTCTTTCTTGGAGGTGGAATTCCTCTGAACTGTTCCCTTCCCTCTCCTCCTCCGTTGACACAGTTCGCTTTGTCGCCAACTTGGGGCATGGAGAGATGGTGTGAGAAGATGGTTTTGGTCCCCAAGTACACCCTTCTCCCTCTCTTGCTAGGGCAAAGTTGTCACAAGAGAGGCTGACCAGAAGATTGGGAGGTTTAATGACATCTCTAACTTCTCCCATGAAGTTCTGTGCGCCGTGGGTAGAGGACTGAGGAAAAAGTGCCAAGCCATCATCTGGAAAGGGGGCAACAGGTGTCAGATGTATTTGCTAACCCAGCTGTTATGGCAATGCCCCACCTGTCAAATTACCTCTGTCTGTTTGAACCCATACAACGTCTTGTAAAATATGGCCATGGATAATCTTCCTCCACCTTTTTCACGCATACCGACACACACGCACCCCTATATGCCTATGTGCGTGAACTGTTCTCCTTTGAAGTACCTAGGTAGCTGGACTGATTTTCTGACATACTTTAGGAGAGAAAAAATTATGTCAAAGAGCAGAACTAAATTGTTTCGTGCCATCACCCTTTTTTCCCCGCTTTGCTCAGAGTGGCAGACTCTACGTGTTCTCTTCTTCATGAGAAGAATTAGCCGGCTTTGGAGATGAAGGCCAGTGTTGGAATACATCACAATAAATACTAACAACCAAAACAAGCTACAAATTGAAATAGTAGCAGAATGTTGTGCTACTGTTTGCAGTAGAGAAATCAACACTTTCACTGCCTGTCCTACTGTCCTGTTTTCTTAACATTGGGTTTTTCAGCCATCTTGGAAAACACGTGTAATCTCAGAGGGAGTTGGGGAGGCTCAAGTGCCGGGGCAGAGTGGCACCGCAGCAGCAGCATTTTAGAAAATTCTTACTCGCGGTTGCACTCAGACGGTGGGGGAGGACGAACCCAAGTCATTGTGTTGCCTTTTCTAACACCACTAATCAACATGCTTTTCCGTGGGAACATCCAGCCAGTTAGTAGCCAGACACTGACTGGCACGAAGAGGCTGCTGTAATAATAGGTGTGCTTTCAGAAATCAATCCCCAGGCAGCCCCAATCGTGATGAGTAACTATATGTCCAATAACATCTTAAAGAAGGTGGTATTAAGTACACTTCCAGGGATCAATCGCGCTCCTCAGAAGGATTACAGCGCTAATGAATAACACACCAGAAAGGAAAATCTACTTCAATATTGTATGTAGCTTTAGAATTGATTGCCTCTGTGTTATTTTGGGACCTCGCGTGCGATGTCAATGGTTATCTCTGCGCTGCCTGTTGTGGGTGGTGCTTTCAGATGTGGGTTTTCTTGTTTTGAAGAGTGTAGCTGAAGAGAGCCTCTTGATGGGAAGAGCACTGTGCAGCTCTGCTCTTCACCAGTTTTAGTCCCTAATTGTGCACAAATGTTGAGGATATCAAGCTCTTACACATCCCTTTTCATCAGCTCTTAAAACACTTAACCAAGAAGAAAAGTATCCCATCATTATACAGAGACATGAAACTGAGGCCCAAGCTACTTGCTTAAGATATTTCAGCTGTACTTGCAGGGGCAGGCTTAGAGCTCTGGCCTGTGCTGGCCATTGCTCTGCGCACAGGGTGACTTAGGACAGATGTGGGATTGTGTAGCTGTGGCCCCAAGTGCCTGGGAATGGTAAAAATCCGTTTGATTGCATGGACGACAGACACTTTGAAGAAGGCATGTAGATGAACCTAGCCCCTTGAGCTCCGGAGTTATTCTCTCCGCTCAAAGCAGAGATCTGTTCACTGCTGGTGTGTGGGATTTGGCCAGCAGCCATCCTGACGAAGGAATGACGGCGACAGTAGGGTAAAGCACACCCGCGAGGGCACAGCCCCAGGGCAATGATCATAGCGAAGGCGTAAGTACGCGCATTGGAGTTCTCTGTCTTTCTTGGCCCTCCTTGATTCGTCTAAAACTGAGTTTTCTTAGGTTTCCTTTCTTCTTTATGTTTTTTTTTCTTGCTAGGTGTCTATGTTTAAATCCATCAAAGAATATTCTGAATATATTTTGTACAGTGCCTTCTTTCCGAAGCAACCACACCACTTAATCTTCCCCAGAAAGGCCATTCTTGTGAACGATGTGCTAACGCTGCCCAATTTGAATTTTGATAGGAAGACTTGACAGAGTATTTCTACCTGGCCATAAAATGACCAGTTTTCCTGCTTTCAGCAACTGGAGAAGATGACTGTTTTCAGCAATAACAGCAATGTGGGAATAAGCTGGTGGCTTTTCGTCCAGAAAAGCAAATTGATTTCAAATTTCACTCTACTTACAGCGATGGCTAAGATAGCCAGCTTGGGGAGGACTCAGTATGGTTCCTTTTATACTAACCCATCAGGCCATAGCCTCAGGACTCTGCTAATAAATTGTCCGGAGTATTAAGGATGGGATTCTGTAAGCACTTCTAAAAGGCCAGTTTGGAACTTCAGACTAGCAGGGCAAGGAAAATAAGATAAGAAACAATTTTTGTGCTGTCCTAATAATGAGCTTGTCTAGGGGCTCTGCTGCCTTTAGACCTCCTTGAGGATTTGGGATTTTTGTTGTTGCCTATCAGGCGCTGTGGTTTCTGGTGTCTGTGAACATAACCCTGACGCAGTCACGGTTTGCGGTAGGGTCTTTGAAAACAGTCTTGGGTCTGTTTTCCACCAGGACTGTGTCAAAGGTACGCTGATATTTTATAAAGGAGCTAGACTGGATGGGGGCATCTCAGCCTAAGTGCTGAAGAAAACCTAGTACTGACTCTCTCGGATTCCAAAATGAGGAGATGGATGCCAATATTGTGAGATGAGGTCTGTCGTTTTCTTCTTAATCTTTTTGTTTGCTTGCTTGTTTAAAGTTCTGCCACAGGAACCCTTAGGGAAAAAGAAATTTCCCTCCTCTGGCAGCTTTAGGAGCCATACACTCAGGTCTTCCAGGTTCCTCATTCTTTAGCTTTGATGTGATTAATTTTTCTGACTGCTGCCTATGCGTAGTGTTAGATGTCAGAGTGATCTTTCTGATATATAAACTGCCCAACATCCACTGGATTCAGTGGGAGTCCTTGCTGGATATTAAATTGTTTGGAGGTCATCTGAAATATCTAATTCAATCACCTTTAAAATATTCCTCTGTGCCAAAGTCTTACATTTCTTCAGCCAAGTATCTTCATCTCTAATATTTGAGTTCCATGAATCTCTCTGACGTACATTTGACATGTTGTTCATGGCATTATTAATGCCATAAATGCTGCACAGTCCTCTCTTCCAGGCTTTCAGTGGCCCAAAGAGGTGTCTGAAAATGTTAGGAAGGTATTTTTAAGAAGAAAAACCTTGTCTATTCTGTCTATTATTTTAGTTAAAACTCAATCTATATTGAAACTCCAAAACTTAATTTGGCCAGCTCAATCAAAAAACGTGAGTGAAGGATTTGTGAATGTTTCTATTAAAAACTGTAATTCTACTCTTTAGAACTTTTTTCTTAAGAAAGAACATTAAAAAGTGCTGTATGAGAGTCCTGAGTGCCTCAGCAGGGTACCCTTGCTTGGTCCTTGCCTGGGCCACGTGGTTGGTGTGCCTGTGCCCAAGCGTGTATCTTACTGATCCTGACGCGCTCAGCTCTGTGCAGCGACGTGCTTTCAGTCTAGCTGAGGTCCGGTTTAGCAGTCCATCTCAGGAGACAGCCTCCTGCTCAGCCTTCTGTTCCCCAGAGGCCCTGACGGCTTGCGTTCCCGCTTCGTAGCCGCAGACTGGCTCTTTGTGGGACCTTTGCTTTTACTGCACCGCCTCTGCCCCGGAGTGCTCTGTCCTTGGAGATGTTGGCAGCCCCTGGATTTTGCTGGTAGCTTGCTGAACTGTGATTAAGCATCAGTCGTTTCAAAAGTCCGGCATTAATGCTGTCTGTAGTAACTGCAGTATTCTCCCCTGAAGTGACTGCAGCAGAACTGCTGTTATTATAAGCGTTCATAGCGGTCCCAGAGGTGCGACTGCCTGCTCAGGGCAAGGGCTGTTCTTGCTGGGCTCAGAAAAAGGCACTCTAAAACCAGCAGAAATACCGTTGGTGCTAAAGCCAACTATTTAGCTTCCATCTAGTAACCTTTGCCTCTTGCTTTGAAGGGCAGGGTGTCTGCTTTCCACTCCACGCTCGCAGCCTTGTAGAGTCGTGCTGTCAGGCCGACCTGTTCCCTGAGAGCTGGTTTCTGGCTCCGGATGAGCGGGGAAGGGGGGTTCCCGGGGAGTTTGCCTGTCTGTTGCATACAACAGAAGTTGGGCTGAGAGTCAAAGTGCAAACATTAACTTCAGTGGTAATTATAAGAAAAGACAATAGTTAACAATTACTACATCACTCTGGATGACAACAGTAATTTTTTATTGCAAAAGAGGACAGTGTTGCTATTGGAGATAATACTGGTAGGTTATCTTGTGTAACTGTAGGCTTTTTGTTAGGTTTATTTTGTTCTGACCAGAGGAGAATTTTTAAAATCAGTTTTCAATGATTTTCATAGAGTTAACCCTCTTTTTGATGCATTAAATAGAAGACTTTTTTGTCATTCACTTCTTATTCTTCCGGGAAATCAATTTTCAGCATGTTCTAAGGCCAGGTTTTATAAAGGCTAAAGTCCATGTGCTCCTACTGTCTGCAGGGGTATTGGCAGGTTCATGGCTCTTCCAAAAATTGAAGTGGAGGCTTGAAACACAGACGTACATAACATACACAGACATACATTCACTTTTTTCACGCGGCATTGTGCCGTGTAAGCGGTGCGCCGGGCTGCCTAAGGGGGCCCGCTCTGTGCAGAGCGTCGCAGTAGATTTTCTGGGGGTGGACTCAACTGGAAAGGGCAGTAATAGCTAAAGGTAAGGAGGCACAAGTGCCACAAGAGCTACAAAGTGTGGATGAATTAGCCTTCTCCAGACTGAATGGGCACCAGCAGAGCAGCCTGCGTTCAAATTCAGTTTGACAGAGTGGATTGAGCAACGTTTTCATCTGGAAGCTGTTTCCTTGGCGCTCAGAAGACCTGATCAGTTACTGCCAGGCTAGCGGCTAGTAAAGTACACTGATATTCAGGGCTTCTGCTTAAATATGGGCGGCATAGCACTGAAGAGTCTGGGCCTGAATTTACACGAGAGGCCTGAATCCCGGAGCGGCAGAGACCTTGTGCGAGAACAGCAACGCTTTGTCCCCGGAAGAGCGGGGAGGGCGGCCCGGGGAAGCCGCCCCCTCGCCCTGGTTTCTGGTCTGGATCCGCCCATGTTCTCTGGCAGCGTCCACGGGCAACGTGTGCTTCGCAGTTTGTGCTGTTGCGTGACCCTCAGTTTTAGAAATAAATGCAAGTACCTGAACTTTTTGACTGTTCTGGACTACTGACGTGTTGTTGTCTTCTAAAGCAACTGAGCGGAGGGTTAATTGGGTTGGTGGCTGAGAGTAATTTCTGCATCTAAATGAACATACAGGATCTGTGAGAGAAAAATGAATGAACTTAGCTTCTTTAAAGACTGAGGGAAAACGTAACGAAAATATGAAAAAAGCTATTAAAAATAAATTGTTCTCAGTATCCATTGGGTATAGAACCAGTTACGGAAATAGGAAGAAAAGCACTGATAAATGGTGGATATGGTTCAACGTGTTACAGAACGTGGGCTGAGGATCACTAGGGATGAGTAAGGATGGGGTAGGCACGTTGTTCAGGAGTGGTGTAAGATAGCCGCACTTTGGCTAGAGCGCGAAGGAAGGATGCGATGTCCTTTCAACGACGTTTTTTTCCTGTTTCCTGGCATCTGCAACTTTCTATTGGAAAGCCATGAATGGCTTTAATATTCTGCCTAGTGAACAGCGAGGAAAAAGTGTGAAAGCTGGAGTGATGCATCCTTTCAAATATTTAAGGACAGCAGTTAAAAACAGGAAGAAAAACCCTATGAAGCACTGTTTCTAGAGTAAAAAGTTGGGGAGCACTTAGTCAAAGACTAAAGGAACATCAGTGACCTGGAAAATCTCATCCAGTGTGCTCTGCTTTTTATTGATTTTACTGTTTTTTGTTCACTTCTATTTAAACATGCATAAACGTGTTGAAATTACCTCCTGTGAGTAACTTATTCCAGTCAACCTCGCTCAAAATAGCAGGGTTGCTTTGGATGCTTGTTTTAGTCTTCACCCCTGCGCCCGTGATGACTTTCAGGCGCATGAGGAAGCCCCAGCTCTGCTCAGCCGGAGCAAAGAACTGGTCAGCTGGGGAGAGGAAGCTGCAGTGCCTCTGTCCGCGCCGGATTTGGGACGTTAGCGGCGGTAAGTACGGAGCCCTCCACTGCTGCCTGTACAGTCCCTTCCCAAATGAAAGCCTGCTTTAAGGGCTCCCCCGAGGGCCGGGCTCCCTCTCGTCGCATAGTGGGAAAGCGTTACCAGATGTGCAGTTAATCCGGGAGCCGCGCTCCGGCAAGGGCCAGTTATCTCCGGAAGCGTGGCTACAAAAAGCGATACCCGAAGAAAGCAGGGGAGAGGAGAAGAGCTGGGCTTGTTTGGAGGAGAGGGACCCTTCCCCAAGGAAAGGGACTTCCCAGTCCGCCTCTGGTAGGCAGCTTTGGTTGAAGGCGGTGGGAGCCTTTGCAGAGGCCGGTGAGAAGGGTCTCGGAGCTGGCCTCGGCGGCGGGGAGACAGCAGCAGGAGCGTGCGTTAAAAGGCCAAGGCTCGTTAGGGGCAAAGGCTGACCTTGAGCAGTGGGGGGACTATTTGCTGCCTGTACCTGGTGGCAGCGAGTGGTGGGCTTGCTTTCTGTCCTTGCTCGGTGGTCTTTAAGGTTTGAGAGTGTGAAACACCGAGCAGGATAATCCAAATTATGGATGCAAAACACGAGTGTGCCAAGAGCTGTCTGCACGTGGCAAAAGCATGCTCGGAGAGGCTCGTCGGTACATGTACGAGCACGTGTGGGTTTTGTCTGGCACATGCAGGAGCCAGGCATCGCCCAGCCTCGCACCGAAGGTCTCTTGCTGGGGCTGCGGGAGAACCCCTTTAGTTTGCACCTGAGGTAGTGTCATAGGCCTTAACGGGCAAGGTTAGCTATTACTGTGCTACATCCATGCCTGTGCGCTCTTAAGGTGGCCCTTCTTTTCCTTCCGAGGTTTGCTGCAGCGCTGTGTTTCCCCTCCTGCTGTTTGTGCGCTGTGGAGTGTTTTTGGCTGGAGGAAGGCAGCTGCCGAGCAGGAAGCGGTAAAACCCACACCCGCGCAACGGCCTTCGGCCGCTGGAGTTGCACTGTGGGAAAGCCGCAGGGGAAGAGGGGTGCTTCCGGCTGGTACCTTCAGGACTGTGGTGTCAGGCGAACTGCCGATACTGCCTGAACGAACGTCGTCCTCTGTTTTCCCCCAAACAGTGTAGACGATGCATTGCAATCACAGTAAGTGCTGGATGTGCAAAAGAATTGGCTGTTTCATCTTTTTGCGCATAGTCTAATAACCTCAGTTACCAAGCTGAGCAGCTGTCAGATACCTTAAAGCTTTCCAATTGCCCAAATCCTTAAGATTCTGTGAAAATCTGTTGATGAAAGGAGGAGGTTGCTGGGGTTTTAAGCTTTAGCATCCATAAGGATTCCACAGAAAACATGGGATGAAAACAGACTTCTGTTTTTCTGAGGCTTATTTGCAAACGGATTTTTCTGACAAAGCTCCGTCCGGCGCTTGTGCAGCCGTGCCGGGACCCCCGAGCGCAGGCAGAGGCACGTGCAGCCTGGTGCTTCCTCCGCGCGCCGGCTTTACGGCTCTCCCCTGCCGAGGCGAGGCCAGAGGAGGCCTCTTAGCTGTGCGGTTTGGGGGTTAGAGAAGAGTATCTAGTCAGCCTACAGAAAGGCTGCAAGATGACTGGAGACGATAGCCGGCGGGGAAATAGGTGTGTAGGTAGGGATTGCTGCCTGTACTCTAGCTGCAGTTCAGGACCGCGACAAAACAACTGCTCTGTAGCCTGCCTGGGAAGTAAGGATAAATTGTATGTATTCCAGCTGTAGCTTAAATAATGTGGTTTTTGCCTGAGAAATTTCTCATGCCCCATTTTTGCAAACGTTTGCCTATACGTTTCTCTTTAACACAAGCTCATCAGTTGATATGGACTGGACGTGTTTAAGACGGAAGCACATGTGTAAATGTTTGCAGGATAGGATTTGGTATGGGCGAGGGACACTTGTAAACTTTTTTGGTGATGCATTCATATGGCAGTGTAATAAACCCGATTTTAATTGTGCCCTTCCATTTGTAATTTCAATATGTAACTAGTTGCTTGGCGAATAAAAAGGTAAGGAAATGTAAAAAAGCATTTTAAACAATTTTCATAATTTAACAAATTATCAACTATTTATAAAGTGTAAGTGCAGCCAGAATTACCTTTTTCCCTGGTTATATGAACTTTTAATTAACTTAATTAATGAAATTCATATCTCAAAAAATTTATCCCAGGCGGGAAGACAATCCATCAATTTTATCTTTAAAAAAGCCATTAAATCAATGCCAGTGTAATTTTGCGGGCATTTTTTATTTATAGAATCTATTTTAACTCTCCTAACGAGTCCGTTTCCCCGCGGCGCTACCCTGGCTCAGGCACACGCCCGCCGCGGCCGCAGCAGGAGCTAGGGCTGCCCCGGAGCCGTGCTCTCTCGCCTGCCTCGCGCGACGGCCGGGGGATTGCCCCCCCATGGGAGTGCGAGTCTCTGCTGTTTGTTTATTCTCCTCGGGTGCGGAGGTGGATATCAAGCTAGAGGTCTTCCCATCCGCTTGCACTGAAGCACTGCCCGCAGAAGCGCGGCCCTCCTCAGCGGCGGGTCTCCGGCTGGTGCACCTCGGACGGGTCCGGTCGACTTGGGCGCTTCCTCAAATGAGTCTGAAAATCCCAGCGCTTGCCGGTGGCTCTCTCTTCCTCTGTCTCCAGATCTTTGTATTGTGTTACTCTGTCCTTCTCGTGCTGGTATCATTTTTTAATACAAATGCATTAAACTCATGGTAGTTGTCAGAAAATACCAGGCGCGCAAATCTGAAGGACTGCCACTTTGGATCTTAGCTTCCGTCCAGAAGCCCTTGGGCAGGGTCTTGGAGGCTGGGCTTTAGCAAATGCTTAAAAGAAGGAAGCGACTGAACCAGGAGCTCCAAGCAGGTGGTTGCGCTGCAGGAGGGGACATCCCGCCTCAGAGCTACCGGGGAATTGATGTCCTCGGGGACTGGTATCCCAGCGACTCAGCTGATCTGCATAGCCTGGGCAATTAGAGACAGCAATTAGGGTCTGTGAGCTCCGGCAGGGGTGAGACTTTCTGTGTCAGGGTTTTGAAGAGCTCCCGAGCTTGTGTACCATGGCAAACAAGCGCTGTTAAAACTGTCTGCGGAAGGGGAAGGGCGAGGAGGGCTCCGCGCTCCCGGCGGTACCTGGCCTTCTGGCGCCTCTGCGTTTCTTCCTACGCGGATCCCTTGGCAAAGCTGCAGACCACGCTGGCAATTGGCTAATTATAATTAGCTGAATGCCCAATTTGTAATAAAGATCATGCTCTTCTGTACTATTCTATGGATGAATGGTTTTGTGGAATGGAGTTTGATATTAGCATGTGCTCCTCTAATTGACCTTTCCAGCTGTCTCAACACCAGATTGCAGATTCTGGTGGTGAGCTGAACAGCGTCTCTGCGATAAATGCAAGCGCAGAGAGAGGAAAGCGCGGTAGTGACAAGCCAGGCAGGGCGCCTGCTATGCCGTGTGCGGGCCTCCAAACAGCCTTTACAGCTCTTTTTGTAAAGAAACATGCTGTCACCCACAGCCCATAGACGGGGCCACAAACCTTACAGAGAAGCATTGAAATGTTAGCACTGAAAGCTGTGCAACGTTTTCGAGATGACTTTGATGTTAGCCAGAGTCTGCAACTGAAAGTTAGTCTAATGGAAACTGTGCGGTGCCAAGTGTGACACCATCCCCGAAGGGCTGTCTGAGGCTTTGCTGCGCCTGTCCAAGATTGTGATCTTGCCTCTGTTTTATACCCCTATTTGTCTGGCTCTCGATTTCCTACCAAAGTGTTTCAGGCCTCTCTTTCCCCTGCTTGTTCCTTCCCTCTCTGCCCGTTCTGTGCCATAGCTAACCCAAGTCTGGTTTCTAATCTCTTCCTGCTGCTGGTGGAGAACTGAAATGGAGAAGGGATGTAGAGACTGCCTGTGTTTTCAGAGCATCTGAACTGCCCAGACTTTGGCTTTTCTGGTTCCTTTTGGAAGCCGTGGCTGCCCCCATGTTTTTTACTTTGCCTGATTCTCTAGTCCAGCCTAGTTTTCCTGTCTCTGATGTGTGGTTTCTCCTCATCCTGAGTCTCTCTTATACTATCAGGACCAGGTCTGCCAACCAACCCCCTGTTAATTGTAGATTCCTGCTTGTCCCTGTCAAAGCTCAGTTAGTGGTTTTGCACCAGGGAGCAAATCTGCTGTTATTTGCTATGCTATATGCATGTCAACTGGTTGGTCACCAGTGTCCGTCTTCTGCCAGTCCTTACGGGTGCATTTAGGTGCTGCAGCAAAGCCCGATGCAGTGGCTTGTGCTGCCGAAGGGAGCAGTCCTGGTCTTCCCTTCTCCCTCACCTGCTCCCGGCCACAGGGACCAGGCAGCTCTGGTGCTGCTTTGACTGCACAGTGAAGTGATTCAATGTGCTGATCCCACAGAAAACTAAACACTTTTCTTTTTGGCTGACAGATTAGCATGTCAACTTTGCACCTGCAGTCTTGTGAAATGGAGATCAGCGAGGAGGATGAGAGGAGCAGAGCCTCCTTCTTTTGGTAGTGGTGAGCTATGGGATTAGGTCTTGTCACCAGCACAGCTCCTTCAGAGCATGTTTGCTTTTTGTCTCATTCACGGATGATGCAGGATAAAACTGCCCGCTGTGGTGGTGGTGGTGGATCCAAGAGCAAAAAGCACAGGTGATGCATAGACCCTATAGCACAAACAGAGGTCAGTCCTTCAGCACCTTCTGTGCTCACAATAGCTGTGAGAAGCTGTGGTCTTTCCTACAGAAATCCCTTGATTTTATCTTTGTCTTCATTCTCCTTTTCGAATCTTTGTCACAGAATTTATTTTTGCAACGTTTTCTACACGGAGTTCGCTGAGAGACGTCTATTACGTTTGGGGAGGAATATAAAGGAGATGGAATTTCTTCCTTCTTGCTGCACCAGTCACAGTGCTTTAGTTAGGAGTCTGATGGCATTTTCAGTATAAACCTCTGGTCTCAAGGATGTATATAATGTCCTGAGAAGACCTGGCTTAAAAATAGTCATTTGAAAGAGATGTTTGTGTGTATTCATCTTCATAAAATCAGTGCTGTGCTTTGCAAGTTATCAAGGATGCAAAGAATGTGTCAGCTTCTCATGTGCCTCTTTATCTGTTCCTAATAGCTCTAAACTTTCAGAAATGAATATGCTAAAGATGCACATGGTTAGGCATCTTGATGCAGATGCTGAAAAACAGAACCTTGTTTAACAAATAAGCTTTTTGTCTTTAGTTCGGTAATCCTTCCTAACTGTAAGCAATAGCACAGAGATCCCTGGCCCCAAGGCTCATCCGCGTTTCTTCTTTGTTTATGATTCCTGTCCTGTAACGGGTCTCTCAACTTCGTTCTCTTTGCTTACAGTGTAATCATTGGCAGATTAAAAATTGATGGCAATCAAAAGATTAAGTCATTGTAGAAAGAAATGCAACATAATGGCATATTATTTTGTTCTATGCCATGCTGATGGAGTGTCTTCTAACAAAACTGTAAATTTAAATCTTGTCGAAGCTTCGGTGTACTTTAAATGGGGACTACTTAGATATTAAGATATTGATAGTTGGCTTGAGGATGCAAGCGTCAAGACTGCAGTCTTTCAGAAGTGAAAACAAACCTTTTTTTAGGCTGCATACTACTGGGAAAACCAGTAGGGATAACTTAAGAAATGTAGCGAGTGCCCCATGAAGGAATTTTTGAAGTGTCCACTTACTACTCTGGACTGGTTGTCAATATGGGTATTGCCTGCTGCGTCAGCCTTTCGCTATTGCACGCAGATCGGAGCAGACCTTTCAGCTGAATTCTAACTTTTTTTATGATATGTCATGCCAGAATTGATCCTCTTTTTTTTCTTTTTTGAAGTGGAGTAATGGACAAACTGAATAAGAGAAAAATGAAAGGTAGATTAATAGTAGCTGTAACACCTAAGGGCAGGTTCTGATTTCCCCAAATTCCTGCACACTAAGACACTATCCTCCAGTGGCCATTTCCAAACTGGACTCGACTGATTCATGCCTGCTCTTTTAGGCCATTTAGGCTTAACAGCTACTGCTGAGGAAATCCTTGCACGCGCGTAGGTGGCCTGGCTCGGTCGCTGCTCGCTCGCGGGGAGGCCGTGGGCTGCGTGTTCTGCACCTGGGACCAGGACAGCGTTTGCAAAAGACCGCTAGGACACAAATCTGATTGCTTTGTTTTGAACTGAAAAGATGAATGAAAGAGCTACTTCAGACTGATTTAAAAAAAGATAAAGGTGGAAGAAGGAAAAAAAAAAACTAGTAGAAATTCAGGCTGTAACGATGTGTCTGCATTTTAGGAAATATTCCTGTGCCTATGCACTTTTCAGTTCTTGGTGCTGTTACATGCTAGTGCTTCTTGTGAACTGCATTAGTATTTCCTTCTCCCAGCGAATTCATTTTTTTAAGCTCATTCGGGGAAGCATGGATGGATCTGATGGCTGAAAAATTTTGATGAACAGAAATGAAAACAAGTCTGAACAAATCCATTTTTTAAAAGTCATACCTAGGAAACACAAGCTCAGTTTAGTTCCACGTGTCCCTGCAGAAAAAAACCATATTGCTACCAGAAAGATGCATAGCCTCAATGTCTGTTGTAGAGCTGGGAAAAAATCATCCAAGTTTCTATTATAAATGAAATTACAGAGAGCACATTGGTGCCCTGTTTAATTGCACTTTAAATATTACCCAGCAAATTTAACTACACATGATGCAGTTTTTAAGCAGAGATATTTATGAGCCTTGTGTCCTAGCTGCAGAATTAATTTAGGCTCTTTAGTGGTTGTTGCTGCAGTCTATATACAAACGCTGTTTTTATCTATACACAACCCCATCTTAAATGATTTTAATCTTTAAGCCTAAGGCAGCTGATGAAGCTGCGGGCATACACTCGGTTTTGGTTGCTCCTTTCCTTCCCTGTTTTGCAGGAAGGCTGTGGACTGCTTGTCTGAGTGCTGATAGTCCTCCAGTAGCTTCCTACAATTTCCCAACGTGTCCCAAAGCACAGGCAGCTGCTCCCACGGCTTACTGAAGGAAGACACCTAGAGTGCCTCAGCCTAAAAGCCCAGCTTACCTTAGTCCAAAAACCCCGCACGTTATACCTTCAGGAAAACTTCTGCGTCACACGGATGGAAAAACGCTAGTGAAAACGTAGCAGCTCGTGCAGCTTTCCTGCGGGGCTGTTTGTGCCTCGGCCGAAGCAACCCGAGTTCCCGGGCCCTAGCGATCACGAGCTCGGCAGCCAAAACGTGCCGCGGAGATAGATAGACTAGATGGATGGAGGGACCGAATGGATAACAGATATTACAAGAATTGCACGGTGCCTAACGCCTGTTCATTCAGAAGCACAGAAGACGTCACCCCTATGCAAGGGGGGTGTTGTGCTGGGTTTGATTTCCATTGGTGAGCGATAGCAGGTTGTTTGAATGACGGACTGGATTTAAACAGGTCATACGAAATTACTTCTATTGGCGATTAGTCACCTGGGTCCTCTCATCGGAAAAGAGAAACAGGGCGATGCAGACTGTACAAACAACCGGCGGTGGCCAGTGGTGTCAGGAAGCTGAGCCAGAAAGGTGGTCAGCAGGACTTGGGGTGAGTGATCTCTGCAAGGTGGGCATCGTGTCGGCTTGAGAATTACCTGGTTTAGCGCTCGTTTTGAACCTGCTCTGTGTTTAGGACTGTGTTTGGGCAAGGATCTGTGCTGCTCATGGGAATGAATTATATTCTTTTCCATGTTTTGTGAGCCCTTACGGTCTTCCACTTCTGCTTTTGTGGTAATTCGCAAAATCTGGCAGAGCAGCAGCTTGGCTGGGTCTATGTGCTTGCATTTAATACACACGGCGGTTTGGTGCCAGGGTTGCTGGGGTCTCCTTCCGTATTCATAGCGTTGCAGAAAAGCCGAGGCGCTTCAGGATCATACTTAAACGTATTTAAATTTAGCATGCCTATATTTGCGTTCTTTGAATGGGAGCCCTGATTTACGAATTGTGTAGCTATTGCTGGTACCCACGGAGCCCTGCTAGGCGGCAATGAACGCCTGAGGCCTCTTAGCTGGTAACGATGCCGGCAGTCCTGCACCGCTTGCTCCGCAGTAGTGAAACAGTTTTTTAGCCCAGCAGCAACCCGTAATTTCTTTTTCAAGGCAGCAAGCTGGCGTTAAGCACTCTGCCGGTACTAAGAAGGAAAGGGCTAAGGGTTGACACTCTGGTGTTGAGGCGTTATTTGCATCCTCGGTTAGGGGAGATGAATGTTTTCTTTCCCAGATGCACCTTAGGCTTGAGAGGGCAATTAGCGGCTAAAGTCAGGGCTGGGCGCTCTCCATCCGCCTGTTTCTCAGCTGCCCTGTGTCAGAAGGGTGTTGGTGTGGTATCATCAGACTGTCCCCCCCAAAGAAATGATTAGGAGTGGGTAGGTGTTTTGTTGTTGTTTTTTGGGAGGTTGGGGTGTTTTTTTTGTATTGGGTGATGTATTCTCAAAAATGTGTGTGTGCTTTTCAGTAAACTAACAAAAAATGAAATAGTGCGTGCCTGTAGCACATTGGAGCTGCTTCACAGCTCCAAATTTGAAGCACGTTTTTTCCATTTGGACTTTATAGAAGCATAGCAAAGCCATGATGTTAGTATTGTATCAAAAAGGAAGGTTTTTACATGATAGTAAACTTGGAATTGTCAAAATTACAGGTAATTCACAGAATGAAAATACGTTTTATATGAACTCTTAACCTATCCCTTAAGTATGCAAACCAGAGACTATAATATATGGTGTATCAAATCTAACAGTCTTTGTACTTGCATGACAAATTGAAGTCTTCAGAAAGAAAGATACTCTAGAAATGCTTTTCCTCCAGGAAAGACTCCCCGACCACGTTGTCAGTGCTGAGTTTTTCACTCGGTCTCTCTCTCATCGCCTGGAGTGTCTGAGGCAGTGAACCGAGCGGGACACTTGTGCGGTGTTCTAGTATGAAATAATCATGAATGAACCAAAATAAAATCAAATGTTTGCCTTACATTATTTATGAAGGTGCTGACAAAAGCAATTTTGTAGTCATGATTTATGAACTTTCTTCTTTTGAAAATACTCCTAATCATCTAATATTTCTCACCCTAAAGAAAGAATAAGCACAGTTTTACTCAGTCAAAACTAAAAGAACTAGAACTAAAAAGCACAAACTAAAAGAAAGCACTTTATTCTCTTATGTTTTTATGTAGTATATTTTAATTCCTCTTCCAACACCAGTCTTAAATGCTGTTTTAAACTGTTCTGCTTTTAAGATTTATATTGTATGTAGTCAGTAGAAAACAAGTTATAGTTGTCCAGTGATGGGTTAAGAGATGTGGAAGACCAGGAAACTGTAGGAAGCAGAGCTGTCAGCTTTGAAGGTGATGCTTTTTTTCCAGAGCTCTTCACGAATCCCCTGCCTCTGCATGGGATTGCATGATACTTTACTCTTGGTGCACTAAATTTTTTATGGTCTGGCCTTTTTTAAAGGCTAATCCTATTAAAAGGGACAGTTTACTCCAAGCAGTGCCCAGTATATCTGCATAGAGACTGGGTCTCAGCTTAGTAAGGCGTTGTGCTAGTAAGCCTAGCAGCTTAGAGGACTGATTTTTTGGGAAGGGTTCAAGATGGAATATGTTATTTGTGGTGTTATCTTTTTGAACTTATAGTTAAGGGATTATAAAAGCCGCCTTCAGAGTATGCAGTCGGGTGAGAAGATTGTGCTAGTTTTGGACATTAGTTCTGGCTCTGAGCATCTATTACCTTCGAGAGCTGCGTATCTCATGTGCTTGTTCTAGTTCAGGGCTCTAATTCAGCTGAGAAGCCTGCATTAAGAATTTACTGTTTTCTTAAGAGCTGATAGTTGAGGGTTTTAATTAAGTTGAAAGGTTTCTGTGATAATAGAGGGCTATCTCTTCTCTTTGTGAAGGATGCTTATTTCTTGGGAAGCCGCTCCTGGAGACTGGTAATGCAGCTGCTCTCGCTTTGGCTGGGAGCTTATATAATTGACTACCCCTATCTTTAATGTGTTTGACTCTTTTTCGCTCTTCTCTTTTACTGCCCTTACGATGTTATGGTTTACGGACCGTGACCAGGGTGTGATGCATCGTCTCTGGAGCAGAGCGGGTGCCTCAGGCTGTGGGGAAGAACCGTGATGCTGGTACGGGGAGTGTTGTGCAGGTCTCCGTTGCTTGCTGTGGAAATGGAGCCTGAAACCCCAATCTGGCCTGCAGCTGCACAGCACCGTCCGTCTGAGCTACCGGCCACCCTGCAATAAAAGCCGTAGCGTAGAAAGGGGAAAATACCAAGTCACCCCAGAAGGAGTAGCGTGCCATCTGCAAAGACAATACTTTCTGTTGAAATAAGTGACTTGCAGTGCATTTTAACAATCATCAGACTGATGCTGGGATTAAAAAATATGAAATAACACGAGAACATAACTAATGTTGTGTTCTGTTTCTTATGCCTCTTAACAAGCAACTCCGTTTGCGCCTATTCCCATGGAGTTTAGCGAGCCTATTTGTAGTAGCGGGAAAATCAACCCCATAGCTTTGCCTCCTCTCCAGCTCTGCGTGACGGCGGCTGGCCTCCCCGGAGCCGTGCCTCGACCCCCCCGGAGCCGTGCCTCGACCCCCCCGGAGCCGTGCCTCGGCCCCCCCGGAGCCGTGCCTCGACCCCCCCGGAGCCGTGCCTCGGCCCCCCCGGAGCCGTGCCTCGACCCCCCCGGAGCCGTGCCTCGACCCCCCCGGAGCCGTGCCTCGGCCCCCCCGGAGCCGTGCCTCGGCCTCCCCGGAGCCGTGCCTCGACCCCCCCGGAGCCGTGCCTCGGCCCCCCCGGAGCCGTGCCTCGACCCCCTCCTCCGGCGGGCGAGCCAGGGCAGCAGCAGCGGCCTCCCGGGGAGGCACCTTCCCCGCCGGCCACGGCGCGGGGCAGCGCGTCGGGAGGGAAATGGTGATGGTCTGCGTCAGAGTTTAGTTCCCCGTTTGCTCCCAGGCTGGGGCAGTGTTTTGTTAAGCCTTCCCTGGGGTTCTGCAGAGCAGTTAAACCCGGTGTGTTTTGAAAAGAGGCCACAAGAGTGCAAAGAAGGTGAATCAAAATTTCATGCATACACCAACGAAAAGTTAAGTGAAAAATGAACACAATTTTGTGTTATGACGTAAAAGAAAAAGAAGTAAACACGACCTGAAACATCCTTAATATCAACAGAAAACAATGCCCGCTATAGACCACATCAGCAGAACTTTTTCGTCAGGTGAGAAGGTGGAGCCAGCTGCGTCCCAGCCGAGGGGACAGTGAAGCCCTGGCAGACGAGAGCACCGGAGTCGAGTACCAGTGAGCTCTGCCGCTGAGCCTCTTGTTCGAAACAAGTGCATGAAATGAACTTCAGTCTTCCGTGCCTGTAAGCAGCAGCTTGGATGTGGATTGGAAAGTCCTGGAGTAGTGGGAAAAACAGGCTGGAATTGTGCTCTCAGCATTGTCTTCCGCTTGCTTTCTGAACAAGCCCTGGTAATTTTACAGGCTATTGAATTGCTGGGCAGGTGGGAGATCCTAGCAGTGTGCCGTAATTCTGTACTTAAAGATTTTCCCTCCAGCGTGGATGAGGTTGGAGAAGATGAAAAATATTTCACTAGTGATTTTTTTTTAGCTTGATTTATTATTTGCCCTTTCCAGGTGGATCACATCTTCAGTGGGAGCCTAATGGCAAAGTTCCCTTGAAATCGGTGTGCTCTGCTGTTTTACAGCAGTTGAGGACATCTTCCAAGAAAAACCCAGTGAACAGAGATGGGGGAGCTAGCCAGCGAGCTTGGCACCGCATGCAAACCTTAATAGCAGACCTCCCTGGGAAAGACCCGGCAGGCTGTGAAGAAGCTGCTGCTCCGGTGGTGGACCGCTGGCTCCCGTCACGGGCAAGAAGCCAGCTCCAGGAAAGGCCAGGCAGAGCTGCTGCGGGGATGAAAGGGGTTATCGCGAGCTGGAGGGCGTGTTTGGGGAATTGCTGTGTGCCTCCGCCTCTCGTTGGGCGTAGGGGAAAGCTGCAGGTGTCAGACAGCATAATGCTCCTATCAGTGTTTTGAGCCTGGAAAAATGCTTTGTGTGTGTGTTCATCTCTCCCTTTCTGCATCATTAAAGCAATCTTTTGTGAAATGGAATAAAGCAGAAATATGAGGCCAGACTTTACGTTAGCTGAGATCTGCCTGCTGCTCTCCAGTGAATTCCTGGAAAGCGTTGATGTGACTTCAGATAATGCAGCACTAGAGATGAGGAATAAAATGCAGCGAAAGAGAAATGAAATGGGCTGAAAAGCATAACCATCCGCATTGTTTCGCTCAGTTTTCAAAGAGTGAGTTAGAAGCTGGGATGATGTTAGGCCTGTAACAGGGACGAATTTTGCTGTTAGCCTCAGCTTGTAAGGCCTGGAATTTTTACCTACAACATGCCATGTTCTTGATGCAGAAACTGGCCCTATATCTCAATTTCTGGACAGTCAAGGAATGGTGTTGCTTCCGAGTGGGAATATATATTTTGTGCCTCTCTGTGTAGCGTGGTCAGTGGTTCCTGTCCTGAGTCTTTGGTGAGGTGAAACGTCTCGCGGCAGAAAGAGGTGGGGAGCTCCTTGTGATCCTAGCAAGAATCCAGGAGATAAAGTGAAAATGATGGAGGAGAGAATTTTTCAAGAAGTGGCAACAGTATGGTCATACATTAGGCTTGCATGCAACTTTTATCGTCTTTAGAGCAAGCCAAATTTCTTCTTATGTAATTGGAGCAAACTTCGTCAGTCGGTGAAGTTGCATTATTTTCTATGACAAGGCTCATACATTCACAGTTACGCATCTGAATGCAGAAAGGAGGGGTCGGGACTATGAAAAATGAGCATCTGCAAACAAGACAGACGAGTCCTGCCCAGTCGCTGCCGCTTCGCGTTGTGTTGAAGCGAGGAGTCTGGAGTCGTGACTGTAGAGCTGCTGCTAGCAGTGGTTTGCGCTTGCAACCCGGAGCACCCACCTCTGTGCCGAGCACTTGCACGGGTTTGTTCAGCGGCTGCGGCCGCCAGGCCAGGGGTTACGGCTCTCATCCCGGGTATAACGCAAGCTTTGTTTTCCAGTCAACACAGGTACGAAATCCCACAGTAAACTGTGCAAAGTGACAGTACAAAAAGCACCAGAAAAGGTAACCGTACGTTCATGATTGCATCAAAATTCTGTGACGGGGGCCTTAAAATACAAGCAAAATCTTCCTAACAGATCGGGATTTTGCAAGAATCCCAATGAGGCTTTCTCAGCCTGACGTGCATTGCCAAGGTTCCCCTGGGACGCTCAGGAGTGACACAGTGACAGGTTGCTGCCTATCACTTGTTAAATCGGAATCGTTATTTCCATGGCAACTGCAAGCGTGTAATGTACTCAAGGCCTTGGGGCACTTTGGCGTATCTGATGGTTATGTAATTTTGTGTCTAGTCGCAACTGAATTTCACTTAGATAAAATGCAAGAGGTAATTTATGGCCCCTGGTTTTGATCCTTTGATAAATGAATGACCTTTCCAAGTTGTGGCTGTGTAGCGACTCAGCAAGTGTCTCGGTGCTGGGATACTTTGTGCTCCTTGTGAAGTTTACTGTAAGCACTGATGAAATGCTTGCTTTTCTTCTGCCAGCTCTTTGCTCCGCTGTTACGGTGGTGCTGTTTCAGCTCTCTCCTCTACTTGCCTTTGTCCTGAGAATTGAGTCCGACAGGTAATTCACAAAGCGATGAAAGGATTTCCTTGTTATCTTTCCAAAACCAAGAGTACCCAGCCGCCTACACAGCTCCTCTGCAAGACCCCCTCGGCCCCTTCTCCGTCCGGCGGAGCGAGGGCCCTCCTCGCGCTGCCGTGGCCCTGCCCGAGAGCACAGCAGCTACCCGCGGGGCCCGCACGCGGGGGCCGGAAACCGCTAGCAGTCTCTGGGAGCACGTTAAATGCGAGCACGCTTCACTAAGGCACGGGCAAGGTAAATGTTACCACAGCAGGTTTGGTGGGTGACTTTATAGAGACAGCGCTGCTCTTTTCTCAAGATCCTCTACTGGGTTCAGAGAAAAGGGTGATGTTCCACTTCTCTGTGTTGTCAGTGTCCGTGTCATGAGTCAGTGTTATGGAAAAATAATTGCCCTTTTCTTGCATGGTTAGGTGAGAGGGTTAGTTCCTCGACTAATTCTTCGTGTTGCAGCATGCAGAAATTTAGGAGAGGTGGTTTCAAAGGTTGTCATCTACGGATGGATCGATAATACGTAATTCCGTAATTAAGACCGTTGTTCTTCCTTTGTTCCCTTTCCCTTCCTCACAGGAAAATTAGCTGAATTTAGCTGATGATGTGCCACCTGTGGTTTTTCAAAAGCTCCCATTTTTTTATAAAATGGCAAAAAGTGCATCTCTGAAGAGAAGGCACCTGCAGCAAATAATTGGGAGGAAGGAGGCAGTGCCTTTTCCTCCGTGCCTAGGTCAGCAATGTATAGGAGGGGAGACATAACTGATATAAAAGTAGTAGCAGGGCATATATTCATGTTGTCTGTTTTAGCTGTATAAATCAGCAGATGTGAAATTACGGTAGTCGTATGAGGCTCCCTGTAGAGTCAGTGGAGAGCAGAAGAGTCTTCCAGAAGATGATTTGGAGTAGCAGACCAATTTTACTGCACCGAAGAGTTTATCTCCTTTTATCATCTGCTTTTATCAGCAGCGTAGAAGCTTGGATTTAGCACTAAATGCTGATGCCTAAGGCAAGCAGGATTAAAAGCGCTCAGCTTCACGGACTGAAGCAGGATACTCATGAGAGGGGGAGCTGTGAGTCCACCTCAATTTGATCTTTGGCACCCCTCGGTGCAGATCCCTTCTCTACTCGAGCAGCAGGGCGGCCGCCTCAACCCAGAACTACTGGAGTGGCCAGGGAAAGGATGCGCTACCAGCAGCTCCATCTTTTCACCTTTTTCCCTATCCAGGCTCTCAATTTTTTTCCTTTGTCTTCTCTCTTCTATCCCCCTTCTCCTGCTTCCTAGGCAAGCCTTTTTTTTTTTTTTTTTTTTTTTAATCTTTTATCTTTTACACCCAAAAATCCCAGCTACAAGGGGCAGGGAAATAGTCTTAACTGGAGAAAAGTCTCCAGCAACTATTGCTTGTTGGATTGATGGACCTAGTTATTAATTTGAGTTAGCCCCAGCTGCTTTTTTTTTCTCCTAGAGAAAAAGCTATACTAGCTTCTCGAAGCCAAGAACTGTCCTACAGACAGAAATGAGTCACTTGGCAGCCAAAAGGGAGCATTAAGTTCTTATCCACTGGGAAGGACTGAAGAGGTACAACACACGTTCTCCATCTCTTGTAATGCAAACCTAGACAGCTACATGGTTAGATGATGAATGCTGTTATGTATAAAAGGCTGGAAGTTACAATGGTATAGACGTAAAGGGCTCTTTCTGAACACAGCCATGCCATGGGTTAGCTCCATTTAAATGAAGTTAAGTTAATGCAAAAGAAGCACGATTCCCAAAACTTTTAGGGTCAGATAACTCCAGTATTTTGCCTAAATTTCATTAAAGAATGACCCTGCACAGGTTGCCCAAGGTAGAGCAGCAGTCTAGTGCTTTTCCCTCAGAATAGCTTAATTAAGCAAAATTTACATCTTTATAATTGATTCTTCTTCTACTGCAACTTTTATTGTGCACCAGCTGGGCATTTTGGAATTGAAACTTGTTTTCATTTATAAATATTGATGGAGGAAAAGGGGTGCTATTGTTAGGAGTACTAACTTCCTCGGATGATAGAATAGCATGTAATTGCTTTATTAAAAGTGTAACTTCAGCAGCATTTATGGAAATGCAGCTGGAAATAACATTTCTCCTTGACCATACAGGATCTATACTGCAGTCCCAGGTGGTTCTCCGGCAATTTGATCCAGAAACTTTTGAATTGGACTGAAAAACATCTGTTGAGTAGGTTTTGGAATTAAAGACTAAATGCTACAGTTTCAATGAAATTATAATTTGGGGGAAAAAAAGTAGTTTGTCTTTACTTTAGCTAGTTGATACGGAATTCAGAGTGCTGCTTTCCATGGAGATGTCACCGCTGGCTGGACTGCCTCTGTGGAGCGAGCCGGGGAGCAGCGCAGCACATCCCTGTGAGACCGGGCTGCGCGGACGGCTTCCCCCCGTCGTCTTCCCCGGCTCGGGCAAGGACCGAGGCTCTGGAGCGCTGCTGGAGGTAGGGGTGGGCTACGACGGTGTGACCTCCACGCTCTGCTGAGCTTTGGCGGGTGTGCTGGGTGTGCTTGGTCAGGCGTGCTGTGGTGTGTGCAATGTGCTTAGAGGACTCGGGGGTACCAGGTGAAGGGGTGTCCCCAAGGTAGCGATGCTGCTTGGCAGTGAGGCGTAAGGATGTCAGAAAGGCAGTGTTTTTTCTGGGTATCTCTGGCCTCTGCTACCCAGGTGGATCGCGTGTCTTGCGTTAGTCTCGCAAGGCAAATCCCTCCTCGCGGGTGAGGCAGAAGGGACCTGCATAGCAAATGCACTAAGTTCTCTTGCCTGTAACCGGCGGCTTTTGTCAGTGGAGAGATTTCTTTCAGTGGGTTCTACTTGTTCAGTCAAACAGCCTGACACATTAGAGCTTTCCCATAATATCGTTGTGTGTCTGCATTTTGTGATGCCTGCCCGGATCCCCTGAATGACGGGGATTCAGCTTTTCCAAAGGCAGATGAGAAACTTGGGCTGAGCCTGGTGGTAGTCTGTCCCTGGGAGGGATGTTTTCTGTTAGCATTTAAGATGAAAGAGCAATCCGATTTTCTTTTTTCTTCTAAGGTACAAAAAATTGATTTTTTTTCTTTGGTTTAATATTAGCAGAGTAAATTGCCTTCCCAGTTTCTCAGGTTTGCTTACCGTGTTATATTTAAACCGGAGGGTTAAGGGGTAGAGGGAGAAATCTGTGGAGATTTTGCAGTTCCATAAATCATAAGAATAAAACTGGTGTGCTTGAACGAGATCCAAGCAAGCAACAGCTTTCTGCTAATGTGTAATGTGATTACCTGCAAGCCCAGAGCTTAATTTTGTTTCTCCTAAGCATTCATCTGGGCAAGGCGACAGTTTTGAATTAGTGTCTGTGGAGCCGTTCTAGATTTTCTGGTACTGAAATAATTTTTCCTTCCCATCACAAACAAGTTCAGTGAAACCTACGTGTGGTGGCAGCTGATCTGCCTTGGGGGAAGGAGAGGATGAGAAGGTATCATGAAACCTGCGGGCTGTTTGCTGGTCCTCCTTTTGATCTCAGTGGTTCCTATCGGATATTTCAGAGGCAGCTAAAAGCAGAGGTCCTTGCATCCCTCGCTGGGGGGAATGGGTTAAACAGAGAGGGGAGAGACCGAAGTACCACTTTAGGGCTTTTAGAAGCACCTAAATTACAAAGTGTTAAAAATCAGTATTTCTTATATCTTACTAATTCTTTTTGCCTTTCATCTGAGCCTTTATTTCATTAAATGAATGTATCTGAGCCCACACAAAATAAAATCACTTTTTTAATGGAGGGGAAGGAAACAGTTAAAGAAAAAGAATTTTTATTTTCTAGCACAAAATAATAATTTACAACATGTAGTAAGTTGACACTATTTGCTGCTCTGTGTGGCAGTATTTTAGATCTAAATTAAATGCAACTCAAAATGCCCCAATAGAAAGCAAATTACAGGTGTTGTAAATACCATGTTTTATAGTTGTCCACTGTGTCCATTTTAAAAGTGATCCGATATTACTTTGGTGAAAGTCACTAAGTGCATCTGTTGCATAGAGTCTTGAAAATGTCTTTTGTGGTGTGGAAGAAGTGTGCAAGGCTGAAGAAGGTGGTACGTTGCTCATTAGCATTGCTCTTCTGACACACAACTGAGCTGCAGGGCCCTGGAATCGGTTTCTGAGACTTTCCCCTCTCAGGAGCGGTGTATTTGCAGAAAGGTCGAGCAGCTGCTCCGCCTGAAGAAAGAAGGGGTCTGACGGGACCTGGAAGGGGATCCGAGTCCGGACCGTGGCACTTCCCCCCAGGACATACCCGCTTTGCCCGGCCTGTGACTCCGTGAGCCTCAGAACTTGGCAGTGCTGAAGTCAAGGTTTAAAGGACGAAGTTAGGAATTACTAAGGAAGACAGATGTCTCTGAGGAGCAGAATCTGTGGCAAAAATTAGTAAGTGTAGAAAACAGCAGTTTTCCCCTGATCAATTGACACCACCTTAATTTTAAAAACAAAAGCTAGCTTTCACTAAGTCTTTGCATACATTTTTTTCTCTTAGAGAGAAAACCCCTTTGCTGCCTATGTGGATTTGCAATTGCATATGCTGCTAATGTCCAAAGCGTGTTCACTGCTTTACATGTTGATACTGCAGAGCCAAAAATCCTGCCAAGCAGCAGAGCGAGCAGGTCTCTGTTCACTCATTTTTTATCAGTCTACTGATAGGAGCAGTTTGATGCAGAAAGAAGTGGGGATATATGACACTCAGTGGTCTACTAAATCTATGTGGAGCCGGACCTTAAATGATACTTTTTTGTTTTGCTAAGATGTAAATACGGGTTTTTCAGAACTCTGGAGAAGATTTGGACATTCTGGTTCCATGAAATGTAACAAGAGATGGGCATCTTCCTCTGCTTCATGTTTCATTTTTGTGTTTTAAAGTTTGACTTTGTCTTGGTTTCAAAACAAGCTTTTCTTGTAGCACTTTTCATCTGAGGCAGAACCCCAGAGTACAAGGTATGCCACCAAAATGCAATGAATAGTCTGCTCCCACTCAGTGTAGCTTTTGGAGAATGTACACTTTTTGGAAAATAGATGGGGAAATGATATTGCAACGCACATTCACTGTAGGCTTAGAAAAAAACTTGGATTTCTCACCACTAGTATTTCTGCAGGAAATTGCACATCTTAGAGCTCTTTGTTCCTTCCTTCCTTCTCTTTCTGAAAATGGACGAGAATGGGTCTTCTAAGTCTTATCATAACAAAGTGATATTAAACCTGAAGTAAGTTCTCACTGTAACGTTAGGGCCAGCTGCTCTGATGACTGCTACAGGACACCTGCCTCCTCCTCCTCTGAACTCGGACCTGGGCTTCAGGAGTCTAACCCGGTCCTGTGATACCACGTTGTAATGGTGTCACAGACCCATACTGGAAGTTTTTAGGCTGTATTTCTAATCTTCTTTCCTCACTTTCACAAAAAGTTAACTGGAAAGATAAAACCTGGAGTGCTTTCAATCCATTAGCTTGGTGAAAATTGACTCTCAGGCACAACCTCGTTAATGAGATGTGTGTATTAGCATAATGCTAGGCAAGCATGAACGAAAACATGGATATGGAGCTATGGCACCTCTTACAGCTCTTTCTCCAAAACATCAGCACTGTCTTTTGCTGTTTCTGGTGTCCATAGTGGAAAATATACAACTCTTACGGCTTGTAAGGACCCATACAAGCTGATCCTGATGCTTTGCTGTCACGTTAGCCGTTCGTTTTGCTCGCGTTGTAGATGTGACTGCATGCGCTGCCGGGCTGCACCAGCATACGCGCTCCGTCTGCATTCGTGTCCGCGGGCCTCGCTTCCCAGGCAGGCTTCGTGCCGCGAGCTGCGCCGCAGCGGCCGAGCCGAGGGCCAGAACGAGCTGGGGAGGGGAAACGCAGCGCTCCAGAGCGAGCGAGGCCAGAGGGGATCTCGTGAGACATGGGACAGCAGGGATTTTAACAGGAAACAATCCAAGCAGATGTTTTGAAGAGTCCAGGTGCCTCTTTTGCACTTTCAGATGTTGCATGGTAGTAGCAGTGGCGTAGCTGCGACACGGAGAGGATCCGAGCAAGGCAACGCTATACGGCAGGATCATACTTCTCATTGGGAAACCGAACTGCTGCAGAGGATGTGGGGCAACAACTCATATGCTGTAAAACCAGAATCTCTGTTTAATCCACAGATTTTAATATCTACCAGAGTTGTGAATCTTACTCTTAGGCTTCTCTTTTGAGAGTACCTTGGTGTTCCCCCACGAGCATTGCGACTGACGGGGCAGAGACAGCCGTGTCGCTTTGCTTGAAGGTTTCTCCTACCGGTAGCTATTATTGCTGTACTTTATTGATTATTTTAGCAAGTTGTAGTGCACGTTAGCCGTCTGGTTCCATTCACACTCGCGTGAGATTTCTCCTCTCTTCTCCTCCGATCACATCCTGCATCGTTATTAAGGTAATCCGTGCCTGGCAGGATCACACTGTGTGTGAAAAGGATTAAGCAGTTGGACTCGAGATGCCTATCAGATGACGATTAAGAAATTTGAAAGAATTTGACGAAACAGTGCTGCTTTGAGCTTACGCTGCTTCCTGGCTACGGTGGGGTAATACTCAGATTCTGCAGGAGCGGATGGGTTAAAAGATGAATAATGGTGTGTTTTGCCCTTAGCGCTCTGAGAGGGTAGGGAAAAAAGACGTAGAAAGCAGGTGCGTGCACTGAAATTTCCAGTAGCACCCAAAAAGCACAGGTGAAAACACTGTGATCTGTCATGGAAGAAACTGGGCTGCGTCTGTGAAGAGCATTTCAAAGCAGCATGGTCTGGTGAGCTGCTGCATTTGCTCCTCGTCTCCCCGTGAGTGAAGAGCGATTGACAGGTTTTTTGAAATGTACCATTTGACAGCGATACCTTTTGGCTTTTCTCCCCCTGGAGATACGAGTAGGAAGAGGTCTACACTGCAGTGCTGCTCTGCTGTACCTGTTTATGTCCTTCCAGGGCCAGGGCCAGGGATCGTGCACTGTAAAATCCTTTTGAAGCTTGGGTATCAAGTCTGACGGTCACCAGTACAAGGTGTAAATGCAGGAAAATTTCATTTGATACTATTAAAATCTCACTGGATAACTTCCTATGGCTTGTGCTACATTGAAGGCCAGGTTAGATATCACACAGGTCCTTTTTTGGCTTTTAATTTGATTCAATTTAAATTCAATCTCCTTATGGTATTACCTATGACTTCTGGGATTCCCAAGGTGCAGAATCGTGCCTTGTTCTTCGTACCTGTATTCAGTTCTGCTTCTTTCAGCAGGGATTTCTCTCAGTTTTGCCATCCCCACTACAACCGCAGGGAACAAGCGTGACGATTTGTGTTACAGTATCACTGTTACTTGCTAATATCGCCCTTATAGGTAGGTGGTTTATTCTGTATTTTTGATCAGTCTGAACCAGTAGTTTTTTAGATCAGTCTGAACCAGTAGTTTTCTCCCTTGTAGCTGATATTTTCAAAGCTCTCCATTTTGACTTAAATAGGAGCAGAATTAAGCCTTTTGGGAGCAGAGAGTCAAATGAATGTTAAATGTGCTGAGGCGCCTGCTCAAATATGTTGTGGAAGCAATTGCGTGTTTTTGCTCTGTGGGCTGAGAAAACTGTATCATCTGAAGGATGAAGAGGTGGGAGAAGAGACTCGGTTCTGCTAGCAGTTTGTTCTTACATGCTCGAGTTGATCATGTTGTCTTGGCAACGTTCCTCAAATTTGCTCATGTGTCTGTGAAAGTTTCTAAAATATTAAAGATACCAGTCAATCATCACTAGCGGACTATGTTCTACAGCTTCCACAGTGTAAAAGTCTATATGAATGGCTTTTCTTGCGGCTTCCCGCAGTGTCTGCAACACTGGGCAGCGGGTGGGGTTCCCGTGTTCCCCCTGCCCCGGGCGCCCTGGGTACGGCAGCTCGGGCAGCGCCCGTCGCCGCGCCTGCGGCACTGCCAGCCCTGCTGCCTGGCGGGGCCCTCGGGTAAACGACAGCTGCTCACGGCTAGCTGCTTAGCCCGGGTGATTTATTATGTCTGTCGGATGTGGTGAGGTGCTGTCAAGGACGTGCGTCGCAAAATGTTGCCGTCCGGATCCTGTTCGGATGGAAGATGAGTTTCGCGTCTCCGTTAGTTGTGCTGTTCCTCTTCCCCGGCTGGTGCGTCTCCTGGTCGCGTCACTGGCCCCGCACTGGGGGTTAATGGGGCCCACACACCTTTCTGGGCTTCGAAACGGGGAGCCGACCCCTCCGTGTTTCTGGTGCCTACTGTGTGGTTGTTACCAGCGGCACCGCTACCAGCAGCAAGCGGTCCTTGCTGCCCCGTCTCCGCTCGGAGTACCTGCGTGGCCCGCCGGAGCAGGCGCCCGGTGCTCGGAGGAAGGGCCGCGCGGTGCTTTCTGTGCAGCCCGCGGAGCCAGCGAGGAACAGGCTGCTCAAGTAGCCCCGAGACCTAGTTACATAATCGCTTTGCTGTTTTTGTGGAGAGTGGTTTTTTTAATTAAAATCTGCATTTCATGATTTATCATTTTGACTCAATTGCTCCTTATCCTCTATGGACATTCTGAGTGCTGATAATTTTAATTAAAAAAAGCCAGCAGATGCCTAACGTGAAAAATATGAAGAAATGATATTGTATTCCTGTTTAAATATAGTAATTGCCCTGCTAGTGTTTTGTACTTTACTGATATTTCATGTTGTAGTGTTTCAGACTATCCTTAATAAAAGAAAAGATTTTCGAAGAGAGGAAGATTAGCTGCTGCTTCCTCTGAAGTCTGATACACAAATTCACGGAGAAAAAATTCCCATTGACTTCAAGGGCTTTGGATCAGACCCACACGACTAAATTCAGCAACGCGTGTGAAGTACCTCATTAACCTTCAGCATGTGCTCAGATCGCTCTCCTCACCAAAGCACGTAGCACTCGCCGAAGCTTGAGTGTATGATTAGCTGTCTGAAGTATCTGAAGAAAGACCAAAGCACCACCACTTCTAGCTCGTGTTACCTGCCTAGTGCTGTCTCCTCGGTTGCCTCCACGTGCGACTCTGTTTTGTGCAAAATGCTAAAAAGTCAGCTTTTATTTTCAGTCTTAGTTGGATTTCTAACGCAGTGATGATACAGAAAGACAGGGGGACATAACACTAAAAACATTTTAATGAAAACTATTCGTTTTGAATTTGACTTCTAACAATTTTTTGGTTTATAACAAAAAAATTCAAGATGAATTGTAAGCCTGAGTTCAAATACGGAAATTGAATTTTAAAAAGTTTTTTAAGAACTCTAAATTTTATTAAAAAGCAAATCCAACTCGCAACATGAAGCCAGAGGAATTACTTTTCTTTTTTGGAAAATTTGGGCTCACTGAAACATTTTTCATCTGGAGAAGTGCTGTTTTGGGAAATATCTGCTCAGCTCTAATGCTGATATATCATTAAACAGTGTTTTGAAAGGAGAGCAGGCAATTAATGTTCCTCTGGTTCATTATACTAAAACACAGAACAAAGCAATTGCAGTCAGTTTTGCTTGTGACATTTGAGCATTCACTTAGAGCTTGAAACGTTTCTAGCTGAGGAATATTTACAGTTACAAGAAGGCAGATATAACTGAGCATTTTTCCCCTTGCTTTTTAAAGGACCAGCGTTCATTTAGGGTTCTGGGAAAGATTCTGTGGTTCTGAAGGCGAAGAGGAGCGCCGGTCTGTACGTGGAGAGACCTCCCAGATCACAGCGGCACAGCTCGACCTAAGCTGGCCGTAGTGAAGGAGACCGCTCAGGTCCGACCCGGGGCGCGTGCCATCGCCCAGCCCATGCTTTACACTCCGGTGCGTTCGTCAAGACGGCGCGTTTGCCAAGGGTGTTTGAGAAGGGCCCGGACCCCACCCTGCAGGTTGATTTAGAGTGATATAGCTTCACCTTTGTGTTTTCCTGGTGGATAGACAGGAGGAAAACCCCCACAGCGGGATGTGGACTTGTTGAAGAAGTCACTCACCCTCTAGCTCTTCGACCCCCTCGTCCCGCGGGGGTTGCACCGCACAAGCCGCCCTGCGGCAGCCGTCTCGCCTCGGCGGGGGAGCGCGAGCACGCGGCGCGTTTCCCGGAGGAGCAGGCAGCCGAGCAGCAGCGCGTTTGCCCTCCCCGGGAGTCCTCTCCAGCGCTTGATTTGCATTTGCCTGCTCCAGACAGGATTTGCCTCCGCCCCAGAGGCACCGTGCGGTGTGTGAAGTGTTCAGCAGGCATGTTTGTAATAATTAGCTGATTTTGACTGCTCTCCGTCGGGCACGCAGCAGGTGAGGGATCTGACACTGATGTTCAACAGCCCCCTAAGCTTGCTCTGACGGCCCCCGCTGAGGAAACCTGTAGGGCCTGTTCGCAGGTAGAACAGGGCAGCAGGCAGCTGCTCGTTGTGCGGGAGTGTGGAAGGACGGATTACGCTGTACGGAATCGTATGGAGGACCGTGTCCCCTGAGTGCCAAGTCCCTGCCGGCTTCGGTGCTGTCCTTCTCCTGGCCTCCGTGCGCGCGAAGGTGCGGTGGTGTGGCCGGTGCGGACGTGCTACCCGGCAAAGCTGCTCTCGAGTCCAGCGGTGGGAATCGGCTCGGCTGGCGGAGATGCAGCCCTTGCTGGCAGTCTGGGTGCTGGGTCCGTACGTTTTCTGTCACTCTGGATTGCCGTGCAGCTGGGGCCAAGCGACCTGCAGAGCATATTCACCTGGTTGCTGGCAGCAGTTAAGTCGTCTGTCGTATCCCGCGGCACGTCTGCTGATACTGCTGTGCTGCCTGGGAATGAGGAGGAGTGGGTAGTCAGGCCTTCGTACTCTAACAGGAGCAGTTAAAAAAACATCACAGATGCAGGATTTGTTCTTCCTCTGGCTTGACCTTCTCCTTTCTCATTCTTGACTCTTCCAATTGCCATGGAAACCACATTTTGACTTTTGTCCCTTGCCTCTCTCTTTCCTCCTCCTCTGCTGCCCCTGTTAATCACCTCCTCGCTGTTCAGGCTGACGCGCCCAACAAGGATGGGAGGTAGAGGCTAGGGTGACTCGTTGCAGCACCAGCCACCCCAGAAACCCCCTTTTTCCTGTGACATTTGAGAGAGGAGATGTGCTTCCGTCATTGCAAGCCAAGTTCAGTGCCGCGTGATGATGTAAACCACCAGATTGTTGTGATTACTTTTCTCCTTTTCTCTCTGCTACAGTTCACATATGAATTTATCAGCTAGGAGAGCTTGTGTTGTTAGGTTGAGAGGCAGTTATGTTAGTCCAGAGTCTTAATGTTTCAGGTGCTGCAAAGTATTAGCTTTTATCCTTAGCTGATATTAAGAGAACAGCTATTATGCTTGGTCAGAGGAACATCTGGATATCTAATATATTGTCTTAAGATCCTCTCTATGGTTACCTGCTAATGCAGAATTAAAATTTGTGGGCTGTTAAATGCATGGGAGGAATTATGTTTCTTACAGAGGTCCCTGAGGCTTTCTGCCAAGGATGCATAGTAGCTTTTGGTGCAGAAGCCCTTGTGAACCCATTTGTCTTTTGGACCTGAAACGAAATGAAAGTCTGAAAAACTGCTGATATTGCTACATTAGCTTCAATTGTTTATCTGTGAGACCAGCCTGGAGGAGAGGGTGAGGGGGGAAAGCATGACTTAAAAAAAAAAAAAATGACAAAACAGATTTAAATTCGGCTTCTTTTTTGGTTGGACGGCTGTTTTGTTTTGCTTTTTTTTCTCCAGATGATTTTTCTGCTGCTTTTGGTTACCTCTCCATGGGTTCATTTGCTTGGCAAGCTTTGAAAGGCAAAGAGTGAGGAGTGCTTTCGTGCCAAGATGGTTTCTCCAAGTTCTCACTAATCCATACTTCGTAGTAGCTTTATCAGTAATTGGTTCGAGTATGTTGGCAGTGCTTGATAGCTTTCAGCTGGGTTTGTACAGTCAAACACATTTTCATAATCTACAGAATATTGTTCTCTTTAGATCTTGTTTGTTTTTTTTTTCCAAAATAACTGCTTTTTCAAACATTTCAGTGCCTCATGTTTGCTGTACTATCACAATAAAATTCATGTTTAGCTTAGGTAATGTTTAGGAGTAAACCCCATACATGTACTGTGCTGCTTTGTAATTGCAGAGAGCTCAGCTCCGTACTTCTCCATGCACATGGTTAAGAAAGGAGGAACCACCACGAAGCTGGCCTGCTTGTGAGTGCTGTCGGTGTCCGCATAGGATGGCACTTGGTGACTAGGTTTCTGGCTCCGATACCCGTTGTAACGTCAGTGACTCGTGTCACCAGACGCAGTATTTCACCCTTGCTGCTGGTAAGGTGCTTAGCCAGCAGGACTGCAAAGTTCTGTGGCACAAACAGCAGTAATTGAATTTTGGGGTGATTTCCCTTTACCTACGTGTGTCAGCCTCTTTCAGCACTCCGAAAATCCTGCAGCTCAGCAGGAGAAGGCGGCAGATACCATTTAGCTCTGCTGAACGTAATGACGTGATGGCTGGGGTTGGACATTTCTCTCCGTTGCAAATCAGGCTGCGACCATCGAGGCTGTTTTGCGTGGAGCCAGCAATGCTACGTTACAGTCAGCTGGCCAGGGTCCACGTGGGATTTGGATATCCGGGAAAGGCGAAACTGAAGGAAGCTACGAATCTTCATGTACGTAAAGGCGTAAAGGTTCTGCATGCAGACAGTGTATAAACTGCCCTGCATATTGACCTCGCTTGGGATAAAATGCCCTAAGCTTACAGCAAGGGAGAGCTAGGGCAAAGCACCCAACGGGACAGCTGTGCGCTGTGGGAGGTTGCCCAGGACAGCGCTGGAGTGTCCGGCTGCTGGAGATGTGGACGAACAGGCTAGGCACAAGGTCCGTTGTCCTCCTGCTGATGGGAAGAGCAGGTTGCGGGTGCTGGGGGCAGCAACGGCAGCTCCGGGCTACGAGCTGGGCTGGCCATGCCCTTCCTTGCCTGCCATGCGTGTCGCGTGAGCTCAGCTGGAGATTCCCGAGTCAGGGAAGGGCTGTGAGAAGGCAGGGAGAGTCATCCAGCCTCTGGGGGATGGGCGAGATGACCTCTTCAAGATCCTTTACAACTCATTTGCTAATAATACTTGGGTGAGGATTAATGATATTTTTACTTCTAGGCTCCAAGCTTAAAGACAACCTAGCTGTAGACAGTGGATTTGCACTTACGTTTAAAATATGGTACGTCCTTAATAGCGTGCTTGCTTAGGACTCTGCTGCTATCTGCTAGATGTCTCAAGACGTTGCCCTTTTCAGCGTGGATGGCGTGTAGCGACTGCTGATCAGTCCGGCCTCGTGCAGAGGGGACGTGCTGCGTGCGCATTGCTACTCCGTTCAGCTAACACAGCCCTCCCTCAGCAGGACCCTTGGCTTTTCTGTGTGTACTGCGTAGCTGTGAAATCACGTACCTCTGAGCTGTAGCAGGACAAATCCCAAAAAATAATTTCCTCCCCACGGGAGGTGGGGTGGAGACGGCTATTGCGTTCTCCTCAGTTTTGACGAGCCCTTTTATCGCACTGGTTTTGTCTGATGCAACCAAAAACTGCTGACCATCACTGCGTTATTTCCAGATGTCGGCAAAGCGCAAGCGTGTCATCATGGGGCGTGAATTAGCCTCCGTTACTTAACATCATTACTGAGATCAGACCTTTCGGAAAATAGCTGTGACCTGATTCAGAAAAAAGCTTTGATTTATAAGTGCTCCGAATATGATGAGACCGTATCACGAAGAATAGGGTCCCAAGGGCGAGCAGCAGGGGATGTTAATGAACCTCGCATTGCGTCCGGGGTTGGTGCTGGGATTTGGGAGCATCCAAAAGCCGGCAGGAAAAACCCTGCTTTCCTCGCGGCAACCGGAAAGCGCGGCGGCAAGAGCGGGGGGCAGGTTTGGACCTTTTAACGTACAGGACGAGCAGAGGACGCTGTTCTTTCTGCTGGGGAAAGGGAAGCTTTCGAGATGGGACAGAGCAGGGCAACTTTATTAAGGCCCAGGGCTACTTTTGGGGGCGTTCCAGCTTTGCTGTTAACTTTCTGCGCAAGTGCCGTGCACATGCGCACGCAGGGCCAGCTGCGCGCTGGCCTGGGTACCCAGCAGCCGAAGTGCTCGCCAGGCTCACCGTGGGCGGCCGTAAGGCAGCCGTCAGTCGGCTGGTAGCTGGTGCTGCGTTGGAAACTGTCTTGTTCTGGCCGCCTTGACCTCTCTCCTCCAGCCCAGCTCGGCTGCCTGGAGGTCCCAGTTCAGGGCCAGGGAAAAGACAGAGAGGCTTGTTCAGAGTCGCACAAGCAGTCTGGGGCAAAGCTAGGCGCGGAGGCCAGGTTTAAGTCCCTTGAGCCCCTCTCTAAAAAACACCATGTATTTTTAGACTTTCTGTGGGGTGGCAGTTTTGCAGAGGCTGTGTAGGCGGGAAGCAGAGTTGCTGGCAAGTGGCCTGAGCTCGCTAGCAAGCTGGCGGCTGCCCCAGGCCCTGGGTCATGCCAGCAGTGTTGGCAGCGACAAATTCCCCGGCCCGCGAGGGCTGGCGTGGGGAGGACCGGGGCCCGGCGGCCCCTGCACGCTGTCGCTTGGGGAAGGGGCGAGACCTACGCACCCCGCAAGAGAAGCGTTTTCAGCTGCCTTTGCGTTTCACAGCACGCAGCGTGCTTTTCTCCCTGGTTTTATCATTCCTTTTTAAATCTGACCACTGCAATGAATAATGTAAAGGAGCGTTTGCCATCTGAGGTAGGGCTAATTAAAATGTTAAATGTGACTTTAAATGGAGCACCTGCTGCTGCTTCGTCGTGTTGCTTATCAGGGCTTCAAGACCAGGCTGGGTAAAGCCCTGAGCAGCCTCGTCCGATCTCACTGTTGACCCTGCTTCGAGCAGGAGGACGGACCAGAGACCTCCCGCGGCCTCTGCCAGCCTGCTGGGCCTGCGAGTGCGAATCTTAGTAACCCTTCAAGGCCTCTAAAGAAATGATCTTGATGCTGGTGGATCTGTGTCCTGACGGAGGGAGCACGAGAAGGACTGCCAGTTAGTGTGTGCTGCAGCCTGCGTTGCGCTGGGAAGCAGGCTGGGCAGCTTCTCCCGCAGCCGTCCGTCACCGCGGCGGTGAGGAAAGCTGTGTGCTGCCGCCAGGCTTCGGCGCCGGCGGTGCTCGTGCTGCTGGTGCCTGGACACCGTCACCGCTTCTGCACGCTCTCGACGATGGGGTGGAAACCCAGCTCCGAGTCTGTCCTCCTGGAGGGAGGCGCGTGTAGGAAGGGGCTGATTGCAGAACAGGTATCTTCAGCACGGAGCAATCGCGGTTTGATCGTGCTTGGTATCTGCAAACACAGTGAGGTCTGTAGCACATTTCCCAGATGATTTAGGGCTGCCGGTTTCATGGAAGTGCAGATAATTTGGGGGCACATTGGTAGGGAGCTGGAAGTAGGAGTGAGGAACACGTATGGATTTGGGAAATGTTTCAGCTCATTTTACTAGTTCCCCAAAAAGTCCTCGTCAAAAAGAGGACTGCTGTCACTAGAAGACTGGCAGCCTGGCTTAGAGGGGATGTGAAGGCAACTAGATGGGAAAAAAGTCTTAGAAGTGCCTGATATATACAAAATGTAAGACAGGGGCAGCTGGTGGTAATGAATTTAAACCATAAACAGTAAATGTGGAAATTCAGGGAGATGAGGATTGACAAAAGCTGATATCTAAGTCATTGGCAAGAAGGTTAGAAATCCTATTTTGTTTTTCTTTTTTAAAGGTACGTTTAAAACTCAAGAGGTACCTGGCAGGGGCAACAGTCTGTTCCTAGGAAATGGTAATGCTGTCGGTGACAGTAGAGGAGGGGAAATAACGACTCAGTCGTGTGTTCAAGCTCGGGTACAGGCTTTTTGAGGTTGCATTTGTAGTTGTAAAGGAGCTGGCCAAGGACTGATGCTGTTTTGTTTGGGTTTTTAATTTTTTCACTAACTTTGGGAACCCTCGGCGAATGCCAAGGCGCTAACAGGGAATTCCTGTGTTAGTATTGGACAGACAGAAGAGGATTGATCCAGGGAAATAATATTCAGGTAAATGTAAATCAGCTTGATACCAGACCCAGACAAATCAGAAGAAGGGCAGATAGGTGATTCTGGTAGTAGTGCACTAAAATAAAGAGCTCCTTTAATGCCGGTTGGCATTGGCTTGTAGAAGATAACTCCTCTCAGACTTACCACCTTTCTAATGATGATATAAGTTTGTTTGATCAAAGAAGTAGTGTTAATAGAGCATGCTGGGTATCTTGCAATGTTTTGACTGAGAAGCTAGACCAGTGTAAGATGGACTTTGCTCCCGTTAGTTTTCTCTCTGGGTGATGGGTGGTGAGCTATGGGAGCAGCTGAGCCATTACTGTGCCGGCGTGCTTGTAGAGGCATCCTGCGATGTTTTCTCAGCGACCCGAGAGACACCTGAGGTTACTGGCAGATGCTCGCCGATGCCGCAGCCGCTCTGGGGTGACGGATGGTGAAGGGGCCGGGGCGGCGCTGCGGCTGTGCGAGAGCGAGACGCGCTGCCTCGTGGCGAAACGCACGTTTCTGTGCCGAGCAACAGAGAAGGCAGCAGGCTGGTGCGAATGTGGCGAGAAATTTCTTTCAAAATTTAAGAGTCAAAAAACCCGTAATTGCTTAATACTTGTAAGTGGCTCTCGTCCCTCGGAGTCCCAGTGGCTTTGCTGGCCGGCCGAGCCCCCCGGGCCGCTCTCCGCGCGGGGGCAGCAGGCCGAGCACGGGAGACCCCCGGCAGCCGGCAGCGTGCGCAGCTCGGCCTGGGGACACCGGCCGCCGGCCCGGCGGGCAGCGGGGCGCAGCCCTGGGAGGTCTGGGGCACGCCGGGCGCCTCTCCCGGGCCAGCGGCACCAGGAGGCCGTGCGGTGCAGGGGCCGGGCACGGGGCTGGGGACGGGCGCGGGGCTGCAGCCGCCCTCCCTGGGCGCACGGTCGCGGCGCCGTGGGTAGCGTGGAGCCGGGCAGACGTGCTAGGAATGAGCTGATCATCTGAGCGAATCTCCTTTCCCCACTTGAATTAGGAGGATAGGATGCTTCTCGCTGTGATGACACTCCAGCGCGGCTCGTCCTCATCAGCGCCGCTGAGGTGCGGTGAGTCTATTTGCAGGATCTCAGGGGACGCTAATCAAGTTGTCTTCCACATCCTCGTTAGCAGCGCTTTTAAGGAGACGCTAATGCAATACTTCACTGTGTCAATTTTCTTCATTTTGGGTAGGAGGGGGAGCATTTTGGGTCACCAGTTAGTACACAGCAGTAGATCTTGGAGACAGTTGTCTCACCTATTCCAGCAAAAGCACTAGCAGAATACCAACAACTAATGAGAGCTAAATGAAAGCTGAATAAGAAATTCATCCTTTTCTTAATTCTGAGAAAGCTGAATTGACCAAAACGGAGTTGAATGTCTCCTATGTGAATAACTTGGTCATTGGTTATCGCCTAGAGAGCCCAAACAGGCGAGGTGATGCTCGCCCTGCAAGCAGTATGCTCAGCCGTGACCGCTGCGCCTGCACCTCGTGGCCCTGCAGACACCAGACAAGGTAAGCGGCCTTGTCCCGGCCGTCACCACCGCTGTTCTGCGGGGCAGGAGATCGGCTTCTCCGGCGCAGGATCGCGGTGCAGTGCCAGCCTGCCTCTGTGGCCTGCCTCCTCCCACCCTCCGCAGGGCCAGGCTTTCCATGGGAAGGGTGCCTGGAAACCTGAGCCTGGAGTTTGCTCCTGGAAAGCTTGTATGTAGTCTGGGTAATATTGAGGGAGAGGGGTGGACACTTCTACGGGTGGTGGAAAGTAAGGATATAAGAAAGCATCTGTAGTTCGTTAGGACAGCAATCAGCAGGAATAAGGGATCTCAAACTGCTTATACATGGCTCTGTGCAGTGCAACTAGAAACATGTGCAATGTGCTTGGTTGCAAGAGAAGTATGTATATGATAACCTAGCCCTTTCTTTCTTATCGCCAAGCGAGTTTGCATTGAAAGCAATACTGCAGCAAAAACGGCGTCTCTCACTCCCGCAATGGTGCGTTTGTGGTCACAGCGTGTCAGGGGGGTTTGCCAGAACTGATAATTAGATTCACTCCTCAGAGCGCCAGGCCCCGATTCTGCCAATGCCGTGGGGTTGGGCTTGGGCTTGGTTTTGTGGTGGCCAGGGGCGTAGAACGAGTGCCCCAGGAAAAGCTGTGCATGTGGGTGACTTACCGCAGTGCTGGGACCTCGGAGAGCCCCTCGGCAATGCAGCGTGATGTGCTGAAGCTACGCTTTAGGGCCTTCATCCGTAAATTGCATTGTAAGCTGTTAGGAATTGATCCCAAGGTTGAATGATAGGGCATCATCAAAACAGCTTTGAAGAACTGGGAAAGGTCTTCGTGGACCGCTTCTGCACACCCGGTACTGTGCAAGCGGAGTGGCTGTCCTGCTCAGCCCTGCATGCCGTGCTGAGACCCGGGGCACTCGTTACGTCCAAGAGACGAGGCAGCTCCCAGCTGTTGTCTTCCTTTTTCTTTCCACAGCGTTTGCTGGGCTTTTCCTCTAATAAACCCACGTAACTTCCAGGGGGGGTTTTGGACTGCGTCATACATTCGTTCCCATCTCCTCCCCAGTTTGGTTGAGTCAGGTCAGCCTCAGCGCGCGTGAACGTGGGCAGCGCAGGGTGAGGGGAGCCTCCGAACCTCCTGGGTTTCGCCACGGCCCCTCGAAAGCCCTGCGTGGTGCAGCGGCCATGAATCACTGCAATCCTTAGATTATGAATTGTTAATGAGCGCGCAGAAGAAACAGAATGCAAATGAAAAGTGGATTTCATTATTAAAACAATTTAAAGCTCATCTTTGAGGATAATAAAATAAGGACTGATTTTTCTATAATGGAAAATAAACAAATCCTAATCATTAACCTGAAGTTACATCTTTCTTACAAGAAGCAAAAATACTCAGGCACTGCTGTTCTCCTTGCACTGTATTTTAAAAGCACAGAAAACCAGGGCAAACGTTTTCAGAAGCCGATCGGTGAGCGAAATGTCTCTGCAGCATTGCACACGTGTCGGCGTGCACCTTCGTTGCGGCAAGCGTCCCCGCGCTGCCGCCGAGGAGAGGCCGGCTCGGCAGGAGAGGGAGCAGTGGCCACGCAGGAGCCTGGGAGCAGGTCGGAAGATAAGAAATGACGAAGCGGACTTGGCTGCTCTAATAAGGAGAGCTGGAGGAGAAAAAGAAAAATGATAGAAGAAGATGGAAGGGTTGTGACAGCGCTGCAGGGTGGGAAGCGAGGGCAGAGCGCGTGGGGTCGTGGAGAGCCGCACGCCCACGTCACGGGAGGGTTTTAACGCCCCGGCTCTTGGCCAGCACCGGCAGCGCTGCATGGCAGGGAAGCGTCAGGGCTTCTGGCGGTTCCTGCAGGCCTGTTTTCTTCCTCCTCTCTCTTAAGCAATCGGTAAGATGGGAGGCTGGAAATGAGCACTGGGTGTCGAAAGAAGGACCCTTCTTCTGAGCAAAGATGGTCACTGTAGCATCGGCTTTGTTGGAGGTGCTCGCGAGGAGATGTTCAAAGGCGGCGGCACAGAAACACGGGATTTTTAAAAGGTAGATGTGAGGGAACGTGAGACGAGTGGCGTGAAAGCAATTGCAGAAGTATTGTCCAAAACCCCCAGAGCGGCGGCCCGTGAGGAGGAACCTGTTGGCTCAACTGTTAGCGGTGGCAAAAGAAGCCACCTTGTTCAGCAACAAAATTAGTGTTTAATCCGGAGCCAGGTTGGACGGGAGAAAACGGAGCGATGCAGGCGAGGGAGGGTGTGTCAGCCCGGGGCGTCGGGGACGGTCTTTGCCCCCTTTCGCGGTTCCCGAAGCGAGAGCCGGCCCTGCTGCGCGGTGCTGTGTCCCGCTTTCACCGCCGAGCAGCGGGGAAGGAGGCTGCAGCTGAACAGTGCTCAGGACGCAGGAGAAATGAGGCAAAATAGATAACGTCCCCCTTAGTAAAATGAGCGGTGGCTAAAAAAGCAAGGTGGAAAGCAAAAGCTTGCAGATTTGAATAAGGTCCGAGCTGCTTTCTGTGCAAGACTGCCATTTGTAAAAAGTTAATAAATGAGAAAGAAAGGTCTGCCGTTTTTACAGCGTGACTGGTGAGCGTTTACGGAGGGGCGCCGGGACGCGTCGGCAGCGGCAGGCTGCCCACCACGTTCCTCCCCGGGCGCCGCGTGGAGAGCTCGGCGGCGAAGGCTGCGTTTCGTGGCCGGCGTCGCCTGGAAATAAGTCAGGCACCGCTCTCGGTCACGGATGCTGTTTCGGAAAGGGACTCGGTCGTTAGGCAGATTGTAAAGAGAGATCTCGTCAAAACAGCTCGTGTGATTTGGAGCTCCCCGGCTGGCCGCAGGCAGGTAACTCATCCTTGGCCTTGGGGAGGTTTTTTTGCAGCAGGGACGGTTGTTTTAACCCGCAGAATGAAGCTACGGCTAGGCAAAGTAAATCTCTGCAAAAACGCTGGCCTCTTTCTTAGCTACGTGGCCCTTCCTCTGGGTGTTTCTGTGTTTACTTCATTATCGCTGGTAAAGTGCAGGGGAAACAGAGTGCCTGAGTACAAATAATGGTCTTCTAACCCCTGTAATCTTTTATGGTGTATTTCTTCTCTCCAGATATTTCCCTGAGCCCAATTCTAGGTTTAATGCAATGAAGATGGTTTTAAAAAATGGTAGGAGAAGCTTCTTCAGGTGTAGCGTAGCAGGGAATACCGCAGCAGGTTACAGACACAGGTTTGAGACGAAGGAGGGTGCAAACAGAAAAGCAGTAGTTGTTCTGCAAACGGAGTTTGGCTTATTTAACGGCGAGAACGAACGCTTACCTGGGCACTGCCAAGGCCTGTGCTCCTCAAAAAGGAGCGAAGAGACACGTTTTCGGTTGGTGTGAGTCCAAGTGGTTTCGTGGAGGTTGTGCCTCTGTGCCCAGCTTGTGTTTTCCACCCGTGTGGGCGTCAGGGGTGGTCTCACCTGAGAACTTGCTGCGAGTTCGGTGCAGCATCATCGCAGGGTGGGAGCCCCGGTCCTGCCGCGGGAGGTGACCGCATGACCTGGCTTAGGAGCAAAACTGCCCCCAAATTCCCCAAACAAGCCGGGCAAAATCACAGAGCGTGGCTCACCGCCAGAAAGAGGCCGTTGTCGGGAGCTCGGCGTGCTGGCGGGTGGTCCTTCGCTCAGCTCGGATCCAGCAGCTTTGCTGCTGGGCAGGGTGATGGGGGGAACAAATCCCGGTAGCAGGATATCAAGAAACCGTGTCTGTAGGTCACGCGGAAGGGCTTGCTGACGGGGGTCCAGCCTGGCACCTACGGGTGCCACGGGATCTCTTCCCCAGACCCTGCAGCCCTGCGAAATGGGGGCTGGAGGCTCTGCCAAGCCGCAAGTACTGCAGCGTGGGTTTACGGAGGAGCGGGGATGCCGCAGGAGTTGCAGTCCTCCTCCCCGCTTTAACACTGTTGAAAATGATTCCTGTGCCACGCAATGGAGGAGACACCTCGCAGCCCTTCACCGCTGCTGTAGCTGTACCTCGCACGGCAGAAGGGGTATCGCTGGTACAGAGCCGTCTGAGAGCAGAAGTAGCCACAGCCTCCTTCCCTGGGGCTGAGTTATGGGGAAGGAGCCCCACGTTTACCCACCACCTACCAGCTTTGCTTTTTCAGGGAGGCAGGAAGCAAGTGTATCGTCCTGCACATCGTGTCTTTAAACCTGGTCCAAGGTTCAGGGAGATACTAAAAAGAGAAGGCAAGAGGGCTCTTATCCTTTGCAAGAGCCCACGGGGGCCTCCTAAAGCGTGGCAGAGCCTGGGACAGATGTGCTGCAGAACCGGGCGCCGTTGTCCCTCCGGGTCAGGGGAACCACGCCAGCCTACTGGGACAGATGTGCTGCAGAACCGGGCGCCGTTGTCCCTCCGGGTCAGGGGAACCACGCCAGCCTACTGGGACAGATGTGCTGCAGAACCGGGCGCCGTTGTCCCTCCGGGTCAGGGGAACCACGCCAGCCTACTGGGACAGATGTGCTGCAGAACCGGGCGCCGTTGTCCCTCCGGGTCAGGGGAACCACGCCAGCCTACTGGGACAGATGTGCTGCAGAACCGGGCGCCGTTGTCCCTCCGGGTCAGGGGAACCACGCCAGCCTACTGGGACAGATGTGCTGCAGAACCGGGTGCCGTTGTCCCTCCGGGTCAGGGGAACCACGCCAGCCTACTGCTGCTGGGTCCAGCCTTGGGCAGCTGTGGCGGTCCAGCACGATGCAAAGGGATTGCAAAGTACTGTTAATGGAAGAAGTTTGTGCTTGACATAGCGTCTCTGCTACTTCCACAGTTCTACGCATCTTGCTCTGCTTGTGTTTTCTTTGTGAGGAACAAATAACTGGGCGCTTGGGGAAGGCTACGCAAGTGATTCTTTCTGCAATTATCAGTGTCTGTCTTAATCTGCAAAATCAGGTGATTATCATCCTCATAAAAACAAATGACATCTTTGGGGACAGATTAATTAAGGGGAAAGATGTAAGTTGGTGTGGTAAATCACTCTCTCAAAAAAAGAAAAGTGACTTCCCCAGAATTATACCTTAGTAGAAGACACATGCTGCTCTGTCTTAGGCAGTTTTTCCCATCATCATAATTGAGACTACAGAAGATATTAACCATTGAAAACCTCTAGAAGTTATTTAAGCGAGAGCACACAAATTATCCTAAATTCTCCTGATTTCTGTTGTTCATAATTTCTGCTTTTGGCACTAAAATAGAATGGAAAATACACTACAAATAATACCTCAACCAGAAAAATATATTGTGAGCTACTCTAAGAAGGGGAAAAAAGCCTCTGTCAGTGGTTGATGATCTAATCTTGCTAGAATATTTTTACTAAATAATTCTAAAAGTGTGTGATTTCTACGAGGAAAGTTCTAATGGTTGGGTGGCTTCTCCTAAGATTGTTTATCTGTTCAAAGCATCAGCACAATATTCACGTAAACTTCGTACTTTTCTTGGTAATCACTGCCACATCTCGGTGTAGGGGAAACAGGTATCCTAAAATTTAGAGGTAGATTTCCCCATCGAATTGGTCTAGTTACATTTGATTGCTGTGGTGCCAGAGCTGGGCAGAGGCCGGGGGCAGGCAGACGCTAGGTTTTGTGAGCAGGTCTTGGAAGCCAATATTGACGTGTCCTTCTTGCCCGAGGAGGAGCGATGGTACCTGCCCTGAGCACGAAGGTAGGCAAGGTGCCTCCTACTTTGGTGGCGGGGATTTAGAATGAGTTTTTATGCTGTGATCTTTAACTGCTCTTTTAAAAGTAAAGTAAGGGAAAGGAAAGTTTAGCTTTTCTGAGCCTTTCCTGAGCTGCCCCTCGAGGCCTGGGTGTACCACTACCTCCGACGTGTAGGCTTGCAGCGGGGCTGTACGATGTCCTGGGACGGGGCCGTTTCGCTTCCCTGTGTGGAAGCTCTTTTGGACAACGTTGTCACACATTCGCTGGGCGACATGAAGGGCCAAGATGGGAACTGACTCCACCACTGAGATTTGGGATGGGAAGTCCCCCCGCTCCACCTCCTCTGCTTGCTGTGGGGAAGGATGGGCAGAGCTTGCGTATTTGTGGCGCGAGGCATCCGATCCACCGGCGGAGTGGGCTCGGCATCGCCCCGAGCAGTTCCCGTCCGGTCGCTCGGGTCCCTCTGGGTGAGACCGCGATAGCTGGTCCTCTCCTTCCAGCTGCGTTTTGAGAGAGAGGAGCTCGTGCGACTGCTTTCTGTGTCGGCGCGTGCGAGAGCAAGGTGCTCCCCGCCGGAGCGAGCGTGGCGGAGCGTGGGGCAGGAGGTGCCGCCTCTGCGTGGGGCAGGTCACCGGCCGAGCGCTGGCCTCCTCGGCCTCTCGAGACCGAATGGGCCACTGCTCCGCGACCAAAGCGGGACCTTTAGTGTTTGGGCGAGACGAGGGTCTTGCAGACACCCAGACCCACGCCGGCTGCAGCGAAGCCTCTCAGACCTGCACTCTTGGACTTGAAGGAGAGGCAGGGGTTGCTTCCTGCATCTACTCTTTGACTTTTCTGATCATGTTCTCTTGTTCTGGGTTGGGGTGTCCATGTAGAAAGGCACCTTCCTGCATGCTACCATCCGCTTTGTTCTGAGGAAAGTACCGTCATAAAAATTGCATGCATTTTTCACTCAGATGTATTTGTGCATACAGGACCACTGGAAAACTATAGCTCAGCGTACTGAGACTCATCTCGCTACATGTATTACTGATCCTAAATAAGTAATGAAGCAAATGTAGTTAAGATGCAAATGCAAAGTAACTTATTTTCAGCTTGGCTTGCATTAAGCTGTTAATTTCCATTAGCATTAATGAGAAAACACACCCAAAGGTTTTCCCAAGGCAAGAATTCTGATCCTACGAACAATAATTTCCCTTTTTACAGTGTCTTTCGATCAAGGATATTTGAGTTTTGCAAACTTAATTAAGAATTAATTAATTAACAATATCCCTGTAAGGAACAGCAAATGGCATTTTTGCTATTCGCGTGGATGGAGGTTGCCTAGCGGGCTGCGAGACGCCTGGCTCTGGACCACCCGGGCCACCACCTTCGGCTTCCCGGGGCTTTTGCATGTATGGCTATTCACTATTTAAAGCTTCCCTTCTCTGAGGTGTGTTTACTTAGTTGGTGTATGAGAAAGGTTTCTTTCATATTCAAAACTTATTTGTGATTATAAAAAAGCTCATTTGCATGTAACAGTTATATCCCTTATTTGTCATGATTGCAGTTTCTGTTAAAGTAAGTACCATACAGATCTGTTAAGACATTCATATCTGCATTTGCAGAAATAGCAGATAATTTTAATAGTTATCGGTAGAAACAAATTACATTCTGGTAGTAAACCATGGCTGACCTTATTAAACAGCACACTGGGGTGTGTACCCTGTGCTTTCCTAGCGCATGTTCTCTATCTGTATGAACAGCCTTTAGTGCTGTGTTTAGTGGATAGCTAATTTCTACATATTCATTTTACAGAATATTTATTCCTATCACTCAGTCAGATTTGTAAACCAAATTTACAAATGATGGGGGTATGTTCTTCTTCACAATTAGGGTGATTCACCACTGGCATAACTAATAGGAGAACAGGAAACTCAGAAATTATACCCTTCTGCTTGAGAGCAGGACTGCAGCTCGGGGACCAAGATGGAAGGAAAGGGAAAGGGAGAATAAGAAAGAAGGAGAGAGGAGTAAGATATTGAAAAGAGGCGACGAGGTGAGAGGCAATATATTGGAAGCAGATAAAAAGTAATAGCACATAATAAAGGCTGGGAAAGCTGCTTCCCTTAATGAAAGATAAAATAATGAAGAAATAAATAGCAATAATGAAAATAATCTAGGCAAAATATGATGTATGCATCTTTCTCTCAAAAAAAGAAAAAAAATATCCCTGCATAGGGATCCACATCTAGAAGTGTTGGAAATGCCAGAGAAGTATTTGGCTTTCCACAGAAGGGAGGACTGAAAAAGGTATGGGGGTGGGTTAGGTCCGAGGGCTGCAGAAGGTGGGGGGCGATGGAGAGGGGAGCAGCGTGGGGGCCAGGCAAGGGCCGGCGCGTGTGGGCAAAGGATTTTGGTACCGCACGGGACGAGCGCAAGCGGCGGCTGAACCGTGGTGGCAGCGCTGGTGTTGCACTGCGGGGACCGGTCGCGTGCAGCGTGTTGAAATGCGGCTGCTGCAGCGGGTAGCGCATCGCTCTCGCTCCTCTGGCTCGTCGTTAGTGAGGTACGTCACAGGCTGCGCGAGTGCCCGCTCTCCGGGTCCTCCACAGGAAGACCTGAAGATGCTCCAAATCCCTACTAGGGCGATTCCTGGGTAGTAAATCTGCCTCAGCACCGCCAAGGGCCATGGGGAGAGCTGGCACGTTAGGAAGCTTTATTGTAACTGCATCTAGACATAGTATCTGGGGCCAGTTTGGGTACTTTTGATGTTAATAGCTTATTCTTTGAACCTCAAAGGAGGTAAAAAGCTATGGAGAGCTCCAGGATCAAAATGAAAGCTATGCGGGGAGTAACTTGTTCTTTTCAGACCGCTTTTCTGCGAACACCGCTGGTCGCACCAGGATTGCCAGCCGTGCGGGCAGAGGCAGCTGCCTGCTGGCCAGCGAGCGAGGGTTTGGGTCGCCTCGCGCTGCCGAGATTTCTTACCGTGTGCATTGGCTCCAGGTGTCCAGAGGAAACACGGGCTTTGAAGGCATTTCAGAGCTGATGGCCTGCTGTGAGATTTTGCTCTTCCTCCCTGGAAAACTAGTGCGGGACTCGGTTACTGAGGGTGCCGCACACACAGCATCCGTAATCGGCACCACGTAACGCCGAGGAGTCGGCACCAGGTAAAGGAGAGCCGACGGCGATAGAAATTGAGGAAGGAAAGAATTTATCCATCCCCTTTTCTACCTGTAGCTCTCTTAATTTGACCCATTTGAGTTTTAAAAGCTCCTCTGGGAAAGAAACAATCCCAAGCTGTGATAAACCTGCCTCCCTGCAGCTTTGTGCTGGCTGGGAGGCACTGCTCCTTTTGTGTCATCCTGCGTGAAGGTGATCCTCATCTAGTCCCATGTAGTCATTAAAATTAGGCATTATACAAAACCTTTATCATTTCAAAGGATTATCCTTTCATGTTTTTGTCTCCTACCTCCTCTTTTTTGAATTCCAGTCTTTTTTTTTATCCCAGCTGATCTAGCAAGTTTGCAGAGTGACTTGATTTCTCATTCTGCTTACCTCCAGCTTTTGTGAACTGGGCCCACGGACGCTTCAGGTGCACAGTACTGTGACTGCGTGTGACAGTGGACATCTCCAGCTCTGTCGTGTGTAGCTGTAGAATATGCCAGCTGAGTCCAGTTTATACATACATAGAATATACTGAGTTAATAGGGGTGTTCATCAGTTCAAACTGATTCTGTGCCAGACCGTTTGTTGTCTTGCATTGGTTTATGCCCGTGTACCTCTGGCAGCCTGGGTAATTGCCTTCCTACACGACCGCGACAAGTGATGTGTTTTGGGATGTGGTTTTCTTCACATTACTGAAGACACAAAAATTGATTAACGGCATTGTTTTTGAAGAGTCCTGCTGAGCAGAGTGGGATCTAAGTCATTACTTGAATTTGGTCTGTCTGGCCAAAACTGTACGGGATTTATGCTCTTTAGCTTTAGGACTGGGACGCCCTGTGCTATCTGTGAGACTGGAGCTCCTCCTGCCTCGAGGCAGCCCCGGAGCTTATCATTTCTGAACTAAACTCCAGTGAACTGTCTGAACACGTTCCTTATCCCAGCCCACCAGCCCCTGCAGCCTGGGATTTTACTTCCGAGAGAGCGTTTATCTCGGCGGCGTCACCAGCTGACCCCAGAAGCTGGCGTGCTGCACTACCCCAGGTTTGCACCAGGCACTCCTTCCCCTTGCAGACCCCGCTCCAAGCGGGCTGCGTGAGCCCTCCTAGGCTTAACCCAGCGTCCTAGTTAAACTTGGAGAAGGGCAGGCAAGTCCAAAATAAAAAGAGCCGCCCAGCCCTGGCAGCAAGGTGCCTAAACACGGCCGGGTGAGTCCACGTAGATGCAATGTCCGGTCGTCCATTGGCTGTGACGCCTAACGCTAAGCTGGGTCCAAGCTGTGGTTAAGCGCCCGAAGATCGGGGAGTTCATCCCGCCGGGCCGCTCGGAGGGAACCAAGCGTGGTCATTTCTGGTGCCAGGGCAGGCGAGGAGCTGAACTTGGCAGGGGGAAACCGGCGCCTCTCCTTAGAAAGAGCAGCCGTACAGCTGAGAAACGCTCACTGGCAGACTCTGAGAAGTCGTATCGACCAAAGCAAACATTTCAGAAAGGCGGATAAACAAAGGCGCACTACTGGGACTAACTTGTTAGCTGCGAACGCGTTGACTGCTGTGCTCTGAAATAGAGATTTGCTTATACCACAGCCCTAACTGCGAGCTGCGAGGTGGGAACTGCCGCTCAGAGTGCCAGGTACGCGAGTTATGACAAATTTAATCATCTGTTTAAACCTGAAGTTTCTGCTTTGGCTTAGCAGGAAGGTGCTAACAGAATCTCTCCCCGGCTGCCACTTAATTACAATTACTGTGGCCACAAGGTTAAGTGATAGACTCTCATTTGGATTTTCAGCAGGTCACATTATTCCTTAATGACCTCTGGGCAAAGCCTGGACAGCTCATGTGCATAAAAAACAATTAGTGATCATGCCAGGTTGTACTAAGTCTCTCCTGGTCTGGACGGTTCAGCAGCAAAGCTGGTAGGAATCGGACCTGCCGTCGCTCCTTCGGGGCCGCGCGGCCCCTTCGCCCTCCCTCAGGCTGACGCGGGGTTGCTTCTGACGCAGGCTTGGCTCCGTGGGTCCCTGGCGCACACGGAAGCAGGGCACGCGGCAGCTTTGCTCCACAAGCCCTGACGGAGGCTTGGGCTCCGCTCCGGCTCGGGCGCGCCATGGGCAGGCTGGTGCGTCGCAGCGGTCGGAGGGGACTTGGGGAAGGAAAGACGGCCCCGTCGCAGGAAGAAAGGCTTTGGAGGAAGCCCGGTGGTATTTAACTTTAGTGCTATTGCAACACTCATTAACTGGTTCTCTTAATGAAGACAGACATAAAAATACCTCCTGCGATTATCGGGAATGTGCTGCCTGAAAGGTTTCCCGTTTCCTGGCCGTGGAAGCGGGTGGTAGACAGGAAAGTGTTTTGACCCCTGTTGTCAGGTGCAGGTTTAAAGCACAACACAGAAAAATTTCTTAGCCGTTTCTTGCTATGGCAGCGTGCGGGGGGAGATTTGCCTCCCTGGAATGAAAAGTCAGTAATAATTTTTTCCATAAAACAAAAATTTTGCCAGAAGTCCAGTCACAAATGTGGAAGCATTTCATTTGATTGTTCAATGTTATCAATCTAAAATGTTACAGAAATAATAAAGTATTATAGAAGTCTAAACACAATGTTTCCATTTTATTAAAGCAACAGGAGACAGTCAAACCGATACATTTTGACACTTTCGTGGTGAAAATACCATCAGCATCGACATAGTCCTGCAGAATACTTTGCTTTTTTCTAAACTGTGTTTTCCGACAGCAAACTTCTCGCTGTGGTGCGTTGCAGCCCGCCCTGCCGGTGCAGGCGGACGTGCCGTGCCTTTGCCGGGGCGCTGGCGCTGGCCATGGAGCGGGGCTTTTCCCTCCCTGCCAGGCTGTGAGCGATGCGGGGCGCGGGGCGCCGTGCCCTTCCCCTGCAACGTCCCTGCCAGGTGGAGAAGAGCGGCCTCTAAGGCAGGTCTGCTCTCTTCTGCAGGAAAGCTCTTCTGTGAAAGCTTTGTGGGTCGGGCGTCCTCGAAGCATTTAGGTTTCGGCTGTCGAGCCTTAGCGTGGCTGGCAGGCGGTAGAAAAGGCGCCGTCGGTCCGGAGAGCTTCCCGGGGACGGGCTCCTCGCAGGCTTGCTCCCCGCACCCCCCGAAGGCCTGTGCTCTTCACGCGATGGCTTCTCGGGACAGATGACCCCGGAGGCGGCAGGAGGAGGTGTTTTTGCTTCCTCTTCTCGTCTTGCTGGCTGTCGTCCCAGTGCTTCACGCTGCCGTGACTTTAATCTGCCTCTTACTCTCTTTAGTAGCACGTTTGTGCTGTTAATATTCTGGATTCACACCGCTTGCCGGTGTGAGTTAAAAGCCGTGTGCCCCCGCCGTTGTGCTGGAGGGGTTCTCAGCCGCCTGCCGCGTGCGGGGTCCCCCCGTCTGCCGGGAGCGCAGCACGCGGGGGGCTGTCGTTCGCCTCCGGCTCTGTGTTCGGCCAGGGGTCAGGTGGAGGCCTGAGGTCAGAAGGTCCAATTCTCTCATGGCCACAGCACTTAAAAATGACAGCTTTAATAAGGCGGGAAGGATGGAGGGAGAAGGTTGCTCCAGCCCAGCTGACTGCCGGGGAGCTGGCGGGTCCGGGCTGGCCAAGCACAAGAAGCGTCCCTTCGCTTTGGTGGCGGGCTCGACTCCGCTCCCTAAGGACCCCAAGGGGGGTTGGCTGTGTGAGCGGGACTGCTTTTACACGCCTCGGCAGGCAGCTGTGCATAGCTTGTGCGAAAGGAAAGGGCCTCGGGCTGAGCTGTGCCGTGAGCATTGCTACTGAGCTTTCACTGTCAGCGTTTAATGTCTTTAAATTTTGGCCAGGTGAGCGCCAAGAGGTCCCGCTGGCTTTCCGGGTGCTCAGCAGCCCTGCAAGCTCCGTGCAGACCGGCGTGCTCAGCTCCCGGCGGCCGGGCACGGTGCTCGCCCCGGGGCTCTGCTGCGGGACAGAGCGGCCGGGGGGGCATTGCCAGCCCCCGGCGGTGATTTCCGCTGCTGGTTCTACCAAAACCGCGTCCGTGGCTTCCCTGTGGCGCGCCGGGGAGGTGGAGGCTGCCGGCGGTGGCCTTGCTGCACCTGCGCCGTGTGGCACCCAGAAGCCGTTGGCGGTCGGTCCTGGGAAGCGCTGACTCTCGTGGGTCAGGGCTTGTGGCGGTGGTTTCCAGCGTGCCGGAGGTCTTGCCTTGGTTGCACGCCCCTGCTGACGCACGGCTTCACGTATCGCCTGCAAAGTCAAGGTCTTCCAGTTCTGTGTTCGTCCCTCCCTGTGCTGTTCGGTGGTACGTTGCCGCTCCCTTAGCAGGGAGACAGGCACCGCGCCGAGGAGCCCGTCCAGTTTCTGTGGTTCAGTCACTTCGGCGCTGTGAGTTACTATGGTGCAGCTTTTCTGATAGCATCTCGTAGTGGTGTCCCCCAAAGGGAGAGCCCGAAGCCGTACAGCAGCTCTGGGAAGACAGTTTTGCCCCTGTACGAAGGCTGTCTCAGGTCTGCAGAAGTCTAATGCTCGCAGTACAAAACCCGCGTCCGAGGGACTTCTGGCAACGCGCGTCGCATGCGCCATGTGTGAGCGAGCAGCGAGGAAAAGGGAAACTTGGAGCATCCGCAGGAACCCGGGGTCCGAGACCCGCTTGCCGCATCTGCCGGATGGTTGAGCCGTCGGGTCACTTGGCTTTCCGTCACCTGGCACCTTTTGTGGGTCGGCTTTCTTGTTAAGGGAGGTACCTGGTCCTGTGATGCGTGATCAGGAAAACTGCGTTCGGTAACAAAGGTGGGGAGCGACAGAGCCTCTGAGTGACGGACGACGTGTGAAAACGCTGCTGCTGGCATCGCAGAGCCCCCCGCAGCCTGGAGCCAGCGGAGGAGAGGAGCCCCGCCGGGGCGGGCGGCCTGCGTCACCGCCGGGGGACGGGGCCGCTCCTCCCAGCAAGCTGCGCCCCACGCGTCACCATTTAGCGCAGGCTCCCTTAAAGGCGTCACAAGCTTTTAGCGAGACTAAGACGGGCTCGGCTCTGCAGGGGAACGCGCGAGACTGCCGGCTCGAGCAGGACGGGGCTCGCCTTGGAGGGGCCGCCTGGAAAAGCGAGGCTCACGGTCCTTCCCTGCCCCTGCTCTTGGGGCCTTTCTCCAGCGGGAGCCGTGGCCTCGCCTGGCCTCGTCCAGTGACTGCCCAGTTTTTGTTCCCAAAGAAGTGTTTCGTCTTTTAAAGTGGCTCAGTTGGTTCTGGGTTGCTCTTCGCTGCGAGAGCTCCTTGTGTAGCAGGGGAGTGAAGTCACCGGGAGCGAAACGCTTTCTGTACATCACTTCCGTTGTTATTACTATTCATTCCTGCTACGTCTCAAGCAGAAAAACCCGTGAAGGGAAGGTGTAAAAGCACGTTTTTCTCTGGGTGTTTTCTCGGGAGTTGTATGATGGCATCCTTCACGTTTTTCAGCCGTCTGCTCCTTGCTGGTAGCCCGTGTTTGAGTGAGGCACTGCTGCTGCTGACTTGTCAAGGAGGAAGGCAAGGAGGAGGAAGCTGGAGTAATGTAGTGCAATAACGGTTTAACACCCAAAGCAACAAGAAAAAGAAAAGAAAAAAGAAAGGAAGGAGTTTTCCCAGCTGGTCTCTTCCACTGTTTGGGTCAAAGCTTCCAAAAATATCTGAAAGGCAAAAATACAACTTTCTATACTCTTAGTTTATGGGAAAATTCATTTGGAAATTAAATATTGCTCTTAACACTTAGGATTTTGGTATGTTGGTTTACAGAGGGAGGCATACATTAAAAATAATGAAGTGGCGCTGGCATCTCAATGCTGTTCAGTTACAGCACGTGTCTCTTGAGGATGACAGCTATCAGGCTGCAGGTGTGACTGTAGCAGGCGTTTCTCTGGAGATGCCTATTTCTGTGCATGTTTTAAGAAAATGTTATAAACCCTGTTGCCTTTGTCTTCTGTTTTGTAGCTCTTAGTTTTGTGGGAGGGAGGAGGACAAGGGAGAAGGGAGAGGGGGATGAGGGGGAGACAGGCAGTGAGGAGAGGAGTGCTATTTGCTATTCCAAGAGGGTAAAAAAGAGAAGTCCGCACTGGCAGCCACCCAAGGAAGTGCCGCTCAACCGTGGCACGGGTCTCCTAGGGAAAGTCACTGCCATTCGCAAGTATTCCCAGAAGGCTCCTTTGAAAACTTGCATTGACAAGTTATTTCAAGGATGTTCCTCATCCAGGATCTAATCAGGGCTGCACATCAGAAACTGTACAAATTAGCACGCTCATTAGGCCCCGTGAACAGGTACAGTTTGTCTCTTTAGAGCCGCCTGAACCACCCCTATTTAAATGTAAATGCAGCCATGCCCCTGGGGATTGTAGGGATCCTTCCCACCGAACCCAGCAAAGAAAGGGAAAATGGAAAGGGAAGGGTGAACCCTGAGCCCTTCTGCCGCCCAGGCCTGAAAGGGAGTGGGGTTTTTTTTCTCCAGGTGAAACCTGTGTGCTGTTAGGCCCTGTGTTGACGCAGGAAAACCAAACCTAACCCCTTCAAAATTGCGTTTTATTCCAGTCTGCTAAACCCATTTCCTCAGTTCCTGACCAGCGCAGGCCTTTCTCAGCAGTGTCATCACGCTGCCTGTTTTGCTACCCCTGGAAGGAGACACGGCCCTGCAGGGACAAAGAACCTGTGCGAGAGCAGAGGCCAGACGCTGGCGGCTTTCAGGCCAGGAAGGGCGATGCCCAGAAGTTCATCGCTGTCGTCTTTGGGACCTGCCTCCCCGTCTCCCACCCGCTCGTGGTCACGTGCCGCTGGGTCTCTGCACACAGCAGCGGAAGAGCTTGTGTTTCCCCGGCGGGTGTTCGGCCGGTCCAGCTGCAGAGTTACCCCAAAATAGAGACTTCTTACTTGGGTGTCGCAAAAGGCACGCCAACACCAGGGGCGAGCAGGGCTGCAGGGCAAGAGGAGGGAACACATGTACTCTGTTTCTAGCCTGAGCGAAGACATGAAAAGGCTTCACTCTCCAGCCACTGTATTTTTTATAGCCAGCGAGCCCTCTGTGCTCCAGTTTGCTGCCTGCATAAGTGGCTGTGGTCTATGAGCAGCTCATGGCTTGCGCTCTTTCATGAGCCAAATAGGTTTTCCCAGTCCTTGCGTCGTTTCTGTGGCTCTTCTGTGTGAGCCGAATAGGTTGCGCTCCTCCGAGAACTGGGATCCTGGTGTTATTTAACAAGAAGGCAATTTATATGAGCCCCCTGGTCTGTGAATATGCTGTTTGCTTGGCTCACAGCTTGTTTTGAAAGCTGGTCCCGTAGGACTGCAGAAGTACTAAAACAGTAAGTTGCCCCAAGGTCTCATGGAGCTGTGCTAGGTCTGGTTTCTCGCGTCAGGCTTCCTTTCCTGTGGGTGTGGAAATCAGCTGAGCTTTCCTCTACTTCATTGCCCTTAAAGTGTTTTCCTCTGTTTTTTTAATTAGTTCCAGAATTTAAGCTTGTCTGTTTTTCTGATTAGTTATCAAACAATTGCTTTTTCAGGTTTTCAAAAGCAAATACAGAGCTTCCTCTGAATAAATTAAATTTAGAGGGTTGTTGTGCTGAAGCCTGCGCTAAGGCAAAGTTGTAACCAAATTAGCTGTGCTAATTACCAGCCATTGGGCTAGGTAAATAGTGACAGAAGTGCGTGTTTCACGTGCTGCTGTGCAGCAGATCTTTCTGAAATATGTACAATTAAGTGCAGCTGCCAGAAGTAGACGTCCTCTCCAGCTTCTCTCTGAGCATGGGGACCCGATAAATATTTTGGGACCAATTCTGGTCACCGATACTTTGCTGTTTTCCCAGAAGTTCACAGTGCCGTGTGTAAGGGGCAGTCACTGGGAGCCAGGGCTCTTCTTCGCTCGTCTGAACCTCCCCTTCCTCCTGCAACTGAGCAGCTTGCGCTTATTTGCCTCTGTTTTGCCTTCAACCACGTGGCTACTCCGTATCCAGGTGTTTGGGGACGGGCAGCGCTGGCAGCTGTGTGCGGTGCTGGGTGATGGAGCAGCACTGGTGGCTAACTGGGAGATGGAGAGGTGCCCTGGCCAAAAGGGGCTTCCCTTGAGCACAGCTCCCCGCGAGGAGAGGCGAGGCCTCCTGGGCCCTTTGAGCCAGGGATGCTTGCAGGTCTCTTTACGCAGCTATGTGGGAGCTCGTCTGTTGTTAGAATAGGAAATGGGTTGAATAAGCGTTGAAAACAAGATGTGGGACAGCCATGGAAACGATGTCTGAAATAGCTTTCTTCTCCTTGAAAGGAATAGTGCTTCTCTAACTACAGTAGCAGATCCCAGGGCTTGGTTCAAAGCCTGCAAGTGTCTCTCCTCTGGCTTGCGTGGGTTTTAGGCTGTGCCCCTCGGTCTGTGCTTGAGGATCTCCTCATTCTGTTAGAGCCTCTAAGTGATGATTTTGAGCCTACGGACACCTGGTGAAGCTTCTCTTTGGCTCTGGTCCCAGACCATTAGAAATGGGCCTCCGTGGATTAGAAAGCATAGGATAAAAACTACTGAATTAAATACAATTGAAATAGTGCCTCAAGCACTTTTATTTTCTTCTCCCTCTTCCAACTCTGATCAAATCCAGCCTTCTCTGTTTTACCTTTAAGGGTAGAAATCAGTTCAAGCAATGCACTGACAAATGTATGGCTGTAGGAAAGGACAGTTGCTTGGAGGAAGTTATCCTTCACATAAGCTGCAACAGAGGAAAAAATGCTTCACATAAAATTATATAAACTCCATGTTTTATTGCCTAATCTAGGAAAGGGTAGTAAAATTGTTCAGAGTTGGAAACTTCTTAATTAAACCCAAACTTGTTGACTTAAAGACTATTTATGATTTCTAGCAAAGATCAATGTACAATAGCAAACCAAACAGTTGCAGAGCTTTTTGTCAGATAATTTGTAAGAGTGAGTTGAAGGGAAAGATTATTACGTCCAAACAAATTTATTGTTCTGTAGCTCTGGGATATTTTGGTTCTTTTAGTTGGGTGGGTTTGGGCTTTTGTTTCATAAAGTTGGTGTAAAGCAAATAAATACAGTACTGAAACCGTGCTTGGACCTTCCCCAGCAGAGGAGTGGGGTGCTCAGGCGAGCTTCGGGCCAGCAGCTCCAGAGCCCGTCAAGCCAGGCAGAAGGTCCACACGTCTCCAAACTATGGGCATGTGTTGCTAAAGATATATTAATCATTGGATGGACAGATTATAGTCTTATCTTCAAAATAGCCTATTACATTAGGGGAGAGACCCATGCTATACAGCATATAAAACTGGAGGAGAACGTGTACCTCTGTACTGGTCTTGGGTTCTCGAGACCTTACAGAAGAGGCCACCCAGCAGAAGTCCTCAAAGGGAAGAGCAGTAAGTATGAGAGTAGTGCAGAGTCCCTATCGCTGACTTCATTTTCGCTAATGAATTAGCTACAGCCACCTCATTAAGTAGACTGCTCTTGTTCAAACTTTTCTGTCAGTTTTTCTTAATGACCAAATTGAATTTAACCTCTCTCAACTTGAGAACTATTATTCTTCACTTTAGTGACAGGACTTGATTTAAACTTCATTCGTTACCTTATTATATTAAGTATTAAATGTGAAAAAGAAGCTAGTCCAAAACCTTGCTGTATTAAAATGGAAATCTTAATTTCACTAAAACTAAACGACTCAAAAGTTCTGCGGGTACGGTCGGACGGATGTTCTCGCACCTCACCTCGAAGCCAGTTGCGGGTTTCCTCCAGCCCCCACAACGTTAGCTCGGGAGCCCCGGGGCTGCGGAGGGCGTCTGCAGGCCGGGGCTTGCAGAATGAGCCCCCAAACCGCTGTCCGGGCGCGGCGGAGGGAGCGCAGTGGGAGCGCTCGCCGTGCGGGGTCCCGCGCGGCAGCGGGGCCGGAGGGAGGCGCGGGGAGGCGGCGGGTCGCGGCGCCCTGCCGGAGGAGCTGCCCCTCGCTGCTGCTCAGCACGTGTCTCCTCACCGTCGCTGGGGCTCTGAGCTGCCGCCTGCGCCGGTGCCAGTCTAGCTTGCGCAGAAGCACAACGGGGAGGAGAAGGGGCTGACAAACGCCGTAGGAAATGTTTCGGTTACCGTCCAGCTCAGAGGCGAGTCCGGATTGAGAAGAGAGCCCGAGAGAGGCTTGGAGCACAGGCGGCCCAAGAGCAGCCCCGGGGCTGTAAGGACGGGCCGGCGCGTGGCTCCGCGCCGGGGGGGTCTGCCTGCAAACCCCAGTCCCCGCGGCTGCGGGAGGCCCTGCTCGCCGGGAAGCCGCGGCCGTGCTGCGGCAAAGCAAAGCAAGGAGCCAGCCGTGTTGTGCACCGCTCTCTGCTACAGCGTTGAGAGCGTAGGGACGATACATTCGTGTGACCATATGTTTCTCAGGCTTCAGGATTTCACCCTTAACCTTTCTACAGCGTAACTGGATTATAGTAGATGAAGATAACTCTTTGGGAGCTCTGGGTGAGACGTCTGGGAAATGATTTTCCATTCCCATAAAATGTTGGCTCAGGCGCTCTGAAATCGGATGCCCCTACAGCGAAGTAACACTGCTGCTGGCTACGGGGTCTTTTAGAGCTGCAGCATATTTATTTCACTTGATTGAGGTTGGTTGGGTTTATTTTCTTTTTGCTTTATAATCTTCTTGTGTTTTATTGGGATCTTTCTTCTTTAAAGGGGAGAAACAAAGAGAAAAATTTGAAATCGCCCTGAGACCTTTCCCTGGAGAAGTAATGGCCACGCTCTCCTGAGCAGCGATTTTAGGGCTGGGTGCCGCTCTTATAAACATCTCAAATTTCAGACGTTCAGAGCCCTCTTCAAAATATTTATTCTGCCTTTATTGAGGCACAATGAAATACCAGAAAGAGGAATTCATGAGGCAATGCAATATAATCTTTTGTTTGTATTGTGGTTTATTGTTTCTTCCTCTCTGCCTGCCATAAAACAGGAGTGATGTTCGCGGCGCTGGGATACGCGCACGCGACCAGCAGCCCGGTGGCTCTCAAACACCTCAGCTTCGCCTCGGTGCTTAATCACCCAGAGAAAACGGTTGTTGCTCTGTGCGCTGCTCTGCTGCGGCCGTGATCCGCTGAGCGGTAAACGGGCGCGCGGTACGGGAGCAACTGCGCGGGCCGCAGGGCAAAGCCCCGCGCGCGGCCCTCGGGCAGACGGGCTCGCTGGCGGGATCCTCGTCCCTTCAGCCAGCTCCTGCGGGTTTGACTGAAAAGGACGCTGCAGCGAGGGGTGCAGAGCGTCTGTGCACCGCGGCGAGACGCCCCGCTGTGTCTTTGCCCCCGGCATCGCCGCGCAGGGGGGCCGTGGTGGGCGGGCGGGCGGGCGCCGAGCCCTGCGTCCCCCGGGGAGCGGGTGCCCGCTGGCCCGGGCTGGCTGCCTGCGCGTGGACCCGGTGCGGGGGGAGACGTGGAAGCGGTTCGGCACTTGGCTCACGCCGGCTCGCTGCAGCGCTGCTCCGAGCTCCCCCCGCAAGGGCACGCGGGTGCGAGCGGCACCCGGCGCTGCTTCTCCTTTCTGGGCTCGTCCTCGGCGCGGGACGCTCTCCTGGCCAGGGCCTGCTCCCGCCTCCGCTTTGTCCCTGCAGCTCTTCCCCCGGAGCCGGTGGGGCGTCAGGAGCTCAGAGAAGTTTTAGAAGGGCTTTGATCTGAGACTTCGGCGTCTCTGGCGGCCTCCCTCCTTTCAGTCGCCCGAACGGGGGAGAGCTTTTTACCCAGCGTAGCAGATTCGGAGGCTCAAACAGGAGATGCCGGTGGGGGATGAAAGACAGCGAGTCCCTGGGAGGGGAACAGCACTCCCGTGAGCGTCCAAAAACACACTAGGTGCTGCATAAGAAAATAGCAGTATGTCTCAAATTACTCTTGTCCTTTAGCAACTGAAGTCAGACTTACTGCTGTCATTTTGTGATAGCTCTTCTGGAAGGCACCCAGCATGCATTACCGGTAACGCAGCTTTGTCTGATGTGCCTCTATTTTATGTACAGGTAGCAGAATAGCTATAGACAGCTTTTTATATTTAGCAGCAGGTTTATAAGGATGAAGAAAAATGCCTGCATACCTGTATTGTTCCCATGGCACTCAAGCACTTATATGTCTTTTTTTGTTTGACACCCTTTGTATTTTAATAACGTGCAGAGGCATCAACAGAGATTGGAACTCTATTATGTGAGGCACTAAATGAGCACGCAGAAAGACAGCACCTGCCCCACGTAGCTGACAGTCGAAAATAGACATAACAGGCACTGAAAGTCTTATTATCTCCATTTATAGGTGGGGACACAGGATAAATTAAGGCTCCTAGGGCTGTACACAGAGCCTGTAGCAGTCCTAGCAGCTGAGCCCCTGTCTTTGGAGTCCCCGGCTAGTGTTTTTAACATAGGACTGCTGTTTTCTTGGAAACAGTTTAACTCCACTAATAATCAAGGTGTTGAATGAAATAATGCCAGTATTGAGACAAAAAGTTAATATGTTCAGATATTACTTCATGGGAACGTTGCCATTTTATTTCAGTAGGAACAGACCATTAAAAGGCAAATTAAGGCTTTTTATTTTTAAACAGGTAAGAAAGTGCAGCATAAAACTAAACTAGAAAGAGGCTCGATCATCCTTTCAGCAGTTTAATGACCCTGCTGCTCCCCGGCTCAACGGGAGTTACTCCCCTTCCAAAACTGTGCTGAGGGAAACAAGCACTTTGCCCAAACAGGCCGTCCTCGAAGCTCGTCCCTTTTAGGATAGGATCTCACTGGACCTCACAGGCTGGATCGCCTGGTTCCCAGCAGCAATACCCCCAGGTTTAAAGCAACCCTCCGATTTATAAATGTATTTCTGTGTGGTTGCAGTATTCAAAATACAAGAGGATAAAATATAGTTAATCTTTCTCATTCAGCTTCAAATGCTAAATCTGATAAGCCCACTATTCCTCCAGGGAAGTGAGAGAGTCCTTTGAGATTATCAGGTCCTCTGCCCACTATTTTAAGTCAGCGCTGCAGCTCTGACACTTTCTTCCCTGCAGTGGATGAGTAACTGCATGTGGCAGGTTAACAGGAAAAAAAAATTCCTCACCTTCAGTGATACTTAAGGAGAACATTGGTACCATCTGCACTGATCCCATTACAGCCAGCTTACGGACAGCTGGGATGTCGAGGCAGCCACTCTCCTCATTAATCCCCCATTCCACCACGATAAACTTCTGCAGAGATGGCAACACATTGCAGATGGAATTAATCCTCCATGGCAGGAGCTAATTAAGAGAACAAATCTGAAGCTGTGCCTTATGGCTCTAATTCCTTTTTTATACCTGCAGGGCAAGGACTGTTAAAAATGAAAAGAAGTTAAGCATAAGCCGATGCTGGCATTAACCATGTCTGCAATCTCAAATACTATTGCTCCTGCTCTTTTCAGCAAAGCCCTGGATCAGACCTAAAAAAAAGAGAGAGAGAGAGAGAAAAGAAAAAACTATGAGGAGAGGAGGGGAAGAAAAAACAATTTTCACTAGAAACTTTAAAAAATCAACCTGACCACTCTCCTAAGCAAGCTGATGCAATTAATCTCAACATCAAAGCAGAGCTCTGTCGGATGGCACATATTCCTAGGAAGCGGTATTCAGATAGACCCAAAGCTCCTTTCAGGAGCAAGTGGGAAGTATAAATGATATGAGATTGTGTGATTTAGAACAAGAAATAGTCCTCTACAAGGTGTAGATGTGTCAGGGTGAAAGCAACCTCGAGGCCTGTGTTTTCCAAGGGAGGACTTTCCATAGGTTGCGGAGCTCATCATCTTCAACCACTTAAAAAAATAATCCTAAAGTCTCTCCTTATCCACCAGTTCAACTGTCTGGAGACAGGAACGGGGGATGACGAAGCCCTTTGCGCGTGACTTTGCCAGGTGGGCACGCCGGCTGGACACGACCACCAGCAGAGGAGCGGAGTGACGCGTGCCCAGAGCGTGCGGCAGCGCGGGAAGTGCCGGTGAGCCGCGCGGTGTTTATGTGCAAAACCTTGAAGTGTGTTTTCTGGATCAGAGCTTTACAAAGTGTGTTATTTCAGATTTAAGTAGCTCTATTTGTAGTGCACTGAGGCATGTGCTTGCTTTCAGCGTACATTTAAGACCCTTCTCTGTTTGTCAAAACACTTCAGGCTAAATATACAAGAGCCATGAGCCTCGTGAAACTTGGTGCTATGCAGCCTGTGTTAAGGAGCCTTGCCGTCACCCCCAGTCCTGACTTACGGTGTTAGGCTCTTTAGGCACTGAAGTCACTGGTTCCATGAAAACTAATGTGGTGAGGGAAGAGTTGACAAAGCCAGTTGTAGAAAATACTGAGTAACTGCCATTTTCCCCTGAGAACTGGGGCATCTCCATCCCCAGGAGAAGTTGCAGACCTGCACCTTTTCCTGGAGTTAGTTCCCACTGCCCGTATGAAACTGGAGCGGGGAAAAACGGGTCAGCGCTTTCCTTCGTACGTGGCTAGCGACAGCTCTGGTTCTCCCGCTCCCTCCCTGCTCCGCGGTCTGAACACACCTGGGGAAATAAAAGTAGCCGCGGAGCTACCGGGCACGCTCATTTGCTTTGCGCTCTCCCGCAGAGCCTCGTCTGCACTGCCGATGTGTGGGAAACGGAGATCCTGTCGGCTCAGGGGCAGGCTGCAGCTCGGTAGCGTTTTTAGAAGACGGTGATTTTGACTTGGACACCTGCCACTGCGTGAGGGTTAGTTACCGCCGTCCTGTCGTGGATGCATGCGGCGGTTCCCCCCGGGAGGGATCGCAGCCGGCACAGGGCTGCGGCACCGGGAAGTGGGGTCACAAATTCACGGCAGAAATTATTCTTGCAGTTAGCAGGGGAATTGGGAGCCCAAAAGTGGGCAGCCAGGAGGGAATTGCTGTCCTACAGGCGAACGGTGATTGTAGCATCCGCGTGCGAAGCGCTGTGCGGATGGACCCCCCTCGCCAGAGGCACCCCAGGCAGCCTGACGCAGGGCTGCGCTGCCCTGTTCGGCTGTGCGAGCTCGGGGATCCTTCTGCCCACCACGGCATCCGGATGCTACAGCTAATTCAACAGCCCCTTGAAAGCAGAGGGGCTTCTGCATCTCCTCCAAGCTCAAGCTTACTCGTAAGCACTGACATTAATCAGGTCGGTAGCGAGTCCTTTGCTGAGTTAGGGTCTGAGAGGGATTCAAATATCCCACGCGCACATCATCTCATTAAAAGGATGTGTCTGGCCCTAGAAAAATAACAGTTAGGGAGCAAAACATCATACTCGCTCTTGGTAGGGGTATTTATCACCTGCTGTGTGTCTGCTACTTTGCAATAAATTAGAATGATGAATTCCTATATCTAATTGATAGCTGCTCCTGGACAATTAAGATTGATTTTATGTATGGATCCTTGGAGTTTAATAATTTAACATGATATAGCAACAAATTATAGAAGCTTCATTATTTTCTAAACTATGAAAATATTTTAAGTTTTGGTGCTAAATTATTAATGTCCAGTTGTTTGTGTATGAAAAGACAGTCTGGATAAATTTTTAAAAATGTGCCTCTGAGCATTGATGCTACAAAAATATCTGAGTTACTTCAAAACCTTCAGTCAGAAAGGGGTCCTGGAGGTTCAGATTGTCTCAAAGTGAGCAATTAAGCTTGAACTGCTAGACTGAAGTTTTAGAAAAATTGCTATGGGGAGGAGGAAAAAAAATAAATAACACGGAGTTTTTGGCCTGTGCGCTTTGGTTGGAGCTCGAAGAAGACTATGAGGTTTATTGATTTGGGTTTTCAGTTTCAAATTGCAAAAGAAGATTGAAGACTTAATTTTACTTGTGGCAGGCAAGCACCGAGCCCCTGCCCCGTAAGTGCGCGGAGGCAGGCGGCTGTGCCACGCGCAGCTTCGTTCCCCTCTTTGGCCTCCGCACGAAGAAACTGCAGAACGATGTCTCCAAAGGTTGGACTTGACAAAGCACTAGTACATTTGAAGACTTACCCAAACTCTGCTGGGAGGAAAGGACGTGCTGCCGGCGCTGCGGCGCGGTGGGCTGTATTCCCTCTTTCCCTCCGGCACCGCGTTTCTGTACGTTGAAACCAGAAGCCGCAGAGATGCGTGCAGGTGAGGTACAGCGCAGGCGGAGGGGCTGACCGAGCTCTTCCAACTTCCAAACATTATTGTGAGACTGAGTTTGGATTTGGGGTGAAGCTTTAGCCCTTGGCTTAGCAGCAATGTGTTCTTACCGTGCTTGTTAATAAAGGCTCCTCCCCGGCTGTGGTTGGTCATGAAGAGAGGGCTTCTGCACCCGTTAGCCACCATACAGGAAGGATTTAAACGCCTAATTTGCCATCATTTGAGTAAGCAGTTACTGAGTTTATACAAGCACCTTTGAATGAACAGAACAGGATATTCAAGTCACAGGGCATTTTGTTCACACCTTTGTGGCTGCTTTTAAAGCAGAACCTTTGCTCTCAGAGGCTGATGGGTCGGGTGAGGGGGGACAGGAGGAGCAAAGCACAGAAGAAGGTGCGGGAATGTGTCCGTCCCAGGAGGAATTTAGCGGTTGGTTAGTGCTGACCAGCTGCAGAAAGGCACCTCACCTGCCCAAACAGGTTTTGAGCCAGTGGTTTCCCCTCACTGCAGTTAGGAAGCAGTTATCTCTACTGATGCTGTCAGCTCCCTGGGACCGCCATTTAGAGCCTTAGAGACAAGGTGGAAAGAGCAGGAGCCATCTTCCCCGACTCCACCCTTACAGTCCTATGGATGCAGGACGTGACCAAATCCTGAGGAGCAGAAGAGATCCCTCTGTCAGAGTTACCTACTGCTTTTCATTGATGGACGGTAACGGGGAACGGCACTCTGACATGAAACTGTGTGTACATCCCAAATCAACAAGCATCTGTTTACAGAAAACATGTCATACTGGATCCTCCTAGACTGTCTTCTGGTAGATAACGTGTGCAAGACCAGTGCACATGCAATCAAAAGCATGCCAGTGTTTCCCACCAAGAAATGGAGCAGAGCGTCAAACACACCCCCCTAATTTCAGAGAAGCTGATTGAGTCGTGTGCAGGAGGACTCTGATAGCCCTGAGTCTTTAGCTGAGTAGTCAGCTACTATTTTGAAGAGATAAGAGTCTTGAAAAATGTCTTTAGGCAGACAATTCCCGTATTGGTCTGTAGGTGAAAAGAATATTTCTACAACTCATGCAAAGGCCTTCAATTGATTTTTCTTCAATGCTTTTTCACCCACTAGTTCAGATGGCAGATTACTCCATCCTGCATCCCAAACAGGTACGTCCTCAGATTCAAGCACTTACCAGACTAGCTCGGCAGAGTAACCCTGGCTGTCCGCAGAGAATTGGGAAAGCTTCAGATGTCTTTTTGTTTTAACTAGTTTTAGTTTTCAGAGTCTGGTGTTTATAAGTCATATGATATGTGACTATCTTATTGCTGCTTGGTGACCTTAGCAGTTTTGGTTTGGGATTTCGCGTTTTGTAAATGAAAATGCATTTTGGGAAGTGAGTAGGAGGAGTATGGGCTATTTATGGTGTCATGGAAAAACAGCAAACCCGATTAAAATCAGTATACAGCAGGGCCATAGCAGATGGGAGGGCAGAGAAGTTTCAGATACCCCTTTGAAAGAGGAAAATTGGGAAGGGCCATGTTTGTCTCTCTCTTTGCCCTGCTGTATTCTGCCTGATCGGTTCCTCGACCTCCCCCTATCAGAAGAGAACATCCTCTTTAACATGTGAGCGACTCTCCCTGCCCATTTCTGCTCCCGAGGGTGGAGGGAGCTGCAGGAGCTGGAGCAGAGCTCCCGGGGCCATGGGCAGGTTGGTGGTGTCAGGTCAGGGCTGGTGGCACCCCATCTCGTCTCCCCGTCCTGGAGGCTTGGCATCCTGCGGGCTTACAGGCCTGGCACGGGCATTTGTCCCAGAAAGCAGAAGTCCTGGCTACAACTCTGCTATAGTAAACTTTAGAAACAGCAGAAGCTTTGAACAGACCATTAGGAGTTAAGCTATCCATCAAAAACCTCTAAAAAGCACCCTGGGGAGTTGAGATCATACGAGAATTTGTTCTTTTTTTTTTTTTTTTTTTTTAGCTGATTCTTTCTTTTGATGTGTCAAGAATAAGGTTTAAGAAGAATTTAAACACATCCTTAAAATAATGCCCTTAGTTGTGTGGGTGGAAGTAACAAATCTTTCAGCTCATAAAACTGATGCTTGGTGTAATTTCCTGATGTTCACTTACCTTGGCTGCTAATGGAAACTTGCATTCCAGCATCAACTCTAGTCATCCTGCTGCAACCAGCGGGAAAAATTTGTCCCCGGTGACAGCGGTGGACCATTACTATGGGATACGCTCTCCCTTTCCGTGCGTGCACTTCAGTGCTACCACGAGCAGCACAGTGCTCCCTCCCCAGAGATGGATGGGGGGCTGAGGCAGCGTGGGCCCTTCGTGTGGTGCTGCTGCCCACAGGGAGGGCCGAGCCCATCTCCAGCCACATGAAAATGAACAAATTACTTCGGAGGCCGTGGCTGGCCCTGGAGCTTCACTGAAGTTTGTGTCCCAAATCCTACTGGAATGTGCTGGCACAATGCAGCCCAAAGGGCTGGTTACCGGCTGAGTTCACCAGCGCTGAGCACTGCCACGCATACTGGTTTGCCCAGACTCCCTCTTCTCAGTCCAGAGATATTCTCAGGGAGGATTTTATGTATTTGTCCAGGATGTTCAGATGTCTGACAGACTCTACAGGTTGCGTAGCATCTGGCCCAAGCTGTTGGCATGCCTGCTCTGAATTATGGCCATGCTCCATAACTAATGGTCTGGGGAAATGTTAGATTTATGGAGCATGAGACTGCAGGTGCTGAGAGTCCTTCCGGCAGGTCTGGGGCCCCTGGGGTGCGACTGCTCGACCGCGCGTGTGCCGTACAGCCAGCCTGGGCTGGCACCACGACGGCTTCGCTCCAAAACCCCCTGCGTGTGCGCCAGGCTGGTCTTTGGCAATGCCTTCCAGGGCAAAATGGATATTCGGGTTATACAGCTAAATCTGTCCTGAGCAATTCACTCCTGGAAGAGTCTTGTAGTGCCCAGGCGTAGGCAGGGTCGTGGAGCAGCCGTACCGGGTGGAGAGCGGGCAGGAGCGGAGGAGAGCTGGGGAAGCGTAGAGGCACGTGCAGAGCAGTATGGGCCTACAGCAGTGCACGTCGGGGACCAGGTGGTCTTAAATCACTTCTTGAAAATGCTGAAAGGATATGTCTATTGAAGAATCTTGAAGGCCCTAAAGTTTATCCAGGTCAGGGTAGAGCCATACCAGTTAGCTAAGGTGGAGGAAGTTGTCAGGATCTTTATTGGTGCTGTCGTATGGGGTGGTGGTGGTGGTCTGTGTTTGTATATGCAAATGTGCATGTACATAGATATACTAAAATCCATCCTGGGGTTCATGCACAGCAAGCCCGAATTTAACTTGCTGGTGCGGTTGCTAATTGTACTATGTTGGCATAAGTCCAGATAATCTTACTGCAAACTTCTGCCAGGAATGAAAAGTTGTTCTTATTTTCTATTTCCTTTCTTGGGGGCAATAAATTAAAAGGAAGATCAGAGTCATGGAACACCTAATTTGTAAAAGAGGGCTTAACTGCTTGTTTCCAACATTTTAAATTTATTTTGCAAACTTTCATCCTGTACAGATTGAGCTTAACTGATTGGAAGTGACGTGGGCAGCCCTGCTCCCCACCAGAAGAGCGCGGCAGAGCAGATGGCTGGACGAGACATTGTTCCATTATTAAAGAGATCAGCAAGGAGACTAGAAAGAATTGCACTTCGCAGCCTTTATATCTCACAAGCCATATATTTTTTTCTAAGATGAGGGAATATTAATATGGCCTCTTTATTGGATGGAAAAGGCATTTCAATTTAACCTTGAGCTATTTCCCTTTCCAAAGAAATTGCATAAAAGCAACAATGAAAAATTTTAATCTCCTTACAGGATAATAGGAGAGAGATCATCTGGAGTTTATAAAGCATCTTAGTTAATGGATTCATTTTAATAATGACAGGTTTATCCGCCCACACTGGCAAGTCTTGGTTGGTTTTTTTTTTCTCTTGAGTGTATGCATCCAGATTACTCATCTTAAAGCATACAAAGGAAGTGGCCTACGAAGAACCGTGAAAGCCCTCTCGCATCTCTCCTTTGGCAGTCGGGATGGAAAGTCCCGCTGTTCTCCTGGACATTCAGGCCTGTAATTTGGCCGTCATCTCTGACCAGCTCTCTCTAGATTTTCGTGTTCAAATACAGCTAAATCATATTTCATGCTGAAGTGTAGCTTCTCCTTTCCACTGCATTTCCAACTCTCGTGTGGGATTTCACCAGCTGAATTTTTAGTGTTGTCTTCTGTGGCTTTTGCTAGAGTTTGTCCTGCTTAAAACCACCTGACGTGCTGCTCCCAGTGTCATCTGCTGGCTGGTTGTGCCAGCTGTGTAACCTCTGCCTGTCCATCCTGGTTCCCTTTTTCTTTTTCTGCCATCACGAGCATTAGCTGCTCGCCTTCACTTTCACGGCCCTGCCGGAGCTCCCTGTGTGCTCCTGGTCCCTGCCCTTACGCCGTGGAGCCAGCGGCACCTTGTCCGCGCAGCCGGGGACGCGGCCAGGCGCTGGGGCTCTGCTGCCGTCGGCGAGGACGCTCCCGCGGGCCGTGCCGCTCTCCTCCTGCCAGGCCCTGCCGGAACGCGTCTCTGCAGCGTGTGCCTGCTCCCGCTGCCGTGCCGAGCTGCCCCGGAGGCGCTGGCGGGGCTGGGGCAGGCCGGGGAGGGGCTCGCCGCTGTCCTGCCCGCGCGGCGCAGGGCTCCAGGCCTTCCCGCTCCGTGGCCGGGGCTCCTCGGCCCCGCGGCCATGCCGATAATTACTAGCAGACCTTGCGGCCACCGTCTGGAAATGCTTGTCGGCTTTGGGACGTCTCTTGTAAAAGCTGAGAGCGCCTTGCGAAGCAAATCTTGCAGTCGGGGAAGAAAGCCGAGCTGGTTGTCAGCCCCAGAATAACACAGTGCCGTCCCATGTTGAGTATTCGCTTATCTTTCACTCGCTGAATACATTAAAATGCCTTATAAAAGGGGCCTAGCTTCGCTCAGAAGAGACCGCGTAGCTTGTGAGACTCTTCTCCGTCTTGTATACCGGTGTTCACCGGGGCTGCTGGAGCCCGCTGTCCTGCTCCTTGCGTTCCCTAGTCGCAGGCATCCGAAGGCGCTTGCTAGGTTGAGTGAGAGGTCTCCAGGTGGGAAGCAAGCCTTTGGCTGCACCTACTGTGCAGGGGAAAAACATGTTCTTTCTGGTTTAGGAAAGCTCCCCGCGAAGGCTCCCTTCCCCAGTACACCCCTGAAAACGGCCCTGCACCGTGCACCTCGCAGCCGCAGCTTTCCCCGATGGTCTGAGCCGAGGCAGCGGCACCCGGCCCTGCTCGAGGGCTGCCCGCCGGCTCCTCGCGCGCCTGCCGTGCTGGAGGGAACGGGAGGTTGCCTGGAAGAGCGGGTAGCGGGGTCGCTACGTGACGTTTCTGACCAGGGTCCCCAACCCTGCATCCTGCAGATTTCCCAGGGCAAGCCCTCGCTTTGAGAAGACGGCAACCAGTAATCCCACAGAGGGAAGGAAAGACTTGGAGGGGAAATTCTGTGCCAGGAACAATGTTGTGAACCAGCAGGCCAGGATCAGAGAGCTCAGGTTTGCTCCCTGATTTTAGCTATTTTTTTGCTTCAGTTTCTTTGTTTCCTCTGCACAGTCTGAATCAAGAATTTCCGTTAATAGCATTGATTTTGTCTCTTTCTAAAACTACTTAGTAAATGAAGTGTAAGAAAAGTGGCAACGTTCTTGATGATACAAAAGACTTCTTAAATTTACTGGTCCATTTATTAACATTATCTTGACCCGTTGTTGTAAAGGCACGTCTTTCGAAACTGGAGAACAGGAGAAGGAAGCCTTATCTCATGATTTTTTCCTTCTGGGAAGTCAAAAGGTGCAGGTTTTGACTGAGCTCTCCTCTTTTTTTGTGACAAATTGGGAAGATCTTAGAGTATAAATGGGAGAGTTACTGGTCTTGTAGCAGTTCCAGATCCCCATGCATCTGTTATAGACAGCACAAAAATTGCTTGTATTAAATCCCAAATGGGGATATGGAAGCTTAGAAGTGTCTTTGGGGATCCTGCGGTGCCCACGTGTTCAAAGCAGGAGCAGCATCTCCACCGCGTTCGGTGATTCCCACGGCTTTGGCACCCGAGGGGCCCTTGTGCGCGAAGGCACACAGCTCCAAACTGATGTCCGAAAGGGCTGCGGGTCCTTTTCCATCACTGCCTCTGTCAGGCATCAGCGGATTCGATCTGCTGAAGCACTCAGTCACGACCCACATGTTTGTCCCCAGAGGCCAGGCAGCCCCGTCCCTGCGGCACCCTGGAGCTCCCTGCCTGAGGTTGCTGCTCCGCTCTGGGGAGCGCTTGGCCTGGAGGCAGCTGCGGGCATGGCCCGAGCGACCAAGGGTTGTAGCAGAACCGGTCTTGCTTTCTCTCCTTTTCTCACCCAACAAATACGCGGTTACCCCATACGAAAGGAAACGCCAGGGGAGAGGCTGTGAACCTCCGTGCCGTGGGTGCTGCAGCCCAGTGGGTTAGGCTTCATCCTCTGCGCGGCACAAGGGGAGGAGTTCGAGCCCCGGGTCTCCATGAGCCCCACGGCAGTTCTCCGACTGGCAGCTGCTCATTTGCCAGCAAAGCCTCAGGAGCCCCCCGTATCCATCACTTTGGTAAAAATGCCCAGCACACGGCGCGGGGGGAGAAAGCAGCTGCTGCTTCACGGTGACGTCGCAGTATTTTCGTCGTGGTGCAGCTGATGGGCTTGCTCGTCCGTGGGCTTTGGGGACGCAGGGGTGCTTCTGCCACCCAGCTGAGACTTGCTGCGTGCATTCTGGTTTTTCTTACTTTTCTGACAGTTTTAATTCACGTAGAGAAAGAAAAAAAGCCCAAGATGTGTAAAGTAAATAATCTCATTTTTCTCAAATGTATTCATTAGTCAGAGTTAGTCACTGAATAATTTACACGAAGAATTCCCAGTTTGCCCATTGTGCGGGAGCAGTTCATTCCCCGCAGTCAAGCTGCAGATGTTGGTAGGTAGCTGAGCTCCATCGCGGCTGTGCTCTCTCTTTCAGGGTAGTTTTCCCGATGGCAGCAGAGGCTCTGCCTTTCCGCACCGGCGGTAAGCCTCGGTGAAGCCTCTCTCTCTTGGTGAGAGGACTTGAGCAACGCTTGCTGCAACGAGTGTGATTTTTCTCTTAATGTCTCAGCCTTGGCCTTGGTGGGTTTTCAACCATTTTGGGTGTATCAGCCTCCAGGAGTTTTTCCAATTGGAGATACCCAATCCTGCAGAGCAAGTATAAGCGAACAGGCTCTTTATCAGTAGCCCAGAGACCCTTAGTGGATCACAGGTTGGAAATCACTGGATTAAACCTTTAATTAGGCATCTTTGAGCCAGGCACTGGATGTGAAAGCTGATTGCTCCAAATTTGCTTTGATTAGGGCTGTCGATATCCCTGTCGATACACTCTGGTTAGGAAGTGGTTTACAGTTCTTTAGACTTTCCTTTCCGCAGAGAAGCAAAGCGAGATTTCTTTTTACACCCTTTAGTTTCCACCGTGGCCTTTGGTTTATTCTGAAGGGAAGGTAGCTGCAACGACCGCGTTAGTCACCCTTCTGCTTAAACCCTCCCGTGACCCAGTCTTAGTTCACCGTTGCCGTGGGCAAACGTAGCATTCTCACTGCACTTATTAAGCCACGAAAAAGGTGAAATCATTATTGTTAGTCTACAAACAAGACTTAAATACCTATCATCAAATGTAAAAAGGAGTAAATATGGTATAAATTATTCTAATAGGTTTGCACAAAAAAAGCAATTAAACTAATGCAGTTTGACTTCTTTTCAATTAATAATGTACCCAATCATTTCTACATTGTTTGAAAAGACTATGTGCGGATAATATTGTCTTATAGCCTAATTTTTTTTCATGCAATTAGTTGCATACATTTGCTGACAGGCTAATTTATGTGCAATTGCTTTAAAAGCAGAACTATTTTGCATTTAATTGCATTGGGTTGTAATCCATCTGTTGACAAATTTGTGTGTTTTGCTATTTATTTGCTAATGCGTTCCACTACTCCAACATGATCAGTCATACAAGTTGAAATATTTTTTTTATTATATAAATACCATAGGGTAATTAAGGGCCAGATGTATGGCTGGTGGGAATGACTGCTTGTGGTATTTCTGCCTCCCCAGTTGAACCTTTTATTACTGCTCTATGGAGAGGGAACCAAATTTTGATGGAAAAAGGTAATTTTGTGGCTGCCTGTCTGTTTTTTGGCAGCTGCAGTAGGGGAAGGTTGTGGGACGTTCGTCGGACGGGGCCCAGTGATGTGCCGTGCCTGGTAGCGGGGGAGAGCTGTACCGTTCAGGAAGGCAAAGGACGGCGAAATCCGCCTCGTGCAGTAGCTTCAGAGAGACTTTTGTTCAAGGCCCAGCAAAACAGCTCGAGAGGAGGCCTCGCAGAAGCGGCGGTAAGAGCAGCAGCCCCTTGGGCATCGAAGCATTGACTGACTGGTGTGCGCAGAAGCCTTTGACGTCTGCGTGGTCGTGTCCGTGCAGATGTGCACAAACATACATGCATACATACTCTCCTGTTGGCTCATTTACGCTAATGTGATAGAAATACAGGCTATTGATTCCTTCTCCAAAATAAAGGTCATTGCAAGGCTTGATGTGGTGGGTATTTATACACCAGTTTGGGCTGTCCTGAGCCTAGATGCAGACAGAGATCAGCTTGCTCAGCATCCTGGTGGGTTTGAATTGAATCTTGCAGTTCCCACATTTTCAGGCAAGCAGTCCCCGACTTTGGATTAAAGACGAAGGTCCAAGGAGAATTCTCTTTTCTTGCTTTGTGTGTTAGACTTTGGGGTTTGTTTCTTTTTGGTTTTAAGTGACTGAAATTCTGTTTCTCCTGAGTATTAACGGTTGGCAGCTGTACAGATTCTGAGAGTTGAGGTATCTATAAAAATACCAGTTCCTTTTGAAGTGCTTTAAAGCATAAATTATAGTTAGATAATATCCTGGGATGAAAATACGAGTCTGCGAAAAAGGATTTTCTTTCCCCCCTCCTCCTGCTTTAAATCTAGAAATTAAAGACAATAGGAATGTGATTATCAAAGATGCCAAAAACTGTTCCCTTGTGGGGGTTTCACCTAGAAATTCTGGTTCCTGCCCAGCCTGCGTTGGGAGGCTCAGTTTGTTGTTAATACTCTTTTGTAGTGCTAAGAGTCCCCATAAAGCACAGTGAAAATGGAGTTTAAAGGAATGGGTGGACACTTTGTGAGAGTCAGACAAATAAATTGCATGCTTTTTAGTCGCTGAAGCACAGATGACTGGAATCATTGCTGACTGAATAATTTGCAGTGATTAATTTGAAGAGATTTTTCTGGTTTTCGGTTTTCTTTGAAAGCGGGGGCATTTAATTTGAAGTATGGCTTATTTAAATGTATTTCGGTACAATTGTTTGGTCTTGAGACCACTAGCAGGCAACTGGCATTTGAAATATCCAGTGTGTTGACAAGTCCCATAAATCCGGTGGTGTTTTTGTCTCACCTGGCGGGGAGTTAGGTGGAGATGGGTTTGCTGCTTAAATCACGGATCACGGGTTGGACGGTGGGATCTGCCGTTCCTGCCACGTTGGCTGGCTGCGTGAGTCAGACGGTCGGGAGGAGAAGATGGTGCCATGCAATTCGTATAGGCAACAGGGCCTGAAATGTGAATTGGGCAACTGGGTGTATTTGTTATTGCTCTGGGCATGGGGGTAGGTCCTGGTTGAGGTTAGGAAGCGCGGGGGTGACGGCGGGGGTGCTCCTGTTAACTGCCCCCCTAGGAAGCTTCCCTGCCCTCCCGCAAACCGCGCTCCTCCTGCCGCGCTCGCCTTAGCTTCTCCTCTTCAGGAACCGTTCTCTCATTGCAGTTAATAACCGTTTTGGTGTCGGTTTGTCCCTGTAAGCCCAGAACGCTAGCCCACCCCGTGCTTCTGAGGGAGCAACGTCGTTCTGGGGCGGGAGCTGGGGGAATGAACAGCAACCAGCTCCGTTTCTCGCCGCCTTTGTGCTCATTTGGGGTCAGGAGCTGAGCCGAGACACTGCGGAGGGAAGGGGGGACCTCCGCCTGCGGGCGTCGCGCAAAGCAGAAATAGTGCCGGTTTCCGAACCGGAGCTGAGCCTCGTCTCCCGAGAGCGCCTTGCCGGCTCCCGGCCGCGGGCTCAGGGCGGCCTGTGAAAGCAGCAGAAGGGGAACTCTGCGGCGTGAGGAGGCTCGTCGGAAACGTAATCGCTGCTGGCCCTGTTCCGGCACTCGGCATCCAAATAGCCGCAAACCCGAGTGTGGGAAACGGCAGTGATTCTCTCCCACGTCTTTCATCATGATATCCTAGTGCCCCCCAGAGTCGGACTAATAAAATCACCGGGACGGAGATCCCGTGGATGGGCTCTCCTCCCTCGGATAGATGGAGACGTTTCGCGGCACGGAGCCGGGGCTTTCCCAGTTGTCCTGCTAGCTGGCCCAAGCGGAAGACGCGACCCTTGGGAGGGGGTCGCGCCCAGCTCCGGTGCCTGGCTGCCCGCGGCGCCCGCCCGCCGGCTGCTCAGCCGGACGCGGCCCTGCTCTGCAAACGTGCTTCTGGGAGCACAAGGATGCTTCTCCTGCTGCAGCCAGCTAACGTTCACGTCCGCTTTAGAGCAAATGTTAACGTCTAGGAAAACGTGGATTTTATCAGCTCCCAAGAAGGAACATAAACATCCAAGGCTCTGTAATGCCAAGACATTTTTAGGATGCTTTTCAGAAAACTGACTTCAGTCATTATGAATCTGTTTTGTAATTACAGAGCCACTTCATGGTCCTTTCAAACTGCTGCTAAAGCTATTCTGCAGCCATATTGAAAGTATCCTAATGTATAGAATTTACACAAATATTTTAGTCCTTTTTCTTTTTTTCTTTTTTTTTTTTTTTACTGTCTTGCTAATCTTTGTAGTAGAAAGGGGCTCTTTAGGAGCCCCTATTATTCTTGAACGTATTACTGTGAATGCCGTAAAAAGGCACTTGAGTGTCATTTCATCTGGGCAGCGTTACGTCACCAAAAAAAAAAAAAAACAGCCTGTCTGATCTGAAGTTTTTCAGGCCAGACAGAGTCCTTATCGCCTGGTTTGGAGTCCCCCACGGCAGCGGGCAGGCTGCGTCGCCGTGGGCTCCCTTGGCGAGGTGAAGGGCGGGGGCTTCCTCGGCCGCGACGCCCGTTCCCGGCTCTGCAGCGTGGTCAGGGCGTATCTGCAGGGCACGGCGGGAGCTTCGCTGGCTGAGCGGGGCACCAGCCTTTTCCCGGTGTTTCACTGCGGTAATAGCACGGAGAAGACTGAGAACCACTGAACAGGCCACATGTTTTAGGCATATCACTGGGGTTCGGATCAGCGCGCTCGCCTATTATTATTTTATCACTTTCTGCTTGGCGATGTTGCACGAGGAACGTGATCAAATCTATAAAGCCATTCCTGGTGCAGCTCTGTGCAGCATTGATACCAAGTCCGTGTTCTTGGACTACAAAGTCGTGTTGGCAAAGCAGTCTCCATACAGGATACAGCTTGTCTCAGGCCAACCAAGGCGCGACATAGAAGCATCCACGGTAAAGCACAGATCCACGGTCAGTTTGTGGGGACATCACCTGAACGATGTGCTACGTTCAGCGAGCAACCTCATCACGTCCATGCAATACCAGGCAAGAAAGCACAGAGCAGACGGGACGGTGGAGATCTGCCTCTGTAGGTATGCGTTATATTCACTGTGCAGGAGCTTATGCACTGGGTCAAAATAATATTTAATGGATTATTACATGTCACGATGTAACGTAGGGGAAAATAAAACTGACAGCATGTAAAAAATGCTATGGTTACTGCTACGGTGATTGCTTTGACAGCAAGGAGGGATCTGGCCGTACGTCCCCTGAGCATCCCTTCCAGCCCAGGAGGAGCGGAGCGGCTTGGCGCTCTGGGGCCCTGCCGACGGCCCCGTGGCTTTTGCTCTCCCCGGCGCTGCCTCTCGTGTTGTTTGTTCTCGAGATTGCTCTTGCGGTGGCTCAGCCTTTAAGATGTGGTTATTGAGCTTTTTATAAGTGAATGGAAAAAACCCACAAAGGTCAGCTATATTCCTTCAAAGTGAATTCCTCAGCAGAAGGAAACATCTAGCCTCCTCTCTGTGAATGTGGTCTGACAGATCGATGCCTTTTTCCGGGTCCTGCTACTCTGCTGGGAATTTATAACGGCTTTTGAGGCCAGACCACATCTTCCCTTGGAGCCGCGGATGCGTGAGTTAGGTGAGCACCACCACACCATCGTGCCATTTCGGGACTGTCACCCAGCGCAGGGAGAGCGGGACGTACGGTCCTCCATGGCCCGGAGCACGGTGAAATCACAGCGTGCCCCGCGGGGAGGTGCATTGCCTGCCGGCCCTTTCCCCGGCTTTGGGGGGCCGGCTGTGCCGTTGGGGCTCTCACCCACCTCCTCCCTGCCCAGGACGGGTACAAAGTGCCAGGGCAAATATGGACAAATGAGATATACATATACACGTGTGTGTGAATATGTATTTTTTACTAAAAAATCTATTCTTCTAGGGTGTTTTGTTTCTTTTATACCAAAGGAAGGTGCGACTTTGCTGATGATTCCTGCCTCCTGACATAACTAATGATTTAACCAAGGGCTTCTGCCTTCTGCTTCGAGATGGCTGAGGTATTAAGAGGCTGCGTTAATGACCTGAGAACAAGGCTGGTGAAAGCCCTAGAGATATACCTGGTGGTAAAAGTTATTCCCTGATAATTTGTCGATCGCAGTGGCCTATCGGATGTCAAATGCTCCAGGTGAGACCAGCTCCCGTGGCGGGGGGATCCATGTTCTGTGCTTTCAGATTCATCTGGAAGGAAGATGTCTTTTCCAGCCGATTTTTCTCACGTCTGCTAGGTTTTGTAGGGTTCGGATTGCATTTAGCATCAAGTGGTTTTTGCACAGGACTAGCAGATGATTGATAGGTGTTACCAGCCTGCTGTAAATTGGTGTTTTCTAGGCTGGAAAAGGATGTTATACGAAATATTTATAAGTGAGCTCTGCAATTGGTTCGGAGAGTCATGGAATAACTTAGGCTGGAAGGGACCCATGAAAGTCATCTGGTTCATCTGCCCCTCAAAGCAGGGCTAAATCCTGTTAAAACTTAATAAACAGAACCTCAATAACAAGCGACTTAAAAGCTCCTCAGAGTTTTATCTTGTGTTTAATTTCCGTGTCTTTTCTATGTACTTTAATGCCCGCTTCAATTGAGGGAAGCTGCACACGTGAAGAGGCATTTTAGCTTTCTTCTGCCATTGAGTTTCTGAAATTTTCCCCCTGTTGTTACTGCTTCAAAGAAAAGAACATCTGTCCTTTGGCCACAAACAGGGTATTTACCCATGGTGGCGACGCACAGGCTTAATAGCGTGTTGCTCGTCTCTGCAGCCGAGGCCCCGGTTCCCCGATTCTCGCGTCCCGGCAGCCGCTGCGCCCCGGGGAGCCCCTGGGCCCGTCCCTCCGCGGTGGGGCGGAGGCAAGACCGGCCGGCTTTCTGAGACCGCCGCGGAGAGTCATTGGCAGAATAGGACAGAAAGTCGGCACGAGCATCTGTTATAGGTGCAGCCCTTCCTCTGCTGCCTGCAATATGTGCATAGCGGGTAATAGCTCGGTTTGCTTTATTATCATTACTGTCATTTTATCATATTGTACTAGTTAGCAGTATAAAGCTATAGTTTTAGTGATGGAGAACCTCACACTCTGCCTTTCCTCCTGTTTCCATAGGAAAGCTTACTCAGGGAGGACTGATGAAAATTATAGATATTTATCCACCAAAGCTATGAAATGATGCATTACGATTCCCCAAGTGCTGGGTTACTGTCCTGTGACAAATGGAAGAGTTTCCTAAGCACCCTTGAGTGAGAACAAGCGTGCAAAAAGGAAACTAATACTGGAGATTTATTCTTTGTTCAGCCACTTAGTTACCAATAGAAGGAGTTAAAAGTAAAGGTTTTTTTTTTGTTTTGTTTTGTTTTTTTAAGTATTTGCCAGGTGGGGGGCTTCCGAAGCTGAGAAAGGAGGGGGTGCTCCCATCCCGTTGCAGCTGAAGTGTGAGGAGCAATAAGGGAGATTTCCAGCCCATCTAGGTTTTTTTAAGATACTTTTTTAGAGCTGCCCGTCGGGTCTCCGTACTCCCGCCGAGCACCAGGGCGGCAGAGCTGGGGCTCTGCGCTGCGGCTCACGCGTGGGGCGGCAGCAGTGGCAGCTCCAAGCCCGGCACGGCGGCACCCGGAGAGGCTGCGGCTGCAGAATAGCTGGTTTTCTTCATTTTGCAAAAGTAGCATTTAGGAGGAAGGCGCTATTTAAACAGGATGGGAGCAAAACGCTGGATTTGGGAGGTACCTGGGTCTCTTCCTTTCGGCAGCGCAAGCGCACAACGTAATAGTCACCACGTGTTCATGACTATTAGTCATGTCGAGTTAACCGTCTCAGCAAATTAGTCGTTGAACTGACCATCAGTAACACAATTCCTAAATGGGCGAGAAAGACAATAGCTTAATGAGTTTTCCCAGGCCTGTGAGCAGCTCTGCTGAGGGGGTCCCGGTCTGTGCGGGCCTGACGCAGGGCCGGACCCGGTGCACGGAGTGACCCCCGCAAGGGGCATGCACCCGGGTACCTCCCGAGCACGGCAAAGCAGCGACGTCTGCTTTAGCCAGCAAATTTTCTACCTCAAAATCGGTCAAAAATCTGCATGCTTTTATGGCACCTGGGGCTCAGGGCAGCTAAAATCAGCAAGAGTTTTCTTCTTATTTTCAAAATATCTGCCATGCCGAAATACCTTAAAGCCTTACGAGGAAGGAGAGAGGAGCCCCAGTTCGCTCCCGTCTAGCTCGGCCCCGGTTTGTCCTAATCGACTGCGACCTGCAGTGAGGCTCTGGCTCCTCGTCCTCGAGGCCCCGCCGCCCTTCCCGCCGTGGGAATACAGCTGCAGCGGGCAGCCGGATCCCCTGGAGCGCCTGGGGACCGTTGGGCTGTGTTTCGTGCTTATTTTTTGTGTGCCTGCTGGGTTTTCTGAACGGCGGCCAGGAGCTGGGTAGTTGGGGATTGCTGGCCCGGGGCTCTGCTGCACCCCTGCAAAATCCCACAGCTGGAGATGAAAGCGAAGCAAAGGAAATTACTTGCCCCGTTTTCACAGCGAGAGAAGTCGATGGCTTATTGAGGGATGGAATAGGTACTGCGGTCACTTTGGGTCGGGGCGAGGGTCCGGCTGCACGGCACGCCGCCGTTCAGGCGCGGGTGGACGGCTCTGGGGCCGAAGCGAAACCCTGGGGTTTGATAGGGCACGTGGAGGCGTGTGCCCCTTCTCACCTACCGTGCAGAGAAATACCCTGCTCCACGGCAAAAGCGGTACCCGCGAGCCTGCGGAGCTTTCACCCAGACGAGGAGACAGAAAGGCTGAGAGCAAGGTCTTTGATAAGGGGCATCTCCTTTCCCTGCCTTTGCTCTGCACGTAGCTTTGTTGATTTGCAGCTCTGACATGTTTGGCATTTTTTTTTCCTGCTAATGAAGAAAAAAAAAGAGGCATCGGTTCCTGATTTTGACTGTTTTACAGAGCTCTGAAATGAAAGCAGCAGTATGTGGCTGAACCTGCCTGATAAGAAGTTATTAAAAAAAATTGTCACAGCAATGAGGAGATAAATTATATGTTAAATAGCGAAGCCTGGCATTGCATATTTCATGCTCTGTAACGTCTGCAGAGCTCGTGGTGATAAATGTTATTAAACCGAGCACCGCAGGAACTCAGCATGGTGCTCTGCTGCCTGCGCCGGGATCTCCGCGACGCGCGACGCGCTCGGTCCTCGCTGCGCTGCCTTCTCCATCGCCGCCGTGCAGCCTCACCCCGAAAGAAAGCGAGCGGGCAGAACGTGAGCCCTGCGTGAGGACGGGCCGCAGCTACGGTTAACGGAGGGGAAAGGTGTTCTGCTGTATTCTGCCCTCTGCCTTCGAGGAGCTGGCTTTAAACACACCATTTTTGCAAAAAAGTGCAGGCGGCGGCTGAGCAGTGAGGGTTACGCTCTGTGCTGCGGCGTGCTGCTGCCTGGTGCTGGCGTGGGGCAAGAGCGCTCGGGAGGTGCCCGGCGAGGGGCTCGGCGGGGTTCCCTGGTGCGAGGTTATCAGCAAACCAGAGCGACAAGGTCTGGCCGTTAAGGTGTAATTCCTCACCGGAAAGACTTGTATTTCCGGAGAAGTGGTAGCTAAACTCACAGATTTTTGTAGTGGTGAGAAAAGCTAAAACACATCCACACGCAAGCAGTGGTTTTGTTCTCAGGTTGATATAATATGGCCCGTTGCCAAGCACCTTGCAGAAGTGGCCCTGCGAGGTGGGTTGTCCTTTGCAAAGCTAAGCCCAGGGCTGAGCTGGCGCAAAGCCCGGCTCGCAGCGTCCTCGAGCCCACTGAGCAGGGAGCAGCTGGAAGAAAGTGCCTGCCGTAACGCAAACCCGCCTGGAAGGCTGCTCTGCCTCAAATTTAACTGCTTTCCGTTTCGGAAAAGGTCTTTCACTGTTAATTCATTGTCTTTAAATATTTCTTCAATGATTTTCTTCGTTGCCTTTGAAAAAATCTTTGATCTCATGACTAGAAAATATAACTGGCAACATAAAAATAGAAAAGCTTATGATGTTTTCATTAATGGGAGTTTACTGAATAACTCTGAGGGCTGCTCTTTCATTCTGGGAAGGAAACATGATGCCGGTGCAGCTGTGTCTCCCATTCTTCCATCGCTGTTTTTTCCTCCCTCCATAGCAGTCGCTGAAAGCTGGAGTTACTGCGTGTCCCGATTCCCTCTCCTCGCCGCGCGTCTCCTAACGGCTGCCCACCACATCGATGAGATGTAGACAGACGAGAAAAACATGCTTCTTTTCTTTCTTTTTTTTTTTTTTGGCCTGGCTGGGAAAGCGCTGGGAGCTGAGACGTCGGGGTCCGTCTGCCCCAGCTGCGCTCTCTAAAACCCGTAGTGAGAAACACCGGCTCGCCGTTGCGAGGGAGCCTGGGGCATTTTGGCCCCCCGTCCCGCCTAAACCCCAGGCGCCCTGGAAGCGTCGCTCCTTCGGCAGCCGGGACCAGCCGCTGCGGTAGCGAACGTCCGCGCGGGATGGAGCAACTCGCGGCGTGCTTGGAGCAGCTGACTCCCGCGGGCGCAGCGGGGAGCTCGGGGAGACAGGAGGAAGGTGCTGAACGGATCGCTAGTGGATTCTGGCCCAGGATGCGTGGGGAAACCCAAGCAGTGAGTGGGGAATGAGCGTTAGACGCTGCCCAAGCCTTAGTGCCCTCCCGCAGAGGGGCGGCGGGGCCGTGCGAGTGCACCGCAGAGGTGGAGCGCGCCCTTGCCCTGGGTCCGCGACGGTAGGTGCCCGGGTCGGGAGACCTATCACGATGGTAGGTGCCCGGGTCGGGAGACCTCTCGAGAGCCTAGAAAGCCTCAGGGAGCCCCAAAGCTCCCTCACCTTGCTGGTGAGCTGGCCCATTTGCTGGCTCCGAGACTTGCAGTAGAGGACAAAGATGGTGAGGAAACACCCAACGCTCGTCTCCCTGGAGTCGCCTAAACGCAGCTCCTCTCCCAGGAGCCACTGGCGCCTGCTCACTGCGGGTCGGGAAGGGAGGTCTGTGATGGGAAGAGAAGCTGTTCCTGGCCCTAGCAGCCCGGGGCCGGAAAGGGGCAGAGTGCTCCTGCTTCAGTCCTCCTGCCCAGCGGGTTCAAAAGCCGCTAGGGCAGGCGGTGGTAGAGGCGGGAGGAGACCACTCTCGCAGCGTGCCCCTGGGCTGGCCAGAGCTCGCGCGCCTGCTGGCTCCGGGGGCCGCCGGCCCTCCCGCCCGTTGGACACAGTGCGGCATGCAAACGTCGAGTGCCGCGGCAGAGGAGCGCCGCCAAGCAGCTGCCGGGGACCGTTCCCTCTCCGTGCCGCCGTCCCGTTTGCCGGCGTTCGTTATGGCTTTCCACAACGACCTCTCTTGACTTGAGGGATTTTTTTTGAGAGAAATTTCTCTCTTTAAATTTCACGCACTGGGCGTTTCCCCAGGTTGTCAGAGGCCAGCTCTGCATTTGAGTGACTTGCTTTAAATAAAACTAGTCCTGGGGAATTAACCCCTTCTTCACTAAGCCTCCGGCTTGTGAGTAAATGGTGGCTGATGCTAAGAAAATGGAGCTTTTCGTGGGAAGCCCTGGCACCAGGAGAGAGGTGCCTTCACATTTCAGGGCTCACACAGGTGGTACAAGAAAAATGGTAGTGGCTGTAAATACAAAGTCTGGTCAATCTTTGAGAAAACTGAGGATGCCTTAACCTGCCCTGCATTTAAATTGCTTAAACAAAGAAGCTGCCCACAGGGTTGGGAAGAGCGGAGGATCTGGGAGATGTGTCGAACCAGAGAGCTCAGGAACCTGTTAAAAGTGAAGTAGCGACTGGTGCCGCTGGAGCCGCTGCAGATGCGCGTGAATGTGCTTGTGTGCTGCTTCCCGGCGTGCGCGTCTCCGCTGGGGACCTACGGCGGGGTCCTGCCGTGCGCTGGATTTTGTGGTGCCCAATTCATGGTGCTAAATTCAAAAGCTTTGAATTCAGCCCTCCAGACACAGCCTTGCATGCATTTCTGCCGTCCCGTCGACAGGGAAGCAAGAGCTCCGATTCCACTTTTCCTTCCCTTTTACTTCCATGGCCTGGCCAGGAGTAACCTCACGTTGGCGGGTAGCGGCTTGCGCCGTGTTCCCTGCAGGGAGGCGGGAGGGAGAGGCCAGGTCAGCGGTGAGGCTCGCGGTGCGGTGCTGCATTGGCGCAAGGAGCGGTTCGGTGGTGCTTGGTCCTGCATCCGACGGGCGGTGAAACCAGCGGCTCGCTGCTCACGTGGGGAGCGAGGAGCCTCGTGCTGTGGGGCTGCGGTGAAGCATCTGCAGAGCCGAAGAATCCCGGGGGTTCAAGTGCGCCCCGTGGAAAGCTATCTGAAGGGGTTAATACATCTCTCGTGGTTGCAACGGTTTTCTTTCCTTTGGTTTCACCTGCAAACCAGCATCAGGAGCTTTTGTTTCTTGTGTCTCCTCTTCTTGTATGTGTCAGAGCCAGTGTGTCATCCCGAGTGAAAAAAGATGCTCTAATACCGATTCACTGAGGTTTCCTAATTTAAAAAGGAAACAAACCTGTTATGAGATCATGCAGAATAAATGATTTTTTTTGTTTTCTGTTTTTCTCCAGTATGCCCACGCCTGCCTGTCTGCTGCCATTCAGTCCTTTCCACTGCGGATGCCACGAAGAGGCTGGAAGAAGGAGGCCGCTGACGGACACGTGCCATCCGGTGCCCGGGCACAAGGTCAGCTCTGATGCCGGGCGGGTGACTTTGGACCCGCTGCGTCACCATGGACTTATCCAGGGCGCACAGGCCTCCCGGCTGTGTTTTGCTGCCGTCACGCGACCCACTCTGTGCTTCTTGCTCAGGCACGCTGGGACTGCGCCCCGTCGGGGAGGGCTCTGCCCTGCCGCCTCGCTGTCGTCTCGCTTCCCGGCCCGGCTTCCCCTGCAACCCGCTCTGGCTGCTCCCTGGCACACGGTAAGGAAAGACTGAACAATTACACTCAAATAGGCTAATGTTTTCCTAGGACATTCACTAATTTTTTGCAAAATGCAAAAAATGCCTCTATGCATCGAGTTGATATCTGAGAGAAGTAGTAAATCAAGTTCTTCAACCTAGAAAGGCTCCTCTTTTCTACAGTGCACGTGCTAGAGCGTGCAAGTGTGCCCAGCGGCTGGCTGCGCGGCTTTTTACCATCCTCTGCTTATGAACGTGGCTCATGCAGCTGCAAAGACAAACGTGCAGGCTGCTACGTTTATGCAGTATGGCAAATCCTACCTGACGTATGACAGGCTCCAAAGTCCATTGAATTGATTAGAAACGTCTTGTGGATTTTCTGTGAGTAGTCCCACAGACTTGGTTTACTGCGGTGCCTTACATACTGTGTGTCGTGCTCTTGAAGCCAGACAGTATTTTGGTGCCTGCTGCGCTCAAGGGAATCCGTTGGTTGCCTTCAGTTCCCCAGTCAAGCCCTTCCCCAAAAGGCCGGTGGAGACGTATCAGGGAGGCCTTTTACCAAGTGTGGCAAGAAATCTATGCAGTGCTTATCGTCTGTTTGCTTATTGATCGCACTCGCGCAGCACATCTGCAGTAATCGAGGCTTGCTTCGGCCATTCGCACGGGTGAGCAGCAGTGAATATCTGTGCAGGGCCGCGTGATGTTCGCAGCTGGGCTTCTCCCGAGTTGCTTATCAAAGTCAGCGCTCCAACCTTGTAACCCCGGCAAATATCAAAATAAAAATGCCCTTTCTGTGATTGCTACTCTGAAATGCTCGGCCAAAACCCTTCTCCTGTCTCCTTCAGCAAGAGGGTAGATGTTCTTCAAAGGCATTTCAACTTTTAGCCCAAGGTTTTGGGGGTTTTTTGGTTTTTTTTCATAATACTTAGCTAAATCTTTGCCCGAGGTAAACTTGCAGTGGTACTAACAGGAAAGTCAGATACTTTGTCAGAGCAGGAAATAGTCCTTTCAGTTCCAGATGTGAAGGCTCCTATTAATGTGTCTGCTGAAAAGGGTTCATTAGAAGCAAGGGCTAATCCTCCCCTTGACATTTACTGCGTTGGCTGATTACTTCTCTTCTGAACCATCCGTGTGGAGCCTTGCAGTTTTTCATAAATCCTTTCCTGGAAGTGCTTGGTATTAAGAGGTTTTTCCCATCTTCTGCACATTAGTAATTGAAAGCATACATGTTAAAACAAAAAGCAACAGGCAGAACTTGGCAGAGCACACTGGGAGAAGAAAACATCAGAGAGAGACAAAAATATTTTAACCGCGGTGACTAGAAGTCCCTTGACTGTCATAAAACCATTTTCTTACGTTAGCTGAAGACTAACGTAGCAACGGGGCTAGCTGGCGGCAGCAGCCGCTGTTCGTGCAGGGCTGCGCGATGACATTAATACAGCACTCAGACTACAGCGAGAGGTGAGACGGAGAGAAGGGCCCGCCGGGTATTCCCTGCACAGGAAAAACCTTTCCACTTCTTTTATTTATACCCTGTGCTCGAATTGGCTTTTTAATTGCGTTGCAAGTACGCTGTCCTCATGAGAAGTACCTAGGAAAGGGAGATGGTTATTAATACATATAGCTACATGCATATACTTCTGTTTTATATTAGTGTAACGTTAGTAGTGAGCAGACCCGGGGAGGCCAGAGCCCCACCACGTGTGCGCTCCTGAGCGAGCGGGAAGCAGTCACCGCAGCACAGAGCTCGACAGACGGCAGAGCCTTTTCTGTCCCTGTTTTGAGGGAAACTGAAGCAAAGAGAGCACAAGGACTCAGATTGCCGTATGGGCCAGGTCTTTGCAGGCCCCCAGAGGGATCAGGTGTTCAAAACAGCTCTGTCCTTTTGACTACCTGGGCCTGAGTGTGGTACTTGAGGCGCTGGAGGCAAAGGTTTTCGTTAAATTCTGGCCTGTGTCGAAGGACAGCCCGGCTCACTGAGACAAACCACACGAGCGAGCCAACTGCCATCCCAGATCCGGCCTCTCAAATCTCGCCCCAGGTGCTTGGTGAAGTTCACACCTGAGGAGGGTGGCGCAGCTGTGACTCAAAAACAGACATCTGCGGAGGATCTCCTGGGTGAGCGGGTCCAGCCCGCTGCCTCTGCCACCAGTCCCCCTTCATCCCGTCTCTAAGTTTATCGGGTGCCGTCTTAAAACTACATGGGTTCCTCCTGGTACAGCTCTTGCATTACCTCCCTCTTGCATTATCTCAGAATAAGTGGTTGAAAATATCTAGTTTAGAGCTTAAATTTATTTATGGATCATTTATAAATACAGCTTATATTTATTCTTCACCAATGTTGTCCTTTAGTGTAAATAGCTCTTCTCCTTCCCTTATGGTCACCCTCATCCTTTCCCATCCCTGTGCTGAAGCTGCTGGCAGCAGGTTCAGTCTCGGTTTTGCAAGGGTGCGTGCGCCTCGCTGGTGCCCTCTCCAACGCGCCGGCCTCTCCGGGGCCCTCGCAGCCCCTCTCCACACCCGGTGCGGTCTGAAGGGGGCTTTCCCACAGCGGGAGAGGAGGCCCATCACTGGTATCGCAGGTGACTTCTCCGCCAGGCCCTCCCGCTAGACGGGAGAGCGCCAAGCTCGGCTCCCTCCCGGCAGCGAGCGAGTTTGAGCTGCTATTTCACGCGTCCTGGAGACCGAACCGTAAAGTGTTGGGTCCTGGATATATTTTCAATCCCCTGGAGATACTGTCTCATTCGCCAGAAGAAATTAAGTGTTAAAATGGAGCAGCACTATCCCATAACGCTGCTGAGAGTCTTAAGCATTAGGCTGGAAGGTCATTGCCTTCTTCCATCTGTGTCGGTGCTGTTACGGCAGAGCAGAGTCTCGGCTCTCCTCCCCAAAAGCCGTAACTCCCGAGCGCGTCGCAGAGCCTCCGGGTGCGTCTGCCCCTCGGTTCCTCCAGCAGAGGCAGGGATTGAACCCGGCTCCCCCAAATCCAGGGAAAAGACAGATGCCGCATCACGCTGCGTGGCCTTTTCTGGGTTTAATGCCATCAAGAACAACGGAAAATTTTAGGCGTCAGATCAGCACTTCTCGTTCTTGTGTTACACGGTCTCCTTGCGACGGGCACAAGGTGCTGTTTTCACGCAGGTTGGCTCCAGGCCGAGGAGCCGGCAGCGTCGTTCCCGTCGATGGGCGAGGAGGCCGGGAGGGTTCGACGTGCTGCTCCTTCCTTTGGCCCTCCAAGCGGTGTGTCCCCCGCAAAGCTGGCACCCGGGGGTAATAGCACAGGGCCGGTGTTGCACTTATTATGTGAAAATTACACTACGTAATGATTTGAACTTTAAAAAATACCTATTTCCCATTTCAGAAATGAGAGAGCTCAGTTCCTGCCTACGTTTCATTTGTTGCAAGGCAGAGAATGGAAATGGTATCAATTTTTCTGCCATCATATTAAAACATGTTTTTATTAGCAAGTAATTGCACTGAGTCTCGGAAAGCATTAGCAGCAGCAGCAGTAGAAAATACTTCTGGAAAGCTGAAAAATGTATTTCAGATTCCTTTGAATAAAAATGTAAAACTGGTCCAGCAGGGTATTTCCCTTCCCTGAGCATAAGGTGGGAGAATTTTATATCAGCTCTACAGCCAAGAGCTGCTTCAGATCTCTTTTTGCAGTCAAGTAATCTGTGAAGTAAATGCTCATTGGGGTGAAAAGAGGCCTTGTACTACTTTTGTGACAAAACAAGTACAAAATTTCTAAGAGCTTAACAAATCTGGATGAAATTCAGACAGAAGTCCGCGTCCGAGTTGTATGGCGCACGGTTTTACTTCCAGTTCTGGATGGTGTGGATCAGCAGGGTACTTGGGAGGTGGTTAATTTTTGCACGTCTCCGATGTGGATGTAGTTATAAGCATGTAAAGGTGACAGTGGATTAGAAAAAAAACCACTGCTGTACGAAACTTGGACAGGTCATTTCCTTTAGCTTAGCAAAAAGAAGGTGGAGCAGTGACCTGATGCCAGCGGGTCGGTGCGGTGGCGGAGGGAGCGTGCCGGGCGCTGATGGGCTCTGCTCTCGCCGAGGAGAAAATAATGGTTGGAAGCTAAAGCCCGGCATAAATCAATCCGGAAATGTTTTTTAGAGAGAGAGGGCCTGGGACAGTCCGCCAAGGGGTGGGGGGGGTTCTCCGTCTCCGGTGGAGGCCGGGTCTTTGGGCCGCGGTCGCCTTTGCGAGAGGCGCAGGGTGCTGAGCTCGGAGCGGGGCTGGGCGCAGGTGCGGCAGCCTGCAAATAAGCAGGATCCCACCGGACATCTGACAGCCCCTCGTGGCCCCAGATGCTCAGCAAAGTTTGCCAGACCAGGGAACTCGGTCAAGCCCAGGTCATTTGGGGGCATCGTTTCGCGCTGGACGCCAGCACGTGGCGGCTGCGAGGGGCCCTGGAGAGGGCAGCGCTCTGAAGCTGCTCCTCTTGGCCGCCGTTCGCGCGTTGCGGTTGTGGCTGCGGGCGCTGCGCAGCCGTCTTCCTGCAGCTTTGGGAACCTTTTAGAGCCTTGATGAAGGGGAAAAGAACTGAAGTCCTTTGATTTTCCCTCTTGCAATCAAACTTCACGTGGTGAGCTCTTCAAAGAGGAGCGAGCTAGTGACTTGGACTGGAGGCCAAACCCCTCTGAATCCTGGTGGTAAATCACCCGTTGACCTCAAAAAGCCAAGATTGCATCTTTGCTTTTTTAAAGAAAAGTGAAAAACATATTTTCTGCCATCAAGTTGATGTGCTGAACAGCAGCCGATCCAGAAAAGCTCAGCGGTGCCCCAGTGGTTGACATGACTTTTGGAAAGAGGCATTAACCAGCTAGAGTTCTCACATAATGCATTAAAAATGAAGCAGAGGAGTCAAAAAAAAAACCCCTAAGTTTCATTCTCGCCTGTTTGTTGTTCTTTAGTTGCAAAGCTCAGATTAAAGGAAAGAAATTATTTCTCTGGTAGATGACCCCATTTCTGAAAATGCTGCTTTCAGGTAACACAGACGTACAGACGTATAATGGAAATTCAGTTCCCGATTTAGTTTTGTGACAAAGGCTAACATGCCATCATATGATGCTTGCGTTCATAGCATCTTATGATACCAAACGTATGTGACTAGGACATATATCTGCTGCTGGGTTCGATCAGCGTCAGAAATCTTTACTTGTGAAAATAAATTATAACCTTGGCAGTGCTTAGTTCAATGTTTATCTCTTGATCAGTAATTCGTGATGTTGCCCCAAAACAGAGGTCAGTCACTGCTTACTCTTCACCGCTGCTGTTTGCTCGCCGTGACGTCAGAGCCATGGAGGGCTGCTGGTAGTCACCGCTGACTTCTTTTTAATTCATTGGTAACAGTGATTTCAGGATCAGGTCTCCACCTTGATCACTGCGCGAGATCAGAAAGTGGCGGCATTTGGCACTCCTGGCATCCAGGACCATTCTAACCACACGATATGGGAAAAATTAATAGAAAAAAGTTCACTACCCCAAACGCTGCTGCCTGGAATAGTTTGATTTCAGCAGGACTGCTGTGGCGTTAACCATGCAGCACCGGCAAGATGCTATTTCACAGCCTGTGCGGTGACTTGCTTTGCTCCGCAGCTGCCGCCTTCCCGAGGGGGTGAGCGGGGTGTCGCTCCCCGGGTCTCCGCGGCCGTTTGCCTTTCTGCCTCATCCAGTCTCGGTGACTGGTAGAAGGAAGGGCTTTTTTGCTGGATCTGAGGTGCTCGTCGTAGCAGGCTTACCTGGCGCTGTAAATGGCCTTGTGCTCCGATACGGCACAGCACTAGATGTGCCAAACCTTGTTCACTTTTCTTTGGACCCAAATTTAGAGCTCGTGCTGGTGCACCGCACTCCCAAAGGACATGGGTTTCGGTTGCAGCATCAGGACACCGGACTCCCTTAAAAATCCCGGCCTTAAGCATGCGTTTCACCGGGTTGCCTTAACCTTGGTTCCTGCTCTCTTTGCTGCGGTAGAGGATCCCGGACCGCTGCTTATCTCGGTGCTGCGGCTGTGCTGCGGGATCTGGCGGAGCGGTATCGGTTCAGCCGCAGGACAGACGTCCCAGCCTGACCAAAGGAGCGACAAGTGGTCAAGGCCATCGAGCCACCCCGTGGAAGCAGTTTCCTTTCTTTCTCTTCCTCCTCCTCCATCATCCAAAGGTACAATTTTCTTTTAAAAGCCTCCGCAGGCTGCTGCAGCAATTTTGTAATTTGAGGCTCGGAGGAAGCTGGAGTTTTCTAAAGGAACAAAGAGCCTGTTTGATTACAGCACAGCAAACCTCCCAACTGCTCTTAAATACATCTTTTGGGGAGCGTTTGTATCACCCGATGGCACAGCTGGGACCCTGCTGCTCCTGCAGGGCCATCCATTCATCTTTAGGTTTCTTTAAACGATCCTGATGAGGTAAAAAAGTTGATAACATTGGAAGTCAGGGCTCAAACCTTTCCGACTCCAAGGCTTTTCTCATCTGTTCTTGCAGCGAAGCGTGTTCATATTAAGGCTCCTGTAGGAAGGAAAAGAGGTGATGAAATATGCCTTACCCCAGGATTTTGTGGTGCTGGGAGTTAGTGAAATTCTCCTCCGCATCTGGGCTGCCCACCTCTGCAGGCCAGTGCCTGGGTGCCTGAACTCGGACAGGCAGCTCGAGTGCCTGCATTGCACACGTGGGCACGTCAGCAGGATCGCTTCTGAACAGGCTACGTCTTTTAGGCAATAGTAGACTTTGTGCCCTTCCCAGTCATGGTGCCACCCTTGTTCCTCGGCCACCAAATCCTGGCAGGATGTTGGTGAATGATGGAAAGTATTGGGGCTGGAGGGAAAAAAGATGCCACTTAGGACAGATGGGCTTGTTCATTTAATAAAAAAGAATGTCTGTTTTGTAGGAAATGAGCTGTTAAGTATGTTTATTATTTTCAGATGATGATGCACCTAACGAAAGAGCGTTCTTGAGAAGCAACCGCTTCTGGTGTGAGGAGGCAGAGCTGCGGGAGGGAGACGGGACGGTGGCAGGTCGGTGTAGCTTGGTGGGCAGCCGATGTACATGCTGGTGCTGCTCTTGGTTAGCGAGCAGCAAAGGGGGGGATTGAACAAACCTCAAGATCATCAAACCCTAAAAGTGCAGCTTGGTCAGGCGTTGTGCCCCCATCTCCAGCCTATTTCCATGACAAGGCTCCAGTTTTCATGGCATGCAAGGACAGTTGCCAGTCACTTTGCCTAATTAGTGTAGTATTGGAAGATGCTGGAACAGGACGGCGATAGAAAATAAATGAAAACTTTAAAATCAAAGGTTGAAAAAAATTACAACTCCTTTAGGGCTGTTTATTGCTTATCCATCATTCAAATGGCACCCCAAGTCCCAGACCTGGACTGCTGGAGTTCACAGACTGTGCGCTTGTGTCCTCTGCTCAAGGATGAATACAAGTGTGTATTTTTCACATTTACTCATTTTAGGTATGAATAGAAATTCTGTATCATCTCTTTATTGCAATCTAAAATAAAAGGGAGCTCATGCTCTAAATACAGTATCGGGCTTCGAGGAGACACAGTGGTCTTCATGCCCTTTCGGGCATCCTCAAGTCTATCAAAGTGAGCTCCCACCCTCTAAGTTCAACCCAGAGACTAACGAGGGGAGAAAATGGTAAAGATGAGGCATAACTTAGGCAAAAGAACTGAAAAAAAAAATTTTAAAGATGCTGTAGGACTTCAGGGGAAACTAAATCAGTTAACGGTGCTTTGCATTTTATAGCTTTTGGTAACGTAGCAAAGCCCATGAAACCTTGTGTTATTAACCGCTCTGAGTATCCAAGCTTTATTTTTTAAGACTATGCCTTTTAGCTATTGGGACAAACCCATAAATACATGATTTAAGCAAAAAAACCCTCATAAAATATACTAGAAAGGAGAAAAATCGCAGTTTAAAAAGAAAAAGAAATATAAAGACACTTGGTTCCCCTCGCTGATCACCCCAGTGCAGAGGATAGGCAGCCCATTACGCAGGGCTTTGGGATGGCTGTATCAGCCTTAGTTGCTGCCTGGGCTCAGGTTTTTTATATCTTTTTTCCCCTTCTCTCTCCTGCCTCTGGCCCGGGGCCGCGTTGAGGGAAATGGCCCGCACAGGAGCCCGGGCGCTAGCGGTGACCACGGCGCTGTGCTGTTCTCGGGGCGGCACCCGGGGCAAGGCCGTGTCCCCCCCACCCCGCTCCCGGCTCTCCATGCGATGCGTTTCGGCCGCCTTTTACAGCCGTGTTCGTTCGGGGCAGGCGGCGATGGAGGGGAGCGGGAGGCCCCTGCGGGAGCAGGCGGTGCCTGGCCGGCTCAGGGCGACTTTGGTCCTCCGGGTCGGCCGGGTTGTACCGAGGCACAACTCTGCGCTTGTCGTCATGGTCCACCGCTGACCGTCCTTTTTGCCATGCTCTGGCCCGTCTCACCCCCAAAGTTGCGCCGCTTCGTGATTTTTAATTGGAGCGTCGCACCTGGTTTAGCTTGGCCTCGCGAGGTGGCCAGAAGTGCTTGTGCCTCTCGGTGGGGAACGGCAGGCGAGCGGAGGATAGGGCTGCCGCGGTGGCCGGGGCGCGGGGTCGGGGCTCGTCCCCCTTCCCCCAAGGGTTGCGGTGAACCGCAGAGCGGCTCGGTTGGGATGAACCCCTCGAAACCCTTCAAAACCCCTCAAAAGTGGTGCGGGGCAACCTCTCACGGGACGCGGCCGGCCCGCCGGCCCCCCGCATCACGCAGGCAGCGGGACCAAGGCCAAAGCTGCGGCAGCCCGAGCCCAGCCTGGGCTGCCCAAGCTCTGCTACATCCCCGAGCCCCTGGTAGCGGGGTTGGCTCGGATTTTGACACGCAGTCAACCCCGCGCTGCAGGCGCAGCCGTGCCGGTGGGCCCGCGGCCGCCTCCCGCCGCGCAGGGATGCCGTTCCGCTTAGCGGTCCCCCGCGAATTGTACTGCAGCCGGTGCCGTAACTGAATTTAAACAAGCGGGACTGGACGCGCCTATGGTCTGGTGAACATTTATGTCACTCAGGCACCAGGAGACCTCCAGAGGGGCCTGGTTCTTTGTCCTTTTTTTCTTTCCTTAAATACTTCAGAAAAAACGAAATGTCAAAGACATTTTCCAGAGTAAATAGTTCTAATGGAGCTGCACAGAGGTTTGAATGGTCCCGTGCTTTTTGCCTGCAACAAAGAAACCGGGTTAGTTCTACCTGAAGGGCAGAGCCGCGAAGCTCCCCGCGGAGGTCTCAGAAAATGCAAGGTCCTGCCGACTCAGGCAGAGGAAAGATTTTGATGCAAATGGTTACATTTAAAGGAAATATCTCCTTCCCAGAGGGTACTTTTCTTCTGATTGATAATTTAATCCTAACCAATTCCTAATCCGTTACCTCGATGGCAAGATCTGTGCGAGGATCACGTTATGTGTTGCTCAAGGACTTGTTTCGGGGGGGAGCAGGGGATGCTCCGGGTTTCGCCTGTCGTGTGGAAAAGTGCCTAAGCTGCCAAAGAAGTCAGGCCAAATTCTCGGCTGGCGTAATTTGTGCAGGTACCGCGTACGGTAGTGGAAATACGGCTGCATTCAGTTGGCCTCAGATTGAAACTCTGATCCACGCAATCATGTTATGAGTGATGGCGTAAATGGTCCGAAGCGAGTTCTCATGGGACCTGTGGTCCGTAGACGGTTCTCCCTGCCACCTCCGGTGCCCCGAGTGTAGGAGCAGGAAGACGAAAATGAGTCTGCTCAATGGACGGGGGTGACGCTGAGCATGGAGAATCAGTCCCAGGCTGACTCACCCTCAAACCTTCAGCCTGGGGCTTAGGCGAGCCCGCCATGTAATCATGGGTTTCTTTCTAGAGAGCGCTTAGGCTTCTGCTAAAACGCCTTTCTCTTCCCTGTGGGCAAGTGCTAAACTACAGTAGGCTCCAAGGAGATGTTACACTTAATCTTATGTCTGGATAACTCCTGAACTGAGGAGCTATGTTTAGAAGAATTAGCATTTAAGAAGGCCTCGCGCTGTTTTCTTTCTTTTGTTTTGTTTTTTTATTTTAATTTCACTGCAGTAAGCACGTTCAGATGACAAAGACCAGGCACTGAGAACCACCTCCCGGTATGGTTTTGTTAGCTGAGTTCTTCTCCCTCTGCATTAAACATTCATGGTATTTATAATAAATATTGCATGCCTTGTTCTGTTGGAACAACAGACAGACTTCCTTAGTGAGGTAATTAGGATGCGGGTTGCAGGTTTTTATATAGCAAGCCAGACATTATTTAACTTTGCAGAAATCCTGCGCTAGGCCTTTTATCAAGAAAGTCCATTTGTTTTAAAAAATCCTTAATCAATAAATCCTAATTAAAATCATATGCCAGATAACTAGGAGTCCTGAAGATTTTGGTTTTGTACCCGGGAGGGTTCTAGCTAACTGACGACATAAGTGTATTTACTGACTAGATCAATAGCCTGCTCAATAATTGTTTTTTGCCAAGGTTACAGGCGTTTGGCTGGAAATAATTGGAAGTGTTTGAGATGATGGATTTTTTGGCAGCTTGCTGCAGTACCTGCAGAAACCCCTGCCTGGGTGCTGTGAGGCACAGACGAGGCTGCATTTAGTTCAGTGTGCTGCACCGCCCTCGGAGCCTGGGCTAGTAAATCGATGCTGTTTAACTGTCTATGCCCTGGCTTGCAAACCTGGTGGTCCACCAGGCCGCAGGAGTGCCCCACGGCTGACGTGCACAGTCGTATCCGTCGTGGCATTTCCAGCCTCAGATCCGGTGATGCTTCTCTGCAGTGGTCTGTGAGAAATACCAGGGTTTGGTAGTGGTCTTTGATCCCAGAAATTTTGGAGCTCCTGGCTTGCGGGTGCAACCTTACTCGTGAGCCGTTTATTTTTTAGGGCTGACTAACGTGCAAGAACTTTTTTTGCTCGAGATAGTTCCTTCACTGTTAAGCCCAGAGTGTTTTTTCACTCACACTTAAGTCTTCCTCCTTTCGTCCTTGCAGTAAACAGGGACGGCGAGGTCCCCCTTCTCTTAAGTGCTGTGCAATGAATCTCCGCTAGCCAAAGGTTTTTATGCCGGTACATGCCTTTATATTGTTCCACAGCTCAGTAATGAACATGTCTGACTTGGACATCCCATCTTTTTCCCAGGGCGTCTCTTTGCCTTTGTGCGCAGAAGTCAGCCATACATATTTACTACTGGGGTGGAACAGTAATCAGGGATTTTTTCTTTTGAATTATGCTTTTTACACTGCTGCTCAATGTTGTGCACAAATATATTGTGGAGTAAACACAGCTTGATTGCAATGACAAAAAGAAAAAAAGGAAGAAATATCTCTCTCCAGTAGGAGTATAGTTTCACAACTGATTATAGTGATAAGTTTTATCGTGCTCTTTCTTCATCCCTTTTCCCATAGGTTAAGACTCAAGTCATTGATGCAACATCCCAGAAATAACATATCAGCTTATTCCCATATGGCATCCTCAGCTGTGTCTGTGTAGCCACTTGCACATAAATTACAGGGCAAGCTTATAGGAGCATAAAATATTTTCAGTGAAACCTAAAACCTTTGACTTTTAAGCTTCCTCATGACAAACATCCCAGCTACATAAAAACTGGAGCACATCCTCAGAGAACAGAGACTTTCAGTCTTCATAATCATTTAAAAAGACAGAGATAGCACAGATGGAGCGGTTAGAAATAAGCAGCCGCCTGAATTTCAGTGTATCATGACGTCCAACCAAGTAGTTGACTTTCATGGGTTTAACCATGCCTTTTATTGTGTCCTCAATTAAAACTGGAGGGTAAAACATAGATTTTATACTTAACACATATGACTATGTATATGCACACATATATTTATACACACATTTATTGACAGGAATTTACATTTAAATGTGCTTTCCGATGGACCTCTAATATTTTGAACAGGAAAAGCCATCATGTTTTTGATTTGGTAGGATGAATCATCTTTTCCTGACCATAACATAAACCTAAAGAATTACTGAGACTAAGTGCCTGCTTTTACATGGCTAAATTTAGGTAGGATGATTCACTCTTTAGGAGCCAGATTTGCATAATGGTGCAATGTCAGCTAAGCACCTAAATGCCTAAACCAGATTTCCAGCTTCCTTTGAATGCAAAGCAGTCATTTATCACCGGGGAAAGTGCACTCGAGGAAATCAAGCTCCAGTTGCGGATGTTAAACATGTTCAAAAGACGTGGCACTGAAGTTTAGTATAAATCATGAAAACATCCATATGGCGTTGGATTTGTATTCCAAGTCTGGAAGTGGCCGGTAGCCTGTGCTTAGGGAAAGAGTATAAGAAGCAAGGGAAAATGGTACGATCCTTCCCATGGCATGTCCTCCTAGCTCGCAGCAGTCAGCTCCTTCGGGATTGTTTGAGCTCAAGGCTACATCTAGTCCATTATGTTTAATAGCTACTGATAGATCTGCCCATTTGTGAAAGTCTCTCTTTTTGAACCCATTTTTGCTTTCGATCTCTAATATTCCGCAGTGATGATTACTGCAGCGTGGTTATGCATTGCCCTCTACAATGTAAGAGCTTGATGAAGGTCTGCTCAGTGGAAGAGACATGATGGGAACAGTGTAATCATCCAATCTTGCTAGAATGAGGTTGCCACAGAGGCGTACTGGGGAGTCTTCAGCTAGGGTCATTCTACAATATATAGACCAGAAGAAACTTGAATCGTTTTTCCAGATGAAAAGGAGACATAGACCTTTACGTGCTTTGAATTTGTGGGTGGCTTAGGTAGCGACAGGCTTTCTTTTGCTGATTTCACCGAGTTAAAAGTAAATATTTTCTTTGAAATGTTGTTTGGCATGTCTTGAGTTACAACCTCTTCCATAAATGCTAGCACAGTCAAACTGTGCATCCACTGCCTGATGCTCCTTGCTTTCAGAAGCTCTCATGCAGCCCCATGGGAATATGCCTAACAAAAGTGACGCTTTATCCAGTTAACCAGAACACAGCAAATCAAGGCTCACCTTTCAAAACCCAGCATCAGCTTCACAGAATGCCAGCTCACGTGTTTGGAAAGTGTTGCTTTTTGGATCTCTGCGGGACTGACAAAGAAAGGTAAACTAATAAATAATCATCAGTCAGCCCTAGAGATGCCTTTTCATCTTTGCATCCTCTGTAGCTACTGCTGAGGAGGTGGCAAACAACTGCGCTTTCATACAGTCACGAGACCCAGTGCTTTCCAGCTTCCCAGGGACCAGCCAACCTACTAGCTCTGTTGGTTTTGAAGCCTTCGAGTTTACTCCTTGGGTTCAGACAGTCTGGCAAAACTTTTCAGGAACTGGCCCCTTTCCCTCTTAAGGTATTAGCCTACGTTAGAGATAGCATGTTCAGGAATTCCTAAGCTTGAAGCAAACAAGGCTCAGGCTGAGCAGAACATTTAACCCAATCCCCCTGCATTTTGAGCCATGCAAGAGCTACATGTAAGTCCCCGTCTCCGTTTCCAGGACGCTAAGCAGGCCGGGACACTTTCTCTCTGCCCCCGTCTCTTTCTGTGCAGCTTTGCTTTTGGGTCCAGGTGTCTGTAGCAGCAATAGATCCCTGCGTAAGGACTCCTCTGTCCAAAGCCTTGGCTCTCACTCTTTAATCTCCGGCTGGCAGTTAAGTTTTCTGTCAGGAGATCAGTTGCTCACTCGCCCCCCTGGGGTTTGCTCTGGGCAGTAGCCAGCTCTTTGAACAAAAACATTTCCTTTCAAGTACAAGCTTATGGCAGCTTAGCAGCCCTCCGCTGCTACCCTTCTGCAAAGCAGGGGTGTCTCTCCAGACGCTGCCAGGGACCTCAGGCCAGTTCCCAGAGTCAAGAAGGAGAAGTAGGGTATGTTTTTCATGCATGTTTGACCATCGGAGGACAAAGCACTCTAGTAGATAGAGAGCCATACATACATGTGCGCAAATGTATGGTCATTGCTCACAATTTTGGTTGCATTCGTTTCTCAGGAAGGGGCATCTGTTTCACAGCAGCAGTCTTCTGTGTTAATGTTAGTGACCATTTCGGTGCCAACTCTTTTTCCAAAATTTAACTGTGCGCCATCCCGTTAAATGGAGTGGGAGTGTTTCTGCAAGGTCACGCAGCCCTAAGGTAAGCTGGGCTAGAGCAGAGATGAGGAGGAAGGAAGAGACAGCAAAAGTGACTAAATAATATATAGAAACATAAATGCATTTACCTACGACCAAAAGCAAAATGGAAAGAGCTTTGGCTGAGCAGGTATAAAAAAGCATTTGGTGCCTAGTACTTTTGAAATCCAGATGAAAAATAGTGTAAATGTCCAACTCCATGTCATTCTGGTTCAGCATCTGTCTCTTTGGCAGCACAGTTGGGTTTTTCCCTGGAATCCATCTTGTCACTGGGGTAGATTCCTCTCCAAGAAACATGTGGATGAGACCTCTGCAGCTGTGTGTGTTTGTACCTGTCACAGAATAGGTGCTGTCCCAGTGAATTATCATCTGTGGATACTGGAAAGGTATGAATAAGCCTTAAGTCATCTCAGAAATAAGATGGGACACTCAGCTGTGTCCTTCATAACCTACCGTAGTGAGCTCAGCTACTGCTTCTTAATCCTGAATATTCATACAGTCAGTAAATGAATAATTGGGATGCATTTGCACTTTATTACTGTTGTGGGATAGCCTGGGCACCTTAATAAGACGCTGATGATTCATTTTGGCATGACAGTAAGAGGGCGCAGAGGGAATTTGTTAGTATGACTTGCTAATGCAAAAATAATTGTTCCATTTTCCAACTTTAATGTCAAGAAAGACACTGATGTTTAAGAGTGAATGTGCCTAATAGTCCTTTTCGCTAGGTCTTAGAGATTTGTGCAGAGGCAGTGCTCTGCAGCTTGCTGTTTTGATGTCTGCAGTAAATGAAGAAGTGAGGAAGAGGAGGCACAGATAACCTCCCCAGAGACTCAGCAATGACTAAGAGCTCCTCTACGCTGCGGATCAGTTCTGGTGCACTTGATAAATGAAGTGGATCAGATAAGTAACCTGATTACAAGGTAATAGCAATGGAGGGAGCTTTCCATTATGTTGAGACCCTGACTCTGGAAATATAATGAAGCTTTTATGGGTCAATTTCATTATGTTTAGGCTCTACAAATATTTACCGTGGCTACATGTAGAAAAGTTACGTTCCTTTATCGTAAGTCAGCTCCATAAATATATCTGCTATAAAGATATAAAGATGGCAGAAATGAAAATTTCAACAAAAACTAGGATTTCTGGCCTGCTTCGACTCAGTCCAGTGTGCTGCTTTTGGTGATTTTACTCGTGGTGACCTGCCACATGGTGTCTTTCTGTTCGCGGGCCGACGCCGTGCCGTGCTGGGAGGGCGGAAAGGCGGCGGTGGCGGGGCGTATGGGGGGGCGCGGGCTCTGCCGCTCGCGGGGGGACGTAGCCCCGGCCCGCGGGTGAAAGCAGAGGCTCGTGGCCCCGCGTTTGCAGACCGTGCGCTCTACATCAGGCAGACGGCTCACGTTATATGTCTTTGATAAATAGTGCTTATTAAAGAGTTAGAAATTTCTTCTTCCCCAGAGAAACTGGCTCATACGTTTTTCAATCTATACGCGAAATGAAAAATTTTAATGAAAAAGCCCGTGTTCAGCCCTCCCTGCCATGAGTCTCCAGTCAAGATTTTCCTGAAGTGTATAAATTCTTAATTTGCTGTAGATAATGTCTACCGGATAGCAGGACCAGGAGCACGAGTGGAAATTAAAGAACAGCAGACTCACAACAGATGTTTTTAAGCACTTTTCCATGCAGGCACACATCAGGGTGTTGTCAGCGCGAGGGAAGCCACCCAGGTCCCGCCGGGAGGTTGTGGGTGGCCTGCTCCTGGAGCAGCCCAGCCATGCGGGTGGGCACGAGGCGGGTGAGGAGCTCCCTCGCCTCGGTCCCGACGTGCAGCCCGTGGGGCGGTGTGAGCCCCGACACGCAGCACCGCCACGACGTGAAGTCGCTTCTCCAAGAGGGGTAGGTGGTCTCGGTTCCCCGTGGGCCACAGCAATACCCAGCGCCTCTGAAGCTCCGTGCGGCTTCCCTGGGGGAGATGCTGGGGGATACAGAGTGCGGTAGGAGCGCTGAATTCATCCAGCGAACGATGCGAAAGCCTGAATTGCAGCATCTTTCCATGCTCCCCGTCTGTCGGCTGGGCGCAGGTGCCGCGCGCTGTGCTCGGTGCGGCTGATGCGGGGAAGCGGCAGCCGGGTAGGTCAGGGGAGTCGCAGATTTCGGGAGGGGTCTTTAATTTCCGTGGAGGGGATGTGTACGCTGTTCCACAGCGCGTGCTGGCTTCAAGTGCCGGCGATGGGTTTCAACGAGTGGCTGAGACAGCACGAAAGAGCATGAGGAGATAACGAAACCCTCGTTCCTGCACAGCGCGTCTCATCGCCGTCCCCGTTGGTGCATGGGGAAACCGGTGCTCAGAGGAAAGAAGGGACCTGACCGGGGCCGAATCCTGAGGCAGGGGGTAGAACGCAGGGCCTGACTCGGCGGCCTCAGGCCGGCGCAGGAAATTAGTATTTTAAACAATTAGAACGTGTGATTTCTCTCTTATGGATGTGGGGAGATGGCTAATTAATTTCAGACGGATTTTTAGTTATTTGTTTTTCCTATGAAATGAAAGGTTTGAAATAATTGGGGAGGGGGGCAAACAAAATATACAAGAAACTCGTGCTGTTCTGAGCCCGGCTCGCTGCGGACGCGGCTCAGGCCTTGCACCGCTCAGGCGCGTGGCCGCGTGTGCCTGTCGGCCGTCCTCCTCGCTCCTGAGCCCGCGTCTTGGAGCTGACCAAAATGTGACTGCCCAGATCCCCCTACGAAACCTCGGTCAAGCAGGGAAACTTGTTCTTTGTTTCCACGTTTGGTGAAGCAGCGGCTGGGGCTGAACCCTGTGCCTGCTTGTTTTAGCATTCTCCAAATATTGCGGCTGAAATTAATCTTAAAGCAATCTCTGCTGTTTCCAACTGAAAAGAAAATGTTCATATTCTGCAAAATGCACTTATTGATCCAGCTCTAACCAGAGAAATCCTTTTGAAATGAATTCCCAATAAAGCAATAAAACATATTGCTTTAATAAGTTTACAGTGCAAAACTTATTTGACAATGTAATAAGATATTAACTCAGTCACAGAACAGATCAGAAGGTGCTTGGTAAATGAGGCACTTTCCTCCTTCCAAACAGTGCAGTGCCAATTTGGATGCAAACTTGTTCAAAAAACACAGTTTTGGTGCACGTGAAACTTCCTTGCGCAAAGTTTCCGACATGGACCCTAGCCGCACTCATTCTCGCCGGGCTGTTAGTGATTTCTACTAATTTCACAGACAGAAAGCTTCTGTACTGGAAAAAATCAGTGGATGAACTGAGATTGAATTTCGTTTTAAGAAGGACATCAGTAACTTTGAAGTGATTTTTCTGGAAAAAATTAGGTTTGTCAACAATATACTTACATGTTAAAGAGAAACATTGTAGCATTTGAAAGCTTATTACCATCATCTGGATTTTTTAAATAAAATATTCATAAAGCCAGATCTGAATTTCAAAAAGAAAAATAACCTCTAAATTCTGAAGTAATATATCCTCCTATCTCATTAAAAAGCAGAAATCTATCTTGGATCTTATATGCTCTTCCTCATTACAAGACTATTTATATAACAGTCTGATAGACATCAGCTCTTCTTGGACTTACAGCCCTTGAAAATCGTATAAAATACTTTCCTCACTGGTTTAGCCTATATATCTAATTTTTCATTATTTATGAAACACAACAGCTCGCCTCGCAAGGTCACCCTCCAGGGAAGGCGAAGCCCGTTTCCTTTTAGGCTTTGTTTTATCGCAGAATTCCAATCAGCCGAAGGAAAAAGTACCGCAGAAAACGCCGTGAAGGCAATCAGGGACGTAATACGGTCTCAGCAAATGCTTTTCAAGGGCAGAGAGCTGCCGAGGAGCTTTTTAGCTAATGCTTTACTTTAATGGTACATTTAACTAATGCCAAATTGCAGCGGGGCTTGAGTGCGAGTCCATACGACGTGCGCGTAACTACCCAGGAAATTCATTTTGACAGCTGTTATCGGAAAAATACCCTAAGACAAAAGGAGGCATTGGGAGCCTCGCTGCTTTGTCGCCCGAAGCTCGCCCGGAGACGGGAGCCAGCGCAGCCCCGGGCCGCCCTTCCCAGCGCCGCAGTGGCCGGAGCCACCCGCGGTCGTGTACCCAGGGCCGAGGCACGTAGCAACGTACCGGGAAAAAAATCACCCTCACTCCTAGTCATCTGAGATTGGTTTAACTCCGAGGCATGGCATGTGGCATGATTTCTAAAATAAAGATAATTGGATGTTTTCTAATCATCTGTCTAAATACCCCATTCCTTCTTTTCAGTAAAATTTAATACTAGTGTAAGAATGTGTTATAGGCTGCTCTGCAGACTATATGCAAAAATGCATATTACTCAAAAATCACCTGATTCTCTATTTATGGCTTAGGATACTGTGTGATTTATGCCATCTATTATCCTCTTCAAAGGCTTCATCATTTATTTGTTAGTCTGTTTTACTTTCTGGTCTGAGAAGGGCCCGAGAATGGTGCTGTATAAAGAATAATGCACTTTTTTGTCTTGGAGGCGTTCACTGGCCCGAGCTGTGTCAGCAGGGCTGAGCCAGGCTCTTCCCCCGCTGTCACGTCGGCCTGGAGCTATTGCCATGCCTTACGTCGCCGGTGCCCGGTGGCAATTAGAGGAGAATATGGCCATTGCATCCAAGGGCTTCACATCCATCTTCCCTGATAATGTTATTACTCTAATACAAGGGGGTATATTGCAGTTCAGCCCCTTATCTTCAGGAAGAGTCCCGCAGCACTTCACAGCATCGTTACGCGCTGCCGCTGCCCATAACTCACCAGTGTCCTACTAAACACCTACTAATGGGGTTGTATTGGATTTAAATTCAAAACAGGTCCTTCGCTTCTGCTACTCATCAGCAATAACCCATGCTTATGGGAAGGAAACCAAATACATCTTATCTGAGAAAAACAAAGTATCTGCTGCTAGGAAAATTTTACAGGGAGGTGAGGTTCAGGGGCTTTTCAGCAAGTGATTTTCCCATCTAGGCATTTCCCCAGATGGGATGTTCCCATCGATATATGAGCCCTTTTTGGAGAAGTGGGATCTTGCACCCAAAACCTCTATGGCTTCACTTAGTAGCAATTCAGACCAAACTTAACCTTTTATTTTCGTACATCATATATGTAATTCTTTATATACTTAATTCTTTATAATTTAATATATAGTTCTGTGTATTCCTGTATAGGAATCCTTCTGCTTGACCTGGAGAAAAGTTTTACAGTATAACATATAACTTAAAACCTGTTTTCAGTCTATGATATGTGTCTCTCAGGTATGTTTGAGTACTCCTGCAAGTTTCCCCCAAAGCCGTTATTTCCCAGGTTATACCTTATACGTGCTCCTTCTAGACAGAATGACTTGCCATTTGTGTATCTTGGGACAGAATATCTTGTTCTCATTAATGGAAATTGCCTGCATTTTGCAATATTTTTCCTAGAAGCATCACTTTTCTGCCACAAGCCAAATCCTGATTTCATTGAATATCCCTTATGTTGGTAGCAGCCAAGGTATCCTCCTTTGAAGCAAACCTCACATCTTTCTCAAGCTTCATCCTAGCTGCGTGCGCAAGCACTGCTGACCAGACGGTTAGTGATTTCACCATGAAAACAGTTTCCTGATAGTCTTCGGTTTCCCTTTCCCTGCCGCGTATCATGGCTAGAGGGTTTGCAAAGCCAGCTGCTGCCAGCTGCTGCCAGCTTCCTGTGACCTCCGCGGCACTTGTACAAACACCGTCCACCAAAGCCCGTTGGTCCTCTCCAGCCTCTCGCAGGGACTGCGGAAGTAGCAGCCCCCAAAGCCTTGTTTCTTCTTCAGCTCTTTTCCCACCCCTTGCTCCGAAACCTCGGACGGGGGCTCATCAGCGTCCTCGTGACTGGAGCAGCTGGTGCAGCCCCACGCCTTCCACTTGCCGGAGATGCAGCAGCTTTCCGACAGTCACAAGGTTTCTGCACAACGTGCCGTACCAGACCGAAAGACCGTTTAGCCCGAGGCTGCTGTGGGACTGCAGTGTGAGATCCCCAGAGGGGAAGAGACCCCCGGTGAAGGGCAGGGCTGGAGACACCCCCCGCCCCGGGGTGTGGGCAGAGCAGGCAGGCTGGTCCAGGGGAGCCGGGCTGCAAGGTGGCACTCGTGCTGCCGGCTCTTGGTTCGGCACCACGTGCTCTATCCTACACGCACACCCTAACTGATGAGGTACCCTTCAGAGCAGGAAAGGAGAGCCTGCTTGCTGCAGGTTGACGCGTGAAGCTCTGTGTTGCTGCAGAGGACTCTTTGCCTTCGCTGTTAACTCTTTTTTCTAATGTTGCACAAATGTTAGGAAAAAATATTGTAGCACTTCCCATCTGGAAATTTCAAAGCAGCCTAGAAACGTTAATTAGCCAAGACGAAAAGGCAACCGTGTGGATGGGAAAGCGGGGGTACGTGTCAGCTTGCCACAGTCCAGCAGGAGACGGGGCAGAGGTGAGCGGCGACGAGGGCGAGCGGCTCGCCCCATCGCCCCGTCACAGCCCCGCCGGTACGTGCTGCTACCAGCAGCGTTTAAGGCACGGACTTGATGGGCGATCTCTGCGGCATAATTGCTGGCTCTGCTTCCCGGGATATCAAAGCCGCTCTTCTGGCAGCCGTTTGCCTCTCGGCAGTCGGGTTACGTGCGTGTCCCGCTGTGACTGTAACTGGCAGCTGCCGCGAAGCACGCCGGAGCGGGATGCAGCCCACCGCGGCGCGCGGGCCGTGTCCATCCGGGCGGGCACGTGCCACCAGCACCGGCCTTCTCCCCGTCAGAGCTGGCCCTTTTGCTGGCCGGGCACTGCGGGTCCCTTTGAGCCAACGGTGGCTGAGGCCCAGTGCGACTTCGCAGGGAAAATAAATGAGAAGATGAGACCCTAAGTTAAAATAATGTTTTAAAAAGGAACTTAAAGGGTTCCGGTGATTTATAATGAGACTTGTGACAGGGAAGAAGAAAGGTCACCCTGAAAAATTTAAGGACTTTTAAGCAGGGTTTAATTTGTACCAAAGGATCTGCAGTGCACCTTGAGGCAGCGGCACCATAAATCATCCCTTCCCGGGGCTCATTTATCACCACGACTCATCCCGGGAGCCGCAGGAGGAGGCAGAAGCATTGCAGCTGCTCCGTGCAGCAAAGTGGCATTGATGAACGCAAGTCTCCAAAGTAAACAATGCAACATCAATTATAAATAAGACATTAACGAGGAGGCTGCACGGCACTAGGCTTCCTGCGTGCTGCAGAGTTGCCTGGATGAGAGCTGCTTGCAGAGCCGGGGCCACGGAGAGAGCGCGGGGCAGTCCGAAGTCCCTGGGCTGTGCAGGGAGCGGGGGCCCTTGCCATATTAAATTTCCAAAGCGATGACGAGGAATTTAGCTGCATAATGAGCATCGCAGGTTTTAATGATGGCTCCCATGGCTAAATCACGGCGTAACACCTGGGGATCCCCCTTGGGTCAGTGCATCGGTATGGCAGCCAGCACCACGAGCCCCCACGTCTCGCATCTCCACCTCAATAATAATCTGAGAGTCTGAATTCAGTCAGAAGCGTTTGTGACATTTCCTTCAGGAAAGTCCTCGGCTGTTTACCCAAGGTGTTCGTTAGTGCACGTTAAAAAATCTTGTCAAATCCCTAAAACTTATTTGATTTATGCTACTGCTTGGCGCCGCCGCCGAGGCACGGCCAGTGCTTTGTGGCCTCGTCCCCCTTTGAAGAAAGAGCTTTGCGCCGTGCCGGTCTCCTGCCAAGAGGGATACGACCCCGCCGTGATAGCACAGCAGCAATCCTCCGCGCCGACGCCGGGGCAGCAGGGCCGGTCGTAAACCCAAGGCAGTGCCCCCGATCCAAGTCGGCTTGGTAGGAAAAGAGCAAGTTATTTATCATCAGTAGCTGAGAAGACTGCTATAAAAGTGCCGTAGTATCTGTTTGCTCTGGGGGAAGCCAGGCCACAAATTGTGGATGATTTCTTAATTACAAAGATTTACGATAAAAAAATTACAGTGGTTTCTCTTTAATTGCTGGCAAAAATTCAGGATTGCAGCTAAGCAGCGTGATTTTTCAAAACGCTTTGGGGCATTATTTTTGTGTCCCCTGGTGAAGGCACCCGCTGCCGAGCATCTCCCCCGCTCCCCGCCGGGAGCCGGCTCCTGCCTGCCCCGACCCAGCCTCACTTCATCTTCCACGGATTCTGTGTTATATATGTTTATTTTTAACTTACTCTCTGATTAAATTAAAGATGTTTCCCTTTCTGTCCCCCCCCCCCTTTCTTTTTCTTTTAAAGAAAATTGCTTCCACTGGTTGTTTCTGGGGATCCTGTTATCTGGCGTACCGGCTAATTGGCTTTTCCCTCGTCGCTGCCCAGGCCCCTGTTTGGTTCACAGTCGGGCGCTCCCAGGCAGCAGGCCAGGCTCAGCCCTGCTTGCACGCTTCAGGCAACAGCACAAATGTCAGAGCTGAGGCGATACCCTGAATTCCTCCGTCGCACATCTGCACCCCCAGATCTGTTGTGCCGCGCAGGGCTGCCCCGGGCCTCGCCGGGCCCCGCTCACTGCTCCGTGCGCCAGGCCAGGCCGAGAGCTGGGCTGAGCTCTGCGCTTGTGACTTCTCTGGCTAAGAAAACCACCCCCAAGCGTGCCCTGCCTTGCCACCTAGCCTCGTTTTTCCCAGCACCGCAGGCCGGTAGCTCCCTGTTGCAGCGAGGCGGCCGGCCTGCTGCCGGTCCTGCCGCTCTGCGGGCCTCTGGCAGCCTCGCTGGGGCCGGCAGCAAGGGAGGTCTCTCCCCAGCGCCCGCCGCGTGCAAGGTATCGATTCGTCTGCCAAGGGCTGCCGAGGCGGGACACGTGGCGGTGCCAAACGAGGGTGCCTGTCGCAGCTTACTTACTGAACGCAGCCAGGTTATCCAGAGTATTTCCTTCTCGCGTGGGAGCCAGAGCAAATGCCATCACGCCTGGTAACCTGTGAAAAACAATTGGAACGCGTTTCTTTATCTCATCTGAAGTAAAGGTGCAGCCAAATTAAACGTGTCCTCCATTGCTAGGCAGGGTCAGAGCAGTCTGTCCTGCACAGGATCGCGAAGCTGCTGGGGGCTACGGCGGGCTAGCCCTGCGCAAAGGGGTATCGCAGGGTGACCGCTGTCTCCCCGCCACGTGGCTAGGCCAGAACCGACAGACCATGGCCTCAGAGGACAGAGCGGGGACAAAGTGGAGACGTCCAAGGCCTGCTCCAGGGTCTGGGACCCCTCTGCGGGAGCCAGCACGGGTTCGGGGAATGGAGCTGGGGCATCTTCTCTGAACGCCGGGCTCGACAAGCCACATTTGGGCACTTCTGATGCACCTAAAGTTGCTTTTGGCCATCTTTTCCAAGCAGGAGCTTGCTGATCTGCTGTGGTGGGAGAAGCTGTCGACGCAGTCTCTTCATCGGCTCCCCCGGCCTTCTTGGCGGGGGCAGCAGGAGCCGTCAGCGCTGACGTGGCCTTGTTCCTTTTCTCCAGGTAGTGACTGTGCTTTGTGGACTTGTCCGAAGATGCATCAACTCCTGCTTTCTAGTTTCCCAGCTGCCTTCTCTGCCATCAGCAGCACCATTACATGCAGTTCCAAGGCAAACAGAGATCTGTTCTTCCATTAAAAATAACAGAGTTGGGTTTTAGGGCAAGGAAGGAGAAGCTTGTGCATTTGCTTTAAAAGCATAAAATAGAGAGTTCTTGACTCATTTTGAGCGGTGACTTTCGGAGCGTATTCCACAAGTCGCTGCAGAGATTGTGCATGTTTGACAAATAATTCTGAGATTAATACAGATATACATCCCTGGGTGCAAGGACTTTAATCAGTCCCTAATCTCCCGGAGAAGCAGTTTGACTTTACCTGACAGCGCTGTGAAAGATGATCTGCTTCTATGTGACTAGTATGGCAATAGCAAACGCCATTTCCTTTTTTTTTTTTTTTTTTTTTTTTTAAATACAGCTAGCCTGCAGTTGCGGGGGGGACAGCCTCCAAGTGAGGAGGTCTGGGAAACTCCCAAAGTTTGGGCGGTTGAGCATAAAACTGTAAACGCACCCGACGACGAGTCAGAGCGGCCGGACGGGGCGAGCTGGGAGCTGCCAGCCACCTCCCCTCTCCACTCCCGTTTGCTTTCCTTTGGGGTTTTTATGGTGGGGGGGGGGGGGGTTGCTTTTTCCCTCTCCGCAGAGGACAGCTTCCCTGTTCTTTCGTTCTTCACCAAATAGGTCTATAGCCCAGTTAATTAGCTGCCGGGGGCTCCTGCCTGTGCACCTACAGGCTGAAACCAGCCCAGCTGTCCTCGTGCTGCCTGGTCAGGCACTGCCCAGACGAGATTTACAGCCCAGCCAGTCGCCCCCACAGCCCGGTGGTGCCCCTGGGCTAACCCACGGCTAATTAAATAAGGGACCGTGACGTGTAGTTGTGAACAGAAGCGGTAACAAAAAGCAAGCGGTTGGGCAGCTCTGTGAGCAGAGGTGGCTTCAAACCCCAGCATATTCCCCTGACGAGGGAATCACTTCACTAACGACGCACGGAGGCTCGGCGCATCCGCTGGTGACACGCACCCGGGAGAAGAGTGGCAATTTGAGAAAATATTAAGAGAAGTTTTATATGTTGACTTATTAATTATCCTTATATGATCGTATATGTTATTATTATTTTATTAATATATATTGATATAATAACAACAGCTTTTACAGCAGCTCCACAGAGGATCAGAGGACATAGTTGTTGCTACACAGCTGCACTCTGGTTTGCTTCTCTTTGGTGCAGACTGTGAAACTTAGGACGTGCCCACCGCAAAATATGCTCAGGTCATGGGTCCGTATGCTGTGATCGTGCAAGGTCCAAGGCATGTGTTTCAATGCAACGTATACTTCTCTTGAAACCAACAGGATGAGTCAGTGTGTGTAAATTAAGCCCGTCGTGACGTACGTCGCTACGTCAGCACTGTGAATGCTTATTCCCACCGTTCTTCGTGGTCATGGCTACGTGCTCCATGAGAGCATGGCACCTGCGTGCTTAGCACTGTGCGGGCTTCAGAGAGGCCTGCAGATAACCTGCCATTTAAGCAGAGAAGACAAGGGTGACCAACCTTAAAAAAAATAACGCCAGGGAGGAAGGGGAGCGCCCAGCATGTCAGCGCGGCTGTCGGGAAAGTCCTGGTGCCCCAGAGCACGTGGTGTTTGGTTGCACCAAGGAAAACAGCATTGGTAAAAGCTGCCGTAGTCTGACACAGAGCCCAGCCTTTGGTCTGAAACCCTTGTGCGTGCCGCTTCGGCGGGGCTGCCCACACAGACCCAGCTCTTCATCCCAAAACCGCAGCCTGACGGCCAGGACCTCCGAATTTCAGAGCGAGCCTTTGACGGCGAGGAGAACATCGGCAGAGCCATTTTACAGCCCCGCGTGTACGCGGTGAGAACAAGAATAACCTGCTGTAGAGCGGTTAGATCAACAGATGTACTGTCTGTGCATTTAAATGCCCGGATCGTGGTGCGGCAGCAGGCAGGGGAAAGCTGCTCTCCTGGGAAAGCGGTGAGAGAAGCGCGTGAGCGCGGGATCCCCAGCGTACCTGCGGCATCGCCACCGCCGCAGAGCCCTGCCGCGAAGCCGCGGCCGTGCGTGCACCTTTCCCGCAGGCAGGGCAGCTGCATAACCCAGCCCTAACCGGGGAAAATCCAACAGGGACTCGCACCGGCGTCAGCTCCGGCCGCTCTATCGCTGTATCTGAAAACACAGGTCTGTTGTGCCGTGACCTTTTCTCTCTGCAGCTTGAATTTTCCAGCCCCTGTCTGCCTGTTTACAGAACCAGCCCCCGTGGGAACCACAAATAAATAAATCTGTTCCCCTGTGCATGCTCGTGACATCAAATGATGTAATAAAATGAAATCTCTCTCCTTCTTTCTCCTCTTTCAATATTTATTCTGGGGATTTATTGGTTTTCCCTTCTTTCCAGGCTTCAAGGTTTCCCCTGATGGATCGCCGCAGGCTGGCGCCTGTCGCACCGTCGCTGTGCGCTGCCTCGCCAGCTATTATTTGAAAATGTAGTTGCAGCTGCTTTAACCTAAACACAGTGCAGAGGTTTTCATTTTTCTTTCCATCTGTGCTGGAGCTGCTTCCTGAAAATGTCAAGCCCATTTTTAAGCTAAATATTGTTTACATTTAACGGTGACTTCATTTCAGTAAACATCCGAAGACCAAAAAGCCCCTGGATGTTTGTGTGTGGCTTCTGGTCCCGCAGGGCGCTGTTATTGCTGTGACCCCCTATGCCAGCCCGAACCCAAATTTCGTACCTGGCATGGATGAGAATGAGTCCAGTGACTTTGCGATAGAGATTTAGACTCTGTGAGTATCTAGTATCAAAAAACCATGAGGCTGCATGCACAAGCATCCAAAGGGGAAGAGCTGTAATTTTGCTTTACGTGCTGTGACTAGTTCCACAAAGTCAATTAAAGCTATTACACAGTTCAGGACGTGCATGTGTTATTGTGGGATTATACCTAAGCCAAAAATCAATGAACTCGCTACAGATCCAAAGTCCCCTGGCAGAGAAAGGATCATGTAATATTGCAGGTCTTTTTTATTTATAAACTTGTTTTAGAGTTTTCTGAAACTAAAATACCGTATTTTCCCAGCAGCTTCTGACAGCGGTGCCACGGGCTAGCAGCGGCTGTGCGTAGCGCAGGGCCTGACAGGGCCAGGGCACAGGGGAGGGGGCAGAGGGTTGTGTCTTAGGTGTAGGTTAGGTCTAGATGAGACCAGGAGCTCCAAGCCCCGGGAGCAATGAAGATGTCGAGAGCAGGATTTACATAAAGCTTAAGCATCGACATTGCAGTCCAAAAAAATCCCTGAGCAGTGAGCCCCTAACTCATCTCTCTCTTCCACCCCCCCAAATGATGCATACATCCGTGGATGTATAGATGCGTACGTCTGCCTGGCCTGGCGGGTCGCTGGCCCGGCTGGGCCCTTCTCCGACAGCTTCAAGGCAGTGCGACGACAGCGGCTTGACTGGAAAAATCACCTGCTCCCGTACAAGGAGCAGCGCATACGGGAGAACACCTCGCTGACACGTGCATCTGCTGCGGATGGTGAGAAGAGCTTACAGTCGCGACGCGTGCAAGGAGCTCACTCAGCAACTGCAGCACGCTGGCCTCTGTTTGGGAAACAGCTTGTAAAACCAGCGTCCGGGTCCCGGTTGCGTTACCCTCATAACTACACTGCAGATAAGCTGTGCAAATTCATAATAGCTTACAACAGCCTGGTATTTTTGCACACCTTTGTGGCTGGAGGGTGTGCTTGCGGGTTACGGCGGGTACTGAACAGGCAGCTTTGCTGTTCTGCGTATCGGGGCAGAAACCCGCTCCAGAGAGCTGCCTTCAGCCAGCCCGGGCGCAACCGCGTGCCGGCAGCTCGCTGCCCTGGCGGGGCGGCTCGTACGCCGCGGTACGGGCAAGCAGCAGCCCCAAACCACTTTCCTGCATCAGCTCCGAGGAGAAGTCGAGGGCGGTGAGAGCCCCTGCCAGGCTGCTCGCTGGGCGCCGGAGCGGAGGCGGCTCGCGGAGGCTCCCGGAGGCTCCCGGAGGCTCCCGGAGGCTCCCGCCAGCGTCGTCTCCCCGTTCAGGGCTGATGCTGCCTCGACTGCACACAGCTGAAGCACAGAGGTGTTTGCTGTAAGGTGCCTGGCTGAAGATCACCTCTCTTCTTCTACAGTAAGTATATTTTCATATCGGATCAGCTCTTCGACTGCCCCTTTGGTGAAACGGGCAACCAGGAGCGGCGGGAGCCCGTCCTTCCTCAGCGACCTGCACAGCGAGCTGGGCACCAGCACCGGGCCAGCGCTTTTACCCGCTCACAAAGCGAGCACAGATAGGCACCCGGCAAAATCCCCCCAGATTTGGGGCTGCTCGGGCACCGACCCATGCCGAGGCGTCCCTGTGGAGGCGGGACGCGGGTCGTTTGGTTCTGCCAGAAATTTCCCTCCCGATTTCTCCGAGAGTGCTTGTGTTTCGTTACGGCCAGGGTATTTTCAGCCCTTTCACTGAGCGCAAGGGCAGGCAGTGATGCACTGGGCGCGAGCTGTGTCTTGCTGTAGTTTTTGCTTCTAATCCTCTGGGTTATTTCTCAGGGCATCAGGTGAACAGGAGAAATCTTGAGGGATATAACTGTAAAATACAGCGTGAGTTTTAGAAATGTGGTGAGCACAGCTCCCCCCTCCTTGCACTGGAAATGCAAAGGGAACAGAGTCAGGCCGCGTCGGAGGGATGCTGAAAGTCTCGCCTTGTATGTCTATTTTAATCTTTATATCTTTTGCATATATCATGTAGTGCCAGTTTAATAGCAGTAGATAAAAATTACTTCTCGTTTTTTTACACAAATCTTTTAATTTGGAGACGTGCAGCAGCATCCTCGTGTTCGAGTCCTTCCCTCCACTCTTTGTAAATCAAAGTCTTAAGCTGTAGTGCTTTATTGAACACAGTGACAAATAGGGATGAACTGCATTTTCCCCTATAGTCATAAAATTGATTTAATATTTCAATTAATCTTTGCTAGACCTTCTCCAAAAATTTATGTGACTACATTCTGAGTAAGTCATCTTCAGGACTTAAATAAATACTAGCATAAACATCACTTAATTTATTTGTTCTCTCTGAAATTCCTTTATATCACTCTTGCAGTCAAACCTAAGTATTTCTTCCACCAACTAGAGCACAGGAGCATCAGCTGAGATTGTCTTGACGAAGCGGCTTCTGCATTTTCATTAAATACATTTGCAGTCCTACATCGGGTTTCCATATGCAGTGAAAGGGTTCTTTGCAGCTGTGCAGGGGATGGAAATTATATAGTAATCTAGCCTTTAATATAAGGCTAAAATGAAAGATGATTTTAAAATAAGCAGAATTCTTCTTTCAAGAAAATTTCTAAATGGGGCAGGCTGTCATCACTAGCGCCGTTCTTATTTTCCCTCTGACACTGATACAAGCCTGCAAGATGTTGTGCAGCATTTTTCTGTATGTGCTTTTTCTGATGTGAAGTGCTACTGTTGATGTTTTGATCATAATGGTCTTTAATGATCATAATTTGATGGAGAGGCCACCCAAAACAGCTGCTGGCCTGTGCTGAGGCAGTCCGGAAAGGGTGAGATGGGTGGAGGGATGGGTAGTTAACCTAGGATTTCTGGAGCCTGATGCTTTTTGCCTAAGTACGCTTCCTTTAAGCCTGGATCTTAAATTCACTAAATGTGGCAAGCATTTAGGCAGGACTGTGCATTAGCAAGCTGTTTGTGGAAGCGCCCCGTATGGACCCCCACCCCAGCTCACCCAGGCCTGACCGGACAGTCGGTGCCGTCAGCGGCAAGGAGTTTATTGACTTGACTAGATCTGAGATCCTTCCCCAGTAGTCTCCTACTATGAACCACTAACAGTTGGATTAAAAAAATTTGGGTTTGGGTGTATTATGAAGTGTGACATACCCGCCAGAGAAGTCGTCCCTAATAAAAATAAAGAAAATAGCATAGGGGAAAGGCACTGATATCTTCACGCCTTCCGGGGCCCGCCAGGGAGGAACACAAGGGGTGTTTTGTGGCCCGGTGATGGCTTTGGGCTCTGACCCGGTGATGGCTTTGGGCTCTAACCGGTGGGAGATCCCGAGCAAGATCTCGGCTGTGCGGCGATGGGCACAGCTGTCCCCAGGCAGCAAACCCACTGCGAGACCTCCGGGCTTGCAGCACCGAGCTCCAGGCAAAAGGCAGGACGCGATTCGTCACATTTTTCAAAGCAAGTCAATTAGAAAGCTGGGCTTTACTCTACAAGCACAGCTGATCGTGCTGGTCGGGGTGCTAGGGAAATCCCCGGGCGGTGCAATGCTATATTCACCGGGAGCGGGGGAGCTCGCCCATTTGCTGTTCCAGGCCGTGCGCCGAGAAGTGGCCAAACTGCCCAAACGCAGATGGGTAGATGGCTCTTCCCCATCCTGACTCAGAGCAGCGATTACTATTTTTTATTACTTTATTGCATGCAACTTGTAAATGGCTCTTCTCCGTGCACAGGACTGCAATAGTTAGACGTAGCTAAAACGTATGTACGTGTGTGTCTAAAATCTATCGCACGCTGCTGGGAGCGTGGCGGAGGCTGGAGCTGCCTGGGGTCGGGGAGCACCTTCGGCGCTGACTGTCCCGCTGGCAGCGCAGGGACAGGCCAGGCCTCGGGCAGCTGCGCTGTAGCCAGGGTGGTGCCTTCGCCTGTCGCCAGTGACAGACGTCCGAGAAGCATTGACATCACCAGCTATCGGCGTCTGCACGTGATGCTTTCAGGGTCGTTAGACAATTACATGAATCAAGGTCGGTGCAGAGTTTTTTTGGGGGGGGGGGGGCGAGGAGATTCGGTAGCATTTTGTGTGGGACGTATTTGAAGTGCAAGGAAATGCGGAAGGCAATGAAAAATTAAGCTCTCCAGGAAATTGAACGCTGATATTCAGGGATCGAGCACGGCATCGGCGTAACATCAGCCCCGGGAAGCTGAGGCTAATTGTACCCTGCTGCTGCGGCCAGGCTCCGCGCACAATTACAGAGCTCCAGTACCATTAGCATCAGCTAAATTAGGTTAAAAAAAAGTCAATAGGAGACTGTCGTTTTGGGTGTCGGCTTGGCTCGTGCGGTGGCCTCTCGGTGGTGCGACGTGCTCCAGGTTCCCCGGGCCACCGAGGGTCTGTCCCGGCGGCCTCCAAGCATCCCAGCAGCCTGGCGCTTCCGCGGGGTGTCCGCGCGCCCGGGAGGACGTGGCACCTGGGGCACCAGCTGGGGCCGGGGCTTCTCCGAAACTAGAGCCCCCCCCGCGAGCCGAGCACCCGGGGGCCATCGACGCCGGCAAGCCTCCGGCAGAGGCCACCGGTAGCTGCAGACTGCTGCTAAAGAGCCCGACACTGGGCTCGTTTGTCACTTGTACGGCCACAAATAGACATATCCGCCGTTCTGACAGAAAACCGGCTCTGACTGCCTGCGCCGAAGCGGCCAGGCTACATATCGGCCCTGACAGCTCTCCCAAGGACCCGGCACGGGCAGGCAAATCGTTCCTCGTTTTACCGACACAGGAGGAAAAATCAGTATCGCTGTTGCGACTGGCTCTTTTCTCCTCCTGATGGAGGGATATTGCACCCGCAGAAGTCATTAGAGTTCCAAATACGTCGCAATTAATCATGAAAAGAGTAAATGAATCATCGATTTAACATTAAGAAAGCTTTTTTTCCCCCTTTTCTCTTGCAGTGCTTTCTCCTGCCACCTCATGTTAGCGGTAACTATTCAATAACAAATAAAATCATACATCTGGCCTGTTTTAGAGTGCATGCCTCGCACTTCATAAATATCAGTGCAAACACACCCAGGCAAATCCTCCTGCTGACTGGGGATCCTGGTGACCGTATGTCTGGAAACAAAGATTTTCAACACAAAGCAGGGATGAACAGAGCTTTCTGACTTGCCAGTGAGCACAGCTTTGGCCATTGCATATATATTTGCCTGGGTTAAGACAGCGCTTTGGGTGCGAAAGGGCACCTACGAAGGTGGCAGAGAGGCATCTGGACTGTATTGAAGCACGTACTAGGTTTTTGTCAGTGTGGGTGTGAAAGGCGACTTAGGAGCATATGCCCCAAGCCCACGGTTTCACGTCCCGTAAGCGCAGGCTGCAGCCTCTGCCTCTGCCTCTGCCGGCGTGTCGGGCGCGCGGGCTGGATCGGCTCGCGCGGCTGGCAGCGAGCGCCGTTCCGATCCCGACGGTTCCTCGTGCGCTCGCTCAGCGGGCCGGATCCACGGGCGGCTGCGCAGCCTCGCAGGGCTGGGAGAGGAGGGAGCCCGGGGTGGCTTTTCCAGCAGGAGCCCAGAGCTGGGTTAGATTTAACGTAATTTGAGGCTGCAGCCTCAAAAGGGAGTATTGCTCAGGCGTCTAATTAAGCGTGAAGTCATGTGGCAGCCCTTTCCCTCATTAGCAAGGCCTCTCTCCAATTCCCCGTTCTCAAATTACAGAAACATCATTGCACCGAGATCTCTACTCGTCTGTGAGATGTGGGCCCCGGCCAGCGGTTCGTGATGTGTTAGTGCCTGTGCAGGTGCGGGTGCGGGTGCAGACACAGAGGCCGCTGCGCTGGGAAGCAGGCTGACAAACCGGGGTTGGTTTGCTCGCTGCTTTTTCCTTGCAAGCAAGATGCTAAATGTAATTCCTGGATGAGACGGAGAAGAAGGTCGGAGAAGACAATAGAAATAATAGGAAGGTGCATTTGCTTTAGGACAGAGGAGTGAACATTTGGACTTCTGGTGTCTGCATATATCAGAGAAAAGTGTTAAAAGGCTTGAGGTTTATCCAGCATGAGAGCGAGTGCGTCGGTCTCTAATACACACGAGTAACTTCCTGGAGCAATCACCACTGGAGCTAATGACACTGCTTTTAAAGTTAGGCACTTGATACCTTGCTGAATCAGAGCCCATTGCATCAACTTCCCTTAACAACTCTTGCCTGGACATGGCCACAGAAGGTTTTTATGGGACTCCAAGCTAATCTAATAAAACCTTTCTTTTCTCCCATCCCCAGAGTGCCTTAATAGCTTCAAGCTTCCTTTGTACATTGTTGTATGCTTTTGTCAGCTCTGTTGGCCTTTGAGCTTGAAAATATTTTCCATCCCTATAAAGCATGAGGGAAGATGGGAAGGGAATTGGGTCCAGAGGATAATTTCCCTCTTTTGTAGTTTTTGGTACATCTCAAATCACAGTATCACCTACAACTGAACTAAAATGGCAGGCCTACAAAAATATCAGAGATGGTAAAATATAGATATATCCATAAATCTGTTTAAGTAGAATCAGTGATGGATGAGTGCATTTAAATTTTAGAATCGCATTTCTGCTGACTTATTGGAAGGGGAATCCCATAATTCACTGGAGAATCTCACTCTTGTGAATTATTGTCTTCTTCATCATTTAAGGAATATTTCACCTTCTGAAGATGATCTCCAGCCACTGTAACCTGTGTTTGCCTGTTGGCTATATTTCTTTTTATCTTCGTAATGTATACGATCTTGTGCGGTTCAGTCCTGCAAGTTGGAGTTGCGGTTTCTACACTTTGGACTTATTTGTCCAAGTTCACTGTACAAGTAAATACATGCAGCAGTATGACCAGCTTCAGCTTTCTCCCTCCTTCCTTGGGATCATCACTGATTTACTTCGCTAGCACTATCTGTGGCTCTTGAACAACCATGTGGCACAGATGCCTAATATGTTGTTCCTTTTTTCCAAAGTGCAGGAACCCTTGCTGGGCCGAAGCCGGCAGGGGAGAGGTGCGCGGCTGGCGGCCGGGCGCCTGCAGCGGTGCGGTCGGGGCACCCGGGCAGCGGGGCCGGCCGCGTGGAGCTCGTGGCTCCCACGACCGCCCTCGACTGCTCTCGAGCGCGGGTTTTACGGAGCTCCTGCATCTCCTCGCTCACAGCAAGGGGCAGGGCAGGTGGTGTCTCCCCATCCTTGCTCTGGAAAATGAGGATAAGGATATTCTAGCTGTCTCCTTGGAGGCTCGCTTACTGTTTGAATACGGCTTTGGTCCCGTGGAGTGCTGAGGATTGCTGTGCTGCCTAACCCCTGTAATTCTGTTAGTCTGTGAGTGAATCGATGCAGATAAAATTGGAAGCATCTTTTATCCAGACCCAGAGCCAAAGGAGAACTAAAACTGTGTATCTGTAGGTGGTGAAAGAAACTTCAGTTCAGTGAACCACAGAAAACTTTATTTTTGTGATGAATGATCCAAAACATATCAAAGTCTAGGGGACTCTTCCTTATTTCATGTGATGGGCTTTGAACCGGAGCAGCAGAGACAGGTAAAGCAGCCAAAATGGAATAAGAATCACCATGATAGTTCTTCCAGTTCTCATACATGGTGTTCACTAAGTGCCAGAGCTCTCTAAATCTCCTTGCTATTCTTAAGTGTGACCGTCTCCATGACTTGTTACACCTTGCTGACAACGGAGGTAGACACACGAAAAGAAAAACGTGGTTCTTACGCAACAAGTAATGCCATCCTCTGAGCTAGATATCACCTGCAGGTCTGACTCAGCTCACGTTTCACCTCCATCACACAACATTGACCCATCAATAGGTATCAGCTCCACTGAAATCCGAGGAGCAAGAAGATCTGTCTAGAATGTTCCCGCTTTGCTTCTTCCCCTGCCCTCCGTTTTCTGCAAAACACGCCTCTTCGAAGCTTCTCGGGAACATTTGTGTCTCATGAGAAGCGAAGCCATTGGAGATGGGTTAGTGGGCAGAGCAAGGATTTAAAACGGATGATGGATGAACACTATTATAGGGCTATTATCATCACACAATGTCTAACTTCAATATCCTAAGGATAGGCATGGTTTCGCTCATATAGAAATGACTATGCAAATAGAGGGCATTAGCAAGGGAGCGATTATGGTAATGTCCCGGTGCCGAGCCAGGGAGCGAGGTGCAGGTGGAGCCGAGGTCCCTGGAAACCTGAGTGTGCTGCGACCAAGCCTCGCGTTTTGTCCTCGATGTGAACGCTAGTGGGTCCCCTTGCAGGTCTGATTTCTAATTGCTCATTAAGTACTGTGGCTGAGATTTTTCTTATTGCTTAAAAAAGTGTCACAGGGTCATTTAAAAATGTCATCATCAAGTGTATACCTCTGTGTGGTGGAGCATATACTAGCGATTTTCTGTGTGCTTGGATGAGTGTAGTGGCTGTCCTGGTGGGAAAGGGTACAAAGCAGCCAAAAGGGTGTGAGGCAGCAAGTGAAACGCGTTCACTCTTTGCTCATGTCCGATTGAAGTCTACAGGGTACTTTTTAGAAAGGACGAGCAACTCCTTGGGATACATCTGTGGGAAGCCTTAAGGGACGACAAGTGCAACTGCAGGGCCACATCTGAATAAGTGATTTCTAATGTAGTCGCATGGCTTCTAGCTTGGCAACAGCCCTTGATGCCCCTGACTAGCAACACAATATTTTGCTTCTTAGTAAATATCTTTTGAACTGATGAATTCAAAAAACACTCCAGATGACATTTAAAATTTAGATCCAAGAGACTGAGCAGTGAATAATGAATCTTGCCCTGTAGATGGATGACATGTTACCTTGCAGTTCTCGCGCTCTCAGTCATTGTCAGCTACAGCATTTCTCTCTTCCACTTGATTTCCCTCCTCCCTTCCCTCCCTCACCCCCGGTATAACAAGGCCTGTTCAGAAGTACTTTATTTTGAAGAGCATGTGCAGAGAGAAGCTTTCAAACCAATCAGACTTAACCAGAGATCCATTTATTTTCCCCCTTCTGTTCAATCCTTACCTTAAGGTCAGTTATTTATGATGCCCATCTTTAAATCGGGGCTTTCTGCACGCATCCACCTATCTTCATCTGCACATCTGCCGGCAGGGGCCGTGGGGCTGCCCTCCTCCTGACCTGGTCCTTGCGTCTGCCCGCTCTTGTTCAGACCACAAAGCCCCTCATTTCAACAAAATCCAGAGACATTCTCTGGCTCCACCAGCCCTTTATGCGGTGGCTGGTCCCCGTGGCCTGCGCTGATGTCCCCCTGCCCTTGCAGGGGCCACTGCTTTAGCCCTCCCCCTCAGCACAGTGGGAAGCGGGAGGGGAAGCAGTGGCAATGGACGGGTATTTTGTTCTGTACTGAGAAAGGTAAATGTATGCTGTCAGCTTTGCTATTTGCAAACCCTGCCTTCATGTAAGAGGTCAAGGTAAAAAGGGGATTGCTTTTAATACATGTTAATTGAGGTGCTGAAAGTTGCTTCTCCCTAACTCCTGTGCATGTCAAACAGCAGCGCAGTGCTACGCTAGAAGATGGAAATTGTCTTTCCAGCAATGGGAAGCAGCAGCAAAGCAGCACTGACCTCACCCGAACCTCACCCCATCCTGCCCCTGCAAACCTCTGCAAAGAAATGGTCTCTGCAGAATTACCTGGAAAGCAATAAGGCTTCTCCTTGTGGGCAGGGAGAACTGCATGAGCTAGACCTTGCTTTCCACGTCCAGGGACTCAGGAGGATCACGCCTACAAGCTGGGCTTTGCGCACAGGCAGGGAAGGGAGAGGTTTCCCCTGGGTGTGCTATCGCTGACCCAACACAGGCTAGGAAGGGGCAGCCGGAGCGGGACCTGCACCGGATGGGAAGTCTCAGTGGAGATGGGAAGGGGGAAGCGTTGGGAGTTGCCATGTGATTGTCCCCTCCAGAAATTTTGTTTTCAAAGAGGAAAACTCGCAGAACTTACCTCAGAATTATAAGTCAGCAAATGGCTGACTTATAAAGACTGCTGAAGATGTGTGTTTAGGGCTTGAGATAACTACAGGTTTGTCCTAGTCAACTCATTTTACAATCGAAGCATGTAAAAATACGTAACAGGGCGCAGTTAGCTCTATGAGGCAAGGCGACCTGCTGAGGTGGAGGTGGGCAGGATGCCAGCGCCTTGGACGGTACTCTGGTTACGTTCAGATAAATCAGTATGCTGTGCACACACCACAGAGCAGTGTATCACGTTTTTGAAAGGAGGTTTATGACCACGGCCTGTAGAACAGGTAGCTCTTCCATGGCGTGAACGTTGCCCGTGTAAAAGGGGAGGCTGCGTAGTTACCGATGCCTCTCAAGCCGTTGGGGCACGGTGTGGGAGTTGCTGCTGTGTGTTCCCTTCTTCGATTCTTTGCAGAAGTATTGCTCTTCAGTGTTAACCCCTGGTAAGTTTGAGCTGGCCTACTAGAAAGACTTTATGAAGTCTGAAAATAGACACTGTAGCTGATACGCAGATATCTCTGAGAAGATCTGCATTGCCAGCGAGAAAATAGAGTGAAACGTTAAAAAGCTAAAAATCTTGGGGAACATAGGCATTGAGGATGTCTTAAAGAGTATCCCTTCTTGAGAAGAGGCCAAATGCAAGAGACAGTTGCGTTCAACAGCTATTGAGTAAGGCCTCAGAAGTGCAGATAAAGAAATGGGCAGCAAAGGGTGCCCAGGCCGTGCTGCAGAGCGTGGTCGTGCCGGCAGCGCAGGCAGAGCCCACAGCCCCGTGTGCCTGTGCCTGGGTCGCTATTCCAGCTGCTCCGCACGGGCACGCTTTCCTCCATAGGTCTCTCTCTGATTCTAGTAAGGCTGAAAATGCTCCAGGAAACACTCTCCTAGGGTTAGCATAGTATTTTTACTTCTGATTGGGTCTAAAACACAGAAAAGGCAAAGGAGGAAAGACAGACAGACATTAACCAAAGATCATTTTCAGGATACAGATTTAGCTCTTATGGCCATGGCTCTTTTCCATGAATTGGCTCTTTCTATTTGCACGTCTCTCTTCTTCCCTCAAAGCTGTTTCCTCTCTGCCTCCAAAGGCACTCCTAACTCCTCACCTTACAGCTCAAAGGAAAAAAAAAATCAGTGTTTCGATATGCTCAAAACAGGTGATGTCTTGTAAAAGACATTGTATGTCATAGGAATAAAAGCTAAGAATTGACCTTTTCATTTGAGAGAGTGATTAGAGAGCATGAGCCTTAGTTCAGTGTGGCACTTCAGAGTTTACTTCATATAAGCAATTCTCTAACAGCTTTGGTGGCTTACTCGCAGTCTGTGCCAAGTCAGGGCCTAAAATTCAGAACTGTGCAAGGTTTTGAAATGTTAGTTAATTTATTTTACAAAACTTCTTCTGTTTTCACTTGGAAAGTGTTCCCCAAAAATTACATATTTTATTGCAATATCAAATGTCCTGGAAATGTGATTAATAAAGAGCTTGCAGGAATTGAATTAGGAGGCAAGAAACTACCTCTATTGATTTATATTACGTATATGCAAAAATTTTTATAGTGTCATGAGCTACTTCCAAAAAAAAAAAAAAAAACCCTCTTCTCCGTTCCCCCCAATTCCTGGCCGCAGGTGAAACGTGAATTCCCACCGGTGCTATGGAGGCAGTCCGAACTTCGCGTTGCATGCAAGGCAACCAGGTGCGGGGAAGACAGAAGGGCTCCCTGATAAAAGCCAGTGTATTGCAAGCCATGGCTAGGAGCCAGGAGCTCTCTATTCATGGAGCTGTTAGTGACACTGGCGTTATTAAAACTGGTTTTGATGCACATTCTGTTGCTGGCAGGTGTATAACAGAGTGGAACAGCTTTGAATCCCTGTGAATAGTGGACAGTGCCACCTTTCCCAAAATGCTTCAAAAGAAAAACTGACAGTAAGAGAAGGTTTGCTGTTACGACTTCCCTTCCCCTGGAGTGTACCTGCATTTTGGGTTATGCTGTGAATAACACAGTGCAAACAGTTGAAAAGGTGCCGAGCAGTATGGAGCTATACCTTGGCAGGCCCAAGTTGGACAAACTCATGAACTTCTCTTCTCAGGAAAGGCAGTTGACACTGCTGATCTCAGCCCAGCGCCAAGGGCTGCTGCAAGCAAAGGACAACGCTTGCTGGGCTTTTTTGCATAACTGATGCTGCGGATGATTTTCTACTTCATTTATTTCATAGCAGAGCTTGGAGTGTCGGAGCTTGGGCAAAATACACAGGACTGTTTTGGACATGCCTGAATTTCTGCTGAGTACTTGTCTGCATGTAAACCTGGGTGTCGATTTAGACTATATATAGGGGCCATTACTGAATTTTCTGCTGTTAATAGATTCCTACCAAATCCCTGAGAAGGGAAGTGAGCCAAATAGCTTTGCTCTCTCCTCATTCCCACAAAGGCAGCCACTGGGTCCCAGCAGGGATGTTAGCCTCAACCAATCTGTGTTTTGAGGAAGACACCAGGAAGCAGAGTTTTCGAGGCCAGTATTTCAGGAAAACATGGCAGTGTCTGCAGTGGATCAGAAAGGCAATGGTGTAATCAAACACTGTGTCAAGACTTTCCCATCGCACAGACTTGGAGGCGCCCGGGTTTCCCCCCACCAGTGGATTCTGGTGCAAAACTCTTTTGCATTTGCTGCTGTAGCCTTAACAGAAACTTTCTGCCGCTGACCCAAGCAGGATTCGAGCTCCCTGTGTTCAGCGTTAAAGTCTTGGGGCTACCAAAACCCAGGCCCATTAGCCAGCCTCAGAATCGGATAATGGAGCTTCTTGTACAAGGAAACCCCTAGAGGCAGTCATCTACCGTAAGCTTATTCTAGTTTCAATGTTGTAAAAACACGTCTCACGTTAGATAAAGGAATGACAACGGGATAAATACTGTTGTTTCTGACATGATGTTTGAATGATGAATGGGCTGACACTGCAGCGCAAACGCGGGGGGAAGGAGCCCTACCGCTGGTGTAGCCATGCTGTCTGACCTTACCCAGCAGCCGCTCTCGGTCTGCCTCTCCGAACTTCGAAATGTCTGCCTTGTTGCTCCCGAACCGTCCACCCTGAGCTTCTTTGTAGTTACGAGTGTGAGTGGGCCTCTAGACTGGTGGAATAAGTCAAAAACGTGTTAATTGCCTTATTTGGTAATATAGTTGTGTTCTGCCAGAAATTCAGACCTCTTTTTAACAGGATAAATAACTTTATCGTATGAGGATCTCTTGATTACGTTCTTTTGCTAAGAAGAACTCTTTTGCAGCGAGCGTTAATTACTAGCTTTCTAGAGAGAGACTCCTTGGAGATCCGTAGCCTTTTGGGCACGAGGTGCTCTGCAGAGTTTCTGACATTAAACCGGGTGGAGAAGGAAATTGGCTCTCCCAGCAGTAATCCCGCACGCGCTCTGCCTGCCGCACACCCTGCACTTGATTTGCACGTAGGGCCTGGCTTACAGCCCAGCAGTCCTGGGAGGTGTCTTAACTTGCTCAAGCAGATTTATGGTAAGACTCAGAAACTGGTGAAGTATCTGAGAACGAAGTTCAGCAAAGCATTTCAGCATGTGCTTAAGTTGATTCCTACTCATGACTGCAGGGCAGCAGGAACTTTGCTTTTAAGCATCTACTGCAGCGTTATCTACCCTAGCAATTCTGTCATTCAGGGCCTGCAATAGAGCTTATTTCCCTTCAGTGTGGAATGGTGGTTTCATACTGACTTTGTTACCCAAGGAAATTATTTTCTTCCTTAAATTTCAGATGTTGTTTGTTTTTTCCCCCCACTCTGTAACCAAAGCACTAGTGCTAAATTCCCAGCGCTGCGTCAGCTGTAGGTGGGATTCTAAGCAAAGGTTGCCAAAGCATATAAATATTAAGTAGAGATATTCAGACAGTCAGATGTTGCATGGGGGTTGTCTTCATTAAAGTACTGTATTAGCGGCTTCCATTACGTTGCTCTCCCGCAGGGAAAGCATTCTGGATCAGAGGAGACCTGCCATTTCACACGCGCTCCAGCTGTTCCCTTCACCCACCACAGTCAAGCCTAGTATTTTCTTAATTTTAATGAGTTGCGCGTGTAGAAAGTTAAAAAAAATAAAAGAAAGAAAGAAAAAAAGAAATGCAGCGGGAGGCTGTTAGATTGTTTCCAGCACTGAGAAGCCGGGTGAGTTCACAGAACAGCCCAGGGAAGTTTGTCACGGCCTTGTGAGATGGGTAGCTGGAAGGCTGGCTCGTTCCCCGGCTGCTCACTGCGACGGACAGACAACAGGACAGTCGTCTCTGTCCACGATGCCTTCGTTTCTGAGAACACTGACAATTTCTGCCCCATTTTCTAGTTGTCTTTTCTTCTGCTGCTTTCTGGGCTCATTAGTCTTTGGTTTGGGTTTACCATCCTTAAGGGATGTTTCCCATCTCCTTATGTCTCATCTTAAAATTCCTTGTGGGTGAAGGTGCCTACTGGTGGCCCCAGGATGCCTGGTCGTGGCCTGGTACACATCGCAGTCGAGCAAGCCCGAACCTCACCACACAGACTAGACGCTGCGGTATATTCACCATCCAGGAAGGAAAAGCTGCGCGTAGTGGGGCCAAAGCAGCAGCGCAAATAGTGCCTCTTCTCAAGGCCTGCTGGAAGGCGAGTACGCTTCCCAGGGCAGTACAGCTGCTGTGTGCGCGCGCCATACCTGCCTTCGAGCACTTTGGCACTCCGCTGTCTGCGCTCCCCGGCACGCTGGTGCCCGAGGCTCTGTGGTTTCCTACCGTACGTCTTCCACCACCGTTATGCCCCCTTCAGCCAGCGGAGCCCTCCCACAAGAGGGGTAGATCGATGAGAGGCTGTCCTGGCAGTGGGGCTAGTTTGTGTGTGCTGTGCTGGTGTCTGGTGGTGTTTGGGTCCTCTCGGGCCATGCCATAGCTGAGGTAGGGGCTTAGAGAGATGGACTCCTGCTCTGTTTTGAACGCCTGCTCCATCTTACAAAGACCTTACGTAAAGGTGACTGCAAACCTGAATGCTGAGCTATTCCTTATTCTTCCCGTCCTTTGCAACTGCGGCGGGTTGCACAGCAATTTGCAGAAAGCTTGTTGATGAAACACAAACCCTTGCTGGCCTGCACACAGGAATATGCCAATGCTGGGCATGCAACCAGCAGAGCATGTAAGCTTCTGTTCCCCTCTTTCTTTGAACCACCTTTCTGCTTCAAACAATCTTCAGAGAAAATGATCCAACAACTCCATATCAAAGCCCTACAACCAGTGGTCATGAATAACTTCAGAATAAACAAGTCCTGTCTTGTAGCAGGGCTGAGGGGAGGGAGCGGTGCGATTGCTCTCACGTTGCCTGCCACACTTAAAATGGAGTGAGGCCTGGGAAAGCAGCACTGAGCTGATACAGCTCAAGCAGTGTAGCATTTGAAGGTCCCTACCCTCTTGCTATGCCTGACCAGCCATTACAACACCAGTCGCTACTGCACTGCCTCAACCTTGCTCTGAGAGAGTAGTCCAGCCCCTGCAGTATCATTTGGAAAGAAGGATGGGTTAAAGCCCTGGAGGTTTGATAGTTGACCACCGGTGCTTAAAATCTGAGAACTGTGTACAGTCTGGAGGCCTTTATAGCTGTGCTGAATTACCACTGGCCTCGCACGTTGCCAGAAAGCATTATGTGTCTCTGGAACCCATTTGTTTTCATTTACTGCACAAAGCAAAACAGACCCTGGCTTACAGACAGCTCCTCTGTGCCGGGGCTATAATTCTGTTGCACTGATAAATGTCGTCGTTACTGACACAACACCAGCAGCCCAGGCAACTTCTCCGTGGCGGCAGAACATAGGTGCTTGGGTCTTATGGAAAGGGATATTTAGACCTGGCTTGGAAGAGGGCTTAGTCTGCACAGGGAGGGTGCTTGTGGCAGGCCTTGGAGGACATGGGTAAGAGGTGGCAGAGAGGCCTCCCGTGACTTGCAGCCAGCTTTCAGGGCAGCGTCTGTCTTTGTGTTTGAATATTCTCTTTGAAGGACAATTCTGTAACCTGAAGAAAGAAACTTTGTGATTGGTGTCTGTACTACCAGGCACAGGGAGAAAGGTGAGCAAATGAGCACTTAACAGAACTCTGAAGTAGATATCCATAGGGACCGCTTCCCTTTAGCAGCCCAGTGCTATTCTGGCATAATATTCAGGTGTTGCAGCTAGCAATTTGCTGTGATGCTCAGCATCACTGGTGCCCCTGGCTAAGAAGCTCATAGTCTTACATTTCAAACTGCACTGTAAAGCTAAGATAGAGGGATGTTATATCCATTTTACAGACAGGAAGACTTAAACTAAGAAGAGCTTATATAACTGTCCCCACGGAAACTTAAAAAAAAGTAAACAGAGGGACTGTTAACCTGTCTCAGTGTGCACTGGATGAGTACAGCCTCTTAATGAGTAGGATGGTCTGTACTTAAATTTTGTCCCTCACAGAGAACATCATTCCCAACAACCAGAATGGTCCCTTATGTGCTGAAAAGAGCTTTTGGGGCAAGGGAGACCTACTGGCAATGGAAGAGGATCAGGTTAGGGAACATACACAAGTCCATAGGACTTGATGGGATACACCCACAAGTGTTGAGGGAACCGGTTGATGTCACTGCAAGACCACTCAGTTATGTTGGAAAGATCATGGTGATCAGGAGAGGTGCCTGAGGGCTGGAATAAAGCAGATGTCACCCCTATCTTCAAAAAGGGCAAGAAGGAGGATCTGGGGGGGCTACAGGCTGGTCAACCTCACCTTGATCCCTGGGAAAGTGATAGAGCAAATAGTCCTACTGCTACTACTTCCAAACATATGAAGGACATTTTTATGGTGAGGGTGGTTGAACAGTGGAACTGGTTTCCCAGAGAGGCTATGTAGTCTCCATCCTTAGAGCTATTCAAAACTCAACTGGACATGGTCCTGAGCAACTTGCTCTGGTTGACCCTGCTTTGGGCAGGGGCTTGGACTAGACGATCTCCAGAGGCCCCTGCCAGCTTTATCCGTCCTGTGATTCTGTGCAAAGGCAGTGGTTCAATGGAGACACAGTAGTTAGAGCACTATCTTTAACATAACAACATGTTATAACAACTCAGTGCTCTGCTGTTATTCCAAAAAGGTCTGTCAACTATGTAACTTCCCAATCTGCAGTTCTTCACTTGTGAGATCAGCCATGGAGGTAGACTCTCATTTCCTGAAATGATAGAGCTAAACAGATAAGGGCAAGGCAAGAGCTTGCTCAATCTGTTAGTTATATAACCACATAAATATAACAGTCACTTTTCTTAGCATCAGGTACTTACTCTGTAATTGGTATCACTTAATGTAAAGCGCTGTTCTCCATTTCCCTTCTCAATTTTAACGGCTGATGTAATTGCAGTTTTGCAAACCTTGGTAGCATGCTAATGCAGTCACTTCTGTATCAAGTTAAGTACTTATCACTGTTCACGATATACTACTGTAAGACTTGCATGATCGCAAAAATGAGAGCAAACTGTGGAAGCAGACAAGTTGTTTGGTAGTATCATGAAAGGAACAAGTGCTAAGACAGTCCCTAAGAAAGAAACCCACGGGGTCAAAATCTTTTTGTACATGAATTCATATTCTGGGTAAGGTACAGAAATTGCTTCAGTAATAGCCCAACTACCTGAATTTTCATATGGGAGAGGTGAAGAAAAATCCCACTATAAACTGAAAGACTGCAGATGTGAGAGGCAGAAACGTTACTAAACGTATTCAATAGCTTGGAAATTCACAACCACTGTAAGGTGCATGCGTTAGCTTTTGGAGCCAGCACTTCAGCTACCGTTGCAGAGATTGTGGGGATTTCCCTGAACATGTTTGCCTGTGTAGTAACTGCCTCAGATACAAGCCCCACCAAGATAGGGGGCTGCTCGTGCCTTTGCTGCGTTCAGGGTGGAGAACGAGATAGTTTATACTGATAGTGACCTGATCAGTACTGACTCCGCCAGAGAATTAAAACTGCACCCTCCACCGTAGTCCCAGCTGAACTGCCTCTCTGGTTCCTTTCTTCATCTGCTTCAACAAGATACTGCCACTTGCAGTGTTTCCCATATGTGCCGACCACATCCTATACGTTTAGTCTTGGCAGGGCACTCGCTATGTAGCTTTGAATATAAATGAAATGATCACAAACTCAGTCTGAAGTTGTGTTCAAATAGCTTGCACCTGACACACTGAGGACAAATACTTACTTAAAGGAACATGACAGAAAAAAGATGGGATGTAGGATGGGATGGGATGTAGGCATGAAGGTTTTTATTCAACCTTGCCTCGGGAGTTGATCAAACTCAAATGTTATTTCCTTTTTCCACTTGTTTTTTATTTTGTGTCTTGTGAGAAGCCCTGCCACGGGCCTAGCCTCCCACTGCACAGAGAGGCTCAGGACTGATGACGAGGTGGAGGCACCAGGCAGGACAGCGGGCACTGAACTGACACCCAGGGGTTCACCACTCCACGCTGAAGTTGCCCCCTTAAGCTACAAGGCAAAAAGGTTGTGGGCTAATGGGGAAGTCAGCTTAGCTGGTAGGAGTGAGAAGTCATCTTTGAAACACCCGTGTGTCTGAATAACACTCAGAAGAGCCTGTCAGAAAAATAGGAGAAATACCCATAAAAGCTCATCTTTGTCCATTTTGTACAGGAAACAGACGTTTCTGTTTCTGAGGTGGGGAAAGGGGAGAGAAAGTGCTGTACTTTTGCTGTAAATGGTCAGCAGAAAAGTGAAAACTTCCACCTGGAAATGAAGGGTAGGTCCTCGTGAGAGCTGGAATGTGGAATGTGTTCCACAGAAAAGAATGGAGATGAGCTCTGGCGTGAATACTGACTCAGTTTTAGTAAGCAGAGTTTATTTGCATCTGCAGTGAGGTCTCAACTAAAATGTACTCGCATCTGTTTATACCAGTGGTGTAGTCAGCCTAGCAAACGTCAGCAGCTGCCCTTCAGTTAAGTGAAGGAAGAGGATGTCTCCATTCCCTGGAATTGCCCCGCCACGTCTCATTAACTCAGGGTTACTGGGATTTGAACAAAGCCATAAGCTCACCTCCCAGCCCATACTGCCTGTAACAGAAACAATCAGACCCTGCTCAGTGAGCTTCTCATTTTCCCCATGCAGCACTAAAATCCAGTACAGTGTGCTGCAACATCTGTAGGTGATTCCATGCACGGAGGAGCATATTGATGCCTCTGCACAAGATGAGATTGGGGTCACTTCTGAAGCATTTGGTAATACTTCTGTTGAAAGGAGAAGCAGCCTGCTTTGTTTATGGTGCAGGCGTTTGCTTTACTCACAGTGGAACTTTGATCGCCCTCTTCGGCTACAAAACCAGGGTGCGAGCTGCCGCCTGAATTCAGTAGGGTGCTGCTCGTTTCCACTGGTTCAGAATTTGGCCCATTTTCTTGCACCATGTACAGATAAATCCAGCACCTTTGGAGGTCCCCTCCCAAGAAATGGCCGATATGTTCTTGGGAGCTTTGTGTTCTTACAAAAACGCTGGCCTGCCTGAAGACATAAGCACCTAAAGATGCCTGTGTGTGCACACCATTCAAGTCAGCAGAGTTATTCCCGTGCCTGAAGTGAAAGAACAGTTACTCTGCTTGGGCCAGCATGCTGACGGATCCAGAATAATGCAAGTATTTCTCAGTTCTTTTTGCAGCGAGGACCAAGAAAGCACCAAAAAAGTTTGTTCCACTGAACTGACATATGTCCATCCAAGAAAGCAGTTGTGCTTATTTGGATTTATCTGAGGCTTTTCCATGCCACTTCCCTAAGAAAAACACATCCTAGCTTGACTGATCATAGGGGCAACCACAGCAATTAGTTCCACTGATAGCTTATCCGAACAGCGGCCAGAGGTATTGATCAGGGAAAAAGCTGTTTGGAGTAGTGACATCTGAAACTATTGGTTTTAAAACAGCCAGAAATACAGCTATTGATTGACTGAAGGGGATTTTTCTGGCCTTTAAGAGTACAATTTTGCTTTCTTAACTCAGCAGGACACTGTGCTGTGGACTTGGAGAACAATTTTTAAAGAAAGCTTTAAGAAACAAAAAATTGCAGCAGGGGTGATGGGACACCTTTGGAGAAAATTATGGACAAGTATAGGAAGCCAGAGTTATTTTTTTGATTACTGCCCGACCATCCCAATCTGAGACCTGAAAACATTACCCAGACTTGTTGGGAAAGAAATAAAAGGCAGAATCTGTTGCTCAGAATTTGTCTGGGACGTCCATATGCGCATCTCTTTCCTGGGGATAGGAAGGCAAGCTACTTTTCTGGGACTGAGAGACAGCTAGTCAAATTTGCAAACTGAGGAACATGGAGATTAAAAGTGGTTTGTGGGGTGGAGCACACCATTGAGAAAGCAGAGCTTGGATTTGTTCCAGCATTAGGCAGACAGTCCTGTGCCAGCTGGAGGACTTTTACTATATTTTTCTCCAGACCTCAGATTATCTGCCTTAATTCGTGCCCAAATCCTTCCCTGCACAGAGGGATAGCACATGGCACTGTGTTGAACCTCCACATCAGGAGAAATTTCAGACAGCAAAATGGTTCACCTAAAGCTTTCCAGAGTAGTTAGAGAACAAATGTCTCTCTTTTTCTCCTTTCTTTTCAAGCAGTCATTGCAAAAACAAACAAATTTCAAGTACAGTCTGTAAAGACTTGTGATCCAGGCATTCAGCGCATGTATTGCGAGTCCGTCTGTCATCGTGCATGGTCTGACATGCACCACACAGTTGCGTCTCCATCTGCTGAACTAGGCATTTGTTTGAAAGATGGCAACAAAACCTACATGTTGATGATGTTCATATTGCTGTGAATTGAAGATAGACAGCTCCTAAATTGATCCATCCTGTCTTTATAGCCAGAATGAAGTTGAAACATGGAAATTGAAATTTAGCATTTCCTGTAAAGATCTCTGTCGGCAAGGAGTGGTATTTCTTTCCCCTTCCCTCGCCCGCGTTGGAGGGATGCCCGGCCTGTCGGACGCCCCGTTTGCCGCTTTGCGGGTCAGGAGGCGGCTGCACGCTGTGGTGCTTCGTGCCCACGTCCGGGGGCTGTAAAAAAGCCAGATCCCAGCTAAGCGCATTGCCGGACGTCATTCATCCCGCATTCACGGCCGACGGCAGCTGTAAGGCTGCAGAGCCGGTCCCTCGGCCACGCGCTCCGAAACTCCTGCTTGGGGGCTGCGGGTTTTGTGGCAGCTGCCCAAGGGCTGGACGTGTTGGTTAGAGCCAACCCGAGTTCATGTGTTAGCCTGGCAGAACGGGAATGGGAAATAAAATACCTCCTCTGCTCCCAGCAAAGGAAAAATCTTGCAACTTTATCATAAACAGCTCTTTGGCTGGAGCAGCTAGGGATCTGAGCGTGGAAGTTTGGCATGGAAACTGCCCTTCATTAGGATCATGTCTGAGCATTCCCAGGAAAGCTGGCTGTGATCAGCAGCAGCCTGGGAAAGCATCGCCTTGCAGAGCTTGCGGCCCTGCCGTACCGCGGCTCTTCCCTCCCCGTGAGCACCGCCATGATCGCTGTCCCGGGCTATCCCAGCAGGGTCTCAGTGCTTCAGAGCCCCTGCGAGCGCTGAGGCACCGCCGGGACGAACCGCTGCTGCCTCCCCGCAGGCCTGGGCAGCGAGCGAGGGGCGCCGGCGGAAGGCTGCTGCCCAGGGCAGGGGCACGTCCGGGTTTGGACATTCCGCGCTTTAAACGCGCCCAGGCGCTCCGCAGGGCAGCAGCGCGGGGCCGCGGCGGGCCGCCCCGGCGGACGCCGGCCCTGCGCGCCCGGGGCCGCAAAGGCGAGCCCAGCCCAGGCGAGCCCAGCCCAGCCCAGCCCAGCCCAGCCCAGCCCAGGCGCAGAGCGGTGCGGCCCCGCCGCCGCCACTGCCGCCGCCGCTGTGGCCGGTGCCGCGCCGCCATCTAGCGGGCGGCGGCGCGGCCTGGCCGCCGGGGTGGGGGGCCGCGGGTTCAAACGGGCGCGCGGCGCGGGGGCGGCCGTCGGGCGCGCGGCCCGGCCGTTGGGTTCAAACGGGCGTGCGGGGGCGGCCGTTGGGCGCGCGGCCGGCCGTTGGGTTCAAATGGGGCGTGCGCGCGGGCTGTTGCTGCTGCCCGCTGCCGTTACCGCTGCGTGCTCCGGGGATGCCGGCGGTGAGGCTCCCCGTTCCTGCCTGCTGTGTCCCTGCGCAGGGCACCGTCCTGCGGGCCGTTAAACGCCCTCCGGCTCCGGCGGGAAGCAGAGGTGGTTTTGTGTGTGCCGGTGACACGGGGCAGCTGGGGAGGAGTGCAGGTGCCCGCAAGCCTGCAGCTGCGGCTGTGAGGCAAAGAGGAGCATGAGGAGGCCTGGACTCGTGGGGCAGGAGCATGAACAGTCACTGCTCAGTATGCACAGAGCTGAGGTAGATGGGGGAAGGAAAAAAAAAAAGAGTTTGATTACAGCCAGTGCCGATGTCTGTCAGGAACACTGGGATTTGCCTTCATGGCTGCGAGTACTCCAGAGATGCTGCTTTATTTAGCGCCAGAGGCCCCGTGCTTGGGGGAGCATCGCAGACCAGGTAAGTTCATCTTGGTCCCTGCTGGCTGCTGCTAGCTGAAAGCTTTGGGTGCCTATCTGTGATAATTTGGGTCAGGCTCTGTTCTTAACCTTTCTTTATCTGTCACATCTGAAGCCTAACTTTTTATTTTCTGAAATACATTAGGTACCAAAGTTAAATATGTATCTAGAGTATAAGGCAGTATCAATGTTATGACCATCATATTTGGTGAGATTAAGCCCAGTATTGTCAGTCTCAGACTTTCACAGCCTTTGCCTCAAAATCATCATTAGAACATAAGCTTTAAATTATTAATAGAGAGATGCTTTGGAGATTTTATGTGTGCTGTAAGTCTGGAGCCTTTCAGAAATGCCTAGAAAACTCTGAAAGCTATTGGTGTAACCTGTGGTAATCACAAGACTCCCCAAACTAGTGTGTTAATGCAAGTCCCTGGTTACAAGGTCTGATTTATAATTAGTCAGTGCTCACAACATAGTGTGTGTGGGGGGAACTTTCTATTTACAAAAATGGAAGGAAGAGCAAATGCTCCATGCTTATTTCCACTCGTTGTAGTGGAACTGCAACATGAGAGAGGGACAAATACAGGTACTTTTAGGAATATGACCCAAGTTAATTACTGTGGCTGCGTTTAATGCATGCAAACAGGACAGGGGATGCAGTAGGAGACAGGAAGCAGTAGGAGAGGTAAAGCCTGTCCCCAGGCTAAATGCCAGTCCAGGACCTTGGCACTGCCAGGAGGTTTGGAGCTGTTAAGCCTTGTACAGCAAATGTACTTCCATAACCCCTTCTGGTACAGAAGTTTCAGTAAAGCTGGGCTCTCTGTGGCATTGCTAGGCATCCATAGTGTTCTGCTCAGCCTAGTAACTACATCACATAGAACCTATGACTGGCAAAATGAGCATAGCCATCAATGCATGCTGGGATAGAAGAGCAAAGTGTATTCCTACCTTAACTGACTGGTTGAAATTGCATTTTTGTTTTCACTCCTCCTCCAGATTAGTGACTGAGAAACCCACTGCCTCTTGGGTGGTAAAAACAAAATGTGCATAAAGCAAGGATAGTGTTTCACAAAACACTGTGGATCTTTGACAAATAGTTTAATTTCCAGCACATTCCCAGTAAACATTTAAGATAGTCTGCCCTTAGGAGGTGGAGCTAGTTGTGGTCATCTAGTGCCTTTGTCTAAACAAACATTGATTGTAGCTGCCTCCACTGAAGCAGTTCATAAACAGAAAATACCAATGCAGCAACCAGTAGCATTTTGCCCAGAGCAACATCTGTGCTTATTTTAATACTAGACAGTACAGATCTGATGATTTGATAGTACAGTGTCAAATGGTAAATCTGGATCAGCATTATGCCTATCCAAGATTAAGCATTTCTGAGTCTAAGCCTTCAACGCCATTAAAAAAAGAAATAGGCCTTAACTAATCTTGGATGTAGTGGTGTTAAGTGCAGAGTCACTTTGCTGATTTTATGGAAGTCACTTCACCTTTTTCAAATAGTAACCGAGATGATTGATTTATGTCAGCCTGCGCTCTCACCCCAACAGCTGCAATTTTACTTGCTTAGTTCATTTTGCTATCAAACAGTCACTCTTGTAATTGCTTAGCTAAGACTGGAGCTGCACAGAATTCTTCATTGCGCTGTTTACCAACCACTCTGCAAAGGACACATTTTTCTTGTAAGCTGACTAAATGTTTAAAAACATACACCCATCTACAGACTACCTAAATGAGAAATATTGAAAAAAAGACTAGCAAACATGTCAAGACAGAACATTTGCACTTAAATATGAATTTTATTGCTAAAGATATTTTCTTATAAATTAATAATAAGAACATATAGCAAAAGCAGCAGTTCAGGTAGGGAGTACATGAGAAGAACACAAAATGTGGAGTATCTAGAAACAAAAGCATTTATTGCATGCTACCCTCTATGATTTATGCATTATATGTAATGTCTACTTAGGCGTATCATGAGGAAGAAAAGACACAGACAGACATTTGAGGAACACAGCTGTGAATTCTTTCTCCTTTCTTCAGTTTGCTTAGCCGGCTCAATGAACTATTGAGTCTTCACTCAAGGAAAAAAAATGAAGCCTGTTTTGCATGATACTTAGGGCAGTTCCATCTAAGCACAGCTCAGAAGGTGCTTCAGCACTAGAAAAGGAAGCATCTTTGCCAGAAGTCAGTGCAGTTGCTCTGTCCACAAACACTTCCCACTCTCACCTCCTAAGTTCATAAGCCTCCACTCACTGGAACAGGCTCACTTCCCAGCCCCCCTTTCCCCCCCTCCCCCCCCACTCCACCTTTAAGCAGCAGAAGTCAGTAGCTATGTTTCACGTGTGACTAAGAATTTTGGAGGAGGCCCTGGCTGACCCCTTTAGCATACTCTGGCTTACCAGAAGGTGAAGAGTTTCCACCCCACTCTTTGGAAGCCTAGCTTTGTCCAGCTGTCCATAAGAGGGAATGCAGGAGTAACTAGTTACATGTGAATGCACAGACTCATTAACTCTGCAAGCACTGCCATTTAACGATGAATGGACTGTAGCTGCTATGGAATAGATTTTGTCATCCTTAACTGATCACAGACACTGCAAAAAGCAGTGTAATAGCTGTGGAGTTCCAGTAGCTTTAGGGAGCTCAAGTACTGGGCCTGAGGTTATAAAATCATGTGTTTTGGGTGCTGTACACATGTAACTGGAATCCCAGCATCATGAACAGCCCCCTTTGGAAGCAAACATCTGTTTAGGACTGTACATTCAATCAGCTTTGAAATGATCTTGCCAAACCTGCTATCAGTCTCTCTAAGCAGTATCAAAACTCTGCCTCTTCCCCTCACTAGGGCATCACCTATCTGTAAATCAGGCAAGCCCTGACATCCACTCTGGCCCTGCTCCTTCAGCTGACACCAGCATCCACAAAACTGCAGACATAACAAGCGCTGGTCTGGACAGACAAGGGCTATTGAGTCATTACTATGTATCCAGCTGGACATTATTATTAGATACGGCCAAACCACCACTCTTCCTGAGGAACAGGAATTAGGACAGTGTCTTCAGGAAGCATGTCTATGAGCTTTAGCTACCAATGAGCTCAAGCGGTTATCCCCATGCTGCTGCTTTCTGCAGCAAGAACGTCTCCACTTTTATTTCTGCACTGAGATCAGGAAGGCTAGGAGCACCTGCAATATGAAAACTGCTATTTTGATTTTGTGCAGTTTTGTACATTTACTTTCTGGCTGCTAAATGGCTATGCTGCTAGGATAAAAAAGTAGCTGATGGTTTTTGTAAAAAGCAGCCTATTGTATCAAGAACAAACTGGAACCTTCAGCATCACTTTGTAATTTTTCCCCTAAGAAATATACTACTTGGTAAGGTTATCTTTTTAAATGGGGACTTACTCCAATTTGAACTTTCAGAAAGGATCATTTCTTGCTTTGAATTAATCCTAGGAATGTTCTGTGATCGACAGTCTTTATCTTTTATACTTCCCTTTCATAAATTCAGGACCCAGATGCACTTATCTCCTGAAAGCACAAGACGCATGCTCCCCTGCTGTGATCAACATTTCTTGTAAAAACTCTGAACTTATGATAAATTACTAGCTGAGTCATTTTGTGCTATTCTTTCACCATCATTATGAAATTCAAAGGAAGTTAGGAGTGATGTTCAATTGTTTTATTCCCCGCACCCTTACAAGCTAAGTATCACATAAAAGAGATGGAGGCATTCTGCATAACTACTTAAGAGTGCAAAGTTCAAACTACTCTAAACAGCAGTGTAGACCTATAATCAGCTTCAAGGCTATCTCAAGGCTTGAAAAAGTTAGAAATGTTTGTTCACTTAAGTTCCAGTCACCATCTCTTTGTGAGCTCAACGGTACCAAGCCTCTTAAGATAACTTCGGTAGTGCATGCCAGTTCCCTTTTGTTGGACTATGAATAGGAGACTTTATGCTTTGGTCCTCTTTTGACCCTCTGACAAATAGAGTAAGTCCTTTTAGTGCATATCATTAGCAGAACATATGCAGCTTCTATTCATCTGTAGGACTTGCATGCACATAGGTACACAGCTCCAATCCAAAGTTTCTTTGGAAGAAGCTTGCATTTCCTGGATTAGGCCCACAGTTAGTAATGCAGCTAAGATAACATCTGTCTGTTTCCTTTTGATGGCTTCAGTTTATTCAGGTTGGTCTTAAGAATCATGAAAACTTAGTGCTATCCAGACTGTTGTCAGAGACCTGTATTGCTTAAATACGTAGGGCCCAGCCAAGACAGCTTCAGGATGAGATGAAAAAGCTTGCTTGAGGCTTGGTCTAAATTTACATGGGTGCCAGCTCTCATCTATTTTCATCTTTTCTGACATACTGTAAACCCTCCCAACCTTGAGGAAATTAATCTACTTCTAAATGAAACTTAAAAAGAATAAAGCCTTAAAATATTAAAACAGTATGATTACAGGAAGCTGAAAGTGGAAGTATAAAAATAAGTCCTCTTACTATAAAGAACACAACTTAGGCACCCTGCCTCTTCTACCTAATTATGAAAGCACGTGCATTTCTTTCCTCTGCCAAGCACAGCTCAGCGTGGATTATAACAGGACAACATAACAGGCCACAGAACAGTGCCACTCCAGGTTAGGGTCTGTAGCGCAGCAGCCACTGTGTAAGGAACCAGACGCACGAGCAAAGCCAGCCAGGTTCCTTGGAGTGTTTTTCTTAACAAATTGTGAGAGGGGAAGAGAGACCTGTTGAAGGCAAGGGGGAAGCATGCATAGAACAAAGCACAGTCTCAGCTGTGCTCAAATCTACTTGCAGACATGAACCTGGTGTAGGAAATCTTGCAGGCTGAGAAGTAGACACCATCCCTGCCATGGCAGGGCAGCTGATATTAAAGTGCCCGTGTGCAAGGTCTGCTCGTGCTGTTTCTCTCTTTCCCCTCTTACTATTACTGCATGCAAAGGGGCTCTGCCAGGCCCAGCAGGGCAAGGTTTGTTCAAGTTAGTTCTCCTGCAGACTCTGCAGAGCGACAGCAGTAATAAGCAGACACGCCAGACAACAGCCTCTTCCTCAGCAGAGCAGCTGGTACAGTGTCTGAGGAGACAATGTCTTTTCTACAGACATGGAAGACAACTTAGAAGCTAAAGTTTCATTACTTCTGTCTGATCAGAGAAGAGTGATACAGGATAAAGAGGGAGCAACCATTGTCTTCTTGCCACTGGTCATTCACATTATCTGGGAGAATGAAAGAACTGAGGAGTGCTGTCTCTTAGCAGATGGCTTATACATTCTCGAAGTCTAATCTGCCTAGATGGTGTGAGATACATATAGGACTCCATCTAAGAAAATACATTACCATCTGCAGGCAAGTTTAAAAACAAAAAATTCTCAAGTATGGCCGTCCACCTAATGCGAAGGAGTTTCTGTTGAGGCTATGTGTCTGTCTGAGGAACGTTCGGAAGGCAATAGTACCTATACTTTAATGCAAGGCTCCTATAAACCTTGTATTTGGACAAAAAAAAATTCTTTCTGGGGTGCTTATAAACATAAAACTGTTCAGAAACCTAGTGACTGCTACCATATTATGTTGGTGCTAATATTGATCCTTATTGGTACAAATCCTTAAAACTCCGAACATCAGAACAGAGTTTAAGAGCAGCACATGCTGTCTTTAACCACTTCAACTAAATGGTGCCTTTAAACTCTCCTTAGGACAGTTAAGAATCAGTTATTAAGATGTCACTACTGAAAAATAACTATTGCATTTCTTAAAGTTTAACAGTAAACAACATTGCCAATATATTATTGCACACAGAATTAAAGACTTTTGGAACTACAATGCTGAGAAACTGAGGAATCTAGAAAACCCAGAATAATGATCCCAGGGCCATTCCAGTTGCTGCTCCAGCAAGCATGCCCAGTGCAAGATCTCCATCGCTGTCACGGTAACGTTCTCGAATGATGACGTGGTTTGCAGGGGGCTGGCCATAAGGTCCTAGGTCATAAGAGATTGTTGAGAGGAGGGGAAGAAAAATACAGATTGTAATACCATGCACTGGGATTTCAAAACATGCCCATTCCTTCACCCTCTTCCTTCCCTTGAACACTAAGATGATGTCAGCTGGAAAGGCAGAATACATCTCTGCTTTGGATCCAGTCTCCAAATTTTTAGAATAATTCCAGAGCCCAGGCAACACTTCTAGCCTCATAAGAGATTAATATCTCAGAGTAAAGCTCATTGCAAATGTAAACCTGAACACTGCTTTGCACTTATGCTAGCAAAGAACCTATGAATTTCTTGTATCGTTCCGTCAAACACTTGGTGGATTTAATGAAAGAAGTGGGTCTAAAAAATTGATTCAACTTTGAAGTTAAGGCAAATAGTGTAGTCCCCAAAAAAAACATCTTTGGCGGCTCTTAAGCCAGCAGTTTGGCAGAAATTGTGTATCAGTTACACACTCTACACTTCCTCCTTACTACCTCAGTTCAGCCTTCGCATCCCGGCCTGATCTGCTGTGTGGCGACAGTTGCCAAATTTATTTTCAGATAAATAATGGCCCAGTAGTAAGGAGTTAACCTAAGACTTAGGAAACAACCAGTTGACCCCTGCTGTGCAAAAGAGTTGTACAGGCTCTGCATGTCACTTTTTGTGACTGCTCCTACCTGCAAAGCAGACATAATTGTACTGCTTTCCATTCCAGATCTTTCAGGAAGATTAACTCGTTTGGAAGATACTGGTATGCTTTTTGTAATAGACACAGGCATACCTTGGAGATATCACGGGTTTGGTTCCAGACCACCGCAATAAAGTGAATATTGCAATAAAGCGAGTCACACAAATTTTTTGTTTTCCCAGTGCATATAAAAGTTATGTTTACACTCTACTGTAGTCTATTAAGTGTGCAATAGCATTATGTCTAAAAAATACCATGTGAAATACTGTGAGAATTACCAAAATGTGACACAGAGACATGAAGTGAGCACATGCTGTTGGAAAAATGGCACCAATAGACTTGCTCGATGCAGGGTTGCCACAAACCTTCAATTTGTAAAGACCGCAACATCTGCGGAGCGCAATAAAGCAAAGCGCAATAAAACAAGGTATGCCTGCACTGAAGTAAGGGAACTGGCAAAGCCTCTCACTCTCAAAGATGCAGGACTGCACATTGAGAAAGTGGAACTGATAGCACTGGGAATCTCATCAGAAGGATTATATAAAATTCAAAGAATGAGCAAGGAGGCTGAAAATACAAGGGTTATGTTAGTTGCTAGAGATGAACTCGAATCTGTAAGCTTTAGCTGCAGTAACCCTAGTGAAGGGAAACACCGAAGCTTGGTTGCTATCACCAACCCATAACAAGTATCGTAACATGCTGGACTTGCAAGCACTTTTCAGAAGAGTTACTGTTTCATGCTGCATTTGTTATCATACAGGTTTCAAAGACTTGGTTTCCAAGGCCTGCAGGTAGTTTTCAAAACCAGCTCCTGGGTCTTCCAACAAGCCACTGCTTTTCAGCTGCTGAGAACCAACAAGAACTCACCTTCCTCTGTGCTTGTTCATTTGTATGGGATCTGTATCTTAGGACTTCACTAACTTAGCAAGGAAAGCTTTAAAAGCTGTAGGTTGATGCCCCTCCCTTTTCACAAAAAAACTGGAAAAGGCTAATAAAATGATGTGACAAATCTCAAGTGAAAAAAAGACACTCCCTCCAAGAAAAAAATCTTACACAGGGATTCTTGTTTGCAGAGCCAGATCACAAACACTTAACTAGTAAGTTAAATCCTCTGATTTATATTACCTGTACTATTATAAAGCCCTGATTCTGTAGGACTGGGACTCTCTATGCAAAGCTAATCCTAAATTAAGATGACTAAGCTAAAAGCACACCCTAACATATTAGTCTCTTTCCTCTTTCATTGGGATTGAGAGTTACACTGCTCTAAACAAAGCAATACGAGATTTCAGAGAGATGAATGTACTGCCTCATAGCAATCCCAAAATCCAGAAGAGGAACTAGTTTCAACCATGCTTTGGGAGTGGACTGACCTTTGGAACTCTTGCCTTCATTTTTAGGGTCATAGTGAACATCACTATTGAAATAATTAAGGTAGGTATATAGAGAGACAGAGGAACCAAAAGCTCCACCAATGCTCGGTTTGGAGTACTGAGCCAATCTTGCTGTAGCCCTCCTATCTTTCCTTAGAAAGCATGCTGACTATTGAATTAAAGAGTTCCATGTGCTTCAGAAAGAGTTATAAAGTAAAGCAATTTAAATAAGTTGGGACATGCTGGGAATGTGAGATCATTTAATACAAATTTCATTGCACTGCCTGTGTTGTGAAAGGGCAATGGGACTTTGGTTCCAGTTACAAGTCAGGCTTCTTTCTATCACACTGTCACGCAGGAGTGGTGAGTGATAAAGCAACTTGAAAGGGGAAGTCTTTGTCTGTATGCTACATCTGAACCAAGCCTCAAGTGTCAATGACTAGGCCTTCTCTAACATGAAAAGGATGATGATTAACAGAATTAAAGCCAGAAAGACTGACTTAAATACATTCTACATGCAGCTGGAGGATATGGTTGATACTAATTACCTGGGTAGGGATATTGATAGGGAACAGCATAGGCTTGTCCATTGGAGGCATAGAAGACTTGAGGACCAGTGGGGGGATACCCAGCATTGTACTGATCATAGCCATAGCCATAAACCTGGTGAAATTAAAAAGGTCCATTACAGAAGGTTTCTTTGCTATGTATCTGATTATACACTTTGTTTAATTCTCCCTCATTTATAGTGCAGTTAAAAGTTCTCTAAAATATGTAGTCTGTGCTGATCTAGTCCACTCTCTGGAAAGGATGTGGAATAGCTGCTTGAGAAAAAAGTGCTCCTGACATCATCTGCTCTCCACCCTCCAGCAATGTATACTAGTTCAGCCCACATCCCATCCCCACTGCTGCTTCCTCTTTCTCCATTGCAGGACAACTGCATGTCTGGGAACTAGACTTACTGTGTTGCAAAATCCTTTTGCGTGTTAAAAATGACAGCTCCAGTCATCAAATCCAATTTTTAAAACTCCAGATTTTTTATCCTTCTGGTGGTCACAGAATGTGAAAGCATGGTCACACCTCCCTGTGTCAAAGGCTGCATGGCCAAGATTTTTCAAGATTAATCAAATGAGTTTTTCTTCCCCACCTCTAAGATGCTCTATTTCCAAGTTCACTGAGCAGCCATCCTCTTTCTTCATATTCTTCTCAGCCAAATCTGCCCCAATCCTTTCAAAGGAAATGCATCTGAAATGGTAGTGACTGACTGCTAGAACCTTATTCCCAACCTCCTTTTGTACAAACCTTAAAGCTAGGTGTAACCGTAAAACCCAACATTTCTGGAGTACAGTTTGGGTGCTGGATGCCGTTAAGAGTGGCTGCTTCTGCTACCTCCCTTATTTTAATGCTTGCTGACTGCAGCTCTTACCTCAGGTGATGGTGTAGCATATGCTGTATAGGGAGGAGGGGCTGAGGAAATGGCTGTCTCATCGTACATCACTTCAGATCCCACATAGCCCTAAACATCATGGAGAGAAAGCAGTTATTACCTTCCACAAACAGCCAGTTAGAGTAGTGCAAAGATTAAACTTAATGACCCAATGAAAGAGTAATATGTAGGGATGCCACATGTCAAGAAAGTAGTGAGTACCTTATACAATGCTGCAACAAGACACTATTTGGAGAGCAGGCCTGCAAGAATGCGAATGCCTGATCAGCCACAGGAAGGAGCCATCCAATTTCTTGTGTGTGTGTGCACGTGCATGCGTGCGTATGTGCATGTACATGCATGCACACAGACTCCTCCCCATTTCATGTTCCCAGTTTTAGAAGTTATTATCTTGGTCATCCTCATTTTTCAAATAAAGAAGTCTTCACAACTAAGCTCAGCTACTTCTTGGCACCGTAGAGTGGTATCACGAAGTTCTGCAACCCTATAAGCAGACTTCCACATCAAGCAAGCAAATGGGATAGACAGCCTACAGTGGTGCCTGAACATTTTAGCAGAGCAGTGTCACACTTCTTAGCCACCTCTCACTTTCTGGCTATAAGGAAACAGGAAAAAAAAAAAAAGCAATATAAGCGGTTTAAACCTAGGAGGGTTGGGGAGTTTGGGGAAGCGGGGCGGGGAGAGGGTTAGGGAATTACTTTGCAAATGCCATCTATAATTCTGGCCCTTTCTGAAGGCAGCCATGAGGCAAAGGTGATAACTTACTTGAATCCATCTACAAGGAGCTCTCAAAAGACGATTAAGATTTGCTACAGTAGCCTTGTATCCCTGCCCCTAATATCAGAAATAACAGTGATGCTGTTATTCAGTGCCATATCCCAAGAAAGAAACAACTCCCTTTGTTGAATTTACAACCGAACTTCTTAATAGCTCCATAGAGGATGTTCCTGTAAGTTCTAATAACTGGGCAGCAGAAAGACTTTTGAGGTCATACTTTGGCTACATCTCAGGTCACAGTTGCGGTGGAGATTGTAGAGATAGTTTGAAATACACTGTTGAAAGCACTACATGAAGAGGCCGGTATTTCCACGACATGACAGAAAGTCCTACAAATGCTCACATCGCAGCAGCAGTAAATGTAGTCGGTTCTGCTGCAGGGAACTCCACAGGCATATGACACAAGCCTGCAAACTCCTGTAACTGATGCAGTTCTCAAAGCCAGGGTGATCACCCTGCTATTCCAGGAAAGTTACAAGGCACAGCTGGATGCTCGGTATTTCTGAAAGCTGTATCAGACACCTACAGATGGACTCAAAACCAGTTACCTAGGAACTTAGTCTGGGTCTTATTGGAGAGCTTTAATAGCATTGGAAAGTGCTAATTCAAGATACTTACTGTGCAGATAGTTACTTGCCCTACTTTCAGTCATAGAGGTCTGCCTTGGCTGTCAAAGGTAGTGCACTGGCAAGTTTTGAATGGCATCTAGTAGGACTGGCAGCTGAGAGCCACAGGCATGAAAAACAGCAGCTCCTGACTCATGAAACCAGGAGTCACCATCTCACACATAAGCAAGATACAGCCCCTAAAACTAGAGCACATGGACCACGAGTGTTGTGTCCCTCTCTTCTCATTTAACAATTCCTTCTCTTCTTATTTAACATCATGAAACAGCATAGAATTGCTGCACTCAGAGGCAATTGTGTCCAGACAAAAACAGTTTTGCTGTGGCAAGCGTTTGCTTTGGTTGTCTACAGATATAAGTTACATCATTGACAGGTGCATCAGTACAGTGGCACTGTTAGTGTGACCCATCAAAAATTGAAATAAGATTCTAAAAAACCAGCATTTCCCAGTGAAGCCAAAACATCTGAGGCTGGTTCTTTCTAGTCATCAAAGGAAATCTAGTGCTGAAAAGCACCCTGGAAGGCAGCTTGGAGGAAAAACAAAGTTAACAGTACCCCAACAGTAGGTGGATGGATGGGGTTTCCCAAAGATTCAGTTCTCTTGTGAACTTCCAGGCTCACGGCAAGGGAGCACAGATTTTTACCATTCCTGACCTCTTCACTAATCCCAGCTAGCATGCTTATGCAGAGGTAATATACTCCTTCTTGGCATGCCTGCTCTCCCCTCCAAGCACCTCTTTCTCCTCTCCTAGTCCCTGCCAAGAGGCAAGCCACAGTGTAATGGATCTACAGTAACAAACAGCCTCCTGTTTCGGCCAAAAGAATCACGTACTTGTACGAAGCTTCCTTTAGCTTTGCCTGCGGTAGGCAATAAATACTAGAAGGAGTGGAGAGTGCAATTCAATTGGTTGCGTAAGATTTACTTTTTGCCCGCAGCCTCAGTGCTCACTTCCCCTACAGATCAGGTCCACTGGACCTGACTGCAGGGATGATGTGCTTGTGATCCAGGGGATCGTTCTTCTCCCCACACACAGGCTGCTGCCACAAAATCCTCCTTTTATTGACATGCTTATGGCCCCGTTTTATTCCAGCAGAGAAGGATGGAACATGATCTGAAAGGTAAACTGCTGGGCCACAGATAACACTGACAGGCTGCTTTTCAGTATGAAGTCTGGATAGTACACTTACCGTGTTTGTTCTGGCATCCTGCAGAGCCATTTTCCATGCCCTGCAAGAAACACTGTTTAGTGGAAAAGTCATAAAAATTAATGCCACTTTTTCTTTTTAGGAGTCTGCAAAAAGCAAGGTTAGTAACTAGAGGTACTGCAGAAGCAGAGTTTAAGACACTGCATCTATCAAAGCCTAATGACACACTAAAATGAAGGTACCAAAGGATTATGCCAAAGACTGAAAAATAATTATTTCCCTTGCAGAGCTGAGAAGGAATGAGGAAGAAGAGAAGGAACACACGCAGTTTTGGAGGTCCTCACTGCAAGCACAACATCCAGGTAATATGTAGCCACACTTAGAATAATGTAATTGGAAGAGATGCACCAGGGGAGTTATATCTCCTGCCTTGAGGAGTTGTATCTGTGCTGAATAGAGTGCAGGTCTCCATGCTATTGCAGTTTGAATGAAAGGTACATATACTTCACACAGATACTCCTACGCCATATGGCTGGGAGCATGCACGGTGCACCACACCTACTGGGGAAACACTGGTGATAGATGTTATCCAACTATATGCAGCCAAGCGCAGGTGAAAGTTCACGATAATGGAGGGTTCTTCCTTTCACTACTGATTGGGATGTCCTTGGGCTATGCAGAGTTATGTACTACTTGTAGAATAGGAGGGAAAAAAAATCTGTTTAGCATGTCTTGTGTTCATCATATTTAATCAGTTTTCAGTGAATCCCTTGCAGTTAGTTTAGAAGAACTACACCTACATGAGCTAGACAACCCCTTGTAAGGGAGCAATCTTTGTCGTCACTGAAAGCCTGCTGAACAAAGCTGCCATTTACTTTTTTGAAAATTTTCTCGAAACATGTCTTTGAAAGTCCAAATGAAGGCAAACAACTAGGGAGAGGGAGAAAGGGAAAGGTCAAAGAGGAAGAGGTAGCAAAATAATATTCTTTGGCAGACTTACAGGCAGTCATCTGCACTCTCTGCACAGAGGTTGACTGTCTTCCCATCACGGCAAACAATCTGCAGTAAACAGTCTCTCTGCTTCCCCTCTGGAGGCTGGAAATCTGAGCCAGAAAAAGATGAATTGGAAAATATCCATAACCAGAATATCATGATCCCACTTACAAGAAGGGAGATGGTTTGTGCAGAACTCTGGACAAAATAAACTAGGGCCAATTATAGCTGCTTTTCCATGGCACCAGAACAAATTACAAAAGGAAATAACCCGCTCTCTCTCTAGCATGTCCTGAAAGAAACCAGCTCTGAACATCATTCTTTAAAAATGCAGGTGTCTTACAGCAGAACCAATACATACTTAGCAGTAAGTACTCTCTAACACTTGTGTCCTTTACTAATCCAGCACCAAGTGGAAGACTAACTGATGCTAGAAGTGAACTTAATGCTTGAGAAAAACCTGCTGAGGTTTCCCATCTTTAGTCCTGCCTCTGACTCCAGAAAACTCTAACTACACCAGTAATGCTCTATAATCGGACACATGGCAGGCTACTGCCAACACCCCCCTTCTCACACCCGTGCCTGCCACCTGCATTTTATGGTACTCTGTCCTCCCTCTGAGTTTTAATAGGAAGTATCAAACCATGATCTATCACATGGTGATACCATGCCACAGACATCTTTAAGGGGATTTAATGTTTCTTTTTTTTTCATAGCAATAGAAGTTTCTGGGCATGTTTACTTCTGCAGTAGTGTTGTAAATGGTATGCTGGGCAGGCCTTGAAGTTGAAAAGGAGCTCTGGACACAGAAATCCTGAACTATTACCTCGACATTCATTCCCCACTCTGAGGTTGATGCAGTGGATTCGCATGTGGATTTTATCTTCTATATCATGGCGATTCTGATCATCGTAGAATATTAAACGGCCATCAGACCACAGGTCAAACCAGTTCTTCTTCCAACGCCGTAAAATAGTACCTTAAAAATCAGACAGTTAATTTTGGTGGCATGGATAGGGAAGTATTTGTGTCTTACAATTAGTAAAAATAAAACCAACAAATCCCTCCCAGTTGGCATGGAGGACAAAGGCATTCTGAGCTTCCAACCACTCATTCTTAATAAATTTTGTACTAAGTCCCTGCTTCAGAACATTACAGAATTGGGTTCAGCATCTTATCTAGCATTCAGAGTCACAACTGAGTTTATTTTAAGTGCTTAACCTGGTGCTTTAGTTCTAACATGCTGCAAGAACAAGCAGAAAGCATGACTAATTGAAGACATTAAGATAAGGTGTCAGGTAATGTTTCCAAGTCTCCACCTGTATAGCAGTAATTACAGACCAGCATCTGAAGCTGAACACCAGGCTCAGACACCTCAGATATGGTATATCCTGTGTTCCCACCGGTACAACCCAAAAGGTCACATGGAAATGCTGTCATAACAGGTCATTTTGCAAAGTATCCTAAAATTAAAAAAGGGAAAAAAATCCCACAGACCTAGAGACTTTTTAAAGAAAAGCCTGAGAATTACTGATTTGCTGTGATGTTTTTTTGAAGAAATGAGACACAGTGGGGAGAGAAGTAGGTAAAAGGCCCATGACTTACTTTGCCGGAGCAGCCATCCACTCTTCACAAATGCCATTGCTGCTTAATCTAATGGAGGGAAGGGTGTGTGGGGGGGAGAGAACAGTCTTCAGTATAGCACAATAGCACAACAGTACATTAGAAAGAGGCATGTCAACATCTAATATCATTGTGCACCCAGCTAGCATTGCAGGGAGACAGCAGATCCTCAAGGCAGACCTCAGCTGAAGATTCTCTGTAAGGCACAACTGTTATTCTGAGACTTAACAACTGGAGCAAAGCGCATTATACGTATGGCATTACAGAACCACTCTGCATCTAGCAATGCAACATGACTATCAGAGACCACCTCTGAGTTTAACTGGAGAAAGAGTAAGTTTACCTCTCTCCCACCACGGGGATAAGACAGACTGGTGTGACAGCCTCCTGATTCACCACCAGTTGCCTTCAAAGTTGTTCTCTTGACATACGTGTGCTTCCTCTGTTCTGCAGTCTCAAGTTACCAAGCACGCTCACTTCCTCCCTCCCTCCCTTTTTCTGAACTTCCTCTTTTTTTTTTTTTTATTTACTGGCTCAAAGTCCAGCCAAAACAAAAGCTGAATCAGTTTAACAGGAAGAAGGATGTTTTTGTGACTTCTATTTCTTCCAAATTGTCCCTGGCACCCTTCAAGATGCATGTAAATAGGTAACAGTTAAGCCCATAAAGTGAGATTCTCAGTTCTCCTTAGGTTTTAAATGAAACTTGAAATGGCAGGCAAGGATCCTGCATTAAATCCAAGTTACCACACATGACATTCAGTCATTCTGGTTTATTAGCATGGTAAAGAAAAGAGATCAAACATAGCATCTGTTGGTGGAAGGGCTTCTATTTTATAGCCTAATGGTGTTCCAACTATTGTTCTAAGATGGATTAATAAAAACACAACTATCTGGATGCAATTTAACTAGAAAAGCAGGAATGTAAGTGTTTTCTAAGTCCCTTTGAGAAGGCTGGCTTTTTTAGAAATTGTGAAGCCTGTAAGCCAATATAAGCCATAAGAAGGGAGTGAAAAGTGGTATAGTAGATTTGATAGACAGATGAGGTCCTCTCAGGTAAGGAATGTGTTTAAAGCTGGGAAGAAGAAAGGAGAGGGGAGAGAGTTTTGTTTTCTTCCAGTGAAATATAGTTAGTAAGTATCCACTTGTTCTCTAATAGAAACATATATGTTGTCTACTGGATATTGCTTGCGTGAACTTCAGCTTAGTCACAAGTGCTAGACTGAGAAGTCCTGGGTTTGCTGCTGCCTTTAAACCTACTCAGTTACATCATAGCAGAATTAGACTTAATGGTAACAGACATATAAAGGCGAAGAAGGGAAGAAGAAAACATTTCTCCTGACAAGTTTGCTTGGGATACAGAATGCCTCACAGCTACCGAGGGCTACAACAGCAAAAGCATTTTGAGCAGCTGTACAGTACCTTGCATATAATCTCAGGTGCAAGAACTGCATTTTCCCAACACAGAATTTAAGTGGCCAAAACTTCTGCGCTGGATATAGAGAGCAAAGAATGACACAGAACAATCTCAGTCAGCACCTAAGTAGGAGGTGCAAAACCAGATATTCTCTTCTGGTCCTCTTTAAACAAAAGCATTCACTTCAAGTCCAGTATGGTATTTACAATCACCACACATTTAAATGTATATTTCCAGAGCTAGACAATAGCCTGGCAAGATCAGTTCCAACGGAGTAGTATTTGCTTGTTAAACTAGCTCAATGCAACCAACATGGAAGAATGAGATTTAAAAATAGATAAATCAATTTTCTTTTACTACTAGATAAATCAATTTCTTTTATTACCAGACTCAATAACAGTTCATTGGGGACTGAAACCTAAAAGCAGTAACACAAGTTGAAAGCAAACATAGCAAAAGGGTGGGACTATTCCTTCCTGCTCCCTAGGACAGTAGTTTTCCTTTTTAGCACAGAATATAATCTGGGATATCCAGTAGTTTTTTTCAGTTCATTTCTTATTCTCAAACCTGGATGGCTGGTAACAAAACCAACCTTCAAAGCAAAGCAATCTTCAGCGCTTCGACTTGCAGTCTGTAATTACTAGAGCAATTTTATCTAATGCAGTCACACAAGGAATAGACCTGATTCTGCAGTACATGTGGATGGAAGGGGTTCACCCACGCATACCTAACCACTGAATTGAGGCCCAGGCATCCAGCTGTGCCCACACACCTCATTGTTACTGTAATCCCCAGACTTCAGCTACAGAACTACACAGAGCCTCAGGCTGAGCTGCCTGCTCAGATTTTACCGTTTGCCTCCCTCCCTTTAAAGCTAAAGGAGCTTTCTATTTTTAGGACTCTCTGACCTTGCGACCAGCTATATAAGCCTTTTCTGCCCCGTGAAGTTGTGTTCCTTTTAGCGCATGCCTGCTTTTGCTGAGAGCGCTAGGTCTCCCTCCAGAACCTGTTCGCACTGGCGGAACTTGCGCGTTCAGGCACAGCAGCAGGGAGAAGCAGCGCCCCGCCCGCTGCCTCCCGCGGGGCCCGCTCTCCCGCCGGGCCCGCGCCCGCCCTCACGTCCCCGCCCGGCCGCGCTTTGCGGCTGAACCAGAAGGGGGGGGGGGGGGGTCCAGCGGGAGCTCGCCGCCGTGGCCCCGGCCCCTGCGCACCCTGCTCCCGCGCCGGGGTCGGGCCAAGCCGAGCGCTCCCGCTGCCGGGGCCCGTCCCGCTGCCGCCTGCCCGGGCTCTCCCCGCGGAGGGGCCCGGCCCGCCGCCCCGCTGACCTTCGCGCGGCCGCGGCGCAGCCCGCGGCCCCCGAGCGCGCCGCGCCGCCGCGCGGAGCCGGCCCCGCCGCCGGTGGCGGCCGCCGCCGCACCTACCTGCCGCCGCCGGCCCCGCTCCGCCACCGGGCCGCGGGCAGCGCCGTCCCTGCCCTGACGTCAGCCCGCCGCGCCGCGCCGCCCCGCCGCCCGCCCGGCCCCGGCGTGACCCGGCGGGGCCGAGGCCGTGCGGGCCGCGGCGCGTTGCCCGGCGGCGCCGCGGGTTGGGTGCGAAGCTGCGTGTCCGTGTTGCGGTGTGTCCCCGAGGGAGGCGTGAGGCACGGACGGTGGTCCCGCTTGTCTGATACCCTTCTTCGGCCAAGCCACGCGGTTCATGAGTGTTCTACCTGCGCTCCCTTTTGCACGGGTTAGCCAGCTGCACTGCGCCCGTCAAACTAAGGCATTTCGAGTCCGTTTTCCTTTCTTCCTTTCTACTCGTAATGGTTACAAAAGGAGAACTTGTGATGCACCCTGGAATTGTGCTAAAGAATAACCACTTTCTTCAAGCAAGCAAACAGGTTTTTAAGAGCAGAAAGGGCCGGCTAATCTGTGACTTCTTATGTGAAACAAGGCCAGAAACTGTCTCCGTGATTCTTGCATGACAAATCTAAACTCCCCTTGGGCTGGTGCTTCCCACATATAGCAAGATCTGAACTGATGGTGAATGCACCGCATCACCAGTCAACTTCCCAGTTCAGATAGTCTTCTCCATTGATAAAGTTACATTTTAAAATGAGAGAAAACACTTACCTAGAGGTAATATTTCTCCTGGATGGTAAAATTTCATATTAAAACTTTCCTCTACATCATCCTGCTAAGATACAAGGGAACACTACTCCTGTCCTCATAGTAAGAAGTAAAAAATCAAAAAAAGCATCATTAATTGGTTGACTTCCACCAAGCTACAAAGATTTTTTTTTTCTTTTAAAATTGAACCATATGGAAATAGTATTTGTCATAGCTACAATTTCACTTCATCTGTCAACAAGCTTCTGGAGTTCCTCCTTGCTGTCTTATCTCTTCCTGAACACAACTGCAAGTCTAACTAGAAATTACCTGGAAAGCCTGTGATAGTGCTGTTCATGGCTGCCAGCTATCCCATGTTTTGATGCATCTCTTAAGTACTGTAAAAGTCGTGAAGGTAGAATAGGAGGGAAAAAGATCTATCTGTAAACAGAACTGCAGATTTCAGAAGCAACCAATAAATGGGACTTGGGTAAAGCAAATTCTTCAGCAAAGTCATTCCTATTTATGTAGGAGTCTTTTCTTTGAGGCTAAAACAGTTTGCTCTTGGTTGTTCAAAAAGTAGTTTCAGGAACCTGGAAGTATTTGGTTAAGCAAGATGAGACAATTTTTGAGTGGGAGGCAGCTACATGTTTCTTCTGAAAAGAAAGATACTCTTCTTGGGCATTTAGGAACCTCAGCAGATCCTATCCTTAATGAGCTGTCACTAAGGGACCACTGCCTTTTCAGCAGGTCTTCAAAGTGTTGGTTGCCTGGGTTCATACCAAATTTTAATTTTCAGTTTGTGTTTAAAACCATTTTAAAATTCCTTGAGAAACCATCATGGTGTTTCCTGAATGACTGGCCTCCATAGGTCAAGAAGAACATCAAGACTTTGTTCAGTAATTGTCTGGGACCCCAAGGACTATGTCCTCTATTGTATTGACCTTGGAAACCCAGTTATGGCTGTGAACCCAAAGTCGAGGCAGTTGTCCTGGAGTTTCTGGGCCGCCCAGGTTCCTGGCCGCAGGACAGTCCTTTTGGAGGGTGTTCATCAGAGGCACAGATCCGGGAAACACCAGGTCTTCAGTCTGTCGGAAAGCCAGGCATATGCTGGAAATCCATGCAAACACGTATTAGGCTTATCGTGTCATTAAAACCTGAAATATTCTGAATTAAATATGTTGGGCTGAGCATTTGCTGCTGAAACTTTCATCAGGAAGTTTCTAACTAGCTGTGTTGTAGAGCTGAAGGTCTGAGTCTTTATATACCAAGAAAAAAAGCTAGACTATTTAGCTGAATGCTGAATGCTATTCAGTGGATTATCTAAAAATTTGGCAAAAAGGGATATTTGCAGTATATCAGTAAAGCATGGAAATGAAAGTATTTGTTTAAATTTTAAAGCTTTTCATAACTTCAGTTTGCCTACTGACATTCAAAGCATGGTATAAGAATTATCCCTCACTTATAACTTTAAAAATGTTTAGAAAGTTTTGAAGTTACCAAAACTCGTATTTTTTACTCCCATTCTTGTCCTAAATCAAAAAAAAAATAGGCTGTAGTTCAGCTTAACAGTTGAAGTTAAAACATGCCAGTTTAAATTCAACTGGGAAGTGAAATTTTTTAATGCCTAAGAAACTACTATTTGGAAAAATGTATATGGAAAAAGTGAGCCATGGTGACTTCTAGTTCTTTGGCAGCTAGCTCTTTGCATAATGCAGCTGAGTTTCTCTCTTAAATACATTCTAAATTTTGCCTGCCACCAACGTAATTGTTTAAATTTCCACAGTCATTTGAGGGTCTTTGTAGTTTCTTTCTATGTTGCTGAAATATATATTTCAAATTTCCTACTTCTGCTTGTAAAAATGTAATTCAACTCTAAGCGAAGCAGAGTACACATTCTCATTAAGAATGAACAACTGGTTTTAAACAAAATGCATGCCAGTATTACTAGAATGCTATTATTAATACTGTTAATGCTAAATAATAATGTGTTCACCCAGGCTGCAAAATCATATTAAGAATCAGCATTGCTTGCAAGTTAATGAAACAAAAAGTATTAAAAGCAAGCAAAATATTAAGAATCCAATGAAACAACCCCATTTGCAAAAGGAAGATCAGGAGAACTGCTGCTAAAAAACACCTGAATAAGGAATTAAAAGAGCTGAGATTCCAAGTTTTTTATTATTGTTTTCATTATTTTTTCAAAGCTTAAATATGAAGGTTGTGGGCAACTTGAATGTAGTTAGGCATTAGGTGAGAAGAGCGGAGCAGAGGATAGGTCCAAAAATAAAGAACTGCAAAACCAAGGCTTGGTTAAGTGTTCATAAAGCTATCCAACTGTCCAGTAGTTTGTACATCACCTATAAGGTTTCTCTGATGGGAGGGAAGTGGCAAAGGACATATTTCTAGTTTTCCGGAAGTGTTTTTAGTTTCTTGTGTTCTCTCAGCCATGTACAAAATATTCCCAAACAGAAAGATAAATCATAGGCTTGGAAAAAAAATCTTTGCCCAGACTGTCTTAACATGCTTCCTTGTCTCCACTGGAAAGCTGATCTTAGCTCCTACCATTCCCTTGGGTAGCTGACCTGCAACCGGGATAAAAATTCCTTGGCACGTGGCCATTTTATGTGCAAAAATAAATCTACATGATCAGCTTTTGTCACATATTATGTGAAGCTGAACAATGCAAAAAGCAGCAGTCACCTATGCTCAGGAGGCTGCCTGGCCAGCGCAGCAGTAATTCAGACAGTGGTAAGAGTGTGTAATTAGCAGCTGAGGGAGTTCTCATGATGTCGTATGGCGGCCCCAACCAGGACTGCGGTGTGCAGGCAGTACGAGACAGCCTTCTCTCTGAAGAACTAAAATCCAGGCAGGTCTCCTAGCAGAAATGTTCTTGTTTTACATGTAAGGAACTGAAGGGCCCAGATTTTAAAATCTCTTTGGATGTTGTTCCACTCAAAATTGCAAAACATAACGTATAATTTTAAAACACAGCATATCTGTATAATGCATCTGGAAAACAAAATGAAGTGTGTTTGCAGACTGTGCTAGCGTTCAGCTACATTCAGCTGCTGTTCTCTAGCCGAATGTAGCTAGTAGTGAGGAGGCGGCAGTGCAGGCTGTAGGAGGTACTGGCAGCCAACCTGCCAGGGATCATGGAGGTATATCATGATTGCAGGCTTACAGGAAGGGCTGTGCCACCTGTCTTCCCAGTTCTTGTTACCCCTGAGGGGTGGATTTTGCTAGCAGTGATGCAAGAAACAATCTGCTGTGTAGATATAGCAGATTTGCATTTTCAGAGCAATTCCAGAACTTAGACAGCTGTGTTTCTGGGTAATCTGTGGGGCTTAGGCTTCTGAGTTGAGAAAAGCCTGAACTGCTTTTGAAAATGGGTCTCGCCTTTAACAGAACAACACCTGATTATCTCTAGCATACTGACAGCAAGACGGAGGGGCTTGCCCAGGTGCGCGAGAAGGCTGTGGCAGAGCTGGAGGATGCTGCTTCTTGACCTGTAACTGAAACCGACCTTCCTCTCGCTTGCCTCCCTCTGGCCCATGCTTTGTGGAGCACTCCCGACAGCTTAGCATGCTTCGGCAATAGAACGATTCCCTCAGATACTTCCTCCGGAGGAAATGACAGGGAGGGTTATATGTAAATAAAATGCTGTCTGCAGCCTCTAGGTGCAAGGGCAGTGCAGCCCTCCAGGCAGCAGGCTGTGGACTGCATCCACAACACCAGGCAAGCAGTAAGTCCAGCCAAAAGGTGAGGAACTTTCTGGGTGAGACTCGGGGATTTCACTGTAAGCTTCTATTGTTTGGACTTAATTAAAAACAAACTGGCAGGAGAAAGATCACGTGCTTATCAGACATACCAGCAGGTCACACCACTAGAAAGCCACTTCACTGCTAGTGATGGGCCTCTTTGGCAGGCCTGTTTGGCACGAGCAGAGTTTAGGATTTCACTTTTATTTGTAGGCAATTTTGAAAAGCAAAGGATTATCAGGGATGGGCTAGGTCCTTTGTAATTTGCAGAAATTCTCCTGTCTCATCACAGCCATTCTGAAGAGGAAGCGAAAAAACAACTTATACAACACATCCCTGTTCCCCAACAACCATGCTTGGGCCTCATAGAATGGCAGTGGGAGTATTTCCACGGCTTTACCTGGGCTCTGACTCTCACCTTCTTTACTTTGTGTGGGCTGTACTGTTCCATTAGCATTTAGAGGTGGTGCCACATGTGCGAAGGAGAGGATTTACACTAAGGCTCACAGCCTAAAGAAAGGCATGGCAGGGGAAGAGGGAGAAATTGAAAGGATAGTTGTACCCCATTTTCATAGAGGGGACAGAAGCACAGGGACAGTAAAACTTACAGGCAGTCACTCAGAAAATCTGTGCGAATGCAGGGAATTGGATCTAGACCTCCTGGTGCCATGCTACAGTGTATTAATGTGCCCTCCTCAGCCTGCTTTTGCCCAATGGCCACCATCGTGGGAGCTCCTGTCTACATTCCCACTGCCCATTTGCTCTGTCATTATATTTGAACCTAGATAAGGAAGCTTCAGTCACGTGCTGCTTGTTAGTGAAGATTGGGACTTTGCGGGGGGGCAGTTTTGGAAGAATTGTTGGTGAAGGGGCATCTGTTTTGCCTAACTTCATTCTGCGAGGCCCGTTGGAACTAGAAAGTTAAAAGTTAATTCCCTTATGTGGCTTTGAAGACCTTTTTTCATGTTATTTTTAAATATGTGTTGAGCCTACCCTTTTAAACCGAGCTTGCCTCACAGTAGGAATCATCATAACTTTGGAGGGGTTTGCATTAGGCCCCATATTTTCCCCTTCTCTTCCAGCAGCCAGACGTTAAAGCACCTTGTCAAAAAGTGGACAATGGCTTCAGTTTGTTTCTTGGGAGCTATCCTGCTGTGTACTAACTATGCTGAAATGTACAGGAAGTGTTTATGCTTGACTTCTGCTTTTTATAGGGACAAACTCCAATGTCTGCATCTCTTAGAAGCCTCTGCATGCTTTTCAATTAAGCAGCAGGAGCTCCGGCTGAGGGTAGAGCTTCTTGACTTAACAGTGTTTTATTTCTGCAGCTAAGCTCTGCCAAACAGTCCTGAGGTGTTCTGGTTTTGTCCGAGGTGAAAATAGAAAATCTGACAGCTACTTTCCAGAAACAGCCCTCAAAGAAGGCCATCATACACATCCAAACCCAGGTATTCCAAACTCTTTGCAAAGAAATGGTCCTGCCAAGCTGTCTGTCCCCACTGGGATCCTCTGGCCCAGTTGCAGCGCCAGGGCCAGCACATAGGGTAGCATGCACAGCACATTTGCTGCTGCTAAGACAAGCTGGAAACGAATTGTCTGCCACCAGAAGAGGGAGGAGGCCAGTGTGGATGCATGCCTTAGAAGTGCCTCTCCTGATCTACCCCGTTGTATATAGCTCTCCTAAATTATCATTATCAGTCATTTCTCCTTCCTTTCAAACGTCTTCCCCATCACCCGTGGGATTGGATATTTATTTTATCTTGCACGTACTGTTATACACCTCCTGGCATCTTTTCTCACAAGGCCCACTTTAACTTGTCTGATTTTACTCCAGTGAAACTACTGTGTCAAAATTTGTTCCTCATTTACAACAGTGTGAGCTAGGACAGGGCCACAGAGGCCCATTTTCAGTGTGACTGAGTAGGACATCAGACACAGACACTGAGGCAGAAACTTTTTTGGTCTTGTAGGCTGCAAGAGGAAGAAGAGAATTCAGCACTTTGCATTAGCATTCAGCTTGCAGAGTTATTAGAAAGAGGTGAGCACGTCAGGAAATATGCAGAGGAAAATCCACTCTGTCCAAGCAGAAATCTGGATTGTATGTCTGGTTGAAATTGTCCAGATATGAATCTGGTGTGCAGAGTGGCTTCCTTCCAGCCTGCACCTGGGTTTCCTTTATGTCAAAACCAGGCTGCAAAGAATGGAAGTTTATGTCTAGGTTGAGCTAAGAAGCTTCCCTTCCCTCCCATGATAGTGCAACAGTGCTCTAGGGTCTGGCAGCCTAAACCTACCTAAGGTAATCATACTGGATTTGGGTCAGAGCAGAGATGTCATCTCATTTTATTTCCTTACTGTGCCAGGTCTGGAAGTGTTTGCAGGTTGCTGTAAAACACCAGAAAAATGAAGATTGTAAAGGTTTTTATTTGAAGCACTGAAGGTATTTCCCCTATGTTAGTATTTTGGGCCAGCAATGGAAGAGAGCGCCCTTAATTAGGACATAGTGAAAAATATTACAGAAGATGCCAATTTATGTAGTAATTGACAAATCTAGAGAGGATAAAACTATCCATATTGTACATTCTTTACACATACAAAAGCTTAAAAGACAGTTCCTTGACAATTTCTGTGTGCGCTGCAGAAAGCATTCACCAGAAACCGGTCATGGGAACAATCAAACTCCAGGCATGGAGCCAATGTGCAACTGATTTTTAGAGTGTGTGTGGATCAATTGGTAAAAACCTTGTTTATATGCAAAAGGCTTCTAAGCAGAGGCTAAAAGCTCTGTACATTACTTGAAAAGCAAATGTGCATGATCTAACAACAACCAGAAATGGAAAGTCCTATTGTTATTTGTATCCTGGTAATGACAGAGGCTTGGGCATTTCTGTGTGCTAAAGGCTGTATGTACACAGAGAAAGAGACAGCCCTTGCTCCAATAATTTATCATTTAAAAGACATGGTACAAAAAGGGTTAATACAACCGAAGTCTGAAACCCACTCACCAGATGAGGTGCTGTTTACTTATTTTGAACAGGTTGATAAGTTGGCTCCAAAGCAGAAAGCTGTTTTTCAAGACCATTCGAGCAAGAAAAGTAGATAGAGTGATTTCAGGAATTATGATTTCACTGCAGTTTTATTGCCAGCTGTGCCTGTATTTCAAGGTGAACTGTCTGGTCTGCAACTCTGGAGCAGCATTCAGTAAGCATCCATATCTGCAAAGAAATCAGTTCAGCCAAAGACATAAGAATTAAGGCAATTTTTGCCAACATTCTTTGTTCAAGTAAATGTCACTCGACTCTGGAAAAGCTACAAAAATTTCAGAAAAATGTAAGATCTGTAGGACATGAATCCCTCCTGCTATGTCTTATATATTACTGTACACAATGGGTTTTCATCTCAGCCAGGCCCCCCGTAATATAAATAAGAGAAAAAATATTTGCAGAATAGGCACATAGGAAGATTAAGGCATATAAAGAGAGACCATATTCCTTCAAAATTAGCACAGTTTCAGATCAAAGTTAGGACTGTGTGTTTAACAAGTGATTTACTTCAGGCACTGACTTCCCTGGAACTATTCATATTGTTAGGCATCTTTGCTGAATCAGAGCATTAGGCTCGTTCAGTAACAAAAAGTATCCCCAGCTCACGTTCAGCAAGGAGCAGCTCCTGTAGACCGGCATTTGAAATCCCCATGGAGACTTGGAGCAGGCAAAGGACCTCCATATAGAAAACTCAAGTATCCAGTCATTCATGTTCTCTCCACAGCATTTGCAATGAACATATTAGTGTACCATCTATATATCTGCCCTAACATTTTGGAGTTTTAAGGTATTTGAATCTAACTAGATCAAGCCTTAAAATGAGAAGATTCTACCTCTAAATAAAATTCCTGGCATGACAGAACCTGAAAGCTCTTAAGTCAGTTTTAAGATTCTTTCTTGGATTGGAGAGAAAGAATTTTACCTGGTGGTTTTGATGCAATGGCATAGTAAGTAATTCCTAAAATTGGCTGCCTTTGTTGACCGATCCTTCTCTTTTAAATTTTTTTTTCTGATTGGGACAACATTCTGGAAAATAGGTTTAGAGGTGATGGAAAGTGTGCTGCATAAAGTAGTGGTAGGAGTAGTAGTAGTCATAGTCGTAGTCGTAGTCGTAGTAGTAGTGGTGGTGTGCTACATAAAATATAGTGGACCGAATGTATGGAAGTTCAGATTAGCTGATCTGTTGTGGACTTCTGGCTTCAAACTCAATGATTCTATAAAGGTAATTGCTAATCTGTAGAGATTTGATTTCTAAAAAGTCCCTTCACCATGCCCTTTTCTCTGCCAACCAGAGACACTGTAGTATGATAATTCTACTGCTGACAGACCCTAAATGAAGCCCGCCAAGTTATAATGCATAACAGGATTTCATGGAAGCTTCTCCAGGCTGTCCCTGTTTGTATAGCTAGAGGCACAGATTTGCCAATATATTAGGTGCCTAAAGAAGCAGTGAGGAATCAATTTTATAAATAACCTAAGGAGGTGCAGCATCTTGCTTCTTAATTCTCTGAGACACTTTTCAAGTACTTCTTTGGTACCAATCCATCCCATCAAACTTCAGCCACATTTAGGCAGCAGGACAGTGATATAATTGCTTTAGACTCTTGTCTGTAATCTCTGGAAGATGGAAAGGCATCTCCAGATAGTACTTCCATCCACCTCAGATTTCAGTCACTCTCCAAAGGCGCTGTTGCCTCTCCACTGAATAAGCAGAAACCTTAAAGTGATCCTGCTTCTCATTTAGGTGTGTCAGGGGCCTACAGCTAAGTGGAAAGGATCTGGATTTAGGTTTCTTGCTGCATCTTGACATGTTTTGAAAATGTGGTCCAAGATGACTTTTTTCTTGAGAAACACACAGAATGGGGATTCACTAATTCACTTTGACTCCAAGAGAGTATTGGCTTCAATGTACCTAACTAATGGCTCTAACTCCCGCAATTATATAGCTCACCTCAGATGATTACACTGCATAGCAGCAGTCATTTCTGCAAAGTTTGCATAAAGATCTATTAGCTTTATCCATGTGGGAGAGAGAATGGATAAGAACTACACATAGTACTCTCATTAATATTGCATTCCCCTGCAGATGGAGTAGCATTTTACACAATTTATAGCACTAAGCTCCGCCCCATACCCAAATAATGCCTGTCCCATTAAAAAGCATATTAAAAATGCTAGGAGGCATGAATATTTATATTACCCTTAAAATGCACATGGGCAGGTGACAGCAAGTTCTCTTTCTTTGAGTCTGGTATGCTTTCCTTTTGCTGAGTTGAATTCCCTAGCTCTTGTGCACTGCATTAATCATTCTTGGAAACCTGTTTCTTTGAAGCCTGGCTGCTATCATTGCCAAGTTGTGCTGCTAATTGACTTGCATGCTTCCCCTTTGCTTTTATCCGTTGAACCTCTGTATGTCATTACTGCTCTCACCCCCACCCTCTGTGCTTTGAATTCATGAGCAGATGATGACACAAGGAGCTGTAAATTAGGTGACCTACCTGTGCCCTTTCTTTACAAGACAGTAACAAGCATCCTCAACAATTTACTTAGGAACTTGTCAGTTTTCATTTATACTTCATTCATGGGGCATGTGTGGGAATAAAACACATCATCTCCACATGTAATAAACCATAAGAGAAATACAGCACTGACCTCAGGTTTTGCAAATGGATTTTTTCCAGTTTATCTCCATGCACTTGCCCTAATCTAAACTTGGCTTGACCTCCCGGGGACCCTTTACCCTCATACAAAATGGAGGTAAAAATGATGCCAAGTTGAGATAGGAACCCCATTTTGTGCTTATGCCCAAAACCTGCCAACTAGGGAAGAGCAGGATATCTGTTTCCTAGTGTCACTCTTACATCATGAAGCTGAAAAAAAAAATCAGCACTGTTGGAATCATCTCTGCCAAACTCAGCTGAAAAGACTGGCAAGGAGTAAGGTACACATTGAAAGGATGGAGACAGTGGCCTAATTATTTTCATGTCCGTGATACTGACATGAGTGACCTCAGTTTAGCAAGGAATAAACCCAGCTTTCAAAGGGACTGGGAGAGCTGAGGAGAATACTCTTTTGATTTACATCTTCCAGTGCTCTTGTCACATGTGTAAGTGCTATGAAAGCACGATGTACATTGAAGGTGCTTATTGCAGCCTGGGAATATGTTACTGATTTTTTTAAAAACTCAGTTTCATAGAAAGAATAGATCCAATGTAACAAAGCCCGTCATGACTTACTTGCGTAGGGAAACCTTCTCACTCTAGGAGATGTCATTATGGTGAGATACCGTTGTTATGAGCCAGCAGTACTTCAAAAATGCCTGATGCTGCCTATCACGATAGAAAACGCTTGTGGAAATACAGCCCTGAAAAGCTATGCAGTCTACCAATATGTGCTGATAAGTAACTTGCCATGTTTGAAAGTCATGTTTAGAGGGATGTCTGTGATTACTCTGTCTCTATTTTGGGACACTAAACCTGCACCAACTTTAAACTTTGCTTTGTCCAGGCTGCCGCCCAGCAGGTACAGAGTAGCTGTGTCTATAACGTCAGGGTAGTTTGTATTCACTCTTCATCCCACACCCCTTGGTTGTCCACAGTGTCTCTATGTCCGTTTGTCCCCTGGCTCTAGCCTGGAGGGAGCCAGCTGGCTCTCAGGGCACACAGATGAGGGCATGGGCAGTGTGGCTGCAGCTGGCTTCAGTCATGTGGCTTCATGAACAGGAGCTGAATTGAAGCATGAACCATAGCAGCTGCAGCCACTATGTCTCTCATGAGGACCTCACTTCTGAGGGTTTTGTTCTGGTTTGTTCTTAGTCTTTGCTACTGAAAGCTTCTGTATCAACAGGGAAAAAAAAATCTATGACACTGGGGTTGTGCAGGGGAAATTCTATGCGACTGATCAAACCTGTGTACCAAGAGGCTGTTTAGATTGCTTAGAAAGTATCTTATAGCAGTGTACTTATAGCAGTGAGCTCGTGATAGTCACAATTACTAATTTGTTCTTTTTTTTTTCCAAACAGAATTGAAATTTGATAGAGATGTTTTATATCTGTGTCCTGTGTTTCCTGTAAGGTATGGGTTACATAAGGGAAGAAGGACTTTAGAAAGAATAACAGGCATAATCCAGTTTGGAAGAGGTTTATATGGTCATTAAGAAACAGACCAGTTCACTCTGCCTTTTCACCATGCAGTTTGCCTGTGACCAACGGGCCTAGCTAGGAACACAAAATAGTATAGATTCAACTACAAGCAGTGTCTCCAAGCTCAAATGCAGGGACTTCTAAATGCGAGGAAATACACAAAACTGTGAGCAGCAGATTGCATGCATTCTTGTTTTTTACTTAGTTTCATAGGATTTATTGCCTTCCATTTCTTAGTAAACTGCTTAGGAGAGTTTAATGAACGTTGTCAGCCACACTTCCATCAATATGTGGTGCTATTGGGTTGTCCTTATTTGCATTATGGCACTGCTCATCATAAGAAATTTAAGTCTTATTGTATGATGAAGTTGATATTTTATTTGTAACATTCTTTTTGTAAGTAATATCTTCTTAAACTGATGGGATGAAAAGAAAGTGAAGTAAGTTCATCTAAATTTTAGCATCCAACCTTTTAACTTTAAGAAGCTGGCTTCTTGGGAAGAGATCAGCCTTTAAACAATGTAGACTACCTATGCTAGGAGGTAAAATATTATTAGAGACAGGTGGCTTTGAACACCCACCAATAAACACTGACAAAGCAATTACAGTGTGGCAAAGAAAGAGTCAGCTAGTCCAGAATCGAATTTATGGCAGTCAGGTACTACTCTCATACCAAGACCAGGTTACAAAATTCAGATCCTTCAAAAAAAGAAACTAGCATGAAAAAGACTTGAAGAACTCAAAGTCAAGGTCCCCACAGAAAGCAGCACATGCTGATATACACACACTGTGTCAAGCTATGCATGCTATGACAGTACCCAGCATTTGCAAAAAGGTGCAAAGGATTACATCATTTTGCAAAAGTTTGCAAGAACAGGAGGAGCATGCATTGCCTGGAAAAAAAAAGAAAAAAAAAAGAATGATAACAGCATTACATAGTCTAGGAGTTTAGAAAGGCATATAAACTTTGTCTGATTATACGAGCTATTGTTGCTAGCTACAGACTTGACATATTAGTTATTCACATGAAGCCCCTGGAAAAGCAGTAGTGATCTTACCTTGAGAATACAACATATTTTAGTTGGTAGAATAACCTGTATGCTAAGTGCTCCTTAGATGCATAGCTGTAGGAAGAGCTTCTGCTTGAGTTTTTTAGCATATCTGCTAGCTAATTCAGAAATTGAAATGTAAAATCTAGGACACCGTGAAGATTTGTGCCAGCCTCTTTAAAACTCCAAGTGCATATATTAGTGAATGAATTACACTTACCCATAGATGTAGCTTGGTCAGCTGTGACAGATGCTGGCATGATGTTATGTTTAATTTATTAAGTCATCCAAGTATAATTCAGTGCAAGTTAATAACTCAGTTTTGAAATAATCTTAGTTTTCTGTGGTACCTTAACATCACGTATGAGAGAGCACAGCTGAAATACTGCTTATATCAAGATAAGCAATACAGCATTTTTTATTTCATTAATGACTTGTAGATCAGTCTAAGTGAAGTGTCATTCTTTTCATGTTCACTAAACAGAGCCACAAAGCAAAATAGCATATCGTAAATGAAGATATCAGCTGAGAAGTGTCTTCCTGTGGTGGAAGGCCAATGAAACATGAACTATTTTTTTAAATGTAGCCTAACTTCATCATAAAAAAATCTTCTTTGGACTTGAACAAATACTTATTGTATCGGCAAGCTAACTGCAATAGGATTTGGCAATTTGTAACATCAGAATAATGAAAAACAACCCTATTGAATGGAGCCTCAGTATATAGTACTTCCTTGGATATTACTCAACACTGATTGGCCTTTTTTAAGAGAAAAGTAATGAAAAATGGGGGATGGGGGATGGGTAATATGCTTGCCTGTTAAGGTTGTATCTAGATCAGGTAGCAGGGGAATGGTAATTAAAAATGAGGAGGCAACCAATTTGGTAGGTCAGGCTTTGCACTGAAGTGAGTGTATTAATATTGTCCAAACTAGACATGGCTGATGTCCATTTCTCTTTGCTTACTCACATCGTCCTGGCTGTGATCAACCTTGTGGCTAATGGCTAATTAAAAATTAAATAAGTGGCTCTCACAGGTGGGACTGGTGTCTGTTATAAGCAGGGTTGCAACAGTTCAGTCTGTGCATGCCAGGAGGCCCGGCAGTTGAGGACACTAAAGAAAGTTTCAGGTGCAGGCAGGACAGAGAGTGAACACAAGGAAGAACTACTGTCATCATTTTTAGTGAGTATCTAGTTCTTCTAATAAAGTTCTGGGAGTAGTACGTGAAGAAACCCATTCTCTGTAGGTCCTCATTAATGTCACATAAGTGTCAGCACTTGGCTGGATTACTGGAACTTTCCAAGCAGACTATATTGATGGCTGGAGAGAAATCACTGGTGAACATTACCACAGAGAAAGTGCAAAAAGCACTGGATGCCCACTTTTTCTTTAAAATGTCATGGAAATGTCTGGCAGATAATTATCATTTGCTTTTCTGGAATAACTCTTCAAGACTTTCATCTCTACCATTATAAGCACTTGGACTAGGAACTGTCAAGCTGAGTTTATTAATTTTAGTGGATGTTTCTGCTTTAAAGTGCTTCAGATGTGTATTTCAGTGAGACAGGTATCTATAAGAACAGAGGTGTGTAAAGTGTTTCCATCTGAAAGTGTCTCAATGCAGTGTCTCACTGTTGCTAATTTTAATAATTTGGAAGCACTTTAACAACACTGTGAAAAGTGACTAAGCTGAAGGGCATTCAGCTGTCAAATAGTACAGCTTTTAGAAAAAAAAAAAAAAAAACCAAGTTCAAGAGTTTTGCAAATGGTACTTCTTTCCGTATAGCAATAGCAACACTTCTTCCCAATAAAATGGTAACAGAGACATTAGGTAGGTAAGAACTGCAGCTGATATAAATTGGATTGCATGTCTATTTGAACTGAATTACTGGCTTCTTAGCTGTCATATATAAAAAACGGAACAAATTTATTGTATGGAAGAAAACAAAGTAATATCAAGGAAATTTAAACACTCATTCTAAAGATTCAATGTACATGCATATGCATGTGCGTGTGTGTACACACACAAAATCAACACTAGATGAAAGAAGCAGAAGTTGCTATTTCAGCACAGCAAATGAGTGTGGTAGCAGTCTGCAGAAAATATCTGGCGCATAAAGACTGAGAAACTTCAAAAATGTTTTTAAATTTCAATAGTAATTTTCATTCTGCATGTTTCAAGAAGGAAATATTTTGTTTTAATTTTTAATAGAAGTTGATTCCCTTGCCTTCCTTTTACGTGTTATGCTTAAAACCAGCTTAATGAATGAAAGACGGAGATGAATGAAGGATAGCAAAGTTTTTCACATTTTTTTAATGAGAGAATATGTAGTAAAATGTGTTCACTTTGAGAATTGCTCAGTTTGGGGGGATGAAGTACAGAAATTGCACTGTGTACCTTTTCAAAGAGTAATTTCACTGTTTTCCATATTTCTTTTTATGTATTCTCTAACTGTTAGAGTAATACAGCTTTCTAAAGTGTTCTTAAAACATTTAAATCCTGCCCCTGTGGTGGGTGGAACAGCCCCCTCTGCCCTTCTAAGGGCCAGCCGGAAAAGCCTTTGCACTGCACGGCCCCAAGGTCAATGGGAACCTTCCCAGCAGGTCCTGCGCAGTCTGAGGCACACTTGGGCACCTTGGGCTCAAACCGTCCTCCAATCCCCGTGTAAACACCTCACGCCCAGGGATGTGTGACGAGAGAGGGCACGCAGCCCTCAGCCTGCTGCCCGTTGGACACAGGACTTGGTGTGGCAAGTGGAGCCAGTGGTTAGCTCGGACCCCCAGAGACGAGGACTGAGGTAGCAGTCAAACAGGAGCACTTTTACTGTGTTCAAGCTCAAGCTAGCACCAGGATTTTAGTCACCCCTTCAGAGGTATTTCCTTCCTGTGGTCACGAGACCGCTCCCTGACTGATTCCTGGCCTTGGCCCACTGAACATGCCAGCTCCTTTAGTGCAGAGGTACCTGGTGAGCACTTGGGGTCCGGCACCACCTTGCCAGGTGTAGCGCATGTGCCTGCACCAGACACTTGTGTGGCTGCGAGCATCTATCTCAGGCTGGTTCCCGAGAGACACACCGATGGAGCCATCTGTGTAGTCTTCTGATTTCCAGCCCTCAATGCTTGCTGCAGTATCACTGCCTGCATGTTTTATTTCAGAATAACTTGTCCTGTTTATGCTGCCAACTGATTCACATTTAAAATAGACTTAAAAATTTCCAGGGCCAGTGGTCATCTCCCTGCCTCTTTTGTGGTTCTCAGGAACCTTGTTTTTGTGGAAATGAGTCATATCCTTAGAGCATGTTTCACTTCATTATATTGTTAAAGCAGAAACACAGATCAGAAAAAAAATGTACTTAGGGAGAATTACCAGGCCTTATGCTTAGATGTGACACAAAATAACTTGAAGCAGGCTTAGAAGAGATAAACATTTAATAGTTACCATTTAAGTAAATAGCATAGGAAAAACAATAAATTATACTGAGCTCTGATTCTTAACAACATATGTGTCTATTATCCTGTCCTTATCTTCATTTGGTTGGAGTTTTGAAATTTTGCACAGTAGCTCAGATATATGCTAAAACATACTGTATATTCTGGAAGAGGGGCAATTAGTCAGCTTACTGCAGGAATGTGAGATTTTGCTTTACTCCCAATCAGGGCTGTTTCAAGATGAAGCTAAACTGGCTTTTTAGTCTCCCATCCCGAGTTTCCATGGTAACACCATGTAATCAACATTTGTAAATAGCAACTATCCATTCAATTTCACACAATATTCAGCCACTTCAGGCATCTCTGCCACAGTTATAACAACCTTGAAATATGGTTTCCATATGGTTTCCATATATGGTTTTCTTATATTTTTATTGCCAGTGCATACAATTATTTGGTGATATTTCTGTTGATTAAATATTCAGTGATACAGTAGCTCTGTAGTATGCATAAGTGTGTGAGTGTGTGTGAGTGTGTGTGTGTGAATACAGGGAGACACCCACACCACATCATATATACATGATGAGAGCTGCTTGGAGCATTCTATTATAAAATCTTATTTTTCAGCTTCTTATAACTTTGCCAAGTTGAGGCCATTCAGGTTGAAATTTTCCATGCCACAGATGTCTGTTGTGCTGATAATTTGAAGTTTCAGATAAATTTTTTTAGTTATGGCCAAGAAGAGGACTATTTTGCTTTCATGGAGAAGATTCTTACAGCTGTTTCACTGGCAAGCCCTAGAACATTTATGCTTTGAGTGTGTGGAAGTTGCCTTGCTGTCACAGACATGGATTTTTTTGCTGTCCTACTATGAAGTAACCAAAATGTGGCCAAGTTTTACCCCTCTGAAAAATTTCAGCTCACATATACTCAGTCTTGCCTTGCCAAAATTCATAGCTTGCATTTTCTAAAGCCTTCATCTGCACAAAGCACAGTCTAGTCCCTGAAAACTCCTATGGACCGAGCGGCTGCATGTGCACCCTCTCCAGGGCCTGAGCGTGCATCAGTCCACTGCTCCAGGGCTCAACAGCACTTCATCTCCAATTGCTTTTGCTTTGGTCCAGTGTAGACTGGGGACATGAGTTGAAAGCATAAGGACAGAGGGAGGGAGAGAGAGAGCGAAGGACCCTCCTGTGAGACTTGCACATATGGTTAACATCAAACAGGTATTTAAAGGCACTGCAGAGTAAGGATGCCTTGCGTGTTTTAACAAGGCCATTTCCCATAATCTGCCAAATTGCACAACGTGCAAAATTAGTCTCCTTCCATTTCCATCTCATCCACCTCACATCCCCAGAACACCACTTCATGTGGAATGAATCAAGAGTATTGCTTGTGGTTTTGACCTCAGTAAGTGGACAATATTGGAATCTTGTCAGTTGTTTTCCATTAGGAAAAACTGAGAATAGAGTAGGGTAGTACTTTGATGTAGCCCTTCTGATTTACAAAGAATATACAAAGGCCCATTTTCTTGGTCACAGGAATAATTAAGCAAAGACAGTTTCTTTACTGATAGTATCTAGTCTCTTTGCCTTAGCAGTGGCCAGACAATTCTTTCTGGCCATGATCCTAATGCCATTTCTGATGCCTCTTTAGCTTTCTGTTGCTCCTCTGTCAAATCCTCTGGCGTTTTTATTATGCTTGACATACCCACACAATGCTATCAAAGAGTATCAGCCTGCCGACTGCTGCACTTGCATGCAGCTGTCAGTGAAATCCCTTCACCCACACCGCTTGGATTGCTGAGCACCATTGTATGCAGTCTCTGTGTTCAGTGGTGGCTCTCACAGTTTCCATATAGAAATATATCAGTTTCTTACATTTATCTTGAATAAAGGGCAACTGTTTATACCCACGAATTCCAGAAGATATTCCTCTCCCACAACAGAAAATAAATCGTAAGTTAAAAAAAAAAGATAATCCCTGCAGAAACACCCAAGTTAAACAATTACATCATATGAAAATAAATGCACTGTTAACAAGAATTGCCTGCATCAGATATGTTTAAGACATACTTAAAGCATGGCAATACCAGGAAAGAATTTATGTCTTCTCTTTTCCTCCTTTGGGATTGCATGTAATAATCCTAATTTTTGCAGGCAGACACTTGGAATAGAACAAACATTATTTGATCAAGTTTTGCACTAGTATTGTTACATTGTTTTCAGTAGGCTGGAACAGGGGCAACCAGAGCCCACATCTGTCTGCAGAAGACTGGAGACTCAGGCTCTTAGCTTCTTGCTGCTTGATTTAAGTCATTCTGAGTTGTAGTAGTTGGAGAAGTCAACAGAATTAGGAATTGATGACGTTCTAATAAGACCAAATACACTCTTTCATTTTGATAATGAACAAATGGAAAAGGATGTGATAAATTAATAGAAAGAGTTTTGTTTATTTAACATACCAAAATAACATTATTTTTCTTTCCACAGCACTGAATTAAAGCTACTTCTCTTTCTCGTGCAAAACACTGGCATCAAATAAAGAGCAACAGGTGAGTGACAGAGAATACTAATTGGCTTCCTTTTCTAAGTGTTATCCTTCTCACTCTTGTTTCTGGCAAATACAGGGAAAAATTGAATATATTATTCCATAACACTGTCGGGAGTTGTAAATATTTTACTGATACAGGTTTGAATGACCTGAAACATTTACTTATAGTAGTTTACTTGACTCGAAGTTTGAGTGGGGGGGAGTTGTAACTAGTTCTATGCAGAATTTTTATTGTTAAATTTAAGGAAGGAATTTCCCAGTTTTATTTGTAGAGACTCATGTAGACTTATAGCACTATAAAAACAGAGCAGGTGTTCACTCTCCCAGAACCACTGCTAATAGCCCATATGTCTGGGAAGTATCTCTCCTCTGCTTTTGAAATTAAAGGGGATTATTACAGTGCTTCCAACAATATTCAACAAAACTGTAGCTGCTGGCTTGCATCATTAAAAAATGTCACAACAGGAAAGCACATTTATAAAGCCCCACTAAATGTCACAATCCAGTGGTCCATGTTTTGTGTTCTTATTAATAGAAACATAGGAAATAAGACCTAGTTTCTGTATTATTTGCTCCAGCTTTGAGCAATTATGTACCTAGTCTACAAAAAGTGTCCAAATGTTCATTGATAAGTAGGACACTGTGGGTGAAAATCTGCCTCTGTTCAGTGGAAAAGAAATCTAACTAGTAGATGAAGAATTCTGCCTAATGCCTTTATATTTATCTGTGTAATAACAGAGTAGAGTTGAGCTGATGTTATGAGGTCCTGATATTCACATACATTTCAAATTCTGTTTTAATTTCATGTTTGTAATTGTGTAATTCCTAGCTTTCAAATGCTTGTTTTGGATCATTATGAAGTGCTTACCATGTTTTCTATTGCATACTTACAGGCCCAGCTATGATGGAAATAGTATTTAGTCTGGCTATTTAATTTTGTGTATTTATTATTTTTATCATTTTATGCTTTGGAACTAAGAGTGCACTTGAATACCTTTAAAAGACATGTAAATTATGGAGAAGGAAGAGCTGAGGCATAGCATACTTTCCTTATGTTAGCTATGCATAAAGTAGGCATTCATTGAGTGAAAATACTGCTGATTCTCATAAAACGGAATCAAAAGCAATGGTTCTGCTGGATAATAAATCTTTTACGTCTGAATTTGAGTTAAATCTATGCTACAGCTGGTGTCCACATGGAATATTTTTCTCAGAGGCTTTGTGTACCTGGTGAAGATACCTGTGGTGGCTTGTCATTGTGGAAAAGCATGTGGAAAACATTTGTCCTGTACATAAATCCTTGAGGAACTAAATGCATATATAAAAAGGGACTGTTGTCCACTACTAAGAAAGGGATAGATTCAGGGCAAATGGCATTGTGAGATATTTTTATCTGGGATGTGTCAGCAGGGTTCTGGCAGATGCCCTCAGAAAATCACAATACGTTTGCACATTTCTTCATCGACATACCACTCTTTGAGTTGTGTTTGGCACCTGAAGTGTTTCATCAAAAATACATTTTTGAAGACTTTATAATAGAGTTTTAAGGCCTACAGAGATGGCATTTTAGTCTTGTGGAAAAACAAAGGGAAAAAAGCTAAGGAGAGGAAGCATGAGAAGCGGTTCTGAATGGTGAAGAAAGGGGAAGGGATGGAAGCCAAAAATGGGAAATGCTCATGAATAATTTTATAGCATTTCTCAGTCTTACTGGGGGCCAAAATCTATTGCCAAAAATCTATTTTTCAAACAAGATACCGCCTGGGATATTTTTTCCTTATAGGGTAAATTTGAGACACCGCTGAACAATATACACAAGTTACTAGAAGTAACATGACTCTCCACACATCTCCTCCAAAATGCAGGTGCTAGGAAGTTTTGCTTCCTTCAGGATTTGTATTCCTGGTTTGTGATACACAGACAGAACAATTCAAAAGCACCATCCCCCCCAAACTATAGTATCGAGATGACTGTAAATAACTATCTATTTATACACAAAGCTGGAATATAGTTATCCAGAAATAAGTAAGGGTTGTCATACCATTGCAATAGCCCCTCACCGCCACCGGGTGGTGGCTGTCCAAGGCACTCACACTCCAGTTGCAGATGCTGCGGAGGCGCAGGGTTTCCAGGCAGCGCGGGCGATGCCGGGCAGGACTGGCGACAGCAAGGAGAATTCGTAGCCGTGCAGCATAATTTGGGGGGGGGGGGGGGGGCGGTGGGGTATTTTTTTGAAATACATGGAATATTCTACAAAATATGATAGTGATTTTTGGAGCAAATATTAGCTCTCTATAGTTAGTATCTTCACTTCTTCCCCTGTGCAGCCTTTATAATCACTTCTTTGTAACTAAAATGGAGTCATCTCCAGCAGATGTATTGAAGTGGGTAAGGCTACAGCTTCTCAGGCAATTTGTACGTCACTGGTGTGGTTACAGCTGCATCACTTCTCCCTCGCCTGGGTCTCTCTCCCCTTCCCCAAACAAGTCACACTGCAAAGAAGAGTATTGCATTGTAATGCTGGAAACAGTGTTTCCAAGTCACCATTGTGTTCATTCCTGCCTAGGTATTAATGGTAACGTTTTTCCTGTAATGTAGCTAGAGTCAGTGCAGTGGCTCTCCATTTATTGTGGCACCCCTCTGCGGATGACCAGCATGCCTGAGAGGTCAGTGTGCATTTCTGGAAAGCGTGCTGCAGCGAGAGGGAAGCACTTGAGGGTAGTGAGAAAGCGGCAAGCAGGCCTGCCTGCCGTGTCAGCAAGCCGTCCCTCTGTCTGCCGTTCTGCGGCGGCCAACAGCATCGCCCCTGCCTTTTACAGCCGAACCCCTGACACTGTGCGGGGGAAACGTCAGGAGGGGTAAGGGCTTTCATTTGCACTACTTTTAAAAAATTACGGGCCTCTCCTTGTAATTTCTCCCGACCACGTCCATGGGCCCGTGAGCGAGTGGCCCCCTGCCCAGGGCTGCGTCCCCCGCCATCCGCGCGCCGGCAGCGCCCCGCGCAGCCGCTCCGCGCACCAGCCGCCCGGGGGGAGGGGGGGGGCGGGGCGGGCGGTCACGTGCCGCGGGGCCGCCCCCCGCCTTCCGGGCACGTGACGGCCGCTTCCGCCTCTTCCCGCCAGCGCCCCCCCGCGCGGAAGTGACGCGCAGCCGCTGGGTTGCTGCGCAGTTGTTCGGTGCGGCCGGGCGCGGAGGTGCCGGAGCCGCCAGGCGGTCACTGCCCCCCCTCCCCGCCCCCTCCGCGCAGGCAGCGCCGCCCGGCCCCGCCCGCCGCGCCCCGTCCCGGCCGCCCGCCACCGGCGCCGCCCGCCCGCCGCGAGCCCGCCAGCCAGCGACGGCCGGGGCCGCCACCACGAAGCGCCGCAGCCCGGTGAGTGCGAGGGGCGGCGGCCGCCGCGCCGCGGGTGGCGCCGTCTTCCGGGGCCGCTCCCGCCCCGCCGCGCCGGCCCGTTATGTAAGGGAGGCCGTCGCGGCCTGCGCCGCCGCCGCCCGCCCCCCGGCGGCGGCCCCGAGCGGCGGCGCCGGCCTGGCTGGGCCCGGCCCGGCTGGGCCCCGACCTGGCCGCCGCGCTCGGGCGATGCTGGCGGGGCGACGAGTAGCCTCCGGCGCGGCGCGGGCCGCAGCGCTGCCCAACAGGTGTCCCGGGCGGCCCTTGCTGGCGGCGCGGGCGCGCTGAGCCGGGCTGGCTGCCGCCAGCCGCCCGCGGCGCCCTGCGGCTCCTCCGCCGGGAGCTCGGCCTCGGAAAGGTTCCCGTAACGGAGCAGCGCCAGGCCGGTGCCGTCCCGGTGTGCGGCCGGCGGCTTTAGCGCTTCTGGAGCGGTGCAGGCCGAGCGCTGCGCGCCTGCGAGCGGCACCAGGTTTCAGTCTTGTGTCGTGAGGCGGGCGGTCAGGTGAACTTTCAAGTAAATAACGGCAGTGAGTTCCAGGTGTGTGCTGAGGGCTGGGTATAGCTTGCATGTTGTATCTGCCCTGTCACCTTTGTATCTGTGAGCTGAGGGAAGAAATAAACATCTCACCCAAGTCTGCAGCCTGTAGAAAGACTTGCAAGATTAAAAAAAAAATTTTGTAGAATACTTTTCTAGAATATCTGGAACCCACCCATAAACAATGACTAGCCAAATGACAAAATCCATGTTCTGTAAAAACTGTAAAACATTAGGTTTTTAAGCAAGTGGTGGTATATCAGCATGAGAAGAGCTGAGTTTAATTTTTTTTTTCCAAGTGTTCAGTAGTAGTATGTTACCTAATTTGACTAGACTTTCTGTCTGCTTGAACATGATTTCATTGCAGGATGTATAATTGTTAGTGTCATAAAACTTGAGTGCACATATAACGCATGCTTCCCAACCTGTATTTTTTGTGGTAGTAATTATTCACTTCAGCTTTCACGTTAGCAGCTGGGGGATGGAGGGTAAAACACTTTTTGCGATTGTATCTCTATTCAGAACTTGTAACAGTTTCATTTCATTTCCAAAAGGAATGTGGTATAAACTGAAAATGAACTTAATGAAAATGCTTTGTAGGGTAATAATTTACCAAGAAGCAGAGCATGCAGATTTAACCTAAATGTTCTGAATATGATTCCTTCATGCAGCAAAACTTTATTCTTCCAGTTTTATTTCCTTCTGCTTCTCATAGACAGTTTATGCACTTGCACAAAATTGGTATTACATAGGCTTTTTGTAAGACTCATACCTTGAGGAACGGACAATTTTGCTATACTCTTTCATTTCTATGAAATAAAAATAATTATATACCAGATCTCAAAGTTATGCAGGAAGTGCAAAGATTGGAGCTGACAACTGCTATCCCATTATGCAGTAGCAATAACAGGAATTGTAGGCATTTTGTCTACAAATGTACAGAAAAAAGTGCTGGGCCACCCATTAATAATCTTTTCATATCCTTTTCAGGGTGGGGGAGAGGGCTCTTAGTAATGTTACTGTTGTTCGAAAAGTAGAAGAATGCCGCTAATGTACATATGAAGTTAGTTCACCAGCAGGATTTTGGTATCCACTGTCAATTGTTGGTAAAGGTTTCTTTTCAAGAATGACATATGGAACTAATTCTGTAATTACTTTAATATGTAATCATATTGTGTGTGTCTTGACTGATACTGGGCACAAATAGTATTGGTGTTAATGTAAGAGTATTTCAGTTCTTTTGGTCTTAAAATCTGAAACCATTAATAGAATAGACCTATAAATGAGAATTCTATTGATTGAAAAAGATTAAAAGTCTCTTAACAGCTCTATTCCTCTGTAGTCTTTTAAAAGAAAGCATACACTTGCACACAAAATATCCACAAAAGGGGATGTCTCATTTTTTCTCTTTCATGGAAAGAACATCTTGTAATGTGAGCAGGGGAAGAAAACTTGCTCACGAATGACTTTTCCAGCTTTGTCTTCTACTTTATGTACGAACTTGGGCAAAGTTGTTCATCATCCTTTTCCAGGCTGTGGTTCTACAACCTAAATCTGTAGTAATGCTGTCCAGTCCTGCTCTCTTCCTTGTGTTGGAACCGGTGCTCTCTTAGCCATTTGGTGATGTATTTCAGTTCTCTTAAGTTAGTAGGTGGGGAAAAAGAAGAAGACACAGCAGCTCCTTCTGCCCAACAAAAAGCAGAATTCTGCCAACCTGCTTAGCTGACCTGGCTTGTTTTAAAGGTTTAGAGTGCCAGTGCTGTCCCAAAGCGGGGAATGGGATTGCATGCTACAAGGGGAAGGTATGGCAGTACTGTGTATGCATTGATTCAAGCTGGCTTGAATCATGGACCACCTCAAACCCAGGCAGTGTTATGAACAGAGGGAAATATTTACCTTCTAGTGAAATTCAGTGACCTGTTTTGAGGTCTTGAAAGAATGGAAGGAATGAAGTCCACGCTACTTGCAAGTATTGAATGCATTGTGGGAAGTGCTGTTTTAGACTTCAGTAAGTTGTGAATTCTGCTGGTATGAGTGCCTTTATTTAAAGTAATTGTGACACAAGTGCATGTTCTTTAGCCCAGCATTTGCATCAAAGCTTATATTTCAGAGGTCGAAGTCTTGACGGAATCCTGATGCAACTGAGTCTTTAATCAGAATCAGTTATTTGAAGAGCAGAAGTGTTTTGAACTATATCCTTATTTAGCAGTGGAACTGACTTTTTTAGATTATCAACTACTGGGGTTTTAGGTGTTACATTTTACCTCTATTAAACTTTGACTGGAAAGCAAAGGGGTAAAATGCAAAACATTATTAGGATGGTAATTAACTTTGTGCCTGTTAAGGGATTATATTTAAGTGGCAAGTGAGTCCTTCGTATGGTTTCATAGCAAACAGCTTTTTAAAACTGTTCTAGGTGCTAAATGCTTTAGTGTTTTAGAATGAGTCGTCTCAAGTTTTGAGAATGAAAATGTTGCTGGACCACAGTATGTCTGCTTTTGGCAAAATACTTATTGAGGGGACATTCTTCCCCAACTCTTGTGGTAGAATTCTGTAATAAAATGAGAACAAAGTGGCATTCAGTAGGTCTTGTTCTCACAGTTTTTCCACACTACTTTGAATATAAGTAGTGAGAAAATACACCTGTTACAAAGGAATGTGCAGTTTGTTTTACAGTGTTGGCATTGGTCTGTAGTATTTTTGGTATCTGTGTAAAATAGTTTTAGAAAATAAAAGCTTTTAGAAACATGTTCAGCTATGTGAAAAGTGTACCAAATTGAGATTGCTAGAGCTTTAGCTTTAGCAGCAGTTGGCCTTTGTGTTCAGCTTCCCAAAACACGGGTTTTAGGAGGAGGAGGATTGTCATAATATCTATTCCAAGATGAGATTTGGCAAGCTCGATCAAAACCAAATTTGACGATATGGCCCTAGGAAGAATGGAACATGAAGCATTTACACTTTCCAAGTGTTCTTGAGTAGTCTTTAATCAGAACATCCTAAGTATGATTACCTGCACTTCAGCTGAAAGAATGTTTAGTTGACTTTGTGTGATTTATATACGGTAATTTATATACAGATGATGCACAGTAGACATTTATTTACATATGCATTAGCATCAGAATGCTTTGGAGGGGATGCCACCAAAAAGGTTGAAAACCATGCTTCTCTGGGTTCAGTTCGTACTAGTTCCCCTAGTGTTTGATGTGGACTTCAAGCGTTACAGAAAAGTGGACTGCTCTTCCAAGTTAAATTATGGTAACGATGGGATGATTGCAACCACTGGGTAATGCTATATAATTATACTTGCATATGTTGGGTCCTTCACAGAAGATCTGAAAATAATTATTTTTAATTAGTGTTGGATATGAAGCTTTGTCTGCATTAGGAAAACTTGCAAGTGCTTTTTTTTTTTTTAGTGGTAAAAAGCACACTCTTGTCCAACCGAAGTTGTGCTTATTCAAAAATATATATGGTGTGGCTATGCCGATTCAAGTGAATGCTTGTGAGTTTCACATGTAGATGCATCTGAAGTGGAAGCTGACACTTTTTTTTGCAGTAAAAGAGATTTTGCAAGCTCCTAAAACCATAGTTTTATTCCCTTACTTAAGTGGAATTCCTTTCTCTTAACCCACATATGCATCTCACGGAATGCATGCCCTTATGTTCTTCTGCTGTCATAGACTGCTAATACTTCTGATAGTTTGTCTTCATATTTTCTCAAATATTCACAGAATGCCCTTGCTGTTTCTCTAGTCATCCCTGTCCTCTCTCCCCCCCCTTTTTTTCTTCCTTTTTGTTGCCGTTCAAAATGCTAGCAGGGTTACAGGGTCTTCTTTCCTCCTAATTAATGCAGAGACTGCGAGGAGGAGCAGTGTATTTGTAGTGATATAGGGATGGTGAGGGAGGCTGTTTAGATTTGAATGAAAAGATACAGCCATCTCCCATAAGACTTTCATTTCACGATTTGGACATGCCAATATTGAATTGAAGCTTGGACCTCTCATGAGTTTTGTAAGCTTAGAGGCAAAATATGACAAAGCCAACACTGAAATAGGGGCAAAGATGGGAATGAGAAAGGAATGCAGGGGAGATCATAAGAGGACAGACTGAAAGTTTTCGAGTAAATGAAAGTTCTCATTTAGAAAGGAGGATATGCGGAGTATGGAGAAAAAACCCTGCTATGGTGAAATATTAGACTGGCATAATATGCCTACTGATTAAGGCACAAATGTAATACTCTAAATTCAGCTGTGCTTCATTGGGAAGTAGTGTTTTATACTTAAAGGAGATTGGTTTGTTGTGGAGTATCTCTAAAGAGATTTGTGTTGAACTGCTTTTTCCATGTTGGTCAGGTAATTAAAGCATGCTGCTTTGGGGAACTTTCTTGATATTAGGCGATGTAATGACAATTATTTGTTTTTAATGGATTTTATTGTCCTGGGATGCAATCAAGTGTGAAGCTTTAAAAAAAAATACTATTTAAGTTATTTTATAGTATTGCTAGGTTTAAAAAAAGGCCAAAATTCCAGTAAATGGCTGAATCTTGTAATTTTTGTACATTGGGTTTGATTTTTTTGTGAAACCTGGTAATAAACTTTCTGAAAACATTTGTGCAACATGAGGAATTCTGAAAATAAATGTTTTTTTTTTGCTTCTGTTGTGGTATATTAGATGCTGCTAAAATCTTGCCACAGAGCTGTTCTTAGTATTACTCATTTTAACAAGCAAACTGCTACTTACTGGTTGTGCTTTATGCACTCACTTAACTGAGGTTTATTGGGGAAGATATACTGATTAAACTTAACTCAGATTCCTGTCAGTGCATGTTCAGTGACTAAACTAGTGCAGGCATAATTACGAAGTTTATTTTGCATCATAAACCTTGTATTTACAAAATTTTGTAAAAACTGTGGTGTAAACTGTTTAGCACTCTGCTTCTTTAAGATTGGCATCTCAAGATATAGAAGGGGAAGTGACGCAAATATCAGATATTAGTGGTTAATAAGAAAGTCTGGTTTGATAGTGTGCCCCCCTGTCTTGCCATCAGAGGCTATTTCTAGTGAAAAATTGGCACTTGTAGCAGGAAGAGAAGGGGTAGATCTGTAAATATGTACAGAATATCAGAAGACAGAGGAATTAGAACTTTTTTTTTTAGTAAACTTTTAGAAAAGTAATTGTGAACAGTACTCTGGCACGTGGTGGCCTTGCTTGTAACTGTTCTGCAGTGATTTCTATTCTGTAACCAAGCTTACTAGAAAAACTCGAGAAAGCATCTTCAGTGCCCTCTTACTTGCCTTGGTGTTTACATACAAGATCTGCTTTTAGCACTAGGGATTCAGTTTTATTCCTGCCAATGATCCTAATTATAGGAGGCTTTTTGGGGTGTGAACACATAAATCAGAAATGACTGGACCCGGCTGCCAACTTGTCATGTGCTCCTGGGAAGTTAACAGCAGTAAATTACCTAGTTAGCTTTCTGATACAGAAGATCTTTTTCCACTTATTTCTGTAATACCTGAACTGTTGATGGTGGAGGAGTTTAGTGCTGGTAAAGGCCTGGAATCTCAGGTTTATAATGGCAGTAATAGTAGAACGTAAGTATTTGCATCTCTTGGCTATATGATTAAAGCAAGAAATGGGGCGAAACCCAGACGGATAGGAGATGTGCGCAGATGGATAATATAGGAGTGTGAACTGCTGCAGTGGGTTAGTGGATTTGTGTTCTCTGGGAGCACCTAGGGATGGAAAAACTTTGAGAGCATGCTCCACGACAGAGAGTATTTTGTACTTGAGAGATTGAGGGTTCATGATGCTTTGAAACTTAATTCTGCGATGACTCTGTCTTCCTTTGTAGCTATTGTTTAGATGTTGGTATGAGTAGTGGAATTGCATTATACTCTTTGCTTCATTTCTAATTCCACGTTGCTGCTGAGAGTTCAAGCTTTCCCTATACTCGAGTAATTTTTTTTTCCTCTCCCCAATTTAGTTACTGAAATCATGAATCCTGTGTATAGCCCTGGATCTTCTGGGGTTCCCTATGCAAATGCCAAAGGAATTGGTTATCCAGGTAAGTAACTCCAGGTTTTTCAATGAATATCATTTTCATTCATCTCTATTGTAGTCAAGAAGAAATGGTCACATAATGATGGCTTCACATGTGGTAGTTTGAGTGAGATTTCAAGAGTCATATAAGTTGTTCTGACTGTTCTTTAATAGCTCTTCCAAAATATCTTATCTCAGGAGCTCTAATAATTTTGTTCTGCAAGAAAAGGAGTCAATCTATTTCTCTCTCTAGTTGGCTGGCACTGTTAACCTTTCTTGTCTCATTTTTGTTCATCAAATACTGTCTTTTGACTGCTGGAAGTATTGCATCAAAGTTGAGACTGAGAATGGCAAATAAAGCTTTTAAAATGAGAGAAATAAGTGGTTTTCTTGGCCTCTGTTTCTCATTTGGTTTCAAATTGCTCACTTTTTTTTCCCCCTCTCACCTCTAAATGCTCAATGTGAGCAGGCTTGGTTTCTGATATCCCCCTAGTTAAAAAGTTCAATAAGTCAATAATTAGACCTGGACAGGACTTTCCAAGGAGAAAGCTGAAGTGAAGGTCTGTGTGCCTCTCAGAGGCACTTCAGTCAGCAACGTGTTCATAAAATGTCTATTTCTGATGTGTGGGGTGTAGGTGAATTATTCCATCCTGGGAGACACTGGAGGGTCTTTCAAGTCAGATTTTACATATCGTAACCAATTAAATATCCGTTGCTTTTCCAGGGAGACTGTTCTGTCATTTAGTTGGTGTCCCTGTTGGGAGCTAGAATTTATTCCATGCTGTTACTGTTTATATTCTTTGTATCTATACTATGTTTTCCTCTTGGTATTTACAGTTTTTAAATTTGTGTTTCAGATTAGGTAGGATACTTTCCTCCCCTCCTTTTCCATATTACTGTTTCCTCTCTTAAAACCTGGTGCATAAGTGAATTTTCTTTACTGTGATTTGATCTTCTCTGAACCATTTTAATTTTAATCTTTTCAGGTACTTGATTTTTTTCCTCAAACTAGTGTACCTTTCTTAATCTTTTACAGTATTTATATGGGAACACACAAAGTATGTTGCAACAATTTTAAGGCTATTGAGTGACTGGTGCAACAATAAACTGCAGAGTTGATGCTGTGCATCCATCAGTCCTGAAGGATGGTCTTATTCTTCTCTATAACTATCTTAACTAATTATATGGACTACAATAATAGTACGTTAAGGCAAGCTGTGGTCGTTTACTAACTAGTATCAGTTACAGTACATTTATTTCTATATTCATAGTAGACTGATTTTTTTCTTCAAGGCTTTCTTTTGCTTTAGATCAAGTTTATTGTGAATTATTTAAATACTACCTTGCCTTTTCATCTTTTCCTTTTTTTAAATACAGATTTGTACTAACAGCAAAGGTTTCATTTGCACATGTAACTGATTACATGTTGCCCTAAAGCTGTTGTTTATAACTAATGAAAGTGGTGCTTTTGTTTACTTAGGAAGATAAACTATTGTAGATCTGTAGATAGCTGTTTAAACAATATTACAACCTAAGAACTTCTAATCTTTTACTATACTATTATCTATAGTATATATATTGCCAGTCTTCATTTGGTTATAAATTATTATAACTAAAATATATGGAAATTAAGTAAAGGTGTTATAAAAGTGCCTTGAATGTCATGCCTCAAAATGATCATTCAAAATGTTTCATTACAGAATTAAGTCATTTATACAAATATAACTTATAAAGTCAACTCAGTCGGTTACTTCTACAGTGATGCAAATAATTTACTGATCTGTCTAATTCTGACTTAAAGACCACAACATTAATACAAAACATTCTATAAAATTGAAAGTAGACTTGCATTATTTTTGGAGGGGGATGTTGTTAATTGTATGACTGTCTCCTTTGCTTTTCCTGATGTAAAAATTATTGATTCTTCATTCAGAATCATTGACTTTAGATGGGTTGCTGGGTAGTAGAAAGTAATGAGCCTATTGCTAGGAGGAATGTATTATTTAAAGGCACTGTGTTTCAGAAGCTCTTTCATATTCAGTAACCGTTTATATTTCTTCACTCCTACTTGAGGCTGTTGGATGAGGTTTACAATAGTAAGGAGCTGATCTCCAAATGCTCACACAAGGATGAAAGTTCCGTATAGAAGTTAAACTGCTGCTTGCGGTAATTAAATTTTTTGCAAATAACTTGTACCTTGAGCAGCTCCATGAGAGTGCTCTACTGTGGAGCTAAACCGGTGAAGTAAGAATAGAGAACTGAAAAGCTGTACAATCTGAACAGTGTTGCAGATGTGTAGTCAGTTTGAGCAAGGTGTAAAGCCATACTAAAGCTTTTGACTAGCAGCATGTGAATTTAGAAAGTTAACAGCTGTTTAGACCCTGAAAGATTGTTTGGACTTGGTTGTGTTCTTTTATGCTTTTCTTTTATGCTTTTCTTAGTGTTATCCACATTTAAAACCTAATATGTAGTAATATGAAGTGCATGTAATTTGGTATGTTTACAGAGTGCTTTACAAAACTAAGTTAATATATAGGCCTGAGCTAAATAACTTACATTGTTAAGAATAATTGCTAAGGACTTGGGGATTTATAGGAAAATAAGAACACTTCAAATTTGAATAGCAGTTTAAAACTAGTAGCTTAAAGTGTGACACCCATTATGTGAATAGTCATTGCCTTTTGTGTGGAAAAGTTGACATCTTTATATGTTGACAACAAAATATGGTAATAATGCTGTCTTAGAAAGACAGGCATTACTCCAAACTGTGTTTAAAAAAAAAAAAAAAAAAAAGTTATGGTTACTTCAGCAGTTTCAGTTATTACAATCTAACAAGCTTTGTATGCTTCAACTAACTGGAGGTTGGTTGGTTTGTTTGTTTGTTTTTGCTAATGGTATTTTTACCTTGTATTTGAGACCAGTGTTTCATGTTAGCTTAGCCATAGTGGTTTTTGTATTCTGATGTAGAAGATTTTACCTACCATTTTCCTGCTGCCTCAGTGAATCACATACTGTTGAGTGTCACAATACATGGCTGAAACTGGTGAGCTTGTCTGCTGTATAAGCATAGTAGCAAATCTGTGCCAAAGGAAACAAGCATTTTGGAGTGCTTAAGGTTGCTTTGTGACATCCCTTACCTGGGAAGTCAGTCGCTGAGACTTTTAGGAATTTTATTATTTCTGTGAAAAAAGCTTTTTTTTTTTTTTCCCCCTTCAGATTAATATTTTATGTACATCAGCTCTTCACACTCATGGGGTTTTGGATTGTTGCCCAAAAACTTAAAGGGAGGGAATTTAAAGGGAGAATAGTATTTCTGACTCTATAGTTGTCCCCTTCAGCTAGCATGTAGCTTCAGTTGGCTTGGTAGAAGAGAGCAGCACAGTATTTTGGTTTAGACAGTGTGATCAAAGGCCATCTGTTAGTTCATTTCAATTGAAAAGATGTGCAGTGAGAATCTTTGAGAGTAAAGCTTAGCTAGACTGTGCAGTTAGTCTAGAAAATAACTTTGACCTATTCTTTCTTCTAGCTGGCTTCCCAATGGGCTATGCAGCGGCTGCTCCTGCCTATTCCCCTAATATGTATCCTGGAGCAAATCCTACCTTCCAAGCAGGTATGTGTAATGTGTATGTCTAAGCAATAACCTGAAGTTCAGAAATTATTAGAACCAAGACTGAGGAAGAACTACTGAGGCTTATGGTAACACTTGTATTGTGGGATAAGTTTTACAGTGCTTTGAATGTGAATCAAAGAATCATCTGATAAATTTTAAATGAATGTAATTGTCTTAAGATATGTTCTACTGCCCTTGCCCTTAGAGAAGGGAAAAGCTGAGTTTTTCTAGCTGTTGTTTCTGTATTTCAGTCTTTAAAGCTTGCACTGTACGCTTTCCTTCACTACTTCCTCCTTGACTTCACTTGCTTTGCATCCTACCAATTATTTCCAGGTTTCTGACTTTTTTTTCCATTTGTCTGCTTGGCAGGTTTCTTCAAAATCCATTCTTTTGTTGTTTTCTTAGATCATTTCTCTTTCCAAATTCAGCTTGCTGCCTGCTTTTTGCCTTCAGAATTGTCTCTCACAAATTGATTGTCTGAAAAGCCTGGTTGCTGGGCAGAACTGTCTTGTCCATGATGGGTGGTGTGGAATGATATAGGTAACTGCTTGCATGCTTCTCAAATAAGAGAAAGGAAATGTGATATGCCTAGAAAAAGGAAGGTCAAAGAATAGACATAAAAAACCAAAGCACTCATACAAGATGCTTTTATATAATTCCGTTTTCACTAATATAATGCGATATTGGTGTACTAATGCTTGAAACAAAACAGAAACTGGTAGGTATTCATGTTTCATTTCCACTTAGGCTAGGAATATATATCTGGTAGAACAGTATTCCTTGAGGGGTTATTACATACTGAGGAATTCTTTACATTGCCTTGTTAATGTACATCTGGGCCGTCTTCATGAACTCTTTCACTTGCATATGTTATGCCAGTTTTTCCAAGAATACACATATGCAAATTTGGCCTTGAATGCCTTTGTGTAACTTATGGGGATAGGAAAGGATGGTATTTCTTATTGAGAAAGTACGTCATGGGAGCCTGCTGGCAGTGTTGAAGTTCAGTGTTTCTGAAGTATGGCATTTCATTAATTGCCAGGAGACTCCTGTTAGTCATGAAGTCTTAGTATCACTCCCAGTTGAACCTCCATGTCCTGGATACCTAGTTTTAAGCTGAATGATAACACAAGCATTGTATTCCACAAAGAAAAACAGGCTTTTTTAGTCTGACTGTGTATGACAAGTAAGGAGGACTGATCATAGTAGTGCTTAGAAACATGTTTTTTTGCAAAGCTGTGAGGTCCTGTATTTGTCTTGATTTCTTAGAAGGGTATGGCAGCAATTACTGAGCCAACTCAATTGGCAGCAATTGGCAATTCAGTATGGCAGCAATTACTGAACCATCTCAAACTTCTGTCTGCAGAACCCTTAAAAGTATGTGGCTGTACAGCTCTCCTTGGACCCGTATGGTATTTTAGTTGGTATAACCTGTTTCTTTTGTTCAATTTACTGCTTAAAAGCTTAGCAAGTACAGAGCTGGTTTTGGCTTGTCTTCGATCTTGAATTTATAAGGTAGGGAAAAAATTACGCTTGGGATAAGGTATTGCCTCTGTGCAGTTACCAAAACTATGAGGTATTTGCTTGCATGCGCACTGGATCGTTTAAGAACAGTTTCCAGAGTGAACTGAAGTTCAAGGGAAAGCTGTTCCAATCACGGATATAACTGCTGGCATGGGAATCAAGAATCCTGTGAGGGGTTTTTATTATCAGCTTGTGTTACTATTAGGCCCTTCAGTCTCACAGTTGAGATCACCTTAGTGATGGGTATCCATGCTGCGTTGTATATATCATCAGTGCCAGTCTTATGACTAGTTGCAGTTTGCAGATCCTGTTGCAGTTCTTGCTTTCAAGTGGGGCTGAACATAAGGGGAGGAGGAAGTTGGAGCCACTTCTGAATCTTCAGCTGTCCACAGAAACCTAGGACGAACTCTGAACTACTACTGGTCAGCAGATCCTGGCTTGAGAGCTACTGTTCAAGTAGGCCTGGGGTCTTGGAAATATTTCCTATGAGAATAAGATGCATGTAATTAATATACCAAATCATGTTGGTGATGGTTATCCAGTTGGCTGTGGGGGGTTTTTTTTGGTTTTTGTTGTTTTTTTTCTCCCCTCATGTCAGTTAGCTTGTAATAGAAGGCTGTGGTTTTGTTCTGGGAAGATTCTTGACTTGTTAGACTTGATCATGTTGTAAAATTAGTTTGTATTGATTAATGTTGGAATATATCTCGCATTACATAAGAATTAAACCAGGGTAAAAAATATTTCACATCTGTGAAAAAGAAATAAAGATATATAGGATCATTGTTCACTCTCTTAAAATGTCCTTAATTTTTCTTAAAGCTAATACCACTAATACACTAGAGTCTTTTTGCTGTTGAATGGAAAACAAGCTTTTATTTCAGAACTAAGAGCAGCTTTAGTTTTTAGCTACACTTAAAACCTGAAATTCAAAATGTCCAGATCTTTCTAACTAAGACTGGTAACTGCTTGAAGTACTTTATCCTAACAGCTGGGATATTTTAAATTCTAGTGGCAAATGTGCACTAGTGTTTTTCTGATATAGCTGCTTTTGTGTATAATTAAAGCTCTTGTAAAGTTGCATCATGCAGTAGTAGTTGAATGTGCTGCTTAGAACAAGTATTTTTTTATATATATTTTTCTTAATTTTGTATATGTTTGAATAACCATACAGTTTACTTTTAAAACACTGTCACTGAAAGGGAGGGGAAAATGAAGTGGGAAGGCAGAAGACTTCTAGTACAGATATACCACTTCACAAGAATCAAAGTTAAATTGCCTGTGCAGCTATATTAGTTCATTGGGTTTTAGAATGAGAGTAGGCTTCACTAGAGGCATGGTTGTAGTTCAGTGCTAATGCTATGTGTCCAGCACTTTGAAACTTAGTGGTTTTTACATTAAGTGTAACACCTCCCCGTGCTGGCAGTAAAGGTTATTTCCCCAGCATGCCTTATTCTTCAACTTGCATAGGATTTCTACAAAGAACAATAGAGTTTGGATTAGTGCCGTGGTAGCCTGTTTTGGTGTCTCTAGAGGTCATAAATGTTATTAAAAATAACATGGTAAAGTTATTTTCTTAGTTAATGTGATAATTTTCTGCATAAAGAGTGGAGTGAAGTTGAAAAGAAATGCATATTCCTGCAAAAAGAATGAAGGTGATCTTTCATCACACTATCTGTACAAACAGATTTTTCTCTGCCCTATCACAGAAATATCAGTGTTGTAAATGCTGTATGTTTTCAGATCTCTCCTAAGTACTGAAGTCAGCATATTCTAGACTCGGGTGGTTTTTTAAAGTCAGCTTCGTCTCTATTCCTGTAGTCTCAATTTTTTTGCTATAATTACCAAGTGTTTTTAGTTTTCTCTGTGTTGTCCTGGCACTAGTTAGTACTGTTGCAGCTAAATGGAAGTCTTATCACATTCTAAATATATGAACTTTAGATTTGACTGGATCTTAAAGCTGACAGAATCCTCATACATATACTGCACCATGTTAAATTAATTTTTAAAACTAATTTTCTTTCTCTGCAGACCATGTAACGTATTTATTCCCATATAGACCCTGTGCTTAGCTGTTAAAGCAGCTGTCAGTGTCTTCCATTGTTTAAGTGAGATTTCTTCTTAGCATAGACCTGAACTTCTGGAGTAGCTGCTTTTGTCAAAGGTGTTACAAGCCAGGAGCAGAGTAACAAAAGCAGTGATTTTTTGCTTATCTGGACATCTAGGTCTGCTTCTGGCTTGGTGATGTAGTTCAGTGTAGTACCTGTTTCTCAAGCGGAGTTTTTACTAAATTGTAGTCATCTGTTTCTTGGATAGCTAGCCACATGCTGCGAAGATGCTTTCCAATGTCTGACCTTAGTCTTACAGTTTAGGCTCTTCTAGTGGAGTTAATTGCTATCAGCAGCATATAGATCTTTTGTAGGAGTGGTACATGAAACAAATGTATCATCAGAAGATTCCTTTCTTCTTTGAACATAGGACTAATGGTGACTTCCACAAGTAACAAATATTCTTAAAGCCCTATTTTTTTCTAACCATTAAATGAGTATAATTAACTGTTAAATACATTTGACTTACATACAAGGATGACTGTTACCAATATCTTGTGAGTTAAAGTAATACTTAAAAACATCCTCTTGATTTTGGGCTACGTAAATAAGTAAATCTCCAACCCTACCATGCAGTAGACTGAACTGTTTCAGTAAGTTTAAAGGAAGTCTATGTACAAAACTGCATGGAGCTCTAGGGCTTTGTAGGATAGCTGCTTTTATCTGTGGTTTTGTTTGTTTTTGGTTGGTTGTTGTTTTTTTTTGGGGGGGGGGGGCACAGAATTGCCAGACTTCTGGGCTTAACTTCTGTAATATGCACTGGTGGTGCTCCAAAGTTGGATGGTGACCACTTTGCATCAGTTTCATGAGATCTGTCAGTTAGGGCAGGGGTAGAGGTTTAATTGCTGTGGACGCTGTGACTTTGTGGTGGGCCCGCATGAGACATGAGATCATTTCAGCATAGTGCAGGCTCAGGCTTTGACCTGTTCTCGGAATAGGTCAGGGCTGTTCTCTGCTGCCCTCAATTTCATTGCCAGTGGATACTGCTGATACCATTTTTGTATTCCTGCTGTGGCCATTAATCCGTAGTATAATCTTCAGGGGTACTGTCCAACATACTGTGGCAGTGATGGTGCTTTTCACGGGTCTCCTCCATACCTCTTCAGTCCCTTGTGCTGTTGTCTTGAGGCTGTGTCTGACAAAGGCTGGAGGAATTATGAAAGATCTTTGTCTTCAGGCAGCATCTGAGCCAACAGCTGCTACTTACTCTTGTAAAAATTGAGCAGTTCCCAACATATACAAGACAGACTGAATCTAGGGGTTTCGTAAAGGGAATGAAAAAAGAATTGTTTTGGATGGCATCTGTTGCCTTATCACGGTGTACAAAAACAATTCTTAAGTGATCAAGAAGAACATGTCGACATACGAAATATGTAGAAGTGAGATATAGGGGTATTGAGATGCCTTTAAAGTATGATTTGCGTTCGCAGATGGACTACAGCGTTTAAGTTTTAAAGGTATAATCTTTCAAATTTATTTTAGTACAGAAGGTGCCAGCAAGCAAGTATGAATAAATGTAACTTGAAGTGATGATTGCACATAGTGTCTATCTGTTCTCTGAAAAGCCATCTTGAGCTTTTACGTGATTGTGACATGTGAAATAGTTATTCTTTTGCTATATCCTCTTCTACGGAAGGTAAATGCAGGTTACTTCCCCATTATTATGTTTTGTAATTATAATTTCAGGTGTGTTGAGAACCAGGCTGACATTAACCTGTTCCAAATCCTTCTATGGAGGAGTGCTATCTAGAAGGCTGGATCCAAGTATTTAATGATAATATTAACAAAATCTGAATCAGCTTTTTTTATTCCATATCCATTGATTTTGGAAAAAAAAGTGCAAAAATACAGTAACTTTTCATTCTTAACTTGACAGGCAGTCAAATATTACAGGCAGACTGTTACCAGTGTTATATAAAAGCCCTAAGTTGTGTATGGGTCTTGAAGGTAGCCTGCTAAGTATTCACGTTAGGCAGGAAGATTAAGAAACTTAGAAATTAAGAAAATTGTTACCCTAACTTTATTAAGTAACGTACTGACACTTATTTTTCGTATTTTTAATGCAGACTTACCTTTGTTTCAGGTTATACACCAGGCACCCCATATAAAGTATCTTGTTCACCCACTAGTGGTGCAGTGCCACCGTATTCTTCATCACCGAATCCCTATCAGACTGCTGTGTACCCAGTCCGAAGTGCCTATCCACAGCAGAATCCGTATGCACAGGTAAATAAACAAAACCCCCCAAACCTTTCTCCTGTTTGGATAGCATTTTGTTTTTGATGTAATAACTATTTGAACTACTAGTCTTATATCACCTTTATTTCTTCATGAGAATTCTTAATACAGTGCTTCCTATTTTATGTTTGCCCACATTTGCTGTATCTCACATGGCAGTTACTGTGTACTCATTGAAAAGTGTTTGCTCTTTAAAGAGATAGCAGATTCAGTAGCTTTTAAAATGAGCACTGGAAGCTGTAGCTACTGTGTCCTGATGTCGTTTTGTCAAAAATTGCTGTAAGCTTACTCTGAAGCCTCTGGCTAAGATTCAGGGAACTACCAACTCTCATGCTAGTCAAACTGATGAAAATTATTAATAAAGAGTAGAATTAAAAGACACTTCAGTAAACATGGTGTTTGGGGGAAAAGTCAGCCCCCTTTTGTACAGAGGATGTTTGGCCCGGCATATGCACTAATTGAAGGGAATTAATGAGCATGTTGCAAGGTCGATCCAGTCTACCTAGTGTATTTGGATTTGACAAAACCTTTGGTTCTTCAACCAAAAGCAACTGAACAAAAAAAAGTTGTGAAAGAATAACGGAAGTTCTGTCATGGATTAATATATGAAAAGATAGAAGACAGAATGAACGAAGAATGCGCCCTTATTGTTGAAGGTGCAGTCTGCTGTGGAGTTCCACAGAGGTTTCTGCTATTCAGTGTTATCCTAAAAGCCTTAAAAGGGGGCTGAATGTTTACAAAGTTTGCCAGTGGAACAGAACTGCTCAGAATAGCTGAGTGTTGTGACTTCTGTTCTGTAAATACATTGCATTTTTAGAATAGTACTTTAATTTTATGATGAGTTCATGAAAGAAGATACCATCTGTTTATTTTCCCCACCAGATATACTTAATCATTTAATTTACTTTTCTTCCCTAACAGCAAGGCACTTATTACACACAGCCTTTATATGCAGCACCACCCCACGTAATTCATCACACCACAGTTGTGCAGCCCAATGGCATGCCAGCAACTATGTATCCTGCACCAATTCCACCACCAAGAGGAAATGGTGTGACTATGGGGATGGTGGCTGGGACTACTATGGCAATGTCAGCAGGTACGTGGACTTGCATCCCTTAAGTTTTCTTGGTGAAGTTCTTTTTTCAGTTTGAGGCAGAACAGAGCTGCATTATAAAATATAATGCTGGAGATGTGCCAGGCAGAATGAAAATAATTTAAATTGGAAAGGACTTCTCCAGGTCATTCTGAAAGCGCATGCAGCTAGATGAGTTGCTCACTTGTCCAGTGATATTTCAGTTATCTCCAAGGATGGAGATTCCACAGTCTCTTTGGACAACCTTTTCCAATATTTGACCACCCTTATGGTAAAATAGTTGTTCTTTTTATCTGTATGGAGTGTCACATGTTTTTGTATCCTTTGCTTCTTGTTCTGTCAGCGTCTTAAGTCTGATTTCATCTTCTCTATACCTTTCCAGTACGTTGTTGAAGACAGCAACCTCTTACGGCAGTTCTCTCAGCCCCCTCTCATATCGCTAACTGAAATTCTTTGTATGTTGAGAGAAAAAGTTTTATGTACTTGCAGTGCCTGCAGGTCCTCTGTGACCAGACTAGGCAATGGTTAGGGATGTCAGCTTCCTAATGACACTCTGTTTTGGTTATAATGTTTGGTGAAGATGTCATTTAACCAAGATCTAGTCTCATCCATGAGTGTTTGCTGAGAGTGTGGCATGCTTCTACCCACTGGATGTTCACTTGCTAAGAAATGTCCACACTTCATTCAAAACCAAAGAAATATCCAGTAGTTTAAAAAATGAGGGTTGTGAGCTTGTTTTCAGATTCTGGTTTATATCCTGTTAAATTTATCACTTAATTTGAGGAATCCCAAATCTAGTGAAGTAATGTGTCACAAACTGAACTAGCATTAGAGTTTATTTCAGTTTCATCTTTCAATTTTCATGGGAGAGCTGCTCACAAGTGTTTGAAACTGTTCAGACAAAGCACTGTAGAAGAAGGCAGCTGTTAAGATCCTGTTATCTTAGCCTGTTTCTTTCTCTGGCCCCTTAGTTCATAAAAACTTCTCGGCGCTAGTGCAGGCAGGAACTAATTTTGTTCCAATTTATCAATCAGTTATCTTTACCATCAAATATTCTTAAGGCATGTAAAGCCTGCTGTAGAAAAGAATTTTTAGTGTATAATGTGCTTATGTTGTAGAGTTTCTGCTAAAGCTGTTTTTAAGTAATGAGTGTCTTTGTGTGCATTGGACTAAACATCAAAATGATCATCTTGCAAAAATGTTTGAAGGAAGGTTTGGGCTGGAGTGCAAAACGGTACTGGTATTTTTAAATCAGAAGATGAACAAGCTATACCTTTTTAGAAAATCAGCTCTTGCATCCTTTCTAGTACTAGAATTTGTGAAAATATATACTGAAAAAATGTTCTCTTTCTCCTAGGTACTTTGTTGACAACTCATTCCCCAACTCCAGTAGCCCCTCATCCAGTTACTATGCCCACATATCGGGCTCCAGGAACACCAACCTATAGTTATGTGCCCCCACAGTGGTGATCATCCTGGCAGTGTAAGTTACTGGCTTAGAATGAAAGCAATTAAATTATTTTTATGAATGACATCACTGCAGGTTCTTTCAGGGAGATTTTTTCAGAAGGTAAGCAGTCTGCAGAACTTCTACAGCATTTCAGCTGAGTAAGAATACACAAGAAACGCTGCTCGAGTAATAGCTGTTCTCTGCAAAGGAGAGAAACCTACTGGGACTTCTTCATTGATCTGTCTCTTCAGAAATTACTGTGATTTTTGTTGTTCATGATTGTATGTGGAATACAAATGGATTAGTCTCAAGTTTGCCTCATTAAAGTCCACCTGGGACTGCAGGGTTAACTTAGTATTTTGGGTTCATTGGTCATCGTTGAATTCAGCTGTACTGTGATCCCTGGATGAAGCAACATGTATAACTTGGTAGTTTATCTATTTTGGATTGGCTAAATATGTGGGCAAAATGAGCATTTTGCTTCGCTTTGAGGGTGCATCTTTCTCAGAAGTTGCTGAAACAGATTAGCAATCCCGAGTTAATTTCGTGCATTTGCCCTGTTTGCAGCTAGCATGGGAAGATCATTTTTAACATGGAGCATAATTTAGATCGTGGGTTTGTTTGGAGAAAAGGAGTGTAATTCTGAAATCTGCCATAATGTGGATTTTTGAGGGTGTCTTCCTCTCCTCCCTTAGGTCAGTAGTGTGTGTCAAATTGACCTGCAGCCTAATGTTCTTGGGGTTCTGACTAGTGCCCCTGTGTATGGTGCGTGTGTGTGTGTTTGGGGTTTTTTTTTGGGGGGGGGGGGAGGGGGTTCTTTTAGCATAAATTAGGAGCAGTTTCATTGAAATTAAGTACTTGCCAGACCAGCTCAACTAGAAATGTTCGCTTTTGGTCCATTTAGTTTGTGATAAAGTTAACTTTGTTTTAACTTACTTTGGATTTTTGTTTCAGTGATTAGGAGCCCTGAGTTCTCTGATTACGGGTGGTTGTTTGCCCTTTGAGCCAGTCATGTAATGTCTGTTTCTTGCTTTGCTGCAATGCTACACATCAGTGTGCAGATCTGAAATGTTTCATGCACAAAGCTCATTTCATCCAAGAATGTCATATTACATGAGTATAAAAAGTGAGAATTTGGCATGATTCAGCTTATGACCACTGATAAGTAAATTGGGCATAAAACGCCTTTTTAATATTACAGTTCCTACTTAGACAAAACTGCTAGTGACAGTAGAAAGCTGGAATGAAGATGACAGGTGAAAAGCAATGTAATGAATTCTTACCTAGATTCTTTCTCCTCAGCCTGTAGGATTAGTGGCTAGTGATTTCAGTTGACTAGAGTGCTAGGGTAGCACTAGATGACACTTTTTTTAACATCTGTTGTGTATGCCTAGCACTGTGGAGCATGCTGTGTTAGAATACTTTGCCACATTCAAATAGTTTTACACATAATTGAGCTTTTTCTCTGTGTGGTTTCTTTTTTTTCCTCCCCCCTCTTCCACCCCCCATGTAGGTTTGAAGATGGGAGATATGCAATCAAGAAATTGAGGTTTAAAAGTTGGTGCTGAAGCCCTCATGCCTCCAACCAGGACTTTTCTTCTGAATGCTTTCAACACTTGGCTAAACACTACTAATTCCTGATCACTGAAGATTTTCCAGTGCTGCATATCTTACATCTTGGAACTCCAGCAGTTAGTCTTAAAGCAAATCCTGTTTTGTGGACTGTCTTGCAATTTTTTAGCTAATTATAATGATAAAAAGGGAGTATAAACTTATTCTGATCCATATCTAGTTGAATGCATGTTAAAACACAAAAACAAAGCTTGCTCAATCTACCTGCAGTGACTGATGCAAAAACCATCATATGCAAATCCAAAGGAACCGAAAAGTATTTTACAACTTGTATCACTAATGCACTGTTGTAATGTATGCAGGGTCTTAAAAGGTAGAATCATGAAAGTGAGTTTCTTTATAGAATGCCGTAATATACATTAGATAAGTGCTTCAACCTTTTTGGGGTTGATGGAGTTGCCAGTTTAGAAGAGGCACTTTTTTTTTTTATTTAAGTGATGTATTCAGTTCAAATTCAACTAACACAAATTGGAGTGACTGGAAAATGAGTCAGACAAGCTGTAGAAATCCCGCACACAATTAGTTTTCTTAATACCTTATCATTTTCGTTTTATGGATTCAGTGTTATACCGATGTTCTTACAGATCAGAATGAAATGACAAAGGTAATGCTATGTGCCAGAAAATAAAGCAAACCTCCTTGAGGCAAATACTTCCTGTTAGGAGTAGGAGGAGGGAACATCACCTGCATAATGAATTATACGTCCTGGGGAGATCTGTATCCACTACTATCTTTCATATGATGCAAGATGTGTCAAAGTGAGACTGCCACACAGACTGATAGAAAAACATTTTCTTTAGCTCTCAGTTCAGGAAATCCATGCTGTTTTTCCTAAAGAATATCATAGTTGAAAATGTATGTGCAGTTGACTCAGCTTGCTTTCCTGAAACTTAAGAAATGCTAGGGTTTTCCACCACAAACAGGAGGAGTTCAGCTGCATCTTATCCTGAGGAAAGCTTGTGTGCCTGATGAGTATGTTAAAGGGGAACAAACCATTTTAACACAATTTCCTTATTAGCTTCTTGCAGTATGGGCTAGGGATATGCTCTAGTAGGGCTGCCAGAATGTAGAGTTGGGGAGTTTTCCTGAAAACATTTGTAATTGTAGTAGGAGCCATTTGTCAATTACAGCTTTTTGGTGTATTCTTTAGGATTTTTTTCTTTACTTCCGAAATTGCACTTGGAAGCATGTAAAATAAGACTGACTGCAGATTAACATTTCATTGCAATGAGTCATTTCTGATATTCTTGCCTGCAACTTCAATTTTTAAAAAAAGTACCTCAAAGCAAATGCTGTGGGGATAAAGGGCTAGCCTTAGAACCCATTTGTATACCAAAATCGTTATGGGGAAGATTTTAAATTTTTAAATTTGAGTATTGCACATAAAATCAAGGTTTTTCTTAAACCTGCATGATTTAAGATTCCAGAAAAATGCAATTTTGTTCTTTTGGATACATTCTACCTGCAATAAATGTGCAGTAAGTGGTTATAAAATGTTGTTCCCTTTTAAGCGTTTACACAGAGGTATATCAGGCTGTAGTGTTCTTGTAGGTTAATTTCCATTCAGAAGGTTTTTTGGTTTTTTTGGTTTGTGTTTTTGTTTTTAGTTGTATATCTAGTTGTGCTTTGATTTGGGGTGTTCTGCTCCTATACAGATTTGGCAGCTACTTCAGGGTAGCATCAGTGCTGATTTAATGCCGCCATTCCAGTACCCTGCCCCGGTGGGAGGCTTATGTACCTGATAACCCATTGGCGGTTAGAGCCTTCAGTAACTATTTTTTACCTTAAGCACTCTCCATTATTTTTTTACTTCCATATGTGTTGTTTTTTGTTGTTTAATAAAGTTTAGGATTATTTTGCATGGATCACTTGTCAGTGGATGGCCCCCTTATTTCTAATGCCTTGAACATAACTATGGTCTTGACAATAAGTACTTTAAACCTTACTCATGAGCACTTACTGCAGCTTAGGGATTTCCATATGTTTTTATATGGAGCAGAAAATTACCCCAGACAAACCATTTGAATCTGTACTGCTTTGTTCAAGTCCGTTTAACGATTCCATTTGTGTCGTAGGTTTGCAGCTTTGATTAGTCAGGTGCGCCAGAGAGTACAGTGAACATTAATACAGGCTGTTTGTCAAGTTTCGCTAGTGTAGAGTTGAGATTTTTGTTGTCTTAGTACGATTTTAATAAAAAGAGTTGAGGTGTGAAACAGTGCTTTATTGAGGAGAAGCTATAAAGAACAAGCTCTGAGCTTTGCTGTCTCCTGTCTTGTCACCCGATGAACAAAAGCTTTGACAACCGTAGGAGAGAACTTTCATGAATGCTGCATTAGATTCATAGTTAAGGAATGAATATGGTGTCCTATATCTTTGCTCTAACTTCAGATTCCTAAATGTTGTCTTGGAATTGGTCTCTGTATAGTATTCCATACCATTTAGGCAGTCTCACTTACTTGAGCACTTTTTTCTAAGTTGCATTATGGGATTCATCCACGAGGGGGAAACTGTACCTTTTTAAAAAGGTATCACACCTTCCAGTTCTGATGATGATCTACTGGGAGGGTGGAGCCATGTCTCCAGTAGCTAGATATGGGAAGTAACCAAAAGCACAGTGCAAGGGGACAGGGGGGAATATGTGTGTGTATATATAACTATCTTAATGGTATTTTGTTGCAAATAGTAGAAAGCATGGATATAAAACTGGCGGGAGGAACTGTACATCATTAAATAGGCGTTTACACAGTGAGGGTCTTATGAAACATTCTCTCCTGCTTTTTATATAACATTCCCTATTTAGAATTCCTTTATAATTAAATACACGGTATGTGTTTGCACTAGAGCTCCTCAGAAAATGAAAAGAGCTAGTGCAGTAGAAACATTTCAGATCAAACCTCTCTTTTTAAAAAAAAAAAACAAAAAAAAAAACACTTTAATGGCAGCTTTATATGATAGATTAAAAAAAAAAAGTACTACTTTAAACCTGGAACTGAAGATAACTGTTGCAGCAATAACAAAGAGAAGTCCAAGATAGATTTTTTTTTTTTTCTTTTAATTCAAATCTCAAGTGTTGAGTTTAGATAAAGTATTTTTAAGACTGAGGTATTCCCTATGTCCGTAACAACAGATGAAAATGTCTTAAACATAGCAGCAGCAAAATAAAAATGACTAACAATTGGCACCAAAAACGCATAGCCCTAGTCAGTGGTGTAGTGGCTATTAATCAAACAATGGGGAGGAGAACAGAGAACCTACTACTATATCTTGCCAATGCTTATTGTAACCAAACATCTCCAGTTTGAAGTTTCTAGGAGACGTACAGGAATGTGCTGTTCATGAAAGCTTCTTTTGAGTGTACTATGCAAGTTAAATGCTTAGATGCAGTGGTAGATTACAAAAATTCCTTCATTTTAGTTGAAGTCCTTCCTCGTATCATTTCATCCACTGAAAAGAAAAAGAAAACGTAAGTACCACCATGTCTTAGTGTTACTGGAGTGTAGTTCATGGTACAGACTTCTATACCAGGGTACTCAACATTGACTACTCTTCATGGAGCGTTTTGGCTGTGCTTCTGCTTGAGCAATAGGCCACTTACGGTATCTGAGCAAGAAATGGTCAGAATTGACTTGGACACTCCCCAATGCTTAAGCACAGTATTTGTATAACATTCATTTGGGTCTAGAACATATTTTCACTTGGATAGATAAGCACAGCGAGCTCATACCACCACTAACTCCAGGCTTTAACTGATACCAGAGAATAGGAAATACCGTGTATGCGAAATCTCCCATTTTAGAAACATGAACGATAGTGATGCTTCAGCTGAAACTTGTGGGAAAAGAGGACAGATGCCGTGGTTGTTGAATTGTAATTTGCAGTTGCCTGGGATGTGGTTTGTGCAGTAGTGGTAGGAAATAGGCATGAGCTGTGTCCAGTTTTCTCCAGCAGGTGTCACTGGCCGAGCTTAGCATTTGCAGAGGGTCGAAAGCAATTATTAATCCTCATCTTGAAATGTTTGCGAACACCTGTTAAAGAGACGTAAAGAATTAAGCTCATTCAGATTGTTCTCATCAAAGTGTCAGCTTTCTAATCCTGTATTTTACCAACTCTTACTAAGCTTCCTGTAGAGACCCTCAGACTTGATGAGGCGGAATGACGAAAGGAACAACTGCAGCAAAGTTAGGGTTGTGTTTGGCGGTCAAGCCTCGCAAAGAATGAAGTTTGCTCTGAGATCTCCAAGTTAGCGAGGACTTTGTCAGCAATCTATATCGCCTCTGCGGGGGGTGTATTAAGAGAAAATAAGGTGTGTTTTGCAGAGAGAAGAGAAGGAAGAGGAACGGTGCTTATCTGGGGACAAGGAAACCTTTTCTTTTGTGTGTTGAATATAACACGTAAACATCTGAATTCCACAGGTAGTAAGGGTCCATTTGTGATAGAAAATACTCTAAATGATTTATGGGCTCTGAAGTTTCAACATCGAGAAAGTGAACATGGCTTTTCTAAACTGTTGTGACTTTTGGGCACTTAGCAGGCAAACTGGGAAAGCTTTTTTAGCTGGCTGCTGTACAGACTCGTTTTAAGTAGAAAGGATTTGTTAGTGGGTTTTTTTTTCTTGTTGTAATGCTATTATTGGCTGCCCTCATGTCTAAGATTTGAAAAAGTGAGTGCATGCAATGGAAGTACAAGAGGCCCCAGTAATAGTTCTCCATGTTTGTTATGAAATAGACACAGGTTTCCTTTTTATGACTTTTTTTAAAACTGTCTTACGAACAGTTATATTGGTACTTTTTTTTAAGTTTAGGTCAATGTTGTCTTCCAGAATAAGTTTTAAAGCATCACTCACTCCTGCATTGAACTACCGCATCAACACAAAGAGTGGAGATTCCATTCTGAGCCAGTTCAATTGTGAAAATTCATACTTTTTTATTTTTTATGCAATTCAATGAGTAGATGAGCTCAGATTTAAATTCTTAAAAGCACGTTTATTGTAACAAGAATTGTTATGTATTAATACTTCAGTTTTCAATAAAGATTGACTTGTGTTGCTTATTGTGTTTTTTCTACTGTCTTTGGTGACACGATCCATTTAAAAAATGTTCCGAGTTGCTGGCCAGCATGACGGTATGTTGAAATTCCCTTCAAACTATTGAAATTTGGTGACTGAGCAGAGCAAAACATTCAAATCAGTTAAGTACTGCAGATTTGATTTTTCTCAATAAGCTGTCTTAATGGCTAACAAAACACAGTAGTAAGCCCTTCCCGGTAGGGAGTAAACTGCCCTTTCTGAGAGTCTGGTAAAGATGGTGCAACTCGGCCTCATTCCCTTTTGAGGCACTATCTGGATTTTGTATGTGTTTTTTTCTTTTTTTTTTTTTTTAATTCTAAGTTTCTGGAGAAGAGAGTAGCTTTAAGATAAAGGGAGCAGATGTAAATTTTTGCAATTCCTTACTTAGCATTTACTTGATACCAAATTACTGTTGTCTGCAAGATGACAAGCCTTGAGCAGAAAGTAGTTTTAAGTTGGTGCCTTGAGTGTTTCAAAGAAGGAAAAGAGTGAGTAGGTGTGATGTGTGGGCAGTCATCCTATTTCTTTAAAGGGTGGGTGCCTGTAAATGACATTAGTGTTAAAATGGAAGTGTGCACATTATTTTGGGGGACTACACTGCTTGAACTAACCAGCTATTTTCATTTACTGTAGGTCTCCAAAAATAACTTACCTGGTAACATCGCTGTGAGAGCAACGCACGTGGAAGAGGAAGGTATTATGTCAATAACCACATCAAACTGCAAAAGTAGTGTTTGGTTTTTGAGATTATTGCAACAGAAGTTTTTGTGTGTGTTCAGTGAAGTAGTTCAGCTTCTTAGCTCATGGCTGGGCACTTAGAATCACAGAGGGAGATCTCTCTGTGTGTTACCTCAAGCTAAGCATTTGCTGGTTACCGTGAGTTTACTTAAATTTTACAGGGAAATATTTTTTGCAAATTATTGGGGTTGCTGAAAATGGATAATCCCTAAGCCGTGAGTTGCTGGAATCTGGGAGGATATAAAGGAGAAGTACTGTTGTCGGACATGTTGCTGATCGTTCTTGGGTTAGAGGGAGCCGGGTATAGCCATCCTTGTGGCTGCTTCTTGCAGAGAATTCTTTTATACTAATCCTCCTGACACACACAACGGCACTGAATGTGTAAGGTGGCTTTTTTGTTTTGCTTTTAATAAGACCACAGAACTACCAAAACCCCTTTTGCACTTTGATGCTGTGGGGATAGGTCGTGCCAGTTGGGGTTTCCTTTTTCCCCTCCCCACACTCATTTTGTAGAGACACTGTGGTGCCAGTTACTCTCCTGCTTGCTGGTGGGCGACTGTCGTTCGCTGTGAAGGGTAGTTACACTGACGAGAGTTCTTCTCCTGCTGGAGGCAGCTTTGAATGCTTCGGTTAGCAGCTAGGGATCCTTTCAGAAAAGCAACCGCTCAGCAAGCGATTATCAGAAATCAGGCAAAAGGGTTTTGACTTTCAAGTTTGTCCATAGCTAGTTAGGGACATACACAATCTGCTTTTTCTAATAGATGTTATGTAGAGTCTAAACTTCATGGCTTGCTGACTCTGTGCTCATGTGCAGATCGCTGCAAGTAATTGAAATGGTTTGGTTGATGGGCTGCACTGGGTACAGGTTATTAGGTACCTGAGAGTTTTTCTTTGTAGGAAGTGTCAGTCGTAAGGCTGGGTGTAGAAGGTGTTGCTGTTTGACATGGGTAAAATGCCTGACACATGGGGTAGGTTTACTGATCTCCTGGATTATATTTCAAAATCCAGCAGGTTATTAACTATCTCGTCTTAGTCATCCAGAAGAAAATCGGATCCATGTGACTACTAAAAAAAAGTTTTTAGGCAGCAATAAGTGGTCTCTGATAGCTACAGGGAGCTGCCGTGTGTGTGTCATGGTGGGAATGGCTAGCTTATGGGGGAGATGCTGATCCTCACAGGCTTTATGTAAGCCATAGTTACAAACCTTGGTGGGCTAAAAGACATTTCAAACACCAACTTGACTGAGAACACTTGGCGCTGAGCAGCCCATCTTTCAGCTTAGATTAGTGCAGTCAGCCCTTCATTTTGTTTGGGCTCTCTTCATCTATTTGTAGTGTTTCACAATAGTCTGTTGCTTTCTGGACAAGAAAGATAACATACATGGAGAAATTGATCCTTTGGAAAAAGAGGGGAGGTGGGAATGCACCTTTGAAGTCTCACTTTGACCAGCCTTATTGTAAGAACTGTGATCAGTGTTACTTTCCTGTGTGGCCTCATAGGTTTCAAAGTGGCAACTGCTCTGGGAGCTGGGTATAAACATGAATAAATACAAATGACTGTGAAAGGATTGTCTTTGCTAAGGTGTTTTCTTGAGTGAGATGTGGAAGTATTCCAAAACTATTGAACAGTACTTCAGTATTTCTGTTTAGTAACTTCATATCTTCTTGATACAATTCTTAGTAACTTCATAGTAACCTGATCATTTAGGGAGAGTTTTATATAGCATGTTGGTGGAGACAAGCACAAGGAATAGATGTTAGAGCTGCTGTTACGGTAGGAGACTTAGCTATGATGAGGCACAAAGGCGTTTTGTCAGCACTGATGCACCACGGCAGGTATGGTCCTTGCTAAGACTCGGGCAAGACCTTAACTTCAGCGGTTGCGTAGCTGAGATCATGCGCTATATCCCCCTTCAGTGCATGAATGCTAACGTTGCTGAAGCTGGGGTTGAAGCTTTCCTTGATGGTGTGATTGGGATGGCAGGTGTATTGTTTCAGGTTGCTGGAGATGGAAGGACTATTATCAAGCCTAGCTAATGGGTGCGCAGGTGCTAAGGTAGGGTGCTTTTTTCTAGGAGAAGAGGGAAGGAGCAGTTGTGGAAAGGTAAAAGGGACTGTTAAGCACTCAGTCTGGTTACATAGCTAATTTGATTATGGCAGATAAAAAGGCTTATTTTGTATTCTCAGTAATTACCTTTTAATGGGAAGAGTACAGAATTAGACAGGAGAAAAGTTGATAGCTTGTTTATTTCCCATCTCACAAGTATATATGTAAACAGTTGTTCACACACAAAGGTATACAGGTCTGGGTTAGGTATCACAGGTATTCATCTGCACAGGCTGTAAAATAGGGAGCTGCTTTGGTAGCAAAGTTGTGCAAAAGAAAAGCCAACTGTGAGGAGAGGAGGAATGAAGTCACTGCAGGGAGGAAGATGACAGGAGAGTTATGCAAGGAGAACAAGCAGCCTGGTTTTTTTTCCTAATAGCACCAGCATTGCCAAAGCCATGGGATTTTAATAACGTAGCTTCTTGTTGAGGGAACAGATGGGAAAAATAAAATGTGGCATGAGGAGTTAATCCCAAGGCAGGGCAAGCGAGCTGTGATTGCTGCATGGCCAGGAAGGGAAGAGCCCTTTGGCTTCTCATGACCCTGAAGCTATGCAGCTGTGAATACAAAGGCATGTGAAATCCAGGTTGCTGTTTTGAAAAGTGCTCTTGAACATGCAGTAGGCCATCCTCCTACCCCCACCCTGACCTCTGGGTAGCACTTTTAGCAGAAAAAATGCAGGGGTACATTCTGGCTTCTGCTCTGTTGTTATATTTTTGTCTACCTTTTTGCACTAGCTTCGTTCTGAAAAAGGTTGCCTTGATTCTTCTCTGCTGCTCTGAAGATTGATTCCCTCCCCTGCACTGTCAAACTAAATGAACAAAACTGCATCTTCAGTGGGTTCAAATCATTTGAAAACACTTCAACATTTCTCAGTTAAGATCTGTCTTTTACCAAAGCCCTGACTCATTAACCCATTACTTACCTGAAGACCTGATCCTACAGCTTTGCTCAGAGTGGTAGCTCTGGGGCAGGGACTTTCTCACTGGTCGGCTGGGCCAGGGCATCGTAGTTGAGACCTTATGACCGTACCTGCGTGGTACTGCTCCCCGTCCATGGCTGTGGCACGTCCTGCTGACTTAGTAGAAAAACTTGGGTAGCAGCAGTTGCAGGCTGAGGCTCCAGCAGTTAAAAGAAGTATAAACAGCTCTATTCTTAAAACTTTAGGAATTATTGCAGTACTATTTTTCATTGTCAAAACAGGTATTGCAATGCCATAACCCTTGTTAGCAGGTATTTGGCTAAACCTGACATGAGAATTCAAGACAGTTGTAATAATAGCAGTAAAATAAGAAATTAGGACTTGCTGGAAACTGTACCATCTTGTAGATGCTGACAAAGTCAGTTCTTAAGCAATCACTTAGCAAGTGATAGAATTTAAAATACTGATATTTAGAAGCAATTGAGAGATGCATTTAATTCTGCTGTTAAATGACCATATGCTTCCAGTAAAGTAAATCCAGAGGAGCACAGTCTGATATTTTGACTTGCATTGCAAAAGATAAAAGAAATGAAAGCATTAAGAAAAGCTAACTTCTGTCATTCTGGCATCCCAAGAAATGGGGTGGCATTTTCAGTCTGGAGCTGAGATTGTTTTTTTGTGCGTCTGTTACTCTTAGATGCCTCATTCTTTAGTTGTCCCAATTTATGATGCGGAAGCCTGACTTTCTGATATTTTCAGGAAGCTGTTGGACATCTGGATGCAGGTGCTCTCTGCATCACAGGCTTCTAGATGATGGATGGTGACATCCATGCTTTGCAGAGCAGTGTCCTGGATGGCAGGAGCTACCAGCAGTTTATAGCAGTGAGACGATGGACGAAGCCCGACAAGAACAAGTTTTCCCTGCCCTGCACCCATCATTCTGCATTGAAGGACAAAACAGAAAGGACCTTAACGGCTGCATCATGGAAGTCTTTAGCTGCATGGGAATTGTTCTTTGTGATACTTTGATTTAGTTCAAAGTTTGGCTTTTTTTTTTTTTTTTAGCTCAAAATTGAGTTCGTACTGCTTTTGATGCTATCAAAACTTGAAGTATAGGTATTTTTCCAGGGTATTACCCACCTTTTCCAGTTCAGTTGTTCCAGACTCGTAATACAAAACAGAAATGAAGGTTTGTTTGTTTTGTTTTTTTGTCAGTTATGAGCAGAAATTAAGACTCTTTGGTAGCCACAGGTTCTCTTTGGCTGCCAGCTTCAGCAACTCATTCTCTAATTGGTTCATGTGCTTTAAATTCTGTGCCTTACTTGCCCAAGTGAAATCTGGGCAAATTTCACTCATTGAGAAATGTGACTGTTCTTCACAAGCTTTTTCCTAAACTGATAGCTACCGGAGAGAAGGAGGAAAACAAAACAAACAAAAAACACCCACCCTGGGTCAGATCCTATAGGTCTCTTCATGCTGAAGTATTTTTTGAGTAGTTAGGTAGGTTCTGCCCTGACATCCTGGATGAGCGGCTGCTGTTCAGACTCGTGTCAGGAGCTTCGTGTAGTTTTGCGTGAAAGCGCAGTGTTCTGGCCATGTAAAACGCCTCTGAAGGAGGCGACGTGGGTGCTGGCTGCTTCGTCGTGCTCCAGGTGTTGGCCTCTCCTTGGGAAGCCGATGTTACTGTTCTGTTGCTTTCAGCTCAGTAACGCTGGCAGAAGGTGCGCGTCCCCCATTCATCTTATGTCAGAAACACCCTCTATTAAGAGTTTAGATGGTGACCTGGTGAATCTACATAATGTGTATAAACACTTCATCATACACTTGCTTTTGCCCTGATAATTGCAAATGACAGTAAAATGGGAGTAACTCCATTCAAAACCCAGATGCCAGGATATGGTGCAGTGTTGGGCAGGTTGTTATCACTTTCTGGTGTATCTACATTTTCCTGTTTAATCATCAGTAATTGAGGAGATAAGATGACTTGAGTGTTTAATTATTTAAGCTCAATGAGGGTTACACATCAACTGATATATACAGAGTCTGTTTGGGAAATAATAGGTCTTGTGGTTAGTGAATCTGGAATTGCTACTGGGTAGAAAATAAAGGATGAAATTCCTTGGTGAAAGTGTATCTGGACTTAAAAGCTGCTATAGTGGTATGTTGGTGCATGGTAGGTACCTTAAGCAAAGGGAGTTGTTAGTCTCTTAACCTGTTTTTATCAATGTCTCTGCTGCAACTCCACGTACTGTGTTACAAAGTTTCCACCTCTTTCAGTGTGATCAGGTTTATACCTGACTACAGGCTTTTACAGGGAATCAGATCCTGGCTCCAAATTTTTTTAACACTAGAATCCTAACTAAAGACACTTTTAAAAAATATTACTGGTCACCATTTGAGTAGGGAATGTATTTCTCTCTACCAGAAATAAATAACTTCTTTCAACTGGGTTTGGCAATTATAAAGCTGTCTATAGAAGGGTCTCTTTATAGATCATTTGTGTGCAGTGATCAGATAGATAGGAAATGAATTCTGGAAGAGGCAGTGACTAATCTGATAACTTACTTAAACAAGTGACTGCACACTTACTCTTTAAACTACTACTACAAAGATAATAGTAGCCAACTCTTCATATAGGGGTTGGGGCACAGAAGGCTGTTTTGTTAATTGCCCCAAAGCTGTGGATTTAGGGATGCTGGTTTCTGTGGTGCTGTAACTCCATTTAGCTCAGTAGAGTAACTTAGGGTTTGAACTGGTTCAGTCAGTGCAGACACAAAGCTGAGTGCCTGTATAACTTACACTTACTTTAAAGACATCAGAGGTTGCAACAAGGTAAATTCAGAGATGTAGGAAGATATTTTTCACCAGGTGGAGGGTGAGGTACTGGAACAGGGGGCCAGAGAGGTTGGGGCAGTGTCAGCCTTGGTGGGGGGTGGGGGGGAATGGGACTAGGTGCCCTTCCCTTCAAGGCCTCTTGCAACCTAAATTAGTCTGCTTGAATTGAGCATTCCTCCCCCATTTACTACACTGCTCGTAAGCTCAGAAAATTCCTCAGTTCCCATGCCACCATAGTTTTCTTCCTGGCCAATCAAAAGAAAAAAAAAAAAACAAAACAAAACAAAAAACATCTGGGGGGAGGGGTACAAACACTTAGGGTAGACACACACATTAATGCTGCTCTGGAGCAGGTGTGCCCTACAGCAGGTTCACCTGGTGCTGCTGGTGGCACTGCAGCAAGGGCCATACCATGCTAGGAATGCTGTGCGGTTGCTTCACAGTAGGAAATGGGTGTCAGCCTGGTTAAGTGACCAAGAGGGAGCTCAGTGCGGTGCCCTCCCATGGTGCTGGTCAAGGGGCAGGTACCTGGAGGTCCAACTCAGCTGAGTAGTGCCACCCCCCCCCCCCCCGGCCCAAGCAGTCTGCTGCAGCCACAGGCATCACAGCAGAGAGTGTGTGTGTGTGTGTGTGTGTGTGTGTGTGTGTGTGTGTGTGTGTGTGTGTGTGTGTGTGTGTGTGTGTGTGTGTGTTGGGGAGGGGGGTAACGCATGCTCAAGCAAGGCAGATCACAGTGGCTTCCCTGAAAGGCAAGTCTGTGCGCAAAAGCGCACACCTGTTGGAGGGCCAAATGGTTTTTTTTGTTTGTTTTTTTTGATGTGCTTCAGTGTTATGCTAATATTGGTGCAGCTGTGGGACCACTGGGCTGCAGATTACCTCCCCCCCCCAAAAAAAACAAACAAACAAACGAACAAAAAAAAAAAAACAAAAGGGAAAACTTCTGCTGCTTGTTTCAGGTAGAGAGACCCAACTGTGCAAGGCTTACCGGTGAGCTAGTACAGGCAGGTGGCTGCTCCTGCATGCTGGATTTTTTTTTTTTTTTTCTTTTTTTTTGGGGGGGGGGGTAATGGGGGAGATGCTTAACCAGGCTCACTTAGGGTGTTTAGTTTGCAAGGGCAAGAGGTGAAGCCAGGGGACAATGCTGAGCACTGTAAGGCTTAGACTATTGAAGGAATAGGCAAATTGGGGGGGGGGGGGGGATTTGCAGCATTTGGAGGACATGCCTGTAAGCATTCCAGTGTGGCTTCCCAACTGCTGCATGCAATTACAGATGCATTTGGAAAGCAAAAAAAAAAAAAAATATAGAACAGACATGAACAATTGTGCTGATTCAGGTCACCATGGGGCAGGCAGAAGGCTGTGCTTTGGGTTTGGTAAGCCCTCTTTTCCTCTGCTGCTTGGGATGAAATGGGGGCAAGGAGGGCTCAGTCTCCCCCAGACAGGGGGGACTGTAGGACTTTCCTGGGTGGTGATGGTGCAGCCTTCTGTCCTGCCTGCCTACCTACGAGAAAAGCAAGGAGCTGCGCCGTTCGCCAAGGCCAGCGGCTGGCACGCGGTAGGCTGTGCGGGTGGGCAGGCCCCTGGAGGAGCTGCTTTGTCAGGCAAGTATTTGTTTCTTACTTCTTGACGCTGGCTCTTCCTCTTTCATTTCATATTGCTCAATTTGGGCTCAAGCACTCCCTGCAGCTTGTTCGATGTTTTCTAGAAAACTTTGCCATTTAAGGAACCATCATAGATGTGGTCTGTTCTTCTCCCCTCCTCCCTCTTTCATTTTTTTAATAGAGACCAAGTTAGTGTAGCGTAAGACCCCTGACAGGTATCAATACTAGCAGGAATTAGGGCAGGGATAAGGTGACATGCTAGCCTTGATCCGTGTTTTGAGCGACAGGCACATCTCCAGTGCCTGGTCGGCGCTGAGCAGCCTGCCCTCCAAAGGATGACGGTGCTGAGAGCGCAACCTTCTAGCACAGCCTCCACTCATTAGTGGTCACTTGAAGCTGCGAGTGCAAAACCTCTACTGTGACTTTGAGGAGAAACAACAGTTTACGCAGATAGACAGGTCAGAGACAAACACAGGCTGAGAGTCACTTTTACAAGTTTCTTTATGAAATTAAATGTAGCCCCTGGTCTTGGGGGGAGATATAGTGCAAGAATGACTTTGTACATGCTACTGAATTCAGATATCCCTGGACGACCAGACTTTGGTCAGCTACAGCATCAACACACGCGGGATCTTTGAGCGTTGCAGGTGGTTAGTGCTCGCCCGCACTTCCCTCGTGGTGGAATGAGCGGGCTGCTTCCTTCCAGCGCCCCAGGAGGTCTCCTAAGCTAGGGAATTCAGTCAGTATGGCTTCTAACTCTCACTATGGTAAGGCAAATCTTTCCTTTTGCTAACCCAGGTTTAAATGAATTCTTTTGGCCATAGTTTTGAAACCTGGGTACCTAAAGTGAGGCTCTTAATGCCAGATTTCAGCCTTTTATAAATGGCCTTAAGTCTGTTTTATAGGTGTCAAAAACCTGTAATAATACCCCTTGAATGGAGGGGCTGTAGGAGTTGGAATAACAATCAAGCTGTTCGTTAGTTTTTTCAGAGCTGAACTGCAGACCCTGACTTCTGGGAACTAGGTTTGCAAATATTGACCTTTCTGTTTTAAAAAAAATCAAACAAAAGAAAAACAGACAAAACAGGCATCAAGTTAACAACATCTGACAGGACCAATTACAGACTTACAAAATACACAGTTCTGTTTTTTACCATAAATAAACACATTACAAACAATGAGCATTTTCATTGGCCAGGAAATACGGCAGAATGATGGACAGAAGAGGATCTAAGGAATTGAGTAGGGTATTAATTTAGGCACATTTTTCTCTAACTTACATAAGTCAAATCCCACTAGGGAGATTTTGAACTTTACTCATGCTGTAGGTTGATTGGCACCGTTAACATACTATTTAGTTCATCCGTGTTGAACTAAAGGAAAGAAAAGGGTCACAGTGCAGTACTCACTGTTGTCTCTGAGTGCCAGCAAAGGCTAACTGATTAGTTAGGACTGTAGGATCACGTCCTTGAGGAGAAAGGTGGGACGGGGGGTGGTAGGAGAACGGAAGGGTCTATCCCCACCCCCAAAGGTGTATCATGTCAGCAACACCGAACCGTTGTTCTGAACGTGTCAGTGGACACGGAGCTGGTAGCTGTGTCAGCTGCCATCCCCTCTCTGGCAGCTGCCAGACAGCAGTAATGGTCACAGCTGGAAGGAATGATTCAAAATACAACTGACAAGCAAAATCTTTGCAGATGAAACACTTCAGGCTCCTGTGATCTCTTCCTGGAAGTTTGCCTCTCGGGCGCTGTGCAAGGCTGGCTTGATTGGACTGGCACAAATGCACACATGTGCACATGCACACCCACGCACACACAGTGTCCCACCTCAGAGCCAGTGCATTCAGTCGGGTCTGCAAAATAAATAGGGAAGGAAGGAGCACATGGGCCATCCTCTGCAAACAAAGGAGTGGAAGAATCTGGGCTCCATCTCCCAGGAGTGACGGATAAAGTGCTTTCGCAGAAGGGATTCAGGCACAAACCGGGGCTGCCCTTATTTCCGGAAGGGGGTCAGCCTGCTGATGTTCTGCCAGAAGTTCGAGGGCTTGCGCTTGGGCTCTGCCAGCATGAAGACTTGCTGCTGCGGGAGAGTGGTAGGCAGGGTGGGATGCTTCTGACGCATCAGAAAGTCATAGTACGGCCGGGTGACAGCTGCGATGACAAGGAGATGGGGAAGCACATTAGCACAGTTCCCTGCCCCACACGCTGCCTAGTCCCTGTTAAAAACTGCAGGGGCGTTATCCTATAGAGTCAGCATGCTGAACTGGGGGTGTCTCAGTATTACCTATAGGTTCAGCACTGCCCTTGAGGAGTTGTGTTGATGCTGTGGAAGTCCTAGAAATGTCAAGCATACCTCACAAGTGTTCCTGTCAATGTGACACCAGAGCAAAACAGCTGTAGCTCATCACCAGTGACAAACCTAACAGGTGACTTTGTAGGGGGAGTGTGGGGGGGGGGGGGGGCAAATGCATGCAGCACTGCCTCTGCCTGTTATGACTTACTGCATTGGCAAAAGCATTTGGCCTTGTAAAGACTCAAGTTTTCAAGGGCTGCTGGGGGTGGGGGGGGCAGCTCCTTCTGCACTGCCTGGCCCCTGGGCTCCGCTCCAGCAGAGCAGTCCAGCCTCCTGCCCATCTTCCCTGCTGTTTGTGGTGACACCTCAGTTCTGACTTCTTTTCAGATTTAGCCGAGCTTTCTCACTGGAGACGATTAGCCAGGATTTAACACCCAGTTGAAGCGGTTGCCTTTCTGTGGGTCCAAAGGAAAGCAACTGCTATCTCCTGTGTGTCACAAAAATGGGGTAATAGGAATCTTTAGGTTACTCTGCTGCAAGCCTGAGGCATGGGAGCCTTGCTTTCTGTTGCTGCCACTAAATCTCCCGCACAGGCAGGAATAGCCCCTGCGGTAGTGGCCTTTATAACCCTCTCTGCATCACGTGGGTCACTAAAACTTACTTACTCTTTTCATCCCCCCACACAGGGAATGACAGATTGCTTGGAGAGCCTGGCTTCTCGGGTGATACATGAACTAGTCTTTGAATAGAAGCTGCTGTTTGTATTTAGCTGTGGTTTCTGGCAGAGCCCCAACAATTAGGTGCAAAGCAGGTCTCCTGTAGTTAGGAAATAGTTTCCTGACTCTGGCTTTCTGAAGCTGCCACGAACTGCACTGCTAAGTGTTTCATGTGAGCTCACCATCTGGCCTACCCAAGAGCTTGTTAATGCCGTTTGATTGAAACTATTCCCATATATTAAAATAGGGCTTATTCTGGGAAGAGGCACGTGCAGATCCTGAAGATGGTAAGGCACTAGCACCGATCAGTTAAATTCTCTTTACCAGCACCTTGTTCTGCACATCCGTGAAGCTGAGTTTTAGCAAGCAAAAAAAAAAAAAAAAGAAAAAGAAAAAAGAAAAAGAAAAAGAAAAAAAACAAACAAACATTAAACTGAACCAGAAGACCACGTAAAATAGCATCGTCTCCAAGCCTTGCCAATGTGTTGGGTTTTTTTGTTTTTTTGTTTTTAAAAAAAGGATGTTGCACTCTTACCTATTTTTCTGCCGCCTGGATAAAATAATTCTTTATGACACTGTTTCCAGTCTTAATGCTGTGACTCCTTAGTTCGATCTAAATTTGATGTACAGGAGATGGCTTTACCAGCGACATCCCCCATCAAGAGAGGTATTTACCAACTCGGGCTCATACCACTTTATGGCTTATAGTTACCAGATTTTCTTTGCAGTGTTTAGTTCTGGAGTCTTAGCTGGAAAAGATATGGGTCTAGAAGAAGGGAAGATGAGGCTTCCCTTCCTCTAGAGGGAAGATGTCTGTATGACAAAGAATGTTTGCCAGTTATTAGAAAGAGCAAGTGACTAAAATTTTAAAAAGGAAAATTAAGGTTTGGAAAAATTCTGAAAACCTGCAGAGATTAAAAATTCAGATGGTTACATATTGGGTTACATATCCTGAACATGAATCTGTAGATGGCCTTCAGTCTCACTGATGGAGTGTGCTGATAAGCCTAAGATGGTTTATTTTTGCTGCTCTTTATCTTTGACCAGATTATTTTAACTTTCTATAGCTCTCCATGCTGCGAATGATTACTTCAGTCTAAGTAGCTCATCTGTTTTGCTGCCCTCTCTACTGCTTTTCATTTTTATCTGACCATGAAAACCTGGAATGAAGCTCTTAACACTGCAAGCAGCAGTTGCTCACCAAATTAAGGCTTAGAGAAAAACAACAAAGCCCTGAAAGGAAGCTGGAGTAGTTCAGCCACCAGTCATGCAGAACAGAAAACTCCATTTCCACCCCCACCCTCCGCCCCGTGGTCTAGCAGCCGAGATATGTGCAGGAATGACTCACCCTTAGGCTTCCCAGTATGGTGCTGCTTGCTGGCATTCAGCATTGCCTGCTTTTTCTGCACCTCTGTGATTGAAAAACCTTGAAGATAAAATAGAGTCTGTCAGCGGCAGGTCACTTTTTTGTGCCTCATGGGAACACAGGGGCACGGACAGCAGGGGAAACATGGGGCTTGGAACATGCCGGGGCAGGAGGCAGAGCCTGAATTACTCCTGGAGCTGCGAAGGGGCGCGTACTGCCTGCTGCGGCCCAGCTCTCCCCACCTCTCACACAAGGTTTCCTGCCCCCCGCCCCACACTTCAGCCAGCCCAGACCCGCTGTGGTTCAGATCTCATCTGATCACATGTCCGAATTAAGCAGTATTTAGACAAAAGAATGAAAGCATTCTCTTGCACTGAGAGCCCTTGACTGAACCTGTTTTGTATAGATACTGCCAAGTTGAGCTCTTGCCTTGTATTTCAAAATAATTCAAGCTGTATGTAATGTATCGACTATTTTGTCAGCCCTGCCTGAATTCATTAAAGACGCATCAAGCTCCTGGCAGCCATACTGCAGTGGCTGCTCCTGTGGTTTGGGGGATTTTTTTTCTTTCACCAATGGCACAAGTAAAGAGAGAAGCTTCATTCAGAATGTGCAAGTGTGCAGCCCAGAGATGGACTGGAGTATGTATTGTCTTTCCCTTTACGCCTATGCCTTGGCTGGTATCTAAAAAAAAAAACCCAAAAACGCTGCATTGTTCTTTCCGTACCAGTCTCCTGGTCAAGCTGAACCTGTCTCCTTTCACTCTCAAATGCCTTCAGCCAGCGCTGTTTCTGCTCAGGTTTTTTTGCACAGAATAAGTGGACTTCCTCAGTGTCTCGGCAGTGCAGCTTAAATGCATTTTTCACACTGATGTTGAAGTCCTTGTCCTTCCCATCCTCTACATCCAGTATTTCCATATCATCCATGTTGATCCGACTTTTGTAATACAAGATGTCCCGGCGCAGAAGATCCTGTAAGAGAGACCACATAGTCATACTGATTTTGCTGTTTCCTGTCCTTTCCCTTCCTTAGACACTCCTTTTCTGCTTTGATATGATGGCATTTTTAATCTTCTTAGTGGTCATTAAGGTCCTGTAAGAATAACTGCTACAGGATTTGAATCTATGGAATTGCAGAGTTTTAAACTTCTGTTTGATAGCGCTGGCAGTGAGGTGACTTGTGCAGTTTCGTCTGCTGGGTCAGGATAGATGGCCGTCTATAGTTGCTGGCTATCAGCCACACTGAAGATCTCTGGTAATATGAAGGAAAGTTTGTCTTGGACTTGCTCCTAGATCTTCATTCAGGTCTATTATCTTGCACCAGACTTAAACCAGTATCAGAAAGTAGAATTTGAATCCTACAGTCCACATTAGAAAGCTAACATTTCTAGTTGGCTTTTGTTTTTTGTGTTGCCAATGAAAAGTAAATTAGATAGCAGTGATAAAACAGTGAGGGTTTCATATCTTAATTAATCTGGAGTCAGAGAGAGACGTGCTCTATATGCTGCAGATTATGAAAAAAAAAAAGCCACTGGCATGTTCAGTTCTGAACTTCCTGTGGAAGAGACCTGCCTCTTGTCCTACTAAGGAGCTTTAGGAGCTGTGATTCCTCTCACTAGTTAAACAGGATACCTGCACTGTAGGTATGAAACATAGCACAGGCTGTACTTAAAGACTTCTACCTGTGTGGTTAATATGGTTTTACTGACGATCGAGGCCCACAGCTCTTACATTAAAGCTGCAATTGCTTTCTAATTATGATCATACTAATCCGCTGCAAAGTGTAGTTGAAAAAAAATTAGTATTTAAAAAGAAGTGGTTGCCAATGCTGATGTTTGATTTGTATGAAGTAAACCCATACACTAAGCTTAGAGGCAGCGCGTTGCTTTCCTCTCTTGCTATAAGAATTTGGCCACCAGCTGGTTCCTGTGGCTTATTTCTGTGGTTGGGCATGCAGAAGAGCACGATGTCAGGGAGAACGCTGCAGTGAATGCACGTAAAGCTCTGTCAGCCAGAAGCACATACGATACCGATATATATTAAAGAAATAGACATGTAGAGAACAAACAAAACTGAAGTGAGGGATGTGAGTTGACTTGAGTTCATTAGCCTTGTAATAAACAGAAATTGTGCCTGGCTATTCAGCTTACCTTCTTGCAGCAGACAAGCTGGTGATCGAAGAGGAAGAACATCCTCTGTTGGCTCTTGGCTTGAGGATGGGAGATTTTGGTTAATTCCCCAGAATAGATGAGTTCTGAGCTTCTGACTAGGACATCTTCACCCTGAGAGCAGCACAAAGAAGAGGTTGGCCTGTGCCATCCCAGAACAAGGGAGAAGAAGAAATCAGCATGTAGCCTCATAGGAGAACCTCAGCTTGGCTGTGCAGCTGTCAGGGCTGGTCTCCTGCTGGTGAAATGCTCTTCTAGGAATGAGAGGAAGCCTCTGTGATGCAGGACAGTCCTGGTCACATCAGTGGGGACAGTGTTTGTGCCCTTGGTACCCAGGGAATATGAACTGAATTTTGCTGGAACAACAGGATATCAAGTGAAAAAGTCGCTCTTTCTCCAAGGAGTGTGTTCAGGGCAGCTGATCCTTAAGCTCCATCCCTGAGGATGCAACGTAAGCAGATAGCTGAGAATTTAGCCTGGCATCCTTGGGGAGGGAGAGGGTCTGGTTTTATTGAGTCTAGGATGTAAAAAATGTGTTCTGCTTGTTCGCTTTATCTGTTTTTTTTTTTTATGTTGCGTCTACAAGGAAGCTTGGCTTCCATTGTAGCTATATCAGAGTCTGCACTTTTGCAAAAATAACATGTCTTAAGCACTAAGGGATAGTTCTGCCCACCTTGACCGTTTGAAATCAGTCAGATAAAACGGGGGACAGGAGGAAATGGATAGACTCGCACCAGCCTGCATGCCAGTTTCATTCCACAAGGAAACAAAAATCCCAGGAAACATGCAAGAGGCAGCTGGTGGGTTATGTGCTGACCTTTTAGGTAATACTAGAAGATCACGGCTGTTTAAAGTAAACAAACCAAACATGGAGGGGCAGCAGAACTGAGGTGGGGACAGTAATCTATATAAAGTAATTGCTGTAGACAAAAGTTGTGGTGGGGGAGAGAAGGGAACCACCATACATTCAATTCACAGGGAAAGCCCGTCTCTCTTACCTCCCAGTCTTCTATTGAACTCTGCCACTGAGCAATTTTGTCAATGTTCTCCAACCGCCGCTTTCTCTCGTTGATGAGCCGAGCAACGTTCTTCATGGCATTTAAGGCAGCTTCGACATCTTTAAAATCCCTAGGGTACAGTAGAGTTGTTAGGCATGACTAGAAGACAAGCGCTTACTGTACCTACATGCCAAAGGAGCACAGTCTAGGGCTGGACAGCAGAAAACATGAGTTCGACATGCAGCTGTAGCCCTGAGACTGCAAGGTAAATGTTTTTGAGGGCTGCTTTTCAGCAGAACCATGTTGTTTGTAAGGCACACAAAAGCAGTAGTCAGATTATAGCCTTGTGGCAAATCCAGGCCCAATTTGTGAAAGGGAAGGGAGCAAGCAATCAAATTTGGCCACAGAGATATAAAATACTAGTTGCTAGAAGAATCTGTTTTCTGCAGGGCTTTTCAGGCCTTGTTTACCCAAAATAATAAAATGTATTAATAATGCCACTTTGTTTCATGCAGGAACTGGTTCTGTCACACAGGGGTAAAAGTTCAGAAATAACTGGCTTGCTTCCAGATAGGAGCTGTTAGATTATCTGGGAGGATAGGACAGAAGCCGGCCCACCCCACCCACACACCATCTGTTGCCACCAGCTACTTCTAGAGTTGCTCAGCGTAGCTGCGAGAAGAACTGTGCTGCAGCAACTTGTCTCTAGTGCAATTTTCAAAATAGCTATTGTACTGCATTAAGCAGCTTTTGTTAAGTGGTTAGCTTCAGAACAACATGCTTACAGATTTAGTAAGACATGCTTACAACAGTTCTAAGAAATATCAGTGCTGAAATTAGGAAGGTAAAAATGAAGCTTAAATCACAATGGACCAATATCAATGCTTTCCTTTGATACAAATTTTTCGTATTTTATTTCTGTGACTAATTATTTCAGATGCTTTAGTTAATTGAGCCAACTGAGCTTCACCCTGAAATGGAGCAGTATGTTTCAGGCTTTTGATCAGGTCCTAAAGAAGCATCACAAGTTTGTGTGTGCCTTGCATGCTGTAGGCCAAGATTTCCCCCTGCAGAAGCACTAGGCAAGAATTCTCGACTGCCTCGAACCTTGGTGGGCAGTGGCTTAGCGACATAAACATTTGGGGTATATTCAGCCAGTGCTTTCAGAGGCAAAGATTTCAGCACCACAAACACAGGAAACAGTTAACACCAAATGTCTGTTTGTGCTAGTATCACAGATATTAAAATATAGAGAACATTTGTTAGAGAAGGTGGGACTTCACAGCTCCAGGTCTGTAAAACAGGCAGGAAAACCCACTGTTGCTGTACTGGAAAATGATATATTTGATAAGAAAATACTTTTTAGTTCTGGTTTCTAGAAGGTAACACAGAAGACTGGTGAATCAGTCAACTCCTCTTGGCAAGCTGCCCTCAGTGTAGAAGTCTGCATTAGTCCATTTCCATGAGATCAGTCTCGCACTCCCCCACCCCACCCCGCTGGCCTACCTGTGTTGGGGGTTGGTGTACTTGAGCAGTTCAGCCAGTTGCAATGGATATTTGCAGATTTTCTGCACAGGAGTTAGCAGAAAGCCATCCAGAGAGATGTCAATCATCTTCTGCAGGAGGCGGCAGGCTTCAAAGAAGTAGACGTACTTGTTAACTTTGGTGAGTCGAGACAACTCCATGCAGGCATTGGGGTGGTTGTTGCAGTATTCAGAGTATATCTGAAACTCTGTTTGCTGCAAGGGAAAATGCAAAAGAAGCGATTTAGCATCCATGTTCTTTTGGGTGATGGCCTGGCTCTGAAACTACTGTTTGTGCTCCTGTATCAAATCTGGCTGTTTGGTAATTTGCATCCTCCCCCTGACACTTTGAAGCCAGAACACTTAAAGCTGGAGTTTGGGTGGGCTGGGGTGTATTAGAGGCTAAGGCATGTGCAGCTTATCTGACAGACCTAAGGCATTCCCATATATTCTGGCCCATGTTCAGCTGAATGTTTCAGAAGAACAAATCAGCAGTTGAATATACAGACCTGCAAAAACGTAGGAGTAAACTCAGGCCCAGCTTAAGGGTGCTCCATTTCGGAGGCCCCGAGCCCAGCACTGTTTGCAGCCCCAGACAAGGAACTCGTCCTTCTGAAAAGCAACTGCACAGCGGGGAACGGTGGGCCTGGCTGGGTTCACTGTGTGCAAGGTAGTCACTCCATGGGCACACAGAGCATTTGCTCGGTCTTTGCACTACAGGTCTGATGTGCCTGCGGCTGCCACTTTCTGGATGCCCAACTGCCTCTGCGTCCCAGAAAGTGTCCTGCTGATGTGAAAGGAGAAATGGTATCCCATATACCGCTTATATGATAAAATACCATTTCCTGTATAATATAGATAGTTCTGCCTTTTACAGGATGGCCAGTGGATGGTTCTTTGGCCCATATGGCTTGCAGTTGAAGGTGTCACAGTTCCCTAAAGCAGTATTGTCTGGCAGAGAATACAGAGCTCAGAGGCTGAGGCACTTTGGAAATGTTCTCTCTGCAACAAGAGCTAGAGGGTGTTTGGTTGTTTTTGTGTGCGTGTGTGGTTTCTGTTGGGTGGGGGAGAGGGGACTGATTTTTGGGGGGTTTGATTGGTTAGGTTTTTTCACCCACAGCTTCAATTCTGTCAGAACACCCTCCAAACCCGCTGGCCTAACCAGCTACCCCTTTTCCATTAGGTAAGTCAAATTCACTTACATATTCCAAGAAGCATGAGCCAACCTCACTCAAATGTGGGTGGTCTTTATTGAATTTCTTCTCCAGTGCTTTAACAAATTTCTTTTGGCACCTGTAGATGTCTTCAATATTCCCAAAGATTGTCTTCAGTTGTTCTTCTGTAAACATGTCAGCTCTTTTGCGGCACTGCTTAATGTAACCCTAGGAGGAAAGCAAATTGGAAAGCACGCTGGGCACTTGGTCTTAGGCCTTTGGATATCGACAGAAAACCCTACAGACTGCAGTCAGTTGTACACCAGGTTCCTGTACCCCCTTGCTGTGTAAGTGCATGCTTTAGTTATTTTTTCCTTTAATACCACCCAGTATGGTAGAAATATAAATCAAGTCACAGTGACATCGCTGCCTTAAATGATACCGTAACCCACACTTGAAGGAGTCTCTGAGCTGTTCTCTATCCTGTTAGAAGTATCTTTTTCTGCCTGCAGGCTACTGGGTGTTTTGACACCAGCTCTGATCCACTGATAGTTTTAAACAGAAAAATCCAGCTGCGGATCTGGTGTGGATGCTGGTATCAGGAAACGCCTGGCTGACTCAAGGAAGGAGGAGGGCACAAAGAACATTGGGGGGGGGGGGGGGAGGTGGTTCCTGGACACTGCAGGAGGAAAGGCTTGTTTGGTAAGCGTGCGGTGCCTTGTCCCAGCTGGCTCCCCTGGGAGGCACAACGTTTTTGTGTCTTTTCAGTGAAGGACTGTATCCCTGCAAAACTGTTCTATCAATTACCATCCTTTACCCCAGTGTACATGACAGCATGTCTCTTCTGGAAGAGGTGTCGGAATACTCAGCATATTTAGAAGTGAAAGACCTAATTGCCTGAACACCCCCAGCTGTTTTGATCTGAGCGTATGACTTGCCCGAAGGCTGGGATTGCTGATAATGTTACCTCAGATCATATATGAAAGAGGACAGCAATGTTAGACATTTACTCTTCTCTGGCTTGGGAAATTCAGTTAATTCCATTTAATCAGAGCCCAACTGGGTACTCCAAATAAAGGGGCATTTAGGATACTGCTGTAATGAATTGTCCCCTGTTTTCTGAGCATGCGACAACATTTAGCAGAGCAGATTCTGATGGAATTACCATCTTGTTTTTAGAAGAGGGGGAAAGTTACCATCCTAGGAACCTTATCTCCATGTGCAAGCACAGGACATACTCTTGTTTCCTTTAAAGATATTCTTACACTGGCTTCCCCCTTTATTCTCTTACCTCACAGATGTCCTTCAGATGCTTGATGTAGTCTCTCTCTGTGCTTATGATCTCATTGATGACGTTGGTCCTCATTTGATCTTTGGTGGTCTGCCCCATCCCAAAGCGTCGGGTGCAACTGCTGGAATCGTCCTCTTTGCCACCCTCTACCTTTAGAGGATAGTCTTCCATAGGTTCATCCTGGTTTACTCGAAGCTGTGCCAAACACACAGGGATGTCCACTGTTGGTATTGCTAACTATGACTTTCCACCCCAAAGAAGGAAGTTTGGGAGAGATGACTGAATGGCAGACAAAGATTGAGCTGGAATAAGCAGTCAAGAGGAATGCTACATACATATTACCTGTAGACATATCTCCCATGGGGGAAAGCTAAGGTCAGATAGTTAGTTTTGGGAGGGTATTGTCAAGCCACATGATGACTCCTCCCAAGATGTGACATGGGTGGTTTTGAGCAGGCATCTCCTGTGGACAGAAGTCACAGGAATGATATGAAGTCTTCCAGAACGAATATAAACCATTTCCTGTCCTGATTTTGTATATCAAGTGAAATTTGCTTGAGTGTTTGTGTAGGGGCTCATAAGGCAGGAGAGGGCAACCAGTAAATTGCTGCTTTTTTATTGCTTTATGGTTATTATCATATTATAAATAACAGATGGCATCTCAGTAGCAGCTCTCCCAAGATTATTTAAAGAGAATTTATTTTTAATATAAAAGTAAATAGAGTTGCCAGTGGGCATATAATGTGGTAAAGAATGCATTACATCACAGGGCTGCGTGTGTAACTTGTGATTCCTCTAGCGCGCCCGTGAGATGGCAGCACAGCACGAGCAGAGGAAAAACCACCAGCGTCTGGTGGACAAGCTACACTGCAGGGTCTACACTGTCAGCAGGCCCGAACCACCCTAGTTAATGCCAGGCAATTATCAGTGCATTTCACTTACAAGCTTTCTTTTGTGTGGTAGTATCGTAACAGCATATTAAAGAGCTCTCACAACGCTTATGGGAATCTTTTGTACACAACCAGAATCATCAATCTCAGCACAGAGAAGAAATGAAAAAAACAGATCTCAGGAAAAATATTATGTCATTTCTACTGTATCACTTTCCAAGCATGCATAAATATAAGCAATTTTATTACAATGACACAGAGCTACTTTAAATTTCTGATGTAGTTTCCTCTAGGCAGGATTACTTGCCTCTTTTTATATTTATATATTTATATAGGTTTTTCATATTATATAGATAGATATAGATATACACCCTTGTCCGCATATGCATAGATTACATTTACTCACTGTTTACAGTTGGTGAATCCCTGAAGATGTGGAATCCTTGTTTTCCTTCACTGTTAGCAGAACAACATTGGCTGGTCTTAAGCTCAGACCTTTGCCTGAAACTGGTTCTGTTTAATTAAGAGACTTGCGGATTTATCCTCGCCTCCAAACATACAGGCCTTCCCAGCAATCAGCTTGAGATTCAGTGATAATTGGCAGGAGATCTTCACACGGATACTTAAATAAGTGTTGTAATTACTCTGCTAAAAGAACCTGTTATTGTGCATCCCTGATGGCTAGCACTAACTAGTCTTATTTCCCTTGAAACATTATCTCATCATGGGCTTTTGCCAACCAGGACAACAGTTCAACATATCAGTAAATGAAAGAAAAAAAAGACCTGTGTTTTGACTATGAAAAAAAACAGTTCTGCCCCTGCCAGTGCTGAGAGTTTAGTCCTAGCGATCTTATGTGCAAAAGCATCCACTGTTTGGAACGGTTACCCAGCTGAGACTGTCTCCTGCAAGCTGGAGCAAAACATTTCAAAACTTTTATAGCAGTCTGCCCAACTTCTCTAAGGACTTTTGCTACAGCCACCATATCGCCTCCTTTCATCCTTCACCTGGTTTTGGGTCACTTGTGATCTAAGGTGACCTGAATAAGAAGCTAAAGGGCTGACAGTCTCTTTGCTCTTAGACACCTAATCACCTCTGCAGTACTGAAGAGTCTGTCCTTAAGTGGTGAAAGCAGAGTCAGGCATCCACACCAACAATTACAGCCCAGAGAAAGGAAAAAAGCCTTTCTCCTCACAGAAAGAAAGGGAATGCACAGCAGCTACCCACACTCTTGTTTTACCTCCAACTTGCACAGAGACTTCAGACGCATTTTAGACTGCTCTGTCAGAAGTGAATCTGACCTCTGCAGCGTACACCTTTGGCCTGTCTGGTCATCACAAGCTATTTCTGCATGGGATTTGTAGCCAACACCAGGAGAGAACTTTGGCCCCAAAACAGATCAAAATCAAGTGTTTCTTGTCCCCACTGGAGCAGGTGTCCCACATGACCTCCAAGATACCATTGCTTTCTTGTGGTTTTCTCCACCATTTTCAAGTGCCTGAAATGAAGTGCTCTGTTGTAGCCCACCAGCCTTATGCTTTTAAACTTCCAGGACTAGGGGAGGGCATGTGCAGGAGGCAGGTGATTGCATACTTTGGGACATGGCATAGCATTAGAGCTAGTACCAGATGCACAAAGCTAAATTTGGTGCCATGCTCAGCCATACTGTTGGAAGTGGACCTCTGCCAGCTGTGTCTGGGATTCTTCTGGGAGAGTATTAGTTGCTCACTCCTGAAGGGGAGGCAGTTTACCTGGATGCAAACTAGACAATATACATATGGATAAGTAGGAGCCTAGGGCTGTGCTGCAGACTAGAGAGCAGCCAAACAGGCATGGCAGTTCCTCAGCCCACGAGCTCATTTAGCTCCAGAGCCTGGAACTGGGCTGCACTTGCCATGATTTACTGGTGGGGAGAGGGAACTGCCCATACGCATGGCAGCTCAGCGCAGGGGGCTCAGTGTACAGTAGCCATGTGTTTAGGAATGCTAACGAGCACATGCTGAACCAGCTACCTCTAGGTGTAAAAGTACTCAGCAGTCATTACATAATACAAATCCTTGGGTGGGGGGAAAAACAAAAACAAAACAAAACAAATCACCTGCTGCTAATGGAGAGGTGTGAAGAAACACCAAGGTCTTACCCGTACGAAGCTAGCTGGAAACCAGCCTTCACTGTCCAGAATCCTCCCCCACCACCACTCCTTGTTGGTAGCATCCATTACTTCAATGACGTCACCGGCCTTGAATCCCAGCTCCTGGTCATCCATCGTGACATGGTCCCAGAGGGCTTCTGCATACACCACGCTGCCATCACTGATGAGCTGTGGACAGAGCAAGTCAAACTGTCAGCAACCCATCCCGGGAGCCATGCCATCAGCTACTGCCTGTTTGCAGCATTGGCATCATCTCAGCTGAGCCAAACGAGTTGCTCACTGCTTATTCCTTGCAAGCGACGTGAAAAGGAGCTGGTGCTAATCTAGTGATTGCTTTGACTGACCTTGCTCTCAATAGCATTTCTTCAGCATCACTTGGGCACAATGCATTTGTACAATAAAAAGGTAACTTTGAGGCCACAGAAACTCTTACTGTTGACTGTGCCTCAGCCAGCAAACTAGGCTCGGTGGTGCATCGTTGGTGGAGGCTGCTCTTACAGAGCCTTGCTTTGGAAAGCCTTGAAAGCCAACCATGAACTTCAGTGTTTCCAGAGACATACTTCAAAGCAGGAAGTATTCTGAGGCTTCAGACCTGGTCTAGAATGGATGGAGCTTTAAGTCTTTAAAGTGGTTAAACTTAGCACTTAAGCTGCTTAAAATAAAGCTCCTGGAGCGTTTAAGTAATTACGCTAAGGGCCAATGGTTATTTACAATACGTATCAAAGAGGGCCTATTCTAAAGAAAAAGAAGCCCTGGCAATTAAAAAAAAATATATATGCCTAGAGACTGTGTGGGGGTTCTTTAACACGGCGATGATTGTGCATCCATACATGCAGAGTGCCGTTCTCATCTGTCTGCAGCTTAGCCACCTTCCAGTTAAGTAACACTTAGGAACTGTTGTTGCAGTGGAGTATTTTATCTGTAACCTGGCGCTGCTGGTCGCTACCACGGGACTGCCTGATGCCCACAGGTTTATCATGTCACAGAGTCTCCTCTGACTTTCAGCCACCAGCGAGCGCACACACAGACTCTGCAGAGCCCGAGCACGACTGCAGCTAGCTGCCTGAACACCTAGCATTTCAGGTCTTTCTTCCCTGAAAGGGCGGAGAGTATATTGTAGTCCTGCGAAAAAGGACATTTGGGGTAGCCCTAGCCAAGCTGCTATAAGCTAATGAGTGGCTGTGAATCCCTGTTTCTTCTAGCAAAATGGTGCAATGATAGATTCTGGGAAGATGATGGTAAGTGTAGTCTGTGAGGCATTCGGGAGGAAGAGAAAACCTGTACAAAACACACCATCCTTGGTAATAACCTGCACCATTGTGGCAGTATCACCACAGCCATAATCCACTTATCATCCATTCTGGGCACCTTAGGTTGCTGGTTGTCACACAGTCATCTACTGAACCATACAGTCACTGGGGTTGGAAGGCCCCTCTGGAGATCATGTGGTCCAACCCCCCCCTGCTTGAGCAGGGTCACCTACAGCAGGTTACCCGGGTCTGCGCCCAGTCGGGTTTTGAACATCTCCAAGGACAGAGACTCCCACAACCTCTCTGGGCAACCTGTTCAGCCACCCTCATAGTGAAGAAGTGCCTTCTTACATTCAAGTGGATTTTCCTGTGTTTCAGTTTGTGCCCATTGCCTCTCATCCTGTCACCGGGCACCAGACTGAGAAGAGTCTGGCTTCATCTTCTTTACACCCTCCCATCAGATATTTATACATATTGCTAAGCTCCCCCTGAGCCTTCTCTTCTCCAGGCTAAACTGCCCCAGCTCTCTCAGCCTCTCCTGGTATGAGAGCCGCTCCAGTTGCTTCATCGTCTTTGTGGCCCTTTGCTGGACTTGGTCCTGTAAGTAAGTGTCTTTCTTGTAGCAGGGAGCCCAGCATTGGACACAGCACTGCTCTGGGTTAGTTCTCCTCCCCCCCAAAACAAGAAGCATGTTGTAAAAGAAAGTCAGGATAATCATGCATACAGTAAATCATAGAATTAACTAGAGGCGTCTAAAAAAAATTCTAATACAGTCTGTCTTGGGACAGCAAACGGATAGCAAATACCTTTTACCTGAAAGAGATGTAGCTTAATGTAGTGTATCTGTTTTGACAAAAAAAGCCATCAGGATGACTGGGAAGGAGAGGAGACGAGCGGTTCCCACTTATGTACAGGGCCAGCATGCTGGCGCTCCCTGCTCTGCCTTCTTTCAGTGCCCCTCTGCACCACCGCAGCACTTGGGTGCTTCCTGGCTGCAAGTTTCTACTCTTCACAAAGGCAAACAGTCGCTAAGGTGACAGAGAACTTACGGCACACACCATCATACAGCCAGCAGCACAACAGGAAAATAATGCAAGTCTTAAATGGTGTCTCGCTAGTCTTAACTACTCTAGCAAGGACAGGCTTTGATCACATGGCAAGTAGAGCAGTAGTTTTGTTAGTCTCAGAAAACTAGACTTCAGTTACAGGTGACAACAGCTGAGCTGGATGGTTGGTGGAGGATATCAGCTGCTCTCAGAAAAAAGCTCTGCTTTTTCATTAAACAACCCACCTGTGCACGACGCACCCCTTCATTCAGCTGTTCGAGGTCGGTGAGTACTGACCATGCCTACTGCGAGCTGAGCCCAACTCCTCCCTCGTGCGGGAAGAGGCGAGAAGCAGCAACAGGGTGATGGGGGTGGTTGGAGCTACCATGTCCTGCCACCTCGGCGGAGCAGAGCCGGCTAGTGCTGGTGTCAGGCAGGTGGGGGGAGAGTTGCCCCGCTGCGCAGGACCCCGACAACCGGGTTGCCCGGGAGCAGCTGCCGAACCACGCTGAACTGAGTTAAGTGTCCCTGGGGGGACGGGCTGGCTTTTGTTCAGCACACTGGCATACACTGATTAATGTATTTTTGGAGAGAGAGGCATTCAGAGGGCTTTGCAACATACAATTATGACCAGCACGTAAAGAATACGGCACTTTTGGAGATAAAATACCTTTGCTGTGTACTTAAGTACGCCAGGCTGAATCAGTGCTCTGAGCCTGACGGGGCAGCTGCTGTACAAGCCGGGACAGTGACCGGACAGAGCTAAACGCATTCCTCCGGAGCAGTCTGATGATCACACAAGCAGAGCACAGACGACATGAAGTCATTAGCACCTCACAGTACCAAGCTGTCAGATCTCAACATCTCGACAAGAAGTCAAGAGCCCGAGCCCAACCTAGCATTAGCAGCATTTGGGGGCTGATACATCCAGCTCACAAGGGGACAAAGCCACATGGTTCTCACCAGAGTAAATGAAAACTGTGTGACTAACCAGTGAAATCTCAGCTGTTATTTTAATGCACTAACATTAGCATCTTAAATTTTGTATATTCAAGAAACAGCCATACTGTGAGTATGAGTTGCCAAATGCAGAAAGCCATGCTGACCTATCAGCAGACTGGCCAAATACCCGCAGGCAAGCGGACAAGCCACTGCCACAGATGGGTCTCAAAGGACCGACTAAAAATACAGGCCAAGATTTGTTTAACCAACACCAAACACCATATTTGTAGGAAGGAAGGATCAACAAGAGGGATTAAAGCAAGAAATAAAGGGGAAAAATACTGTATTTTTGCTTTGAACCGTCTCACTGACTTGAGTACAGCGGTATCTGACACACCTCCACGACTGCAGGCTGACAGGCTCTGCTCTGCGCCGTCTCCCTGCGCTGCCTGAATCTGAGGCCATGTGGGGGGGAGACATCCAAACACTGAAAGGTATTTAACAACCAGAATATTCACTGCCCAGTTTTCTGTTAAGTCCCTCAATCTGCACCTTACATTATTTTTTTCAAATGTATCCAGTTCAATTCCTGGACTCTCACAGAAATACCAAACATACTCAGCTTAACAGTCCTTCTCCCAGAGTAAATCCTGAAGGCAGCTCAGGTCTGACAGCGCTGACACTTCCACGGCACCAAACGGGCTACGTGACGGCATGGTGCTGCAGGGCGCTCCCAGCCGCGGCAGAGCTCGCCACGGCTTCCTCCACTGTTACTGGAGAAAAAAGGGCTAAGACTCTCCCGTCCTACCCCAGGAAGGGAAAAAAGCACACCAGAGAAAAAAGGTTTTCTACAGACCGTGTTACAGCACTGCACAGTCAGCCAGCTGTGCTGAGAGAGCTGCTCACCTTCCCGAGAAGCACACACGAAGGGAACACTCAGCATTTCCAACTGCGGCAGCTCCTAGGCTCAAAATGGCTCATGTTATCCACAATTTTTGATCTTCACAATTAAAGCAAGCTTTGAAAAAACAACCAAACATTCATTTCCATAGGAAATAACATTTATATTCTGGTTTTGTAACATCATGGACAACTTGCTACATGTTCTCGAAGAGCCATAGTCTCCTGCCTAAGCCAGGCTTTGGAAGATGAACATCAGAAAACAGAAGAGGCAAACGCAGGCACCCTTACAGCTGCTACTGCTGCTTCAGCACTGAAAACAAACAGAAGTTAAATGCTTCTCTTTGTTTATAGCAAGGTTTACGTTTGTAGGCACTACCGTCTGCAACCCAGATGCAGTATTAACATTGACTCTCTCTGAAACTGAATTTTGACTACAGCAGTTGCTCTACCACTGTATTAGCATTTTTACGCACCTGCAGCTGCTTTCCTTCCTGCCTGTGCAGCTGCAGCCTTCCTGCTCATGTGCGGACATGGCGGATGGGAAGGGAAGGAGCCAGGGAAGAGGTGCTTGTGCAGACTGCTCAGGCATCACGGAGGGGCCAGAGAGGGGACGGATGGGGGAGCCGCGGCTTTACTGCCCCAAGCACTGCCCTGCACAGGCTCAACAAATCCTGCCAAAGGGGAGAAACAGCCAGGGCCTGTCGCAAATAGCTGCCCCAAATTAAGTCCATTACGCAGAGGCAGGCAGATCTGGCTTGCCAAGGTCCTGGGCTGCACGCTTGTTTGCACGCTAACTACCCAGTCCCGGTTCGTCTGAGGCTGGACACTTTGACTTAATTACCTCCTATGTCCTGCTCTCGTTCTGACAGGAGCTCCAGGCAACATTAACAGAGATAAAAGATCTGGACAACTTACAGAAGGAGGGAGGAAGACTGCTTCAGGAAATATTTTTCTTTCAGCTGCTCAGTTCTACCTGAATAAAATTTGAATAGCTTTCTCTTGAGAACGCTAAGCACACTTTACCACTGAGAACTAAACATTAACCCAGGTGCATCAGAAGATACTGGGAACCGAGCAGTTCAGGCATGAGGTGCAAATAAAATGGAATCTACTTTTCTACTCTGTGACCTTAAAATAAATACTTTCAGTGAAAAATAGCTGAACTCAAGTACTTCCTGGTGAATTAAAACAGCTTCTGAAAAGCCTGCGTTCGTTAGCATCGGAGCACTCCCTGTGCCAGCTCAGAGCCTGCGGGCTACAGCCCGAAAGCCAGCGGGGCCGGCACGTCCCGCGCTGAAACCCTGCAGGAAGCCCCTCCAGCGCTCCAGTTCCTTCTCCTGTCAGTTTTCTTCCAGAGCTTCTCTTGGGTCTTTTCTAATGCAAAGGGCAGCAGAGGAGTTAAAGAAAAATGTTACTTCTGATCTTGCCCCAAGGTAGTGTTTCATTAAAATACAACATGTTTATTTTGTCAGAATATGGGCAGAAGCCAACTAACCCGTGCCTTGAACTGAACCCCATGAGATAGTTCTCAAATCACCCTGACAGCTTGCTTGCTTTCTTTCTCCCCAAACTTCTAGCTTCATTGCTTAATAATGGACAAGAGAGAAGAAATGTATCTCATAGGGCTTCAGTCATCTGAACAGCAGGCATTTAGTCTAAACTCGTTATCTTGATTGTCTTTATGGAGACTCTCTCCTTTGTGAGGAGAGACAGGCACCCTGGGGAAGGGTTCATCGCAGGCATCTGTCCTAGCACGCTGCACAAGCCAAGCCCCCTCGGGGCTCCCGTCTCCCTCCGCTGCCCCAGAGGAGCTGTGGCTAGCTAAGGCTTGCCGTCTGCATGCCAGAACCACTGTCACAGCCCCACCACCACAGCCAAGGCTTAACTGCTTCTTGCTGCTGCTTCGTCTGCGTGTTCGGGGTAACACAAGCCCTCCTTGCCACAGCACTGTACCAAAGACACACGCGTCCTCGTCTGGATGGTGGGCTGCCTCCTTCGCTTCGGAAGTTCAGACCTGCACAGCATGACCCAAATCAATCCATGCCCTCATCATTAGTTGCCCTTTTGCCTATTGTGCCAGTGGCGTATTTTATCACCACAGATTTTAGAGCATAGATTATGGACAGTGGAAGCCTCTCAGGCATTTACCAAGCACTGCAGATCTCCATTCAAAATATTTTCATTTGTCAGTGAGTCTCCTTATAAATATCTTTGACATGTCAGTCAGCCAAGATCTTAAATCAGTTAAGCATGTTTTCCTGATATCATATAGTGCTGTTTTTTTTAATACGTGCCTGTAGTCAAACTCCTCACAAAAGTACATTACATCTGGTATAGTTGCCTCCATTGACCAAACATTTAAAATTTGTCATCAGATTTATTTGGAAAGAACTATTTCCCACAAAACCATGCTGACTGGCACTGACCGTATTATTGCCTTCCACTTACATTATCTGAGTCCTGATCCCCCCTCAGAAGTGGTTTAAACAGAGGGGAAAGGGGGGTCTCCCTGCCCCAGGCAAGGAGAAGCTCTGAAGCCGCTCTCTTTATCACCCTTGTAAAAAGCAGAGGAGGCAGAGCTGTGCTGTGTGCTGCTTCAGCCTGCATATGAAGGGTAAACCATGAGAGCACATACCACGTGCATGTACGCTTGGGTCCCGTTAAATTTCATTTTTCAAAGTCCAGAGTGATGCAAGCAGTTCTCAGCTCTGCACCTAGGATACAGCAGCTGATTATATTAATACAAAACAAATCTGCTAAAACTGATTTAAACCATGTTACTTTGTGCTGAGATAGGCTAGGACGGCTCTTACGACAGCATGGGGATAGTTACCTGCAGCTAAGGAGGACAACTACTCAAGCTTCTGCATCTAGATCCTGTCGATGCCCTTAGTACCCCAAGCATCACCCTCCCATGACCTGTGTGTCAAGAGAGTCTGCTAATTTGGGAACTAACATCCTTAAGCTTTGGGATGAGGAAACAACAGGAGCCGAGCAACTTCTCATACTTGATAATATTCTGCAAAAGTTTATCTTTATATCACGTCTTATAGTTAACTGTTCACTAATTACAGCAGTTGCTAGTAGTGAATACAGTAAGTAAAGTTGTAAATAGCTTCCATTTTAACCTTTCATACAAGTTTCCAAGGGATATTTATTTAAGTTTAAATTCTCCTATTAGTCTGTCTTATCAGCTCAAAGCCTTACATTCTGATGTAAGTGAAATACATTTTCAAACAAGAAGATACGGTGCTGATTGACATGGTGACAAGATGGCAAATGAAACTCCATAGTGATAAGTGTAACACAACACAGTATCAAAAAACGACTGGCTCTAAATGAGCTGCTCTCCTCAGGAATGCAGAGAGATTTAGGAAAATGTTGGCTTGGTGCTCATCGGGGTCAAAAAGTCAGAATGTCAGGAATGACTCAGAAAGAGGGAAGAGAAGAACTAGAAAAGGCACAAAGAAGAGCAACACGAATCAAAAGTATGGAACAGCTTCCAGGCCAGGACAGGCTGAACAGACTTTGAAACTGGAACAGAGAAGGTTAGATGGAGGGTGCCCACAAGATGCAGGCCTGTAAAATCACAACCACCACTGGCTGTTCACTGGTTCTCATAACGCAAGGCCCATGGGCACCCAGTGAAATCACCAGGCACCAAGTCTAACTCAAAAACAGTACTTTTTCCTGTGGTGCATAATTAAGCTGTGCCACAGGATGCCATGGAGCCAAACATGCAGATGGGTTCAGAAACAGACTGGACAACTGTATGTCCTTCAAGAACATCTAAACACACCATGTCTGGATACAACCACTAGGCCCATCATGCATCTTAAACACTAACTGCTGGAAAGACACACAAGGGAAAGAACCAAGTCAACTTTACACCCTTTCCTAATCAGTTACCCCAAGTCACAGTTAGAAGAGTTATTTGTTGGTCCTGTAGACCTGTTCTTATGATATGAGGGAAGTAAAAAATACAAAACAAATTTTTTATTTTCTGACTATCCATATTGCCCACAAATACCTCTTGCAAATGGTGAGCCCTGAAAATGTAAACTTGACATGGACAGGCATGTTCCTGAGGAACAGCAACACTCTTGTTCAGCTGGAAAATTAGTGATTGCTAACACAGTAATTACGAGGACGTAAGAATACCTTTGGGGCAGGGCTGTCATCTTCCTGGCGAGGACTTCTCCCGCAGAGGGTAAGTGCAGCGCTTCCACACAGCCCTCTCAGATCCCGTACGCTGCATGTCCTGGACACACAGCACTTGGCAAGGGCATGGAGGAAGGTCCCACCTAGAGTAGCCGTTCGTCCCTAACACCTGGAAGTCCAGCCCTGGCTGCACTGTCACACATCTGGAAATGCCTGCTTTTCCCTGCCCAAAAAAGAAATTTGCAGGGGGAGAGGGAAAGAAAGCGTATCCCGGGAAAGGAGGCTGTACAGGCACCTTGTGTGATGCATACAGGCATAAGGAGGCCTCGAGTGCAGGCTACACGAGTGGAGGTGTGCCACATCCTCACTCCAAATGCTCAGGAAGGCCTGGACAATTACAAGCTCAAAGCACCTAAAAACCTCCTCAAGCTCGCAAAGCTAGAGAACTTAAGTCATTCTAAAGCTCTAAATCAGCTTAAACAGCTTAAACCCCTCTAAGGCCTTAAAGTGTTTTAAGCATTTTAAACCCATCTAAAGCCTTAAAGTGGCTTAAGCAGCTTAAAATGCTCTAAGGCTTAAAAGTGGTTTAAGTATCTTCAACTTCTGGCTAACCTACTTCTCATACCTATCCCAGTTGCGTGGTACCTGTCAGCTCCAGATTAAGGTAGATCCAAGCTCCACAGTCCCAGTGACCTCATACAGCTCAGATCTCTCAGAGAGTCTTGTTTTTAAACCACCTTATACCTATTCTGGAGCTCTCTGGAGAGAACTACAGCCCTTCTCTTCTGGGAACCGCTGTCAGTATAGGCCCAAGATCGTATCACTGAATAGGTCTGGCTGCACCTAAAGGAGGCAGTGAATACATAATTCCCAGCTGCTTTGGAACAAGGTTTTCTAGACTGGCACCAGAGCCGCCCTTGGAAATCAGACAGATACTTGTCTCCTATTTTCCTTGGTTTGAAAGAGTGGAAGAGTGAGGCCTGGGTTTGAACTGTCAGATCTGAACAAGCCTGTGTGCTGAGACTCGCACAGATCCACAAGGTTTCTAATTTCTAGCTCCAGTTTGGCTGCGGAAAAAATACTGAGAGACTGACTAACTCTCCTCTCCAGCTCACCAACAGTTTTGAAGACTGCATTTACTGCAGAACATGAAGCATACCTGGTTAATGCAGTTTTTACATTTTCTGGTGCCCTAATTTTAACTGTACAACCTTGGGTCGGTAATGGCCCAGGATGTTTCTGTTTGGTTGTTCTTACATGTAAGAGTGATTACTGTTGTGTCTTTTTCACAGTACTGTTTTGCAGCCACCCAAACAGAATCTGCTATTTTCTTTAGAAAATTTTGTTGACATGACATGTGAACTTTGCCAATTCTGCTACAAACTTTCCTCAGTCTCCTCTTACCACTTGCTGCAGGACCACTTTTCCTTTTGTCCATCCCCACCAACACAGCACCTCACAGTATTCCCCACCCTTTCCCCTCTTTGCAGGAGAGTTCCCGATTCTACTCTGTCTCCCATAACCTAATTTTGAGATTTTGCCTTCCCACCTGCCTTTTTGCGTTCTCTTCCACCATTCCTGCTTTGGATGTGTGGAGAGCAGTGGTCCTCTTTGGCTGTGCACCTGCAGAACAGGCTGTGCCACCTTCCCCATCTAATTCCTGCCCTTTGTAGCAGATCTCAGGATGTCCTAATGCAACAGAAGCAGCTCAGCTGCAACTGATCCAAAGTGGGGATTTGGTGAACATAAATGCTCACTAAAATCAGTGAAGTTCCCAGTGCTCTTGGCTGTCTCACGACTGTTGCTATTCCCTTCCCTGCAAAGATACAGCAAGTTACAGAACCAGTTGTAGCTTGAAGGCAAATTAATCTACATTTGTTTTACAAATAAGGTTAAAGAAAACATTTTAAAGTAGATACAAACTGTGTTGCTAGCAAGCCACTCTGAATCATCAAAAGGTCAGCATCTCTTCGGGCTCGCAGTGGGCAGCAAGCCAGAAACACAGCGCTTGTCTGTCTTTTTCATGTGTGTGCATGATTAGTTTTAAAGGAAGATACAGCGAAGGACACGCTAAAATATTTTTATTGCTCCTATCTCCTATGAAAACATCTCCTTTTGATTAACAGCCCTGTGCCAAAGCCTGCACAACATTAGTAGGTGCTGGCAGACATGCTGGGCCAACAGAAATTGTTTAGCAATTTCCAGGGCCTGGCTCTCAAAGATCATCTCCCTGCCCCAAAAAACAGTGCAAAATTTCCTCTCTGCTTCCTTTCTTCACCTTGTCCTGCAGGTTTTTGGTGACCCAAAACTTGGATAAGATGCATTTTTTTTCTTTCCAGTGATCTCTCCCCCAGTGCACACACAGTTTGAGATCTTTTCTTCACTAAACTAAGGATCACTGTCTGTCCTTTTCTTTGAAAATGTGGCACAGGAAAATCTGAACATCAGCAGCAGCTAAAAAAAAGGAAAAGAACACAAAAACCTTGATAATGCCTCACTGTCAGGTGAAGGAGGATGCCTAGTCCTTGTTTTTGGTTAGTGTCTCTCAAAATAAAAATGAGTCATCTCTTTCGTAGTTCTATTGGAGGTCCTTCAAGCTAATTATATTCTCCCTGTTAGACCTATGCTAAGTAAACGCTTTTAAAAACAAAGAATCCAAAAGAATCCATTTATATTGTAAATGTCCCATGCTAGCTCCAGAAGATTCATTCAAGGCAGCAGTGTCCCTGGATCTTCTGAGACCCTCAAGTACTTATTTTTTTGAGTATTTCCAATTTCTTCATTTGTCTCAAGCTCAGCTTGTCACTTGGAGGAAGAGAGCCTGAAGAAAGCTAAGGCCTCAAACCAAGAGCCTCATTCTTGCTTCCAGTCACACTGCAAACCAACCCACCGGCTACAGGTATCTTCCCTTCCTCCTGCAGAACATGGCTTCCCAAGACCAAATACAAAGGTACCAACGCATTTCCCGTCCCCCGCAGGTTCTCAGTTTAGTCTGCCTGACTCTCTGCATGACCCTCTCACAGTGAACATGAGCTTTTCAGTACAAGAAACGAGCAGTTTTGCAAAAGCACTCCAAGGCAAAGCCACGTTCTGGTGGACCACGCAGTACTCTGGCACTGCAGTCCCTGGTTCTCCTCGCAGCCTTGCCACGTGACTTCTGTGGGTCCAAAGACAAGTCACTTTTCCCTTGGGGCTTAGGCTGGAAGTTTTCTCACTATATAATTACACCATGCTTAGCATAACAGGTCCTGACACCTTGTCAGGTGACCACCAGTGTGAATTAGGGTTACTAAAAATACTAAGTCACAATTTCTTAGCAGCCCTTCCTTTCTTAATCTCCTGGTGTAGTTGTTTCATTTGGTGAGGTGAGGCAATCTGAGCTAGGCTGTTCCTGAGAGATCCTAGCACAGCTCTTTAGATTCACAGGGTGTTTGTATTTCCATACAAAGTTGGCCACCACTCTGCGGACACCCAACACGCCACACATTTCTGGCAAGACCGAACAAGAACATGATTCAAAACAACCAACAGCAGTCAAAACCAGCCGTACTGTGCTGTCCTGAGCCACGCTATACCAAAGGCTACAGACCCATAGATGCTGGCCTATAAATAACATGCGCATACTACCCCCTGCGCAGTGCTCAGTACACACCAATATGCAAACCAGCATACAGTTTAATTAAAGACAACATACTAATTCCATTCTTGACTTGAGATCCTGAACGGATGCAGTAACACAAAGGATCGTGATTTTTCAGTGCTCATGTTATGACTCTTTGCTCCCTGCCCTGTCACCTTGGCTCTGCCCTGCTGAGGCAGGAGATGCTGCAGCGAGGATGGAGCGGGGCTGAAGGCAGCTCTGCTCCTGCAGTCCCACCCCAGCCGGGGACAGCTCCGCTTGCTCTGCTACCACGTGACACAAGGTGCAGGGCCTGTCACTAGTTTGGTGATCTCCGGAGGGAAGTGTGTGCTGGAAGGGAGGGTGACAGGGTCAGAGGCCCCAGACCCTGAGGCAAGGGGCGAAAAGATGGGAGTCTTTGCACCTACTTAGGCTGCAGTGCGACACATGAGACGAGAGCCCTGGAACAGGCCCTTGGCCGGAGAGGCCAGACGAGCTGGTCAGCAGCAAGGGAGAACAAACGCCCAAATTCCCCCCTCTCCACCAGTCTTTCACATCCCATTGACTCCTCTGCTGAAAGGTTCAACAGCATCCTCACGCTCTGGGAGCCTTTTCTTCTTTCAGCATTGCTAGCACTGCACTCTCGAGCAGCTACTGCAAACGCCAAAACTTGCCCTTGTGCAACAGGGCAGAGACCACCACCCTGGACCGTCAGCAGGTTCATCCACCACTTTGAGTCCCACTTCAACCACTGCCAAACACAGAGACAGTGTGGGTGCACAGACAAAGCGTATTATACGCGACAACCACTTCCACATCTGGAGTAATCCCAGCCAAAAAACAGATACAAAGATGCAAATAAGATGTCATCTTATTCCAGAGTTTCCAGCACGTTCTATACCTAACATGTGCAGTGACGAGGTATAAATAACATACGCCCTCTCTTAAAATCTTCTTTAACCTGTGTAATGGGACTTTTTTTAAATCAAAATACTGGCAGCATTAATTAAAAATAATTGTTGATGGTATCATCCTAAATGGTTACTGTGCTTCTTATCTGGCCAGCTCATGCCTTAGATTCCAAGAATAAATCACAAAGACAGCAGATATCAAACATCAACACAGAAATAAGTTTAGCCTGGGAGAACAAATTAAGAAAAAGATACCATCTAAAGCACAGAGCTCCCTTTGGAAACGATGCCTCGGTCTCACTCCTGTTCATAGATGCTCTGCATACTTGCGAGGCACAAAATAGAGCGGCAAGCAGAGCAGGCTCAGCAGGCCCTCGCCTGTTAAATGGTTTGGTGAACTTGCCCCATGCAGGGACAACCAGCGCCCTGCGCAGGGCCCAGGGGGGCAGGACCCTGCCGCCTCCCTGCACTCTACCGCGCCGTGCCCCTGCCGTACCCCCGGCACCGCAGGGGAAGCAGCAGGGTAAGAGTGGAGGCGCAGCTCCGGCTCTGCACCTACTGACCAGGGGAGAGGACCCCGGCACCCACAGGAGGACCCGGCTTGACGTCACCTCCTGCACGGCACGAGCAGGGAGCATGGCTGGCACCAGGCAGCAGCAGTGCTTTGCAGAGGAGCAGCGACTGTGCCGTTCTCCCATCCCTAGGCACGCTGCTCCCTCCTCGGGGCTCCAGTCCAAAGGCTGGGGCACCGCCCGACCTTCCGATGACTACAGGGAAGGCAACCACAGTCCCCCTACAGAGTCCCTATCTCTTGTGTCAATAAGCACACTGAGAGCAAAGAAAAAGCCAACTTTGTTCATTCAAACGTCAGAGCACTCCCCTTGCCCAGCCGGCCTTCTATCACCACCTACAGCTCCCGCACATGATTCAGGGATCCTTCACCAGCTCTATTTTTCCTCAGCTCTATCGGCCATCACAGCTTCTCCAGCCAAGACCTGAGGCAGGCTTGAATGAGTCACAGCCATTCTCAGCCTGATTCATGCTCATATGTCAACTGCTGTATCCCAGCTGAGGGTGTACATGGCTGCAGGTGAGGCTGAGGAAGGAGGAAACCCTGGGCTCCCCCTTACAAAACTGCACCCAGAAAACTTCAGAGTTAGACAGCTATCAAACATCTAGATAAGCAGTTAAAAGAGAAAACTGAAATTAATTTAACATCAAATATTAGGAGGAAAAGTGTTAACTTTTACTTAAAAGGTAACACCTGCGGCAGGCAGCGTTATAATATGTACCTCCAACGAGTACTCTGAAATCTTGCAGTTACCGTGTAACATTTTTAAGTGCAAGAGCAGACCTACTTTTCTGCTCCCAACTATTTGGCCACCAATTATCTGGTGAAGCTGTCCCACAAACGATAAATGTAAACTGCCCCATACTGGGAATGGGGAGGCAGTTTCACCAGGGGTTACGTTACCTTTCCCTACAAGGTATGTGTCTTCCTGTGGTTCTTCTCAGTCGTGGACTCTCCACTGCCCTTGCAGAAACTGCTCCCTGCTTTACTGCTGTCTAACGGCAGGCAGGACTTCTCATGGTGGGGAAGCCTGGGGCCCTGCGCGTCAGCACCGGCTGCATTTCCCCAGGAGCAGAGCCGCCCTGCAGGAGCGAGGGGGCAGCTGGATACCTCCGAGGCATTAACGGCCCAAACTCGCGTCATTCTTGGGACATTCGGTTTTCTCTCTGGTAATGGTAGCGAACGTTTTGGGGCACTAGATCAGCTGCCAGCAAGGCACCCATCCACATGCCACTACATGCATTGGCTGCTTCTGCACAACTTTGATGTGCCAAAGGAGCAAAGGCACGCGGCTCTGGCTCCCACGGCCATCAGCTGTTGTAGCTGGACAGGACAGAGCAAAAGGACCTTTTTGGAAGCGCAGGCACTGTAGCAGGTACGGCACAGATTTGGTAAGAGCGGGACAGAGAGAAAGCAGGGAAGGAGGGGGTTGCGGCACACTTCCAGCGCCCCAGTGGCTCACGCATTGGAGGAGCTGGATCCGAGCACCATGTCGGTGCCGCTCCCTCCCTGCCCTAGCGCAGACGCAGGCAGGGAGGGGACAGCACGGCTCAGCACGGCTGCGACTTTCCTGGGATCCCACCAATGGCAGGTTTGGTATTCAAGCTGTCCCAAACTCAGTGGAGTCCCTTTCCAAGCAGCAGGAACACGGCCTCCTCTAACTGAGTAGCAGCTACAGCAATTACTTCATCACCATGAGACCAACTTCAGTTACTTAATCAATTTTGCAGGATATTTTATAAAAAGAAGCTCCTTGGAAACTTCCCTGCGGCACCTCCCTTAGCAGAGGGTAACCAGCAGATACAACCTCCAGTTAGGTGACAAAAACCATCCGAGAGATATTTTGATTACACAGCGCTGGGCTAGACAAGAGCAGCACATGAGCTGCTTGTGAATCTGGCTGACAGAGGACTCATCTTGGCTTGCCAAGGTTTGGGATCAGTTTACCAGCTGCCTCGCATGACCTACATGCGTAGAGCCGAATACTCAGGTTGTGAATGGAGTCGACCTACCGGATACTCTCCAGAGCTACGTACGTCTGTGCAGGCCACGTGAACAACCGTGGCTCTCGTCCATTTATTCAGATGGGTTCTGCACTGTATCAAGCGACAGAACAGGGGAGGGAGCAGTAACTGATGGTTCAAACACGCCACAGGGGTTGCCATGATGCTGAGGCTATTTCTGCTCCCACTGCAGCTGACAGCAAAATGCTCCCTGACTCCAGAAGGAGCGAGAGCTTCCGAACACTCAAACACTTTCAGAGCCTGCTCAAACCTTGGGCACAAGCTGCCCTCGCAAGCAGCTGCCAGAAACCTCCTCAGTCCCTGACAATCAGCAACCCAAAGCCATGCTTTTTTCCCCCATCTATCATTTGAAGTCTGAGCTATGCTTTCACATCTAGACAGAATTTGTCTTTCCAAAAGCCAATCTTTTTTCACCGTATGCCATAAAGTTCTGATTCAAACAGGAATTAAGACCACAGAAAAACTTTAGGTGGGGGGGAGGAGGGATGCAATGGGGGCAGGGAGATACAGATTTCTTTGAAAGCCATAGTGTTCTTTTTTTTAAACAGTACCTTTGGAAAACAAGGTATACTGGATGCTTCCAGTAGCTGTGGTTATCACAGTATCAAGCTAATAGAGTTAACTGTCTACCTCGAGATTTTTAGTAATTGAAAACTGTCCACTTACATAAGAGATTCCCAGAGAAGCACAGAGAGCTGGGGCTCGCTGTTCCCCCGCACCCGGCACTACGAGAGACTCCTCGCAGCAAAACCACGTTCCGTACTCAGATGAAACAAAAAGGAACTCCACAAGTACAGATATCATTTCTTTGTGTGCTACTGATGTGGTTTTATAGGACATTAACATATCACACACAATTACATATACAACTGGTACAGAGAACATCACTCATGAGATGACACAGACATCACCACCATCCGGCCTTTCTGGACCGCAGGTCAGACTCCAGGAGCCACAGACATTCAGGGCTGAAGATACTGCAGCAACTTCAACTGTTGGGGCCAGAAAATGTACCGTCCTTGTGAAAGCTGTATCTAACTTACAGATTACCTAACAGACAAAATGAAGGAGCCTGCTGAATTATAAGAGCTGGGATATTTTGCGCAGTCTCCAGCACAAACGTGAGCTGTGTCAATGAGAACAGGGTGCTGTGACTTCGTTTCCAGTCCATCCTCCTCCAGGAACTGTCCTCCTTCGATGCTCCCGAGCAGAGGGCTGCTTCACCGAGGTACCAACGCCCAGGCCTGGACGTGTGATGTAAAGGGCTGCCGATAAAACATCGTCAGGGTGAACAGGCCCGGAGCAAGCACGCTGCCCTGCTGCCTGCCCTCCTGCTGGGTCTACAAGAGTGCTCCTTGAGTCGCTTCCCGTCCGCGCACGGCTGCTGCTGGCCAGCTAGAAACATGTGGCCAGCAAGCAGCTTCCTGTGCAGCGATTCTGCCAGCCACTTTAATACACACGCCCGTGACAGATAAGCACTGAGAGATAAGAAAGGAAACGGGAGAAAAGCCAAAGAAACGCTCCTTCCACGCTGCTGCAGCATTTCTTCAGCACAAATTCCTGATGCGCTCTAACGATCTATCGGCTCGGCTAATTGGATGTTACTCACATGCCACTGCACAGCGCTCGCAGCCCTCCGGATCGCAGCTGCAGAGCCACGGAGGCGTGACCGGATTCGGCCCTTCACAGCAGGTGTGTGCACGTAGCAGGTCCGTGCGCGAGGGCTCGGTGCATGGCTGTCCCTTCGCAAACAAAGCAGCAGCGCTTCGGACTCCTCCGGGGCTGAGAAGTGCTACGTATAGGCACAGTATCGTCATCGTTAGCAATCGAGGCTGCTCAGCGCCACGGCGAGCACTTAGGAATAAGCAGGTTGGCTCCGTTACCCCTCTCCCTTTCTCTGTTTAACGGCGATCCAAACTGCAAGGCACAGGTGACGACAAGAGGGGAGCGGGGGGACCACGGTGGGGAAGGGGGTGGTGATCAAAGAACAGACGCAGGATGCTCCGAGACACACAGTTACCGGGACGGCAGACAGGCAGACCAGAGGCAGACAACGACATGCTGACCTGCTGATTGTCGCCCGGTCCTGGAAACCCCGCGCACCACTGCTGCCGCCACGCAACTACCGGCCGTCCTCGTCAGTGGAACGCCAGCAGGAACATCAGCACCACGTTGACGATGATGAGGAAGAGCAGGATGACAAAGACCACTACCCGCTGGGTCTCCGGGGTCATGTTGCAGCGGAGGAACGTGTGAAGCGCGCTCCATTTGTGCCTGCTTCGGTCAGGGCCCTTTGCCATGGCTTCAGCCCCCAGGAAAAAAGAAATATATATATACGAGCTTCCTAAGCGACGGCCGCAGAGCGCACGGCAGGGCAGGCACGGGGCAGAGGGCGGACAAAAGCCGTTTCGCCGCTCTCAGGCGGAGTCCAGGCGGTGCGGAGCAGCCGCGGCCGCGCAGCACGCGTGCCCAGCGCTGCCCCCCGCGTCCCGCCTGCCCGCCGCCCCGGCGCCGAGCTCCGCGCTGCGGGGGCCGAGCGCGCCCGGGCGCTGCGCTGCCGCTTCCCGGCGCCGTCTCCAGGCTACGCGCAGGCCCTAGCAACGCGGCGCGCCGAGCCCGGCCCAGCCCCGCGGCGCCGGGCGGAGGGGGCGGCCCCGGGGCAGGGCCAGGCCCGGATTAGGCGGCTGCTTTTTTAAATCCCGCCGCCGCGCAGCGAGCGCGCCGGCAGCAGCGCCCCGGGCTGCCGGGGCCAAGCCCTCGCCGGCGGGGCTGGGACGGCGCGGTGACAGGGCCGCGGCGAGCCGGGGGCGGCACCCTGCGCGGGGCTCCAGGGGACGGGCTCCTCTTCCCGCCGGCCGCTTGGGGCCGGACCATCTGCAGGACTTGGCCACCCACCTCAGTGGGACCGAGCCACTTACACCCAACCCCCTGCAGCTGGAGAAGCCCGAGGCAGCGCTGCAGCCCCCAAACCCGCGTATGGGTTACGGCTTAACATGGTGGTGCTGGGTCGTGACGCTCAGCGAGGTGCCCTGGGCACACCCACAGATACCCCCGTCCAAGCGTAGCTGCCACCAGTGTCGGAGAGGGAACCGGGCAGAGCAGCACTGCTCCCTGGAGAGGTCAGGGACGGCGCTCTCAGCCAGGCTCTGTCACCACCACCCTTTCCTTCCCTCCGGCTAGCAGAGGGGAGTCCAGCTCTTCTGCCACAGCCACGGCATGAGCACCCCGCAGGCAGCGGAGGACCTGGGATTCAGGCCGTTCCTTGAAGGGAGGTAATCCCACCTCTGACTCCCTCGGTGACGCCGAGAAAGCAAACGCAGGCCCTGAACACAGCGCTAGATGATCCGGCGGCCAGGGCAGCAGCTAGGCATGAGGAGGATGACTCTGCACTTCACCCGAGAGCCTCAGACATGGGGAAAAAACAAAATATATATATATATATATATACACACACACAGGTATGATCCTAGGAGCAGGAGCCACAGCTCCCACCTTAACTACACTAAGTGCTAATCGCCGAGGGCAGCTCCCTGGGAAGGGGGATGCGGCAGCAGCAGCAGGATCGCGGGGGGGGACAAACTCAGCTTGCGCTCACAATGCATGACACACAAGATCAACTATCTTTCCTTCAGGTGTTAGCACGTCAATTTGTTTCTTGGATCTGAACAGCTCCTACCTGTATCCTGGAACAGAGCAGGTGAATGACTTCAAAAGGAAAAGGGTTTAAGAGTTACGATCTGGCTGGGTACTTGTCTTCCATTTTGCTTTCTCCTAAATGGTGGTAATAACCTCAGCAGGGGGTAATGCAGAAACTGTTAAGCAATCAAATAGCTTCCTCTGTCTCATTATGCTTCCCTGGCATTTAAGGTATCTGTCTTTTCCAGGCATCATAAAACCAAGTCTAGCATTACTTCAGTTCAGTGATTTCTGAGCTCAAAAATTCTGCAAGTCTCCTCGTCTGCAGTCTGAATACAGAGTAAGGGGAGTAACACGCGAGACAAGAGAGCTCTTGCTCTCAGTGCAGTCTCAGGACCTCGCACACAATTCTCTGCTTTGTCTTTTAAAAGCATTCATCCCCTCAGAGGCCCAGGCTGGGTCCACGCTGTACACAGAGATCCATCTGACACACCAGGGGTGCAGTGCTGGTCTCTGCGGCTGGGCCTCCCTGACGCACGCCAGTACGAGGGACCGCTGAGGCAAGGCACCTTCCTGGGCAAGGGGCGTCTGCAGCTCGAAGGATGAGTGGCCACAAAGGACTTTCCCTGAGTGAGGTTTGTCTCCGAGAGCTAAAACATGGGCGGCTTCTCCTAAGAGAGGTTACAAAAAGTGATACAGGCTGCAAAGTTTTAAAAACAGCAATGAGTCTAAAGAGCCACCTCTGAGCCTGTACTGACCGAGGCTAGGGGTCAGTTTACGTAGCTTCACAAAGCCGGTGGCTATTCTGGATAGGATTAAGGTCATGCCTGAAGTTTAGGGGCAGCAGTGAAAAAAAGAGGCAGGGATCACGCCAGCTCCTTCACTGGCGGAGGCCGTACCTGTCACGCAGAGCTGTGGCTCGGCTGTCTGGTTACACGCGTTGCTGCTACTGCACAGCGAGGCAGCGGCACAGCGTAAGAACCCAGAGAGGCGGCGCTGGTTTTGACAGCCGCTCACATCTTTTTCACCTCCAGACTGCGTTAACTTGCAAGATGCTCTGCACGGTCACACGTACCCTTGCCAAAGCTACCTATGGTCACCACCTGGTCAGCAGTACTTCCCATATGGAGCAAACCACTGGGACCCACAGGCTGCTCCAAGTCCAGGGCTCTTACCATGGCACTGTTCAACCTTTGGGCACTCTGCAGATCTCGTCTGTTTTTGCAGGCGTTTCATCAACAGATTGAGTTTGAGCATAAGACACTGAACAGCATTTGGGGGGGGTCTTTAGGAGAAGCTAATTGTAGTGAATGGGAAGCATGATCACGCATGCTTCCTTGAAACCTGCACAGCAACCACTGCCTCCTCCAGACACGTGGTTACACTGGAGAGAAACAGATAAACTCCAGCGATTCACCGAGACGAGTCAGGCTGAAAGGGAGCCTGAGGCACCTCCAGAGAGCTGGCAGAGTACCGTCGGTGCCACAGGATACCAGGCAATTTTAAGACTGATGAAGCTGTAATTCTCCTGTAACCTCCTGAAATCTTTGCAGCTTGTGAACATGTTTCAGTATTTGAAGGTGGAAAATTTGTCTGAATATCTGTAAAGGCATCTGAAATGGAGAAGTAGTCTGCTCTGAGATTTCTCAGAAGGAGGAGAAGTTTTGGGGGAAGCATGATAATGAGATGAAAATCCATAAGAAACGATGCAAAGCAGTAAGGGGGAGGTGCCTTTGCACCCAACTTTGCTGCAGCTGAAACACCCTAAGTCAAAGCCACGTCCCTTCACTTTTCTGGTGTGCAGACATTAGGCCTGCTGCACTAGTGTGCCTGGGCGCGTATAACGCGTTTACCTTGTGTACCTCTTGGAGCATTACAATTTAAGGTTAAGCCGCCCAGTCACCTTTCTGACCCCACAGAGAATAAGCTGGCATGAGCAGTAACCGGTCTCGACAAGCACAGAAACTGCAGTCTGACACTCGCTGCGACCCAGCTTTCGTTTCCACCCCCACGCAATGCGTCTCCTCGCACAGTCCCTTCCAGAAGACCGTGCATGGGGGAGGTATTGCCAAGGTAACTCAAAGTGTTTGTAGTGGTGGGGGGCTCCCGCTCCTGCCGCACACAGCTAAATACCATGCGGCATTTTTCTATTGCACAAATAAAACCGCATTCTTGCTCCTCACCGATCAACATGCTTCTGTGGTAGGTGGCATCACTGACACGAAATAACTGAAGGTTTTATCTTGTGGCTTGTAGTAGTGAGGGATTTAGTTTGCATAATGATCGCTGAGGGAGCATATTTCAAGGGAGCGTTGTGCAAGCTTTGTTGGAATCTCATTTGAAATTGTAATAATTTCCTTTCCGTCCTTCCTCCAAGAGCTATCCTCAGCGAGCTGGGGAACAGCAATACGCCACAGGAACAGCAACGCCGCTCACAACGGCGAGGGCTGCAAACACCGAGCAGCCTCAAAGGCCCCATCGCACACAAAACCATGCTCTGCTCACAGAAGTTACTCAATGACTAGGACTTCACAGAATAAATTATTCAAGAAACCCCAGTCTAATGTTAAATAAAGCAGGAACAGAAAGACACCCCTTTCTTCGCTTTTAATCTAAACGACACTAATTATTTGCCCAGCTGTTTCTTGTTACCTTGGTTGTACGTGCAGCAAGTGGGTCTTAAGCTTTTAAAGATTGTTTTAGGTTTCATCCTTACAAGGCCCAAAGTATACAGACAAACCCGCTTGTCTGCCGTATGAAAACAGTGCTCCAATACAGTAGCAACCTAACTGGGAACTGAAAAGCATCTGCACATAAATATGAAAAATTAATAACTGTAATAAACAGCACAGGTGCTTCAGCAGAGCAGGCAAATAGATCACTGAGGAGGAGACTAACACTGAAGTTGCGTCCAGCGCAGCGAGGAGGCGAAGAGCACGTGTTGCAAACTGCCGCCTCCCGCGGCAGCCAGCGCAGCGAGGAGCAGCCGTGACGTCGGTACCTTTTCCCTTTCTCAGAAGGGCCTGGGCTTAGAAGAGGTTGAATAAGATGATGTGCTTGATCTGAATGAATCTTTCCCTCCACTAGTCCTTGGTGCAAAGCTCAGCAGGCAATAGGACATGCTAGAGAGACACCACCGTGGCTCAGATCTGCTTTGGGTATCAACTGGCAGAGGTCTGTAAGAATCATGAGGACACCGCGCTGATCACAGATGGAAAATAAAGCTTTCCTTGCCTACTGCAAAGCTTTCCTTACCTAGGGGTAAGCTAGGTAACATGCCAGAGTAAATCACCCAGATTTTCTATACTTAACATAGCACAGACAGGGATGTGCTTCCTGCAAGTACAAGACATATGATCTGATGCAACTCCTCTTACAGCCAAGGCTGCTCTCAAAATTGTTAGAGGAAAAAAAAAAAAAGTGGTTACCAGCTAATGTATCAACACCTTCTCTCCAGTTACATAAAAAAAAAAAAGTGTCAAAATATTAAAAGGTAACAAAAACAAGAGAAGAAACGCTAGAATCAAGAATGGTCTTGCAGCTCTTGCCCAGCCTCTCTGCAGTGCCTGGATTAGGGTCATCTAACACGCACACACACACACACTCTTTTGCCACAGCAGTCCTGCCTCATTCTCTGCAGAGGATAAAAAGCACTGACAAAACGGGCAGCTAGATCAATATTGCATGTGCTTGCACTGTTCAATGCAGTTTTACACATCAGGCAAACCCAGCACTGAATACAAATATTAATTTCTTCACAAGTCTTGCTAGGACATTCCTAAACAGAGCATCTTCTGAGGTAGGGCTGTGCCCTCTTTTCACACTGATGAAAGCAGAGACGCAAGTAGGAACTCCCCTGTCCCTCTCTAGCCACCACCAGTGGCTGCTCAGAGGCTGCGTGCACAGAGCTACGGAGCAAGAGAGCACGTTCAGCCCAGGCAGAAACCTTACACAGCTCAACAGCCAAACTAACGGATTTCACCTTAGTTTATACAACTGGAGTTTTTTTCTCTTTAACCTTTTTTTTTTCTTTTTGAAAGAAAAGGGCCAAATTATTACTGCCTTTTTCATAACAGACCTATTAGAGCTTCTTAAGGAAGAAGCTGCTATTCTTATTAATATTTTTTAAATAGGGTGATGAAAATACTTTCCCCTAATAACACTGGAGTTATTAAATCATTTCAAACTACATCTTTCAGAAAAGAAATCAGGCTTGAGTGGATGCTCAGTGGACAAATCTGTACTCACAGTTCAGCAACAGAAAACGAGGACTAAGAATAAAATTGTGAGGGGGCGAGCATTGCTACCTGCCATGCAACCTGCCAAAAAAAAGTTTCCTTAATTCCAAAATGTCCCACTCACACTTTGCCCAGCATCTAAACTAAGCAACTATCAACCCTGTTGTGTGTTGAATTAACCCTCAGTAATGACTGTAGCTAGCAGCTCCCAAATGGCTATAGCACACTGTTGAGCCGTGGCCTAAAACATCAGAACAGAACAAGCACAGCTTCTTAAATTGCGTGTGATATTTCTAAAATGGAGAAGAGTTTGTTAAGAGGTCCACCATATGCTCCGAAGTTTACAGCGTGTAACGCTGCAAGGCCCACCACACTACCAGCACACAACCACTTCCACTGCGCGTTTCTCTAGCTGGTACTGCACGGTTTAGGACCGCCTACCTTTTCCAGCCACTCCTCTTTGGACAGGTTACTCACATAATATTCCCCAAGTATTACAAGCTGTTCTCTTGCTGGAGTGCCAAGATCCAAGAGACCAATTATCAATGGAAAGGAAACCGGTCCGAGAGTTTCTCAGCGTAGCGCACAGGCCAAGACCTGGCCACGCTGGTAGGCTGACAGAGCGCCAGCCGCGTAGACGGGCCGCCCCCGGCACAGCAGAAGACAGAATCTGCTTAGAACATGGTCCTTCACGTTCGGACTCTGCTGCATCTAGAAAAATCTTCAGAGCTCTCCTGAAGCAAATTTTGTCTCCAACAACAACAACAAACTACTGAACAGATTTGAAGCATCTGGGAATCATCGCCACAGCCTAGAGCTTTGGCGTCAGAGGAAGCGCGCTCCTCCCGTGAGCCCGTGCTGACAGCCGGGCGCGGGGGTCCACGAGACACATCCCACGCAGCTCGGCGAGCGCAGCCGAGGGAGCTTCCAGGCATCACACACGCAGGGTAACACACTTCCAGCGTGGGCTGGCATAGTGCTAGGCATGCAGTTGGGTTTGACTAAAGGTGGAAAATTCTCAATACTGAATGATAAATCACAGGCAAGGGTACAGGACAGGAACGGCTTGGGAAATGAAACACAGCATTTCATGATAGATGCAGGAGAGCAGGGCAACAAATGCAGAGAAACAAAGAACAGGACGGTGCAGCCCATGCAGCAGCCTAGGAAAATGGATCTTTTAGTGCAAAATAGGACAAAAGTGGAACAAAGGATGTTGTATTAATGACACTTCGGAATAAAGACAGGCTGAATTGGATATTCAGTAAAATGGATGGATAGGAAAGGAAATGCCGCACCTTAGAGACCTGGCAAGATGAAGAGCTTGAATGCGATAGCCTAGAGGGGGTCAGAAGGGAAGACAACACTGGCCATGGACGGGGAAGCAGGCAGGATGACAGTGACACCCTTAGTGACCAAGGGAGGAGTTCAGGAGACGCTACAGAGGATTTTAGTACTCTTATTTCAGCTACTCAGTCTTTGAGCTGACAGCTTGACAGCCATGGAGAACTCAGAAAGACAAGGGAAGGTCTTCATCTGGGCTGGAGCAGAGAGGTAGGGAGGAACAGCAGACAAGGGCACAGAAATACTCTGGGAAGAGTCAGGGAAACAGGAGTGGGAAGAGTTGTGGGGCCTGAAGCAGGTGAGCTCAGAGGAAGAGCAATGGAGCCAGCGAAAACAGAGGATGGAGGCGAGAGGGAGGGAGTGAATAAAGGTGTAACGTGAGTGGCGAGATGAATGTGGTGACTGTTACGGGGAGAGGAAGATGGATAAGACAGCTGAGAAACACTGAAAGGTAATACTTTTAAGGAGTTCTTGAAAGAGGTGGCTGGGGAGAGGGAAAACAGAGGCAACCTTTGTTTTTTGGAAATTTCTAGCCTATTAGGCTCCTTCCTTTCTGACCATACCAGAGTTTCCAAGCAAGCCACATAGTTTTTGGCTGTCTGGCATGTTCTATTGACCCTACACATTATAAAATGTGAGCATAAGGTCCATTTATCTGTCTTAAAAAAGCATTTGGTTGCAGTGCAGTGTTATGACACTGCCACCATGCACTTCTCTGACTGCTCACTTCTTACTGAATATACCAGTCTTGCCCTTCTGTTTTGGATGTGTAAATAAGGGAAACTGCTTACAAACAGTACTGTAAAGTTCTTCCAAACTGGCATGTAATAATATTTATTTTACAATCCTCCTTAATTGTCTTCTGATGGAATTAGAAGAGCCAGGGGATGAGGGTGGGAAGAAGGACACAAGCTCCAAGGAGTATGAGAATGAGAAAACCTCTAAGACTAAAGACATACATGAACTGTGTATAAGCAACAGGCTAGACATTTTTATGAAGGAAATCATACACAAAAAAAAAGCTAGACAGAGACTTTTTTACAGGGACATGTATGGAGCCAAGTGGCCTGAGTCCAGCCTTTCCTGATGCCTCTGTTCTAGCCAGCAGGCCAGGAAAAAGGCAGCAAAACAACAGACCCTGAAGAGCAAGTCTTGACAGGCTGTTCTCCAAGAGCCTGCCACATTGCCTAAGGAATTAACAACAGAAAACCCAGAAGCAAACTTGGTTAGTTGCTTTCAAACGGATCAACAAGGCAAGGAGGGGAAATCAATACTCCTAACTCTGCTGCTTGACAGTAAACCAAGAAGCTGCTCCCTCTGTTTTACCACCAAAACGTCCATCAGGGATGGAGGAACGTAAAGAAACAGGACGTCCAGTCCACACGGAAAGCTTGAGCAACCTGCTTCCTTTCGACAACAGCTACTGACATCAAGACTCGCCAATGGCAAGACAGATTAACCAGAGGCAGGACCCTCTAAAAAGAGTAAAGAAATAGCTACCTGGGAGTAGAATGAAAAAAAACCCCTCAAACAACATTTTTCCAGGTTGCTCTTCACTACAACCACACTTGTCCCCCCAAAACACAACCTCAAGAAGGAAGCTGGACTTGATGCTCAGTTGCTGTAAAGCAGCACAGCCCTACTCCAGTCCAGACCACGCTTCACAAGGCCAATAACTAATAAAGACCATGCACATCTGCTTCACAACCGCGTGCCGTGTGGAGGCTTGCCAGCGAGCCCCATCCTGCTGCAGACAAAGGCAGTTGTGTCTCTCTGCCTACCAAGCGCACACGCGTTCGAGCGTGGGTGTACCAGGGTTAATGCAAGTAACATTTCCTCCTTCTGCTGCAAGCAGCAGGCGGACGACTGACCTGCAAGAGACCAGCGGCACCCTTGGGGCACGCCACGGGCGCCCAGCAAGGTCAGCCCCAAGCGCCTGGAGGGAGGAGGAATCTCGCCGCGAGCCGCAGGACACAGTGGGGCTGGCACTTCAGGAACGTGGTTGTTTGCTGGTCACTGATCACTCTTCCCTCAACAGCTCCCACAGTTTTGCTGCTTTCATCCAAGCAATACAATAAAACTGCAAGGAATATGCTACTGCCTTCACTGCAGTAAAGCACAGCTGAATTTGCTGCCCCTGTTTCCCACCTCCAGCTAAGTCTGTCCCCAATTTACTCAGCAAGTGCAGGGCAAGGGCCTTCGGTCATTGGACAGGGCTGAAGCTGACAGGGAAGATCTTTCAAGGCATTAACAGTGCTCTCTGAAGGGCCAGAGGAGTCAGGAGGGATTTTACTTTTCCACCACAGGGTTCAAATGTGTTCTGGAGATTAGGAGAAAAACTCAGCAAAGAGAAGCTCCTCTAAGTCAGCATTTAGAGAAGAGAGAACGAATCCAAGAAATCTTCTGATATCAAAACCATGCTGAAAGAAACCTGAGGCAGAAAGCGTGGTATAAAACCAGTTTGTTCCAGATACATTCGCTTCTCTCTCTCCATGCCAACACTTAAACCTGGAATAACTCCCACACTAACCTTCAGCCAGCATTCCTACTCTGTCAGATTACTCCTTTATCCCTCTCTCCCAGAGAATCGTTGTTCTCCAGCATCCACTTTGTTATTGTGCTTTTATCCATTGCAGGTGTTTCTTGAATTAGCAAACTAGGGGATGGACATCCCAAACGATTTTTAAAATAAAGACACAGGCAGAGTGAAGTGTAACAGCAAGACTTTGCAGAACAGGCTTGCCTTTGCACACCATCACAATTTCAAGCAGAGATAACCCTGCAGTTTAACTTATATTACACATCCAAGGCTAAACCTTAGAGGGGTGCAAATATTGCAGTGTTTCCAATGCTTTCTCCCCCCCATGGAACTGCAGTGGGGAGTCAGGTACCCAAAGCAAGGATCCCCAAAAGCCAGGAAGCTGGAAAGGCAGCTCCCCAGCATAGCTAGTGAGATACACCAAGGAAAGGGGCACGCTCCTACTCTGTATCAGAGAGCAGGTTTGAAAGCAAGGTTCTCGCTTTACACACGAATGGTGAAATGACTCATGTCACCTGCTCACACGTTAGCCTTGGCCGTTGTTGCACAAGGCCTGGCTGAGCACACGCGCACCACAGCCAGGTCCTGCAGGCAGCACTGGCTGAGGGGCAGCAGATTAAAAAGCCTGCAGTTAGGTACAAGTGAGACCGGAGCAGCTAGGGACCATCCGGACTTCAGAAGGTTCGTGCCTGCCTGCCTGCCCTGAGGTGCAGCAGAGCAAGGACTGAAGATCTCGGTGACGCCAAGGTGAACGGCCCTCAGGCACTAGAAGTGACAGGCAGAAAGCCGAGGGCTTCCACGAATTTAACTCTTAGCCCTGCAGGCTACTGTAGTATCTTGTTACTGGCATGCATTAAAAGAGCTCTTTGTAGTGGGATGCTAAAATACTGGAAGTTCGTTGCAGCCTTAATCATAAAGAGACAATCACCTCTTTCCCAACTCTTGCTGTTAGCCTCAACAGTCACATAATGTTTTCTTTAAGTGGTGGCAAGCAACAGTCAGGGCTGTATGAATCCACGGATACACCGGATAACGTATAGGCAGACTTTGAGGTGCTTCAGCACAAGTAACTTCAGGAATTAAAATGTTGATTTTTTTTTCCTCCAAAGGGAAAATTTTTCGTGGAGCCAAGCCTCTCTCTACACCCCAGGAGCTGGGAACACATCTAATACTAGCAAACAACAGATGTTATTAAGTCTCCTAATACTCACAGCTATCATTATCAAAAGCTGTTAGAGTCTTTACAGTTTAACAGCTAACAGCTGATGTAAAAACTCCAAAGCCACCACGCTGCTTGCAGTAGTTCCTTTGAGTGATATTTTAGGTCTGTTTTACAGCCACGGATCAAAGTCGGGCAGTACTTTCCACTCTCCAAACACGCCATTGTGTCCTGGAGGGTGGGGGAAGACGCACAGAGGGGCAAAGCCCACAGGCCACCCCGTCTGCTCTGCTCCTCCAAGGAGCAGTACGCCTACTGGGAAACCGTCCCCACAAACCAGTCATTCCCTGTTGAACGTGCAAGGCACTATCTACCGTAACATCTCAGCATTTTTTCGGAGTTAAAACCTATGACAGAACTCTACGTGCTGTTATTGCCCCAAGAACTAAACTAAGCCTGATTTGTTTGTTTCTAATGAGTATCAGATTAATAGGGCAATTTAGAGAAAGCTTTACAGAAGTCCAGCAAAAAAATTATACACAGTCGAAATGCTTCTGTTCCAGAGGAGCTCCTGCCGGCAGTCTTTGCGTAGGCTCCTGCCTTGGCTACGTACCCAGGCAACAGGCAACTCGGCCCGCTAAGGGCTCACCGCATGACGGGAAGCGTCGAAGCCTACCCGATGGTTCCTGCCTTTCCGAAAAACCTTAAAATCCTCCTGCAAGCTGCTCTTTCCTCAGATGAGGATAATCCAGAGTCAGTATTAAGTGAACTCCACTTCCATCACCCTCACCTCCAAGAGAAGGAAGAAGCTACTAGGGGGCGGATCATGCTGCCCAGAGGACTGCCAAGTCCTCGTGCCGATGAGGGGGATGCCAGAGCGGCCCTGAACAGCCTGCAAGTGCCCGTGGCAGAAAGCAGAAGCGAGGCTCTGCCGGTCCTTGGGACCACTTCACTCCTCATTCGGATGGTTGATGAGAGGCACGGAGGCAAGGATCCAGCTCAGCAGGGTATTTCGTAATTGCTGTGGAATGTTTGAATATACTGATGTGCTTTAAATCTGTTGCAAAAAGCCCTCTGAAACAACATCAGGAATTTTCAGAGCTGAGAATGGTAAAAACTGAACCCATCAGGCAGCACGAGATGTTACAGCTCTGACTGCATAGTCTGAACGTTCACACACGAGCCACACACAGAGTAACGCAAATACTTAGAGCCAAAACCTCAGATCCTGTAAAGATCTACATTCATCAGGGTAAACACTGTTTCTTGCCCTTGCCAGCACTGAGCTTTACACAGTATTCCACAAATAAATCATAATTGCTGCTTCTGGACCACAGTTGTCAGTCTTTGTTGTAGAAATCTGCAAGATGCAAAATGGGGAATTAAGCCCTCGGGGGGGGGGGGGGGGGAAAGGAAGGTATTTGTTAATTGGTTTCTATCTGCTTTGGTATCTGTTGCAAAAGCAATATACTCACATTAAGACATAAAAGAGGTAATAAATCACGTCTCCGAGATTACACGTGAATGTTATATATTGCTTCCATACGATCAATATTCTAATTCTATTTTCTGTCTGGAAACCCGTTATGACTGTAGCTTTCTCGACCTATTTTGCATTCATTAAAAAAAGGATTGATAACATTTTGCAGCAAAATGTCATGCAAATAATGGTGTATTTTAAAACCTTTTCTTCTGAAATTCTTCCTCATATACTGCATAAGAGACTTCTATTAATCGCAATGCAGTCAGATAATGTGAAAATGCTATGAACAATGTTATTCATGGTGGACAAAGTTAAAATCTGCTATTCCTATTTTATCTGCATTACCATTTCTTTAACATTTTATGACTTTTTTAAATGGAATCCATTACAATTTACATGTCTTATTTGTTGAAAACTGAATGTGGCTTGGATGAACACTGGGTGACACTGAAATAACAAGTTCCCAAAGAGTGATCAAAGAGTTTAGCACAAGAATAATGCTTTAGTGACTCAACAACTACAGTTACACAGTGCTCAGCAAGACAAGAAAGAAAAGGCTCTTACCATGCTTGCCACCTTTGGTAAGTGGGACATGCATTGTTTGCACCACTTCCATGAACATTTTTCTGCATGAATTATTTTGTAAAATTGGAAACATGTATATTGGACTAATTAGCTCGATTGCATCCTATCAATGAGCACTGGTAAACACAAACATTTGTAACATATTACAGTATTGTCATTTTTAAACAGAAGGCAACTATGTTACATGTATTAGATAAAATCCTTGCCTGCTGAAGCAAATGAGTCCTGCATTTCATCAGGAACAAGACTTCCACATACTGAATTCCAAACTTATCAAATGTAGAGCCATAAGTAATAAAGACAAAAATAGGTAGTCTTGCCATTTGTTAGAAAAGGTCACTTCCAGAGATTTAATACTTTGCTTTCATGTGATGGAGACGATACTGTTTATCTAGACCTAGAAGAGGCAAAACGCTCCACACGTGCTGAACTGCTATAGCATTTTTTTCCAAAACAGAGCCATATGGATCCTTTACACATCAGGACAGAACAAACCCTTTGTACACATCAGGTATTTCCAAGCAAACAGGCCAAAGCCTCCTCGCCCAGGCCAGTTACTCGAGAAGCAGCACAGTTTTCCTCACTATCGCCACCATCCCTGGACAGCCGGGCAGGTAGACTTTTTGTATGCTTAATTTGCCATGTTCTCAACTTCTGTCTACATGCACCACATTTCTTGTAGCTTGCAGCTAGGTCTGTCCCTATACGCAATATTTCCATATTGGAAGGACTCAACCACAATGCATTTGCAGTATGGATTTTCTCTTGCCACGTTTTACCTAATTATACTGTGGAAGGAAAACGATGCAAGGATAGGCTCTGTTACCTGGAACAACCGCAAAGTAAACCACACCAAATACAGCCCAAACACAAACATCTCTTTTCCTCAAGCATCAAGAATGTATTTGAAAGAACGTCAAAGAGATGCCCCAAGAAAATTACTTCCCCTGCCTCTTTTCTCATCCCAAGCTCCTATTATTACTTTTTGATTGATTTTTCTTGGCTCTTACACATTCTCATGCTGATCTTCCTAGGTGGGCTCTATAAAACCTTCCCAGCCTTCTTTTATCCCTGTAGTATTTTTGCCAATAAATTATTCTGGTTTCATGAAAAGTTTCTTTTTTATTCCATAGCCATTTTCTCTTGATCCAAAATGAACTAATTTTTTTTTAATGCAACATTTGGTCTGCCAAATGCTTTAAAAATGTATTTCAACCTTCTTTGTTTATCTGAAAGCTTTTTCTTTCAAGAGAGCTAGGAATAATGCAGTTACCATAGTTTCCTTACCCATAACCAATAAAATGCAAGTGGGAAAGCAATAAAACAAGGACAAGACTACTCACAAAATTTGACTAAATGATTGGACCTTCACCTTATATTGCTCCTAGGACTACTGCTGAAAATACTCAAGACTAATCAATACTGAGATTTTGATCCATCAGTGAAGCTCAAGATAAGCCTGATTCCCAGCTATTTGAGATATTTCAATTAAAAAACTTAAGATGTCTGTATTTAAAATCTCCACCTTGGAGATTTAGTATTTCACTGTACTCTTTTGTTCCGGGAAGTGATTGCGTAGGAGAGCACTTTGCTAATGCTCAGTGAAGCTAAGTGATGGATTAATTACCCATAGGAACCAGTTGACACAGTAAACAACATACTGCTTGTTGTTACAATTTAGTCAGCCCCTGAATACGCATCTATGAAACAGGCCAAAAATAATCTTTCTTCTTCCAGTTGACTGGCCAACAAGGCCTAGGTATGCTTCAAAGACAATACAAATCACACCTGTTTTGGACACATCCATTTGCTTTCCTGATTAAAAGTTGTATGATGGAATTTTATTTAAATAAAATGAATTGTTAAGAAAAGAAAAAACTATTGGCTTCAATAATACATAACGATGAAAGAGAAAAACTCAGCATGCATGATGGATGTACAGACTCATTGCCAAGTTAAATATTTTTTTCCTCATTTTAAAGAGTTATAAAGATTTCCTTTAAAAAAATAACCTCAAAATATTTTACCTTTTCTTTTAAAAAAATAAAATAAAACAAAAAACAGTGGATGTTCTCTCTGATGAGCTACACCAAAAAGAATTGCCAGGGCAAGCACCCGAACGGGAGGATGGCAGAGTTCGCCTCCCGTGTGCTCCATACATGACAAAATTGACCTCTGCGTGGCCGGGGCCTCCTGCACAGCCACAGCTCCAGTCCCCGGTGCCCGTGGCAGAATGCGATTCAAGACCCGGAGCACCTACGTAAGCCTAATTCTCTTCCAGTGTAACACACCGAGGATAGGAAATTGAACAAAAGAAAAGTTTGATATAAGCTTGCCTAAGCCAGACCTCTCTCACCTGCATCTCGGAGCTAGATACTTTGGTGTTCTACTAAATTAATGTTTGTTTACCAGTGACGACAGCCAAAACAGCTTTTTTCTCTTTTCTTTTTCTTCTTTTTTTAAGAAAAGCTGTTATCCTCACTACACAGCTTTCTGTGCCTGTTTCAGACCCCAAAAGCACCATGCCTGTTTGCATCCAACGAACAGGCACAAAGCTTCCCAGTTCCAGTTAGAGCTGAGCCCCACAAAAGCATAATGCATCTTTTATCATTTCCTCCTCATCTTGTGAGGGTCATGTAAAGGTAACAGTACAGGGCAGAGAGAAAGAGGGTGCGTGTATATGCGTGTGTGAGAGATCGTTCATACGGCAAACATGCTCCGCTCTTCCAGTGAAAAGCTCATTAATTCACCCCAAGAAGAAAGCATTCTGCGTGTAACAGGATGCCACTTCTAATGCTTTAGACAAAGCCCTTGCATTTTTCCAGAAAAATCATCTTAAATCTTGTTAACATGTTGCTCATCACTTCAGTTAAATTAAGTAGTACATTTTTAACTGCTGGTCTCAAATTAATCAATTTAAGAACTATAAAAGAAGATAGCTCAAAGCATTGACTATAAAGACATATCTTTCACATCCCTAGAGTGGATTTACTAGGGAAAGAGGAAGGAGCCATCAGACCAAGCCCACATTCAACTACGCACCTTCGCACTTAGCAGTAAAACAGCACATAGATCGGTTTTTAACATCACATTCAGCACAGCACATTTCAAGTCTCCCACCAGCCCTGACCAGGCTGCTCGTTAGTAGCTCCGAACTTCCTCTCCAAACACACGTGCAAGAGAGGGGAGTTACCTGGAGGTTCAGGGCCCGTGGCTCCATGCCACACCACATCCCTGGCCCCCACGCTCAGGGCACCACTGCAGTGGAAGGCCCAGACCCTGCCATCACCCCGTCCTGACTGGCACCCACAGTAAATGACAGCTGAAGCCCCATCTGCTTTGCCATTAGCAATTCGGTCCTGGCCCTCTCTTATGTCTCTAACCAAGCAGCAGCACCCTTCCCCATCCTGCCCGTCAAAAACCAGCCAACGCAATACCTCATTGATGGCGAGCTGCTCTCCGCCTCCCCCAGGGTGGCCGTAGCGGTGGCTGGAGCTCCGGAAGTCCTCGTACAGGTCCTCCTCGCTTCCCACATCATCTGTGAGAGCCGTCTTATCCAGAGCCCCATCAGCGATCACTGCAACAACACAAACGCCACAGTCGGTACAGACTGCAAGGCCTCAGCAGAGGTGCAGCAACTGTGAGAGCTTGGTGGGGTGAGTGACTTGATAATATAGTTCAGAGGGGAAAAAAACGAGGAAACTATACAGGTGACTTCAGAAAACTACATAGGCAACATTTTTTCAGAGTTTTTTGTTTGCTCATCATTTGTTACCATAAATGATTGCATCTTTTTCTAGACAGGAAATTTTGATTCAAAAAAATTCAACAACTGCTGTGTTCCAAAGAAAAGATCAAGAAAGAACAGGAAAACAGACTCTGGCAAAAGGCACAGGGCAGGGACAACACAGACCTGATTTTGTTATAACATTGCCATGTTGACAGGAAACACGACAAGGTAACAAGTTCACGTCCACCAATTTAAACCCCGGGGATTATGATTTACCAAAATCCCATCAGACCAAGGAAGCTCTCAGCTTTTGGAAAAAACATTCGCCCACCTCTTTTTCCACACATTTAGTATATTATTTCATTTAAGAGCCCTTTCTGTTGCCTAAAAGGGTGTTTGCTACAGAGGTATCCATCCTTACCACGGGAGGGCCATTCTGCCCAGCACAGCACTGAATAAGCCGCAGATAATTGAGGCCTATCAGTCTGCAGCTAGAACAAGCACTAAAGTCTCAAGGCATAAGCACAAGCCTGAGGAAAATTAAAAGCAGCATTTATACTCCTTGCACAGAAGAAAATGGCACTTCATCTGCTTCATACGCAGGAAGCTTCTCCTAAGGTCTCCTCAAGGGATTAGCAAATATGCTTCTGTTGCATGTTGACCAATCATTCATTCTTCCCATGCTTTTATACGCTACTGAGCCTAAACTTTCTGTTCTCAAAATCTGTGAAAAATGTTAATGACTAAAGAAAACACTCACTGACATATTTATTGAGATTAGCAACTGCTAAGACAACAGTTTCCATGACAAAGAGGTGGGCTTCACAGAAGATAACTATGCATGAAATAAAACGAGCTAACACGATGCCGGGAACAGGAGCTGATGTAATTATTTGAGTTTAATGCACTCAATATTGCTGCAGCACTAAAACTGAATGAAGTGAAAATACAGATATCAGCACTTCTGGGGACATTCTCACTGTCAAAGTTACACGTGATGTCATATTCAAAATCCACAAAATCAAATGCAGAATAGGTGAAATAAAAGCTCTGAGCTTGATGTTGCACAGCATGGATGAGAAGAGCATTGGCCACAGCCTGGGGATACACGAACCCATTCCTCGTTTTATTCCTCAACACAAGTGCATCTTATGAGCCTAATCTTGCCAACGTACCAAGAAAAAGCGTGTAGGGGCTTTGTTAGGTTATTACCTAAAGCAAAGATCCCTAATGATGCAAAATGAAGTCCCATCAGAGCCCCATACAGCAAGACCTGCAGTGACAGTCCTTGTCAATGCTTTCCTTATACAATATTTTGTTATGGCTTCATCACTTGATTACTTTGAATAACAAGGTGATGTAAAATCTCACTGTAGCAGCTATTAGTACAATGCAGTTACTTGACATCAAAATCACTGGAGTATGAGCCAGTTTTGAATTAAATATCTGAATGTTTATGCTTTCAATTCAATAAATATGTGCAAGATGGCAAAGATGCACTGCCTATCTAAACCTGAAACTCCATTCAATACTAATGGCAGTTCAGGACATGAGGCGAACATGAGCTTATGATTAAAGCAGAATTTTCTGTGGACGCGTGTAACCGCCAGGCATTCAACACCAAGTGACATTTGACAAGAACTCAGCTATTCCCATAGCTTTGTCATGACACATCAGATCATTATAAAGAAGAAGTTCTCCACTGAATACATGCCAGTAGTATACGTTGTATAAAAAGCAGTTCTGAGGCTAAGGCCTAGAACGTTATATGTAAAACTCAAAAATAGCTGGTTTGCCACTGATATTATCATTTGATGCAGAGTTATCACGGTTTGCACAAAAATCCTTTTAAAGGAGCATTAAAACATCACTTTTTGTTCATACACAGTCTAAAAAACAACGGCCTGCTATTAATGAACAACTTTCGATGTATTAGTGTAACAACGAAAACAAATTAGAAATGATTTTCAAGAACATAAATGTTCTTTCAGCAGGGAGCAGGCAGCCACTTAATTGAAAACTTTCTTTGCATTCCTTTGATCTCGTTGTTTACCTTTATATTATGCACAGCTTCACTGCTTTGGCTTAGGCACCTTTTTCTGCTATTTTATTAAAGTAATTTTCAGCTTGAAAAATGTTCAGTGACATCTTTAAAGCTTTTGCCCCCCCCTCCATTTTTCTAGTTGTTCTCTAATCTGTGAGTAGATGAAAAAGCAAAAGCTCCAGGGAGATATTTATCTGTATTACTTAAAATGCTCTATACCTCTGCTAAGTGCCCTAAAAGCTGTGTTTGCTTTTACTAGAGACCTGTTTTTCTTCTCTGATCTTACCAAGCTCATCAATTTTTCTGCAGTCTCAAGAACTGCTACTGCATCTTGGATTAGTTTTCCCAGCTTAAAAAAATAAAACAAAAAAAACCCCACAAACACAAAAAAGCGCCATCATGGATATATTTCACCAAAAAAATGCAATTTGTAATAGCGTAGTTCTCAGATCTTGAGGAAAAATGGCCCAAGATAGCTTTCTTCCTTGTTTTCCCAAAACCACTAGTGTTCCAGGGAAAAGTAAAACTAAGGAAAGATAAGAATTTGCTCTGAAGCAGCTTACACGAGGGACATGATTACAAATAAATAAAACAGCAGGCTGAAACGGTGACCCAATGCACTAGAAAACCATCAAGGAAGTAGGAGAATGAAGGCTTTTAATGTAGGTAATGACTCAACGTGCACAGCACAAACCAGGTCAAGTAGAAGAGAAGCAAGCACAACACACAAAATCTTTTAAGACAAGATAGCAGAGATTGCTGAAACAGTAAATCAGCTGCTTTATCACTTCCCCAACTGCACAGTGCTAGCTGCACAGGCAACTATTAAGCTGCACAGCCAGCCAAGCTGGCCTGAATGTCCCCTGTTCCCCCTCCCCAACAAATGCTTGGTTCCATTTAACACCGAAATCCACTGATACGGTCACAGCTGGCCTTTCCACATCTCTCCAAAACCACTTATCTAACCTGTCCTTGGCAATCAGAGAGCAGCAAAGAACGACCTTCTGTCAAAAATAACACCAAGCCTCCAACTACATCCAATTAGCTTAAGCAGATTCCTCCATGTTTTATGTGGCTGTCCTGATAAACTCTGCTAAACATGACAACAAATCCCATGCACAGGAGCACGAGGCGGGGTAGCCGCCAACATTCAGTACTGCAGCCTTCTGTGCAGGCTCAACACTCCGCTCGCTATTGCGAGTCCAAGCCCAAGCCTGGGATTTACGTCACAAGAACACTAAAGCAAACGCCTAATTCTGACACTGCTTGTCGGGAAAGAGGGACGCACACACACCCCATATAGGCATCCAAATAGAGAACAAGGTGGCAAAAGCCTGACCTCACAAGGAAATATCTTAAGCATGTGGAGCAGCAAAAGCAATGCAATAAATTGCACAGAAAGAGCAATCGGCACAGAGGGGCTGCGCTCCACTACCTGGGCAGACAGCACTGAGACAGGTTACACTGGCAAACAGTCAAAAAACAAAAAAAAAAGGCAGAGTTCTGTAAAAATAAAGCTTGTTCAAAATGGTCCAGAGGAATCAGGAATATATGGCTCACTGCAGGCATATGAAGCCAGCAGCGGGCAGGGCCAGGGGACCTAGCCGGGCTCTGCCTGCGTCCCCACCTTGCTGAAGTGGGACACGCAAGGGTCGGCTCCAAGTGCTCCGAGATGTGCTGCTCCACACGGGTACAGAGCTCTCCACCTCACCAGCAAGCCGTCGGAGCAGTTATCTGTGTGAAACCAGGGCCTGGCACTGCGAAGCACTCTGGCCGCAGGCAGAGACAGGCATTTCCTAGAACGCTTCCAGTACGGACCGTGGCCGTACAGCTCATTGCTGCCGTCTGACTGCTGCCTGCCACCTGGGTCCTGCTTATGGGCAAGTCTGTCCAGCCCCTGCATGATTTGAAATGCCTCTTCCTCTCAAGAGCAACCACAGGGCAGCTGCCTGTATGCCAGGGTGTTTGCTCCTGTGAGCCACCACCAAGCCCACCTCACTCTGGAGAACACCGTCACTGGACCACACTGGGACAGCCTTGATCTAAATAACCAGCAGAAGCGTTGAGAGAATCACTGCATTCCTCATCTTACAGGTGGGCAACCAGAAGCAGCTGGGATTAGATCATCTACTGAAGGCTACAAAGTGCAAATGAAGAATGACTGTAGTCCCGATTCTTAACCACAGGTTACGTTGCTCACTATGTCTGTTCCTTTCCCCTCTCAAAGGAAAAACCTACTTTATACATGGAGTGCTAGGAATGAGTGAACATGAGTTGCTGGTGGTTGACAAAGTTGCACTACCACGAGAGCGTGTGTGCATGCATGCGTGCGTGACTGTGTATTTTTCCCCCACCCTCTCACTGCAGAAACACAGGATACATTTCTGCAAGAGTCTTCCCAGAGCAGCTGGGCGCTGCAGCCCAGACCACCCTCGTAACTGCCATCTCTCAAAGGTTTAGATCTCGGCTAGTGTAAACCACTGAAGTTCCCTGCTGGTGAGGGACGCTAGCCCTGTGCCTGGGTCAAAAGCCTGAGCAGTGACCTGTGACTAATGGAAAATGGGCCAAAAGCAGCTTTGCAGCTTCCCTGAAATTCTGAGCATCCATCTTCACTTGACATACAGACTACAGCTTTTTGGGGCAAGGCTGGGACAGAAATCAGTGCTGATTACATACTGTTTTGAAGGCCAAAAGCATCCACAATTTATTAGAAGCACATAAGAGTAATGACGACAAGAATATGACTTCTGTGTACTGGAAGTATATCTTTTTCAAGTGGGCTTTTTCCGTACCACATCCACACATTTAATTTGCCTCGATGTAGCATTTACATTTAAAATAATGCACTGAAATAACAGTAGGAGGCTGATTTACACTCACAGAGCAAATTAATTCAGAGCTAACAACCTCATTCCCTCTGCCTCACTGAGCAGAGATTGCTGTGGTTATGTGCAGCGCCCAGAGGAAAGCGCATCGCAGCTGGGGAGGGGACAGGCCAAGAGGCTAAACAAGAGGGATGTGCTGGGTAACGGGACCAAACCTAGGACATGGCCTGGGTAAGCGGCACCCCTACACCCTCCTCTTCCTCTGAACTGCTGTGCCTCGGTCTCCCTTAGAAATAGCTGCCACGGTGGTGCTGCAGCCCCCATCAGGTCTGCTCTGAATTATGTGCTTCATTTATCAGCAGCTTGATACACCGAGGTCCCTATGCAGCTGCCACAGTAAAACCCATCAGAGTGATGTCATCCCACTTCTGCTCCATCAGTGCCATTCCCCAGCTCTTTACGGTGCTGATGGACCCTCTCACACCACTCGGCTTATGGCTGTGGGCCGGTTTAACAGGAAGAGGGAATTTGGGGGGTGGGGGGGAGGGGGAGGGGTGGGGATTGAAGACATGGGAAGAACCACCGGTTAATGTTAGCTTCACGAGGCAAAACCCAAGAACGTGAGCCTGCAAGCAAAGCCTCTCAGAGTCGAGATCTCTGTGAGGACATTTCTGAGCAGGTAATAAAACTGTGTTCAGTGAATCTTTGAGGAAGAAAAGAACAGAGCACAGGGAGGAAAGGTAGAAAATATTTAAGTGCAGAAAACAAGCTTATTCTTCCCTTCCTCTCCCCTCCCATAATTTTAAAGACAAATTAAGAAGGGAAAGAATTCAACATATCAAAATGAAATAAGCATTTCCGTATACCACCACCAATGGAACTGCTGTTGTGAATGAGAGCAGTTAGCTGAAGCACAGACCTAATCCACACTTGAAAACAAAAATGCAGTTCCTCAATGAAAAGCAGAGCGCGATCCTCTGCGGGTCTGCTGGGTGCATCACCAAGGGTAACATTCATCAGCAATAATGTACCGAGCCACCCACTCAGGTTTCAAGAGTTTTTAAATCCCAATTAGAATCTAAATGACTCGCAGGGAGGCTCCAGGGAGTCCTCGGCTCTCTCGGGTAGCGGACACAACTGTGGGGAAGAGACGCGGGGGTTATGAACGGCTCTGCAGCGCTGACGCCCAGATCACCACTTGCCCAGTTCAGTTTTCAGTTTTGCCCCTGTAGACGTGTGTCAAGGACAGCTGCCCCCAGTCCCTCCCCTGTTTGTTGATTTTTATTACAAGTGGGAAAGGAGAAGGGGAGTGGTTTAACCAGATTTGAAGAGTGGAAATGATGGGGAAAACAGGAAATAACATTAACGTTCTTTCTTCAATCCAAAGCCTGGTCATCTGCTGGAAAGCACCTCTGTTGTCCTGCATACAAACTAACTCACTGGCCACGTTCCAGTCCCAGCTACTGACTGGTAAAGAAGCAGGCATGTCCTCCTCCTCCTCAAAGTATTTGTTGTTTATTTGCTCAAGTCTGATTATTCATCCATACCCACCTGTTTGCTCTCATTTTTCAGATGGCAGTCTTTGGAAATGCTATTTACGTCTGGACTGCGTTGTACACAGTGGGGCTAATTCTAATTTTGGCCTTTAAGCCCTACCACAATCTAAACACGAAATCAGTCGTATCAATCAAAACTAGCAGACAAATCTCCTCCTTCCAGGGCCCGGGCATTATGCTGTATGGCATCCTCAGCAGGACGCACAGCCTGGAATATCTGACATGTCATTTAGCCTCCCATCAACAGGTCTTATTCATGGGGGTAGCTACTATTTAAATGAGTGGCCTGGAAAAAAAATAAAGTAGACAAAACTATTCATCCTGATTTTTCAAAGGTTCCTCTGTGGAAGGCTAAAATGTCCATGTGTCTTGTTTCTAACGGGTAACAAATACAAATATTGACACTCCAAATTCATATTGAATTTTTAACTGTTTACTTAACTCTGCCTTAAAGTAAAATCAAAACCAGACCAAGCTCCTCTCCCTTGGCAAGGGGAGAAGTTGCCCCCCCAAACACTGACAGGCTGCCAGCTGTGGAGCAATATATTTGACACTGTCCAGCAGAGAACGGTCGGAGTCAACTCACGTCAGCAGGAGCCTCACATGAGTTTTCAGTTTCATCTGCAAAGATGAAAATGCCACGTCCATGTCTAACCATCCATTCTTACCAAAACAGTAACAACAACTGAGGAAATTAAAGCATAGGAGCCAGGAAATTAGGACAATACTTATTTACAGTGGACAACACCTACTTCAGCAAACATAAGAAGTAAAAGCAACATCAAAGAGTGTTAGTGCAGCTGACAAGCCTGATAAACACGAATTTGAAAGGCCTTCGCAAATAAGATTTTGGATGTTTTATTTATCTATCTGTAGGAAAGCATCTGGTCCAGCTTTTCAAAACCTTAACAGGCACATCCCATAGGTGGGAAGATCAGCAGCCCAGCAAAATGAGACACGCCATTTCCTTGAAGATCATTCCCGCAGCCTCCCCTATGTGATCGCAACACGTGCCACTACTTTGGTGCACCGTTACATGTAGCATCATTCCTACAGATCACTTTTGGGCTTCTCTCCTCTTCTGCTTGCATGAATGTAGGAAACTTGTCTGTGGGAACTTACAAAGGAGCCGCACCACCTTAACTAATACGAGTCTTATTGCTCTGCCATTACTTAATTTGAGTTCATCCAAACCAAAGCACTGGTTCAGAATGAAGTGGTCAAACTCTTTGTGGGCTCTATTTTTTTTTCTTCTGGAAAAGAATCAAAAAAAGCCTCAAACAATTTGGGCATAACCAGTGCTTCTATTCATCACCAGTCATTAAATGGAGACTTTAAATAGCAAGCGTCCCCCATGCCCTCGCAGGAAGTGTTCGTCATCCCACCTCTGCCGCTACTCTCCAGGGATTTATTGGAGCTTTCTTAATGCAGGTGCTGTTATCTCCCAAACCTCACACAGCCCCTGTCAGTTTAAGTTATACTGATCCAGCTGTGCTGTTTGCTTCACCTCTAAAACAACTTCCTAAGAGCACGTGCAGGAGTGTTAGAAACCCAAACTATCCTACGTTCTCATATTGATTTCTTGCACCCGTTACTTTATTAAACAAAGAAGAGAACGCAAACGTGCTGTAGGAAACTCCAGCTGATTTATATTTCCAGAGTTCCTGTGCTTTCATTACATCTTTACATCCAAGTACATCCTCAGAAGACTGAGGGCTTGGAAGCCAAGTCCTTGCCAAAGATTTTGTTAACTGAAGAAAGCTGTATGCTTTTGGTAAGTCACAGGTGGAAACAAGAAAATTTCACTATACATTAAGCCTTACATACTAGCCTGGAAAAGACCCCTGTAAAGAATGGTTAGGATGATTTTTATGAAAAATTCTCACTAGGAAGTAAAACAATTTGTGTCACAGTCACCAGTAAGCTTTCAAATATCGCATCCACTCATGACAACTTCCTTACACTATTTCTGTGATTGTCAGAATTGTAGCGCGCACACACATGCGCACACACACACACAAAAGGACACTAGTTTGGTTTTGCTTTTTCCCCCCAGAATGATAAATAATGGACTAACCCATGTTATAAACTGAATGCTAAGGAATGAAGAGCTGTCATGCTAACAGTTTAAAATGCTTGAAAATGCAGCTACGTTTGGTTGAGACAAAACTATTTAACACTGGAGCCTAAAATTAGGCCCCTAAGCCTGTAGTTAACCAACTGATAGGATGAATAACAGAGATGCTCTGGGTGCATACCACTTCCAGCAAGTCAGCACAAAGAACCACTGCTGGGCACCTCTGAAAAGCAAGCTGTTTATATAAATGTCTGAAGATGGATTTAGGAGGCTAACTTTGGATGCTTAAATTTGAAAAATGTGACCTTTGTTTTTTCCCAGAATTCTGCATAATGCTATAAATCTAGTCTTTATCTTTGTGAAGCTATCCAGGCTGACAAGTAGCTTATATCAATGACCTTGTACCACAGAAGTAATTAAAAATGAATGCCACGAGAAGACTCCCAATTGCTCCTGCGTATTTATCAAGTATGAGTCTCAAGGGGCAGCAAAATTGTTGCATTGACATTCCTTTGAACGACCAGTCTTTATGTAACGGCAACAGACCTGCTGGTCTCCTTCCGGGGCAACAATCTTCTCATTAAAAAAAAACAATACTGATCAAACTGCTTTACCTTTAGGAAATGTCTCTGTCCCTGTTTATATTTTAATCTCAGTTGTAAGAAAATCCCCAAGATCAAGCTAGCAAACATTTCTGCAGAGAAATCAGGAAATCAAGAACTAATGTAATTTAACTATAATTGCCCATGATGGCAAAGGGATCCCATTTTTTGTTAGTGCGCATGCTTTGATCCCACACCACCACATGAACAACGGAGGCCAAAACAGGTTCCGAATACGTTGGGATGATCCTTCTTTGGTGTCACACACAACAGATTTGGGACAGCAGCTCTGAAGGAGCTAGGAGAGGTGTTGCATGTGGCCAAGGGTAACTCAGTCTTTACACACCGAGTGGACAGAGGCACAAGGGCGTGTCCATGGGAAGATCACTGCAGAACAGGAGGGTCTCACATCAGCTGAGTTTAGAGGGGCCTCACAGACAGATACAAGGTGGAAATTTCAAACTCACTCAGTTATTGGCTATTTATACTTCCAGGAGAGCAAAGCTGGCTGCCATAAGCCAAGACCAACTGATTTTAATATCCAGTACTGATGTGTCATCTGTGTTGAAGACCAGCCCTGCAGAGAGACAGGAGCAGCAGTGCAGAGCATCGAGGCAATCCGGATGAGAGGGCAGGGCAGCCCCTCGCCCTCTTCCTGTGCCTGGCCAGGGGCTTCAGACCAGCTCCAGCACAGGCCCCTGCTGCTCAGCCCTCACTGCCCCTTCTCTCCAGGCCTCCAGACCCTCCTTGCAGTGATAAACATGCAAGGAAAAGACTCTGCACTGAAATAAATCCAAAGTGCACACGGACAGCAGTATTCTTATGAAATATTTAAGAACTCAAGAATGGCCTCAACATCCTTATACATTTGCTACTGTTCACACTAGAGTAGGAACAGAGTCCCCCACCATAAAGAATTTGCTCCCTGAGAATCCTAAGATGCAGAATATGATATATAATTGTAGATCAAATTAAAAGAATTAGGCTTGAGCTGCTGAACTTTTTGATTGATACATCTCAATAGATTTTGAAGAATCGTGAAAGAAACAGACTTCACATTCAATAACTTTCCGTTTCCCAGTAAACGGGTGTGAGAAGGTACCTTATTAAGAATGTTTTCACGACATTCAGCTCCCGGTCTGAATTATATCTGAACATGTCAGATGCAATCTCACCCTACAGTAAGAAAACTCTTCCAAGGAAAATATTACTCCTCATGGAATACATAAAGTATTACATTCAAAACCGTTATTAATCATCTCTTTAAAGGGAGAAAGCATTCTGGCAAGGTCACATTGGTCAAGGTGCCTCTAATAGTTAAATTCATTATTTAGGATGTTTACTGCAGGCTCAACAAGGAAATAAGAATAGCAAAATTGGTAAGTTCAGCATTTTGGCAAAATCATGAGCCTGAGATGCTAAGTGTGCATTTTGAACTATGAATTCAAAATGACACATTGCCACTGACAGATCATTAGACACAGCAATGCAGAATGCTTTGGAAGCTTTGGAGACCGATTTAAAAGCAAACCCTCCTCCCCAGCTGGAGATGGTAAAATTATGTGGCAAAAGCATATTAACAGCAGCAAAGTAATCTCAATACTAAGTAATCAAAGATTGTTGCTGATCAGCAATGATCAAACTGAACAAGGTCTCTTAAAAAAAGCGGAAGATGAAGCCTTTTCAGAATTCACATCATCTAAAGGAAGCCTATTCTTCTTTTGACTCATACACGTAACACACAAATGCAGCTCTGCCTAAATGCCAGAAATGGAATATGTTTCTAAAGAGAGATGGCTGAAGCAGTCAAAATAATCTTTAAGTTTGAAATTAATGGTGTAACTTTGAAAAAATAAAAAGATACTAAAACAAGGCTAGTGCCTTCCAGAGCAACCCTGTTCATGTATTCTAGTACACAGCATTGGCCAACCAACCTGCAGCTCTTCATCAATTGTTCAAACTTATGAAACAAATATAATAACCCTTTCACTTGAAGGCAAAGATGACAAATTAGACCTTTCCTGTGATTAGCCAAAAAGTCACACATTTAATTCCACAGAGGGGATGAGGGGAATGGACCCAACCCTCACACCACCTAGTTTTCAAAAGGTGCTCATTTTGCAAAATATACCTTTATCCTCAAATATGCTGAAAGATGTGCTGTGATTCACTAGTTACACAACCATGCGGTCCTTCAGTTTCCAAATTCACTGTTTCTCAGAACTAAAGCAAATAGCGAGGGAATTCTTCCAGTAACATGTTGCCAATTTAGAAGCAAAATTCAAATTAGCCTTATTTTCCAAAGGTCTTGTACCTTGTGTGTGCTCATTCAGGAAGATAAAAGCAAGTGTTCAGTTTCTCCCTTCCCTGACCATTTAAACAAGATGACTTCTGTTCCTTTGCAGCATGTTTTTTGCATTTTTAACATAGATCAAGTTGAGATGACAAAACTATGAAGGTAAAAGTTTACATTAGGCCCATCACTTAGCTCAGCCCCTACAGAGAACTGAAACATACCCTTTTAGCAGCAATTATTCGGTGTGTGCATATGTGAAAACTAAACACAACCAGTTAAAAACAGTGCATTGCTTAATTAAAAGGTTGCAGCAATACAGGATTCACCCATCCTTTGCTTGGAGTCTTACTCTGGTAACTACTGAGACAATGTAGAACATGCCTCAAAATCACTGAGCCATACACTCTACGTTAAAATCAAATACAGCATGTAAGCAATGATGACTTGAAAAGAAAGTGGTTTCAACTTCTTCCCCAGTATGAGAAACTCCATCTTGGATCTTACAGATTTTAGTACCTTATCCGCTGTAAATGTACCCAAAGTTGGGAGAGATGCTCTAATAAAAAGAGCAGCATTTGGCCAAGAGAAGAGAATCCAGAAATAAGTCAAGGAAGATCAGATTTACTTATCTTGAACCCGGAAGAGAGAGAAGACAGCACCAGTGTCCCTCTAAAGCATCCTGCGTGCAAGTGCTGATGGCCATACCCTTCCAGGCATTCCTGCGCAGGCGGCCAGCAGAAGCAGAGGCATGGCTGGAAATACTACGCCCTAGGCCTGTTCTTACAGCTTTGTCTTGGAAGTCTGTTGCTGCCGGCCATGCTGAATTTAAGACCATTTGGTCTGAATGTCAATACTATTATATTATAGTGTCACCCATACTTCATGTCCCCTTGAGGAAGCTTTTCATGTACCCTGAGAGCAAACTACATACAATATACCGTATTCCCACTACCTCCTGCTAGAGGAGGTGGTTTGGTGAAGCTGTCACAGCAGCAGTCAGGAAGCGATTTACAAGGGTAGTAACTTCACTCAACTTAAACCCTACTATTGATACTAAATATTGCCACTTGTCAATAGATAACACTTTTTACATGAAGTATGAACTACATTTATAGCTCTGGAGAGCACATACAAATCTTAGAATAATTAATGTTGGGGTCTAGAGTTCACGGTCCTAATTTCACATTAGAGACCACCAGCTAAGCAATGTGAAGTAGATTCAGCTTTGTTTACACATGAAAGTTGTACTGTTTTTGAATAAACCAAGATAATTAAATCCTCAGCAAACAAGTGTAGATACCACTCTACAGGTACCTGTACACATACGCGAGCAGAACTTATCGCTGTGCAGCAAACCGTAGCCATGCTATGGGCTTTTCAGTGTCCTTAGTGCTAAAAACCAGAACTGCACACCAAACAAAACACTGCACAGGCCAAACCTTTGAAACATGTTGTAGTCCTGACCTCAGTCCGAGACAGGACAAAAACATAAGGACACACTCCTCTCACGTAGGCTACCCAGGAGGAGGAGAGGAAAAAGAAGAAAAAAACCCCCAACCAGCTGCCATTTAGCTGGCTGTTTCAGAAAGGAAGAGGTTCATGAAGGCTGTAGGTGTCCAAATGGGAAAAATGGTTCTGCAAGAAGTCCTACGTGGGACTAGCAGAGAAAGAACTGAACAAGTGCAGGAAGGGCCCTACCTTCTTCCTGCCCCACCAAGCTCCACAGTGCATGTCAACTTTTTTCCCCCACATGTCAAAGATATCAAGAGCTAAGCACATCCCCCCCGTATGCTGAGTATATCCAAACTGGGGTAATTCCTGTCTGGAAGTGTTTGTTGCTACTTTTACAGGTGATATTTACACATTCACTGCCCATTTTTTCTTGGCTGGAAAGAAATTCACATCAGTTTTTAAGCTTCCCACTCCCATTTCTTTTATATTTCCTTTTTCTAAGCTGCTTCTTGACGCTACATCTCAGAAGTGAAACAGGGTACAGTGTTAATAGAATGGAGAAAGAAAAAACCAACAACAGATCTTCAGCTGAAATATTGATGCACATGTCACTGAAGCCAGCAGAGCCACTGTGCTTTACACCCTCCGAGCACCTGCAGCTCAAGGTGTCGCCAGACAGGGCGGATGCAGTCCTGATACAGGCACATTTCTGGTTAAAGTAGAAGGAAAGCTTTAAGCAGTTGTGGCAAATTCAGTGTTTGAAACTCAGCTAATGGCAGAAACAAGCAAAGAACATTCTTCCAATTTTCCATTCCTTACTAGTTTTATGTATAAAAAGAGATCAATAAAAATTAAAGGCTTCATTTCCACATAACATAAAGCAAGATCTTGACTCAACTGCCTAAGCATTGATATTTGAAAATCTTCTTGGATCTGTGAGGCAGACTAGCAGATGGGACTAGCAGATACGCCACAGGACCTTGGAGAAACCCATGCCCTTCTTCAGCAGTAGCGAGATGTTACAGGCCATCTCTGATGGTACTAGACATTTTTGTTTAGGCTACAGAATCCAGCCATAGAAGTGCAGCTTTACTTTCACACATCACAGTTTGCTCCTTTGAGCAAGACAACGGAACGTCTCCCAGCTCAGCTCCTCAGCGCTGGAACTCTTCATACCTTTTTTCCATTCAAACGAAGTTCTAAGAAGCGGCGGGGGGAGAACCAGCATTTACAAATAAGTGATTTTTCCCAAAGAGAGAAATCTGCCACACAGCACAACATGGTTGAGGTATAGTAAAAATTTTTATGCAATGAAAGGATTACTTGTAAGTATCTGTGTATTTTAAGTTGGCTGATGACATAGCCTGGAACAAGTGTAAACACAAAATCTGTTTGAATTATCTTTCTGTGAAGTCAAGCTGCTGGCTTATTTTCATATTCAATGTGAATGTTTGAGTGCAGTAGCATCTTCCTCTAAGTTAGGGCATGCCTGTTGATATCAGTCAACAGCCTAGTCCTGTAAATATAAATAATTATTTTTTTATTTTCAACTTTGGTGATATTCCCCTGCATCAGAAGCCCAGATGCATGATTCCTGAGTGACAGACTATGCAATCCAGGATTATTAAATCAAAGGACAACACTGAAGTATCAGTAAAGGAAAGAGTCCCCAAGGAGATTACTGTCAAAAGAAATAAATTCCTCTCTCCAACAGGAAAAATAACCGCCTAAAACGAATTCCCAGAAGGTTTCCATCCAGCCTAGAAAGCCATCTATCTGTGCTTTGACAGTGACCCATGCTCTCAGCACCTAAAACATTTGTTTTATTGGACAACAAGTACAGTGTGGATGAAGAGGGACCTGCCTCATGATTCAGAGACCGATGGGGGGAAAAATACAGCAGGGCTAGCCACATATTGCACACTGCACTGCTGCACACAGCAAGGCAGGTCTGACGTGGCTCTCTAGCATTCACTTAACTTCCCCAGATTTGCCCCAGGAGAGACCATGGTGGATACCGGTCTACTGCTTCTCAGTTTCTGCAAAATCCAGAGCTCAGAGACAACGCGAGAGCACTGCTGCTACGTTCTAAGGGAGCTCTGGTGATTAAACAGCCAGCGAGGCATGTAGGACATACTGGAGATCATGGAAGTTTATTGTGCTGTAAAATTCACGAAAAAATTTAGGATGCATCGTAAGTATACAAGGGCATGTGGGTGCCGCAGTGACAGATACTCCATGCACATACATTTGGGTATTTATCATACTGCATTCAAAGCATACAGCTAAATTGCCGCACAAAAAATCAGCCTGACTTTGGGGGTGATACCGCAGTGCAGCACCTCCCTGATAGCCTAGAAAAGGCAAAATGATTAACAGATCTCAGCCCTTACACTTGCTGGAGGTAGCTAGTACTGCTAGCAACTAGTCGTGTACAGGGCAGTGGCATACAAATGCAAAGAGGAGACTCTTTAGGCCATTCAGCTATGCACTCTCTGCTAACAAACTAGCCCAAAGTGAACTGGCAAATCATTATAAATGATCTTTCTGTTCACGTCAATCAACTGTGGCGAACCTCCACTCTCCCAGTCTTTCTCCCAGTTCTGCTGTGCTTGGAACAAAACCCAAGGAAGGGGAAAGCGGGACACGTCACCCTGCTGCCACCTCCCCACGTGCTCCTGCCTCACGTATCATTTTGTGCAGAGCTCTAAACCGCACCGCCTTAGACAGCGGCTCCTTCACAGAGGCTGTTGTGCAGCAGAATTTGATTCATTATACATGAGGTACATAAATCTCTTTACAACCCTGTTTCCTCGTACTTTGATTGATTACATTTCTGTCTGCCTCCTTCCTTTCAGACACAAATGCAAAGGAGAGGCTCTAAAAACGGGATTTTCTTCTCTCGAGCCCCTTTCTGAACTCAGCAGGTGCAGCTCTACTGAAGGCAGGAAACTCCACCATCTCTAGACTATATTCCCGGCGTCTGCTTATCTTCCTGCTGAAAACCTAGCGGATGTCACCAAAGTGCATCAGAACGTGAACAATCCCTTGCCTCTGATAGCCCTTTGCTGTAAATACAGCCTGTGCGCGTTTGAACTGGAAATTGTTGTTCTGGCAAATAATTGCTCCGTACATAGCACTGTCTCCAGTCAATTACAGCACACATTTTCTGAGCTGTATGAGTTCTCCTTACTAACCTCACAGTAACCTTAAAAGTTTGAGCTTATTCTTTTCACCAAACTGCACAGATGCCCAGTTGCATAATCTCAAAAATGTCAACAGCAAAGCAATCAAAGCCAGCCCAATTGTGCTCGGTGCTTGTCTTGGTCTCAATACAGCATGGCATTTCCAGTCTGATAAAGGTTAAAAATCTCAGTGGTGAAAGAAAAATGCTCTCTATGTATACGTAGCTCTTTCAGTAGTGAAGAGGTTGAAACTAGATGGGAGGGACCAAAAAAAAGGAGAGAGAAATTCACAACCAAGCAAGGTATTAGCAGAGAGATTATGAGAAATAGTCTGACACTGCTGCTCCCCCAAACACATACACCCACCGTAATTACTCCCACTCCAAAACCACACATCTTGCCTCATCTGACGTTAGCCTCTCCTGAGTATGGATGAGGATAAAGATAGGTGAACGTGACGATGTAGGCTCGATATGGGAATTTTCTACTTGTATCCCTTGTTTGTTCATCACGTTTGGCAGCAGCTGGGATCAAAAGTGCAAGTTATCGTTTAGGCAGTGGGCTTGAGTACCGACAGCTGAAATCCAGGAACATCTGGCACTCAAATAGTATGTTCCTATATCATTACAGTTGCAGTGACTCCACCACTGGATCTATAACTTCACTTTTTGACCAACTCCACTTTAAACCAGCCTCTTAGGAGGCAGAGAGGCTTGTTATCAGGATGTTAATCTTTTGGGCAATGGATTCTGAGACAGGTAACAAAGTTTAGGGGTTGACAGAGAAATCATTAGTTTTCTTTTCAGTTCCAAACTGTAACAGCTGCAGAACTGGCTTGGAAATTGTGAGGAGAAGGCTTCTGAGCTCCCCGGTGACAATGCTGCAGCGTGGCTGCGTACAACGTACTTGTGATTCTCCTGGCCCTAGCTACTGCTAGAACATGGGAAAGGCCGGACAGTGGAATCAGTCAGTCCGGAGTGAAAGCCGAGTTTGGGCTACGTGAGGAAGGCTTCTTGACTTTATTATTATTTTCCTATCCCTTTCCTGCAATAGAAATAGTGAGAAGCCCATCTCACCACAATCGATGCTACTTCCTCACCTGACTGTCCATCTTGTTCCTTAAAATAATCACAACTAAATCTCCTTATTAAAAATAAATGGAAATACAACTGCAGAAAGAAGAGAAACTTACTGTGGATTTTCTACACTTTTATCTAGTTCAGCCTCTTTCAGTAGCTTTGTAGGCACAAAACCCCCACATCGTCAGCACCCCTGACAGCTGGAATTAGTTACCTGCAAGTAAGGGTCTAGGGAAGAACAAAGTTCTCACATTAAAATTCTTGACATTTCCCCAATACAGAAGACAGCAAACCCCAAAGTTATACATGGTGCAAAGAGAATCAAAAGACGACACCACACCCAAGCCCCTGTAAAAGGAGTTAGCCTAAGAGCAGAACGCATGCAGAACTGCTCAGCCAACTCAGATGACCACCTTTTTTCACTAGAAAGCAAACAGCAGCAACTTAGAACACTAGCAAGTAGAGGGAAGGAAGGGTGCAAGCTGCACTAGTTCTTGAGATCTATCCAAAAAGGATCCTCATCTGTTTTTCTGATTATGTTATACATTAACCTCAGTAACTGAAGCTCTATCATTGCCACAGTCATGTAAACTCTCGCTTTGCCTGATGGGATGTGGAAAGAGTTGAATAAAGCCAAGCACGTTGCTGAATAAAAGGGCAGGCAGACAGGGAGTCCTGAGCATCACTGTGTTATTTTATTCCAAAAATCACTAAAATTACATGGTTTTCCTTTTCTACTCTAAGACATTTCTACAAACAAAAGTCTTTTCTGCTTTTAAGGAAAGAACTTTAAAATTTGTACTCAGCCTACACTCGTTTCCATCCATGACCCTCTCTAACACCCTCATAATTCAAGTTCTTTGTCCTCTGCTAGGGGAAGGATTCATCTCCCCCACATACTGGCAGGGTAGAATATTTTCTGAATACATCATCAGTGCAGTGCAACTACAAGATAAACCTATCAGGGTATCCCACTCATTTTTCTACTGCAGTTATTAAATTTCTTAAGGGGGAAAAAAACCCTAAAACTACACATGCTATATGATATCTGAACTCAGGCAGTTCTAAAATTCTTCCTAATCCACCTGTTTTCCTCCTAGGATCAATGGCTAAACACCACAGGAAGAGAGGATCTTTGATCAAATTAACATTCAATTTATTCTTGTATCATGGCTGGGTGATGCCAGACAGAAGATACTTTGCTTGTTTTCCTGCCCTCGCTCCAGAAGGGCAGCACTTCCCCCAGCCCCATCGCTACAATTAGTGTGCAGTAGCGGCAACAGCTTTCTCCTTGCTGTCACTCAACCCAATATAACCACTATCCACCTCCATCGTAGTGAGAGCAGAGAAAGTGATCTGGGCCTCAGAAACAACATATGAGGCCAGATAAATCTGTGCCAAAAACAATTTGAAATAACCCAAGAACTGGGACAAGCATCTTCAGTCTCTGACTAATGGATGGCGCTTATCCAGTGGTAAGTAACCAGTGAACTTTGGCTTGAGAGAACAACTTGTAAACTGTATTCCCAGGCCCCACAGACAGCTTACAGTGGTTCTAATTACAAGGGTGGTGAGAGCCTGCTCTCTTGGTCCAGAGTTTGATTTACATTTACTTCAATCCTTCCCCAGTTATAACCCTGCTGTAAGATGACCAACTCTGCAGCTGCCTGCAGGGACATAGAGATAATGCTCAACAACATAGAAATGGCCCTAGAGATCACAGGAACTCTGGAACCCTCACTGTCAGTGGATTGAAGAAAATAATAATTTTTTTTTTTAAAGCAATTGTTGACCCGTGCTAGAGAGCGAATGGGGTCAGGAAGGTAAGAAAATGCAGAACCAGCACTGTGCTGTTGGAAGACTGTCAGGGCACAAGACAACTCACCAAAATTGCCTGTACGGTTCACTGCTCAGCAGTGCCCTACTGCCGAAAACTTTCCCTGATAACATTTGGAATCTGGAGTCTGTCTCCCATGCAGGAACTGATGATGTCAGTAAGAAGGCTAAATGCTATCACATCTAAACAAGTTATGAGTGATATTTTTTGTTCGTTTTTGAACAGAACTGAGATCTCCCAGAGAAAAGTTCTGCAAGACTGCACACTGAGCCTTCAGAAACCCCAAACTCTGTCCAGTCCTCCCTCCCTACATCATTCAGTTGTTTTGAATTAGCTATAGGGCCATCCACACATCCTACTGGGCTCTAAAATATTCCCAACTCAAATGTCTATGGAACACGTCACTGGAAGTGGAAAGGGGGGAGAAGGATGTGAAGTCATCTTTATCCTTTACAATTACAAAAAGTGCTTCTAAATACATAACAAATAGCAGGAGACACCTTGAAACTGTATCTGTGTTCTAACTACGTAGAAAGGATTTAATCAGACTTTCTGTAAAAGAAAGAATTTTGGAATGCCACCAAAGCTATTTACTATACAATAATAAAAACAGAAAGATCAATCAAGACAATTACTTAAATTGCACCTCAAAGCATAGAGGGTTGTCCAGTGTATATCCTGACCCTGCCCACAGAAGACAGGACTGGAAGGGACCTCACAAAGTCCTTTTGCCCATCTGTCTGTGCCAAAGCTGAAATCAACTATCACAGCAGCTTCTGAGAAAGGCTTACCCAGCCTGCTCTTCAAGACCTTCACTGCCTGGGACCTCACAGTCTCTGGAGGCAATCTTTTTCTAGTGCTTTGCCTAGTGTCCAACCTGAATCACCCTTGCTACAGACTTTTTGTCCTCCACTGTGGATACGAGGACCAAATTATTCCCTTCACCTTTGCAACAGCTTTTTGTATCTTTGAAGATTCATGTCTTCCCTCATTCTCCTTTAGTGCACTCCCTTAAGCTGTCCAGCCTTTCCCTGTACAACATGCTCCCCAGATCACTCTTGCTACTTTCCTCTGATCCTCTCCAATTGGTCCCACAGCCTGCTTAACTGTGGTGCCCAGAGGCATGCACTGCATCCTTTATACAATTACACATACACTGTAACCTGTGGGCTGACAGGTGAAATGTGTTTCACATTTAAAACCAAGCATGTTTCAATAATAAGGTTATGAGTTCAACTCAGCTTTATCTTAAATTATAGAAAAGATTGCTTTACAGCATTTTAGACTGGACTGGTCAGAAAGGATACAGTCTTCAAGAAGTTACTAAACAAATTTACTTAAATTGAGGGCACCAGGCTTCTGGGCACCAGTAGGCATGGCTCTCTTTATGAAAGCTCAGCTCTATTCCCTGGGAGAGGTGCCAGACACAGTCACACACCTGCTCTATAAACCCAGAGCCAAGTGTTCTACACAATCATGCTCTATAATTGGGAAGTCTTCCTACTCACTGTGCCTCACTTGATTTGCATTGAAAACACAGAGCATAGCCTCTAGTACCCGCTTTGGCCTGAATTTGCAAGCATTTCTTCCAAGAGCTCTGCTGAACCTGGATCTCCCTTATTTTCTTTTATTTATTGCAGCTCAGGCAGCTCCTGGAAAGGGGCCTGTCAGTTCTTGTTGTGCTTAGCTCAATGGCCTTCAGGAGACACTTGCTGCTAAGCATTTTGTTTATCAAAGAACTGAACCTCTTGGCGAGTCAGCACAAAGCAAGGTCCCTATCTTGCAAAGAGTCACACAGCTTGACGACCTGCTCTTCCTAATCCCAAAGGGCACCCAGAGTGTTCTCTTCCCTCCCTTTCAACCCAGTTAGCTCGACTATAAATGTGATTGTACTGATAAACATCCACAGCAAGGTATCATTTGCCCAAACTAATTAACTGCTGCCACCAAACCAGCACATAATATTTTCACTAGCAAAGCACAGCCCATGCTATGTGACGTTTTGCTTTTAATTGCAGTTGGTCAAAGTTCCCTCTCTAGTTAAAACATGGGCCCTGTCGAATATCCACTTAGAAGCACTAGCGCACCAGGTTAAGAAGCTGCAACTTGACTCCTGCTACAGCAGTGGCTGAGGTCAGGACCAGCAGCCCAAGCAGTCAGCAGGCCTTAGCTGCGCTCAGCCCAAGGGCTTGCTGCACACCGTGACTCCCCCAGCCCCCGGAAGGAAGAGGACCTGGGAAACAGTGGATTAGGACAATCCGATGCAGCGCAGCAGAATGAAGAACTCATCGGAGGCACAGCACGGAGGGAGGAATGCTTAGGGCAGGGATTCATGCTGAGTGCAGTACTCCCCTGCTGCCTTTTCCGCAGCTGAGGGGGACACGGAGCAGTTCAGCCAGAGTGAACAGAAGAAATCTCTCATAACCTGTAGCTCGCACTGGATTTTGGAAGATTTTGACCAGCTAGGTTTGTGCTGAGCGATATTCAATTATGCAGTTAATAGCAGTGCAGCTGCACTGCTGTCTTGCTCTAATTAGCTTGTGGCTGCTAACAAGCTGATTGTCTTGAGAACAGCAGTTCGCAGCTGCAGCATGACTTCTAGCCCTTCTGCACTTCTGCTCCAAGCACCATTAAAGAAATTGCTCTGGCTGAGTTGCAGCTTGCACTTTACTCTTCCTAAATCTGTCTGCTGACTTTGCTCTGATGTAGCAACAAGCCTATGTGCCAACATTGAGACTGGAGAACCCAAGGACCAGAAGCCACTCTTCAATACAAGTCGCTTAAAAAATGTAATTATCAGCACTGGTTATTTCAGGAGCAGCTAAGAGTTCAATTAGGCTCTCACCAAAGTTTTACTGCATCAATTTCTGCTCTCCTCAATCCCAGTAGAGGCAGGGCACCAGGGCAGGGAACACAGTAGCTTTTTGGGCTGAATCACACCTACTACGTTATGGCCACCAGAGAAGTGAGGCTATGCCGGCATCAGGAATGGAGCTCTTAATTAAAGGTAGTGTCTCAGTTTACAGCATGTGCATCAGGAAGCACAAGGTAAATGGTTTCCAAAGATTTTAAAGTTTTAATTAAAAACTCTAAGGAGCAATACCCAAGTTAGCCCACAATGACCTAGCTCTAGAAGGACCGTAGATACATCAGTTCACTGTTTCAGCCAGGTAAATTAGCCAGGCTGTTAATCACCATCTCTGGTACAACTTGCACTGCCACAGCAGCATGGCTACCGAGATCTAAAGTACACAGACATATCTGATCGTGCAAAACTACCTCAGAAACCTTTAACAGCGTTATGCTTTGACAGGTGGAGGCTAACATGCAAGCTTATCCACAGACCTTTCCAGGAAAAAAGTAAAATAAAAAGTATTCTGACTTCCATTTAAAGTTCTGGTAAAACAGGGCACACAAGAAACTAAAGATTTAGTGTCAAAGGCCAAACTGTGAATCCTTTCCTGACTACAGTTGTGTAGACCACTGACATGTCACTAGCGGACAGTGGCTCAGCAGTCTGAGTACGCGGACCCCAGTTCATACGGTGTCTGCAGCACAGCTTGAGCAGGATCCATGGCCTGCCTCCCAGCCCCAGGCACTGGAAACTTGACATCAAGTGTCCAGTTATCTTTTGGCCTACGTCTGGAACTAGAGAATACAGCTTTACTCTCATTTTCAGTATAGCTTTGTAGTCGCGCACACTGGGGAGGAAGCCTGGGTTGTGAGCCTGGAGGATGGGGTAGTTTACACTTTTCTGACCTTGTTTAAGCAAGCGCTGCTTTGAAAGCACTCGGAGTTAGTACCGGCAAAGGGCACTCAAGCTTCAGACTAATTTTCAAAGTAATTGAGAAAACCATTCCTCTGCTTGCTCAGATGATTTAAGCCATGACTACAGTCTTGTCTCTCCACTAAAGGCTATGTGGAAGAGAGCAAGACAAGTGACCAGCAGCACGAGAACTGAGACACTTCCTGGAATTGTTGTGTTTTAATGCAAATGCATAAAATCCAGGCAGAGCAGAGCTTTTTGCAATATAATCCCAAAGCTGCTTACAGAGCTTACAAATCAAAATTATAGCTGTGCTTGTTTGGTTACCCTGAATGCACAATAACCTCTCAGATGCCAGTGCCACAGAGTGCGAGTTTGCCTTGACATGTGAAATGCTTTAAAGGATACAGAGAGATGTTGTCATTAAAACAAAGCCCCACAAAAATCACATCTCAGTCGCTGTCTATAATCTGCTCTTGGAAACTGTGTGGCTACCCATTTGTTCCAATTACTTTTTTCAGTGTGAGGTGCTCAGTACGAGTTTATTCCAAACCCCACTGTAACAGGAGCTTTTCTGCAATGCTTTGAACAGCTCCTGGTGTTACTAGAGTGCAAAGAGACTTGAAAACAGATCACGATCCCATTCTGCTAGGCATTTTAAGGAGATACAGACGAACTGTTAGGTGGGAGTGCAAAAGGAGACAAACCATGATAGGAGGCTGAAGGTTGGAAATGGAGGCAAAGCAATTTGCCCATAACAGTGTTGAAACTGAAGCAAGATCTCCTAATTCTCACTTCTGCAAGTTTTGCTGCACCACTAACTCATGTATGTTGTCACCTGCAATCAAACTGCTTATAGACAGCAATATATATTAAATTCTGCCATGACTAGACCCCAACCAAGTAAAATAGCTCCAGGAGCTCTTCTGTTGGGAGAAAGACTCACAATATCATGCCTTTGTAAACAGGCCTGAAAGCTGACTTGTTTTTGTAATCATCTTATACAGTGGCCATCAACCATGACAGCACCCTTGCAGATTATAATGTCCTCAGACATGCAGATAGCAAAGACTTGCCTAAGGCTACTCTTCTACTGCTTGTCAAAATATTAATAAAAATAACTAAGCAAGGGCTTGACTTTATTGCTATCGATTAAAAGAAAAGGCGGCTTTATAAGAAGTCTGGCCAGAAGGATTACATTTTTATTGATCTGATTGTTGTCTCATCAAGTCAGCAGCAGGACTCATGTGCGGGTTATACAGTTCAACTGTTCAGAGAAAGCTTGCTTTCCTAAGGCAGTTTTGCCTCTGAGGTCTGCTTTTACAGCCTCTACTGGAATGACACTCTGGAATGGCAGGACTCTACTGCTACTGCAATACAGTATCTGCAATTTATTAAAATTTGCCATTTTGGCTGCACTTTCTCAAGCTCCAGAAGGAAGTCCAGATGGGAGAATGGCCCAGTGTTGCTCGCCTGAAAGAAAAAGTGCAAAGCCCTTGAACTTCAGCTTTGAAAGAAGGAAGCAAAGGCTGCGGCTTGCAGCTTTTAGCAGTCCTTCCATTGCTGTGCGTACCTTGCTTTCTCATAAGGTAGAAGCAAAAGTCCAGAGTGCCTGCCTCTTCCACTACACACACAGAAAATAGGTCTGACACCAGAGCTAGCAAGCTGGGTCACATACGCAGTAGTGATTACAATGGAGAAACAAAGAGCAGGGAAAAAGACAATTCCCAGGATCAACTGGTGAGATGCCAGCACCACACATCCGTGCTTCAAAACACCTGCAGAATCAGCTCTTTGCAACTCAGCCTACACATTCTCCTTTCAACCCACATTCATACCAGGGTATTCCTCCGACTTTGCTTGGAAATACGATCACCTTGCCAACAGTCATGTTCAGGATATGCCTCACAAGCTTCGTAATGCATGCAAGCATGCTGCTTCGCTAGCAGCAGGCCAGGATGTTATTGTTCTCACGGACTCATGCTGGGAAGAACACACACGCACACCCCCACCCCACCAAACCTAGAAAAACTTCTTTTAAGAATCTCATACTTCCCAGCTGCCAAATACCTCCATCCTAGACACCTTTGCTTGTTCATCGCAGATGCTGAACGTGCGCCAGGCTTTCACAAATCGCAACACGGCACTCTGTGGACTGCTGGCGGTATGCTCAGCTACATCTTGCCTGTGTTGGAACTCAAAATGCTTTCAACGCACCTGGGTTTAAGCTGTTCCCATTCCCCGTTATTTAGACTGCTTTGTATGAACCAGAAAAACAAAACAGAGCAAAGAAATTAATTCCAAAGAAGCCTTTTCTAGCCTTACTGCAGATGACTGCATCAAGAGACTCAAAACATTTGTTTCGAGAAACAGAATCAGAAAAGTGTGACATTTTACTTTAAAGATTTCATTATCATCATTCAAAAGAAGTATTTTCAAGCAGTTTGAACCTATAACTTTTCTTTGGGGGGGGGGGGGAATTCTTACAGAATCTGATTATAAAGCTGCCTTGCTCTAGATGTGCAAAGATCCAGGCTCATAACGGAAAATCCCAAGAACATTTAGCAGAAGATTCTTCCTGTAGCTATCCTTGCTATAAAAAGCTTAAACCTTATACCTGTAATGGATATGTATCTTCATCACAGACATGAATTTATTAAGAGGCACCACCTTGTCTTTACTACTTAAAGGATGAGTGCTTCACCTATAAACCAAGGGTCCACAAAAGAGCCTTAAGAACAGAGATAAGTAAGGCCCTCAGTCGGGAGCTTTCTGCCAACTGCCCTCCGAAGTAAAGATGATTCTCAGCCTGAGCTTTCTATTTTGCTGATGCTGCGTCCAGTTTCTGTAGCCCAGCTGTAAAGACATTCCTCAGAGTGGCATGGGGATAAGAATAAAGAGACATGTCTCCTTTAAAGCATACATACAATAAAAAAATCCAAAGCAAAGGAGCTCAAACACCATTACATTTAAAGAGCCTATAATATTTATGTCAGTGGTAATGCCATGTTATCTTAGCAGATTTAAAAGAACTCCTTTAAATTTCAGCTAAATGTGAAATATGGCTAAAAGCTAAAGTTGATTAGTAAACTGCAAGTCATAGTTTGTGTCTCATCCAGAAAGAAATCTGCCCAGAGAGCCTATCAGTTATCCTGTAACCCAGCTGGTATAGCATATGAATGTAAGTATATCAGCCACTGAGTGGCACAGCCTCCTATTCCTGCTAAGGTGGCTTTCTTGCTTAAACCATACTATATTAATGAATCATATTCTCTTTATCAAATCTAAGCAGGAATTATATCCAGGCTTCCAAGGAAATCACCTAAACATGATGACTGGCACAAGTCAAAGACTGTAAACCTCGAGTGAGAATTGCTCCTTTTGAATCAACACTGCAGACGAAGCCAGTTCCATGCTGACCTCGCCCCAAGGAAACCAGAGGCACTTTAGGAAGGCTGGAATTCAGTTCTCCCCCTGCACAGCTTAAGCTAACACACAGTCCCCTCCATCATTAAATCTGCTCAGCCTCCGTAAACATAACAAATCTCAAGGAATGCAAAGAATTAGGCAGAGCCATTAACACGGGGCCTAGAAGGTCCAAATCTTCAATTTGCCATTAGCTATAACTGTCAGAAAAGCACGCAAGGTAGAGCTGCCAGACACTATAACCCAGACAGCTTATTTGTTCACAGTGCTTCTGGAGGAAATCTGCCCTTATTATGCAAATGCAATAGTAAGAGTTTCTTCAGCGCAGAAGGACCACTAAGTGATGGCAGTGTAAATTATTGCTTCATTGTCGAAGTGATGCCTACAAATCCTGGGCCTCTTCTGCTTAGAAACACCTGGCTTGGGAGTTACCTGAGGATTCTCCTTGCTACCTGATCACAAAAGGTAACAGAGAAAGGAAAACTCCTGTGCAGAGGGCTTCTATTTAAGAAGTACATACCCTGTGGGGAAAAATCCCATGGGTCAGTAGGAGCTGAGGTTCTTTTCAACCGCTGGCATACAATTCCTGAAGCATAAAAGTATCCTTGTTTGAGGAAGTAACTTTTATTGCCAAGCCCCAGTTCTGCTGGCACAGAGAAGGTCCCCGGGGACAGGCAGAGCAATAGGGGCCTCTCAGAAGAGAGAGGCCTACATAACTCAGGCGGGTGTGTGTGTGTGTGCGTGTGCATGGGGAGCTATTTAACTGCAAGGACAACCCTGGTACAAGGACAAATGTGTACAAACTTGCCATAATGAAATTTTGTCTGGGAAGTCATTTAGGTTGCAGAAGCTTTATAACTCTCAGCACAGCAAGACCCTGAAATGGCCTTCCAAACAGCACAGGTGGGGCACAGCAATCCAGTTGATTTAGAGACACAGGTGGAAAGGAAGTTATGGAGGTCTCACACAACAGAATTGCCTGCAGTAGAAGGGAACTATTCACAGCCAAGCCTACAAGTTAGTGACTCAGTGAGACCCTGATGGTTCTACATTTTCTTTTTAAATAAACTAAAGATGACCAATTAAGGATCAATCACCACTGAAAAAACATCAGTGGTGGTCAATAATTCCTGTGAAGTAGCATCTGAATACTAGCTTTTCCTAAAGTTTGGAGGAATAACGAAGCATCCAAGTCTGACACCTGTGCCTCACACTACTGCCCGTAAGGGGACTGGCTCCGGTCTGCACGTGACATAAGATAGTTCCACACAGCCCTCGGGATGCTACCGCCACGTGCACAGGGGAACTGCAGGGGAGCCAAGTGCACAGGCAGAAGAGTCCAAGAACGCTACCAAGTGTTCAGGGCTCAGCTGTACCCTGGGTTACCTTTCTGACTACGTGCAAGACATCCAAATCCCTGCCCTAGCACCCTCAAAGAAGCAGCACCAAAAATCTCTTATCATTAAAGCAACTGGACAGCATATAGAAAAGATTCATGAAACTGTAAGGGAATTTTGATACTTTAATATGCCAGAGTATGGCTCTGGCTTCTTTAAAATCAGTATTTTTAACTACTTTGCACATACTGCTAACTCAATAAAATGTTACAATTGCGTAAGTCTTGTAAGGAAACGTACTTTAGAATTTAATAGAGATGAAAGAAATAAGATCCTACTGTAATTTTATTTCTCTAGACTAAATTGAATTCATCAAAATCCCTTTCTACGATCTCTTCACCCATCCAACAACAAGTTATAGGAAGGGATATAACTCTTGCTTGTATAGCTCTATCCTTTAAAATGCCTCAGGGTGCAATATTTCTGGCTGACTGGGGGCTGTAAGACTGGAATCTTTATCATCTATTCATGCAAGTTTGTTAGGCACTGCCAGGACTATAAAATTTGTTCAAGATGGTTCTGCTGCAACCATTTCCTGCTGTGATTCAAATCAAGCAGCTCTTTCTTGCTTCCTTCAGAAGACACTGACCAGTTCCACTCTTCTTCCACCTTGTAAAAGACGCAGGCAGGAGGGGAAAGAGCTCCAGTCTTCTGTTCATCTCTCTCAATCCTTTTCCCATTGTCTTCTCCCTCCTACTAGGCTTTACCAGTCTTCCCCAAAGAGTACTGGTTGAGGACCTTTTTTTTTTTTTTTCCTTGTAGGTAGTTTTTGGCTATGACTCCTAGCTGAAGAAGATCAGAGCCTCCTCCAGTGACTAGGGAAGCAAGCTGAGAAAGAGACTTTTCTGAACTACAGAACAGGCACGGCTTGCTTGCCATCTCTTCAAACTCTGGGTGGGAGGCGCTGGCAAACACAAGCGTGCTTGGGCTGCGGCAGGACTCCCACTTGTAGGCTAAAGCAATGCTCTGCAGGCCTAAAAACAATGAAGTTTAATTATTGGAGCTGTGCGATTGAAACAAGGATGGGAGTTTGAGAGTATGACTGATAAGCAGCTAGATAACAGATGAATGAACAGACCGTCTGTAGTCTGTCAAAGGGCTAACCAAGGTCTGTATTAAAAATGCCCAACATTTTATGTGCAGGCTGAAAAGTGTCCAAATATGGTATTCAAAAGTACACAACACAAACAGGACACAGTTACAGCTAATGCCTGGAGCGTCACATATATATGACGTAACCAGTTCAGAAGTGCACAGCAGAAGGTGATAGCTTATAGGAAGAAATACAAAGAAACGGTAGATGAGGAACTGACAACATAGATGCATATATAATAGAAAGCCAAAGCTTAGATTTAGGCTGCTGCACAATGCATCATTTCGCTAAGAGCACACAGTGTTATGCTTCTATCTGCCATGCTGGCTTGAATAAGAAACATGTATTATGTTGAGCTCTGGAGCGGCATAGGGCTAAATAAGCCAGGATCCCCAGACCTGAGAGCAACCAACTGCAGCCAGTACCAGCACCAGCCAGAGATGTCACTCTGCCATTCCAACAACGGAAGTGAGCAAGACCACCAGACACCCAAAGAAGCAACCACCATAGGTTTAATGTCTGTAGTTTAATGGCACCTTTCTCCCCCACACTGCTGTCAAAGTAGTAGTCAATGAGACTACAGAATTATGAAAAAAAAAATCTTGATTTCTAATCAGAATTTCCCTTGTTGCAACTGAACTCACGAACTTATACCAGTCCTGTTGGGAGAGACAGATGAAGACATCTTCTTTCTACTGCATCAATAGGTACTTCATTATGTGAACATGATGAACAGCCCAGCCCTGGTGCCAGGGCAAGAATCTCTCTGAGCAGCTTTAGGTCACACCTGCAAAGGAGTTTCTTGCTTTTCTTCCTGTCTCAGGGTAGTCATTACCTATTCGCAAGAACCATACTGCTATGCTTATGAATGGTCTTGTGATGTGGAACAAGGCTGTTGAGAAGATACTCACAATATTCACTTCCTATGCATGAGAAGTTTGGAGTAAAGGGGTTTAGGGGGCTAGAATCCTTTCTGCAGAACAGGGCATCCATGACAGCTTCTTGATAAAGACTGGACTGGAAACACTGACCTATTTTTCAACAGAGCTGAAACTTCCCTATTTTAGTAAGGGTGAGCATCAACTGAATTCTCTACAAGAGACAATATAAGACAGAACAAAATCTTGCCTGAAAAAGACTTGAAACCTGCTTGAAAAGAACATCGCTAGGCCTTTCTTCTGTTAGGTATGTTACAACCCTGATTAGTCAGTCTTTCTTTGCAGGGACTTTTTTTTTTTTTTGTCTCAAATTTGCAGTAAAGTTCACCTCTTTTTAGGCTGCAAATTTAAATGTGTTAAACTACAAACTGTATGTTGAATTTTCTTCAGCTGCCTTGTTCTTTATTTGCATGTGCATTGTGTGCACAACACTGGCTAACCTTGTGATCTCAGCATAATAAACTCACTAAGGGTACGCATTTTTCTAAATGCAACAACACAGTCTTCTTGTGCTAAATCTTTTTAAGACCTTTTTGTTTAACAGAAGATTTTAATTCACGATATTTTTAGTTCACGCTACATCTAGTTTCAATAGCATACTGTAGGCTTTTCCACATCACAGGACATCTCCCGACAGAAATACACAAATCAAAACGTTGAGACCAAAACTTTTTATACTATAAAGAATTCCAGTGTTTAATCAGCTGTTTATAACAATCTCACTTGTGTATTTCGGTCTGGCAAGGAAAGATACCAATAGGTGTCTCAAAAGCTGAAAAACCAACAAAAAACCCCAACAACAGTGTTTTCCCTAATTAAAAGAAATATATTACAAGGGAACTCAAATAAGATATCTGGGACTGAAGAGACTGACTTAAATTTATGCTGAATTTTTAACAGAATCCAGCATACGTGCTCCTAGTACAGCAATGGTGAACATGATGCAGACGTAAGGGTGAATACTAATGACAAGAGGGTAGGCCACAAATAGCTGAGAATCCTTTCATACTAATCACATTCAAAATCCCTCTGATCTCCTTTAAATTGTGATTTTGACTAAGAGGTTACATGCATACAGCTCCCCTGGTTATTCTTCAGCTGTAAAACTCTCCCCATAAAGCTTGCTAGATGGATCTCAAAGGTCCTGGAGGAATACACTTCAAATCGAAACAAGGGAACATGAAAAGTCAAGGTTTTTTTTTCTGGTAGCAAAGATTACTATCTCAGCGATAACACATCAGCTGGCTCTGTAGTTAAAATGGTGAATGCGGAGGCAGACTTTAGTCAATACCTGAAGAGCACAGGCGGCAAGCGATGCAACGCTGTTGCACCTCCCCTTTGACAGGGCTTGGAAGGCACCACTAAGGTAGGAAACTAGAGTTAGCTCATGGCTTACTATGGCATTTCATTTGTTTTCTCACTTCTTCAAATCAGTTTTCCACTGGTACTCTGCACAAGAAGGGTGTATCAGCCACATACCACAGATAAAGAAAGCCTTACGCTATTCGTCCTTTCAACAAAATTGACATATCTCTTCTGAGTCAACCAAACGCTTTCATACAACGTACAGACTGAAAAGGCCAGGATACAAGCCATAGCCCCCTACACATCAGCCAGCCATTAGTAGCTCACTTCACACAGATGACACAAAGCTGCACATCTGCCACTATCTTCTCATCCAGCACCCTTTTGTCATCAGGAGTCCTGACTCCAAAGCAAAATTACAGAAGGAAACTCCACCTCCATCCTCATGTTACTTTGGCTAATATCAGAAAACAAATCAGATGATACAGGGATGTAAACCATCACCTCTCCAGTGAGGTTAGAGAACTCACGCAGGGTCTGGCGAGAGTTTGAGAGGCACCCAGGGTGCAAGCAAAGTTCACAAGAGAGAAGTATCAGAGCTCAGCACATTTACAGAACTGGGATAGCATTTACAATAATAGAAATGCTTCTACTAGTAACTTCTTGTCCTTGCCTTCAGTTTCCACACTACAGCCAACAATACCTTCAGGACAGAACTGAATCACAGAGTTGACTGATTAAAAGCCCCCAAACCAAGTCAAAAAGGCACTGGCAGGCTGAACTCTCGCCTTGAAAAAGGATGTTATAAACAATTCTAAAATTAAAAGAAAAGACGCTGAAGATTCACTGTAACAGACAGGTAGTCAAATGAAGCGTGGCAGGTCATCCCTAGAGGAAGGGAAACTGGCAGCCTGGCTGGCTTTGCTTCATAACGTCCCCAGGATATATGACTATCTCAGCACAGAATAGAAAAAGGTATGATACTTGTCTCTTATCACTGCAGCCCAATTTAATTAGCAGTCTGCTAAAGAGCTAAGTTTTATAATTAATAGTGATGCAAGGAGGCCAACAGCACAACAGAAAAGAATTCTAGGCATTTTCCAGAACGGGCTGACTAATCCACTTTTGGGACCATTTTAATGAGCATTTCCAATTAACATTTTTGGCTCCCATTCAGTTTCCAAAAATATGGGAGGCAGCAAGAAAAATACTTGGTATTCACTTCTGCCTGCTGGCCAGCATGGTCCTTCAGTTTGTTTGCCAACCTGCTATCAGACTAAGTATTTTATTTGCACAAAATGTTCATGCCAATTACAGATGAACTAGTAAATTGTTCCCTCTGGGCATCTCAGATATCTAGGGGAAATAAATCTGGTTCACAAATGATTCCCAGTGTTGAAAATTCATCTCCCCAGTAGCCATTGCATTGGTATCAGCTTACAGGAGATGCTCTGTAGGGTACTATCCTATTCTTGCCAAAATCGATTGATTTCGGATTGGATCCATAATTCAGAAAGCAAAGGTATGACAGTATCAAAACAGTAAACCAAGGTCTGACTAATTCATATGGTGTAAAAGTTCTTGATTAGTCAGGAAGAAATGCAATCTAGCTGCCCAATGCTAGACCACATCTAGTTTCTCTTTTCAGATGAAGAATTTCAGGATGAAGTATCTGTGACTTGTTAGATGTATGAAGCCTGAATTTAGCAGAGTCTGGCACAGAGGTTTTCTTCACATTATGATTTGTCTCTCTTCATTACTGCCTGCTAACGCCTCAAAAAGAGAGACTCCTCTTCCATCTTGTTTTAAAAGTTCAAATAGATACAGTGAAAAAGCTCTCAACAGTCCCAATACTCACAGCTGTTTTCACGAAGCAAGACTTTCCACCGTCTTGTAGGGTTTCAAATTGTCTGTGTTTTAATGCTTTTTTGAAGGACTGCTGAAAAGTTTTCAGACTTATGTCAGGAGGCTTGCTAGTTCCCCCAAAATAAACCAATCAGCTCAGAGGCATTGTGAAACAGAAGAGGGATACTGTTTTTCCCCCACTACCCCTGCGTTCTGCTGTTCTATAGTCCTTGAATGTGATTCCGGATTGTATTCTGCCGGAGTAGCGCACAGAAATGTATTGAAGCCAGAATAAACAATGATGCAGAACTACTTCACATTGCTAGATATTCCTACACGTGCATCACCTGGTAAAGGAGATCGGCCTGGACTAGCAATTCACACTCGAAGTGGAAAAAGTTTCCCCAATTAATGGTGCTGCGGACAAAGGTGTAGGAGAACAGCCAAAAGGATACTTACTTGAAGAAGTTTAAACCAACTTTTAACGTCAAAGGTAACCCAAAATTGTATTTGTGTACTAAGCTCAACATAGCAGGACTACAGAATCATGGCCAATATGTGGGAATGAGCTAGTGACGTTGGTCTATTCTCCAGTTGAAAGAAGGTGTTGGTTTTGACTTCAAGCCCTTACCACCTTTTAGCCTGTATAGATAACAGGGCATTTCACATTCTCATCCTCAGACTTACTAAAGTACCGTAGTGCGTCAGATACTAATTTTGGAAAAGTCGACTTCTCTGAAGCAGAGCAGAGACGACAGTGCTAACAATGTCACAAGCAGCCATTTGCATAAGCATGACTTTTCTAACACTGCTGCAGAATGGAAAAGCTCTTCTTTTCTAGGAAAACAAGACAAAAAGCCATTCTGGCTCAAGTGTCTCCTTCTGAGCAGTTCCCCTTAGACTTCCCTTTTCTGCAGTACTAATTGGCATGCTCAGCCTAAAGGTTTGTCCCAAAGGGAAGCTCATACTCTACAAATTCCTGTAGCATCTGACGGGCAAACCAGGGATGTGCAGTCAGCTTCTGGAACCACATTATTACTGATGTGTGCAGGATAAACCCTTGATATACTGGCTTAGTCCAACTCTGCTGGGGATGCAGAGAAAGAAATAGATATACATACTTTACTAAGAGGAGCACTAAATCCACCTGTTCAGAATCCAGCCTCCAACTGGAAGTCTTCCTAGTGTTTCTGACAACTCTGAGCAAAGGTGCTTATACCACGAGAATGAAGACTTTGCTGAAAGATGGGTAAAGGACCCGAGCTTGGTTTTGCAGAACAGGCCCTCTGGAAAACTGTCTGCACTACTTCAATAGTCACTAAAAAATCCAGTACTAGAAGCTCACAAATATCTGTACCGGCCTGCAAGTCATTCTCCAGCAATCTCTCTTCCAAGACAAACTGGAGTGATTTTAGCCCTAGTGTTTTTAAGAACTCTGTTACAGCTAAAAGTCAGCACTGGTTTGAACGGCCCATGACAGCCACTCCATTTTATTTACCGCTGACAATCCATTGCGTGCATCAGGTTCTCCCTCTGTGTAGCAAGGAGGATTTGCAGGGAAGAACATTGTCCTTGCTCCACCAGAGGCTATGATGTTAACAGCCAACACTTGATGAAGTGGTATGTCTGTGAAATTGGTTTAAATTATTCCAGCTTAAAAAAAATTCCCAATGAATAACAGCCTAATGCAATTTGACTAGATCTGCAGTGTCAGAAGCATACATTACTTCTGACTGAAAACCGTGACAGTGCTCACAGGCAGGGGACAGGAGCTATAAAAACATGCATCATTTTAACAGACTTTTGGTAAATCAAAGTCAGTGATGTCACTTGACCAAAAAACAAAAAAGGCTTCAGTCTCTAAGACAGAAGCAAGTCATTAGAAAACAATATAAAGAGTCTAAAAAAATCTTTTTTTTTTTAAATCAAGAAATAAGTTTATATTTAAGGAAATAAAACCCTTGAACCACGTTACCACTGAATTTCCCAGTTTGTCTTGTCTTTTTGCTCAAAAGAAGGACACAAGCATCATGTAACAGGATGTCTATGCATCTTTCTGGACTGCTCTGTGAAACAGAGCTGTCATCTCTGCATTTTATAGCACTTGGCAGGAAATCCACATTCCTTGCGCATCGCAGACTTCCCCTAAGGCCACCAAGAATCTTGGATGTGGACAGCATAGGGTTAGGTCCTCCAATTATAAACCCAGATGTACTCACGCTTTCTGTGGATGACAGACGCAGCTCCCACAGTAGGCACGCATACTAAACATGTATAACATATGATAACAGTTTTGCATACCTACAGTGTCAGGGGACCCTCACTGTTTAAATAAGATTTTTGACCCATTTTTTCCCCATGAAATCATGACCTACATTCCATGTATAATTTCAACAGAGTGATAAAAATACCTCAATCACCTTGATATAAATCTTTTTGAGGTCTAATTCCATCCCTTACAGTGTCACCTCATCTGGTAAATCCAAAAGAAAACATGTTAAGCAGCAACATAAGTTTATAGTGTACTTGCTGACGACCTTGGGCAGAGGGAACGAAGGTTGCCTAGGTTTAGGAATGCAGTATTGAACTCAGGATCTAAGAATGACAAAAATTCACGGTATTTAACTAACACCAGTGAGTACTTTCCTTATTTTCTTAGTTTCCCCAAACGCGCTTCTGTCGAGAAACTCTCTAGAACAAGAAGCTGCCATTCAGAATAGGATGAAAAAAATTCTGGCTGTAGATTGTGACTGTAGGTTGCAAAGATAAAAGAAGCCCAAGGCATAAGTTCTAAAAAATATAATAAATTAATGAAGAGGTAAACTATCATTTCAGGGAAAATATTATTTTCAAAGGCTGCCCCCAGATTTAATAACACTATTAAATAACATGCTTAGTAAGCAAAGACTGATCAGATATGTATTTTTCTTCAGTACATCTGAAATATGCCAGTGAATTGGTCTTAGCAAATGAGTTCAAACATGATCAACTAACTAACTTTCCATGCTAAAAATAAAGGAAGAAAAAAGAAAAAAGTTGTATTGATGGCACAAAGCCACATAATTAAGCATTTGTAGAATTCTCAGAAAATAAGATACGGCTGTAAATACCACATTTTTCCTCGTTCCTGTTCTTTGTTTCACACACACACACAGACATAGTGGAGAAGGGGTCACAACACGGCTCTATCATCTTCCTCTTCCCTCTCATCATTCAAAGAGATTAGGTATGACTCTTGAAGGCTTCAGGAATTGGTTAGTGCTGGAACTGGAATGAGAATCTGGCTCACAATGGTTGGCTGTTTTCTCTTTCGGAAACACATATTCTAGCAGGTTTACAGATATTAGAAAAAAAAAAAAAGCCAGAAAATGAGCCATTTTGCAGCTACACTATATAGAGAAAGGACAAATAAACACCTGTTGGAAATTGTTCGAGACCCTGCGGATCCTAATTCTACCTCAGTAGTAGTACTCTAGCTGGGTAATAACAGCACCAGAAAACTGAGAATATCCTGCTGCATTCTACCTATATTACTTGGAATATGGGAAATGATTCTGGTAGTTTCAGACCATTCACAGGTATACCTCATCTTTTCTTCCTGCTCCAGCGACCCTGAGATCAGTTTGAAATGCACCCTCTTACTCTGAAGTTCCCCAGAAGACTTTTTCCCAGCACTAATCCAGAAATAGCAAATAGTTTCTAGGTGGCCAGAGAATGAACGGGGCACGCGAAGAGAACTGTGGGAATTTAAGACAGAGCTTGTCTCTGGCTATTAGACAGTGAAAGAAGCTGAGAAGCCAAAAAGAGGTCAGCTAAAAAAAGAGGTATTCCTCACTCTATTGTACAAACTGAATTTATTCATGTAGAAAAATCTCTGGGAAAAAAAAAAAACTTTATTAGCAGGGCTGCTGCTATTGCCTACACCCAGCTCCTCTGGGTACAAACTCTGAATACTGGGAATTTCATTCTGCTTCACAATAAAAACCCTTGAATAGTCTGTGCCACTGAATAATCTGTTCTCCTTCAGCAAGCACACATCCTATAAAGTACTTCATTCTCTTGCTCTTTTTTAAAAAGAATAGTCATGCCTTCCTCTTTCATCAGATTTCTTTTTTTCCTCTTTCAGGAATCAAAACCTAATTACCTGAAAAGGAAAAGGAGTGTATCTGGATGAAAAGAAAAAAGATGAGACATGAGCGAAACAAAGCCAACAAGCTTCTTCCTAGCTGTGGACACAGAAAAGGAACACAGAATGTCGAGAAGTAAAAGGCATTCATTCATGTTCCTGCTGTGATCACTTCATTTCAAGGTTAGCAAGGGCATATCCCCAAATAGTACCTTTAGCTCTAACGGGAAGTAAGCACTTGAGAAACATGAGAAGGCTAGCAAGCTCTCTAAAGTTTTCATCATCTGTTTGTAGAGCAGGTGGAACAAAGACAGAGGCCCTCTGAGCTATCTACAGCAGCTCACAGTGCTTTGGTCCTGCTCAGGAAGGAACTTCTCAGGATGAATTGATAAGCCCATGTCTATTCCAGAGCCTGACAGCAAGAAACATCTATTTGTGGTTACGATGATGTGGACACTTGCTACCGAGGATATGGCTGAAATGGTGAGCATGCTTTGCATAGCATGGCTAAATAAGGTTTTTAAATCCACCTGAAAAGCTGACCCAACTGAGTTCTTCCATAAACACTACCTGACCTAACTCTCTGTCCTACAGTATGGTTGCTCTTCCTGAGAGGAAGGGCTGCACCTTTACATCCAGATCATTTAAAGCCTTGAGATGTATTTTTAAATTAAGAGTGGAAGAATGATTTCAAAGTAGGAATCATTCTTACTGAATGGTCAAGTGAGCATGTTTGATCAGACCTATCTATTTTAATTAAGAGATAATATTCTCCTTTCTTGTCAATCTTATAGCGCTAGCACACCCATGAGAAGGCGATATGTTGCTGATCCATGCTTATTAAAGCCTGAGAAACCCACTATCTACAAATCGATGATCACATTTCAAGTCCTTATGGGAGCGCCAGACTTTAGCACTATCTATCTTAATTTTGGTCGGGTTTCTGTAAATTTGGGTCACTGGACATGTTACAGTGCTCTGACATGCCAGAATTTTTACAGATACATTCTTCAATTGCAAAAGCCAATCAACGAAGACAGTATACTAACCTAAAATCAACTATAGCAGTTCCTTATCCTTCAAGGCAACTGTTACAGTCAGGAATAAAAAACAAATGACTGGTCACTGACCCAAGTTAGAGAGACATTGTCCTCTGTCCTGAAACAGGGCGCTACAGGGCGCCTGAGGCATACAGATAGAGACTATCATGTAAAATACAAACAGCAAAATCTTGTCTTTTTATTGAAAGACATTTCAGTTTGAAACTCAACCTTCAACTTATTTTGATGCTGTGTTCAGCACAAGTTGGATCTAATCAAACATTTTGCAGCTCCCAGTGAAGTCCACCAGATGCAAGCAGGACAGAACACGGAACAATTTTTGTGCAATCCAAGCAATCCCATCAAATAACCAAAAGCAAAAACACAGGAGAAGTTTACACAGCTTGTCCAATTTCTAAATTTAAGATGACTCCCTCTGTAATGCACAAACCAGGTCTTGAATTTCTCATGTTCTTGTGCCCTTATTCCTCACAGGTCACAGTATAAATAACAGCATGTAACAAAACGCAATTTTGTGCTTTCATAGCCAACAGTCTCTTCCAAGGAGTGGGGAAAACAGAAATGGAATGTGTCACTTTGGGCTACTTTTTTTTTTTTCTGTATATAGTAATAAAAATTTCTTCAAAATAAGACCCTTGGATTTATAATACACCTCCTGAAGTCTTTGAACAATGCATTTGGTGTGTATTATTTTCCTGCAAAAGTTCATTTAGTTCAGGCTTTGAACTGGCTGATCTTTTACTTCATTAAAGTTATTTCCTCCCAAATGTTTTGCATAAAGATTCTCAGGCTTCTCATTTTTTGGTACCAAACAGTAAAATAGCTTCCCAGGTGCCAAGGAGATTCACTCTTTTTTCTGCAACTATTGCAGCCAGAGCTCTAGAGTCCTGTTTGCCATAACATCTGGACAAAAGAGCTGAATAGTTTCCTTCTATAACTGAAGACTGGAGTGATAAGATTTTTCACTCAGTTTCCTCCTTCCATAAGTTATGACTGTCCCTCGATCAACCCCTTGGATTTTTCTTTATTGTTAGTATAACCAAATTCCATAGCACTAAGGAAGATAATATGGCTAAACTCAGAAACATAAATTAGCCTCAGAAAATGAACAAACTAGCAAATACATCTTCATTTCTAAAGACAACATTAATAAAATAGAAAGAAAAAAATGCTGTCAGACTGGCTTAAGAGGCTAACGCTGCTTTCAGCTTTTTTTCAGCTTTGGTATGGCTTTAGGAATGATAGCCCTTTGCTGTATCCCATTTCAAGTGTCAAGATAAGAACTTAGAGATGCTATAAAATTAATTCATCAGGTAAGAGGCATATCGTTCGTCTGAAAACAAAACTGCACAAAATCATTCAAGAGTTCAGGCGACATCTGTTAAAAAAGAAAAGGAGGGGGCGCAAATATTGCTGTTCTTGGCTAGGCAAAAATCCCATTTGCAAAGGCTGTTATGCCCATTTAAGAATGATGAAGTGTACCCTTTACAGGGACTTTCTTGCTTTCCTCCTCTCATCCCTCAGCTAAGCCTGGGCAGCCCCTCAGATCAGTTAAAATAAGATCACAAACACAAACAGATGTTTCTTTGTCACCCAAAAAACTTACCCTCTGATGAGTATACTGAAGTGGCAAGGCATTCCAAACGTTCTTAGTCAAAGGTGAAACAGCTTTCACCCCAAACGCGGCCATCACTAAGTAATTACAGTCATAATTCTGTTCATGGTAAGCATCACAGGAAAGGTTACACAAACTGAGACGGTTTTATGCATCCCACCAACCAAGGTTATGCGACACAGCCAGTAAGAGTGACAGAACCTTCTTCCAGCGTGGGCTGAACCTGACAGGGATCCAGCACTACCCTACTGAGGGCATCTAAACTGTGCTGCTTATAGTTCTTCAGCTAGTGCAGATCTTCTGGAAGCCTGTGCGTGTGTATGTGTGTGGGGGTGGGAGTGGTCCTTCCATGTCTTTCAACACTGATGACCAAGACTTCAGCTTTTGCAGGTACAGTAAATAATACTCTAAACCACAGATTAGAAGACTGAGGTAGAGGGGAAGTAGAGTCAGAATCATTCAACCTAATTCCACTCAAACTGCTGTGCCTAGAGTTTCTAAGCTAGCTAGCCCAAGGTCTTCAGGAACAGCCAGTGGCTAGGAAATACCACAGGATTTTCCATGGTATATGGTCTTTCTGATCCAGCTTAACTACATGTAAGACATCCAACAGCACATGGCTCCAGGGGCTGAACTGTGTTCTTCCTCTAGCACCTGTCCCAACAAGAAAAGCTAACAAGTAACTTCTTCCTTGATTTGTAGGGCCTAACTGAAGACATTTGGGGAAATGCCATTTAACACAACATTAGAAGCGTTCACCGTTCAGATAAAGAAAAGCTCCAGAACAAGGAGCAATAGACAGTAGTCTTCATTCCCTCAGTCTCATCTGCTGCTAGAGAGAAAATGAACAAAATTTCACAAGTCCAGCATAGGAGCATGAGATACATAGGCAGAAGGGAGACCTGGGTCATCAATCTATTTCCTGCTATTGCTAACAAACCTCCAGTAATCCCATCCGTAAATGGATGTTTCATTTTTAAAGTCAGCTGTGCTCTTTGTCAGACATAGAAAAATGTTGTCAACAGAAATGAAAACACAGTCCTGCTCAGAAACTTACAGTTTTGTATGCTAGCTTCTGTACTTATTGCCACATCAAGTGTGAAAACATATCTGAAACGGACACCAACCGCTCCTCGAATTCCTTTCTGCATGAGCAACACCAGAGGTTAAACGCCTCTGCCTGTGCGTCTGCAGGAGGGGATACGACCAGCTATGCCAGCCTGACAGTGAGCATATCCACTCTTAACCTGCAGCACAACATGTTCCCCAGAAAAGTCTGCTGGATGGAGAGAGACTCCAATCTTTCTCTCAAAACCCATGCCGTATTGCCTAGATCTCATACTTGTCTTGTTTTCTCCCTGCTTTATCCAGTTTCCCAAGCAACAACTGCCACAAAGCATCAGAGGTAAGGCTGTTTTATGTCGTGAATTACTGCTAATTGCAAAAAACCTGACCACCAGATCTATGTACCACAAAATTCCTCAGTGCATGCAATTCAAAACAGTTGTAGGCATAGTCTCTCTAATTAATAGAGTACTTTTCTCTCTAGCACTAAGTGCTCTAATTGCAGCATTTTTTCTGCTTTCCCCCCCCCCCCCCCAGTTAAGAGCTTCCCCTACCACTAACCATTTAACTCATGCCTATTTGCATCATAGCGACAGTGAGAAGTTGCCCACTGTAAACCATTGGTATCTCCTGTTGACACCACAGGATGTCTTCACACCTGTGCCCTCCAATGCAGCTAATTCACTTCTCTGATACATGGCCGTAATAACTCGTTCACTGAGCAAGTCGCCCATTTCAAATGCATTTCCTTGAAGGCCAGTAATAGGAGAGCCGTACATCAAACAATTGAATGGATTTTACTTCATGTGGTTTTCAGACTATACAAGAGCAAAGCCATTAAAATTACAGATTCAAGGCGGGATGTTAAAGACCGGCACGTATAGCTCTATGCAGAATTTTAGTACGTGGAGAAGAAACGGAATGTAGCTAGAAGACAACCCCAACTTGTCTCATGTATCACAACTGCTGCTTACATATAGATCGTACTAAGCTGCTGAATGCGGGAAACTAATCAGCCATAAGAACTAATCACAGAATCACCTTCCAGAGCAGAAGGGTTCCAGAATGAGAATGAGATACTTGATGTGAAAAACACTATTTTAGATACAATTTCAAGAGCTGAGCAGAGCAAGGTTTAGTGAGTCAGAGCTAACTTCTCAGGCAAATTAGCTTTTAATTTTCCATGTCACTTTGTATTAAGCAACTGTTTCAGAAACTCTCTTTCCTCAAGATGGCAGGTTCTCGCTTGCATCAGCACGCATACTCTCCCTTCTTGCAGAAGCTGATTTCAGTTCACAGCAAAACAAGCAGAATAAAACCCACCGGAAAGCCTCAAGTTTAACTCTAGGCACAGTAAGATTTACTAATGGAAAAGTAAAGGCTAAATGAAGTTGGCTAGCAATAGAGTACTGGAACAACTGTCAGCATACAACACTTCTATACTGACAAAGGTCTGATCTTTACCGTCTAGAACAGGAGAGCACCAGTTCTGCCCTTCTGATAGTTTAGCTGTAACTGAAACCAAAGAGGTTACACACATTTGACAGTAGAGGATCAAATCTAGTGCTTTATGCAGCTGGAAGGCCAGTAGCACAGTCGAAAAGGTAAGCCAAGCCACACTCCTGCAGCAAAGTCATAGTTTTATCACAGGATAATCCATAAACATGCCTTCAACAGAGGAAGGTGATTAGACAGCAGGGATATATCTCTAGGTTGCTGGAGAATGGAGAGAACATACCTCCATGTCAGAGCTTCCATAGAGCTCAAGCAAAATACAAGGGTCTCTTCCCACACACCCTCAACTAATCAAACCCAAATGACAGGTTGTATTAGGAGCACGTGAGATTGGTGTTCACCCATGGTCAAGCAGTAACAGAGAAAGTTTGGGAGGGAAAGAGTGAGAACTGAAGCTGGCCATGTATTGATGACAACAGGATATGAAGGTGGATCCACAGTAAGTGCATGAACATGTGAATGCACAGCAGGCAGACTGGTGAGTGTGAGAGCAGAAAAAGTGGGCATCCAAGTGAGGAAGCAGGCCCTATGGCTAGTGTGCAGAAGAACACCACACTGCCAGAGATTCAGGACAGTGCATCTCACAAAGACCTAAGGACAGGCAAGAAGTCACCTTCTTGAAAACATCAAAGATGACATCGTAACAACAGGATCCCCCTGAGGAACTGAGCTTCAGTATTTCTATTACAGTTTGCTGCATGTTTAACTTCTCAGTTGGAAGTTCCTAATCAGCCACCAAATCCCATTCCCTCACTGACACCAGAAAAGTCACAGAACATACCAGTTAATGACTCAGAAGCCAGGAAACCAAAACAACAAAAAACCCCAAGTAAAACTCCTAGCTGTTTTGAGCATAACTAGTTCCATATGCAAATCTGCTTTTATACTGCTCCTCCTGAATAGGCCTCCCGACCCTTAAATTCTGGCTGCTGAAAGTGTTTTTGAACAACTCTAACAAGATGCCTACTGCAACTGCAGCCACTAAACACACCCGGAGCAGACCAGATTCACCAGCTAACAGAAGACTGTCTGAACCGGTGAGAGTTGCAACATGTAACTGAACAGTTGACCAGGCTAACAACTTACACATCAAATGCCTCACACTGCTAAATAATGGAGTTGGACTTTCTGACCCAGCCAAGCTGGCATCCTACAATAGGAGTAGGACATTTTTGCATTTGGTATTTTCTGCTTCTGCACTATATCAAATTTTCCACTGCAGTGTCAGGAGAGATTTCTATCTGCTTCTGCTGAAAGAAGCCAGATAAGGGCTAATAGCAGTTCTATACTTTTATCGTCTTTGTAAAAATGTTAGTTTGCAAACTACCTCCATTTTCTACGAAGGCCAATGTACAGCTTAAGAAAATATATACCTAAGTTCCCAGTGATTTCTTCATCTATTCCAGTGGACTACCAACACAGTGAGTACACTTAGGACAAATACATTACCATTGCAAACCATTGCATTACCATTACCACAAAAAAGGAGCAGCACTTTCAAATGGCAGCTAGTGAGGTAGACTGGAAGCAGGCAATTGGCCCTGCTTGCTTAAGTGAGGGGTTTGTTTCGTCGTCTGGTAAGATTACTGATAAGTTAGGAGTGTATGCAGAAGACACTTTGCTTTTGATCGTCTCCAAAAAACTTTAAAAGAGATTTTTGTATAGATATTACAAAGAGAATATTTCCTCTTATAATCTTCCCTGATTTCTAACATGAAAAACTGCCTAGGAAGTTGTTCTGATTAGACTTCATTTCATATTTTGTTCCTCCTATTATTCAACTATAACCACATCCTGAGGACAAAGGCCATCCAAGGCTCTCATCACCTGTGCCTTGGGCAGCAATATACATGTGCTATCTCCAATGCAGAGAACTATCTCCCCAGAAAGGGGAAGAAATTAAGCTGCACTTTAGCTACTACCCCCTGGATTACATGGTGAAAACACCAGCATTAGTTTGGATTCTGTAACTGTAATCTGTGACCAGTTTGTGATAGGACCACAGTACCCCAAATGAAGCAGATGCTTTCTCAGACAGAAAAGTTGACATAGATCTAAGTTTTATACTGGAGTTTGGAATTTGCAAGAGTAAAAGAAGCATCTTAATTAGATTTAAAAAAAAAACTTTAAATTTTATTCCCCTTCATGAAAATACATATACACACAAAAAAGCAGCGTACGTGCTAGGAAATAGACTATTTGCATCAAAACCTTAAGCAAAACAATAAAGGGTCTGTTTGTTTACATTTTTTAATCAAATATGCTCTTCCCACTTGGGAAGAAAGCAAAAGGATAACTAATTTGAAAACTGAAGTTTTGGGGAATTTTAATTACAAATACCTTGTAGTCCTTCAATTATATATTGTTCATGTATGAGACAGCAGAAATTCCACTTGCTGGAAAGTTAATTAAGGAATAAGCATTCCTGAAATCTGCAAAGGTGAAATCCATTAGAGCACTAAAAGGTGGTTGCAAGTACAGCAGAGGTGGATTCTGTACCAGTCCTGCCCCCTCCTCCTTATGGAAGGGATTTGGAGTGCATGCAACAACTGTCACGCAGAGATAGGGATTACCTTGACTTGCATTCGGTCAAATCTGCAGGGGCCAGTGTGGCAAGTCAAGATTTCTGACACAGAACCAGAAAAGGCAGGCCTTATCTGCAGTCTGACAATGATTATTTGTGGAGTTTGTATTTGGCATATGATGGATACATACTTGACTGCATTAGAACCAGAGCATGGCTTTTACTAAGCATGTATTTGTACATTCAATAGAGAAAACTGAACATCTGGTTAGAAATATTGAAATACGCAGTATGAGAACCTGCTCCCACCATGTTCAGGATGCACAGGAAGGGGAGGAACTCCTCCCACAGATCCAGGCACTAGAGGAAAGACCCCCACAGAGCTCTGTTCTCAGACACAGGATGCAGCTTCTCTCACTGCTTCTGAAGTCTCTTATCTTCTGATTCTCCATCTTGGCAAGAAGCTGAGAAGCTCCTTGTATCAATGGGCTGTGAAAATACCCTGATGTGAGGCAAACAGATCCAACGTTCCTGTATTCCTTCCCCTTCTCACAGCTGACCTCCTGTCTTGAAGGAGCACAGGGTGACCTGGCAGCAGCAGAAAGCACACTAGGCATGAAATCTGACTGCCAGGATTACTACTATATACTCTTTAAGTTCAGCTTCATTAAATCTTCAAATATTACTCTTTCCCATGTGTTAAGAGGGAGATATCTGACTACAGTCCCCGAAGCTTCCAGTTGCAATGTTCAAATGGGGTGCACAAAGGACGAGATAACAGGGTCCTTCATTCACAGCACGGGCTTTGTAAGAGCATGCAAGATCTCATCTAAAACTAGAAATATACAGTAAAAAGGACTGAGCAGATGTGTTACTGCTCTGCAGTGGTGCTATTCCATAGCATATCAGCTACAAGGAGGTAGCTACTCTAACTGTAGGTCTATCTTTCTCAGTAATGCCTCATGTTAAATTCCAAATGTTGGATACCATTTTACATGATTTTTTTCAACACTTGCTCATAACAACTAATCCAACAGCTATATGCCTTCCAATTGGAGCTGAGAAGCTGAAGAATGAATATTCTGAATGCTTAGAACAGGCCTCCTCCTTTCTCACCCATCATCTTTCTGATCCTTCTGTATAGAACAAAGCTGCTCTGCTGTGTGTGTCAATACAACCATTTCCATGACAACAGCCTAGGATGTGCCAAATATAGACATTTGACTTCAACAAACATAGAAGGAAGAGATGCATGACTAGTGGCGGCTCACCGCTGCACTGCATTTAAACCCAGTTCCTTCCATACGAGCATGGGAAAACTTTAAGACAAGAGCTAACAGTGGTCCTTTGAGATACTAGCGCTCTCAGCTGTGCATCACCTCATTTCTGCCAGTGGTTACCCATCCTCTCTCCTGCTGCAGACGAGACAGAACCGAATGTGTAGATTCACCCTAACTTCTCCAGTGCAGACTCAAACAGCTGAGCATGCAGCACTGATGAAGGAGGGTTTAAATCTAGTTTCCCCACTCTCATATTGACAAGTTGAGACTTATACACTTGTTTCATTTCACCAGCTCTGCTTTGAAGGTAGCAAACTCTAGCAGAAGCAAAGAATAGACAAGTGAGGACAAGCAACTTCTTGAGCCACACCAGCAAGGACTTGCCAGAGTCCTCCATCTCAAATCAAGTGAGGAACCACCCACTTGGGCTGGCTCACAGTAGAGCTTTCTGCAGAGCACTGAAAACAGTATCACCCATTGAAGAAACCCAGTAAAAGTGCAGGGCCTGGCCTGAGGAACCCCTCACCAGCTGCTGCCTTAGCGTAATAAACTACACATTGTAAGACAAAACACGAGCACTTTGTTCTTCACGCTGTACTGTAGGCACCTACACAGTGAATACCATTCTAACACAACTAGAGCCCCATGATGCATGAATTGATTGGGCTTTTAAAAGTGATCTGTTTAACAGGGTGAATGGGTACATGCAGCTACTGTTACACTCTAACAATCCACTATGAAACCTGTAATCACGTGGCTCTGAGATCCCGGCACAGAGCCGGGAAATTTCAACCTAAATCAGAGTCAGAGCAGTATGGCCCTTGTAGAGTTCTTGGAGCTATGTATTTGGTCTATGGCCCAGCTCTGTTTTCCTTTTGATTATCTTACAAACAGTGCTTAGCAACCCACACAAGCTTGCTCCTTGTGTTTGGGCTTTGTAGGAAAGAAAAACAAAGCACTAATAAAGCTAATGTTCCTGCCTGCCATGGGGAAGAGCAAGCAAAGCTAGTATTTATGAGAAACTCTTTCTCCCAGCAATCAAATCTACTTCCAAAGTCTCTCCAGAGAGCTTCCCAAAGCCATGCTACCTCAGGTGCTTAGACAGGAAGCAAGCGGTCTGGATCAGTGTTTGAAAAAGAAAGCCCCATTTAAATGCTCTCTTGGTAAGGCTTTAAATTGTGTCACAACAATTGCTAGATTGATTGCATACACACCCCTTGCACACCACAGGCTGTATGACAAGGGGCCCCATTCACAGCCGAGGGATGCCGTGTTTAGACTGGTTATCCATGGAAATTCGGAGTGAGTGCTCATTCTGATGAGCACACTGGCCTCTAACGCAGGTTTGGGGGATTACTAACTACAGTACTGCAGCAGTGAAACAATAGGCCATTGTGTCTAAGATGGTAGGTCCCTTCTATGCTATGATTTGTTACTTACTGAGTGCTATAAATAGACAGGCTCAGTGGGTTTCAGTGTATATAGCACCACATACAAGACAATGTGGTTATCTAAGAGCATACAGCCTCAGTGCTTTCTGGAGATACTTCAAACAGGTCTCCACACTTGCATAAACTGTGGTCTGGCCTGGCATATGCCTGAGACCATGGTTCAGCTAAGATCCTGCCTTACTCTTAAAAGGAAAAAAAACCCAAAAAAACCCAGGCACAGCACTGACTAGGTGCTAACTCTCCCAGACCCCACTGGCATGCTTAGCTAGTAGAGAAGTGTGCAACAAGAGGCCACAAAACAAACCAAAGCCCCCAAACCAAGCAATTCAAAGCCTACAAAAGAAATCAAATGCTATTTCAGCATATATATGCCTTGGACACCAGTGTCTGCATAGGCACACGTAACCAATGAACTATTAGCTACAAAATCTGCTGCAATTAAGCACTTCCAATCTGTCTTGTCTTCACAAAGCTTGCTCTCCAACTACCCTCACGTGAGTTGAGCTGCCACAGGAAGCAGCTGCAAGGCCTGCAGTGATCCGAACAGCCAGCAATCCCTGGCCCTCAGGACCAAGGCAAAATAACATTCTTGAGGCAGAAAAAGGTTGCTTTTGGTTTGTATTTTCAGACACTTCCATCTACTCACCTCCTTTGCCAAAGCAAGCACCTGCCAGGTAAAACCTCAGATGTGACACCACTCACTCTGCTATCCACAGGGAGACGGATGATCACTAAGGTGGTTAGGACTCAACAAACCAACACGTTCAAGTCAGCTAGGAGTCAGCTGACAATCAGCACAAATGAGACTGCAAGGAAAGTGCGGACACACTGCAGCAGGCTCAGCAAAACGGCACAAAGATGTTTGAGGGACTGGAGCTTAATACGTATGAGGAGAGGCTGAGAGATGTGGGATTGTTCAGCCTGGAGAAGAGAAGGCTCAGGGGCATCTTATCTGTGTTTATAAATATCTGATGGGAAGACTGAAGATGACAGAGACAGACTCTTCTCAGTGGTGCCCAGGGAAAGGACAAGAGGCAAAGACACAAACTGAAATACAGGAAATTCTGTTTAAACTTAAGAAAACACTTTTTAGAGTGAAGGTGATCAAACAGTGGAACAGGTTGCCCAGAGAGGCTGTGGAGTCTCCGTCCCTGGAGCTATTCAAAACCCAACTGGACATGGCCCTTAGCAACCTGCGCTAGTTGACCCTGCTTTAAGTAGAGAGATTGGACTGGACGATCTCCAGAGGCCCAACAACTTCATCCATCCTGTGATTCTACGGAAAAAGTAAACCAAAACCAAACAAGCAAAAAAACCCCAACAACAACAAAAAAGAGAAAAAAAGAAAACCCACAAAGCCCACACAAACAGACCCCAGTCTTGAAGCTCTCAAGTAAAACCGGAACTTTCTACAGAAGGCAAAGTTTCCAGGAACAGCCCACTGCAGAGGATGCTTCAGCTCTCCAGGACTCTGCTAACAAGAGCATGATTAAAGACAGTCAATACAAATCAGATCAGCCAGCTCCTTACCAAGTGCAGGCTGAAAAGCAGGAGAAAAAAAAAAGCTTCTGTGCCCCACTGCCATTTGATCAGGAAAAAGCCAAGGATCAACCCTCCACCCAGCACAGCAAACCTGCATGCCACACGATTTGAGGTGCCAGCGAAAACCTTTATCACATGCAAAGGCTGGGAAGTAAATGGAAAAAGTTACCTCTGCACCAGATAACCTAGCTAAGACCTATGATACTGAACTGTCCCTTCTTTGCTCAGCCTGGCAGAGGAACCAAGCCACTTTCAGTTACCAAATTAAAGCACTGGTGCCACTGTACACCAGTGAATACCCTCATAGAAGTGTAAAACATAAGAACAGCTGACAAGTCCTACAAGTGGACAGAATGACCTTCTTCCCTGTATCGACATTGTGCTCCCATAAAGAACAGAGGTCATCCTCATCTTTTGTTTTTATTGCAACTGGAAGATCTTTGCAGTCAAGATGCCTTTCTCAAAAATTAAAACTAAGAAAAGGAGCGGCAGTGCCTGAATGGAAGGCAGAATGCCAGGCTGCAGTCCCCATCTTTATTCAGGAAAACTTGCATTTGGCCATGCAGTCTCTCAGGAATTGATCCACCACTGCTTATACTCATTTACATTCATCATTCCAGAGACATCAAGAATGATTTACATGAGTCAAAACTACTAAGCGTGGCCATTTTTATACAGTGGATTTTTAAATAATTCCATTTACGTGTCAGTGCCGAGTTTTACAACAAACTTGAAAAGTTGTGACATTTCTTCATTTTATCTACATAAGAATACTGTTTTTCCATCAGAAAGCTAGATTCTCCAGATCAGAGCAATTACCTAGAACAGATCACAGGTGAGATGCCTAAAAGATGCATAAGTTGTCCTGCATACAGTCACCTTAGAGATTCCTCCAACGGCTTTCACAAGATGGTCAAGTGGTGCTTGGGGCCTACTAGAAGTCACAGCTGCCCATGGATGCACCAAGGTGAGCCAGGAAGAGCAGCATGAACACAGTTTTATACCACCAACTGTGACCATAAATGCATAGGAGAAAGGCTGAGCAAACCCACAGAATTTAGACAACGGAGAGTGCCGACATTAAGTCAGCATGAAACAGAAGTGCCAGTCCCTAGATTTACAGTGGCATAAAGATTGTGAAGCTCAGAATGGAGCCCAGAAACAGCATTATCTTGCTCTCTCCAAGAGCTGACAGATCCCAATCAACAAGTTTCAATACAGATGGTTTCTGCATATTTTTAATTTATTTAGGTTTTTAACTGATAAGAATGCCACATTTAGAATTGTTACAATTCCACTGTTTTTCAGGGTATTAGTAACGCTGTGCGCTCATAATAAACTCTCTTAAAAGGTTTATTGTGAAAGCTTCTTTCAGGCATGCAGGGTAGGTTTTTGCCTTGAGCAGCATATACCATCCGTGACCTCAAGCTGACATGCAGCTCCATTCAGAGTCTGCAAGGGGAGAATGCCCTCCTGCCCCAGCTGAGTCAGCAGGAGGTGAGCCAACAGGGAAGCAATGCACTGCTTTAAACAAATGCTCTAGAATTCATGGTACTCTTCTCTTTTCTGGGTGTCTCTGTATCTTCAGAAACTGAGGCACTTTGAATATATTTATACAGCAAAATCTACACAAGAACCACAGTAACAATCTTCCCTGCTATAGGACTACAACCCAAGCTCGGAGCTCAGTGTACCTTACTCTTGGGCTGTACTCCTACCTTTAGCATCCTGCTGTAATTTTCTATTGCAAATACATTACGATGGAACATGAGGTCACATGCTGAACACCGCAGAGGTTTTTTTTTTTTTTTTTAGACTAACTCTGAACTGACCACTTCAGTACACAGCTTTGACCAGAGCTGGACTCCATGCTGACTTAGGTGATTTTCATTTAAGCCTTACAGCTCCACAGTGCCCCAGTATAACCAAATGAAACAGCAAGTCACCCAAGAGACAGCAACAAGTCACACAACAGCAGCAGCTCCAGGAGCTCTTGGGGCACACTCGTTCAGCACGTTAGGCTGATTCACACTGTGAGCTGTGTTACAGCTGAACCTTTTCTCCCCACACACTCCCTTTTTAAAAGAATCAAATAATTATGTATACATGAGCTTTTCTCCATCCAAACTTGTCTATGCCTTTATTTTTCTGCAGGAAATTTTTTTGCAAGGAAGAACCTCAGTGATAGCTCCAAGAACAGGGAGCCATGTCCAATTAGTACATCTGCACCATTCCTACTTTTCCTTTTTGTCTTAAAGCAATCTAACAAACTGCAGTTTCCAAATGCCACGTATTGCTCTCTGCATGTGTATTTGAGTGCAATCTTGTTTCATGCTTAGCTGAGGGCTTGTAACACCAGGCACGGAAAGATTTCACTGGCAGAGAGAGACCATTAATAGCTTAATACAATCCTTCCATCCTATCCATTAAACCAGACCATTCAGCATTAATACGAGGCCTCCTAGTGCAACTTTTTTGCCTACCTTTGCAAGACAGACTTTGGTAAGAGAGAGGCTAACTCAAATCAACCTCGTGGAAACTATTTCCATTACCCAAAAGGGAAATTCCTGCTATTTCACTCCCACTTCGAAATACATCTCTGCCAGCTGTTATGAAAACATGGCTGTCTTATCTTTATTTTTCCTCAACATGAAATATTACTGTGATGCGACAACGTTTCCTGGTAAAAATCAGAGCTTTGCATCTTTCTAATCTTCCCAAAATAAGGGCTTCCTTTTCAAATTACTTTAAAAATACCCACATACAATTTGCCTTCTAACATAAGTAGATGGTACCAAATACCTTAGCAGTACATTTGAAATGAATTTGAGATGATTATTAAGGCATTTATTAGATCTCTTAAGAATGGGTTGAAAGAAACTGTATCTTTATCCATCAGCAGAGAAGCAAATTTAGAGTCCAAATCTAGAAATGCTCGTTTTCCAGGGCATGTGGATTATTCCAAGCTTAACCACTGAACAACTGCATACACACACAAATATGATGGAAAAAGATTCAAAATAGTAAGGACAGGAAGGACACTCAAAAGAACTGATAGGGATCTCCCTTCTGTGCATATTTTGTCCTCTTTGACACTTGAACGTGCTCCTCTTACACAGGCACTTTTCAGTCTTCATCATGCTGGGAGGCCCCAGAATTCAGAAATCTGCTGGCATGCAGGGCTGATGCACCAGGGCTTGCACAAGTGCTCCTTGGAATACAGCACAACCTGCAAATGGCTCACTTATGCTAGCAAAGCAATCGCTTACTCTTTGATTTCACTCCATGGCAAACAATGTTACTTGAGTTCTTATGGACTAACATTATAGCCCAGGGAATCTCCTGCTCCTTGATTAGGAGGGATCAAATGTAACAGCAAAGCTCTATAGGCAAATATACCCTCAGGTATATTTGCACTGACAGCTGCCAACACTCGCACGTTCACACAATGTGATCCAAGGCATTTAACTAGGAGCAAGCTATGGCCACATCAACCTGTGCCCAAGCTAATGTCTTGTTTCCATGTGCACCCACTCCACTTTTATCAGCATCTAAATGGTACGGCTACCTAAAGCATTCAGCGCACACACTTACAAAGACAGCTCGCCTTCAGACTTCTGGCTTGCTCAGAAGAACAGTATCCTGTGCATAGTCCTGTGTGCCTGGCCTGTCCCTGGCACTTCTAGACAAGCTACAGAAAGAGTTAGTTGGTTTAACAAACCTCAGACTATGAAGGATTTTGAGATGAGGCAGGATTCTAGCTAAACAGATAATCGCTGACCCTTAGAAGAAGGCTATATTTCTCTAATCCTTCAAACAATTCTCATGATTCAGATGGATTGGAGAACAGGATCTTAATGGAGAATAAGCTTAGTTGCAGACAAGTTTAGTAAGTTAAAGAGTACGCCCCTATGACAAAGCAAAGACACAACTGTTACCTATATTTGTTTAATCTAACTGCTAAGTAATAACACTGAAGCTTCATCATGTGCAGGTGACAACTATATACCTTCTTCATGGCCATTGGGCACAAACACTATTTGCCAGCACACATTATAACCCACTTCTTTACTGCTTTTGTTACCCACATGAGGTAGATCCACATAAGAACATATGAACAGGCACATGCAAAAGTTATGTCCTCCCTCAGCATGTCTACCCAAAGGTATAAGAAAGAGGGGTCAGGTACGCTTCATGGTATGACCTCTTTCTCCCTTCCACTTTCTACAGTTTGCAGCATGCAAGTTCCCTTCTGCAAGAGCTGTGCTGCTGGGCACTGCCAATCAGGCGGCTTAAGGCTGTTTCACTTGCATCTGGAAAAATACAACAGCTGAAGAGACACCTGAAAAAAAGTGTTGGCCTTAAAGGTTACCTTAAAGGTAACTGGACCTTCATATACGTGTATATATATACATAGAGAGAGGATATATAGATTTAGAAGATGTCATACTCCCCAGAAAGAGGAATATTACTCATGATCCAGATGGTCTTCACAGGAGTTATTTTGAAAACAACAAGAAAAAAGTGAAGGTGGTGTACCTGCAGAGGGTGTACACCTGGGGGAGTGTCGCAGGCAGCGCTCCCTGAGATTTACCCTTTCCCTCTGCAAACACAGCATCAGCAAAAATGGGAAGTCGGTCTCTCAGTAGGCACAGGTGCTATCTGTATCTCACTGGCACATGATGGAATAAGCATTTACTTCTTTTAAAACAAACCAAAAAAACCTCAAGAGAAACTAAAAAACTCCACCCAACATATTAAAACATAATTAAAACTACAATATAGCTGAAGTTACGAAAATTGGTTCTGTTGCACACAGAGGTACAGAAACATTATTAGCCTTTTCTACCTGCAGTAACACTATTTTCTATTCCTTTTTATGAAAAAGCATGAGACTAGAGAATTTTGCACTGAAAAATACATTTCTGCAAGTGTACTAAATAGGTTAGGTAGCCAAATTTACACACATTTAGTATTTACTGAGGCTGCATTCACTACAATGAACTCAAGTAGTATTAATATAGATGCCCTCACTACTTGACTTTGATGTCAAGTTGCAGTTCAGCAACACTCAATGCACTATTTGGAAGAACTATTTTCAAACAATAAATCTTTACTTAATCTTTCTATCAGCTGATTAGTTCAGCCAAGGGATGTTAGTCTTGTAATTCTTCCCCAAAAGTTCAGAATTTCCCTCAGGTTTTACCTACCATATCAGTCACCATTATAAATGTGTCCTCAGAGAGAGAAAAATCAAAGTTACTTTTTTAAAATCATTAATTGTTCAGAAAATGAGCAAGAGTTATTCTGGCAGGTAACATGGAATGTGCAGGGGAAAAAAATAAAAGAAACAAGACATACCTAGGGCACGTGATACAACACAGTCAAATCCAGTTGAAACCTCACAATTTGCCAAGCCAAGAGTGAAACGTAACATCAACATGCTCTAGCGTATACTTTGAGGCACTCCTTTGGTCTTTGGAAGCATTCTGAAACACTTTGAACCTTAAATCAATCTCCTGTTGTGTGACCTCTTTAACTCCTGCTGACTACGTGACCCTGGAGAAAGAAGGGTCAATGAAATTATGCACCGCAGTCCATGAACACAGCTGCAGACAGCAGTACTGAAAAGAAAGAGCTGGGGGGGGGGGGGCGACGAGAGCTCAGAAGAAAATCTCTCAGACCAAATAAGAAGGATGCAAATCTTTTGCCGCAGCTCTGTTACTGGCTCCCCCATCAGCCACAATAATGAAATGAATGAGTTCAAGACATCAAGAGTAATATTCCAGGCCTGTTTTTTTTAAAGCTCTGAATGAAAACAAACAAACAAACAAGAACTTCCCACCCATTCTCCAGGTTTTCTCATTTGTTTAAAGGCCATATTCCCAAGGCTAGCAGATAAACATATTTGTGCATCAGGAGCCAAAAATCACACGGACATGTACCAAAGCATAGTCTGTGCAATTAAATTACTACATATGCACAAATACACAGAAGATCTTTTGGAGATACTGCAGCAACTCCTCACCCACAAAGTCGTGATTCCCCCTTTGCCACTACCTTTCTTTGCTCTTTCAATTCTTCCCAACTTGGAAAAGCAAAAGACTAAACAGAACTATTCATGAGGTCAGGACTGGACCAGCCACAAAGGAGCTGAAGAAGCAGAGGGACTTACCCACGAGTTTGAGCCTGGAAATATTCTAAAGGAAACAAGTTTTTCTGTAGAACTGTACAGCAGCAATGAATGGGAGGTAGGCAGCATGAGCCAGGGCTACAAAGAGCGTGCTGGGATACAAAACCTTGCCTAGGAAACCAGGGTTATGGTGCCCGTAGTGCCATTCAATCACTTGCTGGAACACTGCTACAACTGACCTTTAATTTGGATGCCTCATGTCCTTTTGTCCAACTGAGATACTTAAGGTCGGATTTTCAGAATTGCTGAGCAACTCCAGCTCCCACTGATTTTCCCACTGAAGTACTGCATAGGCAGAACATTCAGAAATTGCTCTCAAGTATTTAAAAAGAGGTATCTAAACTGCTAAATCTTAGCCAACCTATACGTACCTCTTCTTCCTATCCTAAACCAAACTTTGAAAGCTTCACAGGCCCACTGCAAGTGTTACTAATGCTTATGAAGTCCTCTGGCATTCACAGACAGAGAGCTTGGTAGAATTGCAAAGCATTCCCTCTTTACATGTTTATGTTTAGCCTCAGGGAGAAGGGCCTTCTCATGTAATGTAACATATATTGACATTTAGATCAAAAATGCCATGGACTGACTATAGCACAATATTTCACTTTATACAAATCTGATCCATGCTTTTTGCACATTTTTTTTTCAAATGCCGCACATAGAAGTTTATGCTTTAACAATGGATCTTTTCTCTTTTAACTTTCCCTCTCAATCAACACACCACAAGAAAGACTACTTCAAAACAAAAGGCGTCATACTTCGCTACTGATTGCAAAACAAGATTTTTAACTGAAGAGAGCTTTTCCCACTTGTGAATTTGGGCAAACACTACCTGCCTTTTTGACATAGGAGATGTCAGTTTGTATTTCTGAAACACATGCTCTCAAACACATACATGTGTAAATATACAGACATGCAAATCTGTCTTTTGGCTCTCTTAATATAAATTATGTAAAGGACAAACTCAATTTGCTACTTTCCAATTGTCCTAAAAATCCCTCTCCTCCCTTTCACCTCCTAGCTTTTTGATCACTTAAATCTGGCTTTTTTCCAGTCTTTTCTGAAGTCCCAGACAGCAACAGACTCTGAATCAAGATCCCTATAGACAAGTTTATGTTCACACTGGGAGAGAAGAGGAGAAAAAAGAAAAGAAAAAAAGAAAAAGGAAAAAACCCTGTCCCCCAAGTGCACTTATCCAGCCTCAAGGCCACCAGTGGAAATGCAGAATCCCTTATCAATAAAACCAGCACACAGAGAGAGAGAGAGACTGACTCATCTTCCAGGCCTTTTAAGTGCACCATTGAGCAGTTCATCATGTTTACACAGTTTGTACTCATTTTTCCCTGATGTGATGCATGCCAAGATGTTAGAGACTCTCTGCTCACCAATTACGGTGAGGTTAAACCTTGCTTGGACATCACCATGCAATCAAGTTACTGCTGCTCTTATGCACTGCCAGTTGCTATTGCAGCTGTCCCCCCTCCACCCCCCACCCCCCTTTTAAGTGATGTATTAAATTTTACCATTCAAAAATGTTATTTAGCACCTGCTTTAAAGAAGTTCTTATTTCTCCCAATCCTCAGTCTGTCTCCATACTGCTTTCTACTCTTTTTCCTCTTGTCTCTGCACTTCCTGCTAAATGCATGCAGCACCCACAAAATGACACCCTACTCCACAGCCTTGGGAACACTGTGGAGATTAAAGTACGTTAAAAAAAAAAAAAAAAAAAAAAAAGAGAGAGACACTTAGTTTCAAAGTTTGCCCTTGCTATCAACCTTACATCAGTTGCACCACTGTACACCATTCATATCATCTGATCTGATTAATCCCAACAGCACCTCCAAGGAGGACAGCTGAGAGCAAATCCTCTGAGACAGAGATGGCCAAACTACATCTACTGACCTGTATGCAACTCCTGAGCAGTATGAAAAAGGCTCCTGTGCCAGGGCTACTTTATGTCAGTGTCAGAGCTATGCTGGGGATTATTTGTATCCCCAGTTACAGGAGAAAGTGAGCCACAGATGCTATTCAGATGCAGCCTAGATCTTTCCCCAAAACAGAGGGCCAACGGCCTGGTCTCACCCAGAGCTTTTTTCCTGCCCTTGGGCTCTCCAGCACATGCAGCTGGTGTTTTGTGTCTCTTGGCCACCTCGAAGGGCTGGTGCGCGGGTTCAAAGTCAGAAAGGCTGGCAACCCCTGCTGTAGTACCTCCCTGTAGGGTAGTGCAGTTATCCTCATCTCAGCAAAGGACCCCAAACCAGCAATGGAGATTTTTACTAAACAGCCCAGACTATAGTACTGGAGGGTATTACAACACCTTTCATTAATTAGTAATATATACAGCTAAAGCAGACTACACAGAATTGAACCTAAAATTCCTACCAACCCTTGCCTGTAGCTGGTAGCACCGAGTAGTTTTACTAAAGAAATGGCAGTCACGGGTGGCCTTGAAGGTACTTGTCTGAATTTGCCTAAAAGAGGAACTAATTTGTTGCAGCTCTGCTCAAAATCTCTCTAGACAGCAACAATCAAGCAAGAAACTGAACAGCGCAGCAATCACTAGCCATTAAAATCAGTGCCAGGGTCCTCTGCTGCTATCAGTTGGGAGTGAGAAGGCTTCTTTCCCATGCTTGCAGTTCAAACACCCAAGCCCTAAACAGGCACAACAGTAATTAAAAACTAGAATTACAGATCTAGGCAGGGTGAGTTAGAACAGATTCTGGCTGTGTAAACATACCTCCAAAATCTCTGGAGCATGAAGAATTAAACCAAGGCAGTAAAATAGAAACCCAACTTGCACAGTTGGCTCAGGGAACTGCCTTTCCCTCTCTCAGCACACAGCAATGCAAACCCACCTAGCCCCCTTCTGTTGCACAGCACCTCTCTTGGACATTTTCTAAAGGCAGCACTAGCATTTACACAGACAAATGCCAGCTCTGGAGATGGGCTCTATATGTTTAGGCTGAAATAAAAAAGGTTGTTCCAAAAAGAAAGGACAGCTTTAATCAGGTAGGAGCTAAAAAGCGCTGTTTCCAAAGCCATTAAGAACCCATTTCTTACCTTCTGACCCAAGAAGTATTTTAAGAATCTGTGTCATTTTGTTTCTACTGTAAGTCTGCAGGGGGGACAGCTAGTAAGCACAGAAGTCTTTTCGGTTATTTCTTGCTAAGAGACTGTACTTTCCACTTCCAAATGATACAGTCTTTCCAGAAGATTTGATTTGATTTCTCAAGGTCAGTGCAATATCATAGAGCAAAAACAACAACAAAAATCCCTTACCTGTGGCAGAGTGAAGACTCTCTAAGCTCCAGTATCTGGACAGGACACCTCTCATCCCACCACCACCGCACACCACCCCGCTGCTGTCTGAATCCGAACCTGGCGAGAGCCCGGAGCTTCCACTGCTACTGCAATTTTCTCCACTGTGTGCCCCGCTGGACTCACTGGGGCACTGCTGGGTCCTCATGCAGGCAGGTGAAAGGGAGAGCCAGGGGCTCTGCTGTGCTGGGGGAGGAAATGGGCTGAGCGCGCTGTGGCTGCTCTCAGGGCAGTGGTACCTGGTACTGCTGTCTAAGGACTGAGCTGGATTCCTATCCTCTTCTCTGCTTGTCTCGATGCATCCTGACATCATAGGGGTCCACTAAGGAGGCTCCCTCTGTGGCAGCTCGACTGCTCTCAGCTGCAGCTTCTAGCAGCTGATTTTTATTAAAGCTGATCTCAAGGCACTAAAAAAACCAAGGGTGGGGCAGAAAGCTTTCCTCCTAGTTTAGCAGAACTGTCAAATTAAAAATAAATAAGTGGGAATAGTAGAATTTCATGCATTTTAAAAATGCCCAAGTGAGAGAGACCTTGTGTTATCTGCTTCCCCTGAGAACTCAGAAAGGACTTAACATATAAACTAATCATGTTTAGAACTGGCTGCGGCTGCTGCTATTAAAAAACTATTTTTGTAAGTCCTCAGAAAAAGAATTCAAAATGAAATCAAAGCCAGAAAAGCACAGACTGAGATTCAGGGAGGCTGCAGCTGAGAGCTTCAAAAAAATCATTTAACATCCACTCCCAGACTGCAGACCTGGGATGGTCCCCTCTTCAGTGTGTGATCATTTATAAGCGACTTCAGTCCCAAGTCAAACAGCATCGCTGATTACTTTTTAACTACAAGGTTTTATATTCTCATTACCTGCGATGTGATGCAATATGTCCCTATAAAGAGAATTCTGAAAGAAAGCTAGTTTCCCAAGAAGGGAAAAATAGCTGTGCTGTTTAACAACAGCTCTGAGACACTACAGAGGTTTTATGATAAAGGACACTTCCCGGCTGCCACTCTGCTAAAAGTACATAAATGTCTGCATTACAATGACATCTGTCATTGTAAGATGACAGTGCCAAACACTATCGAAAATAATTTATTAGTAGCCACATGGCTTGTAGCATAGCAGAAAATACATAAAACTCCTTATGCTAGTCACCAGAAAAAGTGTTTTGGTTAAAAGATGAGCGCTCAGTTAACAATGTCAAGCTAAAATGCTCCCTACATCTTACTATTTGGCTACCGAAACAGAACATCTGAGCGCGCCGTAGGTTGCTTCAGCATGGGATCGTCCAGGTCACCTCAAAGGCAGCCAAGCGACACTCAGCAACTAGTGAGGGGGTTTGAGGAAGCAAACAAGGAGCTCAGCTCCACTAGCACAGCTGGGACAGTGACAGCCACCCATAGCTGGGACACAAGTACAGGAGCATGCTGGGAAATATCGGCTGCTCCTACCATTCGCAAAGCAAATGTTTGTCTAGGCACTTAAACCCAAAACTAGGAGCCTAATTTCACATAAGAATTTAAAACACTTGTTTTACTATTTTTGTCTAAGTTAACATTGTCCAAAGTAAATAAAGCCAAATTATCATATAAACATCACATCCTCCTCAGACAGAAAGATCCCTTTGATTTTGCTTCACCATCTGTGCAATAATAGGGGGATATTTTACATCAATAAGATTTCTGTTTTAAGGAGGATTTCTCAAAAGAAAAATCCTCTGCCTCCATCACTGCAGATTATTAAAAAGCACCCAACAATGTTGAGTCAATTTTTGAGTCCTTGATTATTTCAGTTACTCTTTACAAGAAGGGACTCTGCAGTAATAGCAAAAATAACACTCCTCCAGTTGCCCATCACAAGAATTTCATTCAATTATCTTCTGAATGTAGCTACTTAAACCAAAAAAATTTCCTCTCTATCTCCCAATACAGAAATGGAGGTGTGTCCTCGATTTGACTGCATTAGAACCACTCTTCTGCATTGATCTGGTCCTTTCAGGGCCTCTTACAACTGCTTGCATGAAAGCACAGATTTGAGAGAAACACTGATTGATCATAATAACAAGCAATAATAAACAGCTGAATGCAACTGTTCTGCAGATATGGCACACAAGTGGTGAGAGGAGAAGGAAGAGACAGCACAGCTCTTCAGACACCAGAGGTGCTACAAAGAGGCTACTGGCCAGCTCCAGTCGGCCTACTCTTGCTCCTTGAACTCCATGCTTGCTATGTGAGAAGCACGTAAACTCCGTGTACCTGCATCTCCCCTTGGCTGAACTACTAAGCCAAACAGTATTAAAGAGGCTCTGTAGCAACTGCCCTTGCCTTGGAGATCTCTGCCCCTAACCTGCTCAAGTTGCTCCATCTCTTCCCTGCTAACCCTCCCACTCCGAATGCTTTCTGCAAGCACAGAAATATGTTTATCCAGTGCCAGAGACAACAGCGCTGTGATCCTAGGTGAAGGTGCTACTGAGGTACACATACTATGTGCATGCACTAGATCAGCCTCCTTCCACTGCATTAGAAAACACCAGTTGTACTGCAAAGCCAGGCTATGGAAGCCAGTCTTAAATTGAAGGTCAGAACTGCAACTCATCATAGAGGGGCTCCACCTCAGCACACATTTTATAGCCTTTTTTAAAATTCACACTGATTTTCTTCACTGACTTTTGAGAGAGAAGATGCTTACTGTCAGAGCTGCTGTCACAACAACTGTCTCCAATTACAGATTAGGGACCTACCTCACTGAGCAGTCTATACTCAAAGAGCTAGTCTCAGCCTTGGACAGCTTCATCCTACATGTCTGCTAGATTTTCTAGTCTCTGCTGGGTTCTCCTATAGTCTCTTACCTTGAAGAGAGATTGCCAGAGTTGCTTAGGATTCTCTAGGATCTTCTTTTTTACTTTTTACCCAAGGAAAGTTTTTACTAATATACCTAAATCTTCCACCTCAGTAGCTAATACATATAATCCCAACAAACTAGCTATGACAAATTTCCAGGAACCTGGCCATCACTTGGCCCAGCTTTTAATGTTGGATGAAAATCTTTGGTGAGCACATGTTATTAGAGATCTCACCGAGAGCAAGCATTTGTGGCTGTGATTAAGCAGAATCAAGACTGACATAGCAGATCTAATCTTCCCGTGATTTAGAGATAGAGGGAAAAATACAGTAGACAACACGATTAGCTTCTAGACAGTTAAATGCAATAGTACTTCCATGGGTTAATAAGGATGGAATTGACATTTCATGCTACAGCTTCAGCGATACACTTCTAAGGACTCGCACATCACTTTTTTTCTGTGTCCCTTCAAGAACTAAAATGACAAAAATGGGAATAAATAGCTCTGCTTGTTATTTTGCTGAACTACAGGACTGCTAAATATTTATAAGACATAATGAAATCCTGTTATTAAGCTAATATTTTCCCTCTTGAATAGATTTCTCCAGTGGCTGTCAAACATCTTCACATTAACTGTTGCCAAGTGCAAGCTTAACAGCCCATCTATAGCTGGGAAAACAGGATGAAAGTTGGCCACATGATATTGAGTAAACAAACAGTCCCTTTGCCTCTGAAAAATACTTTCCACTATACCAATCAGGGCAGAGGATAACTCAGAATCACCAAGTTGTCCGTTTCCAGGCTAACTACAGAATCTCAGACTTTGAGAACTTGGCTTGCCTATTCCTATTGCTCATGCAAGATTTCCAAGTCCCCCAATATGTTCATCATCAGCATAGGCCAGTCAGAATGAATTCATGCCTCTCCAGTTGCCATAAGCCACACTGGTATTACAGTGGAACTCTTGTAGATATCTTAGGGTAGGCATATTAAAGATTTATGGCTGTTTCAATCTGACAGATACAGGGAAAATAGCCAAAAAGATTCAGCATACTTTTAAATAATAGAGGTTTAAAAACTGTTCTAGCATAGCTGTATGAAACAAACGATCTTGTATTAAACTAGTTACAAGCATCTCTCTCTATGAGGAGGTGACAAACCTTGAAGGTCGAGGGTCACGTGTGTGACCCTATCCAAATATTTTACAGATTCTCTGATGGTAGAATGGGGGAAACACCTGGGAGAAGTAACAGGGGCAGGAACAAGGAGAATAGAAAAGCTTCCAGCTGAGAAGCACGGACTTGTAGAAGGGACTTTACCTCCCACTCTCAGACGCTTACCTGTTTCTGTCTGTCACTGTTTCACCCTGTGACTCTTCCCTGCTGAAAGGTCTCTATGGAGAGGCTCAGAGATGGCAGCATCTTCCCACAGAGTTCCATCTGCTCTGGACCTGGGGGCTTGTAGCTCCTCCCCCCAGAACTGCCCATCTCCTAGCTTTGGCCCAGCCGCAACCACATCTTCACAGCTGCATCCCCTGTCCATCAAACAGCTCCCCAGCAACATCCCCAGTTTTAGGCAATGTCCTCAGTTTTCAAACAAATAGATAGGAGACCCAGGAGGGAGATGGGGAAGGAGGGGAGAAGTAGGATATCTAGAAGACAAACACACTCATCCACCACTTCAACCTAAAGCCTCACTATCTTTTCCTTGCTCTCTTCCAGTAAGTTTTGAGCATTTCCCTGTTACCCCTTTCCCAGGGAGTCCTGGGTTGAATGGGCTCTCAAGACCATCAGAGGCTGCCAAAAATTAGAAAAGCACTTCTATACCTATTTCAGGAAGTGGCTTATTTTCTGGACCAGTCTTCCACATTAGTCCAGCATATTCAAACATTATTAAGTCAGGCAGTAAGGAACAAATAGCCACTGCAAGGTACAAATTGAAGACATGGGCATGACCAAACAACTTAAGGGGAAAGACACTGTATTCCCCAATGCTGCCTGCCAAAACGTGTGGTGCAGCCTGGAACACCTTTCCAAACTGTTCAAACATTCCTGATAAAACACAATTTTAACTTCTTTGCTAACCTCTGGGGGTGCTTAACCTCTCTACTTCTCTGGAGGAGGCTCAGGACTCGACCAAGCTTCCCTGAATAAAGAGCAGACAGTACCACCTCAACTGCTCTTTATTTCACAGATGTTAGAGCCATCTACTGGTTCCTTGCAGTTTCTCAAGTGGCCTCTGTGGGCTGAAGAGGTGACAGGAAGGCAGTCTACAGAACTCTTTCGGAGATAAAAAGCATCACTGTGTGCCTGACCCTTCCTGCTGGAATAGCCAGGATGACAGGTTTAAGCCTGTCCCATTTCTCCAAGCATGATGTAACGGCAGAGAGAACCGTGCCTCACTGCTGTAGTGCCAGGACTGGTTGGAAGAAGCCTTACGTTATCGAGCACAGCAGCTACAGCGGTAAAAAAAAAATCAAGCACTTCTCCCAGCACTTGTGGCATGCTGGGAATGGGTGGCCTCTCACCTTCCAAAATAGCAAGTTTGTGCCCAGCTAAGCTCTTGTCCTCTGGTAATGCGTAGATGCGTGACAACATCTCATAACCATGAATGACAACTCTTGGGCTGCGATCATGGCAACTGTCTTTCATATCTGGAGAACTGAAGGGGGCTCCGAAACAGCTCCATCCCCCACAGCCTCTGAAGTGTTCCCTGCACCAACTGACCCATAAGCAGATTTTGGCATGAGAATTTCGCCTACACTTTCAGTATGGCAATATACAGCACAACTGTATACTGCACAGTACTTTCATATCCAGTGTCCTTGATGACTATAACAAATGCTAGAAACATTAACACAAGTAATCGCAGCTTAATGATTAAGAATATTAAAATTAAATGGATTCACCATTTTATTTTACATTTATTTTAAATAACCTACAGCTCTGTCAAAAGCAACAGATACCACAACAAAGCTGTAAAAGAATCAAAGAAGGCACATTGCTGCACTACTGCTGCCTCAAGGACATTTCCAATCCTAAAATTGGCCCTAAAATTGGCCCAACAGCTTATAGCATAGCCTCCACAACCTGTGTTTTTCTTCCCAGCTATATCATACCACAGGAAGAACACACGTGCGCAGCCTTAACACCCCTAGAGTGCTTCACGTGAAGCCCAGCAGCAGAAACGAATCAGAGATGGCAGTGGCAGAAGTATTACAGCTCTTCTCTGTTCATCAGTTTTCCTCCCTACCAGCAGGGTTTTTTTTTTTCCGGCAGGAAAAGGGTTTTGCTGCAGCACTTTGTTTTCCTGCACTGCCACAGAAATTCCCGAGGTCTAGGCTTAGGGCATGGTACGAAACGCTCACTGGCATCTCACTTCAGGAATATTGTGTGAATCTCACAGACGATTCAGGTTTCATGCCCCAATTCTAGATGGCTTCAGAACACCCAGGGCACTACCAACTGGTCAATCTACTCTCACTCCCTTTCTCCCCAAAATCCACACCCAGACACACTCCTCAGTTAAATGCCCCCAGTTGGGAACTATCATGATATTTGTATCAGCTGTGACTCAGAATTTACTTCTATGACAGTGGTGCTTAGGGATTTCAGCTGATGTCAGAGATACACAGACAACTTGACAATGATGGGTTTCCATTTGGGATTTCCAAGGGATAAAGCTGCAGCCTTTTTAATTCAGCTGGTCCTAAGTGTTGGGGCAATACCAGATGCTTGTGACAGCCAAGTAATCAAAGCCCTCAGTGCTGGCAGAGCAGAGGCAGGGCTCCTGACACCACAGTAAGTAGCATCTTATTTCCAGATGAAACCTCAGGACTACATGCATGAACTGTACAAAGCAAACCCATTTTGCTTGACAAAATACAATAACCATTAGACTCTTATATAATTAGCACAAGGTTATGCCCTCTTAATTCCAGTAGCATTTAATCAATGGTACAGGGAGACTTTCAGAAGCAGAAATGGCAGCTTGGCACCCAACTGTGGTTGGCTTTTGCTGGCTACATTCCTAACCATTAAACAACTCCTCTGAAGTCTGCTTCCCTTATCCCACCCTGATGTACTATAATGGAGATATCGGCAGTGCTTGGGCAGGCACTGTCAGATGGAAAATTTAAAAAGCTGGCAAAGATAAGTCTCACTGTTTAATAATCTGTGGGAATTGCATTTTAATTCTGAAGACGTGTCAGTCATTGGAAACGAAACAGACGCCATACTTCATGCATATTCCTCATGAAAGTATCACGTAAAATACAGCACGTATTTTTCCATTAAGACGATTTATTTAAAGTACAGGCAACTTCTATCCCTAGAGACTCATTTAGCTGCATTAGTGCCTAATTAGCAACTTAGAGGAACCTTAGCACACCTATTGTAGTGTTCTCTAGCAAACACAAGGCAGGGAGTCTGTTTTGGCTGCAGAAATCAAATTCAAGAGCATGATGTATATGACATTATCTTGGGCAAGCTGGAGTTCTCATGAGACAAAGCGTTTCTACACCAAGCACACTATCATTGCCGTTACTGATCTTTTCCTACCAATTGCAGTAGTTAACAAGTTACATCCATGCTTTAGACCCAAACCATTGATTAACACTATAACAAGGTTACGTGCTATAATAAGTTCAGCTGTGAAGCTTTTGATTGAGTGTTTTAAGACTCATTTAGTGAAAAACACATTTGGCCTTTCTACACCACATCAGAGTGAACCCAAACAAATTGCGAGGCTTCCCTTGCTGAGAAAACACACAGAGAGGATTAAATTCAGTTAGACACTTTGCAAAGGTCATCTTTTTCAAGTCAATGTCACACAGTTCTCTGATACAGGAGAGCTTTGCAGCTATGTGGAGATGGAGCCTAAATGTTCATGGGGAGAGCACAGCAGCACTTTGTGAATCCAAACCAGCCCCCTCTGCCCCCCTGGGCAGAAGTCCCTCAGCGTCCCCTTTGAGCAGTACAACTTGCTTAGGAATAGTGATGCACCTGACCATTGCCTCTGAGCAGCACCCTGGTCCTTCACTCAGGGACAGAACAAATTAGAACCTGAAAAGCACATGGCAGAATCAACTCCAAAGCAGATTTCTACTCAGACACCTTTCATGTATGGATGCAGCATGCAACAGAAATAGGCTAGAGTGCTTATTATGCAGTTTCCATGCTGAATGAACCAGAGGTTAATTCTCTCACAACATGTTTCAAAGTAAGAGCAATGTACACACCAGGAAAAGAAATGCGCTGTTTCCAGCCGACGCAGTCTAAGCCTGTTGGAGTGCTCTGGGAAAATGGATGCAGCTTAAGTGGCAGAATGTCAAAGGCAACAGCAGAAGTAATGGATGGACTCATTCCAGCCTGCAACAAGAGAGGGAAAACAAAGACAAGACATTAAGCTTGGATACCCCGCAATACAAAATATAGCATCCCTCATGGAACACCTGTTTCCACCTCTGATGCTTGCTGATCTAAGTAAGTAGTACATTAGTAAACATCTGCACACATGGATGATTGTGGCTAGGGAGGTTAAAAAACATAGTGAGAAGGCAAGGAAAGCTGCAAGGGGATAAGAACCTTAGGATAACCGAGCACTGGTTCAGGTACTACCTTGTTCTAAACGCACATCTAGTTTCACAGAATGTTACTCTCCTTCCTATGAAGCATACCTTGTGGGGGGAAAGCAAACCGCCAGCACAAGTCATCCTGTCAGCTACAGAACTAATTAGGACTTGTTTCCTACAACTCATGTCTCAGTTTCTCTTCTGGTATTTAAAGAGTAAAGCTTTTCCCTTCAGAGATTTATTGTAACAGTCTCCAGCTGTATAATATTCAGCTAGCACTACATTCTTTCCTTCAGTTAACGAAATAGGATGTCTCTCTCCTTTACCTGGCCGATTGGTCTCATGAAACTCAGAACTTTATGAAACTTTGAAACCGCTATGCCATTGTCAGAGCTCACTGAATTAACAACTTGTGCTGGCTAAAGGCAGAAAAGACACGGATACACATGTACACACAGAGCACGACCTCATCTGACAATCAGCAACACAGGCTGTAATCAAAGACACTGAAACTTCTAATACTTGATATGTAATGCAGATTTCCTTTTATTCCTTTTTTTCTTTTCTCTTTTCCCCACGCTATCCCTCCTATAGCTGGCATCCACAGAGAACATCTGTGACTGGGAGATGAACTGGAAGCCAGCAGGTCAGTAAGCACTGGTCCCACAGGCATAGCCATTTTTCATCTCTCTATCACTACTGCCCCTTCCTTTTGCTACCATGACATTGCATTATGTCTCCACCTTTCACTGAAGCAAGAGTTTGGGATACTGAGGTCCAGTAGTTTATCTAGGATCCCTCCCTCTCCCTACCAGCCCATATTGTGTCCTAAAGTCTGCTTCACGCTACCACTGTAAGTATCCTGCTGAGCAGCCCTCCTGTTAAAGCCTTCTTTTTAGAAGACAGCTGTTAGCCAAAACATCCTTCCAAAAGGAAGCAGCAAACCAAGCACATTGAACAGCCACACACTGCCCAAGCAGCTGAGAATGCTGCTGCTCTGCACCTAGTTTGCTTTATTCTTCCAGGACTCACTTTTCTGAAACAAGGAGAACACAGCCAATATTGTGGCACAGATCACCATCTCCAGAGTGACAGCAGGAACTCTGTTCAAGTTAACCTGAGCCTATTTATTTAGAAAATCCCAACAGAGCCCAGGTGGCAGCACATGCTCTTCCGGAGACAAGAAGATCAAGCAAACCAGGCAACGTACTGAACTACAGCTCTGAAAATGCCATCGCTAAAGTCCTGGTTATTTACATGAGAGGTGATAGAAGGCATTACTGTTATATCCAGGAAGCAGGAGGCTGCCTGAGGGGCCATTACAAAGAAAACTGCATTTTTATTATTGCCCAGAACAACATAAGAGGAGGTTTCAGGTACAGTCATTATTTGACTTTCATACTAGGGGAGCCAGGACCATACAATCCCAAGCAGGGGAAGGAAGCACTTTCAGAGATCTTAATAGTATGTGGGCAGGGTTTCTCCCTCCCCACAAGGGAAGGGAGGGGAGGGGAGGGGAAAGAGCAGAATATAGTAAAGACCCTCTCTTCTACATTTTCTTCCATGAGTTCAAGGGGATTATTTCTAGGCTCATATGCACAGAGTACTCCCCACTGAAGAGTTCAGTCCTTGGGAGAGACATTTACTCCTGTTGTGTGTCTGTAGCTCATTAGCTGCACAACAGAGGGAGATTTATCTCATTCAATCCCCCCCCAAAAGCGTACTCATTACTCTCTTGAAGGGCCTCTGATGTGCCCACGGTGCTCATAACCACTCTAGTACATTGCAAAACTTAATTTTCTCTTATTTTCAATGGGGTAGAAGCCGGTGTCCACAAGCAGTATCCAGGACAATAACCTAAAGACCTATTTTTCACTGCTTCTCATTTCTCTTTCATAATAAAAAATAGGGCTTTTTCTGTACCAGCCCCCTCTGGGTATATTCCCCTGACGTGCCTCTTAGGAATATCTCTAATTTGGCAGTGCAGAAACTGTGCTCTGACAAATGCACACAGAAGCCACCTCTGTGCCTCTATCACTGTGCACTGCGTAGGCATCAAGCTTAACAGTCGGGTTTTAACTTTTTGTTGAAATAGGAAAGAGAAGGGTGGGAGCAGACAGGCAGTTAGAAGATATCACCAGAACAGGTCTTCCAAAACTAATTCCTAAAACAGAGCCCAAGACCATTACAGCATTGTATGTATCAGTGGTTTGGGGCATGGACTCTGCTCCAGCTGAGGCACTTCTACGGCATTAAAAAAAAAAGTAGAAGCACCCCAGCACCACACTGTGAAACCCTCCACAACGTGAAGGGCAGAGCCTACGGCCAAGCAAAAGAAAACTGATTCACGCCCAGTCACATGAGTTTCTCTTATTCCACTTCAGGGGATGTAATGTTCAAAGGCTTGTCACGACCAGTTAAATGTTAACACTTTAAGGTACAAGATCAGAAGATGCTCAGCTTGTTACTGGTAGCATTTCATTATAAGGGACAGCTGGGTCAAGCTTTGAGTTTTACTCTAGGGATTTACACAGACTGCTCCCATTTAAAGCAGATCAGCAGCTTACTGGACCTGAGCAAAACAAAGACCAGTATTTAGTATTGTTTAGGACTGGTATTTCAGTGGTTATTCTTTAGTTTAAAGATAGTTTCTTCACTGTGTATGTCCATCTCCCTCTGAATCCCAACTGCCAGCCTTCAAAATAGTCTGATATTATCTCTGTACTCATTTGCATACATTGATCCAAATGATAGAATAAAAGCAGAAATCAGCACTGAAGGCTGTTTTCTATTCCTCTCTAGTCTGCCCTATTTAGCTGCTTCCACAATATTGCAGCATTACATCACCTTGTATGCTGACCTGATCTTGACTTAACACAATATGACTTGTCATAACTGAAGCCACACATCCCAAGGCAGCCATGTGTCAGAAGACATCAGACTTGCCATTTCAGATCTCCAAAGCCCCCTACAGTTGCCTGGTTTCAGTCACAAAACCACAACAGACAATAAATGCCTTACAAAGCTTCTTTTGTGATAACTTATTTCTCTTTATAAAAAGGGAGTTGGGCGTCCTTCTAAAACTGCCCCCAACACTGCAGCTTGTGACAGCGCTCCCACCACATCTGGGGGTATGAATAAAGAAAACCATTGTATTAATTTCAAATATAGCCTAAGCCAGCACTATTACAGTAATAGAGCAGTGCAAAGACAGAATAAAACACAATAGGAAAGAGAAACAACACAATGACTATTATAACTAAACAACACAGGCCAAGGAATGCAGTTATACGGGCACATAGGAAATAGGCCTTGAATCCCCACAGTTCTCTCAGTAAAACTTAGCATTATACTCTCTTGGCCTGCACGCAAAGATAAAAACTGTCAATAGCTTACTTAGCACACTTAGCTCAGAAAAACAGGTAAATAGGAACAGTAAAAAACAAATCTACCTGCACACTACTGAATACCTTCTACTCACCTCCACTACCCAAAAGCTAATACACCAGAAAAGTAACTCAGAGCCAATGCCCCACAGGTGTGTGATGTTAAGTGAGGAAACCTCAATGGGAACAGGGGCAGCTGCTACCCATTGCACGCTGATCACAGTTTAAAGGTAAGTCAGTACCATAAAACAAGGGTGGGAATGTTTAAAGGAGAAGTTGCTTTCTAGCAGCATCAAAATGTGCAGGCCATCAACAAAACAGATAGCATTTGAGCTAATGGCTCAAGGGAAAGCAGTTGAGGTGACTGGAAGCACTAATGGTCTCAGGGCTGGCCAATGTACCCTGCAGCATGGGCTAGATTTCCATCACTATCCATGTTTGTCAAGCAATTGTAAGAAATATTTTTAGCACATTTTACTGGCTTCTGTTTATCACTGAGCCTAAGTATGGCAGGGACACATTTTCCCTAGCTTGTTTCATGTCCTTACACCACTAATCACTCTCTCAGAACTCTGAACAAGGTAGAAAAATAGCATAACTTTTTTTTTTTACTGTTAGCATACACTTAGTGCCTCAGGAGGATAATTCATTGTCTTGAACACATAGGTAATAGAGGGGCTGAGCATCCTCAGTGAACTGAGGACAGACAACACGTGACAGAATCATGAGCAACATTCATCCAACCCTCAGCTAGCTACATTTTGAAGAGGCAAAGAAATACAAAATAGCGCAGATTTAGCCCCTCCTGGTGAGGAGGACAGATCTTCAGAAATCCTCTTCCTGGAGTTGGCCTGGCTTTCTGTCCCGGGTGTCTGTCGGCTTTGATGTGAGGCACTTGCAGGCAGACAGTTAGGAGGCAGCAGACTGTCTCCCCACGAGCCCTAGCAGACAAGTTTAGCTTTGTCTGGTGAACGGTTTCTGCCTCACCATCAGCAGAACTATTTATGTGCCTAAGCACAAGCATGTGCTGAAGTGCTGGTAGGATCAGGGCCTCAGCTTCCTCAGACACTGTCATTTTAATGCAAGAGCAACCAGAAACAGGCAACAAGCACAACAGAGAGAAAGGGAAACAAATGAAGAGAACAAACTGAAAGAGGAAACCCTGAGGAGAGCTCTTATCTGAAAATCTACTATTTGATTTCAAACTTGCTCAAAAGCTTCCTCCATATTATTAGCAGAAGTTGCACAGAGCTTTCCCTCTGCCTCACATCCTTTTTCCCCAGAAGTTTGATGTTCTATGTGCAAGAGCTAAATTTGGCTCCTGGATGCAGATTCACGACTCTCCCCAAAGGGAACAGACCTTAGCTCTGGATCCAGTAGTAGTGGATGCCATTAGTGTGAGTCACAGCAGCCACAAAGTTTGTCACAAGCAACTATAACCCTGATCTTAAAGTCTCCCATGGTGTAGAGGAGATTACTAATCGTTAAAACTCCAACAGCAATGTTCTCTCAAGCACTTCATAGAGGAATTGCTAGAAGTCTTTCCTCAGGAAGAAGAATGGAGCTGGCCTCAGATATAAGGGAAATTTAATTTAGAAGTCACTTTTCAAGGTGATACAGCAATACTACAGGGCACTGAATGAGATTTCATCAGTTTAATTTATACTGATATAAGACAACTTTGATTTGCTCCTTGTCCTCCCTATCTTTCAGCCCTCAGAGCAATCTGATGTAATCGCATCCTATTGTTCAACGTGGCATAGGGCAGGAACTGCTCACTTACAGTGACTAAAACAACCACCACCTTTCAAGATAATAACAGTATGAGTGAGTTTAGTGTTATAGAATTAGTCTCCACAGACTACCAGGCCCAAAGAGAAGCAGAGAGAACTGGTACAAGACACAGCGCAAGAGGAGGAATATGATGACACCAGAAAGGAGCAGCCAGAGCAGAGAGAGGAAGACAGTGCCAGAGAATGAAGAGGATGGTGGTTTCTTACTTTTAACTGGTCTTCTGGGAGGTGCTGCAATTGAATTCCTCTCTCTGGCTGTGTCTCCTTCTCTAGCTTCCTTTTCTGGTTCCTCTCCATCCAAACATCATCGAAGCTGAAGCACTTATTGAGGGGTTTAGGTCTCTTCCTTCTCCTCTCTGGAATCTCCTTGGCTTTTTCATCTGGAGCAAGGAAGGAAAGCCTCCGGGCTTTGCTCTCAAGGGTTGAGAGAGGGTGTGGGGATGGTGGAACCTGGGGGGGCCTTCTTTTGTGATGGGGAACCCATTTCTCACTTGGTCTCTTTTCAGGTGGTGTTTGACATTGCTGTTTAGACTCCTGTTTACAAGCAACAGGTCAAAACACAAAGTTTGTTGATTGGAAATTTTATTTGCTTTAAATCAGGTTGAAAAGGGGGTGGCATAGCTCAGTTGTCTGGTCTCAGAACTGTTCAGAAGAAAAAGCCTTCCCACGAGGGCTGGAGGGCTGAAGCCAGCCTGTCCAACCCTCCTGAGGCTTAGGGGTACTCCATCCTGAAGCAGCAGCTCTGCTATCCTTCAAGACAGTGTAATATACATTGCCTCTGCACAAGACCATGCCCTTTTCACCCTCATTCTAGATGGCATATTACAATAACATTACAACTAGGATTTAGGTCACTCTGTCTGTATAGTATTGTTTCCAAAGACAGAGAGTGTCTTTGAAAATGGAATAATGCCCAGTCTTGTCGGTCTGTGCTTTTCCCACTGTACTTCAGCTATAGAAAGTGAAAATGCTTCCTAGATGCCTGCAGGTCTGACATATTAAACCCAGTGCTTTGCACTTCACTCTCATTTTCTTTTAATGTGTATAGCTGCACAAAAATACATCTCTTATACTGGAAAAAATTAAAATCAAGAATGCCCCAAGGAATCAAACTACCACTCCAGGTAGCATCAGTGTTACAGTCAGTAAAATTTAAGGTGGAAGATAACTATTTCAAGGAACGGATGATCTCAGGAATCTCTTTTTGGGCCAAGAAAATTTTTGTCCTGACGATAGTATCCCTCCAGTCTCTCACAGTTCATTTGAAAAACTCAGACACAACAGTCCTTAAACTGTTATGGGCATGTCCTATCTACTCTGAATTAACCAACAGTCATGTCCCAGATCAATTCTTGTTTGCCACTGGCCAGTCTAGAACCCTGCACACCTGCTACGCTCTCTGTGGAAAGGAGAGTGTATCCTGCTGGCATTTGATGCCTAACCCCATCATATCAGGGAAGAGCATGGAGGCAAGGAGGGGAAGCTACACTCCAAATACAGGATATATTAGGACAGTTTGCTCTTGCCTGCTGGATAGCACAATTGCCTAAGTAAAATTGTGTCACAAACAATTGGATTAATTAAATTAACAGGCCTCTGTAAAGCCTTCTTGGCCACAAGGGCACATTGCTGGCTCATGGTCAGCTTGTTGCCCACCAGGACTCCCAGGTCCTTCTCTGCAGAGCTGCTTTCCAGCAGGTCAACCCTGAACCTGTCCTGGTGCATGGGGTTATTTTTCCCTAGGTGCAGGACCCTGCACTTGCCTTTATTGAACTTCATGAGGTTCCTCTCTAATCATTTATTCAGCCTCTCGAGGTCTCTCTGAATGGCAGCACAACTCTCTGGTGTATCAGCCACTCCTCCCAGTTTTGTATCAGCAAACTTGCTGAAGGTGCAGTCTGTCCCTTCATCCAGGTCACTGATGAAGAAGTTGAACAATACTGGGCCCAGTATTGACCCCCGGGGGACACCGCTAGCTACAGGCCTCCAACTAGACTCTCTGCTGCTGATCACAACCCTCTGAGCTCTGCCATTCAGACAGTTCTCAATCCACCTCGCTGTCCACTCATCTAAGCCGCACCTCCTGAGCTTGCCTATGAGGATGTTAAGGGAGACGGTGTCAAAAGCCTTGCTGAAGTCAAGGCAGACAACATATACTGCTCTCCCCTCATCTACCCAGCCAGTCATTCCACCATAGAAGGCTTTCAGATTGGTTAAGCATGATTTCCCCTTGGTGAATTCATGCTGATTACTCCTGATCACCTTCTTTTCTTCCACATACTTAGAGATGACAGCCAGGATGAGTTGCTCCATCACCTTTCCAGGGATGGAGGTGAAGATACTTTATCCCTTTTCTCCTTTCCTAATCACTTTCCCATCTCTGCCGATCTTTCTTACGAGGCAGTCTGTTGAATGAAGGCTCTCTGAAAGCTCATAGATTTCTAGGCCTGGTGTATGGGGTATGGCATAGGCCAGCCTTGAGTCTCAAAGACTCGTCGGGAACACTGTGAAGCAAAATCTCCTGGATTTTCTGACCTCCAAGGGGAGATGCGATGATGCATCTTAGAGAAATCCCAGTGCATCCTAAACACTACACATAAAATGGTGCCTGTTTAGCAGGAATAGATGCCAACTGGGTGCGTAGGTGTTGACATTTGGAGATTTCAATACTGTAAGGACTGAACAGACATAGGACTGAAGAACTAGGGTGAGCGATAAAGAGGAAGGGCAGACCTAACCCCACTGTGCTACCCCAAAGATGCTATACTAAATTAAAAAAATGCTAGCTGACAAACTCTCTCAGGAAGTGAGTGGCAACAGGGAGTCAGAATGGCAGCTGATCCATTAAAGTTTGGTGCACCACTATAGCATGAAAAATACTGAGACTGCTGGCAAAATACCTGGTTGGGGGTTTGGGGAATATATGCATATCTCCCCAGTGGAGCGCATGCAGGGATCTGAACTCAAAGAACTCCACAATTATGCATTTTTTTAGCATTCCATCAAGTCATGCTCTCTACCAATGTGGAACATAAAATACTTTTTCTTTTAATCCACCATTAAACTTAATTTTATGACCTTCTGGGTTAGCAACATACATAAGGAAGATCATCCTTAATGTTTAGATGACAGTTAAATCTATGCTGGAAAGGCTTAAGACTGCAAACATTCTTTGTTCAATGCCTCTGTCGTATTTTCAGAAATACCCAATAAAAACAGCTTTACTTATCAAAAGCCACTGTCTACAGAATTGGGTACAGTTCTACTTCACTTCACAATGTCAAATAAACCTACACTGGGAATAAACAAAAGCCTTATCCGCTTTAATAGATTAGATGTTGTGTCCTGAAAGCTGGGACAGTTATGTTAATTTCTAGGCTCTAGCTGCATTTAACCAATTTCAGATATCATATTCTGCAGCCCCCAGAAGAATCAGCAAAATTCAATCATTTTTATATGGCTTAGATACTATCTAAATTTTTCATCACTTTCCTTAAATTACTCGATTTAACAATCAATTTAAATAATTATTTATTTGCTCCTAATGGTTGCATTCTAGGATGTGGATTTGCCTATTCAAGGCTTCACACATGCCTCTTCTCTCCATTCTTTTCTAGATACTCTTTTGGGTATCTAGGTATCTGGGTATTTACAGGTCAGTGATTTTATTCATCCTCTGAGAGGCTTCATCTGTTGACAGTGCGTTAAGAGTACCTTGTATAATCCAAGTTTCCTGCATTTTCCTAGGTCAGTGTAACACTGCAGGTCTCTTGTTTGGAATGTGGTGTTCAGTAATAAAGTTTGTACGTTAAGTTGATGCCCATGAAAACAAAAGATTTGCTCAAGTAAATCAGGGGACAGAAAGCAATAAAGCAAATTATCTTCCCCCTTTCACCCTCAGCTATTCCAGTACTACTGCCCTTACTTCTGATGTTGCCACCTGTGTGCTTCTTTAGATTCCACACAGCAATAGCTAAAAAACCCCTTTCATTGAAAATATGTGAGGAGAGGTTAAGGGAACTCGGCTTGTTCAAGCTCATGAAGAGGACACTAAAAGCAATGTAACAGCAGTCTGCAACAGTTTGAAGAGTAATTACATAGATGATGGATCCAGACTCTTCTTAGTAGTCCCAGACAATACAACAAGGGACAATGGGCAGAAATTGTAGTTTGGACAATTCTGGTTGGGCATTACGAAAAAAAATTTCCTCAGGAACACCTTGCCCAGAGAGGTGGTAGAATCTCTATCCTTGGACATTTTCAAGACTTCATTAGACAAAGCCATAGCTTTGTCCATATAGTGTTGCCACTAGTCCTGCCTGAAGAAGGAAACTGGACTAGATGACCTCCTGAGGTCCTTCCCAACCAAGGTTTCTTTGTTTCTATACAAAACACCAAATAAGGAAGGAGTAAGGGTAGGCTAAGACCATTTGGAGGGGATATCTTAAACCTTGAATATAAACTGGGATATGAAGGCAAAAGGCAGCATTTCTAACCAGCAAAGGCTGTGCAAGAGTCCATTTAACACAACCAGCCCTTAGCTGCAGAATTGATCAAGGAATTCTAGATTCCTGAGCTCTCTGAAATGTGTCTGGTTGGGGCAGTGCACCAGATAGAAAATCTGACATCCTCTCTCAAGTGCCATTTTTGAAAATCTGTTCAACAAAACTGTCCTGCCCATTTCTTAATGTCAAAACTCATCAGCAATACTGGAAAGGTAGTGTGAGAAGCCTCAGTTCACTGAGGCCAGTCTCCATCACTCTCTGGTGGTTTGTGCTTGGCCACAGAAAGAGATTCCTAAGCTCCCAGCCACTAACAACTTGGGAAATCCTCTCTGGGATAAAGAGCCACCTGACAGAGGAAGTCTCTGTTTTTAATGGCCTGAATCAATTGAGAAGCCTTTACTGAATATATAGTCTGTGAAATCCAGTCTAGCACAAGTAAACTAACTGGTTACCAAGATTAGAGTACACTACAACATCAAAAGAAAACCCAGACAGAATCCATGGTCTTTTTTTTTTTTTTTTCTGTTTGCAGTAGAAAAAGTGGAACAGGACTCTAGAGGAATCAATGGACAGCTAGGGTGACTGTAAAATGCTTGTGTATTTTGAAAGAGATCTGCTCACTGTCTACAAAAAGGATTTTACTTCTACAAAGTGGCTGCTAATGATGGGAACTGATGTTGCCTTTTGCTCTCAGAAACGTATTTACTACACACTTACGAGGCTCGATTCTGCCTTGTCTTAGAGGTGTAAGATCCAGCTAAAGACTCGGCTTTAAAAAAGGGCAGTGTCTGTGCAGTCTGTCTGAGGCATACTATGCATTAGCACTGTTGTGATGACTCCATTCGTACAGATTTTTGTGGTAAATCCTCCCTTAAAGTGAGTATCAATTCCTATTCCCTGAGAACAGGAACAGAAACTCAGAGATTAACTAGTGCGTCCTATCTTAGACAAAGAAGCACCTTTATGCACTAATCTAACCAGTGTGTTCACTCATCTATTAACAGAGTTTCACTGGAATTCCTTAACCACATTAAGAGAAAAGACTCTGCAAATGAAACCACCAAATAATCATTCCCAGACAACAACTCACCTCATCTCTGAGCATGTCACTAATGGAAAAGGCTGTGTTTAAGCTGATCTGGGACTGACTGCTTATCCCACTGTCATCCTTCTGGTATTCATTGTCCAACGAGTGTACAGAAAGTAAAAGACTACCTCTAGGTTTCAGTGTCTTTGGTCTCTCAGGAGCTTCCAAATTGCTGTCAACTGCAGTGCTGTTCCCAAGAGAGATCATTGAAGTGGCACATATTCTTCCAGGATAACGGAAGCTCTTGCATTGAGAAGTGGACCGTGGACTCTGTGGTTTAGGACTCATGGGCCTACATGGCATATCTTTACCTTCATAAGTTGAGAGCTGGGGACATGATGGACTTGACTGACTAAAAGGCAACTGCAAGTCACTGGGACTAAATGGAGACTTCATCCAGTATTCCTCTAGAGAAGTATTTAAATTGTTGCCCAGGGCCTCCTGTTGTTCATCACAATCTGAACTCTGTGAGTAATTCATGCCCAAGTCATGAGACTGTATTCGTTTCCTCCACATATCTGCAGGTGAAGAGACATCAACAGGCTCTACAGAGGGGTCAGAATAGTTGGCATCTATCAAGGAGCCATTAGCTGTTCCTGTTTTCAAAAGTGCTTGTCCATTGGAAATATCCTGTCTCTCTACTGATGTTGTTCTCATCACATGGTCCCTACTTGTGTTAAGACTCTCCTGTGTGGGTGATGAGCTTGCCAAGACAGGCCTTTTTAGTCCATCTGCCTCCTTGCTTTTTAGAAAAGCTTTCCAGGTGCTCTGGCGAAGTTTGGCTTTCTCTTTTTCATATTTCAGTGATACTCTTGAGCTTTGCTCAGTGTTTTCTTTTTCTGGAGATTTGGATTCAAATAAGCTTGAAAGGGATTTGTGTGCCAAGGCCAGCCTTGTCCTGAACTTCTTGCCCTCAGCATTTTTGTTTCTTTTGTATTCATTTTCAGGGAAAGATTTTCGAGTTCTTGGATATTCCAAAGGTTCACTGTCATTGTTTTCAGATGAAGCTGAAACTTGTCCATCTGCATATTTGACAGCTGCCAGTGTGGGAGAAGTAGAATCTGTATCTATCTCTTTCATCAGTATCCGACCAGAGCCAGAAGCCTTCCTCAGGCTCATTCTGTTCAATAGTCCTGCAGGTCTCTCACAGAATAAATCATCGTCATCAGAATACTCAGAGGCATAGCTTTCCTTCCTGTGGAAACCAAAACCAGATGAATAACTTTTAAAAGACTGTAAACTTTCGGTGTCTTCATCCTCTTTCCCAGCACCCAGTTCTTCTGGTTTTGCCTTGCTACCAAAGAAGCCGCTGCTTCCTTGATTTTCTGCTGTGACAGGCTTTGTTTTCCTGAAAGATGTCATTTTTGAGAAAACCAAAAACCTGGGAGATTTCCCAGTATTCCCATTCTTTGTTGGCTTTTGCACAGCTTTATGGAGACTGCTGTTACTTCCCAGGATGTGGTAGGAGCTCTCATCCATCTCCTCACTGTTAGTGCTGCAGGTACTTATATTATCTAGGCCTAGCCTGCAGGCATTATGGGTCTCCCTTTTCACAGAATAGTTAAAGACATCAGACACATCCAGATTCAGCGCACTGTCTTTGCTAGAGCTGGCTGTGTCTTCCACAGCACATCCCTCTTTTCTTTCTCTAGTAGAAGGATCTTCACAAATATTTGTTTGTTCCTTTGAACCATTACAGCCTTTGGTTCCTAGCTTGCCTATTCCTTGTTCGGAGGTGATGTTGGGCCCTTGAAGGTCATCATCAGCACCATCTCCCTGCCACAGATTGCTTATGCTGTCCTTTTCCAGTGTTACTGCAGTGGTTATATACATGTCTTCCTCTCTACCTTGATGTACTTTGAATTCCTCTTCCATGGTCACCCGGTCATCTTTTGTTTCAGCCGCCCATGACTTTTTCAACCGTTCTGTCTCTAACTCAAAATCCATCCTTGCTCTGTGGGGCTCTACCTCAGAAGTCGTAACACCAGTTCTGCTATGTGATTTCAAGAGTGCTTCATCATATTTACCTGCCCTGTCTTCTGCAACAAGTATATTGTTGCCCAAGGGTACAGTAACACTCCTAGATTCCACCTTTCCACTTGTTATGAATGAAACCAAATCTGTTTTTTCTATTTGCTGTTGTGAAACTTCTGATTTTTCTTCAGCTGTATCCCAAGCAGGGAGTACCTCTGCACTACTAGGAAAGGGGTGGATGGACAGAATTTGTTCTTCACAGCTATAGCATTCACTCAGAACTCTTTCTGGATCATCATGAGCTTTGCTGACAATATGAGGAGACACCAAATCCTTGCTCACTAGGTCTCTCAGTGTTCCAGTTACTGTTTCAGTAGAAAGGTCATCATTCAGTGTTTTGGATTGTAATCCTTTCTGCTCTACAGATATTATAATCAAGGCAGGCTTTAACTCTGGAAGATTCATTAAATGCCTTCCCTGGTGTATATAATCTGATCTGGGAGTCATTTCAAGAGCAAAGACACTGTCCTCATCCTTTCTTTGAAAAGTAGGATGTTCATTTGTTACTGGCTCAGAGTGACTCCTTAAGGCACCAGTTTTGCAACTCGTATTTTGCTGCACTGAATTTTTGTGCTCTGCCCCAGTGTTACTGCCACCTGGTTGCAATGTAGTTTCCAGGACTTTCCAACCAAAGCCAATGTTAGAAGAATCCTCTAACCCTTTTTTCCCTACCATGACTTCCATACCTGACAATTCAGAATCAAGGCCATTGTCCTCCAAAGTGTTCTGCTGTGTTCTACCAGTGGAAACATAGTTCACAGAATAATCCCAATCTCTGTTTTCTACAACATCAGGAAAACCTACAAGACAGGCCACTGGGTTCTCAGTGTCACCAATGCCAGATGCAACATTAATATCACAAGTGAAGCTGTGTGCTTCCAGATCCCTCTTAGATTTGTACTGATCATTTTTCATTAGTTCTTCAGCATTTATGATCACTGGCTCACAAGCCATGGCAGATAAAGTCTCTCTTTGTTTTGGATTACACTCACAAGCATCTATCTGTGCTGAAGATAAGCTACTAGCACACATACCTACTGCTTCTGGGCTAAGGCCACATGTCTCTGATTTAGAGTGCAAATTAAAATCAACATATTGGCAGCAACCTGCTAGTTGAGAAAGCTGACCCCTATTTATGTCTATGCTGGTATTAAGAAGGGATCTTTTTATGTCAGATTTGTCATCTACTTTTATTGCTTTTTCAGGGCTGACAGCTACCCTTCCTAAGTTTTTCCAAGTGTATTCAAAATCCAGCCCTTGAAGATGTATTCGGGAGCATGACCATCTAAATTTGTCTGTCAGATGATAACAGTTCCCCACGTACTCTCTCTTGCCTTGGGCACCTATATTTTCAGGTACACTATGCCATGTTTTACTTTCTGCAATCTCTGACCTTGTGAGTTGTGGCTGAGATTTTGATTTGAGGCGGCTCTGGTAAAAGAATGAATCTGATGTCAACATGGCCTCTATACTTCCTTGTTTTATCCTTTTACCTGTGATTTCCTCATTGTTAACTGAGTTCCCCCTGCTGCATTTTATATTGGACATAGGATGTAGTTCACAGTTGAAGTCAGATGCCTCAGTGTAACTTTCAGGGTAAGTTCCATTTGTTTCAAAATGAATATTAGGCAAACTACAGCTTGGTGCTGCATCTGACTGGAAAGAAAGTTTCTGCACCTCAGGAAAAATCAAACAACTTTCTGAGTTTGCTTTTAAACAAGCAATACTTAACACTGCAGGCTGTTTCTTCTGTTCTGTAACAGCATCTTCAGTAGGTATTGAGTTGGTATAGGATTGCACTTTACTGCTTTCAAACTCTCCTTTAGTTTGCAATCCTTCTACTACCAATTTTCTGCTTGTCTTTGATACAATGCCCCGCTGACTCACTTGATTGTCTGTGTTGGAAATATCACTAGTTAATGTTTGCTCTTCTTCCCCCACTTCTTCACCTTCTGACTTTGCCATTTGTATGCAAAGTTCATTTTTCCTTGGTGATACTTTTGTTTTGGAAGACACTTCTAACTGCACCTGCTGGCTAAATTCTAGTTGCCTTGAGCGCTTAAGTTCATAAAGTGTTGTTTCTGCCTTTGCTTTAGGAAGACTACAGCACAGATCTTTTTTTTCAGTAGAAAGGCAGTTTGAATCCAAGCAAGTTTCCCCAGTTACATCACTGGCAACAGATTCTGTGTCTGATGCACTCTCATAAGGCTCAGTTTTAACATCTGACAAAGATTCACTCTGATGTGATAGGGTCTCAAAATAATCTTCATCTGTTTCTTGGCTGGATCCACGTATCTCCAGCTCTATTGTGCTCGGGATGGAAGAGCTCAGATCATCTTCAAACTCTCCTTCACTGACATAGTTTTCAACTGGCTCTGGGGTCTATGAATAAAGAGAAAAGAATTAGTTAACAATGAACATGCAACACGATAGTATGGATTATTAGAAAAGGGACTTAAGAACAATGCATTTACTATACACTGATGACTTTGGAAGTTATACTTGCCATTTTAGTTATTGATGTCTATCTATTTCTAGTTCTTAATTTTTGTTTCTAAATGCTTCTTAACTAAAGCTTTTTAATTTTTATTTTTATTTATGCAGAGGCCAAAATATGACTTTCGGGCACATCTTTCAAAGCCCAGTCCCAAGATGCATTTCACATTTAGGTAAGTCAGATGGAAGTTGCTCTTTGCCAGTAGATTTAAAAATTCCCATGAATCCATCTTCAAATCCAGAGAGGAGGTTTACACTATAAACCAGAGACGTAATTGTTACTGAACAAATTATACAAATGCAGCATAAATACATGCAGAACTGTTCTGCACTTAGATAACTGGATAGTACTCATATCAAAGCCTGAAGCAAAGGTGAAAGAAATTTTTTGTCTCATTTTGGAGAAGGTTTATATCAGGAGCATTACACGTATCAGTTATCAGAGCACATGCACATCAGTAGCTGAGAGCAGAAAGATCAAAACCACACATTTAATTTTAGGAAATGTCTTTGTACCAAATAGCTACATTCAGAGATTCTCAGTCTTTTTCTCTTTAACCATCAGAATGAAGTCTGGATATTTCTCAAGCTGAAAGTAGAAAATGAAATCACAAGTCTTGCTGAGGTAAAAATAGTACTTGCTGTCTGTTGACTTCAGGTATGGCTATAGTCAGAAATTCTACAAATGTAACCAATATAGATATTTAGCTGACTGCAACCTCTGATCATAGCCTTTTAACTCTAATGCTGAGCACCTATCTCACCAGGTTTTGATAATGCCACCACCGGAATGATCAGCACATTTCAAAATCTGAAAACTGAGATAATAAACAGTGAAAGATGTTTCTAAAGGAATCGCAAATGAATGGCAGCAGTCAAATTAGAAGGCAAGAGCCCTTGGCCTTAGTCACATGTCATATCCATTGGAAAGTTCGGTCACAGAGGAGTCCATCCTTCTACTGGAAGCCAAATTTGAAATCACAACAAAGCATACATCACAGAGTTTCTAATTCCAGACTCCAAAACATAGAGGGTAAATTAGAAGAGGGAAGGCACTAGGAAAACAAGGTTATTTCCACCAGGGAGCTGTGCTAAGCCAAGGAAACAGAAGAAGATTAATAGATTTGAAAAAAAGTAAAAAGTCGGAGAGAGAAGGGAGGTCTGTCTCAGTTCTGAAAGTATTTCAGAAGAACATTTTTACCTTTCTCTCTTGTACTGATCCAGTTTTCAACACTTTCAGCATCTTTGAGGAGGCTCAGAATAGAAAGATTGGCATTTTCTTTCGACAAAAGAATAAAAATAAAAACTGAATGGGGGAGGGAGGTTCAGTGCTTCAAACCAAGTCCAAAAATCACTTTCACACAATCAAGCCCAACCAAATTGCAATGTAACTGCAACACAAGTCACGTAGCCAGCAGATCAACATGTCCTTTACTGTGTGCAATCACTGATACATGTAATTCAGCTCCTTCAGTAACGTCAAATCCCACTCTCACCAGGACAGAAATGACCAGCATTAAGGCAGCAGACACTAGCATTTCACATAATGATCGAACGGCGTGAACTGTGAAGCAGTTGGCTTACACAGCAATGAGTAGAGGAGCAGCTGTTCAGCAGTAACAGCACTGCCTCTTCAACAGCGTTCTCAACACAAATTTACAGATGGCAATAAACTAAGATAAAAACTGCTCAGGCAAGTAGGAACTAAGTAACGAAGATGCTCAACTGTCCCCAAGGATAATTCTGAATTAAATTACAAAAAGATTAGGGCAGAGATCTCATCTACCCTTCCAAACACAGCTATGCTAGACTGGAAAAATAAAACAACCCAAAATTCATTATTTGGTATTTATGGATGTTATTCAAAATTATGCAAATAAAGCAAAAGTAGAAGCCCCAACATTGCCTTCCAACCTTGGGAAATGAGGAAACAAGTTCTAGGTGTAAACGGCATCAGCTAACAATGTCAGCCATCATTCCTGGCACAGGTCTGGGACTGAACATGTGCCCCCCAGTGCTGCTACTGGGAAGAGCAAGAGTCAGGATTTTGTCTAGAGGCAGCCTTTTGGGGCCTACACTACCAGATATACCCTGGCATGGAGTTGCCCTGAGGAGGAAGAGGCCCTAGAGGCCTCAGTTCCTGCTGTGTCTATCAAAGCCCTCTGCCTAACAGACCAGAGAGGCCCAGAGCTGACTTCTAGTAAGGCTGGAATTCTTAAGCCCACTTAGCTTCCCATGGTGGCAAGGAAAGAAGTCATAACAGGGCAAGTAAAATGCCAGAGATGCCACTCTTATCTTCTTCTACGGGACTTTGACTTCCCAGTGCTTCTGGGAGTCCAGTCATTTGCTCCCATCATCTGTTGTATGTGTTTTATTTTTCTCTTAGCTGTTGAAGTGTGTATTCTGTTAGGATCTGTGGGATTACTTCTCTTTGTGTTTTTGTGGTTTTCTTTCTATAAAAATCAAGTCCAAAGGACTCATACTCGGAGCAGAAGAGGGAAGTTTACAACGGGCAGGTCCTTTGATGTAGCCCTGTCCTCCCAACAATTATAGGAAACCAATTTGCAGTAACACACTCTCCTCAGTGGTGCCCAGTGACAGGAGGAGAGGCAATGGGTACAAACTGAAACACAGCAAATTCCACTTGAACATAAGAAAAGAGGTTTTTACTGTGGGGATGGTTGAGCAGTGGAACAGGTTGCCCAGAGAGGTTGTGAAGTCTCCATCCTCAGGGATATTCAAGATCCGACTGGACATAGTCCTGGGCGACCTGCTTTAGGTGACCGTGCTTGAGCAGGGGAGTTGCACCAGAGGGGCCTTCCAACCCCAACGCTTCTGTGATTCAGTGAGACGTGAGAGCTTGTTATTGTTCCCAAACAGAGCAGTTACTTTCTGCTGAGAAAGATCTCAAAGCCAGTTCTGCTGATCTGTAAAAACTTGCACTAAACTAAGTAATGGGATGAGGAAACAACACACAGAGGTCTCTGCCTAAGTGTTTTGCTCTATATGTATTTAGTGCCTTGACTGGAAAACCTCCAAATGGTTAAGCAGTTCCAGAATCACTAGGGCTATGTGAGCAAATGCATAATGCTCTGGCAACTGCCATCACTCAAGGTGGTAGTATTAGATGAAGGCAAGAGAAAGAAGGGGTTGGAATCAATAGCAAAACAACCTGCAGAGCTAGTGAAATAGCTGAATATTGTAACAGCAGCTGCCAAAACCTCAGTGCATTTCCCCCTCCTGCCAGCTGGAGTCACAGCCTTCTGTTTATGTTCAGTGACTGCTTCAACATTACAGTCCAATAACCTGGCCCCAGAGGTAAATCAGGACCCCATCATGATTTTGTCTAAAGCCACTTGGTAAGTGCAGGACTTCATCAGCAGCAAATGCCACAAGCAGGTGGCCTGCTGCACTCTACAGGAGGCACCATGCAGCTTCTTTGATTCCTTTCAGCAAACCAGTTCCAAACATGAAAACATTTTATAGCCCAAAGCCACAACATTATCTCCCTCCCTGACACTAATACTCCTACTACCACATACAGCCTAGCAGAAATGTTGGCCAAGATAAAACAAGGTGCATAATCTGGGTGCCATCTAGAGGTTGGGATGACGTGCCTGGTCAGACACAGCTTGCGTAGAGAAATAAATGCTCCCTTTAACAAACACAAGCTGCATTCCAGTCCCTTAATGTGCTGTAGGACAAGTGTCTCACTAACAAATTCTTTAGTGCTGCTTTCACACCAGTAAAACGAGGACTGCACAGCAGATGAGGTGGCAAGCCAGTGAACAGGCATAAAGATTTACTGTGCTATGCAGAGGATAAATGTGCAAGAATTTCCTTGGTACAATGTGATTGCACAAAACTGAAAAGTTCATGGCTCCCAGTGTTTTGCATTTGTGGTTTATTTCTTCCATTAAGTTTTCTAAACTGCTATTTGCATCAGAAATACAATGCAGATATTATCAATGCAATATGTAGGAAAATATTTGTTAGGTTTATTTGCACAGGTACATTCAAAACCAACAGCTCATTTGCACTAAAAGAAATCCTAGATTGTAGCAAAAGCACTATATCGGTCACTCCTGAAATGTAAAGTATTAAATTGTACCAATAATTAATACTGTTACCATTCTGAAACAGTATCTTTCTGAAAAAAAGATCATTTGTTTTAGTCAATAAAGCAATTAATCGTGTCAAAAAAAACTTGGAATGCACAAACTAAAATTCGGACTCTAACAACTGCCCTGCTATTTGAAACTATCTGCATCCATTGCATTTCAATACTCCCTCTGCTGGCTACTTTAAAACAGATTATTTTGCTTCATTATACTTTTGAATTTAACAGATAGAAGGCATGCATTGTTAGATTTCTGATTATTTTTTAATGAAAGCAGGAATATCTTTTTGCTTGCTTTATAGTACCAAGTCAATTCTCATTCTCTCTCTCTCTCACCTGCTCTCTCTCACTCTCGCTCTCCTCTAATCACTGACAACAAAACAAGGGAAGTCCAAGCACACAACAGCAGTGATGTTGGGGGTCAGAAGCAATGTGATGAGCTACATGGCTTGTTTGCCTTGTGCAAAATCTAATCATTTACACTATTTTTAGAACCATATGCTTTCTTTTTTTAATCAGACTGTTATCTTTCAGCCTGTTAACTGAAAGAATACTTTGAAGGAAAGGGCATGAGTGAAGCCTGGGAGGTGCATGACCTCCTCCTACCATCACTGGAAATATCACCACAGAGTGCCCAATACAGTCAACCACTGCATCTCCCTCTTGATTATGTTATTTTCCCTTTGAACTAGTATTTCTGTGGTTACACTGCAATATTATTACACCAAACACTCTTCCTCTGCCATATCATACTACTGGGTTCTTAAATGCTTCAAAGCCCACGACCCAGTTGTGCTAAGTGCTGGATAAACATGGTGAGAGTCTCTGCCCTAAAGTGTTTGTAGTCTAATTATGTAAGATAAAGGGAAGAAATTAGGGAGAGGGAGGAAGTACTATCTTCCTTCTACAGATTCGGAATAAATGACTTTCTCAAGTCACACTGGAGCATCTGCAGCAAAGCAGGAATTTAACCATCTCAGCCTCTGCTCATTATTTTTATTTTTTCATTTCTCAGTTATGCCTAATACACTTCTGAAGGCTGAGGCCTCCTCACACAGACTACTATGCAAACACAGGAGAAAAGTACAAGGAAAACCAGACATGACTAAAAGGTATATATACATGTATCAGCCAGGGACTTGCAGAGCCAACTGAAAGGAAATGCATCAAACATGCTTGCAGGCTGTTTTTTATTGTATTTTAAGGAGAAATGGCGTCAAGGAGAAGGCAGAAGTGAGATGGGCATCAAGGGGAAAAAGATAAGTAAGAAGGAAAAATAAATGTGGAGGGAATGTGGAGAATTTTATTTTGGCTCTGTTGGGATGAGTTTTGTGTCCTCAGTGGGACACTGTTAAAATACACCTCTATCATGAGATATGAATAAAAATAGCATTATTGTCTTTCATATATCTCAGTCTGACTTGCCATTACTAACTGCATGTTCTTGATAGCTTTAAGTAATAGCCTTGCTAACAAAGTCACCCTGGCCTTTGATGGCCATACTAGGGTTTTTTCCTCTTTTTCTTGTCAGTGCCCTTCCTCTCCAGGTTAACTCCTGGTCCCTATCACTCCATACGCATAAAATGTGTGAGGACTTCCCTTCCCCACTTGCCCCTACTGACCTTTAGTAACTGCCTCTCGCACAGTTGCCCCGGAGGGTAATCTGGTCTCTGGACTCTGGCTGATGTTATAGAAACAGAAACTCAACTCACAGGGTTTGCAGCCAAAGACAGCTCTTAAAAGCAGACTGAATCAGATCCAGAGTCAGTAGTCAAATGAGGAACATGGGAAGGATGATTTTCAGACGTGGGACTAAGACAAGCTCTCTCTTGCTCATGAGCTCAGGAAGTGAATTCAAGCTCCTTGGTACAGCACAACTTTGCATCCTCACATCCTATTTAAGTTTAGCCTAACTGGGTGACAAGACATATTCCAGTGCCAACAATCAGCTCACTTTCTTCCTCTTCTTTCCACAGTACGTGTTTGAGAAATCTTCTTGATGAGCTTTTAAAAGCAGAAGAGATCAAATTACATGCAAATATGTATAAAATAGCAAGCTTAAAAACTTAATTTGTGACAGTGTTGCAGGACACAGATTCAGCTGCATGAAGTTGTGCCATTTGCTCACTGTTGTGCTCACTGTTTGCACTTCCCTTCCTTCTCACAGAATAGAAAGTAGAAGCACTATTTGCAGGTAGTTTAACTCCTTGACTGTGGGAAAGAGAACCATATCAGCTTTTAGTCTGATCCATACCTGCAAAAAGTGTGATCAGGGCACACTGTTCCTACTGAAGCTCAAACCCCAACTCCTTTCTATGTCCACATAGCACACTGTGTGGAAGAGCAAGGCTTTGATGTTGAGTGCTTGCCAGGGTTTCAGGCCTGGACCAAGGCTGAAGTGTACTACACGCAGTTATATATGGGCACAAGCCATTCCAAAGCACTTTCTGGGGTTCAGGAGCTGACTCAGGTGCCTTCGTTGGTGTAGCTACTCAGTACCCAGCTTAATGCCTTACTTCTCCCTTGATCTTGGGTAACTGACTTCCTCTATGTTCCTCCTTTGTAAAATAAGGATAACACCTCCCTACCTCAGAGCTGCATTGTCCATGTAAGTTTAAGTGGCACATGGGAATGAAATCTCTTGAGTCATGAGATGAATTAAGGTTACATAAGCCCTGCCTTATATTTCAAGATCCACAAGCATTATATGAATCTGTGACCAAAATGCCTCGTTCCCAGAACAACCTTTGAGATGGCTGCCCATTCTCAGAAACCTTTTCTCCTAGTGATGACTTCATTTGATGTCACTTGACTTGATTTAAATTATTTATATTAACTCACTACATGGGAGAGTTAGTATAACTATCAGCTGTGCTCTTGCTGCAAGACTCCTGCCTCATAAATGGCTTCCAGGGATTTTGTGACATCCCAACAGTATGCATGGCTAAAACAATAGATACAGTAGTTACTATGGCATGCGGAAGTTCAGCTCAGCATGGGAAAGGCCTCAGCTGGAGTTCCTCAAGAAAGTTTGATGTGTATCCCACTTCAAAAAAGATATGGATCAACTGGCAATAGTCCAAAGAAGAGCAACAAGAATGATCTAGAATGAATAAGCTATGGGGAAAGATCGAAGAAACAGTTAATAGTCTAGAGAGAGTATGATGTGACAACAGTCTAACTACATGGAAGGCTGCTACAAGGTAGTAACCTCTACAAATATATGATGGATAAGACAAGACTTAATGGGTTTAAATTGAAGTAGGGGACATTCAACTTAGATGAAAGCAAAAAAAACCCAACAGCATGGATAATGAAAAACTGTGATGGATTGCCTGGGGGATAGCACTGAGTCTCCACCACTTTACATCTTTAAGTACAGATCAGATATACATCTGACAGGAATGACACAGGTAGAGCTGATCTCCAGTTGAAGGACAGACAAGAAGGCCTCTTTTGGCTCCTTGTACCCTCTAATCCAGTAATTATTAACTCATAGACGATCATTCAATTATGTTACTGTGATACACAGCCCAGAGGGATATACCATTGTAACACTGAGGTGATGCAGAAGAGAAGTCACGAGCAAAGAATTCCCATAGCAATACAGAACCTGGGAGCAATGGGGCATCAAAACCAATCCCCTACAACCGCAGGCAACCACTTACGAGATGCAGAGTTCAGAAAGGCCTAATGAATGTCCACTGGAGAGATCAGAGGTATAGAAAACATGAATTATGAGGAAAGACTGAAAGAACTGACATTGTTTAGCCTATAAAAGACCTCACACTGCAAAACGGCACATACCACCCAGTCGTTACGATTTAAGGTTTTTAGTTCAAGCATCAAAGCTGCAATATGGCAAAGCAAACTGCAGGAGGGACAGAAGACACTGTCAATGTCCTGTGGCCTTTAGAACAGGGGAACTCCATCTAGGCTGGTTTGTGACTGTGCCCTCATTTTATGGGAAAATGGATGGTATGGTGAAGGATTCTTCCACTGGCAGAAAGCATTATAAAACCCTAACTAAGACCAGAAATTATATCTGGGTGGTTCTTCTGATGAGGGAGCTGCTCCTTGGTCTGTCATACTTTTTTAATATTAAGGGAGATTCTAGTTCTTAAGAAATCTAGGCAAAGCCTTCATTTCGGCTTCCCTAGACTTCAGCAATGAAGTAGTAATTTTTTTTTAAATAGAACTAATAGAAACTGCTGCCCAAAGAATGTGGTATTTTCAAGAGCATGTCACCCGTTACTTCAGTACCAAAACCTAGACTTCGGCTTAGATAGCAGTCCTCTGTGGAAGAGGTGAGGGAAGTGCAATAACTCATCACAGCCAGTTCTTCCAACTTCACAAGGTACACAAAAGAAGAAAAGGTCTTGCAAAAGAAGTTCAGCACACCAGAACTGTGAGCAGACAGTAGCAGTGGGTGTGGTTAGACCAGGTCATTCCTTCCTCAACTGTTCCCAGGCTCGAAAAATGCCCTGTGTATCTACCTAGCTATTAGCTAATATCCACTTTGTGTGGTAGGGAATACACAGCCTGAGGTGAGCAAGATCCTATTGCTTGATCCATACCATGATTCCTTAGCTGCCCAGGGCTGAATAAACAGAGAAATTTGGAAGCTTATCAGTTCAACCATAGAGAAGAGATGCTTAAGGTAAAGTTCAGCTTTCAGCACTGAAGAATCAAGAATACAATAGCTGTAGCCTCCTACCTGGTGATTTTGCTTGCCACAGCACTGAGTCAGAGTATGACCAGGCCAAAAAAAATCTTTGTCTCACTTGATACCATCTTAAGACAATTTAAAGAAAAATGGCACACAGAACTGCATGAACATCCAAAAAGCGGTACGCTTTAGCTGAGAAGAGACATCAACATCTTTCTTAACCACAAAAATCAAGTGACATTTAAAAGGAAATAAGAGCATGCAAATCATACACTTTCATGTCTTTGAAGATTCTGCTGGCACTACTCCAGGTCAGAGTAATTCTCAGTACAGTTTATCACTCTTTAGCCAGCCTTTTCACTTGCTTCAACGCTGAATATGCAAAGAGCAGCAGATATTTTAACTTCAATGATTTTTTTCATTGCCTGTCAGGAATAGCACTAGTAACAGGCATAATTACATTATCATAGCATTAGAGGTACGATACTCAATTGTTCAGGCCAGCCTAAATATTTAATTATAGTAGCTCAATCACAAATAATTGCCTTGGGAAAGTTCTCTAGACAGGGCAGCTGGGAGGGAACGCAGCTTTCCTGTTCAGTTCGTAGCACAGAAATCAGCAATGACAGATCAGGCAGCACAGGGAGAAACTTTTTAAAACCACACACAAACTCTATTTCCTTTTAGGCTTTCAGGGAGACAACTTTTCAACTTGCTTATGTGCAGCCCACTGACAATTGTCTTGTTTGAAAAGTGCCTGATTCCACAGATACTGTGTGTTCGGGGTCTCTTATTTTACTATCATTTCTGCTAACTATTTTCCTGTGATCGGATCTGACTCCATCAGGTTTCCTTTAGAAGTGTTATTACTATTTCCATTCTCCCCAGCAATGTTACTGGTGTTACACAAATGGCTAGTTCTACCAATCTGCCAGACAGGAATCAGGTAGAGGGTGGTGTGTCAGAATTAGAGAAGATATTGCTGAAATCATATTTTCTTTAACGGAAAAGGAAAAGAAAATGTCCATTGGCCTGCAACCTCCTTCCATGTTGCTATTTTTTGTGATTTTCATTTACAGATATCTATATAAATTCCCCAACCTCTGCTTCCTTACACAACCATTGTTTATCCAAGTACAGTAGGAAGATATCCTTGAGGTAGCAGAGAGCCTCCTTTAGTACCAAATTCAAAACTCCATTAATAATATTAATTCTCTGCCAATTATTTTACTAGAAGCCTCCAGACAACATAACAATACACCAGAAACTGTGCAGAGACACTGCTTTCACAGTTGGAAAACAGCTATTACAACCTCCCTAAAACCCTTCATGCAAGATTTAAGTCCTGCAAAAGGCAAAAAGCAAAAGTAATAATACCTGATGTCACACAGCCAATAACCTCATTCCATAGGGGAAAGGTTTTTATTTAAGTGTTCAAGTACTGGTGTATAACCTGGAGTGCTGTAACTTAGTTTAGATTTAGGATTTGTATAAGCAGCAGACCCCCAGGCTACACAGCCTGGTACCAGGTGCCCATATTTAGTCTTCTGTCACTGTTTTCCAGTCACTTGCAGACAACAGCCTACCTGGAAGTACCTGACTCGCCTGTGTTTCGTATGTGAAGCGGCAGGACACCTCAGTTGCCAGCCTAAGTGCTGGCTCCTCATAACTGGGACAGATGATCCTGGACTCTGATAAGATGGGATGAATTCATTTTGCTTCTCTTCGCGATATTTTGTTGCGAGGGCTGAGAATTTCTTCTGTCCCCAGCAGTACCACAGTTCACAGCAGTTACCATCTCTTATCTTCCAGGTTTTGTTATTGCTGCTCTGGCTCTCCCACTGCTTTGTCAGTGCTGAAATAATCCTGGGGTGCATTTTCCGCAACGCTCTCTCCATCTGCGATCCCAGCTCCACTGCCCTGGCTAGAGTCAAGGTGTCAAGTTCCAGCAGAAGCTTCTGCTGAATTCGCCAGTCTGCTGCTTTGTCAATTAGCTGATCCAGGATCAGCTCCTCCTGCCAACAGCCAAAAGCACAGGCTGATGCCAATTCTTGCAGTGCCAAGGCAAAGGTCATGAACGTTTCACCTGGCAGTTGTGCCCGCTGTCTGAATTGAAACCTCTGTAATACCACACTCTGCCTGGGCTTACTGTGCCTTGAAAGTTTCTCCATCGTTTCTTCAAAGGAGGCAGCTGACACCAGAGCTGTAAAAATCCTCTGATCTTTCACATCCAAGGACTGGAGAACAGTCTTTAGGGAGTCTTTAGATTTCACCAATCTATTATATCAGCCAAATCTCATAAATAGCCACTGAACCAAGGGCCTGGGAGATTTCTTAGTTCCAGAAGTTTGTAGGAAATAAACCTGCAGCAAGATGCACCTGCACCTCTCCAGTCTTCACTGCCACTATCGTAGACATCCACAGCTATTCCCACTATCTCCGAGCAACAGCATAGAGACACATCACAGCTGCTTTGGCTCTTGTCACAAGCAAGCTATTCCTTGTCACCTAAAGACTCCTGCTTTCCAGCCCAGGTCGTCCAGCTGGGCAGGAAATACAGCGCTCCTCCCATGCAGACAGGGAGGGTGGCGGCAGGTGAGCGTGAGAAGAGAAAATCAAACGGACTTGGGAAAGGAACACAAAGATGAAATGGCAAGACGATCTCCCCTCCCAGGAAGTTTTTGTTGCACACCCCAAAAACATAAGCTTAGGCTTGTCAAATGTTTAACTGGAATAAAAAAAATCCAGGTTTAATTGCTCTAAATGTATTGCTTACAACCATTAACAGCGCAGCCTTGATCAGCAAAACAGCTCCCACACACCACTAACACAAATTTAGAAAGTGAACAGGGCTAAAATGGCAATAAGGCGGTGCTTAAAGTCAAGGCTGCTCTATATTTGTCCTCACAGATGCTGGCTTTCAGCTCTTTATTTTCTGATGTCTAAAACTCATCCTAAGAATGGCATCTTCCTGTGTCACAGCCTATTAACACATTCAAAAGTGGCACTATTTCACTAGCAGTTAGCAGAGACCAGTCTCACATGCACATAAAACCTGCAAAACTGTAGAAGGATCTTTTTATGGGCAGTTTTTCTGTTCAGGGTTCAAGTCCGTGGCTGGCTCCAGTTTTCAGCTTTTTTTCAGAGATCACGCACCAGGCACCACTGGAAATGCAGCAACTTACAAGTGGGTGTTGTGGAAAATCCGATGAGAAAGAATGAGCCAAAGTCTTGCTTGCCCTGCACATTTGCAAATGTGTATCACACTGAGGTACAGTTTTAGCCCTTTTTCATATTTTGGTAGGTGTCTGCTATATCCCAGCCAAACAGGCCACTTAGTGGAAGCCAGAGGGGTCTACACATCCCATCCCTGTATTCAGATAATTCAGGGATGGTTCAGCAGTCCCCTGCAGCAAATCCCTATATAGCCCTTGATAATCACAGTTTTAAGACACCCTTTCTCAATGAGCTGCTATAGTAGCCAACTCCACTAGCTCAGAAGAACTGATCATTTTTTTTAATAACAGTAACATAAAACTTTTTATTTGACTAAAAAAAAATCCATGAAGCAAACTAGGAGAAAATTTCTGTTCTTCGCTGTCATGTAGATGACACAAAGCAGAATGCAAACTGCTATTTAGACTCTACAGGTTAGAGAATCTGCATTTTCCCAGGAAAGTAGAGGTCTTAGTTTTCTTTGGCATCCCCTACTTTGCAGCTTTGTACTCTGTACAAACAGATATGCCTAAATTGGATATTAGACACTACTACTTTAGGAACAAAAATTAATGTCTGAGTATTTTATTCCTACTCTCTACCAGTATAAGTGCCTAGACAAAATATTAGACACTTGGGAATCAAGTCACAGGATGCATTTTAATCACTTCCTTCTATCATTAGGGGGAATTCTGTAAAGAAAGTCATTATGAATCAAGAAGAATGTCAAGAAAGGACACGAGTGAGATGGAAATCACTAACTTCAGAATAAGCAATGAAAAATTTTTCAGCGTAGACAGGACCATTTCCTTGGGCAGTTTAAACTGGAAAAGCTACACCGAAGTTTACAGTTTGTTTGCTTGTATATAAAAGGGAGCTCTGGCCCATCATTTGCTGTTCTGAAGATGGTTGAGATATGCCTTGTTTTCGCAGACTGCTTCCCAAGCTTCAATCCACTAAATTCAGAAGTTCATGCATCTATCTGCATCTGCCCACTGCCTTACCATATCTCTTCCATGGGAACATTCTAGCTGTTTCACTGAAGCCTTGGTCACACAACACGCTTGGTAGTGACAGAACAGTGAATTACTCAACAGTCTTCACATTTTTTCAAAGGCTTGAACTCTAAGAGGTTTAAAATGTATTATCCCAACAATTTACTAAAGAAGGATTTAGGTTAAAATATACCTAGAGAGTCTCAGCCCCATTTCAACAATAATATTTACTGTATAGAAATTAGTAACTAAAACTTTGATTATTTTTATAAGAGAACCCTAAACTTTACTCCACGAGTATCATTTTTCTGCTGCTCAAAATTCTTGGTATCCACTGTTTTACAGAAGATTCCCAATTTATTTATGGGGGCAGCTGACTTGAAAGTGATAAGCTAAAGGAAAAAAAGGAGGCAAAGATGGACTTCCTGAAAAACTATGCAAAATGTAAAATACCAGAGTACCTGGAACAAGGCTGCTTTCCTCAGAACACTGCCAGAGTACAGATGAGTGGTGGACACCAGACACAGAACACAGAAAATGGCTGGAAAAGGGCAGGAAAATTCTCCCCAGTAGATGCAAAGCACAAATCTCTAGTACTATACCCATCTTCCTCTCCCTTGAAGGGCACAGAACACATTCAGGAAAGATGCAGAGGACTTCTCCTCTGTAGCACAACAGTCTAGGAAGGCCACTTAGGCTAGAACTAACCTGGGCAGCACATTGGTATAATACACTAGAATTAAATCATTAAATGGTTAAATTGTACACTAGGTTTAAATTACACATCAGTAGTGTAGGTGCTGGTTTACTTCCTGACTTCCACTTCCTAAATAATGGATCTCTAATTAAAAAGAGAAGGTGGTCAAAAGATTGCAAACAAAAATGACACAGAAAGAGTTGGGCTATAATTAACATAGAGGAAACCAATGATAGTAGCCACTTCATTCAGTGCACAGATCAGCAAAAAAGAATAAATGTAATCACAAAGGCTTTTGTCTGAATTCCTGTTAGGCAGAACTTCTGACAGTTCTTCTTTATTAGAGCTGGACAAAACTATCAGTGAAATATACTGACAATATCTGCTAACGATGGTAGATTGTGCTGTTCTGGCAGCATAGCTAGTTTATAGAGTATTTAGCTTAAGTGGAAACTGCTATTCATGCACATTCAAGGAAGACAAAGACATGTTTCCCCTCCTGAAAGAGTGGATGACCTAGAAGAATAATTGGGTTGAAGGGATGTGAAGAGAATGGACTCTGAATCCTAATGTTCCAAATCTACTCCTGGACTGAATCAGACACCCTTTAACTTACCAAGCACCTTCACATCATGCTTCATGCCATCCCTAGGTCAGCAGTCCCCTTACCACATGGAGAAGGGGAGCTCAGAGACATTAAGTGCTTTGGTCCTGATAACAAATGAGACAAAGCAAGTAGTAAGGACTTCAGTGCCTCAATAGCAGTTCATTAACTCTAGATCCCCCCCTTCTACTTTTGGAAACGACCATACTGCAGGTAGTCAAAAGCTATCACCATTTCAGCTCTTGCTAACAATTAACCCCATTTAAAGACATCTCTGACTAAAAAGACCCTGAGCTACAAACTGTTAGCAGCTGGCAGAATGCTCTGGATAAACCTCACTATATGCTTGCTATATATTTATATTTTTCCCTGGACATCCCCTTTTGACCACTGACAGAGACAGGGTATTATGCTAAACGAATCAGACCAGAAATCCATCTGGTCACTGTGGCCATTTTTAAGTCCTCATTTCACAGAGAACAAAACAAGTTCAAAGAGGACGATGCCAGAAAAGAGACCTTCTTCATGGAATTTCAAAATGGATTTTTAAACATGGTGACCTCTGACTCTCGATGCCTCCTTTTGAAAACTTGCCTGTACAAAACAGCATCCAAAGCCTTCTGCTGTGGAGTACAGAAAATAATGGAACAATCAGTTTGGGTTAAGTGTAAATACACTGCAGAATGAACTTGTGTATTTCCAGGATTTTTTCATCTCCACTCTTAAGACATGATTAAGCACCACGTCCCATCTTGACAAGAACCCTGGCAGGACAGAAATATTCAAATAAACTATGGGTAAGATTAAAACTGATGCACAAACACCATTCTGAAGCATCACCTAGAACTTCCTGTCTACACACTGCACAACAAGACAAACCTGAACTGTCAGATCAGATGTTCCTGCTCTTCTACCATGCTCAAACTCTGCTGACTTGGGAATATAAACAACCCTATTACAGGGCAAAGAAGAAAAAATGTAGCCTGAACTGTGTTTTAGTCAATGCCTTCCTTCTTTCGTAGTCATAACTTTGCTCAGCACTGGTGTGACTGTTTGAACAGAAGTTTTCAATACTAATTATAGTTGCCTTGCATAATAGGCTTTTTCTCTGTCATTGCTCACACACCTTCCAGAGGTTGCCTGTGTTACTGTTCAGAGGAGTGGCTGCATAACTGCTTACGCATCAGGAGACGTCTCATTGGAACTAGAAATACTAGAAGCATACAAAAGTGCATTACTTGTAATACTTTTCTATCACTGACTAAAATCAAGAACACAGATATTTCTTTTCCCTCTTTGTAAAGAAGGCACCCTGATGTTATAAGTTTGTGAAGGAAAATTCAGGAACAAAAGAGATTATATCAAATTCTATGGTGTCTCGCCATATAAAACCAGGCCCATGAGCATTACACGAACAGGCAAAGACAAGCTATAGAGATTGCCTCCGAGAGTCCTATTGGCTGAAAACCGTACACTAGCTTGTAGATCTACAGGACTTTGTGGACATGGAAATGTTTGCATAGATATGTTAATCCCTGCACACTTCACTAATAAATCTACATCTCTTTTCAAATTGATGTCATGCCTCTTCATCATCCTCTTTATTTCATCTGGCTTCCCCATTTCAGTAAATTCATTTGGGGAGAGGGATTTAAATGCCATTTGGCAGTTTGTCACAGATTGTATCCTCAGTCGCTGTGGTGGTAAACTGCACATTTCTACAGGCTGGCTCCTGCGTGAGCAGCATTTCTCCAGTTCCACCTCAGTACTCACTGGTTTATTACAGAGCCTCAGTGCTATGAAGTCTGTTCTCCAGCCAGTTGGCTGTGAAGCATGCTCCTCACTGTGACAGCTACTGAAGGACATTCAGATCTTGATGGCTTGGCAATATAACAGAAATAATTCTGAACACGTTTCTTGTCCTTTCATCTTCTGCAGGACAGAACTGAGGCACTGAAGTTTCTGAGGCATCGACCATCTTACCCTCCCCATTAACTACTAAATATCCAGAGGTGCCAGTATGTGGGTTTCACAGTGGCTAAAAGCTGTTATTTTAAAAGAAATGTCTCTACACCTCTGCACTCAGTGGTGGTAGTCTCAAGGAAGACAAACTCAGAATCAAATGCAATCACGTCTGGCTAGCACTCTCATATACGATTCAGAGCAATGGAGAATAAGCTCCCGCTATCCTGTCAGTTTTTGTTCCAGAGCACAATGCAAGAGTAGTATGTGCAAGATCGTTGCCTTTAGGCTCCAATCCCAATCTATATTGTTAATGTTATGTACCTCTGCTCAAAAGAGGCATTAAAAAGATCATCTAATTGCAAATAGTCAGGTTTTCACATGACTTGTAATAGCGACAGAGGCTTCCCAATCAAGAAGTCTCTGACAGTAATAATCGAGAACTGGATCTGCCAGGAGGCCAAATTCCCCCTCCAGTGGTCATTAACTGAAGGAATTACCACCCTGCTGTTCATTGTGTCTTCCATTAACTTTCCAGAAGGCTCAGAACTGGTCAGTCTATGAGTTTACACCAGGATCTGTACTCAGAAAAACTTCTTCTATCACTGCAACTTTGAGGTCACTTACACTTGGTGAGTACCAAAGAGTTCTGTACTGCCAGAAGTTTGTTTCTGTATTAACTACTTTCAAGGCTTGATAAAAATCTCCCTTCTATTTGTGGAAAGCACAAATACGCATGAAGCTTCTCTTGGATGCCATAACAAAATTATTACAAATATTCCCCCATTCCAGATTTAAACCTTTAGAAAGAAAGTCATAGATTTTTAAAGATGCTCATTTCAAGGTTCTCAACAACTGGATTTATCTTTCCAAAGTTGCTAATTCTCTCAGAGGCGCTGCAATCTCTGTGGTTAAAGAATTATGCAATACCTACCATATACAGACTATTATCAAGGTTTCCCTCATTTTAAGTAGTTAATTGGCCCAAAACACATCCCTGGGGTGTGTAATTCCTCTGATCATGACAAGGACTAAGTTAGCAGTGGCTGCTTTTTCCATTCACCCTAAACAACCAACTATTTAAAGCAGCGAAAACTTGGATCAGCCAGATAAAATGGAGAAAAACAAACAGGTTGTAAATGAAGTTTCCCATGCCCACCGCCCTTGAAGGCCAAGTCCTTTTCTTAGGGCTTCTTTTCAGTCCAGCTACCTACAACAGCTGTCAAAGTTATAGTAAACCCACCCAAAGACTTTTCTAGGAACTACTGCAGATTTTCTGTCATTTCTTAGGTACAGTGCTGCATCTGCTAGTTGCTGTTGCCAGCAGTCTCCCAGTTCCTGCCATGATGCAGACTCTGTACTGGTATCTCTCACCGCCTCTGCATTCGCCATCCTTCCCTCCAGGAGCTCACCCCAGCTGCACACAAACAGTTAATCTCCCGTTGTCTACCTGTCCCAAAATATTCATCCAAAGCAAAGAATACGTAGAGCCTCTCTCTGCTGCTCAGTACAGTCTTTTAAAGGAAGAGGGGAGGACATACAGTACACTGCAAACAAACAAATGGATAAAGCAGCTGTCAGAGAGCCCTTTTCAGTCACTTCAACAAAGGCTGTTTTGCAACTGTGAGTTCACATGGTAACAACAGCTTGGTTGAACCTAGCTGACATGGACATTGGAAAAAGTGAAGTAACATTTCACAGCACAGCACTATGACAACTGACCTCCCCATTACATGCAAGGAAGGAGGCAGCACGGCCAGAAATCGTAATCTGAGATAAGAACTCGACTCTGCTGCACGGCCTCCTGTGGTCAGCAATCCACTTCTCAATCCAGGACAGAATTTAAAGACATCAGGAAACAAAAAACTACTTCTCTTTTCCAGATTTGTCTTTTAGAATGGAACTATCTGCAGGGTTAGGTGGAGCATTTACAGAAAGAGTCCCCAAAACAGGACTCCCAGTTTCAGAGGGCGAAAATGTTTCCAGGCATAGAAAGAACATGCTGGAGTAGGGATGTGGCCTCTGCTGTAGCACTATCCCTGCTACATCTGAGAAGAGCAGGCGTATCTGGAACGACCTGGTAAGGGAAGGAGAAAGGCTGCAGGAGCAGCAGGAGAAATCTTGTGCTACTTCCTGACCTTCAAAGCCTGTCTTCCTGAAAAAAAAGGGGGGGGGAAGGATTTTGACAGAAGGAAGGGATGTCTGGATTAAACAGAAAAGAAAGATGTCTGGGATCCTGTGGAACAGGGAATTAGTAGCCACAGGCATTCAGTAAATTAGAGACCAGGTGTTAAAAAGATTTTTTTTACAGGCTTCCCATGATGACAATTGCCTAGCTTTGCTAGAAAGTCTAAACTTTGCATTTCAGAGCAGTACATGGAAAGAGAAGATGAGTTTGTTTAAGGAGATATCACAAATTTTGCAAAGCAGCTTCATTTGCCTTCTCAGTACAAATGCCAGGCACGCACACGATGGAATATCATCCTGCTAACACCCAGCAGTATTGTCACAGGTCCCATGGGGTCAACTGAAAGGAACTTTTTCAAATCATACCTCACTGAGCATCAATGCTAAGCAAGGAGGACAAACTCTAGTGAAACAACCTCCAGCACAATCAAACATACTATTAAAGCTTCAACTACAGAACTACATGTCAGTAGTGGTGTATACACTTTCATAAATACAGACAATGAGTTTATAAAGAAATTTATGCTTGCATGAAGTTAACAAGCGCAGGTTTGGAGAAGACCGGTATTGCATTCGTATCTTAGTAAGTACTAAGAGCTGCAATAGCACCTGCCAAGCTCATAGTGACCAACTCTCCAGTTTATCTACTGCATAGATTCCACCAGTTTCAAGACTATAAATATGGTGGAGCCAGATCCTAGTAGTTTATACTGCCAAGAAGACCTGTATCTGTTCAGTGGTTCATTTCTTTAGTGGAGTTACTCAGTACGGAATCGCTTATCAAGCAAAGGAGGCATGAACACCCCCTCGCATGGAATCTGGCTTTCCCTTATCCCTTAATAGAGTAAGCAACTAATGGATCATGCCAAGGGAGTATAACAGCTCATGCCAGTGACTGCTGCTAAGGAAGAGTTTCATTAATCCAGTTCCTACCTACCTCTGTAGATACAGAAGATCATTGTTCCAGTTCTTCAGTGACTGCTGATGCAGTGTGCCAAGTGATCATTAAATGCCTCTCTGAGACAGTATGGTTGGCTTGATGCAAATGACTGCCCTAACAAAACATTACTCTTCTCACCAGCTGTGTTTCACTGAACTATCACAATAAACATGCTGCTCACTGGAAAGGTTCTCTGATGAGGCAGACAGATTGTGGCTCCAACTGTCTTACCGAGAAGCTTTCAGAAAATCCTATTCATTACTCATCAGGCACTTCATGGTTTCTGAAGTGACTACTTCTTACAAAAATTGTGATTCAGCAGTACAAGGGATAACTGAAAGACCTCCTGGGTTAGGAGAAGCACCTCTTTTTAATTCTTTAAAAAGAAAATAAACCAGAACCATGAGGTAATTGATTAGGGTCCCTTTTTATTACTGAACCACGCACAATTTTGTGGCAATGTCAAATTGTAATGAATATGGTGTTAGGAACAGGACTGCTCACTTTCAGGTGAGGCCAGTGTTCTGATTTGTTATTGTACAGCAGAATTTGCACAAAGTCTGCAGCACTGGACTTGCTCCAAGTGAAGCCCTGCACTCTGAAATGAGATGCACATTTTTCCCGTGTCCTAATAGCCACTTGTACCCCTGCCCTACCCCTGCCCTCTCTTGCTTTTTTTAGTCACTGGGAAAAGATGGCTTCTTTCCCAGGCAGAACGCTCTGGCTGCTTTGCTGCTCGACTGTGTGTACCAAGTTGAGATAAACAATGTTCTGATTTAACCTCTCCTCTGGGACACAAGACAATCCAAAGAACTGGAGTTCAGCTGGACTTTGCCAGATTTCCAGCATTACCTTGGCTCGCTTCATGTTATGCCATAATGCTTTTGTTTGTAACATGAACACAGCGTGAGTCTGAATCCACTGGTATTCATTGTCATTCGGCATCACAGGATAAAAGAGAATTTCTTCAAAGACCTAGATATTGCTGGATGTGCTTCCAGTATTTCTTGAGGTATTAATAAGTGTATCTTTGTCTCCTCTTTTCACCGTACATATATACATATTGTTCTCCCATATCACTGTGAGTATTGAAAAAGCTGAGAAAAAAAATTGACCATGAAGGCATGGTAGTGCTACCCTCATAGTAGCTGGAAGGATAAGACTGTAACATTGAAATACTAAAGGATAATGCTTTAACAGTCAAAGGCTAAAAGCTTCACATAGAGGGAAACATCTAAGATGTGGTATTAATATGCTGGTATTTTGATGAATAAAATTGCTTGGGGTAAAACTGTTTTTTTTTTTTTAATGTGGTAAAGTATAGATAGAAAGACTTCACCTTTTCACCCTAATGGCATTCCATTATAGAAAAGCAGATATATAGAAATCAATGTTGCATTCACACCCTACGATCAAATATTTTATTTCAGGTTCTTTCAGGAGAAAAACTGCAGTGTCAAAGATGTAAAAAAAAGAAGAAAAGAAAAAAAAACAGATAGCCATGCAATATACTCCAGGTTACAGTGATGGAGAGAGCAGTTAAAACTACGAAAGAAGATGGTATCGAGATTTATGCACCTGACCACAGTTAGCCACTTAGTGTAGGACCACTTCTGATATCAGCATGATCAAGTACTCATCTCCCACTCCAAGTTTAATATATATATGCAGAATTTGTGCTGTTAACTTTATTTGCTATGTGTAAAATACGTGTGGAGAATTAAGATGCAACTAAAGGCTTGAAAGTGTTAATTTTCTACAGATGCTGGATTTTTGAACAAAGCCTTTAGTACGGCCCCTTGCTCTAAGGTTCTTCTAAGCTCCCAGAAGATAATGAGATGTGTGGAATGCTTCCTGCAACATTTCACGTCAAAGCTCTAGTGCCAGAAGTTTCATATAACTGAAATATATGGGGTTTTTTTTGACATTCAAGAAAAAAATTCCTAACTGTGCACTAAGCCAACTGCTGGAGAGAGAAAAAGCATTTCATGTAATGCACCGAATCTGAGTACATTCCTTTTATGCCCAGTACAGCACAGGTCACAAGCCAAAGGCAATCATCAGGCTTGGAGAAGGCTGATGACCTATGGGTACATGAAAAAACAGGCCACATGGAGACCTGTGTCTGCAAAGTCACCAATACCTTCCCTTTCCATCTTCATGACAAATTATACCATTCTGCAACAGTGATGAGCCAAGGGAACAAGCCTCACTCTTTCTACACACACATAAGAGGACCTACTTAATTTCTTCAGCTGGGGCAAGACCAGAAATTGTTCCAGAACATCTCTGTTTCTTGAGTATTGAGAAGCCTAAAGTCAAGGTTGTGTTTTGCAGGAAAACCTAGTGGGTCCACTGGTAAGCACCTGAATGCGTGCTGCTGCTGGATAGGAAAGGGAGACAACTGCGCCCTCACACTAAGTGAGCTGAAGTTACCTTTCTCGAGCCCTTGTGAAAGCTCCACCAAATCAAGTACTGGGAGACAGCACTGAGCTTTAAACTGTGACTCTTCAGGAAAAAGCCCTTGAGAATCAAGAGTGTGAAAATCTTCCCACCCGTATGAGTAATAGCTATTACTCCTTGTGTCTCTTACTAAAAAAAAAAGAAAAAAAAGTCCAAGCCTGGCACCATATTACACAGATAGACTAAAAACATATACTGACTTTGCATTTAGTTGTGCCACACAATTTTTGAGCCACAATACAAACACAGGAAATATTTGGATACTACTCAGCAATAACAGAGAACACTACCAAATCAATTAGTGCCCTCATAATAATTAATCAGTACAGCTCACTGGATAGAAGCATGTCTTATTTATGGAACATTTGGATAATAATCCAACATATGCTACCATACTGAATCCGTAACACTAACCAAACAAAACATAAACTTTATAGATCTTGCTACACTATACATTTAGACATAAATACTTCTATAACTTTATTTAAAAACAGCATATATATTTGCTGAAGAATGGGTTTTCAGGAATACTAAGTTATAGGCATTACATGATTACCCCTCAATCTCTCCTGAAAAATTTATCCCAGGGTGAATGCTAACATTTAAATGCCCATCAGAATAGGAAACAGAGGAATACTTGATGAGACTTTCTTAGCTGTCCTTGAATTTTTTGTATAAAGTTCTTGTGCACCAGCATTTTCCAGATGAAGTCTGTGATGCAGAATACAGCTTCCTATTTTGATATCATCACCAAACAAAGAATATTGATTGCATGTATTACATCTTGGTTTCTCCTTTCCTAGAATAGTGATTTACCCTCACTGCAAAGGCTAGCTGCAGAATAACATTTTTTTAAGGACCTTCAGACACAATACCAAGTTCTCAGAAACATGTTTCAAGAAATGTAGAACAGAAAGTCTGATTCTTAACACAGACATGGAAGACTTGCATTGTATCAGAGTCTGGGAAACAATATTACTCTTAAAATTGCTCCTGTCTTCTTATTCCCACAGCTTCAAGTAAAGGCACGAATTAGCACAGCTCCTCTGAAGATCTAAAGCAGGAGTGTGCCCTGCCCATCACCTCTAAGCAGTTTTATTCACATTGCATATGCAAACCTGTTTGTTTCTTCAAATATACTACTTTATCTTAAACTACAGCTGCTAATGATAGATTGTTCTGAAAAGCTTTTGAGAACTGCGTTGTTATTCAGGTCTCTCCGTTGAGCCAGAATAATCAACTTTATCAAAACACCAAGAAAGGAAAACAGATGTGTATATTGACTGTTCCGTGCACAGGATAAACACAAAAGCATGGTTTCCATGAACTCTTTTCCCAAAGTCTCTACCTCTAAATTACTCATGCAAATAGCCCTGAATCATAAGAACCACCCTTTAGGAGTTTTAGCATGCAATTTTCAGTAAAAAATTGCAGAGCCACTGGATCAGGGATTCATCATAGGAGGACTTGAGATTAATGCAAGATTTGATTCTAAGACAGAAAATCCCACAAACGTACCTAGCATTTACCGTGAGATACATGCAGGAGGTTACCCCACAGCAATCTTTGACCTCATGCAAGATCTGCTGGGTGAGGTTTTACAGTGAGCAGTTACGTAAGCAGTACTAGGAAATTAAGAAAATATTTCAGAAGGGAAAAACAGCAGCTCAAAAGCAACCAGAGAGAAAGGAAATCAACTTTTTACCCTCCAAACTGAGTTTTCAATATGAAGCACTATCTTTAGCCTAAACCTAAAAACAGTGATGAATCAGAGGGAAATGATTAGACCCAACCCATCATTCAGCACCACAGAAAAGCTGACATGCTCTGAACTCACCCCTAATTTACACTGCAGCAACCTGTCAGCATGCTCACACCCTTAGTGACTACTCATGGGATCTTCCCACTTTCCATCCCTAAGGGGGAACAGTCCCTGCCGGGGACTATTTGCTGCCCTGCAAAACCTTAGGAACCAACAAGACTGAGATCAATCCAATTCAACAAGTAAGGCTAATACTCACGTACAGCTTGATTCACCCATGCCTAATAAACCTACAAGTCCTCAAGAAATAGGAAGGTAATCTACTACATTTAAAGCAGCAGTTTCCATGGAAAACCTGACTCCAAATGGGACTTCTGCAAGTTCTCCAGGCTAGTGAAAACACAGGCACTGCCCTCGCGACACATAACAGGACTACTTCATTTGTTATTTTCACTTGGCCACCTCTGTGTTTAGAACTGGAAACTGAACCAAAGGAGGGCACTGCTGGCTGGTGTTTGGAAGCCACCCTTCAACTCTCATCCTCTGGCCCATGTGAGATGTTCTGTTCCCTCTGAGGCAGTGTAATTGTGGTTTTAGTTTTGGGCTGTGTACAAGCCCCAGCTTACACACACAGTCTGCATGTCTCCCCTACTATTTGCACTACGAAGCTCTAAGGAGTGAAGTTCTTCAGGCCTTTTCTCTGAGACCATTTTAGTCCTAATAATCAAGATGTTAATTTTGTTCTGAATGCAGCTAATAACAGCACTTCCTTTTTGATCAGAGTAAGGCTCCTTTAACGAAGCAATGACATTCAATCAAGACACTGAAATAAGAGCAGCTTTGAGACTGGATAAATGACCATATGCCACTTGCTTTTGCTTCATATATTCAAAATTTTGTGCGGACTACAATGTAGCGAGTTGCAGGCTATCACATTTCCTGTTGCCCCACATCTCACGAAAGAATGGGCATACTGGATCAGACTTAAAGGTCTGTCTAGCCCAGTATCTTATCTCCAACAGTCAACAGGACATTTTGTAAAAAAGAGACCAAGAATAGGACAAGCCCATGGTGACATTCCCTCAGTACACTCTTTCAGATCCATCCTTAAATACGGTGGTCAACACCACAGCATTAGTAATGGGGTCTCCTGTTTGGGTTTCTGTTTTAATAAGAATCATCTCCTGCCCTTGACAGCACAGTGATACATGCCAGCACAGTGGAAACAAATGAAAAAATCTAATTTCTTCTAGCTGGAAAAGAAAAGCAGATATTTTTGTCTGCTTTTTCCAAGTATATCATTTGATCCAACAAAAGTACTCCCTCTCCATACAAACTCCCCATCTCATATCCTCAGATCCAAAGAAATACTCTGCTTTTTAAGAGTTTTCTTGTGGTAATTTTATTATTTCCTATGTGATGCCATCAAAGGATGAAATACAGCTTCATTCTCACGGCAGAGCTTCTCATGCACAGTGGACCTACTGAAATGACAAACAGTTTCTTTTTGTGACTTCTAACAACCATATATTCCTAATTTTGCCTGAAGGGTCATCCTAGGTGCAAGTGGAGACAGATATTCCATAAAAATGATAACCTTTAACTGCATGATCACTGAGGATCACAATGCATTTGCACAATGGAGCAAAAAGGAGGGAATAGGAAATAGGAAATGTCAGGTGCATAATTCCAGTACTGCAAATTTATGATTCTGCAACTCAAACAATGAAAAAAAATGGAAAACAAGTAACAGTTGAGCAGTACCCAGAGGCTTGGTCATTACCAAGCTCTACTGTTCTGCACAAAAGGATCTTTTCTGCCAGTGTCCGCCTCTAAATATTAGACATGTATCCAAAAACATTGGACTAGAGACTTAGAAACCTCTGAAGTTTGAGACTTTATGCCAGTACAATGACGGCTTGTCATTTCTGCAATTAACAACTGCCAAAATGGTTTTTGCAATGCTGCTGTTTACACAACTTCTTTATGCAAAGCCAGACTTGTAAAAGTTAGGTTTTCCTAGGTGGAAACCAAAGTCCTTAGTCCTTACACTTGCGAGGTCTCAAAATTCATAGATACAGCTTTGCAGATGAAAAGAACTAAGTGCAATCCCAGTCACAAGCACAGTTTGTTTAAAAATAGTAATAATGAATTGTCCATAATCATCTACTCAGGGAACAAAAAGAACTTTGTAAAGCCACTTGAATTTGAAATATATGGTCAGTCTGTACAGTATAAAATGAATGGTATTTGTCAAAGTTGAGAAATTAAAATGCAAGATGAGTGCAGGAAGAAAGAAAAATTAATTCCTTTTGCAGCGCAACTGTTTGATCAGCTGTGCCACCCTCCCAGCAGGGCACTATGGAGTTCAAGCTGGGCCTGAGTCCTCAGTTCACTTGGGGAGGGGGACAAGGAACAAGAGTTCCTGTCTCAATGCAGAAAGGCTTAAGGAGACAGTGTATGTCCAAGGAAGATATGCTGAACCATCATGAGAGAGAACAAACAAAGAAATACTGTTAACAAAAGGGGCAAAGATTGGGGGGGGGGGGGGGCGCTATCAGCCTTCGCACTGAGAACCACTCATTCATCCCAACTCTCTTCAGCTCCGGTGGAAGCTTCCACTGCAGCACCCGGCCACTGCAGAAACTGGCTCCAGAAAGCACCATGACAGAATGGGTGACGGAGGAAAAGTCCTTTAGCTAAGTACAAGCAGCTCGTACTTTAGAAAGCAGAAAAAATATAAAGGGGCTGGGAGCAGAAAGCAATAAGAGAGTAAGATGGTTAATGATTTCCCATTATGCATCTCAAATTTTAATTCCTGAAATTTGGAATGTGCTATTTGGCTGGCAGGAAAGACCAGGAAAAAGGGATACCCTCTCTTCTTAAAGATCTATTGAAAGAGAGTCCTGCTTTTCCCCCCTTAGTTTTTCTTTATTTGCTCACGTTCTAGGGTTTTGCCTCCTCGAAAACAATCTTCAAAATGTTATGTACTTCAGAAGTTAATGCATTAGCTTTTCCTTTCTTAAAAGCTGCATTCAAAGCCCAAGTCCATCACAAAGCAAAATAAGTGTGGGCATCCCATCCTGTTCACTAGTAGCCATCAAAAAAGCAACCCAGAACTGCACTAAAGGAGAAGTTCTGCCCAGACAAGTCCCAGAACTGGAAGAGCAACTGTGGGTGTTTTGAAAATGTTTCAGTCCTGAACACTGTGTGGGCGGTCACTGCCAGTGCCTGAATGTGATGTATGCAGCACAGTCTGCTACTATTAAGTGTTCTGCTTATGACTAAAAGCAAAATGCAGTGTAAGAAAGGAAACTGAATGAAGGGAGGGGAGAACTAAACCGCTTATGCTGCCACTTTGTGGTTTGAAACAGCATTGACTGCTCAATGCGTCTATCTAATTTACACGGCCTCTAAACTTCTGTAATCCACTCTGAGTCCTGACACTCTATTCAGAAACAACAAAAGAGAAGAATTGGTGAGAGACGAAAGTGGAAACTTCATCACATATGAAGATGCACAAACCCTGAACTGTAATGCAAACGGTAAATGCCAGCTCATCAAGCTCTCTAAGAATGTATTCAATGCGGCAGTATTAGAGAACAGTTAAGGACAATTTTACTTTTTTTGGCAAAAGCGCAGTAGCACAAGAATTACAGATTTCTCCTTGTTTTCCTCCTTTACTATGTTTTTATATAGCACCAAGTATACTATGAGCACTTACTGAGGAAAATATATATTTAATTACAGTGCTATTAACACCAGACAAAGTTATTAGACAGCACTAATAAAAGGTACTGACTTCTGCTACAAAATATGCAGAACTCAGCTTTGCTTATCTTCCCACGTTCGGTGGGAGAATCCCAGAGATCTCATTCAAATGACTGACTGTTAACAACCAAAGCCCAGGCAGTTTCCACGAACAACTACTGTACTACGTTTACATTTAATTAGTACATACAGGTCACAACTTATCTTTAGAAACTACTCCTTATTTGCATCCCTCGCACAAACGAAAATCCTAAAAACAAGTCAAATTTACAACTCAGGGATGGGAAGAACACAGTTTTCCTTTCTGGCATTATTTTTAATTTTTGCACAAGAAAGCAGCTACAAACAAGTGTTTGATCACTGACCACTGACGTTTCTGTACAAACTCTTTCAGTGACTGTGGCTGGCCGCAGCAGCCCAGTGCAGAGAGTCCCAGTGATCAGCAGGTGGAGCCCAGCCATAATGCTCTCCCGCTCAGGAGATTATTGCATCTGCAAACCCTGATGTTGTTGTAGTTGATTTATGATAAACAGAGATTGGGAACCAACTTATTTTGACACAGTAACACTATACTTATTTGTTGTAGAACTGTACAGTACAGAAAGAAAAACCCATTCTCAATTTTAAACCCATCTACACTCATAACCTTTTCAAAATTCCTTTCCCGGATGATCTGAGAGAAACCAGAGAAATGTGTGTGCAGCCCAGTTTCCATGGCTCCCCACTTGGGTGTAGCTAGCCAAAGACATACTGGAAATTCATGTTCAACTATTTTGCAAGGACTCCAGCCCAGCAATTTAGACATAAGAGGTTCAGATTGCTTGGAGAAGCAATTCCCAGCATCTGGATGTATATTTGGAATTTACAGATCTAAACCTTTGGAGAATCTTTCAGGCTTAACATCATGCATGCTGCATTTTCCTTCTGAGAGACTTCCTCATCCCCACCTGATTTCTACAATGAAAAATGTAAAGGAAGCACACAATTAATAAGAAAAGGACTCGTAACTCTCAGGCACAGTTCAGAACAAGCCAGACCTTTACACCTGACAGCCTCCTGTTAGCTGAGAGTACCTGCAGAGAGTCTGCTAGTCCTTTCTTTATTAGCATTGTCTGTCCAGAAAGTTTGCAAAACTGCTTAAAGGAGAGTAAGCAGTGTCAGGAGTATGGAGATCAATACACAGGAGCCCAGTTCTATTTCTGCTTTTAAATTATTGGGTGTCATCACGAGTTTGAAGTTGCTGGCTCCCTGTTTTCCTCCACCACTGCACAGCTGAGTACACTGACTCTATGCTTGTCTGTCAGAGAGAAGACAACTCTTGCTCAGGGGCCTCATCCATCATGCTGGAGGTAAAAAAAAAAAAAAAAAAAAAAAAAAGAGAGATTTGTATCCCAAAGTGCAAAGAAGCTCAGCAGCTGAATGAAAGTTTCAGTTAGATCAGGCAGGTTTTCTGAGTGCAGTCAGTGAGCACCTGCGTCTACCAGAAAACCGAGATGTGCCCAAGCTGGGAGACTCCACCAAAGCTGTAGCACTGGAAGGCTCTTCCACCCGGCTGAGCATTCTGACGCCTGGGAAAGCACAAGAGCCAATCTTACCTTAGTCTACCCCAACTTGTTCCAGGTGAAGCTGAGCCTCAACCTCCAGAGTAAAAGCCTGCTCCCTCAGGCTATTAAGGGCAATTCAACCTGGTAGTTCCTCCCTTTGCAGGGGAAAGAACAAGCTTTCTAAATCAAGTCCTCCACCCACACAGACCGAGCAGATCTCCAGGGCATGAGAAGATATTCAGAAGGAAAAGGGAGCCTTCCAGCACATCAAGCATTCAGGCCTTTCTTTATCCTCCTCACTTCACAACTTCCTTTTAGCCTTGCAGCTACTCCAGGCTCTCTGGACCTAGCCTGACCAGTCCATCCCTAAATGCCCCTACTTTCTTTATCCCTGGTTTGTCTCGTAGCAGGCTATCTCAGGTTTCTTTTTTGCTCTCCTTCTGCAGAGAAGCACACCACCTTTCAGTCCATGCTCAGCTGCCATTCCTTGGAACAAGAGTTTCCTTTCCAGCTAGTAATCTCCCAGCTTTCTTCACACTGAGGAGGAATGTCAGCTTTTAATTGCACTTCAGCAAGCCCAGAAGGCTCTTATAGATGTTAAGGCTCCTGGCCTGCAAGGAAGCCAAGTACTTGAACTTCCTCTTTCCCATCTTTTGTCTCATCTATTTAGACCTAGCTTTTGCCAGTGTTAGTATTGTATCAACTAGCAGTACAAACACATACCCGTATGCAGCAACAGAAGCACAAACTCACGTGAAAGTCCTGGCTACGGGAAATTGTTTTCGAGAAGCCCTCACTAGATTTCAGAGGGCAGAGACAGAAGCATAGATCCCCAACTGCACAGGCATGTAGGATTTTCCTCTAAGCATAGAAAGGTTCATACTGGAAGTGTGGGATGGGATCAGGCCAGTGGGGAAAGGGAACAGTCACCTGGAATGGCAAAATTCTCTTAGCTCTGGTGATCAAGGACATGAGATGGAGAGAGTCAGTAACCTGATAATGTTTCACAGATCTGCTGACAAATCTACAAAGCTTATGAGAGAGGACTGCAATATTCTCCAAGCCTAGAAAAGAGGACTGAACAAGAGGTCCACAGTAGAGCTTGTCACTGTGGACATGTCTACCCCATATGGTGTTGACACGAGCTTAGGAAGCGCTGAGCAGGCTACTGTACCTGCACAGCAACAGTGTAACATGGAGATGCTACCTCAGGCCCTAACAACCTATGTTAGTTCAAAGCTGCACCATATTTAGAGCTGCCTCCTAGGAGAGGTGATGAGCTTGTACTGGCTTCAGCAGTTAGCTTGTCCAGAGCGGCCACTGCACAGCTCTACTTCCAGGGCACAGGTGCATTCTTAAGTCCCACTGCTCTCAAAATGGAAGCATATTATGGATGCATATTATTCCATCTTGGGGGATACAGAGATGCCCAAGGAAGGCAGGGAGCCGGACTTCCCTGGTCAGAGCGATAGAGGGATTGGGTTTCTACTTTTCTCCTTAGATATGCTATCTGTTTTAATGAAAGATAATAAACATCTCTCTGAAGTTTGATTCACAGCAAGAGTTTAAAGGTCAGGTTTTTCTGTCATATTAGAAGGGGCTTGGCATGAAGAAAACAGCTTTGGACTGGATCTGTACAAGACACAAATGGTTTGACAGAATTTCACTTGCTCAGACACTCAGTTCCAGGTAAAGTGCATTGGGCTTGAACCTGAAATTCAACATAAAACTAATAATCCTGCAAACCACAAGGTAAATCAAAATACAGCATGTAAAAACATGCATCATTATGCAACACTATCCCAGAACACACTTTCTCCATATGTCTGATATATTCAGTTATTTTGTGGGTCTCCCAATATAAACAGTCCTGGGGAGTCCACATAGTCCTTGTTCTCCAGAAATTTATCAGCAGAGTGCATATTTTTCTCTATAATTAGAGAAAAATCCCAAACAAAAATATGTTCATAGCCAAATGCAGCTTTGCCCTCTTCCTGCACTAGGTCTGCTGTGGCAGACCTTTGTGGCTGCAGATGGCAGGAGTAAGTCATAAAGTAATCGAAACACTTCTTTAGACAACCTGGGGGAGGTAGGAGCTCCAAGACAAACCATATGCATAGTGACACATGTACTGGGGTTGCAGGGCTCCATCACAACCCTAGGCACTCCTCTGTAGCCAAAACCAGTGCAGTGCCACTTCTGCCACTTCAACTTCTTTTGTCAATCACAGTTTTTGTTGCACAGGTAATCAAAAGTTCAAACACAGTCCTCAAGTCCTGATCTCAGAAGGGGGCTCACAAGCCCTTCTAAAACCATGCTTCCTCTTTTGCAATGAAGGCAGCGTAAAAGAACCTCTTCCTCTGAACTCAAACCACAGCCGCTAAAGACTGGGCTTCCTTTCCCTTGCTGCTCCCCTGGATCACCTCCATACTGTTCTCCTTTTTCTCCTTCCACAGCTTCTCTAAGTTCCGAGACCAAACCCAGAATTTTAGCTCACTGCTAAACTTTCATAGCGTCTGTTTCAAATCAGCTGCTTGATCACCACTATGGTGATAATTACCTACTTGGTTAACCATGTCTGGACTGTTGCCATGTGGGATGCTGTTCCATAAGGATTTCAGGCAGGATTTATTTCTGCCTGTTGTGTCGACTGGCAGAAATGGACATACCCATGAATCAGCTTGTGGCTTGGCTATGGAGAAATGCCCTGAGAACTAGATGTTTCTTGTGATGTACAGCTCTGCCAGCTTGTAATTATTGTACCTGTCTTGCTGTATCTATTTTTACCACATCTGTCAAAGTAGAAAGGCAGTAGCTGGCTGTCTTCCCCGTTGTATTTTTAAAAGATCAGGCTACACAAAAAGCCCCATAAGATTATATGTGGATTCTAGTCTGTCCTTCCTTGAAAGGATGGATGCTTCCACTACCCTATAAATACTTCAGTTTTCCTGCATACTTCTTAAATACCATTCCATTGGGAGTCTGTTTCTTTTAAGGGCAAGGACCACTACATTTCAACTGTTGCAGACTGTAGATGACTCCAATACACCCTGGCAACTTTCATCAATCAAAGGGACATTGGAGTAGCCTATTGAAGCAACATGAAGATTCACTCCCTGTCCAATACTTACTGCTATGATTACACTGAAATAGCTAAATTTTTTTGAGACTGATTAATTAACCACCAGCTAAAACCCCAATACATTGGGACACAGGCCCACCCTTACACCTCCCTTACTTCATGTATCAGCCCTGAGTAGACATACGGATCATTCAAAAACTGCAGCTGCTACACTGAGAACACCTTGCTGTGAAACTCCCACTTTCCTATTCTGAAAGACCTCCAGCTCTACTCCTGGCAACAAGAATGGAGCAAGAAAGAGAGCTGCAAAAGGATAAAACTAACAGCCCAGTTCCACCCAAAATGCAGTCAGCTGATACACTCATACATGTGATACCAGCTCCTACTCACTGTTTCCCTTTGGCAGTCTGCTACTGTCTGGTTTTTGACTATAAACTCCAAATGGTTCAGAGGAGTAATCCAAAGATTAAGTAATGGAAACATCACATTATTTCACTCTTGTCTCCAACTTCAAATTGTAGAAGAGAAGGGAATTCAGATACAACCCTCTTATCAGTGCTTCCTGTTAGCTAACTCACATGTTCTGGCACCAAACTTTCTAGGGAAGCTAGTGCACATCACACAATTGGGCGCAGACAGTTGTGCATTTGATCCATCAGTGTTACGAGTCAGGACATACTAGTTTAGGTTCAGTATCATGATAACATGGCTGTGAGGATTCCCTGATGGAATGGGTGACATGCCCCCAGCTCAGAGAGCCAGCAAAGCAAACACGAGACTGTCTGTACAGCCCTGAAAAGAATACTCAAGACATCCAAACTGCAATATCAAATTCCAGCATGTGTGCTGTCTTCTCTACAGACCTGTCTCTAAATTATTTGGATTAGGAACCATCAATTTAATACACCGTTCCTAAGTAACTAAGGCTCAGAAAGTCAGAGGAGCAACCCAACACATTTCTTCAAAAAAACAAAAGGCACTGATAGAAAACGGCATCTTCTCATTGCAGGCAATTGCCTGGACATAAAACAAATACAAGTACTTCATTTCAAGTAGAATCCTTTTAGTAGCCCCACTACATTTTAACCCAGAGGGGCTTCACATCGATGAAAGTACTCTACTGGCATCTCGTGCAGGGATATGCTTAATCATAAACAGATGCAAAAGATGTCTCTGATATAAATCTGTGCTCTGCTATGCAGAGACATGAAGAGGAAGAAGTTCTGAAAATGAGGCGCCTAAAGAACATGATCGCCCATTGAACAACCCAGTTTATGAAATATTTGCAATCAGTCTTCTTCATACTCTCCAGAGACAATAAGGAGATTTGCCATCCTCTCCCACTCAAAATGTGGCAGGGCAGCTCATGTTAAAATTATTTCAGTAACCATCAACAGCCAAAACTGGTGCAGTTGCTCCTATCTGAGCCTAAAAAAAGTTGGCCAAAGCAGCAAGGACCAAGCTATGATTCAGCAAGAACTGACAGGGCAGACTCTTTCCAAGGTCCTTCTTGGCAGGAGTCAGCGCGGAGGCAGCGGAGCTCACTGTTGTAAAGGCAGGCTCAGCCTCCTTTCTCCCTTGGGAGTTACCAGAAGTCATTCAAGGAGGGTGAACTCAACCAGTTCATGTTTGCAAGCATTAATTGAAAATCCCAAAGGAGCAAAGTACCATCATGGCAGTTTACTTCTCTGTCAGGGTGACTTCAGCCTCAGAAAAAGACAGACACCAAGACACATGATAACAAAGCAGTCTAACATACACATATAATCCAGCACAGGGAAATATACAGTTCTGTCTCATTTTGAAGTTAAATGTAATTTTCAAATTCTTCCCATAGACTCTTACAGTTTTGAACTTTTCCCTGCCAGTGTCTGGGGCCTTTTTATCCAATAACATGGTAAAAATAACTCCCCTGGCATCAGCTTAAATTTACAATGTACAAGTTGATGCACCATGTCTGCTCCCACCATTTGGGAAACAGTGCTATACCTAGCCTTCACTGCTGCAGCACACAGCAAACCACACAGCAAACCAGACTAATACTAAAGGTATAGTACAGTCTGCTCATGGGGAAGTTTTCAGTGCTCATGAGTGACTCAAGACAAGCCGTGTACATTTAGGAATAATTATAAAATAATGTTGTATTTCTGTATCAAAGGCTGGGAGTGATTAAGAGCAAGATCTGAAAAGGTTCACTTATTTCCAAGGCTGAATTCTGGCTTCAACAGGGTTTAGTATCGTGTTTTACAAGAATACAGCGTTGTGTTCTGTTCTCCTTACTCTGGGGGCAAAAAAGATCCCTATTGACACAGAAGTAGATGTCTAGAACTCAAACAATTTTTCCTTCTTAAAAGCCTTATTTATGAGAATGACTGTAATAAGATGAATATTGTTCTCAGAGAGCAAAGGTTATTCTACAGCCATAATTAAAAGTTTCTTTCAGAAAAACCACTGAGACAGAGAAAATTTGCTGTCATGTCAAACTTCCACAGATATTACCTGTGAAAACCTGCAAAACCTCTTGTGATTTTAAACATGATAAACATGTTTAAACATGATAAAAATGTCATTTACATTTAGCAGTGCTGTGCAAGTGTTGATAAGAAGAAGAGGTTTTACTCCAAAGCCCCTTTTGGTCAATAGCCCCTGCTGCTCTCTCACCTTACTAGCTGCCGTGCCCACAAAGGACACGGTCTACTCCAAATAGTTCTGCCTCTCATTTCTCCCTATCCCTGCGGGAGGAAGGTATTACCTGAGGACTCAGGTTACCTGAGGACTTGTTTTGAACCACAAGCAATTCTGAATGGCGAGATGGTATCTGAGGTGCAGGATGTATACAAGGCAATAATCCATGCTGATACTGAATGTTCAGTGTTTTTGAGATTTTCTATTGTGTCATGGGTTAATGTCATAATTTCTGATCTTTATCTAATTTCTGGACTGTTCACAAATTCAAGTTGAGAACGAACTGACCATAGAAATGTAGTCTATTAACCTCTTACTGTTGAAAATACAGCCTCTTTTGAAAACTGTATGTGAAATGCTTAAACATGCCAGCAGCAGAAATTGTTCCTTCTTAATATATTCTGGCCAAATTTCCTACCATCCTATTCATCTCTCCAGAAAGTGACTTGTGCCTACAAATGCTTTATTTACTCCAACCCAGTGTTAGCCCTTCATGCCCAACTGTATGTTCATCCTTGTTTGAGAAGTTGATCCGATTGAAAAAAGACCCCTGTACGCAGAGGCAGCATACATTCCATTTCAACAGACTAAAACCTCTTAAAGGAGACAAAGTTATTTCTCATCATAAGAAAAGGCAGAACAAATATTTTCACCCATTTGGGAAATGAGGAAAAGTCTCTTTTTCCAGATAATCTGACGCAAAACTTCTAACCCCATAAGACTTTTAGTACAAAATATGGGGGATAATCTCTTTAGTTCAGTAGTGGAAGTAATCTTGTTCAACAAAAACATTTCATCCATGTTATATTTACCTGGGAAGTCAGTTGCATTTACATTAGAATCTGCATTTGCACAGAGATCCCAGTTCACACAGTTCTTCGGAAGAAGCAGTGGTGTCATTTCCTTTGAAGTATAAAACTCCAGGACTTAACAAGATGGGAGGAGTTTGCTCTTAGCACCACATAGATGTGCCAAAGTGGAAATGGAAAATATGAGAGGGAGGAACAGGAGGATAACAGTCGCATGTACTGTCAAGTAAAAGCAGAATTCCTGTATTTCAAACGAAACTTTACAAACTATCAGCCCAGTTCCAGTGCTAGAAACCCAGAACAAATATGATTCACTGACACAGACCCATATGGCATAAACTGCAGCAGAGTCCCTCAAATGTGGTTTAACCTACCCAAGGGGTTAAATTCTGTCCAGGACAGTTCTGTTCTGCACTAACAACTAATTCTTCTTGCAAGGCATGCAAATATTCCTCATTTTATCAGACTAGTTAGGGATTTTAGAGATGTTGTTGAGGCAACCAGAGCACAAGGAACCAGGCAAACTTTGGGTTATAGCTCATCCAAGTTGCAGTTGGGTAATGAAAGTGCCTTTAAATTCTTATTGCCTTGCCTGACATAGGTTGGTGCACGGTTGGGTGTAAAGCAGCCCAGCTCTGTGGCAGGTATAATTTTAGCTGGCTCACGTGCCCATGATGCTGATGGCAGCTGTTCTTCATGGCATCCTCCCTGCTGGCTCAGAGACATCTAAGACGATAGCCCCCGGAAACAAATTGGCCCCCTCTTCTGCGACTGGAATGGGGAACAAAGTCCAGAGCCAGAACAATTCCTGAAGGAGAGCTTCTCAACTGTTGACCCTCTAGAGAACAGTCCAGTCATGCAGGTCTGTAGAAACACAACCCAGGCTAATTCTCAATTTCTCACTTGTTTACTCTAAATACCAATGCAAGACAAAGCTGGCTAAATTTGATCTGTTGAAAAGCAGATGCTGAGAATTTGGCAAGAGTCAGACCTTTCTGCTACAGTTATATGACATGATTCTCCACAGATTTATGACAGTCTGATTCTCTATTCCGTTTCAGGCTGACTTTAACATTATTGTCATTTGGCCCACGTGGATTGCGTGCTGCCTCCCATTCAGGACAGTCATGCACACCACTGAATTTTCAGTTTACAAACGCACATGTCCTCCTAAAGGTGGGTGGTCTTGGCTCATTTCTCAGCTTTCAAGAGCATGGTCCTCATTCCCAGGGCACCAAAAGCACTTGGCACAGTTCATGCAAATAGGATGCCGCACTGAATAGCTAGAGAGAGACCTCATAGAAAATTGTTTTGTCAGTCAAGCCCTGCTTATTGCACGCAAGCCTAGTGAGGGAACCTGCTGTACTGAAGGAAGGATAAAAGACATCTGTTCAAGAGATATTTTTTTATATCTTATAAAGACTGGCTTTTTATCAGAGAGTTTATGATAGGCAAAGTGGAGCTCAGTCCATTGAGAGCACATCAGAAAGCTTCTGGTATCTGATGGCTAGCTGAAAGACCCACCCACACTAACAGGCCCCCACACACTAACAGGCCTGTAACCAAATGTCAGCAGTAAAAAGGATTTCGCTTGCGGAATTGCTTTGCACAATAAGAAGGTACAAAAGTCAAGGCATAACAGGGCATTTTGCTGAAGTGCAGTTCTTAAGTGGTCAGTAGGGTGCCACAACTCTTACGCAGCTTTAAACCATTAATACTGGGAGAATTTTCTCAGAGATTAACATGGGACTAAAGTAACCTCAATGACTGTCAAGCAGGACTTCACTCTGATTCAAAAACAAACTGTGGTACAGATGAAAAGGAAGCTCAGCAAGAAAACTTAAAATAGGCCTGTCATTTTTTTGTTTGTATTTTGGTGCAGAAAGACAAGAAATACATGAATGTAAACCTTACATACTCAGGTTGTAGAAAGGCACCATCTTTGATTTCATCTACAGTTCCTTTTGTTTCAGCAAACAAAATGATTTTCAGGGTGGTCAGATACCCAAGTAAACTCAAACATATACTATATCATCAGATTTTCCCTAGTTTGCCCTTAAACCCAAATAATTGGGCTGCAGTTCCATCAAGCATCACCTAAGTGTGGTTGAGGCATACAGCAAAAGTTACCCAAGTGCAGCGGATAATAAAAATCCATAAGAATCAATGACAGTTTTTATGCCTCTGTCTCTCCTTTTTGCATGCACAGAAAATAACAGCATTATTAGCAACTCCACAGTTAAGAAAAGGTTAAGTATGAAAACAAGTATTTGTTCCTTAGTATGGAAATTTATCTGGCAGGTCAAAAGACACCTTGTTTTGGAATTTCCAGTGGTATCTCTTTTTTAATGTATTTCATTTAAATACCTTTGTTTCAACAGGCTGTAGCATCTGTAGACCTAGCTCGTGCTTGGGCTGATTGTAAAAAGTTAGCGAAAGCTAAGAAGTGTGCTTTCCTCCTATGTCCTGCAAATCAAAAATGGCTAAGAAACTCTCATCTAGTAAAGACAGGTCAACAAATGAGCCAGTGGACTGGGAAGAGAAAAGCTATCTAAAAGGTCTTCACCAACAACAGCGTTCCAAGTCTGGCTAATAAATTAGAACAGATTGCCTGTAGCACCTATTTGACAAGCCCCAGTCTCCAAAAACAGATCTAGAGATTATCTACATCACAAAACAAGATGTACTTGAGTCTTATGCTCCATAAGAAAAGCTAATCTTTATTAATTAGTTGTCATGGAAACTCCCAGCCTTGGGAAAGCTATGAATGGTACACCAAGATCAAATACAAATTGCTTTCAGTAAATGCCTTCATCATGATTTGGATAAACAGACAGTAAGCAAAGCAGAAGTTGGCCTATTTCAGGAAGTGTTGCGGAGAAACAAATGCCCCAGTGATTCAGAAAGAAATAATAAAACAAAGTAATTAGAAAAAGTTTAAGATACTCCAAATAATAACCATTCCAGTTCTCCCAGGCTTTCTGGCAAAGACCTCTGATATTAGCTATTGGTGCCTGAATAATAAACAACTGAAAAAATCAAACCAGCAATAGCAAGTGAGAAACCGCACTCCAGAAACAGGGTGTGAAGGCCCATGTTCTTACCACTTGCTGGATGACACACTTAGCGGAGAGGGGCCAGGTGCAATGGTAGAAGGATAAGTATCTTGGCAAGGGTCTTAAATTATCTCTTCACAGAAAAGAGGATGTCTGGGAGGACATTATTCAAGCTGACTTTGGCTTCCTTCCCTCTTTTCAGAACCTTCTGTGTAGAGGATACTATTCCAACTCACACCCAAGAGAAAAGAAGATACACAAGACTGATTTCACCCAGCAGTGAGACACAGCTACCCCACCGGTAGAATAAAACTGAACAAAACAAAGCTACAGCAAACAGACTGCTGTATCCAGCTGAAACTGCCGAGCGGGCAGAATGCAATGGGCAGAGCTGAACTCTCGCCAGCAGGATGAAAAAAGCTGAGGAAGCAGATCTTACTTCTATGTAGGACTCTTCTGTCTGTTTTGTGTTGTATTTGGAGGCTGAGTGAGGGAAGGAGAAGAAGAGGGAGAGGCACAAGATTTTGTAAGCTTCTGGCTGATTCTTAAAACATCATGGTATCACCTCTGCTATGCGTTTTTGGTTCAGAAACAAGCAAACAAACAAACAAAAAAAACCGTGGAGTATGTTATGAACATAACTGCACATCTCCACAGTATCAGTTCTCTGTTCTGGTACTATGAGACCACATCACTGGCTTTTCCACTTACAGATGGAATTTGGAAAGTCCTTTGAACTTTCTTTTGTTGAAATGGTGGATAATGGCAGTGTAGAATGTATATATCATATATACAGATATTATTATATGTATATTATTACAGTGGTGTAGAATGGCTTTATTTGACGCGAGTTTTTAAAGGTAATTGTTACATATGATTTCCATTTTCATTCAGGAAGCACATGATATTAACTGTAGGATTATTAAATTTTCCCTTCTGAATCAGAAAGCTATTTCATTTTATATGTAAATGAAGGACAATTAGATAGTTTTGATTTTTTGAAGATGACCAGAAATGGAATAAGGTAGCATTTACATGTCTCCTCAAATAAATCAGCTAGCTGTTCCCTCCATTAAAATAAAATAAAATAAAATAAAATAAAATAAAATAACCCCCCCACACAGCTGACTTGGGAGATACTCATTTCAAAATTCAGGCAAAGTTTTGTTGCAACACTTGCAGACAGGAGCCAAAGCAGAAGTTGCCAAGCTGGGTAAGAGTACAGGCGCGGCAGGAATGGCTCCACGCAGGCTCAGTGCTTGCTTGCTTCCCAGAAGCCAAAGCAGACTGTGCTGTGACACCAATCCCCATGTTGTCCCACGTTACTTCACTGCCAGCAACAAAGCTAGCTGAGGTGTTACTGCATTACCTGCAATTCCTGCATAGACATTTCCTCAGAAGAAATAATTGCCTTCATCTGAATTGTTTAGAAATATTTAAAGCTAACTGTTTTGAAACAGGATGATAATCTCATGAGCTGTGAAGGATCTTTAACATTAAGGGATGTTGTTAGAGTCAACCTCCAGGGCACTACAGCACTTGTTTAACTGAGATCCAGAATTAGCTAAAATGTATTAGCATTGATGGGGAGGGTTTACACAGTTGTATATAGAGTTGAATGAGCTTACACAGAAAGAGAGGTTTAAGTTACTGTCATATACATTTATACAAACTGCAATCGCCTACCAGAACCACAATACGGACAAACCTTATTTGATAAAAGATGTTATGATCAACAGCAATATGGTATCTGATACCAGCTGAAAGCCTGTACTAACCATGAGTACTCTAGAATAACTTTGTGCTTGATGAAAGAATAGTATGGACCCCAGACACCTGTTTTATCCATTTGGCCATGATTGTTTTAGCCTGCTAGTGCTTTCAAGGGCATTCCAGTTCTCTTCACTGGTTGAGAGTTACCTATGCACTGAATGTCATCATAAGACCTACCTACCCAGAGTGACCAATGTAGTAAGTAAGCTCTGAGCTAAACCTACAGAGGGGACAGTTTCAGTTAAAGACAGAGGGATCACATTTATTAGACAAAGTTAGGGCTGACTTTCTAAAGATATGATCCTCCTTACATTTGGTTCAAAATATCTCAGTCATGGTTTACCTGCCCATAATTTTTTACCCTTTCTGTCACAGAGATCCCTAAGACTTTCATATTGTGGAACTTAATTCCCATGAAGAATGTGCAAAGTATGTCCCCAAAACCATTTAATGGCATACATTTGCCATTTAAATGTCAAGGTAAAAACTGGAACATACTTAGGCTAGAATTTGACATAGTAGACAAGAATTCAATCCTTATGTAAATGATGTAAATGGAAGCTTCTCTCCATTAAAAGGGACATTCTGTGAATTGAAAGGCTTTTTTCCCTGCCCAGAACTGCAGAAATATCAACTTTAAACCCATCTCAATTTGTTAATTTTTGAATGCCCAGCTGACAATACATCAAACTGTTGTTGTTGCTGAGTCTCTTTTTCAAAGAAAGGTCACTAAAACCTTAGTTTCTTCATACAACTAGCGATTTGCTCCTTAAATTATTACATGTGACCTCTTTGGTAAGCCCCATGAATACACAGGGCTTGGTGTTCAGCTGGCATAAACAGCTTTGTTGAAGCTAGGCTTAAAACTAGAAGCTCAGATTCTAAGCTTGATCACAGAGTTGTTTATTCAAAATTTTAGATCCTAAACAGCAGGGAGAGCTAGGCTCTGCAGATAAGGCTTATCCCAATCCCTCTGTGACCACATTACTCTGTTTTTTAAAAAAGAGCTTGTTAGTAATAGAGAAGCAAAAAGCCTGTGAGGCCTCACCAAAGAGGAAAGAAACCTGTCCATTTTCTTCAGACAGGTCATGCGTACAGTCAGGTTGCATTTCACTCAGAACATGAATGCTGTTTTCAGTTTGCCACTGCAGAACTGCAAGCATTGTGTGAATGTCTGTGGCAAGCCTACCATATTGGATTTCCCAGAGTAACACATTACTAAATAGCCCCTGCCTATTTAGCATCACTGTAGAAAACTGGCTCAGTGAAGGAGGAGTCATCCATTGCTGGAGCAAGTGTTGCCTGAATTTCCATCTCTAATCTTGGCACGACCTGTTTTCTCAAGAGCACATCAGTATTTCACCTTTATTTTTATGTGTGTGATCTAACAGCTGGTGCTTCAGCTGTGAAGCGTTTCAGCTATTTGTTTGAAATGCCTCCATAGGCTCCAGCCCCAGATGGTTGAGGTGTGTGGAACAAGGCTGTCCTATTCCAGGAGTGCTTGTGTGTTGCAAAAAACTTTATATTATTTAATCTTCTTCTTGCATTTTGCATAAAGCCACAAAAATGTTGTAAAGGAAAATTAATTTCATGCAAATTCTCATCTTGTCTCCCGGGATTTTTATGCAGGCAATAATTCTTGTGGGGTCAAAAGTTGAGCCTAAGGCTACCTACGGGTTCTGGTAATTTTTAACTTTGCGGTGTGGTTAATCATACTGATTTTCATTCTTCATTTATAGATTGTGTGCAGGGTGAAATCCCTTTCTTAAGGAACACTGTTTAAGTGGTACTAGATTGCAATCATGTTAATTGAAACTCTGTTTATCTAAGTAATTATATGCTCATCTATTTGACCTCAACAATGTTACTGGAAGTTTCTCAGCAGCAAGTCCTATTCTTGCTGTGCAGGATTCCATCTCCGAAGGCAAAAGAAAATCGTGACTCCCAAGCAGCTTGACTTCTTTGCAGCCCAGCCAGCAAAGTCACAATTCTGGTTATTTGGCAGTCTGTTGACTAGGTACCAATGGCCACTTCACAGGAAATCTTGATCTCAACATGAGCTTTAACTATGCAAAAGCTGACTGAGGGCTTCAGGATTTTTCTCATACTCTTGCCTGTAAATGTACTTTCACCCTTGCATGTCACCTTTCACATGAATTCTCCTAATGGGTCAAGATCTCTAAGACATAAATTACTACTTTTATTGGAATGCCTATAGCCTACAAACAATTTATATTATCACATTTCGGGGCTCAATTTATAAACAATGCTAGTGGCTAAGGAATTAAAGTGACTGCATCAAATGTAATCTCACTTAGTACCTCCTCTCAAGCAAAGGTCTGAAAGAATGGATATATTTTCAAATTGCCTATAAATGGATGTATTGTAATTGTGCCTGTTGCTAGTAACTGTATTTCAGTGCACACCCTTTGCCATTAACTCATGGATCTGTCTGTGTTGCCTGAAAAGTGGCAGGCATTACAATATATTGAGCTAAATATTAATCACAAATGCCAATGATGTCGACACAGAATTTGCTTCTACTTTCCTAGTCTGCTAATAGCACTCCCATATTGAAGACCAAGACAACTTGCAGCAACATTTCAGATGGAGAACGTGCTATGTGTATGTTTACTTCCCTGCTACTGTGCACACATATAGGCAGGTTAATCAGGAATTACCTGGCTGCCATTAAACGCAATTTCCATTACTGTCATAGACTCATGAAAAGACAGAATCTCTGAGGAGTTAATTATTCAGATACTTTCCATGGTAAGCAGTTCTACCTTTTTATCTTCTTAAACCTCCTGTAGGTAAAATGCCTTCCCTCCTTCACACAGAAATAGTGGGAGATCATCTGACACTTTTCTTCCCTACTAAAATATTTTCACCGACACAATCAGTACTAATGATCCAAACCTCGTTTCATTTTTGAGTTTACAGTTTTTTCAGGCTAATTCTTTAATGGTCTGGTCTGTGAACTAATCCTTACTTTAATCTCACAAGTTTACTTGCTTTTCATACAGAAATGGATAGTTCCTATTCTCTGATCTTCTGGTATCATGTACTCTCAGGTACTGCAGCATTTTTCCCCATGAATATTGCCCATTGAGATGCACTGTGCAATGTTTTTTTGTTTAAAAAGCTACTCTCTCAATCCTGATGATTTGCCCCACACTCTGAGGCTTAATTCAGTATCAGGAAACAACTTCATGGTCTTTGGATGGAAGCCATTACAAGGATACAATATATAACTTTTTACTCTTCTTTATTGTCCAAATTTAGGAAATTTGACGCTGGCCATCATACTCCTTGTCTCAGTGGAAAAATTATTTCAACCAAAGCATCATACTTTTTGTGGAGAAAATGAAGAGCTTGTGGCTACCTGAGCTGAAAAGTATTAATCTACAACTACTTCAGTTCCCCTAAATCAGGATCTTCACATAGAAGTTTTATATGTGAACTTAAGCTCCTGAGTTAGCTGTGTTTTTAAAACCATGTTCTGTGTTTTACGAAAGTGGGTAAGATATACCTGCTTGGTATATCTTGTAAGATATATACTCAGTCCAAATTTTGTTACATTTTTGCAAGAACAAATGTTCACAGCATTTACTACAGTACTCATTCTACAAGTATATTTAATTAAGAGCTTCTTACAGCCTTATGTGTAATCATACAAATTTGCTGTTTTGCATATTAAATGAGACATTAGCAACACCCTTTAAGTTTTTAATGAAGAGGTGTGTATTCTGCTATTACCTGCAGAGTTGTTACTCAGGTACTGTGAGTTGCTTCGGACGTTACAATAAGATCTAAGCTGACACTGTAGGATTGTCATTTTAGCTCCAGCTCATGTATTGGCTTGGTTTGATTTATGTTACAAGAAGCTCATTAGCTAAACACTGACACTCTTCTTAAGCCAGCCTTGCAAGAAAGCAGTTCCCACCCAGCACTGAGATGGTGAGTTTGATCATCATTTATAATTTTTGTTCTTATTTAGGAAGCTGGAGCATTAATGCACAGATAATCCAATTGTACAGGAAGACCTTGATAGCTACAAGACTGAAACCTGGGACTCCATGCGCTCACTGAGTGTTCACTGTTAAGACATACACACCATATCTGCTTGCCTAACAGTTGAACATGCTTAAAGATGACATTAGTAGGCCACATCATCTAGATTAGATGATGAACATCTGATAAATACAATTTTAGAACAGCTGCACATAACAGTCATTCCTTAGTTTTAGGCAAAACCTGTGGTAAAATCCACAGCCATTATTCAAGTAAGTATGGTGTATTCAAGTAAATATGGTATATTCAAGACATAGCGCCATGTAACAGCGATGTTACAGTTGCCTGCAACAGAACCCATACTTCTGCAGACAACAGAGTATATTTTCATGGAGAAAATACTCTGAGTTTTCCAAGTAAATCTGTGCTCAGGAGGGTCCCTGCAGCTGTGCAAGTATCTGGTACAGGTCTACCCGAAATCAAAAATTTTTTTTACAGATCTCTGTGTAAATTTTATGTAAGTAAGAAAGGTAGAGGACTTTCAGGGTATTTAAAATAGAACTTTGAAATTATGAGTGGTCCTTTTACTGAATGAATTTGAGTTACACAACAGATTTTGTGACCTAGGGAAGTCACTGCCCTTTCATGAAAGAAGGTAGCTGCAGTCTGCCTAGCACTCTGCTACTACCCAAAACCTGGCCTCATTCAGAACTGCTGTTCAAGCATAATGGTTAAGTCGTCAAATGTTCAGAGATTCAACAGACAGGCATTATCATTTTGAAAGCACGGACTACATGGCCAAATAATGTTATTGCAGAGATAATTAATGAAGAGATAGCAGCAAAGGAGATCAGTTCTGTGCGTAGGGTGTATCTCTACTAGGGTACGACACACCGGAAGGGAAAAGAGGGCCCAACTTCAGAGCAGAAGAACTAGACATTGTTTTAGTGCCAATGTTACAGGTATCTTACAGGTGACAAGACAGACACTAACAAAGATTAGCCAGCTAAGGGACTGATGGTCATTAAAAAAAAAAAAAAACATAAAAAACCACAAACCTAAAACACAAAGTTTAGGGAGAAACCACTGCAACAAATACACCTACCCTGAATCTCTAGTGAAACAGATGCAAGACTTAAAACTACTACAAATGCAATGTTTCATTTCTTAAACCAGAACAAAGACCCTTCAGAGAAGCACATATATTGTAGACAAAACTCTTCAGTCTGATTCACATAAATCCTGGGGAAAAGATCTTGGCATATTGTTCAAAGAGAGAACCCACAAAGTAGGGTTTAGATCCAAAGTCTAAGCTGGATAGGCTGCAAAAACTAACCAAGCATGAGACGCACAGATTTCTGAGCAGAATCAAATGAAAGTTGTGATTGATGAGACAGAAAAATGTATGACACTTTGAACACTGAAGCTGACATGAATTTTGGACGATCGACAGCTGAGCAAGACTGCTTCTTCAGGCTACGTGCTCTGTTCAGATATTCCAATTTTAATGAAATGCTTTGCTTTAATAGCAAACCTGCTGTGTACAAGTGTAACACTGAGAATTTATATGGGTGATATGAACAGGAGCTCCAATCTCAAAACAAAGTTAAGTTTCTCTGGAAAACAATCATCCAGCTGTGTGCTATTCCCACACAGCCTTTTTATCCTTTCTAAATACACTGGGAAAAGCTTTAATTGTGACATCTTGGTTTCAAGGAATCAACAAGTACATGATGCTCCTTCGACTCCTCCAATACGACAGACCACAGATGTAGTACCCGTGCACTGATCAGGGCTCACTAACAGTATTGTCTCTACTCACCTGGTGGAATTGCCCAAAATACAGTGTATGAGAAAACATCAGGATGCAGCCATAACCTTGCCATTTGTCTCTGATTTTGCTGAGTACAAATGCTAACAATGCTCTGACAGCTTCTATGACAGTAGCAGCAGGGTTCCTAAAAACCCTGTCTGCACCTAGCGACTGCAACAACCACTGCCCAGGCATACAGTGGCCTTTTAAAGTGGCCAGGAATTGTTTAGCTGGTATTAGCGGCCTGGAGCTTTGGTTCAGAGAGAACAATAGCTGTACTATTTTAGAGGCATTAAAGGTATTAGTGGCAAATCTGCATCGGTGCCTTGCTTACGGCTGTACCAGTGGTATTAGACAGGAATTGAAAATGACTGCAACAGGCTGTTTGTTTTGAAATGCTCCATGCCGTAAATGAAAGTATAATTCTTGTTATGGCCATCATTATAAAAGACAGCAGCAGCAATCAGTATTTGCTAGTTTTGAAGTTAAAAGAACACAGTGAAATATATCTGCAAACTTAAGTATTGCACTCCACAAAAACTGACCAATTATGGATTATTTTAGCCATCTATAGTATTTTTTCATGTCATAAGAAGTTCCACTTTGATTTCTGTACCTTTTCTGCGAAAACGAAATATTTTCACACCAAGCAGTGTGAACAGACATGTAGAATACCTTATTTAGAGAATTATCAAATTAGTGAGAAAAACCTGGAGTTAAAAGCAATGCAGTTATGCATCTATAATAACCTCAATGTATCTTTCCATTACTCTTGGCAGAACCAATGATAAACATATTAAGAATCTATATTAGCATATGGATTCTTATGGGAGACAAAAATCTCGATTGGCCAAGATATAACAGAATGTCTCTGCTGATACACCTTCACAAGATCAGATGCGCATTCAATGTTGTGTTTACTTTCAGCAAGCAGTGAAAGGAACTGTGATACCAGTCAGTTAGTTACGCATTGCAAACTCCCACCTGCGTTTACCTGTTGCGGGTCTAATGCAAACACATGCTCTGCACACTGTTTTAACAATGTGTGGGTGCCTTATGTGTTGAAAAACAAGGCTGCAACAATTCAAGCATCCTGGGACAGTGAAATTACAGTAGAATGGGACTGGTCACTAGTTCTGTTTGCACAGTGTCCTCTACCTTTGAGATGCAGTTTGCAATTATTTCACATACAGAAAGGGCAAGAGTGAAAAATTAATATGGGGTTTTGGACTAGTAGGCAATGATGGTGCCACATCAGTATTCTACCTAATCCCAAATCCCCTGCTCTCCTGAAGCACAACCATGCTGGAAAGCTGCCCAAACAAGCCAGCTGAGGAGTGCTCCCATTGCCTTAGAGCCAAAATAGCTAGTTCTGTGCTCCAAAACTCTTCCAGGCAGAAACAGATGAGGGCAGTATGGGGTCCAAAGCTTCCAGCCCTGGATGCAAGGATCTTTGGAGCTAAAATCCTATTGAGAAATATGCTTAAGACCTCAGAGCTACATTTCAAGTTATTTGGGTCATTTTATGCAAGAATGTCAGAATGCAGCGTGGTGCACAGCAGCTGTAAAATACAGCTCTACACGTACCGTGTTCTGCTCAGCTTTCAATTAAGAGCTTTACAGTCAAAAAAAAATTCACAGAAAAAATGAAGTGACTGTAAGTAAAACAGCCTTAATTTTACCTCCATTTCAGACAAGGCCTGAGAGACATAGCTGACTCTTAGATTTAAGTCAATGAACTGGAAATGAAACTTGTAGATATAAACTGACCTTTGCAAATCACTCAAACTGGAACCAATAGGAATGGCACAAAGCTCTCATAACTAAAATGATCATTTTCAAAGTGGGTCTAGTGATCAGAATAATACAGTTGACAGCTACTAGCTTTACTCCGACTCATTTGTTCAAGTATGAGTGCCTGAACACTAATGTAGATGACTGATTCTTATGTAAAAAAAAATCCTTTTAAATATTGAGAACTATGCACCGCCCATCTTACTGTAAGGTATTTACATACACTTTAGCAGCATGTTTTATACTAAAATTTTTCAAAGTCAAGGCTTGTCATGGGACAAAACAGCAATACAAGTATGATGAGTCAATAGCCATATCCCAATAATGGAGGAAAGCCTTCCTGTCATTTCATCCTGACGGGAGTTATTTTTCCTGTCCCTCACTTACCTCCCTAAGAATGCAGTGCTTAGAGTAATAAAATAATTCAGAAAAAAGCTAAGTAGACATTTTCAACCCAAATGTAGGCATACAACCACCTGAAGGAAGATTGCCAAGAACAAGGCCTGCTTTCCACTTAAAACGGTTACTGGTTTTCTACGAACCATCTAAGGCTGCAGGTGCCAATTGTAGCTTCATGCTTTAGACCAAAATTAAACCTTTCCTCATTTTCATTTCAAACAGCAATTGGTTTCCACACAGCAACTCTGTGTAGCGATTCACTGCTGACTTTGCACTATTGCTGCAATTCTGCAGCATACTTTGCCTCGTAGTAGTTTGACATGAAAATGTGTGACAGTCTAATGGAAAGCTGGACTTCAACTGACTACAATTATTCTATTCCTTAAGTATTTTCCTTTTAAGTAAGCATAATTCTGTATTGCACTTTAAATTCTAACATTTTAGATGACAATAACCGACTATTTGCTAACCCGATTAAACTTTCATTTCCTTTGACCCACACTTCTCCAAATCAACTACACATTTCAGAGTGCACACTTCTACTGAAATCTGCAACACATACTCCAGTTGCAATGCTGATCTGCTATCGTTCTGATCAGGGTGAAAGCCACAGCTAGTACTCAAATCTTGTAAACAAGTACCTAAATCTAGCAGAAGTCAGTAGCAGTACCTCACTCAAAACTATAGAGCTTGCTAGATTCACAAAAAATGAAACTGTCCCCAGAGAGTTACATGCCCATCACTGAAGCTTAGATTTTTGGTCTGGTTATTTTAATAATATGAAACTTAAAGTTATACTTATTTGCAACATTTTATAATTTATTTCATATCTAAAATACTTTAAGTGATGCTTGTGTTCAATTGCAAAATTTGGCATGTTTAAAATACAACCAACACTTTAGGAAAACATGATAAAAATGAATTATAATTTATTACTGCCTCATAAAATGCATCTGCTATTGCCAGCAACTCCCCATTTATGGATGTTGCTTACACCATAAGTTTTACAGTTTTCATTATATAAGAATCTCTCAACTTAAAGTCACAACAAGTGTTTCTCATTTCATTGTAGCAGAAAATAACCACTTTCTACAAATCAAATGTTAACACAGCAAAGCAAGTTGCAAACCTGCTGAGTACACTTACTTACTTAGCATCAGTTCTCAAGAAAACTACTTTCTACACTGCTGTACAAAGACTTCCAATCTAACTTTCTTCCTTGTCAGAAAAAGCCCAAACCAAACAAACCCCCTCACTTAGGAAAAGTTTGAAATTACTTACCTTGAAGAAGCTCCGAAGAAAATACATTATGCTTAGCATTTTGGAAGGTCTCAAATGAGGAATTGTTCAATCTTTAGAACATCCAAGGCCTGGGTGAATTCCTACACTCCTGCTGTGTCTTTAGTTACATGCTTTCTTGTTGCTATTTTGGACGGTCTTAGTACAAGAGAAGCATATGAGCCATGCCAGGAGCTTATGCTAAGGAGTTGCATAACAATTAGGGCTTATCTGTGCTGTGCTGTACAGTACAGCAATGCAAACAGGTTTGTTCACAGTTTACTAGCCCCAGAACGCTTCTACTAGGCATGCCCAGAATGATGCCATTGTATTTGCTAAAGAAACTAAAGCTATTTGTGAGTGCTTCTAAAAGAGCTAGAACTACAAAGGACAGCACATGTTCCCTTACATCCCTCCCAGCTTTTGCTTTTGCCAACTGCAAGATCAATCAGTGAGTATTAAGCTTGCTACAGCATTTAAAAGGGAAGGCTCCCACAGCAGAGCTTTCCAGTTACGATCTTTAAAGGTGAGGACAAACTGCAGAACAAGACTTTTGAAATGGAGAAAAGTAAAAGCAATTTCACTTTCTTCTTCTTTCTCACTTAACATTCACGTTCCTTAAAGATTATCTCTGCTTCAGTAACATTCAGCAATATAGTTATGCAATTTAGGCCATGTAGTAAAGAATCTATCAACACTTTATAGCTAAAACAGAATTACAGGTAGTCCCCTCACAGTGGATTTAGGATTAAAGACAGCAACAATAGAGTGTAAACAAGGTCTCTGAGAGAGGGCACTCTACATGACAGCGACTGTCAGGCACAGACAAACACTGGATGTTTGCATTTATTTTTTAATCAACTGTAGCAGATATTTGATAACTGTACCTTTCAAAACACCTGCCACTAATATTTTTACACCAGGAAGAGGTGTTTTATGGAGAAGCTTCAGAGTGGCTTCTGAGGCTCCATGCTGCTGGCCATAGGGGCAAGAATTAGGCTGCACAGACAGACATGCAGTGCATGCAACACAGCAAGGTGGGAAAAGGTAGACGATCTCACACCATTTCAAGATCCCCCAGAACTAACACCAGCTCTAACATGAAACATATCCTTTGACCCACTCTGTGCAACAGGGGATCTCCATGACATCACTCACCATTAAGTACCCCTACCATTTTCCTATGATTCGCAATACTACAAACTCCTCTACAGCTTCCAGCAGCCATTATTTTGATTAGTCTATTTTAAGTAGAAATATTATTATTTTGGTAGCACATGCAATAAGATATTTACACATAAATCAAATACTTTAGAATAGTAAGCTGTATTTTATCTCTTACACAATTTTTTGCCATTGTGGGAACAGTGTAAGTTAAGCATACACAGTCAAAAGGAAAGGCACACCTAACTCGTTAGAAATCAGGCCAATAATTTCCAAGCTGCAACAGAAAAGCTGCAAAAGCAATATAGTCTATGGTTTCATTTGCAGATTTTGCACCTATTGCCAAATGACAGTATGGCTTTAAAGAAGTTCTGTCCTGAGAGGTCTTATGATTTCATGGATAAAATGAGTGTTTTCCCTTAAATCTTAGTTCTAAAAGACATACATATGTCAGTAATACATATATACACACAGCAATCTGTATAGATAAACATTTAGACCACAGACTTGCAGGAAAATTGCAGACACAAATTCTAAAAAGTCTCAAAACCTAACAACAATTAAAAAGCCACTACTATTTTTAAAGAAACTAGAAGGGAAACAGGCCTGGCTCACAGGTTTTCAATGATTTGATATAGTAACTTCTGAAGTTACTGTGCTTTTCTTTATACACTATTTATTAAAGAAATTGCAAGCAGACTTCTCTCTCCTGCATGCCACTCATGTTTATTGATTCAATTGGCTCTGTGTTTACATGGTTCAGGCTGAAGCATTCTTTGGCAAAGTCCTGACGTCAGACTGTCTGCGCTGAAGAAGGAAATGCCCACAAAACTAGTCCAAATCTGTGATGCCTTTTTTTTTTTTTTTGAACAAATACAAAGGAAAATAAGGTCGTAGTCACATATGAAGATTTTAAACAAGAACCAACCCAAGGCTGTGAAGATTCAGTTTTTTGCTCCATGATTTTTATCTACAAGTGCCTCCACTACATACAAAATAGCCTGTATTGCAAACAACATACTAGAAACATGTCAGTGTCACTGTCCTAGAGGTTTGTCCCAAGAACTTGTCTCCCTTTTCAGTTCCTTATCTTTTTAAAATTAACATTAAAACTCAAGACAAACACTGTTCACAACTCACCCTATTCTTCCATGCTTTACTTGTTCACAGGTAGGAAATAAGGACTTATGACAGGTTCAATTTTAACCTTCACACCAAGTTCCTTTTTTGCAAATCAGCTGAGTTGTATTCCTCAGAGCCTGTGACATTTCTTGGAGTGGTGTACTTCATTCTGCTCCACCAAAGAGGATGCTCAGGTTGCATAATATTCTATTAACCCTGTCATTCTTTAAAGACAACTACTATCTTAAGAAGTATGCTGTCCTTCAGAGAAATTGCAAGAAACTTGCTAGCAAAACAGGCCCTTGTGAATTTGCATCTCAACATACCACTACAGTATTTCACTAATCTTTTTACCTTCCTGAGAAACACAGGTGCACTATGTCTACAAATAGACATAGCATACAGAAAATCTCCTATCACAGCCCTGAGGGCACAAGTAGGCCTTAATGGCCTCACCTGAGAGCATCTACCCACACCCACCTGCCCATGGGCCAGGAGACCTGGTCTCCAGTTCAGCCCTAGTCCTGGCCATGCCTGGCTATGGACCCCGTTGATCCAGACCCAGGCTTGAACTTGGGCCTGCTTTGTCACCATGGACACAAAAAAGACAGAAGTCAGAAAAATCTGAAATCTGATCCTGACTCTAACGTGTGGATGGACTTCCTGGTTTGACCTCAGATGTGCCTCATTACTGGGAGCTTGCCTGGTGATCTCAACTCTTGGTTGAATCCGGCCATGATCTCTGGGTCTGCCTTGCTTGCCCTGCTCAGGTACTGTGGGACTGGGCCCTGGCTGATAAGGCCCCAGCCCTGCCGGCTGTTATTCCTCCTGGCTCACCATCCCTTAGGGAGCAGTCAGCCCTCGCTGCTCCCTGACATTTGCAACCTGAAATAAATTGTGTTATGAAGTGTGCAAAAGGCTAAAAGATCTCCCTTCCCCCTTTATTCTACATCTATTGAATAAGTCACCGACAACTTTGATTTGCAAACCTATAAAAAAATTTCTGATGTCTAAAATTTTCCATTTTCTAGAACATCAGCCTACTGCTAATAGACTATTTTTTCTTAGTTACCTTTCAAAGTTCTTCCCCTTTCCATTAGAAGCAAACTATGGGCTCTCAGGAGTTCATTACTACAGAGTCCAGGTTCTCCTTTTCTCCACTGTTTCCTGAGTGAGGAGATTATCCCTTAACATACAGGGCAATTCTGCTTGCAAAATTGTGGTGATCATTTTCTATATTGTGTGTTTCTGAGGTTTCATTTGATCTATGGAGATTTATTGTCTTGGGTACCTGCGTGCAGCACTTAATCCTCAAGTGCCCATGGCCAGCCACTGTTCATACTTCTCCTACTGATACACTGTAATATATAAATCTGCATGCCTTTTCTGCTTCTTAAAGAACAGCAGCTGAAAATTGTGAGTGAAACACAAAAGAAAATCTATTTTGCCATTTGCCATCTCAGTCAGAAATTACTGCTTAAACTGACACTGAGCAAAACTTGAGGAAGATGTGGACACTAACCTAGTGATGCTGCCTTTAGCACATCAGGCAATATGGGGTGCCTGAACCAAACACATCTGTCTAACATTAGGCACCAAAATCCTGCAGGGCATTGAGGCTTGGATTTTCATAAGCCAGGCAAATGGCACTGAAACCCCAGCACTGCATCCGTGGAAGTCTCTTCTTCCTATCATTTTAATTATTGGACTTCATGTACCATTCACTAGGGCTAATTCAACATAACTGGGTATTAAGTAGCTTCTTTCATGATGGTTTCCAGATCAACTAAATGGTAGAAAATATACTGATATCATTCCAGCTTTATGGAAGTTTAAAAATGACAAGTCTTGTGTGCATACAGCTTAGCACAAAAGTGAGTATGGAGCCACCAGCCTTCTTGCCTTTTCTGAGAATATCCTGTGCTTTTGTAATATTCCTCCAAGAAGCAACTCCTGTGCTTCCAGGAGTTCCAGGAAGGGGACAGTAGTTCAGGATGGTGATTAGCTAAGTAGTAACAATTCGTGCCCCACCTTGTCTTCCCCTCAGAGTAAAAAGCCTAGAGATTTCATTATTTTCAGGCCAGTAAAGACGTAAATGACCCCTACTAAAAAAAAAAAAAAAAAAAAAAAAAGGCACTTAACATTGCATTAACATGGAACCATACTTTATATTCTCAAACTCTCATATTTTGAAATGCTGCAACTGGAAACAAAAAGTTCCAGCAATGGAGACTTTCAGCATGTCAAAGGATGTGCTGCAGGCAGCCATCACTAATTGCCTGGGCAAGCTGACTTAAGTGACCAAACAGGTCTTCTCATCTAATTTCTGAATGATCAAGTCAGACACTTTCATCTCCTGTGCAATTGCTTATTTGCCCTTAGGCAGTTCATTTGATTCCCATTATCATAAAAATGTACCTCTTGATGCAACCTTAACATGTTGGTTCAAGTATTCTTCAAATCATTCTGAATTTCTCTCCTCTAATCAAAGCATTTAAGTTTACTATCTTTATGGAGGGTCAGGGATTCCGAGATTCCAATGGGAAACAGAAATCTGGGGGGCCGAGACAGCTATTTCTGTGCTTTACCACAGCCTCAGCTCTCAGCAGGGCAAACATTTGTGCAGCTAAGCCAGAAATCTCCATGCACCAACACTGGCCACCACTGCCCAACCAAATCCCATTATTTCCACACATCAGCAAACAGCAAGTAAGTTAGCACTTCTTAGTCTATGTTTTAAAGGACAGTGTAAGAGCTAGTTATAATTATTAGCCTCTAAAGAAAAAGAGTAAAGAAAATCTAAGCAGCAAAAGCCATAGGTCTAACCCTGAGATGAAGCTAATGGTACCAGCATTGACTTCTGTCGCCACATGCACAGGAAGGTGCTAGCACTGCCACAGGAAGAAGGAATGTCACTGCTGTCACCATATGCTCAGTCCCATACCACAAGCAGATGAAGGTATTTTGCTCCAGTCTGACACCTCCATTCAATATGGTGCCCATTTTGTGACACACTCTCACAGCAGCCTTGCTGTCAATCTGAACATAGCATTGCAGGGTAAATTCAGAACTGGTCAGATCTTCAAAATACTCTACAAAACTAGAGGCATAGGCAACGTGGAACCAAATGCCCAGTAACCCAGTCCAATAGTAATAGGGAGCTATTAGTATGGTTTTAAAAAATCTCATTCTTGTTTGTTTAAAATATCCCCTGCTGTAAAGAGCTACAAAACAACTGGGTAATAGTTGCCTTTGACCATAATAAAGCCAGTAAAACAAATACCAAACAATTTCCAGAAAGACTTTTCTGGGTTCAGAACAGTCCAGAGCAGTAATACTGAAGTCCCAAAGTACAGTTCTGCCCTCAAAGATGCTAAGTACAATCATCAAACAAACAAGAACTTGAATGCAGTGCAAGAATAAGCTTCTGCAAATTTTTCCTTTGCCTGGAGGGAAGTCCTGCTGGTATTAAGCTAGTTAGAAGCAGCATGACTGGCCTCTCCACCTAGCATGCCCCACAACCTCCAGGGCAAGTAGGAGGCAGTGGGGTGATATCACAGGCAAACCAGGGGGAGATGAGGAAAATGACAGCATGTAACAAAGTAGATTTCTGCTATTTTTATTGTAAAAGTTATTCATTAACTTATGACAATTGCCTAAAATTATAGCCATTATTTCAGATTCAGGTCTGCCTTTAAAACCTCCTCTGCCTGGCTGGGAATTAGGGGTGCAAATGAGAATCCAACCCATCACTTTCAATGTACCCTGGGCTAGGTGCAAAATCCACTTTACTTTCTTTGCATCAGCCCCAGATGCACAGATGGTGCTGGTACCTGCAGTGAGGAGAGATGCACTGATACCAGAAGAAGGACTAAAGCTATAGTGTCAAGCCATCAGGTACACGGATAGAAAGATATAAACCCGCAATAGGTATCATCAGTCTGATGGGAAACTGAAAATTAAAAGAGCTAATATCAAGGTTATTACAAGACTGTTTTCTGATTAGAGTCCTTGCCTAGTGTGTGATACCACTTTGAGGGCCGGACTCTCTTGGAATCACCACCAAGAGGCCTCTAGGGACTTCTCATAAAAGAATACTCTTTAATTAGGTGATAGCTTCTAGTTAGGATAATGATATTATTTCAGGGGCTCGTGACATTCACATTTCTAATCGAGGAAGTTTAATATGTGCTGTAGAAGTAGAGTACTTTATGGAGAGGCTTGTCTGAAGCAAAAGCTCCCTGGAAACCATTCCAGCAATACACAGTACACACACAAAAGAAATTTCCACAAACTACTGACTCCTTCTGTGATGAGACCTCACAGCTGATCACTGGGGAGCAAGAAAGTGTAGAGCTTTCTTCCCAGAGTAGGTGACATCATGAGGTTAGTTATTTGAGATAGAGCTAGTTCTTCAGCCAAGAACTACTTTGAAAACTGGAAAAAAACCCAAGGTACTTCTAGTCTTGATACAGTTATTCCTCTGGTTAAGGTATAAATGCTGCTTTTGTCAACCAACGTATTTTCAACCATGGTGTTGTTAGCAAAGCTCCCACTAGTTACAGAAATAATTAGACTGCATGTAGATGTCATAGACAAAGTATGCCACTGCTGTCCTATATTGGTACACTTTACAATGGAAAATATTGCATGCAGATCAAGCCTTCTAGCTTGTAAGCACACAGTCCAACACAATACACTGTTGTGTGTACAGGAATGAGAAACACATTCCTCTACATTTTTAATACAAAATTATGACTGCTTTCCTTTTTCCTGTCTGCTTGGTCTGGTAGCACTTCTTCCAAGAAATCATAGCATGCTTTTTCTATACTATCCTCCACATCTATTCACTGTGTCTGCCCTCTTGCATATTTTTCCTGGAGTGCTATATTGTCTACCTGATTTCGCGGGTCTTCCATTTTTCACTTCTCCATGTTAGATTTGGCTCTTTTGAGTAGGGCATTTTTTTCACATCTACCTGTGAATTCTTGTCTTTCAATCAGCAATCAGTTTGTTCCATGGGAGCAAACAGTTTGTTCTCTTGACAGAAAATACAAGCGTGATTTGTTCAAGGCTTGCACTTTCCACCTTTCTACAGAACTGGCTTGAAGTCTATGTGGAGGCCAAGCACATCCCATTTCTCAGCTGCGTATTTGTTGGTTGGTATAGGTACTTGCCCACTACTGGAAACCCCAGGTGTTGCTCAACATCTATCAATAGCTCTTTTCCTGAAAATTTCCCAGACACAAATGGTCCAATAAAGATGATAAAGTACCAGAATAAAATAAGAAAGTATGCATCTCTCTTCTAGCATGGCACTGGCAAGAGTTAAAGCTACATATTACTAGCATTAAATCCTCTTGGCAACTTACTACCAGTTGTTATCCAAGCCATGACCTGGGACTTAAGCCATACTATAGATGCCAAATAGTAACATCTCCATGGGCAGTTGTCAAAAGCCCCCCAAATCACATTAATTGGAGATATTAACTTATTTTGGAATTAAGCAGTAGAACAGTCTCAAGCAACCCTCACTAGTTCATGTGACAAGACTGCAATGTACCCTATTCAGTGGAAACAACCAAGACAGTAGAAAGGAAGATTAAAACTGGAACAGCAGAACACTACAGGCTTGAACAGCTGGGTACAGGAAGAAGGGAGTTTGAAGTTGAAGAGTACCAGCCCAGCTTGTTCCTGTAGCCCCCATTTCTTGAGTACTGCATTCAAGAACAAATTAGCAGATTTATGAAACAAAACCAAAGCTCTATTAGTGAGGGAATAAAGGTGAACAAATGCAGTTACAGCTGAAGAATTGATACTGCACTAGACCATCCATGGCGATCTCTGGCTCAGGCACCAAAACCTGTTGCTGTTTATCTTTGAGCTGTTCCAAGTGTTCCAAGCATTAACTATGGGAGTACTGGCTCTGTAGCTGGAGTCTATTAAACTAATAGCTAAGAATTCAGCCTTAGCCACAGATCTGTACCGAAAGACTTCAAATATATTTCTTAATGGGGAACACAACTGGTACTGGAGATGCATCTTAACTGCTGATTTTCTGCCTGCTGTGCCCTTAGTCATTTCTGGAGTGATACCACCACAGTGGTATGGTTGAGGACTGGAGAACTTCATGTAGCACTTGGAGTGTGAACAAGCAATACACATGTGGAAAGGAAAGACACTAATTGTAACCATATCAGTGCTGCTGATCTTTCATCCCACCAGGAATTTTACTCTTCCTCTACTTCCTATCTGGGACATGTCTATGTTAGATGAATCTTGGAAAGCTGAGCACATCTGTTAAAAAGATAACACATTAAATACCCAGGCCTCTACTCACCCTTTATAATACTAGCCTGTTTTTTATGAGAGCAGAGTTGCACTCATGAGGTTATACTGATGCTGCAATAGCAATAAAGGTGAGACTGTGCATACTGCAGCACAGCCCATACAAGTCTTGAGACACTTGAGAAATCAGGCCACTGCACTTTCATGACTATTATTCATTCCAGGTAGGGTAAAGCTACCACACAGAGCCAACCCCTGCTGTAGCTGTAGTGCATAGAGACCCTTAGAATGACCTCTGCAAAAGGTCATCTGCATGCGTATATGTGACCTGGTTCTGCAGGGCTCTAGTCCTCAAAGCGGCTAAGAAAAGCTGGGGTATGGACAAGTCAAGAGAGGCTGAGAGTTGTTGCTGTGTGACAGCTAGCCCTACCAAAGGACCAGAGACACAAATACTTGCTAACTTCTGTCCAGGTGCAAAGACCACTAGCCTTGTCCCAATACCATAAGAAGCAAAATACAGCTTCATTCTAGTTACCTTCCTGATTCTGACATTCAACCTTTCTCTGCTCTGGACAACAGTAAGAAACAGAAATGTTTTCCCACGTGCAAATCAAGGTTCTTAATATAAGCCCAGTTCTAATGGCTGGGCTTTAGGAACTAATGAGGAGTCATGAAAAGTCTTCAGCTCTCCATACCTTAGAAGGCTCAAAATGTGCTGCTTTCCAGAGGTGGCAAGAGTCACTGGTAGCCACTCCCTCCTCATGGAGGCTGTGTTCTCTGACAACATGCAAGGCTTTACCAGGACTCCCAGTGAGTTCAGCGAACACATGCTTCCTGCCCCCTGCTAGACCCAAGAATGAATATGGAGAGATGCACACTGACCACGTTATGTTTCCAGTTACATTGTAATCTACAAGCTAACAGAAGCACCTCTGCATGTTTATGGATAGAATTTGGGCAAACAGACTCACCTGAAAACAGACACATCCACTGCTGCTCACATTGCAGAGCAGCATGTTCATCACAGTGCCAAAACTGTCATGCAATCCTAAACTGCTAAGCTCCATACTGCAATTGCCCTGGAACACTTGTCATACAATATCTACATGGTCAGCTTTTGCAGTGTAGGAATTTTGCCAACATTGTCTTCTTATTGATTGTCACTTGCATTTTACTCAGATTATAAAGTCTTGACATTGTATTCTTAATTCTACCTGCTGATGTCCAAGAGACATTTGCACTTGTTAAATGCCAAACACAAAGAAACAGACAAACTGACGTTACTGACCAGCAACTGGCATTCACCGCCCTTCTGGTTATTTGCCTTGTTGAGTTTTATGTAGATGATTTCACATTTCTGGAGATAGATAGTGTTAAGTTTGACTGAACATAAAAAAGGGATGTGCTTCACAGGAAATCATGTGCCTCTTCACATGTGTTCGTCATGAATCTCATTAGATTCGTGGATCTGAGATATTTGAGATAGTGACTTTTCGTGTTCACCATGGGTCAAGTTCTACCTCCCAGTCACTGCCCAAATATCCAGGCTTGTCATACTGACTTTAAGAGAAGGATAATTATCCTTCTCTTAAATCTTAAATCTTAAATCTTGCCCAAAGGAGCTGTAATTGTCAGAAGAGAAAATGCTCACTAATGGGTGTATACAGACATAAACTTGGCTACTAAAACTTCCATTTCCCCCACCACTCCCCCAAAATGTAAAAGTTTTAAAACTTTCCTTACCACCTTGAGTGGAGACAATTTTTAGACCTAGAGGGCCAGAAACACTTGTCTTTTCTTCTAAATACTACAGGACTCCAACTGTTTGCTCCCTCTTTAATGTCAAGGTGACATAATTTATGTTAAGTGTTAGGTTCTGCTGTTACCTTGTTTGGCCACCAGTCTGGAAGAGCCCCCATACCTAGATGTCCCCACTCTCAGCCAGCTGACTAACAATCTGTTGAAGTTAAGCTTCTCTTAGGTAAATTTTGAAGACTAAGGGTAGCAAAGGAAAGTTACTAGATCCCACTAAAAAAATGGGATGAAGACAGGCCAGACCCATTCCTACCAAATGAAACACTCCACCAGCCTTGCGTCTCCATGCCACCACTCCCCACAAGCACAGTGAATATCTGGCTTTTGCAAAAGAAGAGCAAGCAGTAAAGCCAGTTCAGTTTTAATCCTACCAGTGTCCTTCAACAAACTGCAGCCAATGGTATGCTTAGCAAGAGGAACCAGCATTTTGTTTAAAATAACAAGAATTGAAAAGGGATGCCATTTGAAGTAACCATCATTCCTGTTCTTTGAGGCAAGCAGTTCCAGGGCAAGTGGAGTCCAGGTGGATTGCGGCGGGGGGAGAGTGGGGGCGATGACAGTGTGATTTTCTAAGTGCCAACTAATTATTCTCACTGAGACTCACTTAACCCAGAACTTAAGCAGCACTGTAACTTCTCCAGGCATAACTGAGGGTAAAAGCTGGAACAATAAAGACTAAAAAATGAATTACATTTCCCCATCCACAAAAGCCTTTAATTTTGGCTTCCAAAAAGAACAGCAATAGCTGAATTGTAATTTTGAGACCTTCTCATAGCAATTTTTCATGACAAAAAAATGCAAAATCTAAGAAAGGCTGACAGTGAGTTCAAAAAAAAATAGTTAAGACATGCCTCTAGAGAGGAAAACTGGATCTGGATGATCTAAGCAATGAAGAAAGTCAGAGATGCAGAACACTATACACTTAAATGGACTCACAAATGCCAGGCTACTTTGTGAGCCCAAACTGGGGCATGAGACCCTCCGGCTAAACACCTTAAACAGCAGCAGTTTGTTAGAAAAAGCTGAAGATCTGGAAATCCAACTTCTAAAAATAGGCCAAGTTTGGATGATCTGTTGCATTTTATTTTTGCCAAATGCTACTACTACTTAAATGCTTTAGATCCCTTCGAGAGCTTAAGGCACAAAAGAGAAGAAATTCAAGCACTGCTACAAAGAACAGTTTAGAAATATTTTTAGAGCCAAATCTTCACTGTGTTTGTATAAGACAATGTGCATATGTGGATCCACATTTGCCTGTGTACTAACACAGTGCTGTGTACTTGCAAGTTCAAGTTTGCACACACCTGTCTATAAGTACTATGTCTGCTTTGACTATTACCTTTGCTCTCTTCCCCTGCACCAGACCTGTCTTGCAAAAGTAACCTGGACAAAACTCCTTTCAAGGAGCAATATGAAGAGGAAAGATGGAATAAGGGAGAATGCAGTTTCAAACGGTGCAGTTCAGGCAAGAAATGGAAAAGTTTCACACTGGGAAGAAGTCACTGGGAGAGAACCACTGCGTCCCAACCTTTATGCTGTTTGTGCATGCCTGGTATTAGTAATTGCGCTGAAAACAAGCTTGATTGTATAGAATTTAGCAGTAAATCAGGGCAGGACACAAACTTTTCTTCTGAAACATTAAGGGTTAGCTATTAGCTTAATGGCCTGCCAGATGGTCCCTTTGGCTGTCTACAAAACTATTTCTTTCCTATAAAGTAAGATATAGTCAAAAAAAAAAGGTTCCAAGAAAATACCCAAGTGCTTACAGAAGATAACGAATTAGAAAACCTGGTGTTCTCAGGCTGCCAGCTATATAACAAGCCATGCTGGAAACACCACTCCACTGACTTACAGGGTATGTCACTCCTTGTGCCCTTTGAGCCCTTGCTGTTTAATCACTGGGCTTCAAACCACATGTACAAAAGCTCAAGTGAGTCACCAACATCAAGAAAAACAAGATTAAGCCTGTCATCTCCTGTCTGCCCCATGCACAGAAAACCAGTTGGACAGCTCCAGGACAGTGAAACCCACAGACTATCGTGAAAAGAAGCCAATTTCCTTTTTACCATCTTCTCCATTTGCCATCTTTCCTGCAATGTAAATTAACTTTAATAGCATTTACTTGCTTTTTTCCTCACCTATGCTATGTGCTAAATTTTTAGGAAAATCTCATTATAAGGATCCCAGCAATCTTTTCTAAAAATAGAAGTTCACTTGCATTTACATTTCCTAAGACAGGGCTGAAATACCAGGGAAGGAGTATGCTGCTTCATGTTTTGACAATGCTAGGTCAACTGTTAAAGTAATATTTAAAACTCTTCTACCACCAGCTGCCCATTTTTTGAACTACTGTACGATATGAAACAAAGCCTTTCCTATATTTAACCCAACTCATTCAGGATGAAATGAATTCTATATACTTCCATTTCAAACTGGGAAAACTGACTCTGGTTTGCAAACTGACCAAGGTCATACATGCATCTAGAAAAACAGCTGTGTCATCTAATTGTCTCCGTGAATTAACTAACTCCCAATTAGCTAATCCTAGGACCTTTTCCTCAAGTAAACAAATCCATTTTTAGTTTTCTCCTGTGGACAACTTTTTTTAGTCCTCAATCTGCTAATTTGCTTGAAAACTTCAAGTATCTCCACTTTTATATCTCCATGTAAGTAACTCAATACCCCTATTTTCTAATGAAGGCAACGTCAGAGGAGCAGTAAAGCTGACTGTATTATACACCTCTACACCCTCCTCATTTTTCTGCCAGCAACCACAGCACAGCTTTTTATATGGCCTCTTATTCTCCTACTAGTAGTTCAGACCACACAGAAGTCTGAGTCTGCCTCTGGTTTTACTCCATGCAAGCCTTATCTCAAGTAATAGTACTTGCACTTTCAGTTCTAGGGACCCCAAATTTCATAGGTAATAGCCACTTAGACAATCATTAGGAAAATCAGGATTTAAAAACAATCTAATTTTTTCTACAACCTTTTCTGTATTACATCAGTCTACATGGCACATCGCATCTTTGATGACAATTATTGCTGGAGCCCATTATCATAAGGTGATGATACACACACCTTCCATTTCCTGCAAATCAATGAAAGGAAGAGTGTCTGGATACCAGCTTATCTGATATGGTTTCAGCATACATAAAATTTCATATAAGACTCCACCGATATTCAGCACCACTCCAGGAAAACCTGCTTGCTTAGGGAGCCCTAAATATAGATGAAAGCATAATTTCCATATAAATCCTAACTTTGCTAAACCGTAAATACACATAGCAGTTTGAATTAATATCTAATTTCTTTTTACAAGGAGAGATATCTGTAGAAACTGTAAGTATCAGTCCAAATTTTCAAACATGAACACTAATGATTGATAGGTTCTTAAATCTATACCAAAAGGCTGATGCCTCAGCTATATTTCACAGTTTACCTATAAGACCCTGTTTTCAAACAGGGGTCCGTACTTACAGAATGTTTAGAATTTTAAATAGGAACACTCTCCTACTCTTTTCTTTTGTAAAGTCAGAAATATCAAATATTCTCTTTGTGCTTAAAGGATTCTCAGTGTTCTTTGCAAGAACTGAAGCATCTTTCCTGTTAAATAAAGGAAGTGAGCTGAAGCCATTCAGATTTTGGAAACATTATGGTCCACATCTTCCCAAACACTTGCTATACCTTTCCAACAGAAAAGGATCAGTCACCTCCCATGTTAAAAGCAAACAGAAATGACTTCATTATGTTAAAAACACCACATTTTTAAGACTGTTCATAAGCAAGCAACTCACTTTCAGCTGGTTTCTATAACTGGTTTTACATATACACAAGGTTGTTTTACTACTTAATTTTCCAATGAGCAAGTAGAAGAACTTAACATCCAGGAAGTTTAAAGAATGGTATTCTCTCAGACAGGAATTCTATGAAACCAGTTTTGCCATTCCGTCTTTTCAAAGGTAAATATGTATGGGGTGTTGGCTGGTATTTCTGTTCTTGTTACAAGAATATAGAGAAGGGGATATATTTATGCATCTGCAGCATGAAATTCCAGAGTTCAACAGAGTATTTCACATGTATTAAACTACCAGAGATAACTGCATGCTGTTTAAATTTCACTCAAATGAAGAGACTGCATATTAATCACCTTTAACTGGTACATGCTAGAAAAGGACATAAGCTAGCGAACAGGCTGCTGACAGCAAGTTGCTATCAAGCTTTCCTCTTAAGCTTATTTGGAATTAAGCGAATAGATCTATTTTTCATTTTTAATTGTGTTCTAAACTGGGCTTCTTCTGAACATAAACATCCCTCCAAGACCTCCACACAGAACCACACACAGCCACAGGTAACAGCTCTCTGACTTGCTCCTCCCTAGACAGCGCAATTTGCCTCATAGGATGAGTCAGTTTTAGGTAGTGAGGGAAGATTTGCAACCAAGTGATTTGTGAATTCCTGCATATGCAAGTCTGGGAAGCAAGGGAGCATGGCAGAATGAAGTTTCACTGGCTAAATGCTTCTACAGGCCCACATGTACAGTTATTTTCATTGCAGGTTTGTTTGCAGTAAAGTTCATTTATTTCAAAAGAGAACAATATAAAGATATTCTTGTAAGTCACTTTTACAGCTAGGAAGCTTGGCTCCAGGTTATATTCAACACTTTTGACAGCAGATAGACAAAAGCCAGATCAGAGGAAGAGAGAAAGATGCACATAAGGAAACTGAGGTACTTTATGACTTTGGGAAGAGAGAAAGATGCACATATGGAAACTGAGGTACTTTATGACTTTGGGAAGAATTTAGATGTAATAACAGAGAAGAAGCAAGATGGGAGACACCAGAGCATGCTTGTAAGCAGAGCAGTTAAGTAAAAAGACAGAGCAGAGACTGACTGGATTGTAGCTGTCCCACCTCCCTTCCTTCCTCCCACCTAAACTCCCAAGGTCCTAACCACTGAAGAGTCATGCTGTCACTTGATCTTCTTCCTGGTCCCAATGGGATGGCCCAAGAACACTTGCAAAACAGTTCAAGTGTTCAACTGACAATTGAACAGTTGGAACTATTGCAAAGCAGTTCAATGTGTGACTAAGCTGGGATTGAACAGTTGGAACTATTGCAAAGCAGTTCAATGTGTGACTAAGCTGGGAGGGCAAGTGTAGTCTTCCAAAGAGCAGGAAACACAGGTTTTAACCCTCACATGGCAGAAAGAAATTAAAGACAAGTGTCCTGTGTCCTGACTGACTGTTCTAACTACTGAGCTATTGTCTAAAAGTGTGAAGGCAGCATCACCTGCCTGGTCTTTCACTGTATGCAAAGACCAAACCCATACAAATATAAGCACCTCAGGAGAGAAGACTATTTAGTTTATGACTTCCGCTATGTACTGAGGCACTTCTGGAGAACTTACTGAGCTCCCCCAGCTGGACAGTAACTGAACAGAAGCTTTGAAGATTTACATCTTTGACTTGGGTACTTATTGCCACCTAAAACTTCTCTGGATACAGCATTTGACTTCTCCCCTCCCAATTCCTCAGATTTTCCGTAGGAATAATTGCTCCTCCCTGAATTGGTATGTTGAAACGGCAAACACAAAGACAACAAGGCACTCAAATCCTGTGATGCTGGGGGCACATGAGTTATACAGAAGGATGTGAGGGCTCCCAGAGCATTATTAACCTTAACAAAATGTGCCTACATAATAAACCTTGCAAATTAATGAAATAAGCTAGTAACACTGCCATCATCAAATACGGTTCCAGATACAAAGTCTGAGTCACTGAATTATCCAAGATCAATTCCATGTAATTTGAAAAAAGAATTCAGTTTTTGAAACTGGTAGTTTGACAGAATCAAACACTACTTACCTCCAAACAGCTCACAGTTATGCAAAAAATTTACACAGATGCTCTGAGCTTTTGAGCTGTAGTTATTGTACATATGTGGGACACAATCCCAGGAAGGGCTGAGCACTTTTAGGTTGCATTGTCTTCAGGTGAATCATTATATTACATTGTTATACTGTATAGGATATTTAGTCCACTGTCACATAATTAAAAATCCATCGTAATTCAATATCATAATACATATGAGGAATGAGTAAAGTTACAATTGCATACTTAGTATTGTCTGACCATGGCAGAATGATTTCTCTATAAAATTAGCTTTGCATTAAGAGATGTTCCTGATATTTCCTTAAAGACACCTGTAAGAACTACAAGCTGGCACTGACTAAAGACCATGTTGAAATGGAAGGGTTTTTTCTGCATGTTTTCTTGCAATGCTCAAAATTCTCAGTAAAAGAAACCCTATTTTGTTTTAAACTGTTAGAACACAGATGATTAGTCCCAGTCCCTGCAGATACACAGAGCCCCTTTGACTATACCGTGAGTGAAAGTATGTTCCCAACTCAAACACAAGAGCAGTGAGGCTCTGCACCTGGATGTAGAGCTGTCTTTTCTTAGAAGTAATATCTTCTGTTTCACTAGCAGTCCTTCTTGCAGCACTTCTTTGGCACACCTGTGCAGAGATATAAGAACAGAGAAGAAAACAGTCAACTGGCAGTTGACCTTTAGGAAATGAGAAGCCATCAGTACTATCGCTTTTCAATTCATCAGCCCATGGGAAAAAATCTTTCTTAAGTGGAAAATTATGTATATAAAATAGGGTAAAAGAAACATCACTGTTTGCAAAATCAAGCTCTGAAACATTAAAAATCACCAGAATTAATATTACGTGTGTGACCATAAAGCAGTTCTCTTAAGTATTATATAACAGTCTTTAATTATATAACATAACAGGTTTTCCACAAGTCCCATGCTTCATTCAACACGGGGGGGGGACAATACTCACTTAACACTCAAGCATTCAGCTTTATTGTTGTTCAATTTATGAAGAAGAGAAAAGAAGCTGCTATGTTAGGCACCAAAACATCTCTATAGCCTTGTGTGATACAGACAACTGAGGCCATCCTGGCAGGGAAGAAAAGCACAGCCTGTGCTCCCTTGTCAGCAGCCAGCCATGGCATGAGTCATGGCTCCGTTAGGGAACCACACACAGGGTTTTTTGAAGGACAAGAGTTTCTGCTGTTCATAGGTCTGGCAAGTGACAGGAACTCACTTCCCCACAAGTGCAGGCAACCTCCTGCTGGCATCAGAGGTTAACTGGGCCTCCTCATACCCTCTTATCCCCCCCCCCCCCCGCCCCATATCCCAACCTATCCTCAGCCTGTAATCAACAGGAGATAATGTCACTGCCACTGCCTTCCATGCGTCTCCTGATCGTCTGACATCAGGCGCACACAAAGCAAGGGGGATCAGTGTTAGACAAGTGTGAAGTCCCCAGACAAATGCTGAAAAGAAAGGCATAAGCAGCTGGAGGCCTCTTTATCTCTGAGTGTACACCCCGCTCTCAGTTCGATGGAAAGTCTTAATTAAAACTTTGGAAATGACTGCAAATGTGCAGGTTTGACGTAAGTGACATCTCTGGAGGGAGAGGAAGAGGTCGTAAGTAAAGTTTTGCTATGTTTTGTGGGAGATGAATGCAGTGGGTGGAATTTTTCATCTGTCCAAAGAAGAAAGTCTCCATGCCTGATCTATAAGGGAAAATGAGTTCCGTGAGCATCTGATAAAGATGAAGGCCCTGCATTTGTGCTCCCATCCCCCAGGCTTATAATACGGAGATGTCTCCATTTGTTTATGCAATGTAATTGTTTACAACATTCAAATTAAAAACTTTAAAATAACATTTAATTTACAAGCATCACCAAGCTGCAGCTTCCCTGAAGCCCCATTTATTTCCACAGGAAGCATTGGTGTTAGTGCAATAAAGACCTCAGCTGAATTCAGCCTCAGCAAGAGCTAGACATGACAGTGTGCCCCTTCCCCCGCAGTGTGCTTTTTCCCCCTCAACCTGACCTCCCCATAAACAGCACGAGGGCAGGGGCTAATTGAACATGCGCCAACTAAGGCCTGCCTAGCATGCAAATATGAGTCAATCACACCCCCAAAGAAATAGGGGGCAGCCCAGAGCTCATTGAGCTCTCCTGCACAGCAGCGGGCTGCACTGCAGAACCTCCTCCTGAGCAGGGACACCTCTCAAGGTTACTCCTCGAGGTCGAGAGCTTCCTTACCCGCGACAGATCCTCGGTAAGTGATTAATAGCATGCTGAAACTTTGCAGAACTTTGCGAAACTTTGCTAAATTGTATCTCTGATTGATTGTGCGCATAATCCTTTAGACATAAACCATTGTCCAAGTCTGGGACTTGGATTGGATCCAGCTGCACCCAGGCTCCTCTGAGGAGGAGTTTGGAAAGCAAGGGGGTCCATTCTGAACCTCGTGACTCAATGGGAGGGTCTCCCTGACATTTTCACCTGACCCTGTCCTCCACACAGTAAATAACTGAGTGAACCTTGCCATCGAACCTCATTAAATCATTGTCTTAGTTACGACTGAACTTTGTTAAGTCACTATCTTACCGCAATAAAACACAGTGCTGCTTCTCTCTTATGAGTGAAATGCATTACTCCACTCATCCACAACACTAGAGGAGCAAATCTCTCTCTCCAGAGAAACTAACAGTATACATAAAAGGGAGGGAAAGAAAAAGAAACTGTGAAAGAGATAAAAGACAAATTAGACTGAGCAAACACAATTAGACTGACCTTAGTCATTATGGGATAGTTTGAGTTGCTATTTCTCTCTGTTTCAAAAATGCTGAAACTTTTCCCTCTGTCTTCAGTGATCATCTAGAACTTGTAACCATAAAAGCACACATCACTGCCACAGGGAGTGTGAGATAGGCTAGCACAGATGGAACCCAAGTCTGGTAGCTGATGTCCTACTGCACCCTCCTTTTACAATCAGGAAAGGCAGGATAAGTACTTAGAACAAATAGTTTTTCTTCATTCTCTATATTCTTTGTGTAGTACTACACCAGGGAGCAACTGTCATCTACTTTTACTTGTGATCCTACAATAGTCTTTCGCTATAGGCTCTTTATGTCCAGACGCCAAAGTGGCTCCATGCCATTCATAAAGGCAGGAGATGCAGTGCTGAGCACTGTGTAAACAGCTGCGGACTTCCTCTGCTTTCTCTGCCTTAGACTACAGAAAGTGTGCCAAATCTGCATTGAATGGAGCACAGGGATAAACCGATTGCAAATACATCTTTCTGACGCATTACTGGTTTTTTAGAGCTTAGTCTTCTGCTAATTCAGAAACACAAATAACTAATTATACCATGTCTAGCTCAGATTAAGGGTGGGAATGGATCTTGTGGGGAATTGGGCGGGAACACTGCCTTTGCTTTAATTATGGGAAGCATTCCCTAAACTTAATGCCATAGGAGATGGCGTCTGTTTAGGGAGGAAATTACTAACAGAGTAATTAGCATCAAATTAGCTGCTGTCTCATCCTCAGCCAGGCAAGCCTGTCACAGTCCTTTTACCAGCTGCCCTCCGGTGGGAGAAGGTTATGCAGAACAGCTCCATACACAGAAATGCTGGCACTGCGCACAGGCCATGCAAGGGCCACGGGTGGCTTCAATGTTTCTGCTTCACTTCACTGGACAGTGGGGCTGTGGCTACAAATGAGCCACTCGTGAGCAGGCGAAGAGGGACTATATTAGCAGGGACTAACACTGAACAAATGCCACCTGCCCAGGGCAGGAGAGCTTTGCCAGGCTGTCCTAAGGTGGCTGACACTTCTTTAGCCTAGCACCTTGCTCTATGTCACCTAGTTTCTGACAAGTGGGTACACAGCACTTGCTGCATTTATGGCCACGACTTCTAAAACTTTGGGCAGAATCAATGATTGCATGGCTTTAAAGCAAGGTTTCCATGTTAATCAGGAAGGGGCTCTCTGGTTGTAATTATAAAATCATAAGAGCATCAAATTATTCCTTCTGCCTTCTCGAGTTTGGCTACATGCTGGTTCTATTTCAACTTCATAGAGACCAAATTTTAGCTCTCCTGCAGTATTTATAGTAGTTACTGTATTAACTCATCTTGCCAGAGGATAAATACCTGGATGATCTCCCATCTCAAAAACATGTGAACATCACCAGCTAATTTGAAAATATTTTTGTAATTGAGGTTCTTAGAGAGAATGCCCTAAAAACTAAATGAGCAGCTTAGCTCCAGATCCTGGAGCAGCTTCCAGGAGTCTCAGAAACCTGGCTGCCAAACTTTTTAACTCTCTCTCATATAAAAAAATACAAGAAATTAAATGTTTTCATAACTTTTTGGTAGCAGAAGTCATTTTAATCCAAACAGTACAACCCCAATTCAAATTTGCCTGAAGAACCTATATCAGAAATATTGACTCATATAGACGACATGAGGAACAACAGAAGGCTTTACGAATCTGAGTGTTAGATGTGAGAGTAATCGCACAGACCTACATGACAACTCAACACAATGTACATCATTTTTTTCCATGTCTAGACTGAATTCATAGAATTCAGAAGCATAAAAACTTAGAATTTTGAAAAAGTAAACATGCAAGAATTAAAAAAATCTGGGAAGATTCCAGGCAAAAAGTCAGTAGTGTATTATAGAAGTGGTGGGAAATGCAAGGTCATAACACTTAATTTTTAACAGACTATAGTTCCTCTGTTGAAGCATAGTTAAAAGCATAAGAAAAGTTCAATGCAACTTCAAATACGCCTACTTAGGTAAGATGTTAGTAAGCAAACTGAAAAAATAACTCTGGAAAAGAAAGGAAGACAATGAGAAATAATAAACACTCTATTAAGGCAGAATAAGTTAGAGGCTACATGAGTAAATGCACAATAAATTACTGCTAGCCAGAGGGCTTGGGGAAAGAGGAGATCTTTTATTACATACATTGCTGGTAAAGCAAGTGCAAAAGAGAAAGCTGATTCATCAATAAACGGAAGCTGATGAAATTAGCAGCTGTAAAACAGTAGAGACACTGAAGGTCTTGTTTCAAAACAAAAATAAACATAGTTATGAAGTGAAGACAGCCTTATAAATAGCTGTTTATAAAGAACTGGTATAGAAATTGGGAGAAAGCTGGCTACAGATGAGCTGGCTCAATCTCAGTTATCCCTGCACATTGGAAATGAACAAGATAACTTCAACTCACTCACAAACGTTTTTGAAAAAGCATGGGAAAGTACCAGACAACTAAAACAGCTTATATTGTACTGAACACAGCACAGCCGCATAAGTCTGCCATTCATCTGAAGTAGAATAATGGAGTAAACAAAGAGAAAGAAGTTCTGTCTAAACCACAGAACTACAAACAAAGCATGTTTATAAAGAACAGAATTTACTAGACAAGGATGATGAAGATATTTGCACAACTGCAAAATTAATGTATGAAAAGCAAAGGCATCTGTAGCATAAGAATGCCTATACTAGTATATACATGATTTCATGAAAACCACGACTACTAATCAGTGTTAGATTTGACACATAAATATGTGCAGGAGATAAAAAGACAGTAAAATCAGGTTTGTGATACAGAACACATTTTACGGTCTTTGAGAAGACTTCTGCACTTACATAAAAATATGTTGTATGTTTTCCATCCTTTAAATTATGATTGTAGGATAAGACCCTGAATGATAAACCAAGAAGGGAATGAGTTCTTAATATCTGGTATGCCACTCATGAATTCAGTCAAATGGTTAAACCCCAATTATCATCCTAGAGACTGAGACTATCCTCCACTGTTGCCTTGGAAAATATATGGCATTTCCAAACAAAGTAAGGCTTTACTACATTAGTCCACAATTCTATATATTCTTCTGGTAAAGGTAAGGGGACAACTTACCTACCTGCATCGCAAAGCATTAGCTATAGGCACAGTAGGATCAGCCCAGCTGAGAATTCTGTGACGTGGAGGTCCTGGTACCATGTGCCAGCCCGCTCCCACTTGCAGCAGCGTGTGAGGGTGAGCTGGGGTACATACGAGCACACAGGAGGTAACTAAGGAACTGAGCTCTCCTATTTCAGTGATTGAACCTGGGACCAAAGAGAATATGGACCAGCATTGTCTGTTAAAGCATTTGCAGCATCTAGTATGCCAGAGATACTGATCAGGTCATTTCTTCATGTAAATTCTTTTGTCTTTCTACTTACGCATGCCTCTGCATTTTAACAATTTCTTCTCATTTCCTTATTGTCACACATTTCTTTCTGAAAGTATGTACCTTTTTCTCCACTATCTTCCTTTTCATAACTACCTTGGGCCTCCTCTTCCCTTCTGATTTCTGGACTATGCTGGAGGGCTGGACCACATTTGAAACCGATATCCTCTGCTATGAACCTTAACATGAACCTGTGATCTATTTATCTAGCTGAGATCTATTTTCCTCCTAGCTTTCCCATGAGACTCCATATCAGCATGTACTACTACTGATAGATTTAGACAGAAGATTTTGTTGGACTCAATCCATTAAACTTATGAAAATCTTCATTAGAGAAGAATCATTTCACATACATGGTAATTCAGGAAGCTGTTAATACATTTCCCCTTGTTTTTATTCAGTGAGACAGATCCTATTCACTGGCAGTTTCCAATATGTTGCTTGTTTAACTGCTGGAACAGAGAAACACTATATAGCAGTTTAAGATCAGAAATGTTTCATCCAGTATGAACAGTGCAAGGCCAAAGATTAAATTATTTGACACCAAAGGTCAACCATCTTTTTGAAATGCTCAGATTTAATTTGGCTGTAGAGTCTTAAAGACAAAAATGCACTGATCTACTTAATATTCCATCTCTCCAGCCAGGGGTGAATAAGTGGTGTTATTATTAGGAGAGGACAACACCGTAGTAGCCCATAACAAAGGGGCCTGTGTCTCCTACAATGTTCAGAAGTTCTGTTTGGATAAGGCAATTTGAAATGGAATTAGGGTAGGCCCCCAAACAGTGCACTGAGTACATGAAGAAAGGAACTAAATAGCAGCATTAAGAAAATAGCGGAGAAGCGGGGATTAAAATGACCAACACTTCCAGGAAAATGAGACTTTGTACACTGGCTTCGAACAAGAGGATCTGGGCTCTTATTATTTGAAGAATGCTTGGAAAAATAGTAACACTGGTAATGCAGCTGTGTCCACAAATATAAGTATGGCAGGGCTTGTATGCAGAGGCAATAACTTATTAGACCAGTTGAGATAGTTTGGGGAAAAAGAAGGAAAGCTTTTGGGTACATGGACAGGTACCCAACCCTTGTCTTTTCTCAAAGTGTAAGGTTTTTCTTGTTTCTTTTAACCTTTATGTTAAAAAAGGACTAAATTTGGGAGAATTATTCAGTGTTATAGAATGTCATAATAAAACTGATTTTTGATATCAGAAGGAGGTGATCACATTCATATCATATTCTGCTTTCCCACAGCTAATGTGATGGTAATGTGATGATAATGTTATCCTGCTAACAGACTAGGATTTTCCCTGAAAATACAAGCGTCCACTTTCAAACAAGAAAATGGTGGTGAGGTTTCTGCCACCAGAGTGACAGAAGATTCCTGTGTGGTTTGGGACCGAAATACCTGAACATTGCAGAATTCTGGTACATTCTCACAGAACTCCTTGGGCCATATATCCAAACAGTCTAAATTGAAAGTATTTCACTCCACTGATGAATGCAGCAATGACTCTGTCCTTTCGGCACTCCCATTTAACTGATGAATGAAATATTCCTATCAATCAGTCTTTTCTGTGGAAAAATTGGCACTACCTACTCCTGTTGTTTATTGGGATGCGATCTCCAGGTATAACTTATAAGAGAACAAATAGCTTTTTTCTTTACTGCTACTAAGGTTCCGTGCTACAGTTAAAAGAGTGTGTAAATTCATATGCTAGCTCTACAATCAGCAAAGTGACCTCACTCTTTTCACAGGATCCATCGTAACTGTACATTCATCATCAACCCAGCTTTTGGATCAGGATCTGCCAGCATAGAACATGGTTGCTGATAACTAAACATGATTTTCACAAGGAGCACTGGTCATCTTAAAAGCCAGCAAGGAAGAGGTCTTTTGGTAGAGCTTTTCCAGTTGCAGGGCAAGGACTTGGGGGCAGGGCCAAGTATGCTGCCAAGTATGACAAAAATTGTTTTCTGAGGTGCTGAAAGCCTCTCAGAACTTCACGTTTCCAAGGGAACACCAGGACACTGAGAACCATTAGGCAGACGCTATCTTATTTCAATTACAAATCAGGCTCTAGCTACTGCCTAAGCAGAGCACTGGTAAACCAGCAAAGCACAACTGTTTATACAAAGTCCTCAGAGCTCTTCACAAATGAAGAATAAATTATGAGGTTGAATAAGACTGGCTGTCTTGACAGATCTGGAATTGGAGAGCTGAAGATTAGCAGGCATCTTGTATAAATTTCAGTATTAGTGCTGGGGCTCACAGAGATCTTGGAAAGAAAGACATCTGGGAAAACTCTTGCAGCACAACAAAATTGTTCTGGAAGAGTATCATAAAAGGGCTTCTGCACTCAAATCCTACAAATAACAGTGGAAGTCAATGAGGAATAGAGGCCTCTCTCATGTACTTACAACAAGAGATATTTCCTCTGCTTTTGTTTTCCCTAAATCAAAATCTGCATTAGCCAGATAGTGTTTTTGACTTTTCTCACATGGGAAATGATGAGAATCATTTTTCAATTAAAAAACAGGAACTGTTTCTAAAACTTTGGAATTAAGTAGGCTCTAATTTTATATCAAGCGTCTAACTTATTTATAAGTTTTTTTCTGGACTTACTTAACATGAAACAGCTCCTTTAGTGGACAGCAATGCCCAATGATAGAAAAATAAAGTATGAAAGCAAAAAAATTTATACTAGTTAATGTTTAAATACAGGAACTTCAGCAGAGATTTGGTGGAATCTACATTGCTAGAAGTATGCAAATCAAAATCTGATGTTCTTGTATCAGATTTACCCACACATTTTTGAGTGAAATTTTATGATGTTACAGAGGAGGTCCAACTAAATAATTAAAATAGTTTTCAAATCACTCATCTAAACTATGCTTGACTAACAAAAGGATATTTATCTAAAGTTTAAAGGATCTAAGATAATTAAATACATACATATTTCATCCTTAGGCACCTTGGAATAGCTACAACAAAAAAATTATGAAGGGAAGAAGGGGGCATCAGAGAAGTACTCCAGGCAAACTGCACTTCCAACTACCTATATCTGGCTGCTGTAGAAAAAATGACTTTCATCATGTATTAGGTGAGACGCAACATCAGGAAATGTACCAAGAGAAACACGCCCCTGCAAGCTGTCTACACAACTTCTCACAGACAGGAGCAAGAACACCTGTAGCAGCAGCTGGCTCTGCATGCTCCCAACCGCACAGTTGTATCACAGCCTGGCTGCTAACCATCCTGGACGCTTGGCATGGTGGTGTGTGGAAGGGTGGGACCCACGTGCCCCAGAAGGTGGCCTCTGAGGCTGTATCAGCAACCTTACAGTGCATGTGGCACGAGAGGCTAGCTGCGCTAGCAGCCTCAAGACAGCCGACAAGACACAGTGTAGATGATGTATTCCAAGCAACCCAGAAGCAGGAACACATCTCCTGTGAGGATTATCTATAAATAATGAGTTCACATAGCTTCCATTATGTGGGGAGGTGAATTAATGTAAGTTAGCCTTTTCATTCCAAACACTCACATGTAAACCTCAGCATCCTGTCTTCTCCCACTGACACAGAGAAAGGTTGGGATAATTTCAGAAGTTACTGTTTATGCCAGGAACCAACTACAGATAGAGAATGTCAGTTGTCTCCATCCATCACCTTTCAACTTCAGGGCAACACAGTGACAACAAAAATTAACAAATTGGATGTTGACCCCTCTGCTAAATACTCATAGTAAGAAGCACTGACTCACGGGCAGAGTCCTAGTGAACAGCTGTGACAGAGTGTGTCAGGATTCCATAATCAGACTTTCTTGCAAATGTTTGCTCCTCTCAGACACCACTTCTTCCCATTTATCAAGCATAAATAACCACAGGACACAGCTGGCAATTTAGACACTCTCTGACCAAGGACATTTAGCAGCAAACCTGCGCAAATGCACTGATTTGCTGCATTACATTTTACTGCATTACATTTTTAATATGCATCAAATCCCTTGTGTCATTGTAATTCACTACATTTCCATCATGGGGGTTTAGAAATGCTTTTCAGCTGACCACAGCTGATCCTGCTGGGCCTTGAATGCTTTGTGTATCTTGTCCACCGCCTGAGTTTGGGTAATCATGTCTCTCAGAACATGTTTAAGGAGAGTGTGCCAAACAGTTGGATAGATGTCAAGATTCCTGAGTTTATGAAGCAATGAGTAAAACAAATCCATGAACAAATTCATATCTGTGGATTGTTTAAATGATGCAATCTCTTCACAAGCCTTGAATCTGGGGAGTGAAGGGGGCAGGCAGGAAATAGCAGAAGAGGCTAAATCTTTGTACAGTATTACGGCTTGGCATTGCAATTAATCTTCCCTTTGTGTATAACTATTGGCTTGTGAGTTTCAATCAGTGAGATTTATTACTGAGACAAAAGAAACCTGTTTGACATCACGGACTGATGATGGCTTTCAACACTGCTTCTTCATGATTTACGTTGTACTGAAATATTTTTCATAGAGAATGGATTTCTAGTACATTACTTTGATAAAAGACTTTGGAAACTTACCTATAGACCTCTTGAGATTTAAGAAAGTTTATCAGTAAAGAAGCAAATCCTATACTTGTCTGCCACATCTTCTACCTGACTAGAGGTGGGATGAGGTGGTTCACATTTGGTTATTTCAAGAGCTTTACAGCTACATTATGAACTGAAGCTGGCACATAATGGCCTTGCATTATTTCAGTCCTTATGTCTGTATTATATGGAAATGTTTCAAGTAAGCTGTCCCTAGTCATTGATACAACAATTTTGAAGTCTACACAGATGATTTTATAACATGTCAATATGCAGTAAGCAAATTCCCTGCTACATGAAGCCTTTAGATCACAAACTCAGCAAAGGTACTGAGAAAGGAAAGCAGATCTCTCACCACAAATTTTTTGCAGAACCAAGGGGTATGACTCAGTTTCCCTTCACTCCTTGGGAGCACAAAGAACCCTGATGACTTGAAATCTGAGCAATAAAACTAACTTATGTTCACCACTCATAGCATCACCACAATAAGCCCTTCATTAACCAGCACTTCCCGTCAGACTGTTAAAGGGGACACAGGTTTACCAAACAGCTAATCCTCGATAATGAAAGGTTTCCAACAAAGCCCTCTTTCCAGGGAGTTGTGGCATTTTCACAGTAGCAAGAATTGAATAGACCAAGTGCTTCAGGAAACCTGCCAAACAGTAGCTCATGCACTGGAAACAAAGACCTGCAGTCTTTGGGGAGCTAAAGAAAAAGTACAGTAGTGTTTTGAGTTGTTTTTTGTCATCATAGTTACTTTTGTCTTCACTTTCGTATTTTATCATGAATAATCTTCAAACTATAAAATGTATACACATTTGTCTCTTAAATTTCACTTACGCATATAAATCAGTTTCTGCACACATATAAATCAGTTTCTGCACTGCCTTACCGCATTCTCCATGTGAGATAGAGGTTTCCTCTCTTTGCTGTGGGCCTGTTCTGGACATGTGCCACTTTTCTTACTATCGATCCCTAAGCAACTGTAACACCACTGACTGCTATCCATTCATTTCCTCAGAGTTTTATTTTGCTATTTAACAGACCAACAATTGGATCTTTTCATTTCGGGGTCTATTTTAAGAAAGCTTTGTTTAATCAGATGCAATTAAGCATTTAAGATCCAACATAAGTATTTTTCCTTTAAAACCGTATGGGCAACGCATATTCTTTGGATTTGGTTACAGGAAGCCAGGATTTGAACATCAAAACATGACAAATAAAGGTTATATAAACATCTTTTCTTTCTGACAGAAGGACAGGGCAAATTAAACTTGCAACAGCTAACTGAGTAACCAACTCAACAAGGGCAGAGAAGCTGTAGGGCAGACAGGTTCATGTACAAGCACACAATGTATGTATAACCCTCAGGGCACAATGGACCTCTGGAACAACCCTGTCCCTGTTCCCTCCAAATGGTGAAGGAAGCACAAAGACGGCATGGCACATGTATGTTGTAACTTCTCATAAAAACGTGCAACACGCTTCAGCATGCATCAAACAGTTCTGGTCATTCCTGCCCTTATCCATCTACATCTTCATTTGTTCCCTCTGAAGAACTAGGAAGGTCCTGTGGACTCAGTTAGGAGCAACTCTCCCTCTCTCTTGGGTGGATGGTGGAGCAGAGAAAGGAAGCACAAAGATACCAAGTATAACCCAGCCCCGAAAACCCAAGACAGAACTACACTGACACCTGATGGCTCGAGTTCAAGTCTGAGGATAATTATGCTGCCACTCATGCTGCTTTGTAGATAGACAACTCCATTTTCTATGGCAGTCAGTTACAGAAGAAGCTTTTACATTGATACTTACTCAGACCTAATTGTTACATAATCCAGCAGAATTAGCCAGCTCACAAATTCAGCCCAGACACTCCCTGGCTGTGGAGGTGCAATGGTTTGCTCTGCAATGGGCCGTCTCACTACAGGCAGCCAGCCACCAGAGGGCAAGCTGTCCCCGCTTACAGCACCAGCACTGGGGATCCCTCTCCTGATGACTGCTTCATGCTTCCCATTTTTTTCATATGCACCTGAACAAATATATTTTTGGACAGAGCTAGGAGGGAGCAGTAAAAAACCAATGCTGGCTAAAGGGGGCAGAAAGAAGAATCAGACATCAAGAGCCACTCCAAGTCAGGCTTCTGGAATGATCATACCTCAACACACATGATCCATTCCCTTTCTAAAAAACATTCCCGGGAGACTCAATGAGTTTCAAACCTTGTCACTTTTAGTATTTCTAAACTAAGTCACTAAGTCTTGCAGTGAAAAAGTAACAGTGAGATCTGATTGCAGGTTCAAGTACTGAATATCTGTAATCTCTAGCACAACTAGTTTCTGTGCCGAGCCACCAACCATAACATGGTTCTGGTGGTTATGTGAGGTTCCCCAGGAAATACCATCAAGGAAGCACCAGCTTGTGGGAGAAGGTCATTCATGTGACAGTCTACTTGTGATCTGTTGACCTCTGCGCTGAATCTGACCCATCACCTTGCTGAATATTTCCTAGCATGCCCAGTGGGTGTACAGGCACTTTCAGTTTGCTGCTTCATCCCCACAGTGAGGGAGAGGACTGCCATCTCTTCTCAACAGAGAGTGGCTAGCAGAATGCTCCAAAAATGGCATCCAACCTGCAGCTTTGGAAGGGTTAGACCATAGTGCTCCAGCTGTTATGGACCCTATCTATCACTGACAGGGCTGAGCATAACACCAACCACAAAGGCCAGCCTGCTTCCTTGTAGCCTGCCCACCTTTTGACAGACCCTTATATGGCTCCTCAGGTGAGACTCAAAAACTCAGCTCAAGTGCAGAGGAGCAGTCAGTCCCTTTCCTCCTAGCCCACACAGCCCTCAGTCTGCAGAGTGCTAGGGACTTACAAACCAGAACCCAGCCAGCACACTTCACCTCCACATTCCCTCTTTCCCTTCCCACCTGCCCATGAATACAGACAAGCAGTTTACAAACAAATATCTGGAATGTCTCTACCTCATGACTGACATGTACCATATTGCATTAGTACTTTGACAAAGCTTAATATAGGGTGGACAGTAAAACAGATACCTCAGGCTGGTTGAAAACAACCCCTACTCCAACCTAGATCACCATACCATTTCCTTATAGATGTCAGAAGGTCCAAGGCAAATAAATTAGATTTGGGTTTCATTTCTTCTACAAGATTCTGTACTTATCAAAAAAATTTTTTTTGCATAAAAATCACTTTGGATTACACTTAGATCACAAAGGATAGGCAAAGGATGTAAAATAAAGGCTTATCATCAGAGTAGTATGATTTCTACAACCTTTAAAGCTATATGAAGTTGAACATAGCTGAAGTCTTAAAACATGAAATCTCTGCTGAAAAATACAAAATAAAGTTTTTGGTACAGTTTGGGGTTCCCGCCCTTTTTGGCTATTTGTCACAATAAATTAATTGAACCAAGGAAGTTAAATCATTTTTTCTTTTGGACTAAATGAACAGATAATCATAATTTACATTTGGCAGGCTGTAACACCGTACTCTGATTTTATTTACTACATGGTTACACTGCAGACATCAGCATGTAATGAATAAACATAAACAAGGTCTAAAAAGTATGAGTATGTTCAGCAGATACTGGCTTATTTCAGCAGAATCTTCTTGGTCATTCCTGCAGAATGGTGACCTCAATTGTCCTAATGATATCTCTGTTCAATAAAATAGATCTAGGACCTCTGTATTACTCACTATCCTTCAAAGTGTTTTCATCTGGATGGTGATGATTAAGCCTGGTTTGCAGATATATCTCATGCTGTGCACCACACCAGAAGTGTTTATTGGACTGTAAATCTGTGTTTGGAAAGCAATGACATGCCCTATTCTCTTTACAGTACAGACACTGAATAATTGCACAGATGGTAGCTGCAGCAGACTTGCTACCAACAAACAAACATAATTTGAAATGTATGTTTTAGCACTTCATCTCACAAGGTTCCAGCTCAGTTTTTCCCTATTATAATTTGAAGTATCTCATATGGTTTCATGTATATCCTGTGTAGAGTCCAAACTCTCATGAAACATTCCTACAAGGAAGTAACAGTGAGAATGACAATTGAATAACTCCCTGTATTTGCCTTTAAAAGCAATATATCTTGTAGAATAGGAATCTTAATTATGACCCTGAATCTGTACTGAGAGTCCCCAGTGGGAAGTGGAAGTCAGTATGAAATTATTCATCAGTTTTACCTATCCAAGTAATTTCAAATATTCCATTCCTCATTGATTCCACTTCTCTGAATGCAAACAATGTACCAATTTTAGTTTTATTTTAAAGGGAGACTGAAGCTGATAATCCTGAGTCACTGGCACAACAGGTGGAAATTGCTGGATCCATGCATAATGCAGTCAGACCCCTCAGCAGCCTGACTTGGAATGGGCCTGCTGCCTAAATCCAAAGCTGGTGGTCAAGTTCTGGTCTGAAATCATACTGAAGTGGCTAAAGCATCTGATATGAGCAGAAGTTCCCCAGGGACCTTTTAATTTTGTCACTTAAAAGAAGACAGGAACTGAGTTCAGGCAGCCAGAAATAAAGGACTTTGGACTCTTAAGTTAGCACAACATTGAGGGGATGAGAGATGTTTTTAAGCCGTTAACTTTTCCCTCACTGAGGGACACTGAGATGGAAAGACAAACAAACTGGGCCTCCAAACTATTGAACTGCTGAGTCTTGCTACAAGCTCTACAGAGTGAGAAAACCACTTTCAGTAGCAGGTGTCTACCATGATGAAAGCATCTTTACCAGCTCTTTACATAGAAGGTAGCGCAGCCATAAACTGAGATATCAACACTGATCTAAAATGGAGACACTGCAGCACACTTTCCCCCATGCTAAACAATTAGGAGCTAAACAAGAGTTACTGTTTGCATATCTTACAAGGGCAAATACTTCACAAATGACTGAAGCAGGCCAGAGCAGCAATATATTGTAAGTAAGCAGCTCCACATTATGCTCAAGCTAACTCCTTTTCCCCACTGCCCCTTGAGCCAAGAGATTTACAAGCCTGCTTCTATAGCAAGTGATGCTCTGCGCAGGGCAGCTAGAGAAGAAACTTCACAGAAACCGTTCTAACAAAGAAAGAGGCTACAGTTTCACAAGTTCAAAAGTCATGCTGTAAACAGGGGTTTACTGTTGAATACATGTGCCTTATTTCTACTACTTTGAATGGATGCCAATGAGAATCCTGAGCTTGAGTCATTCTAAACTGAAAATGGTTATAGGAAACAATATCGTGGGTTGCTTCCAAGCTTTGAGATAGACATCAGATGGGGTTTAGTTTATCTTCATTGAATTCTTTGCTCTGCCTCAGCTATTCTAAGCGACCTTGAGCCAATAATTCACCGCATTCCTCCCCCAGTGTCCTTTTGCTACATCACAAAGGTACTGGAAGAATGAATTCATGAAGAAGGTACTCAGACACCATAGTGACAAGTTCCACACAAAGACTAGGAAAAAAAGTCCAGGGGTATTTAAGGAAAATATAACGCTATCCTGAGCCTCTATAAACCATAATTGCTCTTCTCACAGCTCTCCTCCTCTAAGATCTTTTGTTTTCCCTTCTTTATAACAAAAATCTTTAGCATTTGCAAAGTAACAACTTCTTTTATCTTTCTCTTCTCCCTCTTTGTGAAGAACATAATTATTTTATATGTGCTTCTTTATGTTAAAAATTGACATGAGCTGTTAGAAAGCTAATGGTTAACTCGTTACATACCAATTCCACATTTAAATTAAGTCTGACCAATGACAAACTCATTCTCTTGACTGCAGAGCCAGTATTTGGGAAATTTAATCATTGCATGCTACAACTCCAGCTGTCATTTACTAACACACATATCACTGGTGTACTCTTTCTACAAGTACAATGCCTTTGATGTACCAGAATGCAAGTAAGTTTCAAATAAATCCAGATTCTATCTTTGTTTTCAGAGCTTGCACTGACAGCAAGTACGAAATAACCTGAAGATTAATAACCAGCTGAAGACTTCTTTCCATTTTGGGATGTGAGCAGGTGCGTCCAGACAACAAGGCTGAGTTTATTTCCTGCAAGTCAGGCTTAACAAAATGGCAGCATCTAAATGCATAAGAAGTAGGGATCACTCTGCTACAGAAAATAATCCACAAGTTTAATGTATTAAACACTCCCTGCTTTTCCCTTTCCTTAGATTTAGTGGATGTGTCACAGGATTTGGCAATTGGATATGCAAGCCAAATATTGTGAGTTGCTTGTTCCAAGTTCACTGTTTGCCCTCTAATTTGGAATGGCCACTGGGGCATAGTATGACATCTACTGATAACTCTAAATTTGTTAGGCAGGAAAGGAGCCACATGAATACATCAGGGCACATGTGGGGAAAGAATCTGAATATCTAATAAATGTGCATAAATGGTGTTCGATGCATAGCTGCTACACTTTCACAAGTGGAACAGGCTGTAAAGCGGACAGATTAACTGCATACTGTGTGACATTCTCATAAAGAAGTCCATTTGTGTGAAGATGCTAATTTTGATATTTACGCAAGAAAACACGTCATGTCCACTAGCAGTGTTGTTCACTGGGCATGGTTATAGGCAAATAGTTCTCCTATGGGTTTACAGGTGGGCTTTAGTTTTTAGCCAGCTCTTAACAGGCACAGTGAGAAGGGTAAGATTTACAAACACCTGACATGGCTCTCAAATTCATTTACTGCACTTCAAAATAGAAAATGAGAAAATTACATCTGATAAAAATTGTTGAAATACAGTATCATGAGTGAAAGAAGATGCAAATCATTCCTGGATATGTTTGACTAGTGAACACACTTACTCCCAGCCTCATGACACTCCAGTTCTTGTGTTCAAGAAGCCAGGTATTGATATGATACATTGCGCTACCAGCTCTTAATTATTAACTTGCATTTCAAGTTAAACAAATTTCATTTTTAATGTGAAATGTTTACTTTTGCAAAAAGAGTTCACAAAGCCCTGCACCTGGGGACAAGGACTACTGAAAATGCTTTCTAGCCAGTCAGTTTAAATGTATGTATACAGCAGTGTCTGAACGGGCATACCTGCCACCAAGGTCTGCATACAATTCTGGATGATGGAGTTTTGTTTATTCCAGTCACCTCCTGAAAAAATGGTTGTCCAGTGCCCACAGCTGTCTCCAATATGAATACACTTGCTGTTTCAGACTCACACCAAAGAGAAAACCAAGCAGTCTGAAAGGTGTATAGACTGGTAGCCACAAACAGGCATATAGCTCTTTTTGAGAACCTGCATAGCCCAAAATATAGGCTATTACTTCATATCTAGGTTGCTTAAGGAGTGCTTTTCAAAAGCCTTCTTTATCTTTCAAAACTTCATTCTGCAGTCATCAATTCAAAAGCACATTTCATTTGTTACACTGCAAAAATGGGAACTCGTGCTCTACACCTGCCAACTGTGGAGGTCAGTCCTACAGTTATTTCGACTGCATGACCACACTGAGATGAAAATTTTTGCAAAAACACTTTACACATTTAAACTCTCTCTCTGTCCTTCTGTGCTTTCTGCCAAGACAGGAACACATATTGAAAAACATGCCTGAAACAAATGCAGACTTCTCATATTCAGTTTGAGTATAATACATACACAGGACATCTTTCTGTCTCACATGCATCAAATCCTGTTCTCTGACATTTATTTTTATTCAAATTTCATGTAGCTTTTGGTGTCTCCAGAGCCCTGCCCTTTTTTAAAAAAAAAACATAAATCTTGACAATAGTTTAATTTGCCCTGAAGGATTCCATCCAGTTTTAGAGTAAGACATGCCTAGCCAGGAATTTAAACCAGAGAAGACCTTAGGCTTACCTGGTATTAGTCAAGGTCAAGCTAGCCAATTGAACTGCAGTACTGATAGATGGCTGAAGGTTCTTTTGAAACCAAATGTAACTTAAAATTTAAAGTTCCTCCTACTAACGAGGTCTAATGAATCTGCATATTTATGATGCAAATTCCATCAGCAAATTATAAACAGAATCAATGCAGCTAAAGACATTGTATTCACTAAACATTAGAAGAGGCCACAGTGGGTGGGTTTGCCTTGTTCTGTAAAACTGCAGTACATTTAACATGGTATTCATGAGAGATTCTTTTTTTTCTGCTACTTTAAATGTCATTCTGCAGCTAGAAGGCGTAATCTGCGTAACAAAAATCCAGAAAGAAAAATGTGAATGTACTCTGTGGTTAAATATTACTTGCCAAACAGTAAGATTTCTTCAGAGGCTGTTTCACATCTCTTTGGAGGTTTTTCCCCAAGAGTGCTCTACTCCCCAGCAGCTTATTACATCCCCAAAGCAAAAGTGGTATGAACAATAAGGAAAGGGGTTACAGAGAACAGATGCTGGTGCTGCATCAGAAAGATTTGCTGGCAATGAGCTGGTTGGTTCCAGCATGCTAACTTACCCTATTCCATTTGCTGCAATAGTTAGAAATACACTTGGTTCAGTTTTCCCACAAGGACTTTTCACTGCAATGATTACTACAAGATAATGTCAATATAAATGGGATGAGTTCTACCTAATAGAGGAATAGGAACAGGAATAGGAATACTCTCTGCTAAGATTTTCTTTGTAACATACTGATAATATTATCTGACTAAGACATAGTATTAGTCCTTCATCTCATCCTTTTGAATATATCTCAGGTGTGTTATTTTAAAAACAGCTGAAAACCAAATTGGATGTAAATGATGTCTGTTTCAAGCTTATTACAAAACCATACCTTGGGAATCCCCTCTCTTGAGAAGCAACACAGCCTCTTTGCAGATAATAGCCAAAACATTAATTAATGCCAGTGGGCTGACAACTGAAAACAGAAAAAGAAGCACTTCCTGCCAAACGGGATGACATATGGAGTCACTCTTTCCCCATGCCAGGGAGAGCTCCTCCTCTTTAGGCTGAGGGACTCTTTCTCCATTATCCCCTTTTACTTTAACTCCTGATCTATGTTTCATCAAACTTTCTCGGGCAGCCAGACAGATTCATTGTGTCACATGCCTGGATCAGGATGACAGAGGGCTGACAGGAAACCCCCTTGGCTAAACAAACCCCATTGAATGCCAGCTTGCCATTTTTCACATCCCTGTCATCAACTGTCTGTATGTGCTAACGACTGGACAAGATCATATTGCTGTCAACGGTCACATAGTTGGCATCTGAACTAGCCCTTGGAGACATGGGCTAAATCACCAGCACCTGACAAACCAGAGTCCAATCTAACGATGCACCTAGATGCACCAAAGCAAGGAGCTAGTCACGTATGAGCTATGTTTTTCCCATGTGCAGGGAAGAGTGCCATCTGCTACAGGAGTCCCATTGCATTAATCGATTTTCTGGCTTTCAGTTCCCTAGGAAGGCGCTGCTTTGTACAAAATCAGAAGCAGACAGCAGGTCTGCTCTCCATGAAGCAACAGCTCCTCCTTCAGCGCTAAGGGCAGGAAAAGCAAAGATGCTCACCTTCACCACTTTGATAACTTGAGCTGTGCTTTTACTTGCTTTGCTGATTCTACTCCCATGCAGACAGAAACATTTAGCTTGAATTCAGTGATGCTTTAAATTCAAGCTAAGCAGAGACAAGCAGGATAAAGCTTGAGAGGTACTGACTTCCAAGCCCTGAAATACAAAGGGAAAACTGGACACTGAATTATCACCCATCAACTCCTAGTTCAATCCCTCTGCTAATGGAGTTGCTCTGCACAGGTGGATAGTCACAGCACAGCGCAGTTTCTGCTCTGCGGAAAGGGTGCTAACTTGAACTGACTGGTTTAGTGGAGATTAAGTATTGTATTCTCTGCCAGCTGCCTTTCTTTCACCCATCTGTCTCTTAGTTGTCTGTTCTCCTCCTCTGAGGCCTCAGACTGCACTTTTCGGCTCTAATCTCTGGTCTAATTGTTAAAGCCAAATTTACAATGTTAATGCCAAATTTACAATCAAAGTTATTGCACGTTCACCAAAACAATTGTCCTAATAAGTCTCTTTTATCAGTTATATAGCTGGCATCTATTCTATGACTCAGATCTCAAATTTTTAGATTTGCACATTTACTTCACAGTTCTCTACTGCTGCATTGAAGACTAAATGCAGCCTTAAGAGGAAAATCCTCATTTAAAAGGAGAGCCTTTGTTACAACTTTTGCCACACTGACTTCAGGGTAATGGACAGGTGCAGTGTCCTGTGCAAATCTTCTCACTGGCCTCCCCTCTTGGGCTAGAGAAGAGGAATTGACTGCGTATTGTATGTAGGTATACTCTGAGCATAGCAAGCCAGCACACTGGGACTTGCACCATGCTTTTATTTCGCTGAACTTCCCTGTCCATTTGCATGTGAGCAGCATGAAATACGAATCCATGGCTCTCCCCTTCTGTGCCAGAGGTTGTCAGGCAGGCAAGTCAGCTACAGCTGTGTAAAAGATGTGGGGGGTTTCTTCATTAACAAGAGTCAAAGACTCCATGTAACTAATATAATCTGCTAATAGCCTAAGTCAAATACGACAAACACTTCAAGGGCCACAACTTAACAATCATTAGAGATGTCCCAGACATTAAACGTGCAGTCCTGGTATAAACAAACAGCAGTGGGGAAATTATCTTCTTTCCAAAGCCTGTTTGGTATCTGAGAAAAAACTATTCAGATCTTGAAATGAAACCTCATTTCCATTCCAGTACTCTGTCCTCACAAGAGCTTAGTACTGGGGACAGTGGATGGATGGTAAAGGGAAAAGACTGAAAAATGACACTCACACAGGGGGAGTAACCTTCCAGAGATAATCAATGGCTCTATAACAAGCAGTTGACTCTGCTGAATATTGATTAGTTAGCGCTGGCAAGGCTCTGCTCTAGGGAGGTCAGCGGTCCTGCCAGCTGCTTGTGTGAACACAAAGGAGGCCTCAGCAAAAGGCAAATTGTAAATGGCAGGTTTTATATGAGAACCACCATTCAGGCCCTCAGTAGAGGTAAAAAAGACTTAAAAGTATGGCCACAGCACTAGCTAGCACAAAACAAAGTCCTTGTAACTTCTGTTATTACACTGTTTTGTAAACTGTAATCCCAGATTTGCCCTAATAAATTTGTATTGAAGATTACCACTTGCAAATATGACTGATATTATGAGTTACTGCAGGTTCCTGTTCCCCGAAACTTCCAGGGAACGAAGTACTTTCACAGACATCTGCACTTGGAAGTTTTGTCCAATGTTACACCTCAGTACACGCAGAGTATGTTTATACATTACAATGGGATATCGGATGCTGATACCTAGGCCAGCTCTGAGCATACTTCACGTACTTGAAGCAGCATAGCTGTGTGTTAGTACTCCATCCCTCCCACAGTGTTTCCTGTTCTTACTGTCCCCCTCAAGGAGTACAATCTTAAAATATTAGTATATTTTTTTCTATAAATAGTTAGATACTAACTTCATGATTACAGGCACTGGTAGACACATACAGACCCATTTACTGCTGAGGAAATTAGCCATTAGTGACTAAAAGGTTATCCTACCTTTTTAGACGCAGAGAGTCTTTTCTCATAGGCTTTCTGTGGAAAGAGAAATTGTGACAATCAGGGAAAAGAGATCTGAAAACTATACTCTTAAAAAAAAAACGAACAAGAAGAAGAAGAAAAGAAGAAGAAGAAGAAAAGAAGTAAGTTCCAGTTCCTGCCTGGTGTAATTCATCCGACTTCAGTGGGGCTGTTCCAGGGATAGATTCGTCGCTGTGTCTTTGCCAAAAAGAGAACAACAGGAGCCAGCCAAAGGCATCTGCTTTTACATTTCCTCAGTGAATCTGTTCATTCTACTCTCATGATAGAAAAGCTGTAAACAAAGGCTCTTCATGAAGTTGCATTGTGCTATCCATAATTACATTGTATGTGCTTCATCAGCATACATGCTTCAGGGCACGTTTCAAAAGCTTTTTACATATTCAGACTTCTTTCTAAGAGGGCGGGTTACATGAAGGGGGAGAAAAACTAACAGTTAAAACTGAAAAGGAAAATCTAATGGTTACTTAGAGAGGAATTCAGGATAAGAGGGAGGAGAGGAGGCTTTATAGACACACACCACAAAAAAGACACTATTAAAATCTCTGTCTAGCAAGTATCCCAGTTCGTCTGTATGCTTTAACCATTTCACTCATCCTTTCTCGTTAAGATGACAAGCCTTCTGAAACAAAAATCATGTTTATACAGTAGTACCACATGAAAACCTCAAGCTGAATTCTTGTAACACATAAATTCATTTTGGAAGCTCTCTGAGGCTAACTTTATATAACCACAAAGTATGCAAACTTAGCAGATTCATGAGGAACAACCCAAAATGGCCCAACTGTGCTCTGACTTCACAGTGAAAGTCAGGTGTAATTCCCTTACTTGGAATTAGCATTAGAAAAAGCTAGTGTGAGATCATAACTGAGTTCTGAATTCTTTAATAGTTAGCAGATTAGCTTAGAGTGATTGGCAGTATATGGTGCAAATCCTTTTGCCTTTTTGAAGAAATTCTGTTCACCTTGCAAGCATTTACTGCTTCCACTAATACAGTCAGCTTAGATATAATAAAGTCCAGCAGGAATCTAATGTTTCTGAGAGTTTTGCTTTCAGAGGTCTAAAATCACGTGTATAATCTACACCCTGTTTAGAAGTGTTGATGCTTGAAAATAACTTGAAAAACATCTTTAGATAACCAACACCCAAATGGGGGAGGTGGGAGCCAGCAAAGGGTTAGAAGCTGAGATTGCTCTGGGAAGAAGAGCACAGGCAGAGGTAGGAAGGGTGAAGACAGGAGGTTGGTGGGGAGACACAGTTTTGTGGTGAGTTTTCCCTCATATTACCTGCATGCACATATAAATTACTCTGCTGCAAAATCACAGGTTTAGGTTTGCTTGTTTTTAATACAAGTAACTATTTGCATTATAGCACTAGTAAAAAGCACTATTCAAAGTGAACAGAGATGATAGAATGTGACTTGCTGCAAAATACAGAGAAAAAAATATGGCACCCATCAATGTGAAAATAGATTTAAATGCTAGATTTCACTGTGTTTAATGGAACAAAAACAGCTTCGAAGTGCATATGTAAAGGCAGCATTTGGATAGTTTACTAGTAATTTGAAAGATTTCTAAACTATGTAACCCTACCTTTTTTAAAAGTTACTTGGTATCTCAAGTTTTCTCCTGTTATTGTCAACTACTCTTCTGCTAGAGATCACAAATGGAAAATTTCAGACAGATAGTTCTTTTCTGAACATACTTTAGGTAAAGATAAAATGGTCAGGCTTGTGTTACTTGAAAAGCTTTTACAAATCTGTAATTACAATTAAATAGTAGGTGCTGCTGCTTCTAGAAAGGTCTGGACATGTATATTTTGCCTAAGGCACTGCACAAGCATGATGGACACAAGGTATTGGGGATGAGCCTGTAAACACTTTGTTGAAGTGACAGGAAAAGGAATCTGTCTGTTTCCTACTAGAAAACCAGACCTAAAAACTCTGCCTCACCAGGGCCCCAGTGTTTAGCATCTTACATACAGAGTGTATTCCTAGGGTGTATTCTCTAATAGTAGCTGGCTCTGAAGGACGTGATTACCTGGCAACTCTTTAAGACCTTGCCAGAAAAGCTGTGGATTTATTCCTAATACTACTATTTAAAAGGTTCTTGCATTCATCTCCCAGTCATCTTATTTATGAGCTTGCCCTTCACAGGCAGGAAAGAAATGTCCAGCAAAGGACATGAACAGAAATTACCGTATCAGAAAACTCTAAGCCAAGCTCTAGTAATTCCATGCAAATTCAGAAAAGCTGGAGACTTGCTCAGCTGTAGTTTCAAAGTTTGCAATACAAGTGTAACAAAGAGGAAAGGACACCCATAATAATAAAATAATAATATGCTACTATTTGCAGCAAAAAAATCAGTCCCTCCTCCAACAGCTTTTGTAAAAAACCTTTCAGCATTTGCAATAAGAATAAATTATATTATTATATTAATAATTATTATTAATTAGTAACATCTTATCTAGCACTTCAACTCAAGAGATGTCAAAGCTTTGTACAAGGAAATGGAAACAAGGACCATCACTTGCTCACTTTGCATTACCTAAGGTCTGACCCCTCCATCGTGGCAGGTAGCCCTACTGGGACTACCGGCACAAAGAAAGCCATGAGAGCGGCAGGAACCAACATGTGGCTCTTGCAAGGAATTTTCCCAGGGCCTTGAACTATATGGAACAGAACTGAGAAACCTTTCATATCTGCTTGAAACAATCTCCTTCTATAGGGTCAAAAAGTCTCTAAGGATTAACTTTTTACAAATTACTTTTGACTCATTAAACCAGAAGTAATGCTTAGGTAGAGTACTAACAGGCAATGTTTGAAAGTAGCTCAGTCTGTCTTAGACCTTTCTGCAGAGCCTCAGTGTAGTACCAGGAGTAGGTTTATTCTGAACAAAACTTCCCGTGAAAAATTGTATCACAAGACCTGTATGTTGCTTCAGCAACTTTAAGGTTTAGAAATATGGATGTTTCTATTGTGACCATTCTGCTGAACTGGAACTGAACTTATTCATGTAAGACAAGTATACAATGCTCACTAGTTCCATGCATTACTAAAATGCTCCAGTTAGATTTACTCTGGGACTACTAAATCAGTGAGAATTACAGCAGGCTTCATTCACAGGGCTTTAAGCAAAAGCTTCAGTCTGGGCAGGTCTGAGTTCTGGACAGAAATGAAGGCTGAAATATAAAGCTACATGAAGCCAAAAATGCTGTGTTTCAAGTGGCTTGGGATCAAACCCATCCTGATTTGCACCCAAAACCATGCATCTTTCCAGGCTTGCTTGAAACTTAGACTACTGCTGCTGGAGGGTTCACAAACTTTACTGAACTTGCCCTGAACTTTGCATTGGAAATTAAAACAAAACTTCCAAGCTGAAGGTTTTGCCTTAGACATTTTGCCCATCTCCGATACTGACGCCTTATAGAAATTCTGTTCTAAACAGTGATCCCAAACCCCATTCCTCATATAAGTTTCCCAGATTTCCTTTTCCATATGTCTAAAGACTTCTTCCACCTCATCAGTTTCTCAAAAACTATGACCTTTAAGATGAGGAAGAAGATCTCCAGCTACAGAAACACTCTAGGTTATGCATAATTTTTTCACCCACAATAGTAAAATCCCTCCATCCCAAAGTGCTTACTTTAGTAAGCAATATCAACACACATTCTTAAAGGTTTTCCAAAATCAAATGAAAAGTTGCTATTAAAAGAAAATTTTTCATAAAATAATGCAGGAGAACTGTGAAAATTGACCATGATCCCATCAGTGGCATCAATTAGTAGTTTAGATTCACAGATTCCTCTGGATGCCTTTTTTTATTAGGCTGTTATATATAAAGCCCTTTGAAACTCACTGTAAGTTGTGGCAGCTTTGAATCTTCCCAGTAGCAAGTGTCCCACTGGTTAACTGGATGAATTCACGTTCTTCTTGATGAGGTATTTCCCATCTACCATCCACTCTTAAAACAGTCACTTAAAATCTCTGTTTTACCATGAATACTGCAGACTTGAGGAGCTTTAAGATAAACTGCAAAGCAATTTGGAAAGATGAGAGGATAGGACAGTAAACCATCTGTCACTATTTGCAACTCTTGAAGCTCCAGCAGCTTAAATAAATAGCATTCAATTTAAATCAAAATCAGTCAAGCCCTGAAAAATTAAGCTTATTGAAACTTGTCCTGCAATAGCCTTCAACACTCCTACTTTTCTCCATGTTCATTTTTAACCTGTTCTAATTTCTAGCTCTTTTTTGAAGTAACTCCCTGTTTTTGCAAAGATTTACCATTTTCATAGTGGCAGTATTAAACCATTTTAAAGATTAACTTACATAAATCTTGCTCTTACATGCTGCAAAACAAATTAATAAATACCACTACTAAGTTCTTCTAAGCCATTCTAGATTCCCGAGGATTGCATATTTGAAAACAAATTAAGTTATCAGATTCCTCAAAAATAAGTTTTTGATTCTGCACACTTCTAAAAGCTACTCAGTCACCTCTTGAGTTTTGCACTTAACCTGAAGAATTGGCAAGTATAATAGTTTCTGTCTCTGACTTTTTTTTCTTCATATGATGATGGACCACTTCTGCTCTTGCTCAACAGCGAAGTGATAGCAGGATCAAACACAACATGTAAATAACAATTAGTCACTGAGGTTTCTCTCTTGATCTACTAAAACAATGATTTCTCTCTGACAATTTAACAGAATCTTCCATGAATCTTTTCATACTTAGTGTATATTTTACATCATAGGTCCGGACCCTGTCTGGATGGGCTTGATTTTCTCAGAAGGACTTCACAACAGTTAATCAGAGCATGGTATAGTATGGTTCCATGCTTTTGCAGCAGTGACAGGGTAATTGGAATTTCCAACTAACCAACATTAATGCCAGCTTGTGCATTGCTTATGGGATGGGACTGTGCTCTGAAACATGGCACCTTCATGGACGTGAAAATTAATCGAGGGAGGAGGGAGAGAAAAGAGGTTTTCAGGCATGCCCACTCCTTTGTTTCATGGTACACTCCCACAAAGAGCTGTGTTGGCACAAGTGTGGCAGGAAGGGGGAAGAAGTGGGTGAAGAAAAAAAGCAATTAAGGGTTGGAACTGCTCAAACCACCAGTGCCACCGAAAAAAAGCACTTAAAGATAAGCCAAAAACAGTTGCTAAAGCTTCTCAGCAGTTTGTCACCATTTTTATTATACATCCCTAAACTAAATCCAAAAACTCAAATATTCCTTAAATTTTTAGATGGCTTTTAACATACAAATTGTGGATCTCATTCAAGTTTCAGTTCTTCTCTCCTACTAAGAAGTAAGCCACCTCTTCCAACTATTAGCTGTCCATACTACAGCAGTAGTTACAGGCAGCTTCCAAAATTGGAGACTCACTACACAAGGCCCATAGACACATTGCCCGAAGGAGCTGTGTACTTCCTGGTGGGAATAAAGAAGTATTCCCTGAAAGATGAAGAGCAGAGACATAGATGAAGTAGTTTATCCAAGGCTACATAGGAAGCTTCAGGCAGAAACAGAAGCGAACAAGGATCTTCAGTATTTTCACATAGGGTGGTACAAATTTCTCAGTCTGCAAAGGATCAAATCTACTATATTCGAACTGTAAAGTTGGTTTGAGCACATACACTAAGTCACTGTTGCCAGGACAGATATGAACCTACAGCGTATGGTTCTGGAGAACAGTGTTTGTGCACACATCAGCTACAGCTTGGCTGCTGTGCCTCTGGGGACCCATGTTAGCGGTCCCTAGCACAAACAAACCACACTCCCATATAGGATTTCTAGCCCTATGACAGCCAAGTCAGAGGTGCCATTCTTTTAGGGCTGACAGATATCTGGAAATAAACAGCATGAAAAAGAGCACATGTCCAAGAAAACCAAGATGTATGCACAGCCCTAGCTTCAGCAAGACTACAAATACCATGAGACCAAATTTTTTATTGTTGGTACTATGTGCTGTCATTCTTACCTCTCTAACAAAGAGATTCTTGAGCCAAGACCATTCCAAAGTGCAGTGATTTGCTGCAAGAAACTGTGGCAATTCAACAGGGAGCTTCCTCTCCTCAGGAGAGTGGCACACCAAGGCCTTCTGGACAATTCCATCATTTATGATCATTAATGTTCCCAGAGTCTTTTGTACAGATTTGCTCTGGGAGCCTTTGCCTGTTTCCAGCAGTTTGCCTTTTTTTTCCAGGAGGCCTTCGCCTGCTTCCAAAGCAGTCTGCTGATGTCAGTCCCCCTACGCTCTCTGCTTGCCACATTGGCTGTCTATTTCTGTAGGATGTGAAATGGAGACCTGCACTTTTCAGAAGAACACTGCGATATTCATGCAGTTTAGAATTTTTATTTGGGCTGAGTAGAGCAAAAGAGCCATCCTCTACTGGGTGAACGCAGTAGCTATTTCTAATTTTCTTTCACAAGTTTGTCCAAACTCTAAATTACCTGCAGGATCATTGCCAATTCTAAGTATTCAAAACTGAAATATTCACAGTTTGAGAATTTTCAATTGTAAATTAATGTTTCAGTGTTTTCCTCCATTGTGGTAGTACCTGAAAACTTTTTTCTCCCATTCTTTTTAAATAAGATTTTCATGCAGTCACTTGCCCCCAGGAGCTGTGACTTTAAGGGAAAAAAATCCAATTTGAAAACTTTAACTGCCAACATTATGAAAGCTATTTTCCCCTGAGCATTGACATTCATATTTCTTCCACATTCTAGTTTATCACCCACGCGCTTCTCACCACACCTTAAGGCTTAGTCTGTTCAAACACAGACCTGAAGTGAGGAAGTAGAGAAACTTTCGTTTGTAGAAGCAACGAATATTGTATTCTCATTTAAGGCACGGAGACCAGCTACCAAATTGTACTAGAGTTGTTCATTTTAGTAATAGGATTATAGCAACTACTCTTAAAAAAAACACTTATTCATTTGGAAACAGCATTAATCCCTTTTGCCTGCCCCACCCCATAACAGTCTGAACACAAAAGCTATCTGTCTGCTTTGCCAGCATAGAAACATTTTTAAAATGTTTCCAAATACTGAGAGTTTTTTTCCCCATTCTTTTCAGTTTAGCTCTGCAGGAACACATAGACAAAAAGTCGAACAAAGACTAAGAAATTCTTTCATGTAATTAATACAGGGCATTTATATTGCCTTCTGGAGAATAATATCTTACAACACGTAAAGGTAAAGAAAATACAGAGGGAGCTGTAAATAAAGCTGCACTTCTTATGCTGTAAGTCTAGTGTCTCATACAATGTCATTGTAGTGTGTTACTAATCAATATTTAAATTTGTAGTAACTAACATATCATTGCAACACAACATACGAGACCAATTTTCCAGATGATATCCAAGGGACAGATTTATATCACCCGTATAATGTAAGTGGAGGTAATCCTGACCTTGTTTGACTTAAGGGATCTTGCTGACATTAACGCAGAGAATTAGCTGGAATGGTTAAAGGAAACAGCATTGCTGCTTCCATTTTCAGATGTTAACAGATCTGGACATTAAAAATAGTGGCTGCAGTGGCAGATTCACATCCTACTGTACTGCCCGTGGGGCAGAAGTCACACCCTCTGTGGACAGGAGAATTTGGAGTGGTAAACCTGGACAGACCTCTCAGGAAAATCTGCCTCTGAATTTGTGTCTGTGCCCAGAGTTTGCACCTGAACTATGGGAAATAATTCTCTTTTGATTCCTCTATTAATAGGAAGTTCTCTGAACCCCAACACTGTAATCTCATCTATTGCAAGAGGACATTAAAGGTGAGTTACCAAGCTTTGTCCTGCCATTTTCTTTTGCTAGAATCAAAATGATGGTGTATATATAATGACCATAATCAAAATTGTATTATTTTCTCTACCCTAGGAATAAATTCACTGATTTAGTCCAAAAAGAAGGTTAGGGGTTAAATAGGAATAAAATCTGCTTTTGACTAAGGAAAAAATTGGATATATCTATTAAAATTGCATTAAAATTAAAATTGCAATTTTTTGAACTATTGATATTATCATACATGACTTTCATTTATAGGAAGTGAGGTAGTATGACTGAAGATTTGATGGCATTAGAACAAGTAGCTTTTTCCAGACTGAGATGCATTCTTCCTCAGTGTAGGTACAAGTTTCCAGATAAATCAGTCAACTGTGTGGAAGGATTGCATTTGTTGGTATTTAGAAATTCAAATTTAGCTTGTTCCATGTTCCAGAACGGCACAGTGATCTAGCTAATTTTTAATGTTGTCCTGCCCAAGCATTTCTTTGGTTATTTTGATGCTGTGCTATCTTTCAACATCTTATTGAAGGCTTGCTTTTACTACGCAGCTGTCACACCTCAAATTCTGCAATATTTGCCAAATTTCATCCAATTTTGTGAATAATCATGCTTGGAGAATCATACTTAAAACATCAAGAGAAAGTTTTTACTCCTGTCTAACACCAGCTCTGCTTTCCTTCCAGCAGGAAACACAAGCAACAGACAAAAAAAATACAGTGCCTTCTCAGGTGTCTCTAATAATGAGGAACTTTCTTAGAAGAGCACCAAATATTCCAACGTACACAAGCAGAAATACTTTCACTCATCCATTTACAGGTTCTTAATCCAATCGATGTACTCTGCTAGTCACCCAGGATTTCAGTCTATTTTTTTACCTAATTATAAAGTCACAGTTCAGCAAGAAAGTTCTACCAATTCATGAGTTACAGTCCTTCAGGAGTTTCCATGGGTAGATTCCTTGCAGGAACTGGGCTTAAACTGACATACAGAAAATAATACATCTTCAATTGACAGCATTTTTTGAGAACCATAGTATCTGTGAAAGACAGTTTCACAGACAAGTAGCTACTGAAGACAAAGATACATTATCCTCCCCACAAATTAAGGTGTGGTAATGTTAGAGAAAGAGGTAGTAAAAATGGGATGTGGTTGGCTTTTCCAGAGATTATTCCCTGGGATTCCCTGGGATCCAAAGGATGCTTCATAATTGTTATGTATATCCGACTTTCATAGCCTGCATTCTCTGAACGCACTGGTTGTAGCTCAGAGCTGGATCCAGGAGATGGCTTGATGAACACTAAAGATACTGGGAAGTTTTCAATTCCTTGCTTTTTGGAGTGGAGGAAGGAGGAAGTCAAACTCCCAGGCACACGCTGAGTGATTCACACTGCTCATAAAGAACTGAATCTCTGCCCAGAATGGGAAACCAATCTGAACCAAGCCCTCTGTCAGGTTCAATAGATTCCAGTTTTCCCTCTGTTATTTTCCATTTTCAGTGCTTTGACTCTCTACAGCACTTGATCCTATCCAGCACTGTAGCGACTATTTCAGTGTAAGACAGGCTGCTTTAATATTTCTGGCTCAAGCAAATCCCGGAAATTTGGGCATGAATGAAAGGAAACCTGAATCAAATAAGGTCACTTGATTCAGAAATCAGAAATAATCCAAAAAGAAATACTCCAAATAGAAATACTCCACTGAACAAAATAAGCCCCCCAAAATTGTACATGAGGCTCTAGGAGTTAAGAGTGACTAACCAGACTGTCCACCGTAGCAGTTTATCATCCTAAATAAAATAGTGGCTTTCTTTACCAAATCAGTGAACACCACATAGTGTTCCAAGGTGGTCATGGGGAAGGGGAATGCTTACGGCTTCCTCAAAAAGATCCTTCTGAGTTGTCTCAAGTGGCACCCAAAATCACTTCTTAGAAATCTTGTCTTTAACTCTGAGGAGTGAAAGCTAACAGTCAGCTTCAGTGGAGTTCCGTTAACAGCCAAACAAAAAGCACTTTACTGAGAAAACACGTATCTCTGCAAGCAGCTGAACCAACACAGTCCTGTCTCCAATGGACCTGCATCTCTAAATTATTCTCCAATGTGGTGGTGGAAACATTTTCCAGTGTTTCTTATGTTTAATTATGGGTAAATTCGTGCAACAGTCTTTCCCTCAGGAGGGGCATTAGTTAGTCTCTGTCTCCTCTGCCTGACTACCTATTTCTGCCTCACTCACATGAATTCGGTAACTTATATCTCGCTCAAATTTTGCTGAAATTGGCCGAAGTGTTCAAAAGTTATCAGGGAGAAGTCATAGACACACAGACACAGCAGGACATGTAAGTCTATGAAATAACTAAAAAAACTTATCATTTCCAACACACACTTGTGTTAAGACAGCTCGAAATTAACTGAAAGAAGCCAGCCAGGTCCTAATGCAGTGTTTGCATTTTTTGATCTATCACCTACCAGAACAGAACAGGAATGTTGGTCCACTGGTTAAGCACCTGTCTCACTCTCCGGAGATAAAGCTTCAACTCCCTGCTCTGCCAAAAGCCTTCTCTAACCACAGTAAGTCATATGGGGTCCAAATTAAAATAGGATATAGGAACATCAAATCGGGTTTTCCACAGCCAGCTTCCTGGTGCTTAAGACATGTAGTAGGTAAGTGTTCTCAACAGAGTGTATGAGGAGCACTAAAAACAGATTAACAGCACGTTTGGCAGGCAAAAATCATAACTAACCACTATGAAATAGCAAGGATAAGATACATCTGAACCCCCATTTCCCCATACAGTAGACAACGTTCTTAGGGGTTGGCATTTGGAATCCACAGACAGATACCTCTCCTGGAGAAATTATCCTCAGCTTTCAACCTGTTGTCTGTAGACCCTGGGATGGAAAACAAGGTATGGAAAAACATTTTCACAGAAAATTTTTTAGAGGTTACCAAATGAGTAGCAGCTAAAACTTGCCTCTCTGCACCCTTTCTTCCTCAGATGGATAGCAAGGTAGAATGCAGGCAGTGTCTCTATCCTCCCTCGTGATCATAGCCTAATGGTTAGAGAACTGATTCACGATATAGGAAAACCATGCTCCTCTTCCCCCTTGGAGGGGATTCATCCCATATTATTAAACAGGCTACCTTTACCACTTGGCCACAGACTAGTTCAGGAAGAAGGCACTCCAACTGTGTTCTCTCGAAGCTGTGCCTCTGCACAGAAAAACATCCATTCAGACAGAAGCAGAGGAGTATGACCCCGTAAGCTCAGCTGTTACAGCATTCTCCTGGAAGACAGGGTTGCAGGGATCTCAAGCTCTGAGAAAGGGCTATTACAGTGCTTCATCAAATACGGAACACTAACAGAATCTTTGGAGTTAGACACTAGATGTTTTGTGTCATAAAACATGCCAATTTGTCACTTTCACTATCTAATGCTTAGAAACCTCAACTGGTGCAGGGAATCACTCTTTCAGAAAAAACATATATGGCAAGGAAATCCAGCCCTGAAATGTTTATAATCTGAAGTAAAAATCAAAATAAAAAAACAAACAAGCAAATCTGTAATCCATTTTGCAGGCAAAGAGCTGAGCCATGCACAATAAATTAATACTAGAGAGTAATAGAGGTATTGCAGAGCTGAGAATTAGCCCTGATCCATCTTTCATTTGGGATTCATTCTGGTAGGTTTATGTTAAAGTTTTACAACTTTACAGTCTTCAAGCCATTATGCAGTAACAGCAACTGGAAGCTCCTTAGAACTAAGGACTATACTTAAAGGTATGCACACACATAAGAAATTAGATTACAGATCTGCCTTATCATTTGTTTCACCTTTTGTATAGATTTTGTAATGTTAAAAAAATACCAGGTGAGGTGACAGAAAATGCTTAAGTATCAGGGAAATCCTGTGCATTAACCAACTGTTCTTGACATTTAGAGGTACTGGATGTTACTGAATTACTATAAATTACTGAATCAGAGAATCAGTTCAACAAAATTTACTTTAAATCTGATTCAAAGCCTGCTTTTATTTTGAATTTTTTTATGGTTTATTCTCTTTCACACAAGCATAACCGGCTAGCTATTGTCAGTTTTGAAAAGTTAGTGGGTCATTAAACCAGTATGGAACACGATGTCCACCCTCTTTTGTGACTACCTGTTTCAAAGTGTTTCAGAACTGTTTTGCTACTTTATTTAATTTAAGCTGGGAAGGAATCAGCTTACTTTAATCAATACAAATCATTCTTATGCATAATAAGGGATTTGCCCACAGGAGACTGCATTGATTTATTCACCTGTTTCTAAAGCAACTCCTGTTTGCTTCTTTGTGAGCAAGTACCCTGGACAAAACATAGGTAAGCAGCTAAGAAAAAGAAAATGAAGGGATTATTTATGATGGGAAGGACTACTGACAGAATAAGGAGAGTCTGTGCATAGCTGGTGAGCAACCAGACATTAATCTGTATGTACTCTCATGCAGCTTCACACAAGACATTTTGTTTCAAAATAATCAAAGTCCACCTGTGTGTAATGGCAACAGTTACAATTAAAATATCAGAGTAGCACTGCCCAAGTCTGAGATCTTGCAGGGGACCTGTTCTCACGAGGGTTTCAACCCAGCCTGATAGATTCAAGGGGTTTCTTTACGATTCAGGACTACTGGATGCAAAATCAAAAGCAAAACCTGTTAGCGCTTAGAGGAGAATCTTACCATTCCATAAGACAGCCTGAGAACAACTAGCTCTGATAATATATGGAAGATTAGAAAAGCTACATTTATGGACAAGCTGTACTGTCTAGACAAATGCATCTTTGTATAGAAGCAAAAAGCTTAATTTGTTTGCAAGCATCTATAAATGAGTGTCCGACCATCCTTTCTTTGCAACTGTCTTGTGTTCAGAAATTGGGCCTGAAAAGCAGAACTGGATGAAAAAATATTCTTTGTGGCATATGGAACTTTTAGAAAAATTTAAAGTCTCTCCTCTTGTCCCCACAGTCTGTGGTAACTCCTGAAAACTCAGGGCTACCTTGGGCACACATGATCAAGAGGTTTCCCAGATGGCAGAAAAGTCTGCAGGAGACTGTGTGGGCTGTGTGGCTCTCAGCATTTCTTACACTCCAAGATAGGCCACACAACTCTGTTTCCCTTTGGAGGCAGCACTGATAAGGATTACTGAATTATAGGAAGCCCCTGTTATTTTCTAAGTTGTCAGCATCCAGAGCCTTATCTTTAGCCAAGAACCAGAATGGTTTGGATGTACAGGGGATGTATGCGGGATGCAACAAAGGGTGCCTCTGTAACAGGCAGCACCACATAAGTGCTGCCAGCCCTCCCTTCCCTCCCACTGGGACAGTCTTGCTGGATTCTGCCAAGCTGCAGAACCTGAGAAAAGGCAACACTGTGCTGCTTTTGTTCTTGTGAGGGGGAAGGAGAAAAAAATTAACACTCTTTGAATGGATCAGGACTTGGAAGTAACTGAAGTCATGGAAGAGTGTCAGGAAATAAGAAAATGTGGCCTCAAATCTGAACAGACTTTAAGAAAACTCAGCAAGAAAGAGGCATTAATAAATTAGATGTTGCTACAGTAAAGATGCTTAGTTATCCTCTCAGCTTAGCCAGGGCAGTGAAAGGTACTCAGAGAGCTTTCTGAAGAAATCTGTGATTTTAACAGAAATTACGTTACCTCTCTTCACTCTCCCCTTTCAGGTAATATGAACTGATCCTGCCTGACCTGAAGGATTTATATGCCCTGTGCAAACACAACTCTGTGTGCAAGCAGATACAGACAGGAGCACCATGGCTAACCTATGTTTTAATAAAACTTCCTCTCATTTAAGAAATAGTATCTATTCAGAGATGGAGTAACCATAGAGCGCTCCAGCCATAAGCACAGAATGGCACTTCATAATTTATGGTTTAGTCCATACACAGAACTCTGTATAGGTGCAGGTTTACTTGAAGAAGGAAGCTGAGGGGGCATTAGAGCCTACTCTGTTATACACTGTCAGTTCCCTCTTCCCTGCTTGGTACTGACATTTCCTGCTTTCCCCAGGTCAAGCTGTAGCTTCTCTCCAACAGTCCAACCCCACATATTTTGTTTGCCACTTGTCAGGTCTAAAAACAACCATTTACCCTAAAGAATAACAAGCGTGCACAAGACTATTGTGTGCATGCCACTCTGTTTCCTGCACACATCATGAGTAATGCAGTCAGTCCAAGGTATTCAAGTTGTTGCACACACCCAGATCAACTGCTGGACGTATGCCCACTAGCTCTGGCTCATTCTCTAACAGAGATATTGCTCTTAAAACCTACAAATTCACCTGTCTGGTTGTAAATGGGTCAGACCACAACAAAACCAACCAAGTCATGTAGAAACTAGCCAAGCAGCAACCTTCCCCACCCTGGATCAGCACTGTACAAAGGCAGCTGGGGACTGTATGCATTTCCCTAGCAGTCTGCCCCACATGATGGCCCTGCCTTGCTTCTCTGCCCCGGGGCTATTCACTCCCCCTACATAACTGTGTGGATTTCTACCCCTTTTCGTCAACCTTGCAAAAAATCTCTGCAGCAAGCAAGCAGAAAGATTAAAAGGAAAGTTTTTATGAGGAAAGTATCTGTGTGTGCCCCCTAATGCAAGAAACTGGCATCACATGATAAATCCTGTACCCATAGACGAGAACACAGGCACTACAAATATGGGATACACGTGGAAACAAAGCTATGACACAGTCGTGTGGGAGAGTAGTGTATTACTGCACATATGTAAAATGAATGCTTGGAAAGCAATGGTTCCTAATCAGGTCTCACTAACAATGGTGCCTGCAAGACTCTGATGCACTGCTGTCAACCAGTGGGGAAGAATATTATCTGACAGCAAAATTTGATGTTGCCTTTGGCCAGTGAGGGAGGTTATCACTGAGATAAAGTGCTTCTCCACTCTTTCTGCAGAACCAGTCATGAAGAGAAGAAAATGAGCTTTCCCTCTCCCAAACTCTAATCCAACAAACCTTGGGACTATAGGCTACCTCAGAAGGACCAGAGCAGATGCAGGTGAGACCACAGTCTCCTCTCTCATTCCTTCTTTTCCCTGACCCATAGAACCATCTAAACTGAAGCTTATTCCTTTGCTAAGAAAAGTTTAAACCTAGGTTACTCTAGTAAGGGAGCTTGTGTGTCTTCCATCTTGACAGACCTTTCTAGTGTAGATGCTGTCCTAGCAGTATAAAACTGCTCCTGGGAACTACAGGAGCCAGCATTAATCACAATCTAACAGATAAAAACTGCATGTACTGTTCAATCTACACTTGCATAGCTATGTTGGCAAAAACTGACATAGCTACTGCTACAAAACTGCCACAGGTGTAGAGATGCCTGTAGGGGAGGCACTGTTGCTGCTGAGGCACCATCTGGTCCCACAGTTGTGGTCTGCACATCATCATGTATTTCCAATCTGCCACATATCTTATAAAAAAAAAGATAGCCAGGAAAAGTTGCCTTGATGTTTACTTCGGTCTATGTGGTGATGTGCCCATCCACCAAATGTCTACAATAGTAAATCTTGGATCCAACAACACAAAGGCAAAGGAAGGCATACTATACCTTTAAAATTTATTAAAATAGTATTTCTACACATGAAAACTCCATGATTTTAAGCTCAAATGTCTCAGTCCTTATCTGCTGACCTTAAACCTATCACTTGTACAGAACTGAATGATTCTTTACGTGGGTCCAAATATTAAAGCAGCTTTCTGCAAAGGTGAAAGGGAACAAATTATAGCAGTAATAATACATCCAATGCCTTGTTTCTCTATGCAGTAATACATTAGGCATTTTAATTTTATGTGCACAGATCACATTTAAAACAAGTCCCACCAGAGCCTAAACATTGATTCCCTATTACATTTGACAAAATGTTCCAAATAAACTACTCTTTCTTTTTATAATGTTCACATTTTCAGGACCGAAATACATTCTCTTGCTCATCCAACACAAGATATGAATGTAAGCCAATGAAGAGCACTACAAGAAATGTCACTTAGAAATTAACCTAAAATATCTCAAATCCCTTGCAACTATGTAACAACAGATACAGAAAAGCTGGCTAGCAACTACTAGTGTATTGCTTTGTTGAGTACTCCATTAGTAGTCCCTACATGCTTTTCCTCCTTGGACCACCTGTTTCTGGGTACAGTGTCAATATTTACAATGCTCCTTTTACTAATAAACCATGATGATAACTGTACAGTACATAGCTATCCTTTAAAAGACTATCAAATATTCCAGCAGAGACTTTGCTCAATTTACCTCTTAAGCATATAGGAAGTTAAATAAAAAATCTCAATTTGTCTCTTAAACATATAGGAAGTTATGTAAAAATCTCACATATTTGTACTAAGATCTCTTACCTTGCAGAGTTTCAGCACTAGCCAGCACGTCAGATACGCTGCCAGGGTGAATTTTGCTTTCATGTATCTTTCAGGCAAACAGGTAAGGTACATTTGTACCAAATCCAACTCTTCATGGACAACACTACTGCCAGCATCACTAGTATCATCTTCCCCACCCTCTGGTCTTCTCTTTTCCTCTTCTGCTGATGCACCCAAACACCTATTGAACTCCATTTTTTGAATGTTTTTTCCCCTTCTTCGCAAAGCCCTGATTTTTCCAGAGACAGCTCAGGAAAGTTTTTATTTCATATCAGTAATGATATTCCCCGATCCTCCAAAAGTATGCAGCCTTGTCTTTAAGCCAAACCTAAAAGTTAGGACTATGGTAGAACAAACTTTCTTTAAACTGCATTGACTCTTTGCCTTTCTCTTATTGAATGACCTCTTGCAAATATGTGTACAGCTACAAGATAAATATAGCACTAGCTAGCCTTGTCATACAGCACAAGAATACTACTGACGTTGCCAAGAGAGGAGAGAAAGATTCCATTTATTTAAAGAGCAAGTCCCCAGCATCAGTACTCCCTTGTTATTTGGGGGTAGGAAAAAAGAGGAAAAATCTGTTATCTTTGCAAACTTTTTTTTTTTTTTTTGCCAACTGTGCTTCCTCAGAACAAATCCTAGTTCTGTGGAAAAAAAAAAAAACACATTCTTACGGAGGAGGGTTTTTTAATTCCAGAGACTTCTAGCCACAGTAATTCATTGTCTGTGATACTGCAGATGCCAAGCTTGTGAAGGCTACAAATTTCAAAAGAATAAATGAGGTCTTGCAGATGGACTAGGGCCAAGACATTTTGAAATAATAGCTCTTCCATAGGCCAATAAATGAAGAAAATATGTTAGACATTATCTAAGTAATTTTTTAGCTAAACATTAAGCAGCTCATCTGTGTCTTGTGGCAGCATGAATTTGTACGAGTTAAGAGCAATTTTAAAGACATTTATCCTACTCTTAATGACAGTCAAAAATGACCTAAAGGTTTAGGTTTAATTGTATCAGTTCCTGAGAATTCAACAGCATTAATAACTGAACTATTTCATTTTAATCAATATAGTTAATTTTCCTGATAACTCAATGAAGAAAGTTTTTTATGTTTTAGATTAAAGTATGCTTTCTTCACTTTTTTTTTTTTTTTTTTTTTTTTTTTTTTTTTAATGAGAGAGATGTTGAAGTAAAGGAAAAGACCACTGTGGTTTGCAGAAAAACTAATCAATAACTTTGGTATCTTAGGACACAGCCCTCTTTAACATATGGAGGATCTATATCCAAAGCTTCCAGCCCCTTGAACTGCTTTCAAGCATCAGACATGACAGTTATTCATTAAATGCTTAAAATCCTATTTCATGATTTTTAATCACACTGAATACTGCCTTGACCTTATCTGAATGATTTTCATAGGATTACCTGTGAGTTATGTATTAGTGCACTGTTAGAATGGGTGTTTCAGAATACAAAAGATAAAGCTGCTACACTCACCAAGTCTGTCTCTGTGGAGCCTGGCCGTAATGAATAGCAGAGGAGATGCAGAAAACCTAACACATGTTTTGTCTGAGACATTCTGAAAGGTGTCCAGCCCACCTGGTTCCTCTGATAGTAGATTCAACTGCCAGTATTTCTCTCTCTTTTTAGATTCACACAAATTTAACGCAAAAAAAAAAAAAAAGAAAAAGAAAAAGAAAGAAGAAAAAAAAAAGGATTCCAGAGCCAAACCCTTCTGTGGCAGTTTGCCGTAACAATGCAGAACACCTTTTCTATTCCTGCAAGCAATCCTGAGTATAGACACTGCAGGCAAGCTGGCTCTAGCAATTGCAGAGGAGCTGGAGAGCATCCCAGCGTTCACTCGTCCTAGGCATGTTCCTATGCTGACAATGACATGTGCCTGTAATTCCCACGAGGCTCACTCTGCTATAACACAGCCTTTGAATTATCCTCATCAGCAGTCCCTACCTTGTCCTGTGCTAGCCGCAGCTCATTCAGCTACTGCCTATGGAGCTACAAACGTCAGCAGGCAGCTACCACAGCCTTTGCATGGTAGTCATCTCTGCACCACAAGCTCCCGCTCCTCATTCTTGAGAGTGTGAGCAAACCATCCCCAATTTCATGTTAAGGGAAGCTGCACAGCTCTAAGGATGAGCAGCCTATTATCTTTGTTTTAAAGCAGTTGTGGTCATACAAAAAGTCTGTATCACCATTGCCACCAATTTGAAATACAGTTGAGACATATTTGACAGAGAAGATGAGAAGGAAAGAAAAGTCAAACCAAAGAAATGTGAGGAAGCAAATAACTAAGCTAGCTTACAAATTTGTAACAGACAGTCAGCTGAGCTTCAAATTACAAGAGTGGATGCAATGAAAACTGCATACTTTACTAAGGTTTTCTCTTAGCTTGTTCCCAAAAGGATATCACTCTGTCGCATATTGGCAAAGTCAAAATTATTTTGGTCTTTCTGTGGCCTGCAGGTTCTTTAACTCTGACCACTAAGGAGTTTCTACATCAGATATTTTTATCCCCTAATATTTTTTCTTTAATCCCTGCCATTTATGTTGAGAATAACTATGTATGAACCAACAAAGACAAGTCTGCCGAAGTTATTTTCTAACCCTGAAAACTGCAAATGGTAGTTAAAATAAAATACACTCCTACCCTTCAGATAGTCAACATTCCCAGCATTTCAAGCAGAAGCCATAATAGCACATCTCAGCAGCTTTAGGAAAATAAGTCATATAGACTGGGCCAAACCTTAACATTCCTTGAGCTGGAGTTTTTACACTTTGCTTTACATTGTACGGTCATGTGCAGTTCTTCCAGATAGTGCTAAGTGGATGTATAGGAATTCACATCAGAAGACTCTAGCCTTGCATACTATATACACCTTTACCTGCATGAGGATTTTAAAGCTGAAAATGAAGTGTATTTCTGCATTCCCTCCTATCTGATTAGATGTATCTTCCTCATTTCTCCAGGGACAGAGCTTGTATTACTAAGTTGCAGGGGTGCCTATCCTGGCATTTAAAAAGGAACCTTAAAGTACTAGGGTTCTCTTTAATAGGCACAGTATAGACTGAAAACTGCCTAAAGACTTCATATAGTTTTAAGACTTAGTGTCTTTTACAACACCTGTTATTTCTTCGCTCTGCTCTGTTTTAGCGGAAAGCATGTTCAGGCCGGCCAGCCCTGACTGTGTGCTTTCTCTGTCTTTTTGCCCTCATTCTTCCTGAGCTAAATTTTGTGTTCTCCTTTGATTCCAATTTGCCCACAAGATTCATCCATATAGATGCAAGAGAGACAAAAACAGATCATCTTACATACCAGATAAACTCTCTGGCACGCTCTCTAGTCAGTCCAAACATTACTCCCCACTCAAAACTCTTCACAGCATCGGACAGAAATAACACGTCTCTATGATGTACAATGCTTTCCTATAGTCCAATGGAAAAACTAAACTCCCCTTTACATGCTTTATTAGGAAAAGAGGATAAAAAGGGTTTATTATCAAATTTCTGCTAACACAACTATGTTAACAAATACTCATAAATCTTGCCCAAAGGAGGGCCAAAGTAAGGAGATACTTGTTTCATGGGATAGGCCACATGTGTTGCTCTTTGCCTTTTGGCCTGGAAGTTTCCACAGATGCCTTGTACACACACAACCACTCCAAATCATCATGCTGAGGAACTGAGATTTTGTCCTTACACTGCCGTGATGCACAGGAAGTCGTTGAGATGAAAAACTGTTGCACATATGGGGTTGTCTCTACCACATTGTAGTAGAGAAGATTCAAGTTCAATTCAGTGCTAGCTACTTGCTTCCCATATTAAACAATAATATGACACAGGCCTTGGGCATCTTCTCTTTCTGCTTCCTCAGCCTTTCAAAAATCACCTCCCTCTCCTTCATCTGACAGCCTCTAAGTCATGCTTTAGTATTTATCAAACCTTAAATAAAATACTCATTTGCTATAGCAGAGGCAATGGAGTTATATGCCCCAGCCTTCCTAATTTTTAAGCCATTGGTAAAACTCCTGTTGAAATACAGGTTCTAGATCAGGTCTATAGAAAGAAGTCACAAGCAGGCTGAATGATGGCCCTTCCCCAGTCCAATTCTCTTCTGTGTCTTTATCCTTGTCCTAAGGAACAAATCAGAACTTGGATAGCCTTCCCCAAAATCAGTCACAGCTTTTAAAGCCAGAAGGAATATTTTTAAAATCTGACTTAAAGCACAATATAAACCACAAATGTTTATTCAGGTTCTTCAGTCAGAAGCCCTGTTTGTGCTATAGTGTGCCACTGGAACAATTTCCATCTTGACCACAATGGTACATAGGCAGTGTGGCAGCCTGGGCTGCAATACCTATGGCCTCCTGCTCATGGAGCTGGAGCCATGAAGCTCCAGACAGTAATTTAATAAATGCACAGGGAGAGGGCTTTTGGATGGCTCTTTTAGGCACAACCCGAGGATACCCAAGGATGCAGAAAAACTAAATGTGTTAGAATTGTCCCTTGCAGGCCATCCAATAAAAATGGGCTATAGGCCTTCCCATTAGTGACAAAACTCCGATGGTTCATTACTCATGTTGTTAAAAAGCACATCTTACTTCCAGCCTGTATTTGCCTGCCTTTTAGCTCCTGGACTACATTATAATTTCTGTGCACTGTATTCTTTTAACTCTTAGCAATACCTTCTCCATTAAAGAAAAAGTTATGAACTCATAAAATAGACTTGCAATTTTCTTTTAAGTGAACTAACTAAATAAAGTATTCATGACTTACTAGACCACCTTTTCCAGTTTTCTAATTGCTCACTTAGCTTTTTCCTGAGTCTCTTCTAAATTTTCAGCACCCTTTTTGAGGTGCAGAATCCCTTTTTTCCCCATAATAATTTCCTATTGTCTCAAACAACAATAGTATCACTTCTTTAGTCCCACTTCCTATCCCGGAGCAGGCCAGCTCTCTTATCTACAAAATCTCTTTGGGAATTTCAAACATGAAGTAAAATCAGAATGGCTTGTAGAAAGTGAATTAAAAAATGTCTGCCTGCAGTGCCCAAAGACCGTTTCTGCTCATTCTAAAGAAAGTCCAATATCTGAAATGGCTTTGATGGCTTAAGATAAAAACAATTTCCCAAACAGTAACTTTTTGTTATAATCTCATGAAAATCAATGCAATTATGAAGAATTAATCTTAGTGCTGGGTGTCCCTGCCCCACTGTGACAGGTAACTTTCTTGCCACAGCCTGGAATCACAAGTCCAATTTTTGTTTTGCATTAGACTGTTGGTTCATATTTGGAAACAGCTTTTCTTGCCAGATATGGTTACAAGTGCAGTCCTCCAGCTTTCTGAGCACAAAATGTACTGTTAGAAAAATGGCTCCAGTTTGTTTGTTTTGTTTTTTCAAGTTAAAAAATGATTCATAGCAGAAGCATGATGTTACACTCCAGAAGAGTGCATGTAAGCTTCTGGCAGGTCATACTCAGCTCCCAGTTCCCTACTCAGTTCTGCCCAGCCTGAAAAACAGCTGCTCACAAGAGCTCTGATAGGACCATGCATCCCCCTTCCCTTCCCTATATCAAGATTAAAAAAATAAATAAATCCCTTTTTGTTTCAAGTTCCCTGCGCTCCACCTCATTTTCCCATGTTTCTAAGCCTATTTTAAGAAGACTTCATGCAAATTGGTCTCAAAAAGCAACTTTGATCATCTTCAAGACAGTGTTTCTACTGGCATCCTTCGGCAATATGTCCTTGACCTGTTAATACCATTCAGTAGCTCTATTCATGCTCTGGAAAAAAATACAAAATTTTTATTTGCTCCACATGTTTTCAGAGTCCCCAGATAAAGTGGAAAGAGCAGAGTCAAACACTAGCCTTCACCTGCATCTCTTCAGAAGATGCCCAATTGTGATTCTTCTTTGCATGTAATTCAAAAGTTTGCACATACTATATAGCCTTTGAAATAAGTAACTTATAGTAGGAGACAAAAGGGAAATCAGTCCATTGTGGCATAGTCTCATGGCATAAAATACAGGCACTACTGGCAACAGTGTTTAAGAGATCAAACATGTTTGATATCCAAAATGTCCCAAGTGCATAGTCAAAAGTATCTAGAGGCTTTATAGTGGAAGCCAAGAAATTCCAGAGGAATGGGACTTTTGAAGGGCAAGCTGCTAAGAGCTAATGGATTGAAATACTAGGTAACAACAGGGAATTTGCAGAGATAAGGTAACATGATGTAATGCAGCTGAGAAGCTGCTCCAGCTATGAAGGACAGATTGGTAAAACTGCTGGGATGAGTTCCTAACTTACGTGGTGAGACAAACTGAACTCACATGAGTGGACTGAGTTATTTAAATTATACACTTTACTCACCAGATTCCACAGCAATACCTTTCTGAAGTGGGGAGTGTTGACACAGTGTTGACACTATGCTTTCCACCTTCAAAGGGCTCCAGCAATTTTATCTAATTAAATTGTAGAGCTCTGGGGATATAGTTAGCCTTGTCCTAACCCAGAAGATTGTTCACACCCTGATATTCCCCCAGAGGGCCCATATAGCTTAAAATAATTATTTTGTGGTTGTGTATCATATTAAAGCATCACTTCAAATGGTTTATAGTAAATACCTACCTGCATATAGTGTAAACTTTGAGTATGTATGTGTTTGAGTACATATGTATTTGCGCCACTTACCATATGTATGTAGTTGATACAAGCATGTCTTAGATGAGTAATTGATGGTGACACACTCCAGTAATATGTAGGCCCACTGAAATGACAATTAACAGTATTTTAAACTTCTACAAACTGTTTAGTAGCCACATAAATAAAATCTCCAAATGATGCATAGCCCATTTCAGTCTTGTCATGACTGATTATTCCTTTTATAAGATTTAATTCTAGCAATGACAATAGTAAACAGAAACTTGTAAGCTGACACTAATACTAATGGTACCTAGAGTGTCTGCAAAAATACCTCCATTTAAATCATGCCACCTCTCACTGCAAGTTATTCTATTACGGCACAATGGGGATTTCTCTAGTTGTATTCTTTTTTTAACTGGAAGAACCTTTTGCTTTCCTTGTCATGGTATGTGTACAGGGAAGAAGTATGAGTAAATCCTTCCAGGATGAGACAGCTCAGGATCTGAAACAGAATGTGCACCTGTTTCTGATGGGAACTTCACCTCTTCGGTAATTGCTGGAGTACTGCCTTTTCCCACTCAGAGTCAGTGACCAGGCCCAAGTACTCAGTAATCACAAGCTGAGCTTCAAAATTTTGAGAGCAACAATTCCTGCCCACCACCCTCAAAAGTGAGTTTCTTGCCTCCATATTTCAGCCTTTTATGTTTATCCCCAAGATTCTCTTCAGGACTGTGATGGTTAGAAATCTGTTTAAAATGAGAGCCCTGCTTCCTCATAAATCACTTGACTACAGATATGGAGGCATTAGGACAGATAGTGTTCAGAGAGACATGAGTTTTGCCATTACTGAGCACCACTGCTCTCTCATATTCCTCCAAGTGTATCTGCGGATAGGGAGTAGTATCTCAAGACTCCTTTTGACAGATTCCAGCACCCACCATCCTCCAGCTTTGATCTTGTGTCCTCTCCCCTTTCATCAAGGAATCTTAACATGCCTTAAGGATGCTGCCTTCCCTGCCCTTCTCACTGCCAGTTGCTAAAAATACAGGAGTTTTGTTTTGTTGCATTTGTCTTACTCAAACCTTTAGGCTTCTAGCTGTAGAAAGAGCCTGTTGGCCTCCAGCAATCCTGAAAGGAGCTACGGGGCCTTGAACAGAATTCTTGAACTAACTGAGCAATCCACAAAACAGGCCAGGAAACGTGGTATTGCTGATTGTTTTGAACCTGCTGGCAATCCTGCATTAGTGTTTAGAGATTTGCTCAGCATCAGAGAATACATAAAAGCCTCCCTAATTTGCACAGTGACCAAGAGATGCACTGTAAGCAACCAGGGTTTTTTTGTGGAGTTTGATGGACTATTTCCATCTGGCTATTTCCCAGCATATTGCTCCGAGCTTTGTGAGACTTCATACTCACAGATGCACTGCAGTATTTAGAACCATTTTCTACATGATTGAATCACTGCCAGACTACCATCCATTAAAACCTCCACTGAGATACAAACAGCAGCCACGTGCCTGCACTGTAACTGAAGGTGTGACTACAGCACATGTGAGCACAACCAAGCTACTGCTAGCTACCTAGCCTGTGTACCAATAGCAGTAAAGCTATGGACTTCAGCCCGGGCTATACTAAACAGCAGGGAGCTCGAGAACTGATTTGGTAGCCAAAGTGCATGCAGATACATTACTGGTATCAGTGAGGGTAAAGCCAGAATGGGCAGATCTCTACACATTATGGTCTGGGGGATATGCAGCCTCCATGCATGTTAAAAGTCTGTAAATTAACAGCATTTCTCCTCATATTAAGGCATGAGGCTTAATCATATGAAAAATATGAGGCTTTCTCACATGAAGGCCTAGATTCGAAAGGATTCAGAACTTTGTTTTAGCTAAATGTGGATAGCCAAAAATGAAGTATTTATGTGAACCACACAGGACATATGAGCCTTGAAGTAAACAACAGGAAACCTTTCAAGAGAACGCGACCTTTTTTTAGTGTGCTGATACTTGCTGCTTGGGATTGGGTCAGCAATGTCCCAAGAACTGGAACTTGCTGTATTCTAGTACATCTGGTTCTTGTCCCAGCAAGTTTGGAGATGTGCGAAAAAGAAAAATGGCTGTTTTGAAAGTGTTAACTGAGCTCCTCTGAAAATCAAGGAAGTCCAGTTCAAGTTTCAACCAGCAGCTTGTGGTTTGGCACAAAACAGACTTTTCTAGTTCAAAGTGAGATGTAAACACCCTGCACGAGCACTGCTCTTCTTTAGGAGACGTTTGGCCACCTGCTCAAGCGTTCATTCTTGCTCCTAGCTTATTAAAAGTGCCCTGGGATTTGGTAAGGAGTGGCAGTAAATAGCATTTTGTTCTCTCCGTTTTAGACGGCTTTGAAATCTTTTCTCTGTATCCCAGGAGAAAGGGGAAAAGCGAACAGCAGGTTTTCACACATGTTGATGCTCGGGCAGGCTCATCCCATTTTACCTCAGGGCCTCCCCGCCTGCTCTGCCCCGGGCTGCACCCAGCTGACCTACCACCCGACCCACAGCACATCAAGCAGGGCCCAAGACTGATCTCCTCACAGCCTTCCAGAACAATCCCCGCCCTCCCAGACCAGTCCCCTCACGGCCTTCCAGAACAGTAGCCCACCTCCCAGACCAGTCCCCTCACGGCCTCCCAGAACAATCCCTGGCCTCCCAGACTGATCCCCTCACGGCCTCCCAGACGGATCCCCAGCCTTCCAGAACAATGCTTGGCCTTCCAGACTGATCCCTGGCCTTCCAGAACAATGCCTGGCCTTCCAGAATGATCCCCTCATGGCCTTCCAGAACAATCCCCGGCCTTCCAGAATGATCCCCTCATGGCCATCCAGAACAATCCCCGGCCTTCCAGAATGATCCCCTCATGGCCTTCCAGAACAATCCCCAGCCTTCCCAACTGATCCCCTCATGGCCTTCCAGACCGATCCCCTCACGGCCTTCCAGAACAACCCCCGGCCTTCCAGATCGATCCCCTCATGGCCTTCCAGAACAATCCCCAGCCTTCCAGAACAATCCCCGACCTTCCAGAACAATCGCCTCATGGCCTTCCAGAACAATTCTCGGCCTTCTAGAACCATCCCCCACCTTCCAGACTGATCCCCTCATGGCCTTCCAGAACAATCCTCCGCCTTCCAGACTGATCCCCCCCTCAGCCTTCCAGGACCATCCCCTGCCTCCCAGACTGATCCCCTCATGGCCTCTGAAGCTGTCCCTGACCTGCCCTGCACTCCCCATTGCCCGGCGCCCATGCCCACAGCCCCCTGAAGCCTCCCCCCTCGTCCCCCACCCCGTCCCCACAGGGTTGGGGGTGGAGCTGCTGCGCAGCAGCCGCCCTGCCACCTCCATTTTGGGGCTGCTTCCTCCCTCGAGGAACCAGCTGGAAAGGCAGCGCGGGGCCCCCTTACAGCGCTCCACCGGCACTGCCGTCTTGCCCAGGGTGGCAGTGCCGGCAGCAGGCGCAGCCCCGGGGCCGGCTGCTCACGCGGCAGGCACCTTCCCCAGGGGCCAGACTCGCTCGCGCAGGGCTCCCGGGACCACGGACACGAGCGAGGAGAACAGGTAATGGCGGTGGGCCGGCACGCGGCCCTGGTGCGGGCCCTGCTAGGGCTCCTGCCCATACCCACGCTTGGGGGAGGCGCCTGGCATGGCCCTGGTGCGTAGCAGCACACACGTTTCCTCGTGTGCTCCTTACCCGTGTAACCGCCACGCTTGCACGCCTTCCTCTGCTCCGCAAGGAGTTGAGAAAGGTGCTGTTTCTTCACGCATTGCTAACTGAATTGTGACCCTTCCTTTTGTGTTACCGTGTCTGCCATTGCCTTCCTTGTTCTTCAAGATGGTGAGGCTTGTCTGCTCCTGCCAAAGACCGCGGGTGGGGATGCAGTGCTTGCTGCCTCCTTCGATTTGGGTAGTTATCACTGCATTTCAGGTTATACCAGCCTTCAGTGTATTGGTGTTCCAGCATGGAAAGATTTCCCTACTTCTATGCCTTTTTGCAATTTTCTCCTTATTAGTGTTAATACATGTATACAATTATATTAGCATTAAGCAACTTGTTGCTTTGAAACCTCCTTGTAGATGAATGACAGATGCTTATGACTAAATCCATTTAAATACTCAACGTGAGACTACAGCTACCTTTAGGGACCTGCTTAGCGTTCTGCATACTCATTGACTTAAAATGGGAATTTTGTGGTGTTCAGCACCACAGAGAGCCAGTTCGGAGCTCCCAGGTTAGCAAAGACACTTGGAATCAGCATCTGCTGTAGATGTTCAGATGACACTTGCACAGTCTATATGTATCTGGATATAAGTGAGTCTGAAACCATGGTGAAATATGGATTGGCAATAGTTTTACGGTAGATAAACAATTTTTCTTTTAAAAAGTTCCTTTGTGACAAAAATTGAAGGGACTTACTGCATTGTACTGAAATATTTATAAAGCTAACAGAGTTGTATAGATATATTTAAAATATACCTAAAGGAAAGTAAATTGAGAAATGCAGCTTTTCAGCTTAAAAAATCTGAAGGGACTTCATCTTTCTGAAGTTTTAATACATTTGTAAATGTCCTTTGACTTAAACACTTCGCCACAATTAGAAAGACAGGGAAAATCTGTTGTGCATATACTTAGCTATAGGCTTCAAACTCCAGTCTGTGTTCCCTTGTGCCCGATTTAATTTCTTTTCCTCATTCCTTCAGACAGTTAAGACTTACAAAGACTGGACATGTACAGAGGTGCCTGGAAATTAGTACTTTCTCCAAGGAGCATGTTATAAAAGGTAAGGATGAGCTTTTGTTAGATCAGGACTAATTCCTCAGATTGGCCCAGAATTCCTTTCCTCTTAAAGACAGGCCTTCTCAAAGCAGTAAATGCCTGAGTTTAGAAACTAATCCACTTTCCAAATAACATACAGCTGATAATCTACTAGCTTCCTTGGGATAAGATTGGAGTAAGTAGTATCCTGATCTCAGTTACCCAGTGCTGGCTGACTGGTATGTCATGTCCTTTTACACAAAGGAGAAGTAGAGAAATACTGCCTCTGCAAGCCTCAGATATTGGCTGGGGATTTAAAAATATGTATAAAGCCTTCATAAACAGTGGTTTTTTGATGAATACTGAATTTGCAGTGCCAGAAAATAGTGAATCATTAATGGCATGTAAAATAATAAAATGGTGTTGAGAACAGACCAAACATAACATAGAATCCAAATGACTTTAATATGCAATGTAGAATATGGTAACTAAAATATAATACATAAAGCATATATACATCAGATATGACTTATATGAAAAATAGTTAACAAAATATGTTAAACATAGCATATAAATGCATGTATCTTAATTACATAAATCATATGTACTGAAAATTTTGTTAATCTGCTACTCAGATTTTTAAACAGTACATGGTTCAGATTTCCTCCCCATTCTTGAACTCAGTAAGATTGCAAGAGCCCTCTTTTTAGGTGCATATACATGCACACTGAGTATGTATATTTTCCCCTCCAAAAGTACCACTGGTCTGTTTCCCTTTCATTAAGTAGAAATTGGAATATGTAACATTTTTTCTCTTTTAAATATCCTTCAGTTTAACTGCAGCTTTACTGTGCTTCCTGTGCATTTGCTGCAAAGCATGAGTATTTACAATATCTTGCCACCAAACACTCTGACCTACTCAGAACAATGAAGCACTGTACATGAAGCAAAATATTACTCTATGACTTTTGCTAAGTTCATATCAATTGTATTTGAGTGGAATGCCGAAAGCCCATTTTAATACTCTGCTCTTAGAAGGAACACTTGCCTGACAGTGTATATATGTCTGATATTTCTGCCTACATTTTTTCCTGCCATTTTTATTAGTATTGGATTAATTACACTCCAGTTATGTAAGGTGGTGAGCGCTTTCTCCGTTTGCAGCAGCAAGTGGGGTTTTATTAAGTGTACTCAGGTACCTGATGCTTCATACTTGAAGTTTCAGTCTATGTGCTGGGAGTTCCCAAAACACCTCTGAGATTCTGGTGAATTCTACATTAAAAGAAGGAATGTCAGGGCTTGATGTCCTTAGCAGACAACAGCTTTTTTAAAATAATCCTTTTCAGAACATTTTTGTGTTCACACTGTAGTGAACCATGAGAGGGGAAATTTTTCTTTTCCTCTTTGGAAGTTGTCTTTAGCACATAAGGTGTTGTTCTTTATTTTAATCATTATTCTGATCTTATATATGCACACAGCTTGTCACTGCTTCCATCTTGCAAAAGCAGGACAAGAAGTATATTATCCGTTTCATAGAAACTGATCTGAAATTTCATAGCCACAAAAATCTATGCAGAGATTTTCATCATTTATCTTAATTTTCTGTGTACATATTATCCATTTAAAAGTTTAAAAGCCATCGAACACCAGAGGGAAGTGATAATACGTTATGCTGAAAGCAAGCCGTAGGAACTTGTTCTCACAGCTACACACCATGTATGAAATGAGCTTTCACATTAGATGGGTTAATTTCACCAGCGCAGCTTCCTTTCCTAACTGAGGAAACACTGCTCATGAAATATAATGAATTTAAAGATCCTCCCCTGAACCGGTTTGCAGCCAGACCTGGTAAGCACCTGATTCATTCTGACCTTGAGAAGGTAGATTTTCCTTTAGCTGTTCAAGTGAAGAATGATTCAGCCCTGAAGATTTTTGAGCTTCCCCCAACATTGCACTGGCATTCATGCAACTCCATAGGGAGAACTAGAATAGACTACCCACAGGCATTTTTTCCGTGGTGTGTAATACAGATCCCCAGTTGTTCTTTTGGCAGCATGGGTTGAACCCAGGACCTCTGAATCTCAGAGCACGCTTACTGCTAGAATTGAATGCATCCATAAGCTCAAATGCTGCAGGTGGCTCGTAAATCTGTCTCTTCCCGAGAGAGCAGAGTGTGCATGTGAAACTGGGGGACACGTATGTTAATGCAGGACCTACATAAGAAGAGTAAAAGTTCAACTTCCCTGCCTGCACTGGTTCCCTGTGACTTGTATCACAAGGGCACTGCTGGCCTGGCAGAGACAGTGCTGCTGAGTTCAGCTTTAAGGTCAGTGAGGAGAGCAGAAGGAAAGCCCTGCAGAGGGGAAGCTATTTGCACTGGGCAGGAAGGGCAGAGAAAAGATCGGGGTACTTTTAATGTAAGCAGTGGCAGGAGCTGAGTATATCTGACAGATGAATAGGACTTACAGGGAGAAAAGCAACAGAAAGGGAAAGAAGACACCAATTAAAAAGATAAGTAATGTCAGACAAATCATTTGTTGCTCTGTGCCTCTATAAAACAGCAAAAGCAATACTGTCTCCTTTGGAAAGCAGTGTGAGAGTTGTAGAGGAACTGTACAGTGTAGGAGCAAAGTGACTTTTCTCCTTCTGTTGCCTTTCTTTTTTTCCATGCTGTTGATTTCTCAGCCTGAAATCCAGGGAAGAGATGTGCAGTGCGTTACTGGGTCAAATTCTGCCTCTGTGCTCTCTTGAGGCTCTGTGCCTCAGCTGCTATTATTACAAAGAGAGTTGAGTGAAGATGGTGAAGAGGCTAAATGTAGTAATCCCAAAGGGAAAGGGATCACTTGTGTGAGGAACAACTAGTTTTTGTACAGCCTCTTTTTGTTACTGGAATGTAAAACCCTATATTTATTATTATTTTATTAGCCCAAAATGTGTCTCTTAGTGTTTTAGGAAAGAATGCCTGTATGATGAACTGCTTGGAATTTCAAGCTTTCATATTCTAAATGGCAATTCTGAACAGTCCTCAGAGGCTTATTTTTGTGCCATGGAAGAAGGCCCTGGGCATCTCTAATCTATAGTTTAGGGAGATACTCCGGTAAATAGACTGTATTCTGGAATGTGACTTGTTTTGGCAGTCTTGGAGCACTGGAGAGAGACCCTCTTTTATAGGCAATTGTAGAGTAATATCGAAGTGCATATAATATCTAGTGTATGTGATTTCATTTTACAGCATCCTAGTCTTGATGCATTATGTTTTTTTTCAATAACTCCAAATTTGCAAAATGTAGACATCAGTCAAGTAGTCTGGTTATATATTCTTACCATTCTGAATTATTTAGGGGAGAAGTCATCCAACTTTAGACATCAAAAAGTTAGGCATCTAATGTAAGGCTTTTGTCTAGGAGCCTTCTGTTGTCAATAGAGAGAGTATTTTTGTGAAGTGATTCATCAACCTCTGCAGTTATTTGTCATCTTCTGTTGACTACAGGCAAGGTGTGGACAGTTATCTAGATGCCTAAGCCAAATAAGATTAATTCCTCCACCCTACCTAAGTGAATTTTAGGAGTAAGTGGGAGCTGAGGATGCCTTCTTCTGTATCAAGGTGTGTACTCACTGTCGAGTTAGGAAGGAATTATTTTTCCTTGCTTCATTCCCCAACCTTGTAGGTCCTTCTTCCACTTTGCCCTGAAACAGCATGTGATAAATACTGTCTGAGGCAGGATACAAGAACAGGAGATTGTTACAATCTCTTCAAACATACTAAGGCCAGATGGGACCATTTGATGATTTGGGGCAGAATTTTGATTTACCTCCGGAGTTTTAAACAGTCAAGACCAGATCAGAGTTGGTTTGAAAATAATGACTGTTCTGTAAAATCGATTCTAAACGCTCCTTTATAAAAAATGAAAATTGGGTTACCTGCTATTTTGAGACTAGATTCTAAAATAGAAAATAAGATCTATATTAGATTATGCACAGCCACTGTCTGGGATAAAAGCAATATGTTTTCTCTCCTTTAAAACAGAATCAAATAACATCTTTTTGAAAGCAGTTTTCAAGTACACCTCTCTATCCTATTCACCATTTCTGCTACATGATAAATACATGTCTTTGGACAATATAGGGCATAATATATTATGCTTCCTTATATTTTTATTTGCATATTTACAAAATTCTTTTCCTCAGGCAGTAAATCTTGCCATACCAATGCAACCTGTACTCTAGAGTCTTGTTGCTTTAAGATGATTAAACAGTTGCAATAAAATATATAAAGCATTTCTGTAAAATTCAAGAAAAATTAATGCAATTGAAAAGAATTTTACCTCCTCAAAATGACTGTCCAAGTGAGTGCTTATTCTGCACATACCTGTGTTTTAAAAATACAGTGGCATTTTCGGCTGTCAGGTGGCACAATATGACAGAAATATGCTATCTCTTTTTGTTAAACCTTCTTGTCATGGCACAACTTTCTTATTGAATCTTATTCAAAAAAAATCTTATTGAAAAAAATATTTTTTTAGAAAAAAGAATGTTAGTTACGACTAGTCTGCAAACAGGGTTTCAAGAGTGTGAAGTTGTCATGATCTCTAAATCTTATTAGTCAGTTAGACAGACTAGCATGATTTTCCACTGTGACACCTCTGGCAGGGTCTCTAGAGGGAAATCCTTGTTGAGTCTGGCATCGATGTAACATTGTGGCAGTATGTCATGCTGTAGAACATAAGAGGGGGCAGCATCCATATCTACAAGTGGATTCTTCGGTGTTGCACCTGCAATATAAGCAGAAATATCCTAAGTGTCCACACATCTTTTTATTCAACAATATATTGTTGAAAGAATGAGTGAAGGAGAATAGCTAATTACAGGAATAAAAACAGGCTACCACCAGAGTGCAACTGGGGCCAAATTAGCAATGTCATAAGAATTTCTGGTTTTGTTGATTCAAAATGCAAATAGTGTTTCAGTCACAGAATACTGTAGTGCTCAGCCCTTTCTGTGACTCTCGTAAATCTGTGACACTAGAATTGAGCAAATAGGTACAGGAGGATCCATCTGTTTCTCTCTACGGTTATTCATGTGTCACCTTGCAGGAGGCCAGGACAGGCCTCTCAGAGTCCTTTGCCAGGGCTCACCGAAGTGGCTTGCTTTGTGGGTTGGAAACCACTGATTTATAGAAGCCCAGGATTAGATTTTGTATCAGATGATAGAAGAAAGAATATGCCCACTCTTCATACAGACATCTCTTGTGAAGGAACAGCTGTAGGTATTCATGAAAAGTAATACCAAATTAGCCAGGGTGGACCTCTCTGGTGTATTGAGACTTAATAGCTTGTTTGAGTATGAGCTCTTGTAGATGTCATTCAGAGTATGGCTATTTCTGCACTCTAATTCCTTCACACCAGCTGCCAATATCTCCCTATTGCAAGGAGGAGGCAACAAAAAGGTAACTGGGCAGGCAGAGGAGTGCAGTGTGCCTGATGAACAGAGGGGTACAGCGTAGGGAATTCCTGTGAGGGGACTCGTTCACCAGAGTCACCACTATACCAGCAGGATCTCATTCTTAGCATGTTCTCAGTGCGAGCTCTTAAGTAAAAACTACCTTTATTTATATTTCAGCTCATATGAATGGAAGACACTTCCTTACACCCTCAAGGCTAAAGTGGTTATTCTTACTCAGCGACTCATGCTTATGGTCCACCACACACAACCAGCCTGTCTGATTTCTTAGGCAGCAGCATAAATGGCTAATGTGTGCCCCCGTTCAGAGTGGCTAGGAATAGCTACATTCCTGGCTGTTCCCCTGACCCAGGCATGCTTCCCAAGCAGGGAGGAGGCTTAATCCTTTGAGAAACCCGAACACAAATACCGCTGCAGTATTTAAGCAGCCAGTACAGGAATTTGTGATATTCATAAGCTTACTGCGGTTTATTATCCTTAATCTGGAGACTGTTTTTCCATGCACTAAAAGTGAGCAATGAACCAATTTGCCCCACGTAGCACTGTGCAGTACAGCCTGGAAACTGTTAGTGTTGCCAGTTCATGATGGTGTGATACAGGATTCCCTCAGGGAGGCGAATCAGCAGGACTGCCAGTGGAGCTCTGACACCTAGTGGCTGATCTTTCATTTTTCAGACCCTAAATACATAATCTTGCTGTGTCTCTGGAATAGTAGCCTCAGGCAGCAGGTCCTTGCTGCAATATTTTTGCATGATAGATGTGTTACTGTGGCTGGGCTTTGTGTGCCAAGATTGATGAAGCCAGGTTCACTGCAGTGAAGAATTTATCAGGTAGACTCACAACTTCAAGCATTCCTAAGATTGTTGCTCACAAGTGCAGTTTCTTTGCCATACTCCAGCCATCCACGTTGCTTGCTAATGATGAGAGTTTTGGCACATGAAAATCTCCACATTACCTGAATGCTGGCAGTGCCCAGAAAACCAAAGAGGTTAACATGTGCCTGGAAAACTGATCTGAAAAGCTGCTAAGTGTGAGGGCTTTCCAGCTGTTTGGATTTTTTTATATTTGAATGTACTCTGCTGGGCTCCCAGTGTGTGTCCTGTCTTCAGAGAGGCGTGTCTGTCAGCTTGTAAAGTAGAGTGGTTTGCAGATCTCTAAAGCCTCATCTGCTGTAAAAAAAATCTCACCAGTCCTGTTGCCTCTACGAGGTAAGTATCATTTCCATTTTACAGTGAGGTAAGCAACAGACTCAAGGTGGTGAAGTATTTATTCAAAGTATTACAGGTCTGTGTCAGAGTTAGGATGCAGAAGTTCTCAATGTGTGTTCCCTGCTCTGAGCCCTGGGGTGTGCTTCTTTCTCCTTGACAGCGCAGAAGACAGGGACAGAAGAAGATAGAAAGCCTCTGGTAGCAATTGTGAGAAATGTCCACCATGCAGATCTCCCCTGGTGATCTGCATTGTTATGAACTCAAAATGCAGCTTGTGATCACTGAAAAATCCTATAACACCTGTGAGCATCTTGGCCTTGAAAAGACTACAGGAAGGATTTTGATATTTCAGCACATCCAGTGTTTGTGTCCTGTTTGTAATGTATCACCTGGCATGGGCTGGCTTGTACGCTATTATGGACTCAGAAAGTTTAAGCTGGAGGGACTTTAATGCTAAAGTGTTACTTAGGCAGTTAACTCATTTGGTGGAGCAGTGTGTTGTCAGCTGGTGAGCACAAGGTGGCACAGCAGAGCAGGAATACCAGTCAGGTGAACGGAGCAGACTGCAGCAGGGCAGTAGATCTGGTGCTGGCCTTTCAGGTGCAAACAGTGTGCCTGGCAGTGCAGGAGGCGTCTCTAGTCTGTAATTTCTGAGATCACCTGTCATCATCATTACAGATTGGTCCAGTTCCCTGGCAGAGTGTCTTACTTTTTAATATTTCCTGGGTGGCTTATTTCATTTGCAGATTCCCTAGAATTTATGAGTATCATCTCAGCCTTTACTGACATTAATTAATCAGTTCCTTCTAGTAACTCTCCCTTTGTGACTCAGTTTTGGTGATATCTCAGCTGTACCTGCCAACTAAAACTGTGGGACAGTCTCACAGATGTCCAAACTCTCAGTTCCTTTCTTACACAAGCACATTTGAAGATCTTTTGTTTGTGATGTGACTTTTTCTTTTATCAGTTGAATTTCTAAGCCTCACTGTAAATTCTTTGAATTTTGTGATTATTTTTCTTTTTGAACCTTATTCTTTTTGAATCTTACCTTACTTTTTCCACATGTTATCTAAGAAATACATCTGTAATCTTTTGTTCACTGCAGCAGAATACTGGCCCTTTAAGGCCCAAAGGGATGCTGTGCAAGATCAGTTCCTCATGTGCCTAAGGCAATTTGTTTAAAAATACTTGATGTAGCCTTTGCTAGGGAGAAGAGTGTCTTGGGAGCTGCTAATGTCAGGGACAAGCTAAAATGTAGAAAACTCAGGCCACTGATCCCTTAAGGGCCTGGGATGAAGAATCTTGTAGCAGGGCAATATAAGGTCTCGCTTTATCTTGTCTGGGACAAAGGTATGTCTGTGTTAGAAGCCTCAGAATTCAGGGTGATTAAATGAGTGAACCATGTATCCTGGCAAATATTGGGCTAATGTGGACTCCCAAGCTAGCAGAAGAGGCTGCTGGTTGCAGTTGAAGGGGAACAGGAGAGGGAGATTCTAAATCATGGAAGTCAGGACTGGAAAACTAATGGCAGCACTAATAAAGAGACTGATAAAGACCCTAACCTCGTCCCCCTAAAAAAGCTGATGAACTTAATTTAAATAGATGCTGGGGAAAGGAAATTGAGGCAGGCTTTTTGTAGGAGTTGTTTCTACCATGACAGAATGCCTTGAAGCATTCTTTGTCTACCCTGGTCATTTGAATTGCTGTAACCTTGATGCCAAGGTTGTTTAATAGCTCTGCTTTAGCATTATCAGGCAGAGCTAATTGCACCAGCTGGTTATGTAAATTAGAAGTTAGCTGGGAGTCTCTTGATAGAATTATTTTCAGATAGGGAATACATTGCTTTTCGGAAGTTTAAATTTTGGGGGGGGAAATTCAGTTCTTTTGGAAAAAAAATCCTTCCAGGAAAACAGGAAAAATGACTCCCTGCATAAAGGCCCTGCCAGTTAATAGTGCAGAACTGGTTGTAGCGAGCAGGCACAAAACAAATGGACAGTCTGTCTTAATGATGTGCAGTGGAGTTATTCAGAAACTCTCTTTCCGTGAAAAATAATTTATTAAAAAATTGTAATAAATAATTAGCAGATTTTTTAAAATAAAAAATACTTTGCAGGAAGGGCTTTCATTTCCCACTGAGTCACCTCAGTTTCTCAGGGCATGTATCATTTCTGAATAGTCTGAATAGTGCCATGAGCAACTATGCACACTAAGAAAAAAGTACCATGATTTCTATTCAGAAGCACATTTTGTAGAAAACTTTTAGTATTACTGGCAATACTAGGTTGGATTTCAGTCCTGCTAAAGACTGACCACCGACAAGGAAAGGGTTTGCAGCTATGCCAGTGCCCCGTGAGTTAAGAGGAACTCTGCATAAGGCCTTAGGCATCTTCATCATGTAAACCAGTCTTTCATGTAATATTTTGACTCTGAACACTATGTATTTTTGCTTGCTTGCAGACCTCAAATTTTCAGCCTGAGTCAGAATCATCTTTGGACAGGGAAGAAGTACAGTGCAGGCACTACTTCCTGTTCTTCTCCAGCATCTATATGCCACTCCAGAGGTACTCAGAAACCAAAGCACTGTTTTGTAGGTAGAACAGAAGTTCCCTCATTGCTCAAGGCCCAGGACTGTACTACATATTTTGCCACCGTGCAGTTATGCACAGATCAGCACGGCAAGGTTTGACCTGACAAACAGCAATGTTGCCAGAAGCCACCTGTATAAAAAAGCGTACTTTTCATTCCTAGGGAAACAAGAAGCTATACTCTAAATACTGGTTTTGCTGCTATAAGCCACATCTGCACAGGAAATGCTGTGCCAGCGTAATAGTATAATGCATAATATCTATGCTGACAAAGCACTCCCAGGGCAGACCTCTCCTAACCTACTAACCCCTTCTTTCTCCAAGCTACACAACAAAAAAGGCACAGAAATTAAAGCCAGGCAGAGCCTCTTCAACTATTTCTTGTAGCAGTGACATAGTCATGTAGTAGTAATATAGTCTGGTTGTTCTGCTGGGGATCAGCTCAGTGTGTGTCCATCTCCATAATTCAGTGACAAACTGCAAATGTTAGGCAGCCACTTCTCCCTGTGTTCCTTAGCTGCATCACGTGACTTCACCTGAGACCAGTATTTTTCACTACCTGCATGACTATATTCCTTCTGTTTTTTTTTTTTTTTCTTCAGCAGACCCATCCTAACAAATTTCAGCATGGAAGATGAGTTAGTGAAAGTATTTCATGAGCATGTGAACAAATGGGATTACAATGTCATAATACAGCTGATATACTATATAGACATTTCTCTTTTTTTAATCGTAAATGACTTAAATGGCATCCTTTCAAAACTTACCCCTGGGAGAGAGCATGTCTGAACCTGTGATTTTTCTGTTCTTTCATAGGTAGCCAACTGTCCCTGTAAGTCAAAATATCTTATCACCGTGTGCTTAGTGCATATGATTACATGGGCAGGGTCAGGCTGTCCGAATTTGTGCCTGTAATCTCTGGTTCCAAACAAAGATTGCAGATTTGCTGCCAGGTTTGCAGCTCATTTCCATCCTCATTGTCTGCTTCACAGCTCAAGTTCAACCTCTGAGTCAAGGTCACAGTCTAGAAATCAATTTTCAGTACTTCCATCACACTTTCCTCAACCTGATTTCTTTTCTTATCTCTCTTTATGAAAGAGCTGCCTGCACAGACCTGTCTGATGCATGAGACAAATTCTCATGCGCAAAATCTTTGCCAAGTAGGAGGCCTAGAATAAAATGGTCTGTAAATAATCTCTTCCCCTAGCTATTATAAGCCTTTCAGCTTATTTATATTGGATACTTACTTGAATCTTGCCAATGCTGCATTTTGCTGCTGTTGGTAATAAAGGCAGTACTCTCCCAAATTCGTCTGTTTTTCAAGAAGATATCTTCTACGGGCAGTTAGAGTTGCATCTGGCTCATTGATTGCTAAGTACAAGCTGGCTGTGTCTGCAGAGCACAGTCAGCTTGGATCACACTGAATCTTGCATCATTTTTGTGTTGCAGTCTGTGATGTTTACTGACTTGCTAAAGTTAGGGTCGGCTAACAAGACCCTAGCAATCATTTGTAGGTACTGAACTGGTTTGTCTGTTTGCAGTTAACTTTCTTGAGCCAGCTCCTTTCCTTCTGCTGGTTATAGCCCACTATCCTGCCAGTCATTGCACTGCCGTCTTCAATTCAGATGTTCCCTCTGGCCTCACATCCATGCTGTATCTACATTAGATCTATTTTTGTGGATAAAATCCTTTTATCCATATGACTAAACTTTCATTTCATGCTCTGTCCATTTTACTTCCCATGTACTAACATTTTCCTTTCTTCTGGCCTTGATAAGCACAGTCTTGCCTGTTCATATCCACTCAGGATGTTGTCACAAAGATGGGATTCTTCTATTTGGCTCTGCTAACCTGGATATCTGGCACTTTGCATACTTTCCCTGTTTTCTCTTACTCTGTAACATCCAACATTAGCTTTGTTCTCCCTTCCAAGGCTTGTCAAGGCCAGTCGCTATCCTGTCAGTTGTGTCCTAGTCTACCTAGGTGTTGGTTCCTGTTTATGAATAGCCAGCAATGCCAGTCCGCATTGCCTCGTTGTTACATTTCCCAAGTAGTAATTTAATGGTTTTTTTTTTTCTGTGTGGCTTGTTGTGTTTGGAAGTCCTTCCTTAAAAGTATGATAGCACTTGATGATGCTTCAGTTTCTATTGGACTGACAGGTATTACCTCATTGTTTCCTTGTACTCTACCATCTGTCTGTATCCATCTGTGGGTGTTTGCTTTATATTATCATTTCTAGACTGTAAGCTCTTCGAGGCACAGACCCCAAAGTTGGTCTTCATTTATACCACGCTTAACATCAGGGCAGAGGGAGAATAAAGGGCAAAAAGTTGGACATCTGGGTCTGGAGTATGCGGGCATGGCTCTAATTGATTTTGCAGAACTAAATTTGAAATTGAATCTTTGTCGAATGTTCTCTCTGGCCAGCTAAACTTGATGTTAATAGTTTACAAAGTCCTGCTCATTTTTACCTCTAAAGTGTACTTATAAGGCCAATTGTTGTGATACTTTTCTTGGTAGCAAACGGCCATCATATAGACCTAAATAGGCTTTTGTTAAGCATTTCTGGAATAAATTATAGGTATGGAAATCTACATGAAGCAGTGATGTGGCACCCAGAGGAACCAGTCTAATTTCCCATCTGGAACAAGTCCAGATTTAAAATGAATGCTTCCATTCTCAGGAACAAATTAATTTCACTTTCTCTTACTGAAGAAGATCAGATTGCAAGAAATAAAGCTAGAGAAAAACTGCCAATTGTTTTGTATAGTTTCGGTGGTTGCCTTTTGAGCCATGATGAAATAAGGTAAATCCTTCACTTCTGTCATAAAGTGTTGGGGCGTGCTGAATTTTCAAAGAGGCAAAAGTAAAGTGGAACCATTTCAGATTCAGAACTTTTGCAGCTACGTTGTAGGCCCTTCAGCAGAGGAATGAGCCTGCCCAGGGCAAGCCCTTATACTAGAGGAGAAATGTTTTATTCCGGGAACTAACAGGAAGGGTTCTGTCTCTGTACCAGGTCCTCTCTGTCCCAGAGAATGGGAAGGCTTGCAAAAATAGTAACTCCTGGATGCTAGGCCTGCATGAGCTGCCTCATGGGAAAGGTCTGAGAGCTTGAGCAGGCCTCTGTGGTGTCAACTCATCAGAGGAGGTTTTTGTGCCCCCCATGAGAGGAGATTTTGCCTGTCTGAGCTCTGAGGTTGTGGAACCCTTACAAGGAGTCCTCGTGATATGCTAATCTTTTCCACAGAAAACAACTACAGTATTAAAGAAAATCAGGCTCTCAGAGGGGATTATTAGCAGATGAAAATGCCTAGCTAACAAAGTTCTTGTTTTCCTTGCTAGTATCTGATTTGCATATTACAGGAAATGTAGACTGAGGAAACTGTCTATACCTCTGGGGCTTTAAAAACTATTTTGTTATTTAAAGAGCAACTCTTTAAGGATGCCACTCAGGAAGTGAAGCTAAAGAGACCAGGCAGACTTGTTAGATGCTGAGACCTGGTCCAGGCAGTCCAGGTTTCACATTGTTTGCCAGGTATCCAAATGACAGTACCATCTAAGCCAGTAAAAGCCTGGCTATGAGGGAAAAAGAATAAGTGCTGGGTCTGGAAGAAGACAGGATAATTAACTCTATTTGCCTGTGTCACCATCCTTCCCCTATGGCAGTAGGTGGCACAGCCAAAGGCTGCAGTGAGTAGAGAGGAGGAAGGTGTATGGGCTGTAATTTGCCCTTGCAACAGATGCATCACCCTCATCAGATCCTTGAGCTTGGTCTACAGTGCACTGGAGAAAGCACCCGTCCCGGCATCTGGAGTTGAATCCAGATAGACCTAGCAACAGTACCCATCAGAGAGGCTGAATTAGGACGTGTACTCCATTTCACTGTCTGACAAATCCGGCTGACGTGTGTTTGGCAGTTCACTGGGAGTGAGGAGAGTTTCTGTTCTTTTCCAGCTGGGACTGTTAGGGCAGCATTGCTAATTTAGCTTCTCTGGACTTTATCTTTCTAGCCTTCTGCAAAGTCAGGCATTGAGGACCCTACCGTGCAGTTTTCCTTTCCAGCTTTGCAGTCTAATTTGTTTTGTTGGCAATGGGAATATTTTCTTCAGTTGACCTTCCCACACCTTGTAACTGTGTTTTTAACCACAGTTCACACATTTGACCTCATAACAGACAGCCTAAGCATTAAAAATGTATGAGGCACTGGTATGAGGGACAAGCGAATGGCTGCATTAGCACTAAAGCTGTGGTGGGCTTGAATTATTGATAGAAAGGGTGATTTTTACTTTCCTTTTAGCTATTGAATAATAGATTAAAAGCTGCACAGTAAGATTATTTTCATTACTCACATAAATGACTTGTTCAGTTAAAGAGAGTGAAGAGAACAAATGAAAACTGCCCTGGGGTGGCAAATAAATTAGACTTAAAAATTTTAGGCTCTAGAGTATTTACTCACTTTGGACATATCTTCCAATAAATGTTTAGATTTAACATAAGTAATATGGAATGGTTTGTATAATTTAGGAGATGTGAATATACTTTGTTTTCTCTGAATGTAACCATGATGCTGTCAATGCGTTTTAGCAGTGGAGAAGAACTGGTGTGTGTTTGATTAGCTAGTGTCCATGCTAACCTAAATAGAACATGTTATTTAACAACTAAAATTACCAGATTGACTAATTCCTGCATATGCAGTCTTTTTAACTGTAATGTTACTGAATCTTTCAGTCTTCCCATGTGTGGTATGCCACACTGAGATGTCACCATCTGCAGCCCTAGAGAAGTATTAAGTTTGTTTGGTTTTGCCTTTCCCATTTAGTTTTGTTGCATTAAAAATAACCTCTATGTAAATGCTTCCAGGGATTAATAATCTGTTTTGCCTTCCACACTGCCTTTGGCCATCAGATCTCCTGGCTGGTTATTAATGCACCCAGCAAGGGTCCAATAGCAGAGTGGTGTTAATCAGTAGCATTCTTACTGAAGTTATTAGATGGTCACAGTTGCCCTAAATTTTGAGTAGATTGAGTTACTTTTGCATTTTCACTTGTGCTGCTGTCCTGCAGGGCTGGATGATGTTGACTTTGAACTGGACAGCTCCCTTTCAGTCAGCTTTGAACTGTTTTCAGCACAGACTCAGCAAGAATCTGTGGGCTGACTAGGCAGCTCTCTACTTATATCCCTTTAGCAACAATTTGGAAAAGAGAAAGAAAGTGAGCTTCCTTCCACTGCAGTTATTTGATATGCATATTACAGCCACTACAGAAAGGTGGGACTTTGAAAATAGTACATTTCTTCCATTCTTCTGTTGGTATTTTCTTAGTAAAAGAACCCAAAGTAACACAGTTGTCAGTATTGCTTCATCTAAGTATCTCAAACTGTTATGTTTTAATCACATTAGCTATTGATCTAGAACCCACTCAAATCCCTGGAAAGATCTCCATGGATTTGCGTCAGTCTTTATAACGTCTGTTGATGGGAGACTTTCCATTTAATACAGCAAATCAGGATGGGATTTATGCAGAATTTTACCCCTTAGCAACCACACTGGCACATTTCCTACCCACAGCTGGTACAGAATGAGCAATACCAATGCACTTCTCAACACAACCTTCCTGTCTGACTTAGCCTTCAACTATCCAGCTTCTGTCCCCGTGCACATTCAGGTCAAGAGTTCTCACAGAGATGCCAGGATTTGGTAAATTTTGTGATACTGATATCTGTCTCTTCTGGTCGGAAGAAAAAACAGCTAGTCTGAGTTCACTTTGAGTAGGCTGCTGAGTGACTATCCAAGGGTAAAACAGAAATATGTACCACTGACCTACTTAGTGTTGAAGTCTCCATGTTCCATTATTGATGAGTTGATCTACTTAATGCCCTTCTTGTTGTATGCAGTTAGTTCAGTGGCAGGGTGATTTCAACTATCTTTCGCTTCTGGACTAATGTAATTAGAATATCTCTGTTCTGTAGTCTGATATTCCCACCCAACGGACTATATGCAGCGGAAATATATATGCTAAGTCAAAATTTTGGATATGATTTTAAGATCTAAATTTAGGCACATAAGATTATAAATTTTAGCCTGAATGATTTACTTAGGACTATACGGAAAAGCTCTGGTGGCGCTGGAGTCTTGTGCTTTGAGATCCCAGTTTAGAACTGGTCAAGATGGGGAATTGTTTGTTTTTTTAAGACAGTTTCTGCAGAATTCTAATGTATTGGCATTATCTTTTTGTTTTTTTCCATTATTAGATCAACTCTAGCAATGGACCATGCTTTTCTATGTTAAAGAAACTCGATTAACTCTGACCAGCTAAAAAAGCAGGCTGTGATCCCAATAGAATTAAGATTTATTCTAAAATTTCATTTTTGAATGTGTATTTTAAACAGATCTGTTTTCAAAACTTACTTTTGGGTTCAGTACATGTCATGCTGATAATGAGAGATGTGAATACAGAGTTATATCTTACCTAATGTAAATGACTCCATTCATGTTGCTGAAGGAGATGATTTTATTTTTGGAAGCAAACTTTTTTTTTAACTATAAAGGCTGGGAGTGTGATAAATGTAACTGTCAGCTATGGCTTTGTGCGAATGGAGGGGTGGAGGGGGAGAAGGGGAAGAAGACGACTTCCTGTGCTATGTTTAGCAGTGCTCATGATGTAAAAACAGCAATTGGTCTTGACTCTAATTTAAAGTTCTTTAAGTATGATGACCTTGTTATTCAGAAATTGACTGTATGGCTATATGAGTTTAGTTTAATAGCCACCTCTTAGAAAAACAGGAAGGCAAAACAGTGACTCGGGTTAGGACACCTGTTGGTAAACACTTCAGAATAGGCAAAGGGCAAATGCCTGAATTCTTTTCTTTGGGTTTCATACCTTCTAGCTTCCTGCCAAGCTGAATAGCTTATCTTGCCAGTTATGGGAAACAAGAGATCACGTGGACTATGAACTATGATTTTATGTTGAGAGATGAGGAAATTCTGTTGAAGGGAAATGAGTGTCCCATACAAACTCCATTAGAGTGCTAAAGGACTTAAGCCATCCTTGGCATCTCTTATAGATGAACACCTCCCCATTAAGTTAGATATACTGCAGACTTTTTCTATTTTATCATACTTCTTTTCAGACATTATGCTTCTTTCCTAATGCAAGATATTAAACATATCAGCTGCCTGTGAAGACTGTCAGGTCTTTCTGTTTACAGCTATTCCCAAGAGCCTGGAAGGGTGAGCCACAGATGTTGAATCCAGGCAGATCTGCTTGGTTAACCATGGCGAGCACACATGATACTACTAGTATTACTGGGCCTGCTCTAGAAGGAGGATCAACCCAGAGGTGAATGAAAAGATAAAAGCACAAGTGCAGCTAAGTTTTCTGCAGTAAAACATGAGCTGTGCCGAGAACTGCACTGAACAGACAAGAGGGCAGTTCTATGTGATGTTTCCGTTCCTGCATTTCAGTCACTGATGTAGGCTGCTCTCTTACTTCCAATCCTGTAGAGTTGCTCTGCCAGCTGGGAATGTACCAGTATGAATGTGACTCAGAAATGTTGCCAATTTTTGATAATACTATTGAAAGTTTTTGCTTAGCTATCCAGGTATTCCATTTCCACATAGGCAGTCTTTGATGAGAGGGTTTGCAGTGGGTTTACAGCCCTGGAACAAAACCTAAGGATCTGGCCTGTGGTTTACCATCTTCTTGATTGCACATTAAGGTTGCTCAGCCAGCTCTTTCTCAGAGAGCGTTAAATCGCTGACATGTTTTCATCTCATAACCACAGCACAGACTCTTTGCCTCTCCCCCATAAGCCAGCAAATTAGGACACAGTCTATTGTAAACTTGCATGTCCATTAAATGATATAGATGTAGAATGAGTTGGAATATCTGGGAAATTAAGTCCAAGGGTGACCTTCATTTTGCTCCTTACCTCCTGGGGAAGCAAAGACTATTTGATAAAGGCGGGTGACTAACACAGTCAGTATTTGCTGTTTAGTCAGCAGTTGTATTCACGTGAGTGAATCAATTAAAATGTGATTACATTTTAACACCAGATCTGCACTGCATGTGGACATCCTCTTTTGCTTAAAAGATGAAAAGTGGCTACTTTGACATCACAAATGAATAATTTGTCGTATTTTCAAGTTTCCATTTGCATCCCCTTAAGACAGTCACTTAGAAGGTTTGAAGGTACTGTATTTTATGGCTAAAATTTCTAATAAAAGTTGGAGAATATGAAATGACAACCAAGGAAATAAAGACAGAGCAACATCAAATGACCCTTCAGTTCCACTAATACTGTTTTCTGTACTGAATACTGTAACTGCTGTGTTTTCATGCCGTGATGAAAAATATTAACATACTTGTCTAATCTTAACTTTGATAGCCTCAAGGAGAATAGTTAATATTCCTGTTGTATATATATTTGTGTATTATTTTGGCAAGATGATTGATGGAAATGAAAAAATAATCTGTGAATGGTGCACAGATTGTGAAAAGGAAATGATTCATTATTTCACAGAATACAAGAAGTAATAGGCTCCTGAATACTGATCAGGCAGTAGACTTAAAGTACATAAACAGAAGTCCTTTTTTTTCCCCCTCATACTGTGCAAAATTAAACTGTACAGTTCATTTGTACAGACTGTCATAGAGGCCAAAAGTGTGTATTGGTTCAAAATGAGACTGAATAGCTCATTGAAGATAGGTCCATTTATTAAATGTAATGTCATGAATGTCGTTTACATTTAGCTCAGATAGTTTGATACCACTGATTGCCAGATAGTGAAAAGTACGAGAGTATTTGGATTATTCTTCACTGTCCTGTTTTTACTTTCTTCCATAAGCATTCTCTCCTGGTCACTATTGGGAAGAAGATAAATGGGGCTTTCATCTGATCCAGTGTGTGTGTTTTGCATATTCACATAAATACGAATGTTGAATGTCTAATCTATTATAAAAGTATTCATCCTAAAAATCTGTCTGCCTCTGTCTAACATAACTGTCTATCTATCATAACTGTCTGTCTCTCTCTTCCTGACTCACTCAGGAGAATAGACTCCCTCAGGAAGACTCTTGAATTACAGAAGGTGTGAGTTGAGCTTTGTGAAGTACTGCTAAGAAATTCCAGAATCTTGTAGCTTTGGTTAGAGCATTTTGCTACAAATTGAGTCTAAGTCTTCATTCTTTGCTCATCTGTAATTCTTTTTGAAGTAAACCTCATTGATATCCCCGTTGAGCTGAGTAGAGATTTTTCAAATTCCCAGTTTTGTTAAAAACACAAAAGTTTTGTGAATGTTTTCAGTTAGCTCTCAGGGCATAGACGGCCACAATGGCTTCCAGAACTCAGTGAAGGCTTCAGTGCTTTGTTCTCTTAGGTATTTATGCTTGTGGAAATGTGCTTATGAAATAATACCAAGTTATAAATTAATGGAGGATTGAGAGTTGCATCTTTGGAAGTATTTGACAACTGCGCAAAACATAAAAGAATCAGTCCCACCCATGATCCCTTCCCATCTTAAGAGTTTATGTTTGAAGAAAGGCCTGAACCTTTCAAGCAAAATCAGGTCCATTGCTAGCTTTTCCCTAACATGGAACATTTCTTCAGCTTTGTTCAGGGATAAGGGAGTTTAGTCCCTTGCCAGTAATAACCTTGAATGTGGAAACCTGTTTGAAGAGAAATCAAACAACAGTCACAGGGAAGTGGGTTTTCTTGAAGAAGCAGATGTAGCACCCTTGCCTATCAGTTCAGCCACTTGAGAAATCTCTTATACTCAGCTGTAGTAGGGGAAATTACTGGTTTTGTCAGCTAGCGGAAGGGAAATTTGAAGGCACACCTGAAATGATTGGAGAAATGTTCTAATAACAAGATGTTACATATTGCCTTCCCAATACTGTAATACTGGAACTGGACAGGTAGAAAGGTGAAGAAAAGAACTGATGTTATAGTGATGAACCTTTCCGATTTTTGAAGTTAGGCTCATATTTATATTTTGAGTAAGATGGATTTTCCAGGCATATTTGCCCCCCAAAAAGGATGAAAAATACTTCGTGTAAATTTATAATTTTGTAGAATTTTCTTCAATTGATTATGCTGCTTTGGGTGTTTTCGTTACAATTGACTTATGCCCATATTATATAGTACTAGGAAACTATTTCCTATAAAATGTGAGGAGTTTCCTGTCTAAAAGCATAGTAAAGCAATGTTTCCAACTGGAATGCCATTTGCATCATTTAAACTTGATAATAGTCAGGTGCTTAATTGACTGAAGGATTTTCTTCCTGTGTGCTAAGGAGAGCTGTCTCTATGGTAGGATTTTTTTTTTCATTATGAAATGTGTTCATATGAGGGTATTACTCGTAGTTCTGTTGTGTCCACTTCAAATTTTTATGCCTCCATTTAATTATAACACTAGGCATGTTGAGTGATAGGATGAGTGATAAATTGCTGAGAAGTTTATTGATTTTATATCCTGTGGATGATTGCTATATGACATTTTCTTATTAGATAACAGAATACTTTTTACAGATTTCCTAAGCTGATTCAATTAAAAGAGGATCGAGAGTGCATCACATGCCTGCAAATCAGGTTAAGGGCTAGATGTTCTCTGTGCTTTCAGGCAAAGAGACATATAGTTAAGAGAAGTGGAGATGCACCAAGGGCAGCAGAAGAGGGAAAAGAAAAGAAGCCTTCCTGGAAGTCTTGCAGTCCAAAGAGCATACAAGGAAAGACAGAGGGAGGTGGATAAGGACTGTTCTATCTAGAACCTCTTTCCTGGGGGCAGCAGATAAAGTTGATGCTGCTTCTATCAATGTTGTCTTCAAGTCTGCATCTCTTCCCCTCCTGCAGAAGAGAATCAGTGCTAAGAAAGGTGAAAGGCAGCAGGAGGAGGGCAGCAACACAAAACTGTGAAGGGCTTGGGTGTGATGCCTAGAAGTAAGGAAATTTGGCACCACATTCTAATGGAGAGTGCTCAGGGTCTAAAATTGCCAAAAGGCAATTTTCTTGAAAAAGATTGTTTTTGCTGAGCTGATTTTTTGCAGAGCAGTGGGGAAACCAGTCTTAAACATGTTCAGGAATCCTTTATTTCTCTTTTTGGACCATAGTTTGGTGGCACAGGATTACAAACATACTCTATTCTAAATTCTTCTCTCCATTCAAGATAACTTTTCTGTAGCATTTTTCAAAAGCTTCATGAATAATTAAAAAGAAACTAATAAGAGAAGGTCAGTGGTAATTTACTGAGCCAGTAATTCTTGTAACTCAACATTAGGAGGTGGCAGTTAATTTCTAACAATACTACCACTGTTGTCTGAGTCCTTCTAGGCAAAGAACCAGAATACATTTCCAAGCTAATTGGAAGCTACATGAAGCATTCATTCCTTTAATACATGTAGCATCCCATCTGAAATCACAGTGACTAACAGTGCGTTTATTAATAGAACCAGCCTCAAAGACTTTGACAGTTCAATTGAGTCGAGCACTGTGATTCTTGAACCAAAGCCTGTGCCCCCTCTATCCCACAAACATGCTAGCATGGAAAAGCTGTGTGATGGCTAGACTGTGCAGCAGACTGTGGAAAGGGAATGCAGAAGGATGGTACGTGGCCTATGCACTGTAGGGAGCCGTGCTTTTCAGCAAATCACTGCAATGGAGTCAGAGGTGGATTTGAAATTACAGCTAATGCTCCATGATCTGTGGGCTGTTATTCAGATTTTGGATTAAGCAGATTGTGCATGCAGGGCTAGCTGAGATGCACCACGATGTAGATGTGCAGAGCCATGCTGCATCTGTTGCTGCACGCAGTCTTGTGGACTCTCCCAGGTTCGCCCGGCTTGCTTAGCTCCTATAGCAGGCCAGACCAGATGCAAGCAGTTCCATGCAACAAACCTTTGGTCTTGCTACACTGCCCTCCCAAGAGCCCATATTATCTATGCTTTTTCATTATCCAGGTCTGCTCAGCCCAGATAACGGAGCCCAAATAACAGAGACCTGTCAACACTTGAAGAAATCTGTGACTCATAGGAATATAGCAGCAGCTGTTGTGTTGACGAGGGAGTACCTCCTAGGGGCTCCTTGCACGTGGCTTGTATATCCAGGGCATATGCAGGAAAGCATTATGTGATGTTGAGAAGTGCAACAAAAGAAATGCATATAGAATTGCTAGGTTGTGCTGCTGAGGTTATTGCCAACATTTTGCTTACAGGTTTCCAAGATGTCAGTAAAGCACAGTAATTTTGGTTACTGTTTTTAGGACTATACAAGTTACAGCATCACTTTAACTTCCTTCAGATGCAGTACTATAGCTTAGTGCAGGAAGTCTGGCCACCACCTCCATTTTGGAACTCGACCAAGGGCTTCTTAAATTGCTAGAAGGTCCATCTGGTATGTAACATTCATCCTGCTTAGACCAAGTGACACTGGCTTACAAGGGATCCTGTACCTCCCTTTGCTGATTCCTAGTTGCTGGCTTGCTTGTTTCTTAGTTCATGTAAGGAATAATCCAGCCGTTCTGTTAGGCTTATCGCCTACCGCTTTCCCCCACGCCTTTTCTGGGCAGCAGTAGTAAAATAAGTACTTTCAGAGTGCAATCCTCCAGGAGACTGGTTGTACATTTCAAGAACATGTCTCTAAAGCTCAAAATATATAACCAGGGTAAATGTCATGATTTATTATTTGTTTTCGACTTTCAGTGTAAAGATCTGAATGTTTGCTAGGTGAAAAATCATAATTACAGTCTACATCCAGCCAGGTGATTTACATACATTTCATTTGAATTGCCTGGTTTTCCATTACTTTCGGTAGAATGTCAAGAATAACATCAGCTAAAGAAATGGAGAAACTGGTTGTTATTCTTTTTTTTGCTGGTAGTGTCTGACAGTGTGGGCAACTTGAAAATTCCATCATCTACCTGAACAGAAGCCAGACTATAACTGAGGTCACTCTGCTACTCAGGATTGGGCCAGTAATTGAGTTACTATCCAGTACAATTATAGACTTTTCTGTTCTTCCTTTAGCAAGTAAAGGAAGGTGGAATGCTTCTTGACTTACATCGCGTTTCTGCACAGGAGGAATCCTATCCTGCTGATCAGAGGAGATAAGAACACAGCTCGGTGCAGCATGCTTCAGTCAATATCTCAATTACTGAGTACTGCTTTATGTTTCCAAAGACAGTGACTAATAGGAGAGTGATGGGATTTGGTGAAATTGATTTCTGAGGAAATATTGCAGGTTCTAAACGCGGTATCTTGTCAATTTAAATCAATCAAAATTCCTAATGATGTTCACTGCTTGTTAGGCTGAAAATTAACTACAGGATTTGGTCCTGCAGAAGTACAGCTTCCCTAAAATGTAACTAAGGCAGAGAGAGGACCGGCAGAATGGGAGAGGCATTAAGGTAGACACTGGTAACTGTAAGGACTACAACCAAGCTAGAATGAGGAAGGTGTTAACAGAAGGTGATTAGAATGGTGGAACCTCCCTTTTCTGATCATTAAATATAGATTTTTTTGGAGTGCTCAGAAGTACACTGCAGAGCAGCATTTGACAACTTGGAGTTTGGGGAGTACTACTGGTTGGTAAAACATTAGAGAATGGCTAGTAAAACATTTAATAAAACAAAGTGAAGAGCATACATTTTCCCAAGAAAATAACCAAAACGTAGGAAAATTGAAGTAATGAATGGACAGTGAATATTTAGACAAACTTTTATTCCGTTAAATAAGAGTTGTGCAGTCCCTGTACTTCTCTTAAAAAGTTGCTTCATCCTTGGAATTTTATTTTTATATTTGAAAGACTAAATGGCCTTCAATTAAAGAAGTTTGAGCAACACCACAATAGAGTCTAGTCTTACTTGGGAAATGGTCAATTATTCCAGCATTTTATGTTTGTGTCGTTTGATGGGCTATCTGATTGAACTTCTGTGGTTCATGGACATTAGAACTTCTATATATGCTGCTGGGGATGCTGTCTTTATGTTTTATAATATAAGAAGTGTAAGCTTCAGAGGTCTAGGGTGCAATAGACAGAATTTGCGTTCCCAAGTTTCCTTCTCTCTGTTATTTTATTAGTGCCACCTCTTTTGCTTAATCTGAATCCCTAGCTTGTTTTTAACCTGCATTCCCACCAAAGGGTACCATACAAACTTCTTCTAAGGGGCACAAGCCTATGTATAACATCATTAGGAAGTTTAAAAGTCATTTTGTTTGACAGTCAAAATGCGTTCATATAATTTGGGATGTTTTACCAGGACTTTGAAGGCATTTATCTAGAACTTTTGGAGGAGGGAGGAGGAGCCAAGCAGCATACTGGGACATCTACATTTCTAAAATTTCTTCCGAACTCCAAAGTCATAGTACTAAAATCCAGGTCTGTATACGGGTGCATTTTGGGTTAGAATAACTGGGAATGCCAAGCAAATACTTCTCCAGTGCATATACTGCCCTTTTTTCCTTATGTATATGGAAAGAATGGTTGCATATTAACTTTATTTTTACATTTTTATATCACTTTTTCTTCCTTTTCACTGTCTGTACATATGTATCTCTATATGTATAAAATCTTGTAACATAAAGCTTTCATGTTTTTATCATTCTCATATAGCATTCAATCTGCAATAAATGTCATTTTTAAATGAACCTCATCCATTCTTAACTTGTGTTTCAAGGATGTCACTCAATCATAGAGTCTAGCTGTCATCCACTTCAATAAACACCAAAGGGAAAACTAGCGTATCTTTCTCTAACAGGAAAATGAGACTTTATTAGTTTTGTCACATGATTGCTTAAGTCAGACAGCTTTTGGATTCTGAAAAAAAGCTAAGTGCACTTTTAAATTTGTAAGTTCAATTCATTAGTGTTCTGAATATTACAGATTATAACTAAAGAGCACTTTTGAGAGCTGAGATGATTGAAGCACCATTAGCATCTTGTTAATGACTGAAGTTTGAAGAAATCTCTCAAAACCCCTTAAATTGCAACCCGGCTGTTTCCTTTTTTTGCTGTCTTAGTTGCTTAGCAAACTACTTCTATATACCTAATCACTTTTGCAAACTAACCTAACCAGCCTTGCCCTGATCAGATAAAAATCCATGTAAAAACATTCACTTGTTACTCAGGAAGCTGTAAATTTGGGGGTTTTGCAAGATGCATTTTGTAGTGGTTAGACCACCATCTTAATTATAAATGGGTTTCAGGGAGTTGGTTGCTATAGCAACAGTCTACTTAGTGTTTTTTTCAGCACAAAACCCAACTTGCCTGAACGTTCAAGGGAAGACAGAATGGTTAAGGAAGGGAAATTCAGCTTGCATCTGTCTGAGTGCCACAAATTGCAGCATCCTCTATTTAAAGTAAGCAGACTGGAGAGAGGCTCCTTTTCCTCAATGTTTTTCCTGTCATTGACAACCCCCCCTTTGATGTTTGTGTAAAATACAGCCATCCCTTATTTCAGAAATGCAACTGCACCGAGGTTAATTAAAGATGACACCCATTGAAACATTTCCTAAAAGAACAGTTGAAAGTAGAGGGCAAAATTGCTCTTAGAAAGATGGAATTGTAAAAATTGTGAGGCAGTGTTTTGTCTGGAGCGTTTCCAGCTGTAAATAGGGCTCCCTCTCTCTCCTTTCTGAAGTCAGGTAGAATTTGCTTTGCCATCGATTTCCCTGCAAACATCTCCCTGGTTGTGTATCACAGCCCAGAAACCACCTTGGCTTGATTTTTTCCCCCTTGTTGGCTGTGAGATGGAAAAACACAAGGTAGGGGCAGGGGGCAAAAAAATCCTTAATGCTGCCAAACCTTAGTTTCTCATTCCCCACTCCTTGTCTCCTTTGGTCACCTCTGCTGATGCAATCAAAGCACAGAAACGAAGGCTCAGTTCTGTGGTTGCTGGGGGTGTTACATGGGGCTCGCCTGGCTCTCATGGGCCCGGCACAGAGGGTGCTGTACAAGCTGGTCTGTTCTGTTAGCATGCTGAGCACTGATTTTGTGCATCATCATTTGCAACGAGCTGCAGATTGGGATTCTGCAGAGTCCGCATAGCTCCTCTGCAGGCTCAAGCAGGGAGAGGGAGAGGAGCAGTGGGTGCTAGTGCAGTCTTGCTGGAGCAAAGGGCCTGGTCTAAATTATGGCTTTGCTTCCTTGGTGTGCAATTTCTTTCCCAGCGCTTTCCCACCCTATCTGGCTCAGCCAGCCATGTGGGGATCTTCCGAGAGTGAGGAGGGGGCTATGTCTGCCTGAAAAGGGGGTGTCAGGCTCTTGAGGGTGGGGAGAATTGTCTGGGAGGGATAAAAAGCTTGGGGGTGTTTTTTGAGCTGTGAGGAGGTTTCAGCTCAGCAGACATGTGGAAAAGAGAAGGAGGTTTTGAAGTAGATTGGGTTGACCAGGAGGGAGCAGCAGGAGCGTACAGAATGTGAGAGAGAAGAGTTGAGCCTGTTTGGGGCAAGTTGGTAGGCAGCTTGTCATGAAGAGAAAAGGGTTAGATTTGAAAAGGAGAAAACTGCAGTTAGAGAAGACAGGTAAAGATGCAACGGGCCAACAAAATCTGTGTTCTCCCAGCTTGCTCTCTGTTGTGAAGGTGGAATTGGTCTCATTCTGAGATAAGGACAAAGAGGACCTTCCCTGAGGACCTTCCCTTTTCTTCGATCTCCAGTAATCTTCCCAGTATCTTGATCGGCTACTCCAGTTTCTTCTTTGATGATATAATCACCTTTAAGGAGAGGGCAGCTGATTGTGGGAAGAAGACAACTTGCTGGCTGCGGTCTCACAGTATCACTCATGCAGTTGTCATCACTGGCTGCAACCATCATTAAAGATACTGCCACAAGATCTTTAAGCTTTACCTGAACAGGCCTCTAGCAGTGTACACAGGCCTAGATTTAATGCCTTACTCTATAACAAGGTTCTCCAACATACAGTACTTCTTTGCTTACTGTCCTAAGCTGTATTGCTGTCCAAGAACAGGGAACATCTTTCTCACCTTTAAATGTTGTAAATGAGATGCAGTCTCCATGAATTTGAACAGAATGAGAGACTTGCCACTTCAGATGTATACAGTCTCGCCTTTCTTGAAGAACTAGCAAGGACAATTTGCTTAAAAAGCAGCAGCCTCCCAAGAGACCTGAGGGGGAACAGTGCCCATTTTTGGTTACTTACTTAAGAGTGTCCCGTGTCTGAGAAATGCAGTTCATTGTGCAGGCTCCCTGTGCTACGGTTCATCAGCACTGACTCATGGTGACAGCAGTGCTTTCTGCCTGTCATTGTGACGGTCAATTTTTTTTGCTGTTACTTCAGTCAGATTTTAAAAATTTTTTTTCAAGAAAAATACGTAAGTGGGCACCAAGTGGCACCTAGTGGCACCAAGGATTCCTGTGCTTTTTATCTCCCTGGGCCAAATCTATCAGCCTTACTAGTTTGTGAAGGTGTTGTTTATTGAACAGCACTGTGCAGAGATCTCAGCCTCACACACTGAAGTATGGCCTCTGCCCTGAGTATACAGTCACAGCACTGTTCATAACCTCTCAGGTGTCACCAGGCCACAGAAGGGCCGTTGCCTGTTTCAGGGACAAACGGACGTCAGAAAAGGAACTTAAAAAGAAATACTTTGCAGGCTATAAAAATGAAAATTGATACAGACAGTACAACAGACATCAGATTTTAAGAGGCACCTGAAAGAAACCCACTGAAATAAACTATAAGTGCATAACATGAGTTAGATGTTGCCATGTGACTTTGAAGTTTATATATAGAATTGAGTTTAGAAAAGGCTTTGACAAACTAGGGAGCGCTAAACCCAGATGCCCAGGAGGATCCTGTCTAGCACAGAGTGTGCTGGTTGCCAGAAGCTAATAGGTTATTTCAGATTTGGAAATTCTGTGTTTGCCCTGTTTCTTACACTCCTTTCCCAAGCACCTACAGCTGCCCCCTGGTAGAGGCAGGATGCAATGCTATTTGGCGGACCTAGTTCCCTTCTGCACGGATTAGGGGTTTTACACTTGAGACCCGAGAAGCTGAGGTTACCAGGCTCTTCCTCCTACTCATTTATTACTAGCTGGCTGATGAATATATTCAACACCAGATTTGTACAGAGTGTTCTCACAGAATCAGAGGGCTGACAATCTGCTTTGCATTTGGTGTTTTCATGACTGCATTCAAGATGGGGCTAGATCCTCTCTTGTTTGAAGAGGCCTGCTCTTGTAGGTGGATACTAGCCTCTCACTTTCCCCTCCTTCCCACCCTTATGTCTTCCTGTGCATCACAGCAAAACAGAAGGGCAGCAGGTTTTCTTCAGAATGGTAGTGAGTGCTTCATCCTTTCAGTAGAACAGATAGGGCAATATTTGGACCCATCCCATGCAGGTGTTACAAGGTAATTACCTTTTATAGCCAAAACCTGATCTGAAATTTTGCAGTTAAATGTCAGGCAAGGCACAAAGCCCCTGAACAAGCAGCTGATTTGTTTGCATTCTGCCTTGGCTTCTTCCCACTTCTCACATAGAGGCACAGTGTTTCATATGTCCTGTCCCTTAGCCCACGCTGCTGCCTACAGAAACTGTTTTGCTCTATTTTTTTTTCTCTTCCGTTTCCATCCCCATGAGGATCTCAAATTTGAGGCTGAAGGATACTGGGAGCTGAATTCAGCTCTCTGTGTTAAATCTGGGAATCAATCCCCTGGCTTAAAATTTATGCTGGTGCAGTGAAGATCTGAATTTTGCTTTCTGCACTGTTGTCAACAGGGGAAAAATAGAGTCCCTATAAGACTGTATCCATGGAAACCATCCTACTGCAATAGCGGGTAGAGCAGCAAATCTCTCTCTTCAGTTTTAAAATGAAACACATTTAACACCATTATAGTGCATCTGCCATTTCAGAGATCATCTGTGCTGATAACTGTCGAAAAACCATTCTCCAGCAAATAAGCTGGCAAGAACATTTCTTCCTCCTTTCAAATCAGAATTCTGATTTTGGGTAGAGTAAGGATTGATGACAAAGTCCCATGAAGACAGTACGTTGAGACAGAGCCAAGTCCACAAGCAACAGTGTTTAATGAAGGAGAAAATTGTTTAATTTAGCATTTAGCCCAAGTATCTGGGCACCCAGTGACTAACACTCAAATGTATTAGCAGAGGCAGTGGCTTGTCACCTCTGTCTCCCTGCTCTTTGGTTATGTGATACCATTTGTGACAAACAGTATCTTTGTACTTTGGGATGCATTTGTCTGAACAGGAGCATGTGTGTGCATGTGTGTGCGCATGCATGTGGTGGTCTGTCAGATGAGATTTCAGAATCTGGTTCAGTGCAAGACCATCTGGGCAGCTCACATTATAAAGATGTATGGTGCAGAGCTAGAGGCATTTCCAGGGCAGCACATGTGCTGGCTGTCACTGCATTTTATTGTTTTTTACATTTCATTATGTAAGACTTGGTAGAGGACCTCTTTCCTGTGCCACAGAGAGAACTTGGAATATATGCATTGATTGCTCCGGGATTTGAATATGTTACTATACTCTTTCCCTGTTGAGTGCATTTCAGAGGGATTCTGTCTTTATTTTTTCACCTATTGCAAATGTCTCTGTGGCCATTCAGAGAAATAGAACCACACTTTATCAGACAATTGCTTATATTCAGATGAGGCTCCATTCTACCATACCTTTGTGTTCAGTCCAAATACTGCAGTTTCTGCCTTTCCTATGCCTTGCAGATAGAGAAATATCTGTTTGGAAGAAATGCAGCCGCATTTAAGCCGGAGGGGATAAAGGTGAACTGGGGGGAATAGAAAAGCATTACCGAAATTGGCTAGACTACAAGTAGGTCTTCTATTGACGAGGCTCAGAAACACATGCCCATGTCATTTTGCAGAGTCTGGGCTGTATTTTATCTGCTTTTGAATCTGGGTTCCTTTATAACAGCAATGACGTGTGCCATACTTTTTTCCATCTACAGCTGCCCTACATATTATGGCAATCCCTCTTTGATAGACAGTTATCTATTCTTTTCTGACCTGAGGGCAAGCTTATTGCAATGTGCTGTTTTTAGTGCTATCGCTGAAACACATCCAAAAGCTTCAACTGGTACATAATGTGGCTGCTTACCGTTTGAATGAAATGAGTTCTTGGGAGAACACATCTGGTTTTTGTTACCCTATCTCTACCCTATGTCTACCAGTTTACTGGGAGGTGCAGTTCAAACCACATGAAGTGGCAGAAATGTCTCAGTGGTCTGAAAGTGTTGTTTGCAGGCAGTGCTTTGATCTACCTGTGTCCCGTTGTGATGAAATGTGTTGTTGTCTACCTGTTCTGTCAGTTCCAGTGATTTATTAGTCAGGAAGAGACACCCCCAAACACTGCAGCTGGACGATGTTGCCTTGGTCAGGCTGAAGCTTTTCCTGCTGGAAAACCTCCAGGGGAAAAGCGCAGACTTCTGGAACTTGCTTCCTGTGGTCCATGAATATACAAATCTAGGAGTCCTCACCATATTCAGGGGAAGGACCACATTCATTTCCTAACTCCTGGCCTTTTTATACTGAAGAATGAAAACTATGTCTTTCGATCACTTCCTACTGGTAATTTCCATGGACCACATAACCCTTCAATATCCCTATGTAAGGATGCTGTTTACCATAGCGGCCATTTACCCTCATAGTTCAAATTCCTGGTGAGCTCAAATATGAAACATTTTCAGATTTCCCTCTAAAATGCAAAGGAAGGGAGAAGGGGAGGATGAGCTGGGACTGGCATTTCTTGCAGCATCAAAATTAGGAATCTGAGTTCAGCAGGGTGGGGAAGTCAAGGAGAACAGGCATGATGGCTCGGGGGGACCCTGTACACCAGTAGGAGCAGCGGGGATGGGCTTATTTGTTCCTGTGGTACTGGGACATGTGAAAATGGAGTGACAGTTCCTGGAAATTTTAATGGCTTTTGCCATCAGCTTTTTCTCTGCCATCGTGATAAATGGCAAGAAAGTTCACCTTCCCTTTCCCAGCCCCGTCCAGGTCAGGCCTGGGCGTCCATGGGAGGAGCAGGGGCTGCACTGGAGCTGCTTATGCAGCATTTGTTCCGTGGAGCAAAGCAGGGAGCTGGTCTCTTGCACTGTCACTTCTCTCCCAGCTCCTGAGTATGACCTTTAAAACCAGTGATCCTTAGACCATTCTTCATGGTAAGCTCTTGGGGTTTGCACAATCATGTCCAATGTAGGAGTGTTTCTCGATGATGTCTGTCTCTATGGTGTTCAGGGGTGCTGCCATGTTTGTATGTTGCCTCTCTTTCACCACCACCCCCGTGACTGAGGAAAGATCCTGAGTCACTTTGCAAAAAAATTAAAATTTCCAGCAAACCTGTAAGCCATCTGTTAATGTGGGCAGGCAAGAAGATACTGGTAGGAAAACTTGGCCATATGGCAGTGTTTGTATCTGTCACCACAGCAATTTTTAAAATCCATGTTAAATGGCATTTTAATTATTGTGTAAATTCATTTTCTGTAAGAGCTCTGTGACCTTACAAATACGCAAATTCCATCTATATTTAAATATACCATTCATTTACCATGTTACAGACACACCTATCACAGATCAGCAGATCCCTTTTGGAAGGAACTTAAATTAGCTTCTCTTTGGGACTCAGGTGGCAGCATATGAGCTGTGTCACGCTCCCGACACTGCAGGTATCGGTGTTGACAAGTGGTGCCGTATAGCAGCTGCCATTTGACACAAGGCACTGGAAAATGCCCCGAGTCCAGTAGTGTCTACTTGCAGCATGTCTTGTACAGGGTAAAGATACAGTCTGTTACCACATCTGACAATCACAGCAGAAAGTCAGTAACTCCTCTGTCAAAACTAGCATCTCTTTGTGCATTCCTAGCCTGTGAAGGCAAGGACATTTTGAGCAGTACCCAGTGGATTAATATTCACAACAAGCTAGAAATATCAGGCCAATGCACAAACTGAACTGCTGTTCTAACCCCAAAAGCTGTGCCTGGCTCTGATTTCTTACATATACTAGCTGTGACTGTAAATCTTTCCTTGCCTATTCTGAATTTTTAATTTCAGAAATAATCTCATAGAGGCTAGTAGTTCTAAAGGCTGTGGTGTGCTTAAAAGGCAGGCTCTGACCAAAAATGATGGTAGCTCTGCTGGGATGGGGAGCCAGGCAGTACCAGCAGCAGAGAGAGTCTTGCAGTTGCTAAAATAAGTCAGAAGATATAAAAAAATAAGTCAGAAGATATAAAAATTCTTTTTTTAAACATTATTAAGGTGATGGTAGTTGTGTCTCTCTGGGGGTTGCATTCAGAATGCACCAAAAGAGAGATACTCTCCTTAGCACCAGTCGTTTAAGTCTGAATGTGACATAAGAAAGTGGCTTGCTAGCCAGCGTGGCAGGCACCACTGTTTGCAACAAAACTCAAGTGAAAAAAAAAAACCATACTGAAGAAAACACTTCTTTTACTAGAGGAAGATCTAGTTCACTGTTGAACAGGTTATGTATTATACAGATAATGTATTAGTAAAGGGTATCAAAAACTGACTGTCTCTGGTCCTTAACTTCTCAGAGATCTCTCAGAAATATCCTACCCATTCACTGGGAGACTTTTTAGTGGGGAAAAGCATTTTCATTCAGAGGTAAATAATAAAGTAGAGGTAAAACAACAAAGAGGTAAATAGCAAGGTTGAATCTGCCAAGACTTGAGAATATAAGGATGTTTGGGGCTCATATAGAAAGAAACACTGTCCTCCTTAGTTTGTGCTACTTGAGAAGCCTCTGGAGATGACCAGAAAGCAGTCGCACTGGTGTGAGCAGCAAGAGCTAGAGGAGTGCGGTGTTCCCTGGCTCCTCTGTTCAGTAATGAGCTGTTCCTTCGCTCTCTCTGCTGGCCCTTGCTGCAGCCTTCCCCTCCATCTTCCACAGCCTCCAAAGGCGCCTTCTCAGAGTGCCGGGGCAGAGTCCGGCTAATCTCTCCAATTAGCCAGGGCATATAACAGAGAATTTATATGACTTTTATCCTTTTAGGACATGTATAGATAGTGTCTGCTCTGGTACACTTTCGGTACACTTAGCAGGCAGCAGCAGCTTAGTGTTGTGGGCTTTCCCTTGTGCTTGTGGGCCCACCGTATGCACACGCCTGCAAGACAGGGCACGGCTGGCTGTGTTATGACTTAGTGCTGTGATGCCTGGTGTTCTCATGTGATCCCACACATAGCAGCCCACACATCAGGACTCGGGACCGAGCTCTGCCTAATGTCCCGTTATCACTACTGAGGGGAAGCTAGGCCTAATTTTTAAAGTTGTCATTATGTAGCAAGTGCATTTCATAACTTGCTTGTGAGGAGTCTGAGGCGGAGTGATTTCTGCAGTCTGTGGCCAAGCAGCCTTATCTGCTGTGTTGCCTGAAACAATGCAGATCCAGCAGTGGGAGTATGGAAGAGATTCCCTGCTTCAACTGGTGTGAAGATGTCTGCATCTGGGCGGAAGATCGGGCTTCAACCTTTGCGTGAGACTCATAGGACTCAGGGAATACGACACCTGAAATATTTGGCCCTTGCTTTGGGGAACTGTGTAACTTAAATTCTAATCACTCTTTCCTGCCACTTTAAAGCAGATGTTAAGAGCAGTGAAATTGGAAAACATTGAGAAGCCCTTAGTATTTAGCAGAATATGCTGCCATAGGCCTCACTCCGTTAAAAGGGAGCAGATGTCATTTCATTTGTTCCACGTTTATTTTCAGACTTCCCGTACGCACTCACCTTCTCAATGCGAGCATGTTATTGATGGTTCCTCCCTGCCACTGCTGTGTCTGGGGCTGCTGGCTCTGGATGAGGGGACGGAGCGCTCTCTCCAGCCAGTCCTTTGCAGGGGGCCTCTGTGTAACTCCACACCCCGGGGCTGCCTTGCTTGGCCTCCTTAGACTGCAGTGATTTAGCCAGAGAGATGTTGGTGCTGTATGAAGCTTGTGAAAAGTTAGTTGGTATGTCTGAACAGACAGAATTAAACAGAGGTAAAAACGCTGGCCTACTAAGAGCTGTAGTAGAGGCAGAATCACTTGGACTGAGATCAAGTGTGAAGTCTTTTAGATAGGAGAGGGCTTGATTATTTAGCTGGGCATATTCAAAATTTATCTTGCTTCTAGAGACCTCATCCAGGATTCTTGCCCTACTTTTCTGATCTTCAGAGCAAATTTGCTCCCCATTTTGCTTCAAATGATACATACTGTTGGCTCTGAGACTTGTTTCGTAATTATATTGGTTTGTGTAAGGGAGACTGGAGTAGTCTGAATTTTGGGCAATGCAGTCGCATTCATTTTGCAACAATAACTTGTTTTGGTACTGTGACATCTTACAAATGATATTGTTCATTTCATTTCCAATGCATTTGTCTTCCAAGTGCTTGTTTTCATAGCTGATTTTTAAGGATGCCACTTGGGTTACACAGCGCTCTAAGAGCTGCACTATGTTAGTGCTGCCCTCCCTTGGAGTGGGGCTGATGTAGCTCTGAAAGTGTTTCAGAGTAAGAGGCTGCAATGGCTTGTCACAGGGTATAGACAGAGAATGATACATCGGTTTATTTCTGTCCTCCCTGTCCAGGGGATCTGGGGGTGAGGTCGCAGCAGTCTTGTAGGAGTAACATGATTCTACTTCATGGTTATCATTTAATAAAGAGTTTTCAGAGCTCTGGAAGTCAGTCTCCCTGTTCAAACTTTCTGTTGATGTTTTTTTTTCTAGGGGGGTCTCACATCCTTTTGAAACTGTCATATTCTCATTCTCAGCTGATGATGTCTGCAGATTATCTCTGTTGGCCTGTGATTGTGGTGATGTTCTGGTGGCTTCTACAGTCCCAGACATTGCGGATGAATCCTTGTGGTGATTCCCTTCCCTTTCTTGGATATCCAAATTAGAAGTATTAGGGCAAGGGTCTAGGCTGTAGTCTCTTTCAGCAGCATTTACTGAAGAGACCTGGGTCGCCTCTTTGCTTTCATCCAAAGACAGCTGTAGGTTACATGTCTTAGGTTCTCTCGTGTTTTGTTCCTCCTGCTGAGCTTCTGTGTTCGCCTTCTGGTCTGAACTGGGGTTGGGAGAGCTTACTGTGTCATCAGACTTTTCTGGCTGTGACTGAGGACTGTGAAGAGAGTCTGGGGAGGAAACAAGCCCTGAGTGTTTTCGCAGCCAGTTTATTATCCCCATAGTCAGTGAAAGTTCAGTATCACAGAGCTTTAGCAAACATTCTTTGCCTTTCCATGTGCTGTGGAAAAAACCCTGGCTGATAATGTCTACAGCTGGTTGGGAAGCCATGTTTTCCTCAGCTCCAACATGAAAGCTGTAAATGGACAGAGGGATTTCAATGGCTTGTTCTGAAACACTTTCAGATGTGCACAAGTCATCATCTAGGACTGGGTTTATTTTCACTTCGTTTGGGTCATAGAAGAGCTCATAAAGAGCATCCCCACTGTAGCTGTCTCTTGGAAATTTACTGGGGACGCCAGGGGTCTGAGCTTCCTTCATGTCGTCATCCTGTCCAGGAGAGAATGAATCATAGTAGCCTTCATCACTTGTGGATGTGGATTCCTGGTTGTCGCTTTTCGGTGTTCCTGTTTCTATGGAGCTTTCTTTGGAATTGTCATCATCTTTATCAGGTGACACTTGGGGGTCTGGCACAGATGTATCAGCCTGGCTTTTAGCCTTTTCCACATCAGGACTGGGTATCTTCAGTGACTTCTTATCAAATAGAGCACTCTGATGTAACCTCACTGACTTGTTGATGCTGTCCCAAAACTTTGCAAATTCAACTGTCTCATTCTGGCCAGGAGAGGCCAGCTGCTCCACACCCCCTTGGAAAGAGCCCATGATGGGGCTCTCTTTGTGCTTGGCTCGTCTCAGCAGAATTTCTTTGCTATTCTCCAGTTCCAGGTGAGCAGAGCTCTCATCAGCAAAGATTTCCCCACAGCCAGTGAGGGAGTCAAAGCTCTTTAGCGAGGCAACATCTTCGCACAGAGTGTTGCAGCAGTCATAGGAAGAGTCAGACTGCAGCTCACTGTCTGAGCAGTCTTGTGACAAGCAGTCAGCTGCAAATGTTTCTCCAGTTTTGAAAAGGTACTTCGCAAGGCGTCCAGAGAGCTCACTCTTGCAGCCTGGAGAGGGCAGATTCTTGTCCTTCTCAGCCAAGAATGTGAGGCTGTCTGGTTTATTCTTTTTTATATGAAATATATCTCTGAGCCCTTTCTTAGATCTCTTGAGGGAAATCCTCTTCCTGGGAATGGTTTTTGCAACAGCTGGTACAAAAGGCATCTGTGGTACAAAGTTCCTGTAATCTATCATCTGCTGACTGCTGCAGGCAGACTGGCTGGGACTGACCATGCACTCCTTCTTGCTGCTGGAATTGGACACCCCTGAAAAGCTGATGCTATTGACAAGCCGCCCCCTTCCCTTTCCAGAGAAACTTTCTTCACAGGCTCTGTTGCTGGAGCTGCACTGCTCTGTTTTATCTGCCGCAGTAACACAGTCATGGGTTTTACTCTTCCTTACAAGTTTGTAGGAAGAGCCAGATGATTTTTCCAAGCTGTTTTCACCAGCCCCATTCCTTGCTGCTCTGCTAGAAAATCTGTAGTTCTTGTGTGTGGCCAAACATGCCTGTTGGACTTCAGCTTCACTCTGGTTTCCCTCCGGAGCTGTCTTTTTGTCTTTTCCCATATCATCTTTGTTTATAGGAATCATATGCACTGATGGTGCTCTCTCATGTTGCGCACTGGATTTTATGAAGGTTTTACCTCTCTTGAGCTCCATTCTGCTTCCTCACATTTGTTTCTGTAAAGAAAACAGAAGAACAAAAATGTGACTTGGGTTGGTGGCTAGCAGTGAGTGTTCAGCTAGCAATCTCTGAAAGGACTCAGCTGGAATAGGTGTTTGCCCCACCACTATGTCGCTATTAGCATCTATATACTTTGAAAACCATTGGAGAACAGAGGGGCAGATATTAGCATTATACAATTCTTTTTATTTCTTGCCAGAAAGGTCCATCACTGAGTCGTGGTGTTGCATGAGAAACAGATCAAATGAAACAGAAGGACATTTGCAAAGGCTGGAAGACCCAGCAAAGAGAAAATAGTAGGCAATATGGGTTGGTAGCTGGGAGTCTGAGAACATCTTGTTGGTTAGAGAGGAGAGGTGTTTGGATTTGGGATTGCAACTGTGGGATGGCCTTTAGCAAGATAGGGATGCTGTTCCAACAGTAGAAGTGGCATCAGTGAAAAGCAAAGCCAAAGCATTTTAACATGCCTCAGGGAGGCAACAGTCATAAGTCCTTTGGGAAGGATGAAGAGTTCAAGATGGGAAATCTCCTGAGAAAAGGGTATCAAACTTTTGGCACAAAATGCTCATTTTATAGTAAAATAATCTCTACCTATGAATAGAAAATTCATCAACCTTGGTACTTCCCTGGGAAGCATGCTGAAACTGAATTACTATTTTTGCTTCCTCCTGAGCATAATGTACACTTTTTTGCAGTACTACTTTTATTATAAAAAGTCAAAACTGCCACTTTGAAAATCACTGTTAATTTTGACAGAAGGGTCATTCTGGATTTACAGAGACCAGTGTAGTACACTGAGGTACTGGCACAGAGAATCTTCATTGCACATTGATTACCTAGTTTCTAAACATACTGTATTACCTGTGCCACTGCCAATTTTTCTCTATACCTGTATGATTTAGTATTGAATCTGTTTTATGTTTTCATACATTTAATTACTCAATACTTTTTTTAGCCATGACACTTTCAATTTTCCAGCAATTATTTCATAGACACACAACATCTGATTCTTTCCTGCCTTATGTCAGCTCGAATCACCAGTACGTCAATGGAGTTCTGTAAAGATAGGTGAGGGATGAACCAGGCACTTCCTGAAAGCTGTTAGAGAAAGCCAATCCTTGCTGGATGGGAAGCAGGGTTAAAACTCCAAGTCCTGCTCTTGAAAGAATGTGCTCAGTTCTTTCTTAAATGAAACCCCAGTTTGTGATTTATCTTGTTTTGCATTGTTTAGATGTAACTGAAACCTCCTAGAGCCGTTGAACTCTGAAACACACACAAGCAATGCAGTGCTGTGTCTAACACACTTTAACAAACCATGTGTAACAGTGCTGACAGAGTGAAAAACTACCAATGCTCCCAAGAATGATCTGAGAGTGATCTCAGATCAGATCCTTGGATCCAGAGCTGCACCCAGTACAAAATCAGGAAGGATGATTTTAAATTCAGCACCAAGCCTGGCCTTTGTATAACCTTAAAATCCAACTTTCTATCTATAGCCTCCAGAGACTTTCTGATTGCTGGGGCTTGCTGGAAACAGCAATACCCTGAGCAACACCCCACAAGAAGATAAGGGTCTGGGTACCTGGGTTTTCTCACCCACAGCACTTCTCCAGTGGACAGGTCAGTAAAAGCCTGTTTCTCAGGGAAGCTGCAAAATGGCAGGTGATCAGCAATGTTTACCACTCAATTTAGCTCAATGAGAAACGATAGAAAACTTAAGGGTAAAGTGTGAATATTCTAGGTTAGGAGTATGGATGCTATGGAACACATGGTGGGTGGTGACAGATGAGGAGGGGTCTATCAATATGACTGTGGTGTTGGCACGTTTACTTGCATTTGGGGCTGCCTGATAGTATTGCAGATCATTCTTAATGGAAGCCGGTAAACACTTTACTACACTGTCAGATATCTGGAGTTCACCGATGCTGCAGGAAACCTGTTTTGCATATTTAGAAATAGGTCACTGGGACATGACTGCATTCCTTTACTGAAAGGTATGGTGTGAATTCGAAGTTTACTGTGCAGAACTCCAGCAGAGCCAGGAAAATGGTCAGAAACAGCTGACACAGGATTTTATACCAGCTATTAATATCCCAAAAATTAAGTGTCTGACATTTTAGTCCCTTGCAGTTGTAGGAGTAGGTACTGAGTCCCTTTAGGAAGTCCTGCTGCTGAGAAGCTCCGTTCCAGGCTGTGACAGGGCAAATGCTAATGTTATAACAATGCTATGCCTAGAAAAGCTCTTCAACATCCTACAGCTGTTTCTGCCCATCTTGAGTATTAAGCAAGGATATTTTTTGTAGAAAATTGTGTATTTGGGATGAAATAAACTTTTTTCTGTTGCTGCCTAAGGAAGCTTTTTAGGGGTGGATTTGTTTTTTTATCAAGCATGAAACTTAATAAAGCTAAGAATTCAGGACTTCAGTAGATAATTTTTAGAGAAAAGAAAACTTTGATCTGTATCTCCTTAATAACAATGAACTGCCAGTTTGAGAACTGGATCTAGAAACTGCAAGGCATGGTTTTATTTCCTTTTTAATTTTTCTTTCCCTTGTATATGTTAGACAGACAGATTTAACATGAAAGCCCAAATGCCCTGAATACCACAAACATTGAGAATACCTATAGTACAGTAATGGAAGACATGCTGATGCCTCTGCTACCAGTCAATTCTGATAGGGCCATCCTTTGCCTTCAAGTTAAAACAGTTTTAAGACACAAAGGCAAACACTTTCTAGAGCATTTTTACATCTGTACATTTACTTTTCAGTTTCCTCTGATGAGGAAAAAAGTAAGTTAGTTTTTTTTTTAAAAAAGATCTACTTTGCATATAACCATCATCTTCATATTCTAATTCCTTAACTTCTTTAATCCCTTTTTCTTTTTTTTATTTTTCATTTCCCCCCAGGATTCTTGCCAGAGTAGCTAGTATCTAGTTCATTATGTCATCCTACTTATCTTGTTTGAACACTGGGACAACTTTGGGAATCTTCCCCATTATTCCATGCTCTATTAAATTTGAACACCAAGAGAGGGATGATCTCCTCAGCCAACTCTTTCATGGCTCTTAAGAGCAAGTCACCAGAGACTGCAGATTTATTAAAATATTCATCCCAGATGCTGTTTTGCAGCTACTATGCATTCCTCTTCATCTTAATATGATATGCATCTTTCCAAATACAGAACAGAAATATTTATTGAATGCAGCTCTCTTTTCTATACCTATTAATACATGTACCATTGCTGGTTGTAATGGGCTATACCATGATACCATTTTTTTTTCTTCTGTCTTCAGGGACATAGGTTGTATCACCAAGCTCAGAAGGGTATCAGAGATGTTATATTCAGATTAAAGTACTGTAAGGGAAAGTTGCAGCATATCCCTCCAGTGGTTATGTAAAGCTAATCAAAATACTGTGAAAAATGATTCTGGGAGTTCATAAAATGGTACATCTTCTCTGGGATTTCCTGACCTGTGCACTCAGCTACACTGTTGTCTGTCTCTCCTCCTTTTTAATTATTTTCCTCTTGGATTTAACTTGGAATATGTCTCCTCTTCCACAGGAATAAAGGGTGTATGAAGGACTGATTTCCACTTTTGCAAAGGAGATATATTTTGAAATTAAAATTCACTCCAAAGAACAGGAACTTGTGGAAACTGGCAGCCAGTCTACTAAGGGTGGCTTGTTCTGTTTTAAACAAGCTCTGGATGTATTCTTGTTTTTGTTGCTTGATTTCCTTTTTGGCAACAATAGGATTATTTATGGAATCACATTTAGATAGAGAACATCCCTGAATCTTCTCCTGGGCTACAGTTTAATTGTAATTTACCATGTTCCTAAATGCAGAAGCCTTGAGAATCTCCATCTACAGTGGATGAAGGGCATTTTTCTCAGACTTGATCATAATTGCTGCTCACTCTTAGGCTTTTAGAAGCTTCTAAGCAGGCAATTAGATCTGGGTTATAGTATAATGGAAATAAGATTTTGGCATAGATTTGGATAATACTGCTCATTAAAGTGCAGAGGTACTTCATGGTCAACTATACACCATCTGTGCCTGGTGTCTGACAGCCTTCTCACAAACACAGAAGGGTTTTACTATGTCTCTGCTTAAGTAAAAGTAAATTAAAGTTTAGAATAGGAAGGTGAGCACATGCCTGTGAGCTGAAGAGACTCAGTTTTAGGACAATCAAAGCAATGCTAGAGTCCTGGGTTATGAGGACCTGAACTAGATTGAGTGAGCTAAGTGTTCTGGTTAATAACAGCCATATTCAGATGTCTTAAATTCTGCCCAAGTCCAGATCAACAGACAAGGAGGCTGCAGAAGAGTGTAGTGGAGCTGGACTGGATATTCAGTAGGACACAGGAAGAAGATGGGTGGAGGCAGAAGTCAAGCTCTCTAAATATTGCCACCAACATGCCAGTCAGAGGAGAGAGGAGGGGACACCTGCCTCTGTCCACAGCCCCCAAAGTCTTCTGCCAGGCTGGGATTTGGGAGTTTTTGTAGGATTTTCCTTCTCTGGAAGAATGGGGGAAGATTTCCTTTGACTTCCGGGGCTGTTGTCAAAGTCATTTAGCTTAACTCACAGTGGAAAAGGTTTGGCTAGGTCATCTTCTAAGAAAAGGTAAAATATATTTTACTTTAATCTGCCATTAGCTAAAATGCCAGTCCTCTTGGGTGTAACTCTAGGAAGATCAGCCCACTGAGAAATTAAAAGTGTCTGCTTCAGTGATGTTGCAGAGAGAGAAAAAATGGGATTACAGAGAGGAAATTTAGATTGAATTCTCTAGCTCTTGCAACTTTGACTCAAAATTGCTTTTGCTTAAGTAGGGAAAAATGTACTATAATTACAGTTCAGTTACTCCAAAATCTTATCAGCTGTCTGATTTGGACTACTCCTACTTGCTTTTTTTATGTGTAGTTTCTGTGTAATTGTCTCTGTTGGAGATTAAAAGTAAGAAAATTCAGGACACAGCAGTTGTTTTGTAGAGGAAATGGGAGTGCTCTTTCTGCTTCTTTACATTTAGTTCATTCTTAAAAACTGGCATGTTGTGAAGGTTGTGCCTTACTCTCTTGCTAAGCAGAATTCTACATACCACTTGGAGTCTAATTTTGCCTCCCTCCTTTTGCTTGTGTTAAATGAGAGCTGACAAATCTTGTGTACTGCGATAGTTTTTGATGTTTAAAAAAGGAAAGAACTCTATTTCCACAGCTTCTATGTTTTAAGATACAATTTTGGAACAAGTCCAAATTCTCTTCTTCCGAAGTGGCTTCATATCAATAGGACTTAAGATCCTGTGTATCAAAGTTAAATCTGAAAATTTTACCCCTACTCTCCAAACGGGAAAGGTAGCATAATTAAATTTCCTGAAAACATTTATCTGGTTTGTGCATTTGGATGTGTATTGTGCTTAAAATGGATACACTTTAAAATGAAATATATTTTAAAAGATTCCATGAAGAAATTGTACAACGGGAAAGGGAAAAGAACTGAGCACTCCAGGATGCATTCCAGGGCTCCCTTCCTGTGGCTAGTTAACCTTGGTAGGATTTTTGCTGGGCAGCAGTCTGAAATCCTAAGACGCATAAACAGACAAGCATGAGGAGCTGAGAAACATGGCTACTTTTAAAATCAGTGGATGATACTAATTTTTAATGCTTTAGATCTAATCAGTTAGCACTGCATAAAAAAGAGTTTTTTCTCCCAGTAAAGAAGAGGATATTTTTGGAATAAGACTGTTTATTACTTTCACAAATCTTTCCTCTCTAACTCAGGAGATAAAGTTAATAATGGAAATGCTTATGAATAGTGATATATATATAACATACATTCTCTTCTGTTAGTTGCATTTTTAATTATAAATCCGCTTCCTTGCTAGAGGGTGGTGATACCCTGCCTGCAGTTACTGTAATACTGTTTCTTGTAAGGAAATGAACGTAAAAGTTCTTACAGTGGAACGCAAAGAGAATTTTAAAGCAGTGTTCATCTTCTTGTGTAAACTGCTTACTCTGCTCATATCTCATCTCCATCAGGAAACAAAAAAAACAGGGTGAAAACGATGGAAGATGTAATCAGGGACAGTCATGATTCACACAACACGGGAATGTTTATTTTTAAATAAACCCGTGTGACACACAAACCTGCACTGCGATCATGCCTCTTGTTTGGAGTACTACTCTCGTTATCATCAGAGGCAGTATCTTATCATTCCCCTTAATCACCTCTCTCTCTTGGGTAACCCAAGATGCCTAGTTATTTGCATATACATTTAGGTCAGGCAATGGCTTTCTCCCTAAGAACCAGGAGAAAGCACATTGGCTTGCTTTTCTTAAATCTTAATTCCACTGAACACACAAAGTAAAATCTTACACTCTCCAGCAGAATACTAGAAGGATGTGTAGTTAAATGCTTAATCTTATTAGCAGTGTGCTATAGGAAAGTCTAAACCTTCAGTTAAGCCCTACCAACTGTTCAGTAAAGCTAAGGCATTTTTATAGTAAAATTAACCACGTTTCTACTTCCAGCACACAGTCGCGGTGTGTACCAACAGGAGGGATCGCCCAGGGAAGAGCAGCACCCACTGCTTCACCAGCCCAGTGCGGGGCATGCGGCAGGGGCGGAAGGAGGGTGAGTCCATGACAAAAGGTGGCTCCTTCTCTGGCAAAACCTCTGCACCCCTCACTCAGTTTTCTTCTATACCTGAGGCTGAGAGAAATGTAATTGCTTGAAATATTCTTACTGCACCTTGTGAAAGAGCAGTGTAAACTCCTGCACAGGGAGTTACTGAAGCATTAGTCTATTGCCAGGGGAAGGCAGCTGAGCAGATATTTCTGCTGTGTACCTGAAAGGGAAACAGTGCATTTATTACTTGCCGTGGCCATCAGCCTGTTGTACCAGACAGCAAAGTGTTAACCTTGCCAGCTTTGGCCATTTTCAGTAATATATTGTTTGAAAAGGAGATTGAATGTGCATTTTTAAAAATGCAGGTACACACTGGTCAGATATATGGAAAAATAAATTAAAAGCAATCCTTCAAAAATGAGCAGTCAACCTAAGGTAATAGTCCCTTGTAGTCCCAGTGAGTGTCAGAGCAAAGGAAATGCCATTGCACCAAAGGAAACAATAAGGCAAATCGCAAAAATCCTACTCACCATGTTTTATCACTGAGCAGAAATCCTCTCTCCTAGCCTTGCTACTGAGGCTGGTCTTTATCCAGAGGCTCCTGTGATGCTTTTCAGATTTGGAGGGGCTGGACCGCTGCTGCTCTCCACTGTTATTCTCCACCCCCTGTCTTTCCCTCCTCCTCCTTCCTTCATCCCCACCCCCTCATTCCTCCTGCTTGTAGCTTTTTCATACCCTACAAAGATTCTAGGCTTCCACATGTAGCTTGATTTAGGAAAGATGCTTATTTCAGCCATCTGCTTGGTATCATGGAAATGCCTCCATTTCTAAAGGGACAAAAGCCCAGAAGGTAAGCTCGGGAGTCCTGAGCCAGCATTTTGGTTACTCTCTATGTGACAGCTTATTACATAGGGAGGAAGGAGCACATCCAATATATTTGCATTTCTCACCCGGGTTTTTGTTTCTGACTAGGATTCAGGAAACCAGTCCTAACAGGTATTTCTAGGTTAGTGAGATGTTTCCCTGTGCGATATGTTCAGGTTATTGAACCGTGCCACCCTTTGAAGAAGTAGTTGGTAAGGCTTTTGTTAATGCTGATGTAAAAGGGGATCTCATGGTAGCAAACTGGCTGTAAGGGGAGAGAGTGAATATTTCTACTGCCGAAAGGTAGAATGCCTGGTGTTCGCCTCATGTTGCCTTCACCAAACATGATTTATTGATTTCTTCTTTCGGTCAGTCTAACTTCTGTATCAGTGTGCAGTGAAGTCAGAATCTGAGGCTATACCATCATTCCTTGTTACAGAGATGAGTTTATAATCATCACAAATACCAGAGCTTTAAGCACATGAGAGCATCATGCTGGCATCCCTGCCCCAGCCCTTTCCTTGTGAAGGGGTTCTAGCCTGCTTGTATCTTGACAGTCCTTCCCCACTAACTCTCCTCTGACTCTTCGGCTCTGCTCTTTCAATTCCCCTGCGTTCTCCTTCCCGGTTGTTGAAACACCTCTGTTCAGGGCAGCGTAGGGAGCCTCTGAAGAGCAAAAGTGTATATTATAAAGCAGTGGGTTAATCCACTGCAGTAGCTCTCCTGTGAGCTGCATTTTTAGAGCTGTACTCTAGGATACTGCAGTACTCTGTGTACACACTGGTATACCTGCAGGCAGTTTACCCTTCTGATAGGGGGGCTAACATCACGATTGCTTTGAGGTAGTAATCAGGCAGGTGTCAGACAATTGACTGGGGCAGAGCAAGTTCAGACAAGCCCAATCTGACCCAAACAGGTATTTAAAAAATCTTCCAGCTCTGTGAGAACCAAAGATGAGTGTTCCCTCACAACTAGAAGGGGTGCATTAGTTAGAGAGCAGATCTGTGCTACCCTCGGGTGGCAGCAGAAAGGGAACAAAAGCCTCAGCCTGCTACAGCGGTCTCATCCTGCCTTTCTCAAGTGGGCCTTAGCTGAACCTTGGAGATGGGAAGGGAAGGATCTTAAACTTTGTGCTGTCCAAGCTTCTAAAGCTAAAAAGTCAGCTAGCTAAGCTTAAAAGGAGGCAAAACAGAGAGCTTCTACTCCAAATACCAGCCATTAAAGCCAGAGGCATTAAGCCTTGTTGGTAGAGACTGGAAAGTTAAATCTTGGAAAACCCCCAGGGTTCAGTTCAACCTGAACCAAGTTAGAAAGCCCTTGTGTGACTCCACTGAAAGACTGGTGGGAGGAAGGAGCAAGCTATGGGTAAATCCTAGGAGCTCTGGCAAGCAGCTTATGAGCAATCATGAAAGGAGCTACATTACTTAGAAATGGATTTGATGTTTTTGATTCTGCATGAAATATTTGTATTAAGTGTAGGGAGAAGCCTTTCTTCATGATGGGTAAATGAGGCTACCAAGTTTTGTGGTGGTAAATCCTTGCTCTGCAGTGATATTGGCTTTGGGAGCCTCCACTTACTGTGCTGTGTTTTGGAAAGAGGGAACCTTTTAAAACCTTGAAGTCCTCTTTATTCAAAGTAACATTAATGCCTATTAGAAATGCTGATAGACATGAGAGTCAATCAAAGGTCACTTTTTGTGCTGATTCAAGGCTGGTGGCTGGTGTTGGTAATGTCTCAGCAAACCAGGGTTTTAGGGTTTTGACCTGAAAATTATGCATGCTCACAATTTCTGAGCTGAGTTTCTGAAGTCTGGAGTGTGGCCTGAAAGGTAAAAGTACATCAAAAGAGATGTACCCAAATATATCATGTGGAGAAAGAAACAGAATAGTGAGCACTTAAAAGTGCAGTTAAAACCTACTTCATATACGATTCATCTGAATAAGACAAGTCTTCTCAAAGATGCAGGGAGAATCTGGCCAGAGAGGAGCTCTTTGCTCTAGCAGTGTTTTAGGTAGTTCCTATATCTCCAGTGTCAAGGACAGTGTAACTCTGCTCCTCAGTGACTAGGATAGATCTTGTATAGATGTCCCTGCTTCTTCTAAATGGCTCCTTTATTGAAGGAGTTAGAGGAGATCGCTCTCAGACCTTGATGAGATACCCAAACATCATGACTCAGATAAAGCCTCTCCTATGATGAGAGATCTCCAGGTTTTAGGGGTTCTGTGTTTTCCATATGGACAAACATCCCCTTCTTTAGAGCCTTGTATTTCCCTTCATCAAGGGAACTGCAAACCATCAAGCGTGTTCATTGGCCTAAATCACAGTCCCATTGCATGCACTGGTAAACGTCTAGTACAATGAACAGCAGCTGAGTTGTAGTAGCTTTTACGTGTTCCAGTAGAGCCCCTTTTCCTTCCTAAATAGTTCTCAACTTACAGTTACCTGAACTATCCTTTTCTGCTATCATTTCATTTCAGGTTACTTCTCTGTGGTTGTTCATCAGCTTGGTTCAAAAGGCCTTCCCTTTCACTCAGTGCTTTGCTTTATTTGTCTGTGTATAAATACCTATGTATAAATCTAATCAGCCTTTGCTGATTCAATCAGCTTCAGCCTGTCCAGAATTGTTCTGGATATGGGAGGCAAACTAGGGAAGGGGAAGCAGAAAACTGTAAATGAAGGGCATAGATAGGACAAGGAGGGGCCTTAAGAGAAGAGGGACTAAAGAGCATGCAGTCCCTAACATGGCAAGGAAAGGGCAGCAGGAATCCTTAGTATCCAGTGAGAATGAACTGGGGAAAGAAGAGGAAAATCCACATGAGGGATGGTATGGAAAGACAGGAAGCCCCTAAATCAGCCAGGGAGTTTTTGGATGAAGCAGGCCCAGCCTGTCAAAGCCTGGAAGCTTGCATCTCCCTAGAGTGGGTAGCAAGTGTTTTGCATCAAACTATTGAGAACAACTATTAGCATGAGCTAGTCACACACAAAAAAAGTTGTACTATTTTAAAATCTTCTCTGCATGGAAGGATATAGCTGGCTCTTTAATCCTGTAGAGACTCAGGACAAAACTTTTTCTTTCCAAGAAATTACCTACAGAATGAATTTGACCCAAGCTATTTTCTGCCAGTGAACCAATGGAGAGTCTAACAATCCTTAATCCAGTTGAGTTTTCTGCTAACATCAGCTTAAACTGAATTATTCATGCATTCTTACCAGTATATCATGGTTTTGCATGTCATAGAGATTTGGTAATGGGATATGGAGCCTTTTCTCTCCAGATCGCTATCAGAAGGCTGCCCTCAGTTGAAGAGAACAATCTTTGCTACTTATCTGACTGCTTCGCAGAGCTTGCATTAAGTTAATTGCTACTCTCCTTTCCGTTACTTGGTGAGCTAGTGTCTGCTACAAAATTTATGATTAAAAATTGTTAATAACGTCAGTGCTTAGCAAATTAAATAGAAGCACTTTTATCCACAGCTTTCTGTAAGCATATTCTACCTCAACATCCCCTGTCCCTATGTCTTCCCTGTGAGGCACTACTGTTCCCATATTGCTGCCGAGGAGATGAGGCGGAGAAGGTAGGGTTGCAAGAGCCCCTCTCAGCACTGGTATAAATGGAAAAGAGGATTTTCAGGAAAAAAGAAAATTGTGAGGACATGTCTCTAGCTGCTTATCTTAGAGTAGTGGCTTCCATTAAGCTTTCCAGTTTAAGCAAAAGACTATCAGATAATAAATGCTCACTTACGAAATTAGTGGGTGAAAATGAGCTGCATTATATACTATAAAGAACTAGTCTAGAACAGAATTGTTTCACCAGTCCCAAGTCCATACAGTACAAAGGTAATACATTGGAGGGACATGACACCTCAGGGACACATCTACAGAAATACTGAAATACAAATATTCGAGGCACATGTTTAGAAGTTTTTCCATTCCAGATGTGCTGTGTAGCATAAACATCCATCCAGATGAGGCAAGAATAGCTCTAGCTACACTACAATTATGAGTATATATATGAGCATATATTCTTACATAGTGGCAGCATGTAAGGGGGATGGAAAGAGGAGTTTATGGATATGTTTATCTGCATCTGCTCTCTGAAACCAGAGCAGATAATGCCCTTTAATAAATTTTACTCTTTTGGCCACAAGCCCTGCAAAAAGTAGTAAATTCGTTGTTTATCTGAAATGTTGCCACCACTGTAGGTTAAACAGCATTTACAATTCATTATTTTTATAAAAATTACTTTAATGTTGTGTTATGTCCACCCCATCTTTAGAAAACAGTACAGCCTCAGTGGTATCGCCAGTTTTATTGAACTGCTGCTGTCGTTAACAGACACTCCATCTCAAAGGCAAAGCAATCATTCAGTGTGAAGCCTAGGGGACAGCAAAATGCACTGTTCCACAGACATCCCAGTACAACCTATGAGCAAAATTTTCTCTGCTTCCACTGCACAAGATGCTAGTGTGATGAGAGAAGGTTATAGGAATTTTTTAGTGACTGTTTCATGTGACTTGGTTTCCCTGCTTAATTTTGTATTGCTCTCTGCCTGGTTACATACAATTAAGTGCTTTGAATGCCTTGCTAAAACTCAAGCAGGAAACAGATACAGATGAGGTGGCCTTAGATATACAGCTTCAAATAACAGAGACGAGGCCATCAGTGGGGGAGAAACTATTTCAGTGGCTTTAATAGGATAGTCTTTCAAACGCTAAAGCTGGGATCAAAGGAGGGCTAAAACCAAAAATACCCAGTTAAGGGAGAAGTGTGTAATTAGATAAGGGCTACTGAGGGTGACAGCAAAAACCTAGCGGACTGAGATGTACATGCAGACAGGGGGATGGATACTAATGCTGTGAGCAGGACAGGCTGCTTCTACCACTTTTGTCTTTCACTGCATGCTTTTATTTTGTGAAAAATCGTGTGTTGCACAGAGATGCTGGTGTAGGCACAGTGCAGATACACACTTGTCAAAGGATCTTGCAAAGGAGTCCTGCTTGGTGGTATAGGGGCCATTGACCGAATCGCAAATTCTGTTCTGGGAAAAGAAAGCTCTTGGCTGCGTGTGTAGTCGGTGAGACCTCAAGCAAAACAGCACTACAGCCAGCCTGGTAACTGTGACAAATAGACCCTCTGCTTTCCATAAAATCCTACTTGTCTGCCAGTCTGTCTTTAAAAACAGGCAAACAAAAGAAAGATGGATGAAAATGAAGCCTTTGAAATCACCAGCAGTGATTTACTCAATCAAAAATACATTTTGGAAATACATCTGTGTGTTGGATTTGTATTGGAGGTGGCAGTTAATGTGTCTCAGCCAAATTTGATTGTAAACCAGCAAGTTATATCTCTTAGAACAGACTAAAACACTGGCTTTTGAATGCAGCTTGCTAGCAGACCTAGAGATAATGTTTGGCAGTGTTTGTGTCTTTTGATTTCCCCGCCTGCTGTGTGTTAAGTGGTAGTGGATAAGGATGGAAGCTTACAGCCCGCTGCTGCTTAATCTGCCACGGTAGCTGGAAGGTGAAACTTCTGGGCATGTTCCTTGAAGTCATTAAATGATGTTTGTGTTAGAAGTGTTGCAATAAAAGTAAGACTGTTATCGTAGTGAGATATGATTGTTAATATATTTTTGCAATTACTGTAAATAAAGCAGTAAAACTGGAAGAAGTAAGCTTCTGGAGAGCTGCTTCGTTAATGTATCATGAGTATCGACAATGCCAAGGTCACTGTTTGGGTTGCAGCTACACTAATTACCAGAAGGTCTTAAAATACAGCAGTCCATTTAAAGTGAGGTGATTTGCTGAGTACTATTCTCTTTATCCTTTATTCTTTCCTTTCATCACTGGCTGTTACCATAGCTCTGGAACAAAACGGTCTCTCCCCAGCTGTTTGATTTTCGACAGAGGGGTTATTAAGGTTTCTAAGCCAGCTGCTTGGCAGTACTCGAGCATATTAAACTGTTATATATTTCTCTTACAAATGCACAGTAGCCATTTTCCAACTGGGAGCAGAGTGTCAGGGCAAGCCAGGATGGTGTGGAACCTGGGAGACAGAGGAAAAATGTGTGCAAGGAGAGAAAGCTGGGAGGCGAGCTCAGCTGGGGCTGTGCGCGTGGCCCCGTGTTACGGCAGGGCGGATGCTGTGTCCTTTGTTCCTGTGGGTTGAGAGGGGCGGCACACTTGTGAAACAGGATGCATTTGTTTAGGAAAAGCAATTCAAAAATGATTCTTGAACTTTAAATACAGAATTGGCAATTTCTCGCCCTGCAGAGACACTACTGCAACCTGCACTTCTGAAAAGGACTAGTGATGTTTGAACACCTCTCTTTCTAGGTACCTAGTTTGAAATACCTTAAAGGGAGCCCAAAGCTTTTTAAAAATCAGACACCTTAAGGTGCTTCAAAGTCCTTTACGTGGTGAGTTTTTACTATGAAGAAAAGCAACAGGAGACTGGAAAGTTTACAGAGCTTGAGTGAGGAGGAGTATGAAGGCATGTAAAGCCAGGGTGCTGCTCACTACATTGTCATAGCTGCATAGGAAGTAATTTGGAGCCTGGCAGTGCTTGGGAGAACCGTGTCTCTTCCGACCTGACATAACTGGGAGTGGTATCCCAGAACGGAGAGAAGCCAGCCACAAAATTAGTTAGCTTCTTCCTCAGCTCATTAAAAGGTTTGTCCAGCCAAGAATAAAGTCTGGACTGACACGTAGCTCTGTGTGCTGTCACAGAAGTGGTACGTGAATGGCACAGGGACAGGGGACCTTCATTTCCTCATTTGTTGCTTCAGCGTGAAGGTCTGTGTACGAGAGCTGCTGCTGCCTCTCCTTGCACTGTGCGGTGCGCGGGGTCTGTGGTGGACACCTGCAGCTCAGGCCCACGGTGCTCTAACTGCAGGGTGCAGCTGGAGGCCGGCAGATTTCTCTGCCCTGCTGCTGTTTCCTATTCTGTGTTTGCCCTATGTCAGCATGGATCAAACTCAGGGTAGCCTGCTCCAGACATGGCCCCAGTAATTAGAAATTACCTAAAATAACAAGGGGCTAAGATGCCTTAGTTAATGGAAGAACACTAGGTAATACGCAGAGAAACCTGGCAGCTCCGTATGGACCAAGTTTGGATCGGTTAGCAGAGTGACTTAAGCAGGCTGAGCTGATAAACGTGCTGCCCATAGGTTCAGGGGTCTCCGCACTGTCGTGTTCATGCTTTGGGTTCCAATATGGTGACATGGAGATGCTAGAGCTGGCGCTGAAGCAGTGGCTGTCTCCCTGCAGCCAGCCTGGCTCTCGGAGCAGCCACTCATGGCACTGTACGGCACTTGACCCTTCGAACTGCCGTGCCTGAACAGCTTTGGTGTCTCTCCATCAATGACAAGGGGTTTTCCTCGCTTCATAGACTGCTCGTGGCTAAACAAGAGGTCACTGGTAGTTGAAACATCTGCCTAAGAGGAAGAGTTAGGGAAGAGACTCTGTGGTCCTCTTCCAACAAGTGCTGCTGCTGGGCGGGCAGGAACCGCATGCTTTCTCAGCAGCAGCTCCCAGATAAATGTGTGTGCACAGCGCTCCCAGAGTCTCTCATAGAACTGTTGTTATTTTCCCTGTCCCGTAGAGATCTTTCTTCACCACCTAAACATGTATTTGAAGTTGTGACTGCTTTGGCTACTCTGCTGGATGCATGCTGCTGTTTCCACCTGAAATGCCATAACTTATTTCTGATTAATACGGTGCTGGCCTGTCACCTCACTTCAGCATTCGAGACTCTGGACTGAGAGGATCAGGAATGTGTATTTTATTTCATAATTCTCATCTTTGGCTATTCATAGGAGGACAAAAGCCTTCCGTGGAGATGATATGCCTGTCAGACTGTGGCAGTCATCAGCTCTTTCAGTAAGGAGAAGGAGACCAAATTCACTGCTGAAGCCAATAGGCTTAACGACACAGCATTTTAGCACCCCAGCAATAGATTATCTCATGCAGCAAAAGCAGCTGGATTCCTCGTGCTGCACCACATGGGACAGCATGGGGGTCCCCGCTGCTGCAGCACCCCTATACAGCGCTGTGGGTAACTCGCTCAGGGACAGCCGGGCTGAGAGGTGGCACAGCCAGGACAGAGGGCAGGGGAAGGGCAGCACTGCGCTGCTTCTGCAGCCGGGACCTCTGCGGGATGCGTGAGCTGCCAGGGTCGCTGCTCCAGCAGGAAGGCTGCAGATGGGCCGCAGAGCAGCTCAGGGTCTCTTCTGTCTTCTCCTTGCTTTGTGGGCCCTGCATATACTACGCCTCCTACCATGAATGAGGAGAAGAAAAGTGCAATCAAAAGGAACCAAGAATAGCTCTGATTTAATAAGCAATGGAAATATTTCTATTCTAGAAAAAATGTTCAGGAAAATGTGAGGATTTATTGCTCCCATTAATTCTTTGGGGGTTTTTTTCTTTCGTGGGTGGAATTTGACATGACTTGTATTAATATATTGAGTATTGTGCTTATAAGAGATATGCTGGTTGGTTAGAGAACAGTCCAAACTACACTTTAGGTGCTGCATATTCTTATTTCATATATTTAGTATAACTGAGTTTTAAATTACTTCTTGTTTAACAAAAAATAAATATCCAAAATCAGCTTTCATGGAATGAAATACTTGGCAGCCCCCAGTGTAGGGTTTTTAATAAGCAAATATATAAGAATACTGTAACTTTTTTTAGTTTGATTTTCCATGTCATTAAATTTATGAGACCATATTGTCTGTGCCTGCCTTCTTGTCCCTGCCTTTGAATAACTTTTACACCTGTCAGCCCCGTTCATCCAAACTCAAGATAGTGATAGAACTCTCAGAAAAGATTACCTTTCTTTTAAGTTTCATGAAACCAGGTGTCAAGTTAGCAGAGAGGGACCGTGTCCGTCTGTCCACTGAGAGAAAGGCCAGAAAAGAAACTCACTTTTATTAGAAACCACAAAAGCAGCATTGCAGGCAAGTAGACATCTTGGACACCAAAAGTAGTTAATCAACAGCAGGTTGCAACGTCCCATGAAAGTAGGCTTTGTTAGTGCTTGAACAATTTACTTTATATTTCAGCTGTTTACATGTATCAGTGGAAAAAAACCCTGTTAAGCAGCAGTTGTTTGTAAGATTTAATGCAGTAGTAAGTTAACCATTGGCAAATGATAAAAATCTAAATGTGAGGGATTTTTTGGTGCTTTTAGAAATTGTAGATGTTTTTCAGATTTGTGATAGGATTTATAGGTAGCCCTACAACTGCCACAGAACCCATCTCTCACCGTGCTCACTGCATGGGCAGGTAGCTGGAAGGATGTCTCTGAATCTCTCTGACATGACTCCCGTGTTTCCTGGATTATCATCACAGTCATTTAACCAGAAAATCTTGTTGACAGCATCTGATATTTCTGTGAAAAGTACAGAGGATCGGCTAGCACAGCTATCCGAGGTATTCAGTCAAATATGAGAGAGACAGATTGTTATGTATCTACTAATGCCTTTCTGCACCATCCCAGTATGCTGATAGTGTATTTTTCAGATCTGTGGTTTATAGGGTCGTTTAGTGAGCCTTTTTTGAAGCCCTTGACTATGGAACGTGCCTTCGAAGAATTTGTATTAATGAGGAGACAAAATGAAGCTGTTTGGAGTTTTTCTCTGAGGAAAGCTTCCTGAAGTCATTAGTCAAAGGAAATTAATTTTAAGAAATACCCATTTTTTTAAAGGATCCTGCAGTGAGACAGGCTTGATTTCTCGTTCTAACAGTTGCTCCTGTAGATGCTGTAGTGTCTCAGCAGGGGAGCCTTCCAGCTGGAAAGAAAAGCTCATAAAATGTATTTCTGAGATGTTAACAGGCAAAAAATGCCTTTGTTCAGACCATGTCGCAAAATACTGTGTGTAGTTTGGACTGTTTGTTGCAAATAAAGAGACTTTCCACTAGATGGCCTTCCATATCAAACATTGAGTATAGCCTGTAAACCCCGGAACAACAGTTTCTTGGCTTTGAATTGCACTTTAAGCTTTGTCTCTAAAGAGATCCAAGCTTTCTGTCCCATGATTCAGGTAGGCCAAACACTTAACCTTCACTAAGCCTTTTCCAGTCCTCAAACTGGGCAGAGTTCCTGCCCTAGACTGAGTGTAAACCATTGCTGAGGCTGGGTGTAATTTAGGTCAGGGTGAGGAAGGGGTGGAGATTAGATTTATGGGCTAGAGATGGCAGTAAAAGGATGGGATGCAATAATTTTGTGTCCTGCCTCAGTGCAGTGCACATTGCCCAGGGCAGAGCTGAGGGCTGTTGCTGTCCTCTCCATCACTGCTGCTGATAATGGTATCTGAGCTAAGCAGGCTTGGGAACGTCTGTACTAGAACAGAAGCAAAAGTCTTCCTTCCCGTTGCGTGAAACGACCCATGCACTCTGGCTCTTAAACTGCTGCAAAATATGAAATAGGTTCAATACAATTTGAAGTAAGGAGTGTTTGGGAGGAAAAAGGGCAAACAATGGTGCTGCGTACTAACAACAGATGTTGGTAAGAAGTAAACAAAAGCTGTCACTAATAAGGTATGTGTAGGGGACCAACACCAAGGAAAATACTGAGGGACTAAAAAGTTGAGATTTCAGGTAATCATGACTATCATACAAAAACAAAATGAGAAAACGTATTTTAAAATGTACTTTAGCGAGTAGACAGGAACTGGTGCATTTGTTGGGAAGGAAACGCAGCAGGTTATCAGGAATGACACTGAATATTGCTGTGGGCCCTGGCAAGTTCTCTTTGTCTCACTGCGCTGGCTTCAAGGGACTGGAGTCCATTTTCCTGGCTGACAAGATGCTGCTGCTAAATGGTATTATGAAAACATAATGAGAAATCAGAGCGGTTAAGTCTTGACAGGACATCCAGCTCCAGTTAATTAAAATAGAGAAGTCATCCCATGGTGCCAAGGGAAATAGTAAAAGCACAGATGGGGAGATCTGATCGCTTACTGAGGATTAGTGTGGTTAGTGCAGAGGTCTTAAAAGGACGAAGGGATGATGCGGACAACCTCAAGGCTGGGATCACAGAAGCGAAGAAGAGATGTGGGCATGTGGATTGCTGATTAGACAACTTTAGAAGAGTCACTCCTGTGTGGATCTGTGAAAGAAAAGGCAGGCTTTAGAGTGTACACAATTTCTTTGTAATTATGAGAGTAGAGTTTGGGAGAAGGGGGTGCCCGTAGGAGGTCATGGTTTGCTTTGGTAAGTGACCCTAGTAACTATGTTAATGCTGTAGTAGAGCAAGGCTCAGGCCAGACCCACAGAACAAAAGGTTTTCTGGACCCAAGCTGCTTGCAGTCTAAGCCAGGCTGGTCCATGCTTTTCCTTGCTACAAGGCATATGCTGATTGGAGGCACATCCCAATGCACTGTGTGAGTCGGAGTTGCCTCTTGCAGCCCTTCTGGGATCCAGTGGCACCAACCTGCCCGCTCAGGCGTGGAGGGGGAGAGTGCGCTGAGCACAGGGATAGGCCTTAGTGGCTTTTCCGTGCTGCTCACAGTAGCCACAGTCCCCTCGTGTCCAGTCCCCACTAAAGGTCATATCGCAAAAATATAAGTGGATCGGATGGAGACATCCTCTATGTTCTGTTTGGCTTAAGAGCCCAGAGCACGTTGAACTAAACAGTCATCACCTCGTATCTGTACATCCTCTTCTCTAGGCTTAATTTGTGTGGGGGATTCAGAGGCATGGTACATAGACTTACTGCATTTGCTGCTGTCTTCACTGGAGCGCCATGGAGTTGCAGGAGGCCTGGGCTGATCAGCTCCCAAGCCTAGGGTTGTACATAAGAGCCATCCCCTGCCTGGAAAAATCCCAAAAGCTCAGGGCAGGCATGGTATTTCCCTGAGAAGAGGAATGGGATTGTTGGAGGCACAGTAAGGAAGTTCCAGAGCAGATGAAAATGGAGAAAACTTTCTAGATTAGGAGGAGTCCTTAGAAAAATAATGAAAGTGCAATGGGTGGAGGCACAACATGGGTCTTCCCACTCTTGCAGAGAAGATGCTGCCTAACCTCTGGTCAGCTCTTGGTTAGAGATCTTCTTGCACCTAAACAAAAAAAGAAAACAAGCGGCTTGCTCCTAGGCTCCCGTATTATCTGAAAAAAAATACAATAATTTGCTTAGTAGTACAGAGCTGGGTTTGCTGGGCCTCTTGCTGGAAATTAGTCCTGATCATGCACAAATAACCAAAGAAGCTCATCAGAAAGAGAACTGAATGCATTTGTAGCATGGTAAAAACAGAAGGGAGAGTGTGCAGGGTGAGTAGGAGGAACTGATCCTCCTCCAGTTCACTTACAAAAACAAATACGTTTTAGTCATTCTGTACCCCTGTAGGCACCCTGTGAGCCTACAAGGACCCTATCTTGAGTCTGGCAAAGACAGAGTTAAGTGCCTGCAGGCTGCTCTTACACAGGTTGAAAAGGCTTGCCCTTGTGGGGGAAGGTCACCAAGCCGAGGTTTATGGGTGGCTGATTACCGAGGGATGGCTTTCTGTTTTGGGAACAGGAAGGGTGGGCCTGGGAATTTGCCAGTAAACAGCTCAGGGGTGTAACCTCAAGGGCCTTTACTTTCCTCTGGTGTATTCTTATACACAGGCTTTCTCACTTCAGGGCTGAGCTCACTGCATCTGTAATGTTTCTAGCAAAGTGCTGAGATGAGACACTTGGTGTGAAACCGAACATAGCCCACGCGATGGGTAACTCCTATGTCAGTCCAAGCAAACAGCCGTCGTTCAAGAGCGTTGGGATTATGTGAAAGGCCCGTGCTGCTGGTGGGGTAGCTCTGGGCTGTAGGAGCAGAGGGGTTCCCCTTGTACTGACCCCTCACTTTCTCTGACTGCCAGCAGCAAAGAAACAGCCTCAGACGTGCCTTTGCTTTGACTAAAATTGGGGCTTCATGACGCACACCAAAAACCAGCTCACAGAGGGCATTTTAAGGAGGTGGTTCTCAAACGCACAGTGTAGGGAACTGTAAGGACAGACAGCTGATGATGAAAAGTGGCTTTGAAATGATAGTGAAAATGAGATGCACAGTTTCCAATAGCAGGCAGGAGAGGAAAGAAAGTGGGAAGACAGTCTCAGAAAGCTCAGAAATTTATACCGAAGAGATTGGCACAATATTTGGCGGAAGATGAGCAGACACAAGCACGAAGCAGCTGAAGTTGTAACCTGAGGGACAGCACACACAATTCACAGCTGTTGCTCTGGTGCTGTAGCTGGCGCTGGTGTAACAGTGCTGGTTTGAGTGCAGCTGAGGGAATATTTTAAGGTGAGAGAATATCATGGGAAGCAAAGAGTTTGAAAGAGAAAAGGAGTGACGGGGCAGGCACTGTTGGCATGGGCCCTTCGTGATGTGACCGCCCAATAGCGGTGATGCTTCCAGGAGTGGAGCCGCAGAGGAGGCACTGAACGGCGCAGAGGTGTGGGCCACAAAGCTGTACCACGGCAGATCAAAGCACTTTAGTGGGATCTGGGGCAGATCCGATCCAGTTTAACTCACAGCTCATTGAAATGGTACACGTTCGGATCTGGGTTGCTATTTCATTTATGAATGAATTCATGGTTTCATTATGAATTCATTATTTCCTTCCTGTGTATGTCTTCCAGCTTCTATGATCTATAACAGTTTTGTGTGTCTTTACATTCCTCTTAGTCACTATGCCTGTTGCTGGGCTGGCACTGAAATGTTTTCTTTGGAGCAGGAAACTGCTGCTTCATGGCAGGAAAAGGCAGCTCAGTTAAAGCAACCTAGGTATTCCTGGGAACATGCTGAGAGCGGGTTAGAAGAATTGTTTGTTTTCTTGATGCCCCCCATAGTTGTAAATATCAACACCTCCCACAGGGTGGGCATTTGCTTGTGGATAGCTTGGCTATAGCTGAGCTACCAGAAGGCAGCCTGGAGCTGGCTACCATGCTGGTAGGTAGCAATGGTTATGAAAGCATAGAGAGAATGAAAAGGGAATAAAGTATATTGGCACTGAAGCAAGACTCGGGAGATTGAAATTTTAATTTCTGGCTCAGCCACTCCTTTTCAGTATGATTTGGGTTAAAGTACTGAAAATGCATTCGGGCCTCAGTTCTTCTTCAGGTACCATTGTACCTTTGTTCACATTATACCTCTAGGTGCTGCTGAGGGCGACCGCGAAGGAAAAGAGAGGATGGGTCATCTCTCGTGCTCCTCATACATATCCTCTAATGAGCTGGAACTTGGACCTGGAGAAGAAAAAATCAAAGTAAAAATGAAATGGACTATGTTTAGGGAAGCTCTGAGCTTGCTGGCCCTGTTCAGCAATGTTCTGTCTGTGCCTCGGTCTCCACCTGTTGTGAGCTGCAACTCTGCCAGTTTGGCAAGAAGTTGTGGGCATTGCAGGGGAGATGTGCCCTCCACCTTGTGCCTGTGGAGGTCACCAGGAGACGTACACTTACGTGGACTCATATAACCCAAACACTGGCATTTTTGCCCAAACAATCCTATCCTTCCTTTGCAAGTCTGGAGCATTTGTGTTCTGACAAGCCTGCCTCCTTCCCAACATTGCTTTCCTGCCATGAAGTTGAATCTCCCGTGTGAGAGGACAGCGTATTGTCATGGAAATGAGTGGGAGCTGTAGAAAGCCGCTGTTAGCAGGACAAGGCAGTGTGAGGCCTCCTGTGGAGAAAATCTAATTTTTAAGCACCTGTGCTGGATAAGTAACAAAGGAACTGCTGGAAAGGGACATCAGAGCTTGTGAACGGCAGTGTGCATGTGACCCTGCAGTAAATCCCCAGCTTGCCTAACAAGAGGCTGTGCCTCTTATTCCACACATGCTGGCACTTAATCTCCCTGCCATATGGTGGCTGTGCCTGGCACCTGCTTCAGCAGCGTGAGATAAGGTCAGCATCACCCTGTGGGCACAGGTATTTCAGAGCATCAATGTTGCTTCAGAGCCTTTGCCACCTGGGAGCCGCTGCCGTTCCTAGGTGCAGTGCTGGGAGCTGGAAAGGAGCATCCTACTGTTAGCAGCGAGGCTCCTTCCTCCCCAGGATGGTACTGTGCCTCGTGCTCCCCCGTGCTGTGTACAGATTGCACTCGCTCAGTCACAGTCTGTTGTCAAAAGGCATGAACAGGAAAAGAAAACACATGTATTTTCTTTTCACTGCTTTTTTTCTTTTTCTCTGTTTCTACTCCAGTCCTACCATGTTTCCTTCCATATTGCTTCCTATCTTCTCTTCATCCCCTGCTTGTACAGCACAGGCAGATGCCTCCCAGTTGTGAGAGGGGAACTGGGCACATTGTACAGCCTGGGCCCTGTGGCCACGGCCACCATCTCTGTCTGAATCCAGAGTTGAACCTGGCTCTCCTGACCCGCAGCTGGGGGCCTCCTGTCTGCTGGATCACCATTACAGCCCCGTCTGTCTGCTGGTATACTCCAACCTGTCTTTTCTACCCTTCTTTCCTTCTATTTCTGTTATGGTATTTCATTCATTTGACACTTTGTGGTCTCTGCCCATCTGTTTCCCTCCTCATCAAATCATCATCCTTCAAGGAAATACTATTCCAAACCTCTCCTGCGTCTCCTGGCTTGCTACATGAGATGAAACATGTCAGGATGGGGATGCAGCCGGACAGCTTTTGCTTTTGCCTGGCTCTAACAGTCCTCCACAGTCAGTGTTGTAGATCATCACTGTGGTGGCTGAGACAGAGCAGAAACAGAAGTTTTTAGTGCCAGCCACAACCAGAATGAAAGGTAGCCTGAAATGGAAGGATGCTGTTAAAAGGCTGGCGGATGTATGTCACTCCCTGCTTCGAGCAGCTTTCTCTCAGGAAAAGGAGCTTTCTACCTGGCTCAGAGCAGGAATCGGGCCAGGAATTCAGACATGTATTGCTAGTTCTGCTCATGACTCCCTGTGATCTTGAACAAGGTTTTAACCTCATCTGATGGCTGATAAGTCCTCAGAAAAGAGTGAAGTAGTATCGTTCTTCGCCCAAGGCCTTGGATTTATGCAAGTAACTCCTATCAGCAGCCACGTTACATAGTTTTTGAAATTCTTTTAGAAATACATGAAAGATGAAGGTTCCTCCATAAAATTGAACTGCTTTAGAAAAGAAGACTGGTATTTAAAAAATAGGCCTTATTTAGTAAGCCATTTCTGCCATTTCACAGATGCATTATGAAAAGTAGGTAGGAAGGGGAGATCATTAAATCCAAGAAACAGTCTAGGATAGTTTCTGTTGGTGTCTTGTAAACCTGTAAACGACCATGTAAACTAGCAGTTGTTGCCATAAATCCCTGGTGGTATCTGCAGCCTGTCACATGAAAACATGTTAGTGGATGAACTGTGCTGGTCCTATCAGCCCAGAAGAAGCAGAGTGACAGCGGAGGAAAACCTGTCCTGCTTTGCCCTGACAAGCTCAGGAAATGAAAATGGAGGAGTTCTCCTAGCTGCAGCTCAGAGCAGTGAGCGCCAGGCAGTGACCTGTGGGAAAGTAGTGCTGCCTGGGACTTAGAGACTGTTCTTTTTCTCAGGTGGTCTTACTTCTCCAGCCTTTTATTATTAATACTATTGTTTTATTGAAATGTTTGTGAAAGATTCCAAAGCTCTTCTGACATCCAGTTTAATCCTGAATATTGCCTCTTCAGGGCAAATTTGTTACGAAATCTATCATGGCTTTGTGACCACCATGGCCCGATAGTATTTGGAATTAGAAAAAATGATTCAGGGATCTAATGCTGAGTCACCCCAGTCTGTCAGTACATCCTCTCTTTTGTTTGTGAGCCTCATCAAAATGTCTTCAAACCAAGACTTTTAATCCCTCTTTTCTTCTTTTGTTCCAGGTTTCAGTTGACCTTTAAAATCATTGTAACCTGAGCTTAGTTTTCACGCCCATTTCGTTGCTCCCTTAGTTTTAGTAATTGCCATGTCTGGTCTGTGAACTTTGCGCAGTTCTAGGAGCAAAGCATATACCATTGTGGTTTTAACAAGCAAGACACTGAAAAGTTTTCAATAATTCTGGAGCCAAGTGGAGACAGATAGCCGAGGCAGGGAGATACCCGACAGTGAGGCTAGGACTGTAAAGCTGTGCTTCTCAGCCTGGGAGTCCTGACCCTGAAGAAGGTTGCAGAAAAGTTTGTAGGGGATCTTAAAGGGTTAGAAAAAGGATGCCTTTGAATTGACTTTCTATTAATTAAAAGGACAAGAAAAAGAGAAAGCTCGATCAGAAAAATGATACAGTTAAAACTGTTCTGATGACTTGTTTTTCACTGACAGAGGCTCATTTCCTGCAGGCAGAGGTGAGGATATAGATACCTGCAGTGAGTAATTATAGCTGGTTCTCACTGCGCTGCCAGGAGGAGCTGTCCTGCTCATGGGCACTCAGCTATTTACCGCAAGGAGAGCTTCACCAGCAAGTGGGGTGCCTTCTGGACCTAGATAAGCACAGACAGGGGCATCCATGGAAGGAAGTTGAAGAAATTGCAATAGCACATGAACACTGCTGAGATCAAAACTCTGTTACTGAACCTGGCTGGAAATATCCCCATGAAACAGCATTCCCGTGAAAACACTGATTTGTTGGACCCATGTGTCTCATCCAAAACACCTGTTCAAGGAGCTGTGGCAGGCTCCGAGGCAGCGTTCCTGTGCTACTCTCCCGGGGCTCTTGGCCAAGCAGATCAGTGTCAGCTTCTCCAGCTCTGGGGCTGACCCAAAGCATGGTATTATTTTCTAGGCCAGGAGCTGGTGTGTCTGCAGTGGGGGATATTGGAGCAGACAGCAACATCACAGACTCCATCTTGTGCTGAGAGACACCCAGGGAACTTTGCAGAGGCAAATGCGAACATGCAGTCTAGCCACATAGTTCCTCTGTGTATCGCTTCACAACAGTCTCTTGGGCTGAAGGGTTTGGGAAATCCCAGTGTTACTCTGGTTGGCTTCCCTTTCTTGTATGGTGCTTCCCAGACAAAGCTATGGCAGCAGTGTGCTTGTTTACCTTTTGTACACGGATCGGTTAGACTCAACTCTTCTTAAAGTGGGAGGCTTCCCTGTGTGTGTACAGAGTCAAAGTCCGTAGCAGCTACTCTAAGACCTGGATAATAATACTGACCTTTTTTGTTCAATTTGGCAACATCTGCTTATGGTTGCAGCAGGCTATAATGTTGTACGCAGTCTCTGAGGCTTGGTTTATGATTGTTTGGTGTAGCTGAATGCGTGCTTTCTTTGATGTCACAGACTCAACAGACAAGATAGCTGAGCTTTCAGTGGATGTTTTGGTCGAAGCAGAAATGAGTAAAGTGATTAACAGCATATGACTCAGTTGGAAAATCAATAAAATAAGAGCCAGAAGAGGGGTTACTAATACCATAGGTCTGAATCAGCAAGATATGTAAAAAGTGCATCCACCTAACATAAATTTACTAGAGAGCACTGAACAGAAGAAATCGATATCTAGAACATTAACGCCAGATTTACAGGAAATTGCAGGAGAATGATTCAGGTTGGCACTGCAAAATATTGAACCCTGAGACGCAACGACAAGGCAGCTATTCCAGTTCAATATCCTCAGAAGCGGTCTTCAGAGCTGCCATCTCTTTGTCCAGTAAGTCTGGCTGCAGAAACAAATCTTAAGATCAAGAAAATTAAAGGAAACAATTATGTATTCTCCAGAGCCACCTGTTCTGGCTGTACATCATTGTGTCAAGACACCAATTTTTTAAAGTTTTAAAGCCAACAGAACTATACTAAATGGTCATAGGACTCATGTGGAAAGCTGAGGGGAATAGCTTTGAGTAGACTTCTCCAGATCTGATGGGTTTGAACCTGTCTTCAGATAATTTGTTATTTTCCGATTTTGTAAAAGTAAAGCCTGCTTGCATTCCTAAGGCTTTTACAATAGCACAGTTAAAGCTGAACAAGGTCATGCCTTAGGACTTACTCTGCCATCTTCAGGCTGTTGGGGGGTGATTAATTGAGCAGAGGATAAGTAAAGCTGTAAGCTTGCAGTGTCTCATGGACTCTGTGGTACTCTTCTTTCAGGCTAAATGAAAGAGTGGGGAGCTACCTTGCATTTGCCAGGAGGGTCTCCGAGCTGAGAGTTAACCTGCAGCCAGCTATTACAGAATAACTGGCAAGCTCACACCTTTGCTTGCCCTTCAGATTATTTACCTCCTCACACTCGTAGGGCAGCAGAACTGTATTATTAAAAGGTAGTAAAGAATTATCATTCTTTCAGTAAAAATTTGCACATAACACAGCTGTAGCAGAGCTAAAGCTCTCTGCAGAATACTGCTTTAATAATAACCCTTTAGTAACTGCTCTGTGTGATGACTATGGAGAACAGGGCAGGTTCATTTGAAAGGTGGCCAAAGTTACCACTTTTGTTTTGTACTTTTCAATAGTGAGGATGTCAGTGTTTGTTACTCTCCCAGCTATAACTGGGACTTCTGGCCCACGATACCTAGCTTTTTTACCCAAGATAAAGGGGTAGCTCTACCATAAGGATGTTGTTTTCAGACATCAGGAGAAAAGTAACTAGGCTGAAGAAACAAGAACTGTTTGTTAACAGAAGAACTGCAAGCCCTTCAGGCATTGGGTTTTCATCAGGATAATGTATTTGTAAAATTACAGTACTGTGTAACATCACTCTGTGAAATATTTGGCTGCATTATACAGTCTTACAAATGCTGGTTGCATCTATGTACAACAGCTCGTCTTATGTTATATTTGTATTTATTTTTCCATCAGCCTAAAGTGTGCAGCTGAGATGACAATGAGCTCTTTTGTTTGTTCATGTTTATTCCTAACCAGCTGGTGGAAAATACAGTTGTGATTTTACACAGAAACAAGAAAATCTGCCTATTAATATGACATCCTAGGAATGCTAAGAGCTGGGGGGCAGCATACACTTACAGAGGTTTGAAATTATAGTTGGAGGTTATTCACACTTGCTTGAAATTTCATTGCTTCCTATCCATTTTGCTATATTAGCATAAATTCTACAGTTTGGGTGCCTGAGTGCTGCTGTCTACTTAATAAGGCGTTAACTGTGTTGTGTGACTTGTTGATAGATGAAGAGCATGATCCTGAAGCCAAATATATAATTGGACGAGTGTTGTTCACACACTTTTCAGCAGATGCAGAATAGAGCAAGCAAAAATAATCACCTTCCATTTTTCCTACCCGAGCACCATAGCAACTGAAATGCTGCTCTTAAAATCATCATTGGTTTTCCTCCTACCCCTTTGTTCCATATGGTGCAGCCTGTCAAACTGTCTTAACATACAACGTGGATGCCAGCTATCAGTGTGCTAGGGAAATGAAAGGTTTGCGCCAGGTTTGATGACTGATGCTGGGTTTTGTAAGCTGTCTGCTTCGTTACTTGGCATGCCCTGAGACAGCACGTCCGTTGCTCAGCACGTCTTTCTGCGAGGGGAGGCTGTGCACTGCCTCCTATGGACAGACCCACACTGAACTGCTGTACACTGCCAAAGTGTTCAAGCATGCTGGTGGTGTTGGGAAAATAATGAATACAATCATGCCATGTTAAGCAGGGAGCTGCCTTCCCACTGCTCTTGTAAGATCAATAGTAGAATCCGTATCCCTTGGGAGGAGAAGGAAAATCGTACTTGAAACAATAGTTAAAGATCTGACTGTGCTGGTGAATGTGGGAGGTCCTTGTAGACTTGTCAAGATTACCAAAAGGCTTGTTTGAACTTCAGACATCTTTTTTCCTAGGCATGTAAATACGTAATATGATTTCAAAGCAGCTGGGCAGTCAGCAGATTTCACTGACTATTTATTTTGACCGTTTTAATAGATCTTTGGTTTGCACACCCACCATTTTCAAATACTGGCTGTGATCCTTTGGCATTTACCATCACATAAAATGTTTCAGGATGCCCATGCACCATGCATGTACCAGGTGAGAAGAGCATGTAGAGCTGAGGGGTGACAAAGCTACGTACCTTGCCGGTCCCTTGTCTTTGCTACTTACGCTCTGTGTAAACAGCACAATGATGGGATGTGGTAGCAGCGGTGTGCTTCACACAGAGGTAAGCAACTGCAGGAAGTGCGTGACAGTGAGGAATCAGGCAAGGAAATGAAACAGTGGTGCTACGGTCAGAAAGCACCTTAAACCACAGTGGCCCCTTGCAGGGACACCCCTTTTAGATGACAGTCCTGGTTCCTTCCTCCTTGACCTGCTGCACTCTCTGGGGCACTTGGGAGAGTGAAAGTGTGTGCTGACACAGCAGTAGCATCTGCAGAGCAGCGTATGCATTAGTCAGTCCTCAGAGATGCAAAACATGAGGTACAAAAGGGAAGCATAGTTTAATTTCTCTATCCATGTGAACATATGGATCCCAGGCAGCCTGGTGGTTGCTCCTGCATAGTTCCTCTGGCAGACAGCGTGGGAGAAGCAGGGAGGAGGAGGAGTTTTTCTGTCAATCTTGAGGCCCAGTGACCCTGTCTCCTCTCCCTTTCCAGTCAAATTCCTTTGATTCTCCCAGAAATGTGGCAGCCCAGAGAAGTTAAATCCCCCCCTTGTTCTTTTAGCTGCTTTGAAAAGGTAACCTGGGACTGTCTTCTGTGATTGCTTCCTGACAATATGCAGCCCCTTTTTATTCACCTCTGGCATTCAGGCCAGTTCATATTAGAGTGGTGTAGGTCATACTCTTGTTTTAAACAGATACTACGTCTCCTTCTCCTCAAATGCATGCCGGCAGCCCTGGTGAGTAACTCATAGGAGCTTTGAATGAGCACCCAGCCTTTTCCAGATTTCCCATCATGCAGCCAAGAACCGTTCTTCATCCTTCTCTGTGTCCTTCTCAGATCTGCCTCACTGCCTGCATGCGACCAGTCTCCTCAGGATGAGGTATAGCCAGGCCTCCCTGTGCTCCGTGGCACCAAACGGATGAAGCAAGTTGATGACCCCATGTATCAGTCCACAGCCTGATCCTGCTCTATGGTGGGAGACACCCTTTTACCGTGTGTGTGTAGAGCACAGGGGAATCGAGTCCCTGCCCTCAATCCTGCCTCAGCAAAGATCAATAAACATACCACCTCTTCAGGTAGTGCATTTAGGGACAAATTTTCTAGTCTTCTAAATGTGGGAACTCATAATATGGTATTAAAAGGGGAGAGCTCTAAGGTGCCATTGTCTGATCTAAGCACAGGTTTGTCTGGCCCTCACCAAAAAGAAAGAGGCAAGACAAACAAGCATTTTAACAAATCCAGTCTTGCTTTTTTTCAAGAGTAGTTCCTTGGCCCAAACTACAGCTTGGTCCTTTATAGTCAAACACAGAAGCTTTTTTATGACTGCTCAGTAGCCACTAGAGTCCTTTCTGTATAACATACAATACAGACACATAAATATCTTCTTTTCAGTGTTCTTCACAACAGTCTGAGATCTGTAACCCACTTTGTATCACACAAGATGACGTACAATGCATCAATACAGTCTTTCTGATTAAGACTGAAGCACTATTAGCCAATGTTGAGCCTATGAATAAATTTAATTTTTATTCTGGTCAGGCCACTCCTGGAAGAACATGAAGAGTTCCTTTTCTACCATCCAGATGCTACACACTCTCTCATTGCACCCCCAGGTCTGATACTGAGATCTGGACAGTAAGAGCAGAGCAGGGCTGTGCCAGCCAGCAAACCAAGAATTGGTCTCCAAATGGACATCGGAAATGCCCAGTCTGCTGTAGGGTATGCTGGCAGATTATAGTGCATGTCACTCAGCCCAGACAATTTAGATCGACTGCGAGTCTGTGATAACGGAGAATTCAGTATTTGTGTATTGTGCATTAAAAAAGGCAGGGGAAGGCTTATCATCTATAAATAAGTGATTTAATTCACTGGAGCGAAAATGTTTATCGTCTATAAATAAGATCATTTATTTCGCTGGAGCCATTGCGATACAATTTTACAACAGGATTGAGAGCCATTTTATTGATCACTTCAAATTGATTGTGTTGTTGCATAAAAATGATACAAAATATTATCTAATCACATTTATGGCTCTCCTACATCAGTACACTTGGAATGTTGCTCTTTATCACCTCACATCTGTTTAATCAAGCTAATATTCCATCTGCCTCTTTGGTGTGATAACGTAGTGAGAACAAACTCAAATTACTAATAATGATCAACTCATTCATTTCCTGATCAAAGAGCTAGCTGTGGGATTTAGATTTTTTTTAAAGCACACAAAGATTCATTCTCTTTTCTAAACATTAGATTTTGCAGAAAGAAAAGAAAATCTCTGCTACATGCAAACATATTCTTTGGCATCACAGAATTTGCTTACAGGTTTCAACTTTCTGTCCTTCGGAAGAGCTGGTAGAATTGGCTGCAGAAGTTACTTTGCCTCCACAGGCTTACTGCATCCTCTGCTTCATCTGCCGTTCTAAGGACTCGGAGTAGAAGACCTTGATTTCTTCAAGTCACGCAGTCAGCCCAAAATTCTAAAGAAATGAACTTCTCTGTCTGTGCTTTTGTGAAGAGACTGAATACAACTGCATGCCTCCACAGGGAGAAAGAGCCCAACAGTTCCTCACCTTTGGATGAAGCTTTCTTGTACTATTTGCAGGAATGGAGTCTCAGCCTATCGTACACAAACATGGAGATGTTTTTAATCCCTCCACTTGTTTGCTTCGTGGCAGATGTCCTCATCATTCCTTCCATCTTGTTTGTGATTTTCTCTAGGTTTAGCATCCGTCAGGAAACAAGGTACATGCTGCTGGGAAATGCTTTGCTTTGTGACCTGATATACATTTTGTTCTACACCCTGTCTGCTGTTTTTAATGCAGCAAATCTAAAGCTCCCAAAGGAAGCTTGTGTCCTCCTATTATTTTTGCTGGCACTGGCTTACTGTGGAGGATTGTTCACAGCTGCTACAATGGTCTTGGACACTTACATAGCTGTTTTGTTTCCCTTGCGCTACCTTGCTATCTTGCCGGCTTCACGAACGAAAAAAGTGATTGTATTACTATGGATCTGTTCCGTGGCTTTCCCTGCAGCTTTCTTCTTGTTGCTATGGAGAACTCAAAACTTTATGTCCTGTGTCCTGGAAATGTGCTCCGTTCCAGTGATACTGGTATTAGCGCTGAATGGGACTGATGCTGCAAAACTCTGCTACTGGCTTGCTGCCTCTGTCATCTTTCTCTGTCTGTTTTTAATGCTCTGTTGCTATGTTATTCTGTATTTTAAAACAAGAAAATCAGGGATATGGGAGAGCATCTCCTCTAGAGCCAGTGTGACATTTTTAATGCATCACACTGTGTTATTCTTTTACTTCTCTCCACTGTTGGCTCTTATTGTAGAATCACTCTTGTACATTAATTCTGTCATCGGACTGAAGACAGGAATCTGGGTCTCCCTGGCAATCTGCAATGTCCTGATGATTCTGCCTAAAGTTTTGTTCCCTTTTCTGTATGGGCTCCGGTACAGAGAGATCTCAGCCTCTCTCAAATCCATGGTCAGAAGGAAGCGTCTTTGCCTGGTGTCACCTGGTCCATCGCCATCCTGAGGCAACCAGAGCACAGCAGCAGCGAAGGAGTTGTTCTTCCTTACCTTGTTAGCATGCAAGCCTGCCACAAACCACTCAGCTTCTTTTCCAAGCATGAGAAGGTTGGGGTTGGTCACTCTGCTTCCTTGGTGCCAGAAGGTCACAGATCTTTCATCACATCACAATTTGGGATCACGGCAAACACTGCTCTGAGTGAAATTCTGAGCCGCCTTCTGATGTGGGAGGGCAGTATCTTTTGGAGGAGATACTGAATCAGGGCCATTTCTACCCGTCTATGGTAGATGACTCTCTGGAAAATAAAAACTGAAAAACAGATGGTGCTAAGCAAAGGAGGTAACCACAGGTCTCTCGGTCAGCATCGCCTACAGCAGAGTGGCTCCTTAGCCGAAGGTGCTGTTGCTGTGGCCAGTGACTCATCCTTTCACTCGTGGTGTGTTCTGGCAAGGCCGGCAGCCAGTGCCCTCTTCTGTAAAACACCCTGTGGAACGTGCCTCTGAGAGCTGCCCCCAGCGAAACACGGTGCCTCATCTTGTGTGCAGTGTGCTAGCGTATCATCGGCCATGTGGATTCTGACAATCTGCAAAACACTGAGTTTTCATAAAATCTCAGTCTGATGGGAAATCATCTTTGATCAGCATCTGTCAGGGAGCCCAGCGCGTGATGCTGGCAGGGTGTAGCAGAGGTGGGTTGCTTGGCAAGGGAAAAGGAGCCAGGAGGCGCGGGCGGCAGCCGGGCAGTGCCCTTCCCGGCGGGGTGCAGTCCCTCGGTGCCTGAGACGGGTGAGCAGAGCAGGCGGCTGCAGGGAGCTGGGGGGGGCCCCAAGGCCACATTCCCCAGCGGGGCCTTTGCGATGCAACTGGGCCGAGGCTGAGTCCGGCAGGCAGAGCAGCGGGGCAGGACCAGCGAGGTGTGAGGGCGGTGCAGGCATACCCGCGGTGTGGCCTGCACGAGAGCCAGGGCTTAAATGCCGCTGCTGAGTCCCAGGGGGGGCTTCTGCCAAGCCCCGCTGCTCCTCTGCAGCAGCCTGAGCCTGGGGCACAGCTGCACCGTGGCAGAGCTGGCCCCAGGCACCCACTGCCAGCCCCTAGGAAGGTCGGGAGGAGAGGTTGCAGAGCCAGTGGTGTGCTCAGGGGTGAGAAAGATGGTATCTTGTAAGAGCCTCTTTGTCTTTCAGATTCTTCTGATCAGCTACCTACCTATAGAATATAAGTGAGAGGTTTTTCTGCGCTTTAAAGAAACCAAATTTCCATTAAACATAAATGGCAGCATGGGAAATTTGAGCTGCAGTGCTATACCTCAGACTTGAGAGAAGACCTTTGGGATTTCTGAAGATGATGTTTTTAGAATTTGTTGTGTTTTATATAAAAGTATAGAGTTGGGCTTTTTTTTTAAAAAAAAAAGACTTTAGAAAATGGCCCTTGATTTCACTCTGTGCGATATGTTGCTTGTGTGCAGACTCTCTCCAACTTCTGTGTGCTTAAAGCAATACACAGAAGGTGCGGCGTGTGTTTTTATGGGTATTTCACACTCGTCTGAAGAATCCCACTAAGTGTGAGCCAGGAGGAGATGAGTGTCTGGTTGCATGACATGGTTTTCAGCAATGAAGCTAGTTTTAGAGGTTCCTGCATGTCTCTCCTCATTCCCAAACTGCTTTTGCTCTCCGCAGGCTGCAGTTTTCTGCTCTCTCCAGTTTGCTGATACCGCGGTTGGTGGGACTACAGGTTAGAAATATCCATCCAAAGACAAGTAGTATTGTTTTCGTTTTAACCCACATTATCCCAGGGATCTGTTTTATAGCATGTTCTGCAAATAGCAGTGTCAGCACAACCGAGGCGGTGACAAATCCCATTTCAGAGGTGGGAATGAGCCACTGCAGGGACATCTTAGAAGCTTTGCCTCTAAAGGGAAACTTCTTGTGTAAAAGCACTGCGAAGCTAAAATTGTTTGAAGAGAATAAACTGTATTATTGAATATTTGCTATAACCATGGTTCTGTGCTTCCCCTATTTTGACCAAAATGAATATAAAATTCCTGAGTAATGCTTTCTTTTCCAGAACAAACATATCTTCTCAGTCTTCTTCAATAAAGAATTAGGACCTAAGAAATGCTTTTTACTGGCTGCTTTTATTTTTTTTTCCAAGGTGATCATAGCATGGAAATTTGTCATACTAACTACATCTGTATGAAGAGTTTAGTTTTAGAAGTAGATGGTCTTCCATAACACTAGGAAGGATGGGATAAATATCTGTAGAGTAGATCATGAATTCTCTTAATATGCAGTATGACCAAGAATGGCAGCAATACTGGTAACTCCCAAGGCCTCCTGTATCCCGGGCCAAGGCTTTATGCCTCTGCCCATTGGCAAAGAGGCTGATAACTTACAGGATGTTTTGTCCGTGGAGGATTCTTTCAAGCCTTATTATCTGAAGTTTACCTATTTTGTAAATTCATGCTAAGTAGTAAAGATAACTGTGTAACTCTGTAAAGTAGAGCAGTTTTTTATATGGCCATAGATGAGTTTGAATAGCTACAGCTTAATTCTTTCTGATCTTCCTGCTAACTACTGTCAATTATCCTGTTAATATCCAGGACAAACTCAGATAGGATTATACTGTCAGTTCTGTAACTCTTTCTTACATACACATACATCCCCTGGATATACTTAGAGACAGCTAGAAGTTTGGTGAGATAAAGGAGGACACTGAAAGAAGGAGAAAGTGAATTGATGATTGTGGCAAATCTGTGTGTGTCTGTAATCTGTCTACTGTGATATCATGTGGACCATGCTAAACAAAACATCGGTTGTGGAAATGACCTTCTAAGAAAGATAAATAAAATCATTTTCTATGTGTTCTTTAGATTTTTCCCTAAAGTGAGTGTTTGCATAAAAAAGAGTGGATTATTTTTAATTTGGAAATTAGTTAAGTTGAACTGAATTCTAAAATGGGCATCCACATGGAGGTTTGATGATGCTTTATTAATCCACTTAAAGGCGGATTGGTATTAGATGAGTGAGATTTTCTTAAGCGACTGTGCGGACAAGTCCTTAACACAGAATATTACTGTGCTCTTTGGTGCAGAACCAGTATGGTACAGCATGTGTATGAGAAGCATGCCATACACATGAATCTCTTACCTTCTGGGACTTTCTTCACAAATTTATCTGTATAGGACCAAAGGAGTCACCTGGGCAGTATCACAAACACAAGGTTCACATATTTCTTTTCATAAATGTTTTGAGTTTTATCCTAAAAATATTTAGGCTTCTTTACTTGCCAGAACCTCACAGTTGTGATGAGGAACCATTTTCTAAGGACACCTCCAGATAAGCTCTGGAAACTCAGACTGAGACTATTTACCACAGCTCAGCTATCGACCTCAGCAAGGTCACCTAAGTGAACTTCTTGGGTATCACAGTGCCTGCCCAGCATCTTAGCGTAAACTGAAATGGAGAGCAGTTGACATTAACATGTGATGTGTCAGCTGGGGGCAGTAATCCCTTAATGGATTGCCACAGCATGAGTCATTAAAGGTATCCTTATTTCTAGCCTAAATATAATCACGGTCAGTTTTTCCTCTTCTTTTCTTGTGCCAACATTGTTATTTAGCTTAATGCTGCTCCCTTCCCTCCCTCAGCTGGATTTACAGTACGGCTGACTGCTGTGTGCGGTCTGCAGCCTGCAGGGAGTCAGACCTGCATTGCTTAGGAGCTGGGTCTGTGCCATGCAGCACTTGAGAAAGAAAGAGATCTGTAGTTAGAGCCATGCCTTAAATTAGATCAGTTTCAGTGTCGTGGGATACGAAGAATCTCCTGGCAGGTAAACAAGCATACAGATTTGGATTTCGATTTCAGTACATTTGCTACAGTTTGAGTAATTATTCAGCAAAACTAATTAACCTCCTGCAGTTCTGGTAATTAATAATAAATTTCTCCTGCTCCATCGTTTTTCTTTGTTATTTTCTAAGGGAAGCTTAATGTAGTTATAGGTCAGAAGGAAGCTGGCGTCTGCCTGGTTGCGCTCGAGGGAGCCCTGAGAAGCATGGCACTGTGTTAGGAGAGCAGCAGCACCGCCGGCGCCAGGGCACCGCAGCCCGAGACAGGTCATGTAGCTGCTGCGGGGGTACTCTGCTCTTTGCTTCCACTGCTCGAGTCACTATTTTTGTACTCCGAGATACTGTGTGTCCTTCAGACAGAAACTGTGATTGTGGCCGTTCTCTGTGGGAGGTGGGTATGTGTAACAAAGGAGAGAGAAACCCTGACTAGGAAAAGAAAATTACAGGTTTCCTTGAAACTTGATTTCTGCTGTCTCCAGTCTCCACCCCCATCTCACTGCTGGTAACTGAGGGCACAGCGCTGCCGGTTCTTGCAATTTTATCACAACCCTCGTGACTTCTGGTGTCTTTAAAAAATCACTGATCCTGAATGTTTTTCTTTTTCAGCATGTTTCTAGTCCTTAGGATTGCAACATGAATCTGAAAGGTACAAAGAGCAGGGAGGCAAATGAAAACAACTCTTCATGAGTTCCTATTAAAATGTCAGTATTTCTGAGTGAATTCTGTGTTTCAGAGCGGGAAAGGAGCTAAGCTGTGGTTTTGTGTTCTCCTGCTTGTTGGTGAGGGCCGGCCAGTGCTTGCCCGAGGTCTGCAGGTGTGCCTGGGGAAATGCCGCAGATGAGACGTCTCTACAGAGAGGCCTTTTGCCTGCAAATCTCACTGCAGCCATCTGCCTTCACACTTGACTGAAGGCACATTTTACAGTGGTCATGCTGTTGTCCACTTCCTTGCAGTACTTTTTTTGTTAAAATGTAGGAAGCTTCCCTTAAGGTGTGTGGCCACATTATGAAGTGCAGATGATGCAGAATCTGCCACCATAAATATAATTTACGTTGTATTATAAACTGTAGTTTTTGCTTGCTGAACAAAACTTTGTGGGTTTTTAAACTAGAAAATATATTCACTTCTGCACTAGTGACAAGGACCTGTGCTTCTCAGTGTCATATGTGGGTATAGACAGACTGCTCCGAAGGCCTGAATTGCTAGAGGAGTAACAAGCCTCCCATTCATCGCTTCAGAGCAAGCAGGGTGGATCCCTAAAACTGAGTCCGGGTTGGAAGAGACCATACACCAAACTCCAGCAAGAGGTGCTCCAGGACGTCACTTCAAAGCGTCCTTCCAGTGCGTTCACCAGAATTTTAGTGTGGCAATAAAGATATGGGAAGGCATAAAGGAATGTCTGGCTTTGTTCCTTAGTATACAAGTCAGTTTTCCCAGCAATACTAAGAAGAAAGTCCTGGGAAAGTGAGAAGATTTGGCCCATCCTTTTCAGAGAGCAGCTCATGAATGCTAAGTAGGGTTCTGGTCCAAGTACTGAAATCACTGAGTGCATCTAAGCAAGGACTACATGAACTCAAGGGCTTTCTGCCCTAGCAACCTCTGTCGTTGCTCTGGGTTGGAACGATTTCAGCTGCAGGGGGAGGCTGCACTTGTCTCTGCTAAACAGAGTTAAGAATTAATTTGTATTTGGAAGTTTATTTGGAGGATTTTTTCCAACTCAGTAGACTGATCTTTCTCAAGCAAAAAAGTACTCTTTTTGCTACTGACGTGGCATGAAAGAAATCAGCAACCAACTCCTAACCTGAGGGCTACTGCTTTTTACAGTGATTCCCAGTAGGAAGAGCTGGTCAGCTCTGGCAGCTGCTTTCGCTGGCTTGGGCAGCAGGCAAAGACAAGGAAGTGCAGCTCCTCGAGGGAGAAGGGAGCCCACCCGCTTCATCTGCCCTCTCCTTCCCTACAGACCAGCCAGTGCTGCTAGCCGAGCCAAAGCTAGCGACTGTTTGTCATCGCTGTCCTCTGAAAACTGAGCAGGACGGGACAGTCTGGGCACCATGGGAGAACTGCCGTACCCTGGAGAAGGACAGGAGCAATAGAGGAGAAGGAGAGCTGAGGAAAGAAAGAGATTGAGAAAGGAGAGACTGCAGGATGGATTAGAATAAGAAAATGTGGCGGTGGGCTTGAATAACAGAGTTTGAAGGGATGTGTTGAGTTGTTTGAGAAAGAGACAGGGTTTCTAGCAGACTTTCTGAGGGAAGGACGTGGTGCAGACTGCCCTAAGGGCATGCATCTGCCACAGGGCCTGCTCTGTCCTTCTCAGCCCTGCCTGGAGCTGCTGGGGCCCTGCCATGCTGCTGAGCACTCTGCAATTAGTGTGCTGAACTTGAGGAACCCAGGACTTCTTCCCAGACCAGCATGAGAGAAATATTATTTTTAATACTGTATAAGGCAAAAGGAGACATTACAAAAAGGGGGAGAGGCTGGGGAGGAGGCAGTGCTCTCTGCTTGGAAAGATGTGTTTTGCACTGTGTTTTCTATGTTTGATTTAATGGTGAGTTGTCTCTTTCCAGCAACTAGGCAGGGGAGGAGGGAGCAGAGTATGTTCCCAGCCCTTGGCCAAGAGTGTCCCGAGGCGTCCCAGGCATGACCTCTTCAGTGTGTATTTTTCTTTCTGTACAACTGACCCAGATGCTGGGACTGGAGACTCGGGCCCTGCTGGCCTGTTGTACCTTTGCCTCTTCTGGCACAGCATGTGACTGTCCCAGGAATCAGACCTGGGTACAATACCTAGAACTGTTTTTCTTTCGAGCAGATCGTTCTGTCCGTCTGCATTCCAGGAAATCCAAACCCGTGAGAAAAAGCCTGGGCCAGCACTGCCACCCAGTGGGGAGGAAGGCAGAGAGGCGAGCAGTACTCCGGTTATATACTGGCGCAAAGGAAAAGAGACAGCAATAGGGAGAAGAAAAAGGCCTGTCAGGCAGAACAGTAAACCAACCCAGAATACAAGAAAAGGGAAAATAGATTTTGTTCTCCTTTATTAGAAAACAGCTACAATGACTGTGCAGTGGAACGAGATTAGCGTTTGTCCACACCTGCAGCCTGTGCAGTCTCTCTCTTGGGAATGACAGCGAGGTTTGCAAACTGGGATGGACTTTCTGGTCACACAGAACTGAAGAACTAACAAAGTGTTTTAAAACAAACAAACAAAACAATTTTAACTCTAGCTAATGTGCCAACCACTGGAAAAAAAGCACAGCTTTGGAGGAAATGATGTTACATTTCACCAAAGTCACAAATTTTTCATTCCAAAAAAGCTTCTTCTCTTTTTCACTAGTAGGTGCTGCAAATCCAGCTAATCACAATAAATAGGCAAGCAAACTTCAGGGCCAGGCTAAGCCAAGTCAAACATGTTGCAGGGCAGATGTAGTTGGGAAGTGAATTTCACACATGACATTTCTTTGTCTGATTGGAGGTGTTGCATTGGCAAGAGTAAGCTACAGCTGGTCTGTCTGTTTTTCTGTAGAGGGAAGGGATTAAGATAATTTAAGGATATACTGTACAGAGGGAATGCAAGGGCTGAGCATATATACAGATATTCCGCAGAGGACCCTCGTGGCAGTATTTCCATCCATTGCTACCTGCCTCTAAAAAATGTCGCCCTGGCAGTCCATGCCGCAGGGGCACTGAGGTATTGTATTTCATTGCCGTTCTTCTGTAGTCAGACAGAAACCGCCCCAGGCACAATCCTGCGGATGTGTGTGTATGACTTCCTGAGGGTAACGCTCCCATGGTGAGACACCCCCCGAGGCAGGACACACTCTTCTGTCAGCTTCTGAGTTTCAGGGTCCCAGCACAGCACTGTCGCAATAACTTCGTTCTTTTCATCTCGGCCCCCGGTGATAAACAGCTTGTTGTTGCATGGGGAAATCCCGCAGCTGGCTCTTTCATGGGTGAACTGAGTCACGAGGCACCAGGTATCTTCATGGGGGCTGTATGAGTAGAGTGCTTTCATTGCCCCACCTGCAGATGAAACAAATATGAGTTTGCACTGGCCGTTCCTGTAAGAGATTTTTAACTAAACAAGCCATTTCAAGGAGGCTCCATTCCTGGCATTTTTAAGAATGATTTGTGCCCCAAAGCTGAGCGAAAACAAGGTCACAGGACACTTTATTGTTTTGAAAGTCAGATCCACAGAAAGTCACTTATTGTTCGTAAGGCTGGGAAGCTTAAGGCCAGAACAAACTGCTGTGATCATGCAGTGCGACTGCTGTGCACTCAGCAATGAACCTGTCTCCTACCTGCTGGTTAAGCTAAGGACACAACTCTAGAAAATACAATCTTGTTTAAAAGAGCTCAGATCATGAAGAAGTAGATTTGGAAAGCTGTCACTATTAAAAATGGGTGTTTGACTTCTACACTGACTGCTCTAACTTCGGGTCTGCCTGCCCATTAAACCTTTTTCTGCCTGGATCTGGCCGTTAAGTCCCCTTCCTCACTTAGGGGTTTGTCAAACTGACATCATCTTAAGGTAAGCTAAGCAGACAGTGATCTTCAGTTTCTCCATGTTTCCCAAATCTGCAGTCATTCTTGAAACTTTTTAAAGATCCTTTTTTTGGGAAAAATGGTCAATACCTCAGCACCCTGGAAAGGCTCTGGAAATATATTTTCCCCCTGGAGTACCAATAGCTAAATTGTTCTTATTCTGAAATTTAGAGGGACTGGGTGTATCTTCTACAGCAGCTGTATAGAATAGGGACAGGGAAACGTAAAAGCCATGGTCTTACTATGTGTTGCAATGCCTGGGATTCTGCCTCTTGGCAAAGTGAGCATTTATCTGTTTTAGTTATAATAAATGTAATTTTTGACTAGTCCAGAACTTGATGGATGATCAAGCCACTATGAGTGGCTTAAACAAACAAGTCAATTAGAGCAGGCGAAAAACACCCATGTTGCTAGTTACAGTGATTCAGCTGGCAGTTGGTAATCTATCAGTCTGGGTAATTTGATTGCTTTGGATGCAGTAACCATATGGTCTTGCATGGGGCTGATTTCCATCCAAAATGAACTAGATTTGTTTCTCAGGTAGGGAAACCATAGGTTTACTTGTGGACATTTCTGCCTGAAAGATGCTGAATGAATGTACCTGGAGTATCATGTCAAATCTTACCTGAGAGTTGTGTCAGCTAACCCATAAGTCATGCCTTCTCTTTCTATCTCTCATTCTGTACAAGTAGGCTGAAGTCAATCCCTGTGCTGAGAAGCAGCACAAGGTATGTATATCCACATGTAAGGTACCTGTATATGCATGTGCGCGTGCGCGCACACACACACTATAACTCTCACTGCAGAATGGCATTTACTGCTTGGTGATATCCTGGCTCTATGCCAGCCCTCAGCACCCTGTTGATTATTCTGCAAGTGAGAAACTTGCTGCACCTAGGCTGGGAGAGGGAGAGGGAACTTCTCTGTGCTCCTGTTCTTGAAATAAATGTCCCTCTTTCCACTCTTCTTTCTCCCAACACCATCTGGAGATGTACTTGCAGGCTCCCTCCTCCTTCCCCAGCTCAGCTCACCAGTGTTAACCTCCTGTTCTTGCATCTTTGGTTCTTTTTCTGGCAATTGACTGAATTAGCCCCAAGCATGATCTAGTGAAGATCTGTGGGTATCTCTGGCTCTGCTCCCATGAACTGCTCCTGGTACTTATATCCCTACATAAACGCTGTATGCAGTGGGCTGCCTAATGCCCCTGGAGAGGAGAGGGGACGTGAGGTAGCCCTGAGTTCATGCCCTTGCTCTATGTACCCACCTTTGGATGGCTCAATTGTCTCTGGGCCTTGGAAGACACCTACCATGCTAACAGGGGCTTAGATCTCTGCTTGGTGACTCTCCACTAGTTTGTGAATGTGCTGGATTCCCCTCCTTGCTAGGCTTGGTGGGACGAGCCATCTGACCATTTGACTATGCTCCATGAGGTTTGTGGGTAGAACCAAACACAGACACAAGCCCTGCTATGGCTAGACAAGAAGGAGCGTTAATGCTTCACCTACCCACAACGTAAATGTGGTCACGGAAACTTGCGGCGTTGATGCATTTGGCCTCCACTGGCATGGCAGCTTTCAGGCTCCACATGTTGGTAGCGGGGTCGTAACACTGTGTCTTGTCCGTCGCCAGCTTCCCGTTGGGTCCTCCCCCGATCACGTAGAGTTTCTTCTTGTAGCTCGCTGCTGCAAAGGAGCTTACGTTGACCATGAGAGGAGCAGCCTGTGCAGCCATAAAAAATCATTAGTTATCACCGAGAGAGGATTTTGATTTCAGGTAGTCTAGATTCATGCCAATGGGGTGGGAGCCTGCTGAATTTTAAGTCAGATGTCCCTGCTAAGATGATCAGTAGGATCCATAAGATGAGATATCTGGGGGTTAGGGAGAAGAGTGTTTCAGCTTTTTTCTTAAGATTGTGAACTCTTTAATAAAAGTACACTGTGTTCAAGTGTTGTCATTACAATTATATTGTCAACAATTCAAAAGCTAGGAAATGCCAGAAATGCCCCAAATCTCCATTTTTTACTTATGCATATTGAAAAAACATGAGAAACTTGTTTCTATTAATCTTTCTGCCTGCAGCTATGACTGTTAGATTCCTCTGCAGATTCCTCTGCGTTCCTTAGTATCATCTAAAAACTAGGGTCTGAATCTGCCGTTATGTTGCCTAACTGGTTAATCCCCTTAATTTCACAGATTATTGGCTTTCTAGTACTCTCACTATTTGAAGCATAGTTAGTAGAACTGTCTTTTTTTCCATCCTGTTTACTTTGAAGCCTGCACTTTCAACCTAAATATATAACTCATAGCATATATAATTTGCAGGTTGATATATACCTTATATATTAGAGTAGCAGTTTCAGCCTATGCTGTGATTCACAGTAGAAACTGTGTTTTTACTCAGTGGTTTATGGACTGCTAACTAGAGGTCTTTGGAAGCTAACTGAGAAACTCAGGCATAAGATGTCTCCCGTAATTTGGCAGGAGATCCTGGGATTTTTACTTTCTGCAGGATCCACATCTCGGGAGAAAAAAATACTTAGAGTGTTTGCAAATCAGAAATACTTTAAAAGCACTGTACTATATCCTGTCACATGAAATTTCGTGAATTAATGCTCTAACATTTTCTGATTAAACTAGTTCAAACAAGTAAAACGTTATGTGATACAGTATTTTACCTCAGACCAGCAGTTATGAAAGGGATCGTATGCTTCCATGCTGTTGATTCTCTGCAGGCCATCAAAACCTCCAATGACATATACTTTGCCACCCAGCACAGCCATTTTGTGCCTCCATCGCCCAATATTTAGATATTCAATTTGTATCCATTTGTTGATGGAGGCGTTGTACTTCCAGACATCATGCTGTGTTTCTTTGCCACCTGTAGTGTACGTGACACATGTAAATATGATAGCATAGCTTGTATTTGCTCAGAATCTCCAGTATGTTTAAATTTTAATAACTCTCCCTCAGAACAGAAGAGAAATCATTCATCTGTGCTATTAGCTTCTTAATTACCTGCCGCAGTGGGCTGGCCCTGTTACAGAAGAAGACAGTTTCTGCATTTAGTTGACTTCCTAGTGTTCTGTGTTGGAAAGAGAAGGAAACTCTGAACAATTTTTACAGGCCAATTCTTCAATAAACCTAAATCACTCTTCCACACTTTACCAGACCACAGCTTTTTCTTTGGCACTTGCATTTTGATTCTCAGTAAGCAGCCAACCACACACAGCACGGTGATGTGCAGGAGACTTTTGTGAGTCGCTGGGGCTTTGCAGAGCACTGGGAATTGACCGATAAACAAAGGCAATTTAAGTAAGATAGTCAAGGATGCTGCAGTCCTTAGTGCCAAATCCCTTGAAGAAAGATCTGTACAGGGGAGGTCCTGTTAAAAATAGGCAAGCCAGTTCACACAGGGTAAATCCAGTCAGCTGGCCAAGTGAATTACACAGTAAAAATAGAAGACAGGTCTCTGAGCTCCTATTAATTTTAGACCTGCACTGACATGTTAGAAGTTTTACTATTGGGACCATATGGCTAGAATCTCTTTGTTATATCTCTGTAGTCTCTTTCTCTCCTGACTTGGAATTGCTTTATATTAATATGTGCACTTTGAAGATTAAATTGGACCCTGTGAGTTCATTCTAGACCTGATTTGCAAACAAATCTTTCCTCGCTCAAAAGTGGAGAGCAATGTTTTAACCAATACTTTTATTTGCATGTTATTTTTGGTGTAACTGGAACATGCACTGAAATAGCTAAGCTTGAAACCCGATGCACAGACTGGGTAGCTTACCCTATCATCTGTGATCTGATTAAACAATCACTTCACTGGTGAATATACTGGAAAGAGAATTCATATTCCATTGAGGAAGTGTCTGCCTTCATTGGTATTCTGTACTGCAGCCAGATCACTGCAAACTGATGGCGCTCATCTCTGGGCCAAATAGCAGATTGAATGGAAGATAATTAGCATGCTAGAAAGAGTCGTTTGTAATGCTTTTGTCTAAGTATTTTTCACATGTATGTGTTGAATTTTATTTGCACTCAAATAGCTGAAGTGGCTGAAGGGCCTGAATGCAGCATTCATGTTCACAATGGGGCTGAGAGGCTGCAGGTGTTCCCCTTACTCCCCCTTGGAAATATCCCATTAACATTAGCGTGTTCTTTCCTGTGCGGGATGAAAGCTCTTTTCCGAGTCTGAGCGGGACCAGGCGAGTGAATTATCCTCACACTGGGAGGCAGGAGAGATTTTAGAGTGAACTGGAGGTTTATTTTGTTTCTGTTCTTTCTCTAGACCACAGTTCTTTCTAATTTGAGGAAAATTTGTAATTAAATTAGTAACAGTAACAGAATGGTGAGTGATAATTTGTGTCATTTATAGTTATACATGAAGTGTTTCAGTCCATACCATCAAAGCACTTAAAATGTTTGGGGAGATGGTGATCTAAAGTAGTAATACACCTATGCAAAGGACTTGCTCATCATTTTAGTGCCAAAAGAGTGAGGAAGACTGTGAACTGTAACAAGATGCTGAGGGAAATGAGCATGTGGGAAGGGAAAGGCTGAAGGATGGAGGTCAGGTTAGGAAAGATGCGTGTCAAGATAGAAAAGAACCAAGTCACAGAAGCTAAAAGAAACAAAACAGAGTAGAAGAACATGCAGGAGGGGGCAGGAATGGGCCACTAATAACCTGGGGGGCCGGGAGGAAACTCCTAATGATTTTGGTCCATTAAGCCCTTTATCTGGGGGGAAAGGGTGAAAAGCAGATAGGAGGAAGGCATGGGGGATTGGAGGGAGGGAGTCACAGGTCTGAAATGCTGCGGGGAAAGAAGAAAGGGAATGTGTTAGACTGGCAGCAAGACGAAAGTCAGCTTATACTCACCATAGTAGGGGATGTATTAGTCTAGCCTGGAAGTAGCCTGCATAGAGCATTAGAGAAGGGGGAGAGGAGACACTGGAAAAGGCATCAGGAGTAAGAGTAAGCAAAAAGCCTGTGACCTTGAGGAAGAGGAAAGGGTAACAGATTAAAAGCAAATAGAAAAGAGACTTCTCAGCTCAAGGATGTGAAGGTGTGAGGAATGTTCCCTAGTCAGGATGTTTGACTTCCTTCCTCCCTATAACCTGCAATGGAGGGTCAGCCTCCAGAGAAAAAAGAAACACCCCAGGGTGGACTGAAAAGAATCTCCTGTATTTATAACTAGGGGGGAGTAATTCTTATCCCAGGATAAAGATATAGTAAACATTAAATTGGAATGAGGTAATAAAAATCCGTGGAGTCCCAAAAGGGAGAATGCAATGAAAGATATTTAAGTAAAGGCAATGGACCAGTATTCATATCTAAGCAGCACGTTGTCACTTTAGCCTTCACTTCTCCTTCCCCACGTCCTTTCTACTCCTTTCCTGTTCTAAGCAAGCACAGAACTTGGTGAATGACTTTACAGGCAGAAGTCTCCTACGCATGGGGGCACTGCTCTGCGTCTTGGTCTGGTAACGTGGCAGCAATTACAGCGTCCTGTCGCTTTTCCTCTGGAAAGCAGAATGAGATCACCAAGCTTATTTTTGACAGACCATCAAAACTGGCTGTCAAACTGTAATGACTAACTAACTTGAGTTTAACCTTTTTGATTGTCAAAGTGAAAACTTTATAGCTCCAGGATCAACCCCCCACATGGAGCTCAGCTATATTTCTGTGGGAAGTTACATTTACTTCCTGGAGCTCTCAGAATGGGAGCCTGCAGAAGGTATGTTCACACTCATGCTGTGTGTCTGGACTGTTGGGTCTCGTCTGGCTCTGACAGTTAATATTGCCTTTAGCAAGTGGGCACTTTTAGTGTCCTATCTGATGCACTGCTGAAGTACTCCTGAAAATGCAGTTTTCATTTAGCAGCAGAACAGCAGTGTCAGGTCCCTGCAAATTCATGACTGATTCTCGCAGAATGAGTCAGATTCTGACAGATCCTTGCTTGTGCATGTGGAGCTGTGAACAGCATTAGTACAGGAAGACGATGGAGCAATTATTCTTCATTTGATGTTTGCTAAACAATTTGTGGGGGCCTTTCCATGATCATGGTCACCGAGTGCTTAGGGTGCTGCACACTAGTAGCTTTGCCTATAGATTAATAGTTGTTTGAAAAGGAATCTTGTGCTAAAACTCTAGCTAGAGCCAAGCAGTGTCCTCACACCCAGCACTTCTCTTGAGCCTGTTCAAACCCAAAGCCTTTACCTGTGGTACTAAATTCTTCTAAAGCTGCCTTGCCTATGCTCTTGATAAAAGCTGGACTATTTGTGAGAACCCTCTGTTCCCCTTTTCCATTCCCAACATCTTATTCCTTACCTGATATGTAGACTTCGTTTTTTAGCGTAATGCATGCAAACTCCACCCATTTTTTATTCTCGTTCTCTGTCTCCTGTTCTGTGATCGGTAATTTTGCTACTTCCAGGCGGCTTCGCCTCAAAGGATCCAGGCAAGTCACTTCTGCTACAAATTTCTCATCTTTTGTACAGCCCCCTATGATCATAAACACCTCAGACTGGAACTCGTGCATCCTGGGCTTGGTTCTCTCTGTAATAATCTAAATGCAAGCAAGACAGAGTGAGTACACAGGGTACTTACACCTACAGTCACAGAAAGGTCTGGTGGCCTGTTTTCTGATTAGCCCTTTTGTAAATCACAGCTGGCCTACAGTCAACTGAACGAATTATCAAATGCTAAGTTGAAAGCCTGGAAAGCATGCTAGAAGCACTGCAGTAGAGATTGTTGTATCCTTGCTTCAGCAGTATTTCTCCAACACCAGACTCATTTGCTCATCCACAAGGATCCTTTCACATCCCAGCCTCTTGGAGACTGCCAGGGTGGCACCATGCGGTTAAGGTGAGCATTAGTGACAAAGCTGGGTGCATGTGAGGCACCTGGAGGGGAGATGTTTCATTTGGACTGACAGAACAAGGGGAAGGTAGGAGGGCCACGAGGTTTGTGTGTGTCCTGGGGAGCTTGGAGGGAGCAAGACTGCAGTCAATGCTAAGAGAAAATAAGCAGTCTTGTACTATTTGTGCTGAAAAGGGTTGTTAAAGTGTCAAAGCAATAGTAATTCTCTATTGTGGGAGTTGTTTTGTTTGTTTGTTTGTTTGTTTATCAGTTGTAATTTTAAGGCAAAATTAACAGATCTACTTAAAACCAGCACCAGGCTCTGATATATGGCTAGTTTTCATTTACTGCCTGTTGGCTTAGCTCATTGACCAGATCTTTGTCTCGGGGACACTGGAAAAAGTTATTTCCAGGGTAAATGTTCACCAGGAGCAAAGAATGCACAGGGGGTTCTGGGAGACGTCTGTTTTGCTTGGAGAAAATATTTGCAAGCAAGTAAAAATTATTGCTAATACAGAGGTGCATTAGTGTCCAAAGGTATGCTGGCTCTATGTGGAAGGACAGGAAGGATAACTCTCTTTATCCCCCCAGTTATTCACGCTGGAAGAAACGCAGTGCAAAAAGTAAGGGGAGCACTGGGAATCCAGGAGTTTGTTCCTCTAGCTCTCCGTGTCACAGGGCATTTGTCAATTTGCAGCCCCTCAAAGTCTGCTGGGGCAGATGTGCACCCTTCTACATCTTATGTCTAGTGAGAATGAGATTGCACTTGGTATCTTCTGCGCCCCTCAGAGAAGCAGCCCATGGACCCACAAGATCTGTGGAGTACAGGTTAAATGCTATTGCAGCAGGCAGCTTGCTTACAGTTTTAATGTATTTCTATAAATGGACATAAATTGCCTGTATTAAAAAGGATTATTTATGCAGACATTAAAAAATCTTCTGTTTTCCCTATGTTTAGTGAATTATTAAGTAACATCTGTCTGGAAACTTGCCACATTTTAGAATTCTGTTTTTAACCCATCTGTCACCATTGCCAGGCAATAGCACTGGGCCGGGTAGCTCGCAGGGCTGCCTCTGACTTTCTGCGCCTTGAAGGCTTAGTGGATTGAATGTTTGACCCCAAGCAACACTCCCTTCATCTAGCCCCCACACACCCGGCAGCACTGCCGTCTGCAGCCAGGCCCTGCTGCTAAAGAGCAATCCCAGCCTCCAGGCGCACGAGACACGGCTGCCTCAGTGAGTTACCACCAGATGGGCCAGCACTGCCCCAGGCCGTTGTGGCCTGTCCTATGCAGTTCACCAGCACAAAGAGCCCTTGGCCTTCTACCCCCTGCTGTGACTCATGTTCACTGTTAGCGATGGACCCACAGCCTGTTCCCGGTGGCCTCCTGCCTTCCTCTGACTCTCTCAGACTGTGGACTCTCTCAGACACATTTCCTCACACACTCATGTAACCTTGCTCCTGTTCATTTTGAAATCTGACCTCTGGTTGTAACCTCTATCCCACATTTCAGGCCAGGAGATGTGACTGATACCTAACTTTCCAAAGAGGACGGGCAATTAGGGAACTGGAGATCCACCACGGCCTACCTTGAGCAAGCAAGATAGGACTTGACTGATGTCAGGATGACCCTGTCTCTTTGGGTGCTGGGACCTGTGTAAATGAGGAAGATAGACAGACCTCTTCTCTGAGAAGAGACTGCCTTCTTCACAGCAAGTTCTCCCTTTTCTGAAAGATTTCCCCCCATAAGTAGCAGATGGAGATGCTAAATCTTCAGATTTGATAGAGTGTCATTACAGATCATGGCAGGGTTTAGTATGGTAATTATTCTTCCTTTCTTGGGCTCAAAATACTAGCTAAGAGGATGAGGGGTCAGGAGTAGTACCGTTTGCTTTGCCTGTCTAGTGGGGAACTCATCTGGTGTCTTTGTTTAGCTGCTCAAGTGTGTGAGCGAAGGTTTGTGCTTAGATGTTCATAAACAGGAAGCTGTCTGCTTTGATACTAAAACAAACTGCCTGGAAGCTTTTTAAATCATCGGGATAACTGATAAAGCCCACCTTGTTTTTCAGTAGCACCAGTTAGTGAAACTTAAGTGTGAATACCTCTTTTTCTGCCTCACAGTACCACTCCTCCCCATGGGATTTTTGAGCAGAAATACACCGTATTTAGAAGGAGTGGCATCACCACTGTCCTCCTGTTTGACAAATACTTTTTTTACTCACCTCATTGCCTGATAGATGGTACATTCTTGCTTCCTGGAGCAAAGGGAAGACATCTGGACACTGTCTAATGAGTTGATCAGCTTCAACTGTCTCTACGAAATACCAAGGGTCCAAGAGGGGCAGCCGGACATTCTCCAGCACATACGGCAGGAGAGGAAATCTTTCTGACTCCTTGTAACGTACCCAGTTCATTACTGTTTCAAACACCTGTGCCTCTTCAGTGACGTAGAGGTCATCACTCTTCAGTGTGCTGCAGAGAACGTCAGCTGGGAGCTCCAGGAACTCCTCGTAGTTCAGGACCTGGGTGAAGTTCTGGATAATGTAGTTCTGCACTTGCTGTTTCAGGCTGTGCAGGGAGTGAGCGTCAGCCAGCCTCAGGATGCCAACGCAGTTCTCCGGCTGGAGGGCTTCGGTGAGAAAACTGGCACAAGCATCTACCATGCGCAGGAACTGTGGACACAAAAAGCATATAAGCACAGAGCAGTTACTTCTGTGACTAAATCACAGAAGAGCTTAGGAGTTCTGGGGGTAGGTCCCGATGAGCTGTGCACAGCACAGCAGGGAGCTGGGAAAGACAGAAATTCGCCATGTGAGGACGGGTGTCTCCCAGACTCTGCAGTCTCTCCAGAATGAAAATTTCCTTCTCTCACTGCTTTCTCTCCTTCTGCATTCCTCTTGCTCTTTTTACCCCTTGAAGGACTCAGAAAACCTGAGACTGTCATCAATCTGAATTGTTTCAAGCCACCCCTCAAAAGTAAAGGGGGTTCTACCATTCCTCTTCTCTCCTAGAGAACATAAAGAGGTAAGAACCATGGAGTTACAAAGTGCAGACCAGGCTGCCGGGCTTCAGATGTGGTTGCCTCGATTGACAGGTCAGCTCGGATCAAACAGAAGGGAGTCTGGTTTTGGAGTACTGGTGGCTCCAAACACTGTCCGCCTTCATGCTTCCGCCATCCAAACTCTGAGCGTGTCTGAGGCCTGGCAGGGCGGTGGAGAATGAGATGCTGAGGTGTGGGAGGTCTGCCTCCCCAGAGCCTGGGGGCATGCCATCACGTGCTGGGGGACACGGCAGGATAGGACCAGCCATCAGCAAATCTCTGAGTTGCCTGACAGCAAGTGTCTGGCTAGTGTTTATGCATGTTGAGGGGGGCCGTGGGAGCTTTTAGTGACCTTTGTTTTCCTTGTAATTATTATTGATTCAAAAAAGCATAGATGTGCCTTTTTCACAGACAGAGTTCTCCTAAAGAACTTGTCATGTCTGTGTCCAGAAGGGCATCACAACTGCTGTCATTAAGTTCCTTTGCACAGGTAGCCCCAGCTGAGGGGCCCAAATGTGCTGATCCCCCTGGACCACAGGGGTCTGTGGGGCTTTATCCATCAACTACGATGTGAGCAAGATTGGTTGCTGGGTGATTATTCAAGAAGAAAACAGTTCTGGGCAGAACTGTTAGGTTATAAAGCTTTATCCTGGGCTTTCCTTAACCCCTGTGATTTCAGCGCATCAGTATTTCATACTGCTTTTGTCACTAAGTGGTGCAAATAGAGACATACAGATCAGATGGGTCAGAAAAGATGCTGTGAATTTCCGTCCATGCTTTTTGGGTCTCTTTTGCATCCGGCGTCAGGAGGACAGCCGTTTTAACTTGCTCTGTCCCAAAGGGGAAAGTTGCACAACAGTAATTTAGGGGCAAAGGGGAAGTGAAACATAGAAAAACCATTTTTAAAAGCTATACTATTTAGATTTGTTTCAGTAATTAGGGTAGAATATTCTAGACAGAGCCGCGTCACGTTGACACATGTAGACTATTTACCAGAGCTGAGCGATCACAGACTTTGGGTACAGACTACCTGGTTCCTGTTTCACATTTAGATGTGGTCAGAAGTTTAGAGAAATGCAACTGACTGGTGAACAAGGGTGCACGAGGGCTCAGAATAAGTTGTTACTGTTTGTGATCTAAATATGTCAGTGGTGCCTGTGGCACCAGTGCAGAGCCCTGCGGCCTCTGCTCTCAGTGCCTGGCATGCCAGCCTTGCCGTTTCTTTCCAGGAGAGCACTAGGCTAGCACTTTGGACTCATCAGTGCATTTCCCTGAGGATCTGAAAGCACTTTGCCAACTCAAGGTAGTCCTCAGACCTGAGGCAGGTTAAGCATTAGCCCTTTCAGGGTTGGCATTAGCCCTTTCAAAGTTGACAGCAATGAGATGCAAAAAAACAAAGGAGGGATTTGTCAAGATCACTCATCAAGTCATTCACAAGCCTGGGCTCAGACCCCAGAGCTGCTTGCTCACCAGCCTGAAGTCTAACCACTGTACAGTACTCTATTTATACATGACTTGTTAAGAGCGATACTCACGAGATGACAAAAGAGGCTCTTCTCCCAGAAGGTGCACACTGATTTTAACGACCATGCAGGCACCACTGATCACGCTGTGTTGCTGCATTTACGGACATGCAGTTGCTGAACTGTGAGGTGTGGGTGTGAGAAGCAGTCCCGCTGGCGAGGGCTTAACCAGAGAGGTCTGACAGCTCAGTAGCTCATCAAGGCAGGACTTCCCCAGCCCTGCTGCTCCCCATCTCCAGGGTGTTCTGTCTCCCCGTAGAGGCAGAACTGCGACAACACTGCATCGATGCTGCCTTGCTGGGAATGCTCCAGTCAATCTTGTGAGAGCGGGTGATTCAGCAGGTGACTTCCAGAAGGAAGACAACCCTGACCCTATGATTCATCTGCTCTGATTTTTCTTGAAGAGCTCTAGATTTTCTTCTTTCTGTTCGGTGGGCCTCCCTCCTCATGCCATCCTAGGCATTTGAAAAGCTCTGTTTGCTGGGAACAGTTTCCTCAGTAATTGGATACTTCTCCTAACACCCCTTTGAATCCAGGATGTGACATGCTAGAGACATCCCACAAGCTCGCTTGGCCTCCACTTGGCCTTCTCTCCAAATAATAAAACCTTATTATCCTGATTTAAGGCCTTGCTTGTCCCTGCTTTGACCCAAGCTGTCTAGTGTGAGTGGTGCCAGCAGCACTGCCTCTGGACTCCCAGAAACTCCCAGAAAGGATGGGAAAAGCTGGCTGAAAGGGCTCACATTCATCATCCTTCTCTGTGTGCAGCACACTTGGGGGTCAGATCCTGCACCCTGCAGCTGGTCAGCCCTTGGCCAAGCGCTCTGCCTCTGGCTACAGGGGCAGCATGTCCCGGTTCAGCAGGAGCGCCTGCATCCCAAGGGAGCCCCCAAGGCATGGAGCCAGCCCGGTAGGGGCAAGGAGGGCAGTGGAAGGGGACACAGGTGACCCTTTCAGGGCAGCTTTCCAGGTGAGCTGACAGCTTTCTGAGCCTGCAGGCAGATTTCTGACCCAGGAGCTGCTAAGGATCCCTTCGACAGCAAACCATGCCTTCTTGTCCAGCACTCCTGGTCCTGCACAGTGGGTTTGGTGTAACTAGCCCTGTCCTGCAGCATTGCTGCAGAGCAGCAGAAACAATCACCCTGGCTGCTCAGTGCTAAGTGGTTATGAGATGGTCTTCAGATAATTGGCAAGATGTTTTCCTTGCAGTGTCTTGTTGATGAAAAGTGGATTAACATGAGGACGAGAGATGCTTTAGAAATCAGTAAGGCAGTCACCCTTGCTCTGCCCTCACCATGCCCTGGGGGCAGAGAGCAGCCCCGCTCTGCTCAGAGCAGAGGGAGGCAGCTTCCCTGGGGAAATTGGGGCATCCCACGCTGTCCTCACTCTAGCAGGCATTTCCACAACAGTGTCACCTGTGGCACTGGGCCCCCACTGCCCTTCCTGATAATACTGCTTCTGCTACATCTGTAGAGGAGCTTGCTCACTTCCCATAATCTCTTTGCTGGCCCCTCATCCAAGCCGTGCTGCTGAAGTGGGGTAATGCAGAGGTTACTGTGGGGCAGGAGGAGGGTAGACAGCCCCAAAGGCTGTTGTTGAATTACAGCAGATGAAGCAGAGCTCTCTGCCACAGCCCCGCGAAGCAGCAAAGATCCTGGCACGATAGGGAGATTTATCGGCTCCTATCCGCGCACTGTGCAGGTGGCAGCAGGCTGGGCTGGATGCCAGCCGGTGTGGGCATGGTGGCTGGGCAGCTGGCAGCTCAGGCAGAGGAGGTGACTATTAAACTCACATTGCAACCCAGCTCTAGGTGGAAAAACTAACCTGGTCACTTCAGGGTAGGACTCAGCTGTTCAGCAGCTCCCTGCTCTAACCCCTCTACCTCAGTTTCCCCCAGAAGGAAGTCTCCATACACAGGTGGGAGAGGGTCCCCTGCACACCGTGGTATGGACTCCTGCTCTCTCTGAACAGCCTTTCACCTCTCTCTGCTGACTGTTTTGGTTGAAATTGCCCAAAAGTTATTAGAAGGGAGTGAGAGAAGGCATAATTATATAAAACTTATTTCCTCAAGAAACCAGGCAAAAAATACTCTCTGGAGAAAAGTGGAGCATATTGGAGAATCTAGACCTGTGCAAATTATTTCTATTCTGGTTCATTATTGAATCTGAGAGACTGAGAAGCAGCACAGCCAAAAATGGTTGCTAATTGGATAAGAAGTCTGTTTGTAATTTTGTTTTCTCATGTCATTAATTGAAAAAGAAAGAAACTTTGAATAATGTTATGATAAATCGAGGCATTAATCTTTTCAGTTGTTAATATATTGAAATTAAATATTTGACTTTTTCTCAAATATTTCTATTTGTTCATCAACATAAATAGCAGAGGCGAGCTGGCAGAATGTTCATAGGTACTAAATCTTCTTTTTTATATAAAACCCATTTTCAGTCAAAAAACTCACCCCTGTCTAATGTGGAGCTTTAAGGCCTTGATACTATCCAAGCCAGTTGCAGTAAGGCTCAGGATCATTGCTCTTAGTAGGACATTCCTAGTTTTCTAGGTTTTTGCAGTTTACTGCTCTTGCTTATGGCACCCTCATGGTTTTATCATTACTCTTACAGTGTTTGATAGTTTCCTTAAAGCATAGTATCTGGGAATCAAATTTAATCTTAATTTTCATGCAGAATAGAGAAGAGAGAGGAAAGAACCTAAGTTTATGCTCTTGATGGGTTCAGGGAAAAGCCTAAGGAATGATCCTAAGGAAAAAAAGGTTCAGAAGAAAATAGAAAGAACACAGAAATGTATCCTAAAAATGAACCAACAGTAACCTTTTTGAGTTACTGCTATCAGTTGCAGTATTGGTATGGTGAAAACCTCAGTAAGCCACTGCACTCTGGCCCAAGGTGACCTTTAAAACTACACTCCTGTTTCTGTTGGTTAGGGAGTTAGTTACCCAAGGGAGCACTTTGCGAGAACCTTCCCTTCTCTCCTTGGAGCAGGTACCAACTCCTGTTACCCCAAAGGCCACGGGTTCGTTTCAGAACCACGTGCCCTCCGTTTGTAAGACTCGAGAATCTTAAGTTCAGAATGAACCATGATGATTACAGGGTCAAGGGTTTCTTACCTTCCTTAATAAAAAGAGTGGGCATACCTATACCCATGGGCAGCTGGCAGGTTTTTGTGGTTGCAACTTGTTAGCAATTTGCAGCTTGGTACCAGGGACTGCAATTTGGTAGACCTCACGGATGATTTACAGGCCATGTGAATACCTCATGGACTACAGGCTGAGCAACACTGCTCACGTCTGACTTCCTCTGTGTCCCAGGTCATGACTAAAATGCTCTACGTCAAGAGTCCTACAAATGAGGCATTCCCAGATGCCAGGCTGGGCCTGGTGAGGCTCCCCCTCTAGGCAGTGGCGAGGCAGAGACTAAGCTGGCCTCTTGCTCTGGATGCCCATCAGCCCCTGCCCGCTGACTGGCCTTTGCAGGCTCACGCCAGCCTCGGGGCACTGCCCCGCAACACAGCCCTGCTGCCTGTCCGCCAGCACACGTCAGCAGCCCTTGGAGGCAGAGCCGGGCTATTTGCCTGTTTGTACAGCACCTAGCACAGTAGCGTTCCAGTCCACGACTGGGACTGACAGTCTTTACCACAGTGTAAGTAAATATGAAACAAAATGTCTCTGGAGCCCATGAAATCAAAAGTGTGCATTGCTTTACCCAGGGTATGGCACGGTGTGGCCAGAGCACCATGCCTGGAACAGTGCATTTGAATTATCTGTACCTGAAAGAGGCTGGCGGCTTCCAAGACTTTCTGTACATTTTGCTTTGTGATCAGCATCTTGCTGGTGTAGGTATAGTCCAGGAGTATATTCATGGTTTCTGCATCAACTCCTTTGAGTATGATCTTCTCTTCATATTTCTCTCTTAAATCATTGCAGAACATGGCCCTGGACAGAGAGACATTCAGCTGTTACTGCATCCCAGCCAGGATGAGGCACTCTGAAAATGTTTGCTTATATGGATTTCAGCACAGACTACTCCAATTGCTTCATATTTTATGCAGTTAGCCCTGCAGCAGAGTAACAAGGAAAATCCTTTTGGTGCTTTCATACCTCTTTACTCACAAGTTTGATAAGGCTTATGCACATGATTGGCGCCCCAGAGCCGGGCCTGGCGGTAGACCCGGAGCTCCATGGCTGCACGCGGCACCTGGGAGCTCCCCTGGGAACAGCTGTGTCTGTGCTGGTGCCGCACAGCAGCTGTGTCCGCACCTCTGTATCACCTATTGGCCTCTTATGGACTCCCTCGTGTTTCTTCTACAGGCACAGCCCATTTGACCCAAACCTCCATTCCCCATACTTCATTAACCCATAGCCACGAGCACGCACATGTACTTCATACCCCTCAGCGAAGTAAATACCCTGGCGCTTCAGGCCTGCAGAATGCTGCTCTGTCTGAGCCCCGAGGGCCGGACCAGAGCCACATGTCTGACAGCCTCACCTCTAAGTTTCGCAGCGTCTTTGACCCCATTAATACCAGGGATGGGCCAGGAGGGAATGTCTTATGTATTTGCTTCTATGTAAGAGGCAGGCTTTTCCTTTGGTAAGTTTGGGGAGCTTGTAGTGGGTTCATAGAGTTGGTACCTCTTAGCTAAAGCATTATTTAGATAAACATGAATTGGAACTGCTGTTAGCCAGAAAGTCCGATGTTTTGTTGCATGGCGATACCACCTTTCCTTTGATGGATAATACTGCATTTGAAAGGTGTCAGCCACGCTAACCTTTGGCATGAATCGAATATTTCATGGGGGATATAAATCAGAAAATTTCCCTGAGAACCATGTAAATCCACTTTGCATCCTGATAGCTGCAAGACAAGCATTTTCTTCATCTGCATTTTCAATCCATCATTTTAAGTTTTACTTCCAATGCTTTTGATTTTATTTAAAGGGTGAATTTACTGTTGATCAATCCAGTCTTGTTCAGTGCATTCAGACAGTGAGATTTCATCTCGTTTGGAATCTGGCTCAACAAATTAGCAGCATGTGAGTCCTCTTGTAACTGCGTTGGAGAAAAACATGTGCACATCTACAGTGTTATTAGGAGTGCTCTTTACCCTGCATGCCAAGCCCTTCTTTATTAGTCATGTATGATGTTGACAGGACAGCATAACCTGGGAAGTGTCTAGAGGTCGTAAGTCTTAGACCATCTTTTTCTTGTGAAAATGGTGCCAGTTTTACATTTTTAATTACTCAGCTTCAGCTGTCTTATTGACACATCTTAGTGCAAAGTAGTTAGGCAGGATGAACAGCAAATGGCCTGAAGATACCAGCTACTCACTGCTCTATGAGCTACCTGCTCCTTGTCTCAGCAGAGATTTTATAGCAAGAGAGAGCTTGTATTAGTTATCTTGGTGTATAAAGCTGTCTTTTGGATAAAGAAACCTAACCTTTGAGCAGAAAACTTGGGCAGAAAGGTTACTTGTCAGAAAAGCTGTCCAGCCAAATTCTCATTTTCCCTTCACTCATCTCAGCTCATTACAGGGTTTTGATCCACTGCTCTGCTCCGTTGAAATCAGTGTATTTGAAGACATTTGAAAGGCATTAAGGCAAAACAGTGCCTTTTTGGTGAGTACAAGATTGGGATCCTCCTTAGCTTCTCTGCTTCCTGGTGGTGCTGAGTGTTTGACTAAACCTGGGGTGTGCAGGCAGGTAGCCATCTGAGAACAACAGCAGCCAGTACCTGCTTCTCCACGGGAATGGGGTTTCAGTGTGAAGAGGGAGGTTTGTGCGAAACAGCCGTTTCAATTGTGCGGAATTGGTGGGCGCCAAGTCTGCGTGCTGAATGTGACTGAGAAACGGGCCGTTGTAGGGCACAGGTGTTGTCTGCCCTTGTTCCTTTTATCTCTTAGGCTGGTGGCTGCAGTCTTGTATGCAGCCTTCCCTGTCGGCAAGGCGAAGCTCTCACTTCCGTCCGCCAAAGCCAGAGCGTTTGGTAGAGGTCAGTGGAGTTATGCAGCGTTACACCGTCACGAGGCAGCTCAGAAGCCAGCCGTGGGATCTTGTCCAAGTGCTTTCACCTTTCTGTCTCCTAATCTGTGAAGTTGGGTCAGAGCTGCCATCCACTCCTGGTCTTGGAGGGTACGGGGATTCGTGTAACATGGCTGCAGCCTGCCAAAATTGTGTCCAAAGCACCACGCTATCCCCGCAGTACTCCCCCCTCGACAGCGGCAGGGGAGAAGGGGGGAAGTGCTGTCTGAGAGAGCTGGTGGCTCCTGTAGTGGCCTTGCTTGTGGCCAGATGGAGTGGGCCTTCGCTCCCACCGTGTGTGCAGACCACCACTGCAACTCGGGACTGATCAGGCTGAACTTCTCTCCCAGGGATGGAAGTGCTGCCTCTGTACCTCTGGGTTTGCCTATACTTACCCAGAGAGGTGTGTGATTATTTTCCTTGTGACTCTAAATCCTTCAAGAGTGGCTACTAGTTTCACTGTCCCTGTTTTTTCTGTGGTCTCAGTCCCTGCATGATTCTCCACTCAGCCATTGAACCAACATTTAAGAAACACACATCTGAAGTGCAGAGGCCAGGGCCAAATCTAGATGCCTAAAAATGAGCAAATTTCCCCCCAAAATGGAGAAATCTCAATAAAATAAATGGGGGGCTGCAGTTTGTGCAGCTCTTTTTAAGCATCAACCCGCAATGAAATGCCTGTGCTCGGAAACATTCAAACACCAGCGCTGGAGTTTGAGGATGCTCTGGCAAACGTTGCTGCAACCTCTCCCAGCCCCCTTCTCCCACACCAAACTACTGCTCCAGTTTGGTCAACTTGCATTTCCCTTTTCTGCTTTGTTACCTTCACACAGGTGAAGTGCAGAGTTAATTCTTGTTTGTGTACGGATGCGGGACATGTTAGAAATGTTAGTTTATGTACTCTAAGGCAGTGCTGAAAGAAGACTAGACGTTACTAACTTTGCGGAGTCTTGTTTAAGCCCTCACTGAGTGCTGACGGTATGGCACCCAGCGTTCAGGAAAGGCGTTGTGTAACATGCTGTTGCAGGGGCCTGAAGCCCGTGACTCACAGGGTCCCCTGTGCACAGGACTCGGAGGCTCTCTAACAGTATGGTAAATGCTCCCAGCAGCAGCGTGATGTACGAATCTCTTCTTTCTTTGGGCCCATGCAGCTCCCAGTGAATTGTGGCAAGGTGGAATGAGTGAGTAGCAGAATAGTGAAGCTCATTTCCCTGCAGACTCGTGTCCTCCTTTCCCCCGTCACAGCAACCTCAGCTTCCCCTCCCCGAGCCCTCCGCTCTCTCTCGTTATTCCTCACGCACACGTGTTTCGCGGTCCCTCCTCCAGGACGCTCAGCGCTGTGCTGGGCCGCCCATGTTTGGGTGTTTGGGCGAGCAAGGACAGCATGTGCTTTGGTCGGTTCAAATCTATGGGAACTTCACAGTTGTGAGATTTCTGCCGCTCTGCCAAACTTGACTGAATCTAACCCGAAGAGGCATGAGGACAGGCCCTCACAGACACGATACGATACGATACGATAAATCTCAGTTCCTTGGGAAACCAGACCAAGCACAAACACCCAGGGGAGCAGTCTCTACGTATAAGTGTAATCCCGTGAGGTGAGGTGACATCCCGCCAGATATGCCCCCTCCTTCAATGGGACAGGCTGTAGCCAAGGTCTCAATGGAAAACTGGCTGACAGTAGTTAGCAGAAAACTGTTTTGCCTGTTTTGAACTGTTGAAATCCCTTCTGATTGCAGCACCATCTATTTATCCTCCTGATAATGCAAAAGATATTTTTACTGGGGTTTTTCAAAGTAATATTATGGTCATTCTTATTTTATCTTTTGTCCTTGCTGCACTTGATGCTGATAAGAACCACTCGTGCATCTCTGCTTTCAGCTGCATATATTCACATACACAATCTCTTTAGTCTGTTGGTAGAAATAATACCTATCTCCATTTATTCACAGATACAATCTCTGTTATGAGATGGTAAAACCAGAACTGTTCTTCAAGGCACTGCCAGCAAAGCTTACTAGACTCCATTTAAATGAACTTTCTGCTCGTGTCACAAGGGGTCACAGGTTCTTTTTTCTCATGTTTCCTCTGTAGCTATTCAGTCATCTGACCACTTTAGCAGTTAAAAGGAGAGAAAAAAAAATCCCAGACATGCAAATTTGATTGTTTCAATGATAATGGAAAATCTGTGTTAAAATTGATACTGGGTTTTTCTGTATGTCTAAAATTTTTTCTTGCTGGCCAGTGGTCTCAGGTAGATGATCTACCGTAGTACGGAAAGAATGAAAAATTCAAGGGGACCAGAAAGAGAAGGGGAAACGGTAAAATTTCTTTCAAGCAGATATTTCCCATTGCAGTTAATTTTCAGCAGCCCTAGGAAATGTGGGAAGTTCCTTTTCTTTCCTTCTCAGCAGTTTTATGCAATATACATTCTACCGCAGAACGATAATGGGAAAAATGAGCAACTCCCACAAGCCCACTCATATCTCCGTAAAACTACTCCATGATCTGAGTGGATTGTCCTCTTTGCCTGAGTCCCAAAGACATCATACAAGGGGCTAGAGTTCCAAACATCTGGTTAAAGTGCTATTTTCCCATCCCCTTGTCTGCCAGCTGCTCTCCTTTTCTTTGCCTGCCTCTAGCGGATTTGCAGAGTGCTGGTATCAGACCTCCACAAAATCCACAACTTGGCACCTGCCTTATTTATGTCTCTGACTGTAAAAAAGGAGCTGGAAGGTGTCAGGAATGCCAGACGCACTACAGGTCTGTGGAGTTCACCACCCAGTTTACGCTCCCGGGAGATCTGCCGTTCCAGCCTAAGAAGCCAAGTAAGTTTCTTGGTTTTGTTTCTTGACTGCCTTACCTGAAATAATTGCTTGCCGCCGCCAGGACCACTCGGTGACAGGAGAACTCCCTGCTTTCCACACACAGGATGACGTCCGTAAGGGAATTTTCTAGCCGAAGGTTCTCCAGGCCATTCTGGAGCACCAGGGAGAGTCCCGTATCGTCAAACTTGACCTTTTCACCGCTCGAGACTTCCACCAGGTCCCCCATTTTCCGTGAGCACTCATTGTCCACAGAGAGCTCGGGCTCCTCAGAGCTTTTCTCCAGCGTGTCACCCATTTTCTGGCCAGCAGCGTCTCATTCTGTTGGTGCTTCGATCTAAAAAGAGTCCCTGAGCCTCAGCCGAGTCACACTGCAGAAGTCAGGCGGATTTCCTGTCCAGAGCTCTCCACTTATCTATAGCTGTCACACATATATAACAGGAAGCCTTGCACTTTCTCATCCTGTTAACACAAACAAAGACTGTTTTTTTTCGGTGAATTTCAGGCAGTATCAACGTGTTTAGAAAGGACTTAAGATGCCTCTGTATGTGAGAAGATTACAAGTGACAGGGAAGGCCTGCCTCCCACCCTCCAGCCCGTCCTGTGGTCTTATCCAGATCTGCTTGTTGTAGCGATAGGTGCTCCACATGGCTATCAAGCCACTCCTGGCAGGCAGGGCTGCACAGGGGAAGAGGGTATGATGTCAAATTTCTTTTTCCAGGTATGTAGTTATTAATCACTGAGCTGGTACTTTTTTTTTTTTCATAATAGTATGCTCACATATCGAGAAAGCCCTCCAGGTGGCTGTTCCTCTTCCTCGTGACATGGTAGATAGTATGCATTGGACAGCTTTTACTTTAAGGCTAAATTGGTGTAACTCTCTCCAGGAGACGCAGCTGTACTAAAGAGCCTTGGATGATGGTATTCAGGCCCCTGCCACACGCAGCAGTGTTCCTCATGGGTGCATGCAGACAACGGTGTGTCACCGACTCTGGCTAAGAGTGGCAGCTAAGCAAAGGTGCCTCGGGAGCAGGGTGTGTGGGCTCATCCCTGGGACACCATCCCTGCTTGGGCCGTGGCTGTATGTAGCCCACAGTCCCCAAGATGAACCTGGATGGTGGGGTGGCCGCTCTGATGTGTGTCTGGGGATGCTGCAGGGGAGCGCTGAGGGTCGCCCTCCAACATGCCACTACACAGAGCACAGGGCTGAAGTTCTCACCTTTGCATCTCCTTGGATTTCACCTAACTGAGAAGCTGACCCATAAACACAAGTTGACTGATGCAGTAAGCTGCACAGCCTATTGAAAGTAAGAGGGTAAACTCCTGGGCTGGCCTGGGAAACTCTCCCACTGCGGGGTTAGAAAATCTCCCATCCAAGAGGAATACGGGGCTAATTTCTAACAGACTGTGCCTTTGTGATATTTATTTCTAGGAATCCTGGTTTGGCCTATCCTCAGGTTTCTGTTGTGCATATGGTTTCCTCTTTTGCCCTCTAGTGTGTACAGCTGAACGCAGGGAGCTAAGGGAGGCTTGGCTTAGAAGAAGGACGTGAAAGCACTGTTTAGAGAGGGCCAGATTCAGAGGGTTTTGTGCAGGACAGGAGGATCAAGAGGAAGTGAGAAATCTCCCTCCTGCTTTCCCCTACCTGCTTGTCATGGTTTTCTCTTCGTTTTCTGTAGTCTATGCAGAGCTTTGGCTTTTTCCTTCCCCAGTTGATGTAAATGTGTTCCTTCTGCCTTTTGTGCCAGCCTTTGGTAATGAAGGCCTTCTTTCTCAGGCCAGTCCCATCTTTCCACAAAGTACTGCTCCAGGAATACCATCAGAAAATGAACATGAGCACTCAAGAATATCAGGTGTGGTTTTGAAATCACAGTATTTTAACCCTAATTTGGGTTAGATTCTCTTTGTTCATCCTCATGACTTTTGACCTTAGGGAATTCCTCTTATCAGGCTTTTCTCTGATGGTGAGAGGCTTCATATTTTCTTTATCTATTTAAGTGAAAGCTGAGATTCAGCAGTGATCACTTGATTCCAGTTGCTGAAGCTTTAAACAAAGCACTAAAAGTTGCAAACATCGAAGTAAGATTGTATTGGCTGTGAGCGCTGGGAACGGAAACCCTGCAGTAACTAGGTCGGTTGATAGCTGTGGGATCGTCAGCATGCTACCCATTAATCGCACTGTAGAAAGGACCGTAGCAGCCTAAGCAAGTGTTGACTAGTACTAGCACTGATCACTATCTCCAGTCTGTCTCTTTCTGTGCCATTGCCAGCCCACATGGTGTGTTTTTAACTCTTAAAATTCAATTTTTTTCTGCCAATCACCTCCACTCTTTTCTTACCTTCTTTTCTAAGTGTTTTTTATAGTGTTCTCTAGTATTTGTAGAACCCTTGCTCAGGAATTAATCCCCAAATGTAGTAGGCAGTTGCATTATTTGGACAAGCACCAGGGCAGCGCTGACGGAAATGTTGTGTTTTGTACGGGTGTAAGGGAACACAACATCAGGGAGCTGTTTATCCCTGCTGCTCCATTGCCAAGACTGCAGCAGCAACATGTTCTTTAATCCTGGGGCAAATCCAGGTTGTTCCTTTTTGGTAGCTGCTTCCAAAAACGTCCTTCTTTTTGGCCTTTAGAAACGTCTTCTGGCTGCACTTCTCCTGTTTTCATTAAGTTAATTACCTGCTAGCTAAATTAACCAATTAATCTGGTGAGAGCTGAAGGCTTGTCTGTTCATGAGATGTTTGTCTGTGGTCTTTAGCTTACATGTACTGAAATAGCCTGTGTCAGTTCTGTACCAGCTTGAGACAACTGGTCGGAATTGCTGGCTGGATATTCAATATTCACCACTTCATTTTTGCATGGTAAGTTTGTGGAGCAATGTAACATCAGCGACTACTGCTTGTATTTATGTATCTCTGGTTCGTACAGGTTTGGCCGGTTGAGATTGGACATTGCTTTGCATCCTGCCCTGATCACCCCTTACCTATGAACGCTCTGTTGCCCATTGATCATGCTCCCCGCTTAAATGTTGATCTGTAGCCTGTTCCTGCAAGCAGCATCTTGTTACTGTGGCATTTCAGTACTGCAGAGCCTCAACATGCCAGGTGTATCTGCCCAGACTGGCCAGAGAAAGATTCAAGGAGCCCCTGGGAAGAGCCATTTCAATAAGGACATACATAAAGCCATGATTAAGAGCAGGGCCAGAAGGAGTCACCCACCAGCAATGGATCGAGAGCAAGGAGCTGAGACACTTAAAACAACAGCAGAGATATAGAAACAGATTTCTGACAATTCTTCCTACTTGTTTTGCTTCCCACAGCCCCTGTGCTGGAGCTGACCAAGCCCTTATGAATCTGTCAATCTGAGAGAGATCAGGAGAGAAACATGGGAAGATGCAACTATAGAGTTCATGGCAGCCTCAAATAGGGGAGGCCAGGTGAGAACTGACAGGAGTTTTTCTAAGCTGAGAAAGAACACACTGAGCCAGCCTGGCATCCCACTGGGATCTGGAAATTTCCTACCCTAGGTGATGAGCAGGTTGCTGAACTTGCAGATGGCAATGGCCCAATGTTTCTGAGCTGGAAGGGAGCTCTCCCCTGAGTCTCCTGTCACTGCAGAACTCTGACAAAGTGCAGCCTTGCTCTTCTTCTTCTTCCTCTCCTTCCAGACCATGCACATTTCAGGAGTCTCTAAAACAGCATTGCTGCAGGGTTGGGTGATCCATGACCACGTGGCTGGTGTTGGCTGCTCCACCTTTTTCTTCCTCCTGGTGCTACCAAAATCACCACCAAAACTGCCTAGGAACAAGCAGATAATTTGTGAAACTGAAGCCACCCTGCAGCCTACTGACAGCTACATCTTCAAATTTCAACATATTTCCTGACGGCTGTGGGAGGGAGCAGTCTTTCATTGGAGGCAGCCTGCGTGAAGGCTAGCCCCGACAGGAGGAGGATACGATGGCAGAAGAGGAATCTCGGAAAGTCTGTGAGTTCTACCCAGAGTCCCAACCCTGCAGTCACTTCCAATGCACAACCCACTAAATACTGCAGAAAAAAGCTTACAGTGCAGAGGACCGTGCGGGGAGACACACAGCTGTTCAGAATACCAACTGCTTAACACAAAGACAGTTCCTGCATGTCAAAGCAGAGGTCGGGACTCCAGCCGGACACAGATACCAGGGCTCATCTAACCAGGAGCTATTTTTTAGCACAGCACAAAGTAAGATCACTGAGGCTTGAGTTAATCTTGCCAGCCCTGGAAAGCTGCTAGATTCTTCATCTGTGTTTTCAGCACATTGAGCTAATGTTCACTAGCTTAAAATAGCATGTCCTCATTTTAGCTATGGGGAAACAAATGTGATGGGTTTTTTTTTTTTTTTTTTTTGAATATACGTCCAAAATCTGTGGGGCCTGATTTCATATACACGGCAAGGTGGCACGTTTGATTCATCACACTTGTACTCCCTCCTCTGAGCCCAAGTCACCTTCCATTTTAAAACCCGCTCCATGAGCCTTTTCATATCCCTCCCTCTGGGCAACCGTGGTTATTCAAAGTTAGCAAAAAAACATGATTTTATTCAGCTGGAGTCTAGCCTGTCCCATCCCCTCACTCTTGAAGAGCACCACCTATTTCAAGAGCAGTGTTACTCTGTGAGTGCTGTATTTATTATCTTCCCAAATTTTGGTCTTGGACCATTTTTACTTGTATTTTAAGTGGCTGGAATGTGTCTGGAATAATTGTTGTACTCCATTTAGTTTTTCTTAGGGGTATTGGAGTAGTCAGGGCACTGTGCTGAGTATCTTGATGAGTGACTCCAAACTGTGCTTTCACCTTATGTGCAGGAGAGATCCCAGCTCGCCAAGCTGTGTGAATGCCAGATCATTTGGGCTGAGGAGCCAAAGGCTGGTTGTCACCCTAATCCCATTACTCCCGTGTGTGTCACTGGCTACAGATGTCAGCAAGCCCTAACACTGGTGTCTCGATGGGCCAGCTGAGCTTGAGAAATCTTTGATTCCCTGCTCATAGGCCTTTGAGGAAGCACTGGTAACAGACTACTATTTAAGTGAAATGTTTATTCTATTTGAAGAAGCTGAATTGCTGTCTGGAGGTGCAGTATTGTCACTCCCAAAGCTGCTGGCAGAACAAGCTGAGACATGACTTCACTCTGTATTTTAAGTCCTTATAGGCCAAGATGAGATGCACCCAAACAAAGCTGGAAGGATTGAAGACTAGCGATGGGGCTGAAGGTAAGACTCATACAAAATGCAGTAGCGCAGAATGTGCTAGCTGGTAACTGGTGAGCGCTGTAACCAGCCTTCCCCACACAGAATAGTCTTTTCCTTTTTCCTGGAAGAGGGATGTTCTTTCCTCTACATCTTAAACTACTGTGGGTTCTTAAAGGGAACACGTAAGTGCTTCCCCTTTCCCCCCCTCAAGATATTCAGTCTTCAAAAAGCAGCAGTTATTTCCATTCCCTGTTGCATGTTTGTCTACTTGGAGCTGCAAACAGGGAAAGAAATGTGATTCTTAAAAGTTAGTTTCTTTCTAAAAAAAAAGAGGCCCATTTTCTTTTAAATTACTCCTGAATGCTTTCTTGAAGTTTTTGCCATTGTTACTCACAAAAAGGCTTTCTCATCAACATCAGACTCTCTCCGGCTATAATTTATGTAAGTAACTATTTGCTTGGGTCATTTTTCCAGTGCTGGCTGCTATGCCACCCATTTGAATTTAAAAGTGTCATCTTCTCTGTATTATTGGTTCGTGGCCATTTATGCACAAATAATTCTCCCTCTAAGTAAATTACGCCTTTGATCTCCATAAGTGGACACAAAGAACTGGGCCTGTGCTACACTAAGTAGAGGCCTGTTGTTCTCAGTGATATTTTGATCTTGTATTCCTTGTGCGCCTCAATCTTCTGCTGCAGCCAGGCTCCAGCCTCCAGGGCACCAAGGTAAGAAATGTGGCTCCCATAACTCAGGCACTTGTTTCACAGCTTGATGAAACATGACCCCCAAAGATGCTGTTGTCATGAAGGAGAGCCATTCCGCGTAGCAAGAGCTGAGAAGCGTCATAAACTGCCATTTGTAGTGAATTATATGAAGGAGCGTGCTTGATATTAATGAGCACTGGGGACGCTTGGTTGGACTGAAAAGTCAGTTCTTGAGTCTATTGATAGAATATGCTAAGTGGCCCTGGGAAATGCTGACAGTGTGATTCCAAACCATGGGAAATAAAGCTAATTTCAGATTTTATTGAAGTCTAAAACAATGCTGACTTTTATTTTTCACTATGGCTTGTCGATCTCAGCCAGTTCTGAGTACACATACCTAACCGATGAGTTCACACTCCAAGTGAAGCTACAGAGCTGCAGCTGAATTCTGCTTTGGTTCTGGACTGCCTGAAGCTCAGAAATGCTGCCCGCGGAGTCAGTACGGTCCTTTAGGTTCCTAGAGATGGATTTTTGCTAGTTTGTAATGCAGATTTCCTTCTCACATTCTAAAAATGCAGTACCTTACGCGCTAGGTAGGCACAGAAGACAGCAACTTGGCCACTGCACCACTTTGCTGACTAGCCTCGGGCTTCTTTGTTGCCTTCTCTGCGGGCCAAAGTCCATCAGACTTGAAACCCACATGGACCCAAAGCAGAAGGAAATGATTCAAGTGAAGCCTAATCTAAACTTGCTGAAGCCAAATGAGATTTTTTTGCCACAGATCCTAACAGGGAAAGGAAGCAGGAGTCTTTACACAAGGGAGTCACACATTTTGTATGATGCTCACAACAACTCTCAAAATAAGAGTAATGTCTTTAGAAACTTCTGTTTAACTATCAGTATGGAGTAGCTCCTGCTGCTGGCTGACATGGAGTCTATTCTGTCGGGTTATCTGGAAAATAAGGATGCCATTGCTAAATATTACCACTCTTGGAAGCGATTGTTTTTCACTGGAAAACTGAATCTTGAGTAATTCATTCTTGGGTTTCCTTTTCTGACATAACGAAGGGCAGAATCAGTTGGCTCCCTGGTGACTGACTGCTGAACTTTCAGACCTTGCTCTGTCTGGGGGGAAAGAAGCAAACTAGAGGAAACAGCAATTTACATATTTTCAATAAATAAATGTAGAACTTTTGGTCACAGTGCAGTTTGACTTAATACGCCCACACACACGTGCTCCTCTATACAAAGCCAGTACACAATTCTGTCTAATTTCCATTACATTTTTTCCTCCGGAGGTATTTTGTTTAGTGCATGGCTACCGTTTAAATTTTCAGTTTGATGGCGAGAAGAATGGCAAATGTCTGATGAACTTAAATTTTAGTTTTAAAAAATTTGATTATACTGCCAGCTAATTCCGCAGCATTGCTATAGCAGCCGAAGTTTCAGCAAGTTTTAAAATACTGTTAAAAAAAATGGAACTTTTGCAGTTTTTCAACAGGGTGTCTTAATTCTCTCTTTTGCAAGAAATCCAAATTTGCATGAAACTAGTCTTTAGACAGCAGTGTTCACTTTCAGTACAATTCCTATGTTATTAGTAACCGTAACCCTGTATGGTATGAACCCTGGAGCTCAGGAGTGTGTAAGTGCTGTACTTCACAGCTTCCAGCTACCTGCAGCCTGTGGAGGAATTAAGCTGGTAGATTGCTGGTAAGTCGCTGAGCAAGTAGAAAAATATAATCTGATCAGAGCATATGCTGTAGAAATGTAGATTTTGCTGATTATTACCAGGAGTAACAAATCATTATTGCATCATATGTAACCGAATCGTAAATGATCTAAAGTTAGAAACGGTGTAGATGAGTTGTTAATATCTTTATTGCATGAAGTGCAATGATTTAAAACTGAAAAAGTTGTAGCATTTCTTGATGAGAAAAGGAAATTATCTGAGAATGCTTTAACTGCCTACATACTGTATTTAAAGGTGCTACGCTGTTAGGAGCATGGGTATTTGCCAGCTTGTTTTTTATGATAAGAGTAATCTTAGCTTAACAGAACCATAACTTTCTGTCTACGGATATAGCAGATTCCTAGCTTATATGGACAGAAAAGAACATTATAATTTTATAGACCATCCCCTTCTTTCCCCAGGTGATGTAGGCCAGAGTTTCGTGCTTGGTAAGAGTATATGTCGCGGGCCCTGCTTTCCCTGCTCGCCATGCACTAGCTGGCAGCCCAGAAAGGCTGGGACCCGGCGCTGATCGTGCTGCGCCGCCTCCGAGCTGGGCTACACCTGGGGCAGGAGCGTGTACAGAAAGCTCGGGGGCTGCGGGGCGAGATGGGCTCCTACCAGCTCGCAGGCTTGGGTTCCCTTGCAGGCTTGCCATACCCCGCCAGTCGAAAGCACCGTTGCTGCAGACCTCGGCGGCTGGCAGGAGCTACGAGCCTCCTGAATGCTGCTAAAGCTACTCGGCAGCCGTCAGCTCGGGGCCTGTGCAATAAATCAGGGAAGCTGCTGGGAATGTAGGGCATTGGGACAGCTGCGCGGGGCCCGGGAAGCAGCTCGGGAACGCTGCGAGGCTTTGAACTTGGAAACCCTGACACATGCTTGTGCTGGCTGGTGCCAGGGCCAGGAGGTGGAGCCCAGCTCGCTAGCTGCGTTTAGTGCTGCTGATCCGCGGGAGCGAGGCAAGGTACGAAGTTTAGTAGGTATGACATTTGAGGACGAGGGGACCAGACTCGTTCTACACTTGAGAAAACAGGTAACTTCTAAGAGTTTGTCACTTACAATTTTGCTTATGCTTTAGAAATAATAGTTTAGTTCTTCTCCCAATCTACATTGATTTACAAAAATAAATAAAAAAACCAGTGTCATTTTCCCATTAAAAAGAGAATGGAGAATTTTCATATTTCAGGAGAATTTCCCTTTCCATGATAACCTACCCCCAGTGAGAGACAGAAAAGCTTCAGAATTTCGCCCTCCCCTCAGTGTGCCTCAGTGTTAGAAAAATGATGGATATTCTTAGGTTCGTTTTGTTACGCCTTTAGAAAAAATATATAAATAACAAAAATATAACAATTATCTAAAAAAATTAGATATGTATTTGCCTTTTTATTGCTTCCTGTCTACAATAATGACCTGTTCCTCATTTCACTTCCCCTCCTCTTTTAAAACTACAAAAGATTGTCTCCTGTATAAAAGATGTTAATACAAAAGGCTAAGAGGGTATATCATACCATATGTAGTAATTTTACATTTTCCATTTTTTCCTCAAGATTCACTTCCATGTTGATGTATATTAGAAATCATCCAGCTGGCAGTGACATGCCAAAACAATGTGTTCATTATCAGAAGTCCACCAACTACCCAATCTTATTTTTACAGCCGTTTCTGTCTAATGATGCTGCTTACGAATAGATGGGTAGGGAAGGATTAAGATCAAAGAGTCAGGCACAGATTTCTCAATGTTTTCCATGGCAAGACAACATGTGTTGAATTAGCTTCTCCATGGGAGTCTGCAAACTCTCATTAAGCGTGTTTTTCCTGGGATTACTTTAGCTACTGATTTGTTTCCTTTCTTCATATGACAAAGCTTTGCCCAGGATGAGTGCTCTGAAGTGTCTGTAGTCTGGGATAGCATTTCGAAGGGAGCTGAGAGCTCTGCTTAAAGAAGTACACAACTCTTGTCCGTAGGAGTATTTCAGATCTGGAAATAGTCATTTTAGGCCCCAGAGTGAGCGCTCCAACACTTGTTTACCAAGGAGCAGGGGATCAGGGTGTTGTTCTGGGCTAGGATTTTGTGTGCTGGCTCTTACGGAAGAGCTGTTCCAAAGCAACTGGATCCGTATGGCTGCTGTTGCCACATCCCTCCCCATCGGTTCACGCTCAAAACAGCCACGTTTTTCTGACAAGGCACGTGCATTCAGGCTGGGAATACCAGACTGGTTAGTCCCTCTGGTGGTTTCTGTATATTCCAGGGCTTTTTTCTGTGCCGCTCAGCTAGTGCAGGAAGCCTGGCATTTGAGGACAAATTTGCCGATTGTCCTTCTTTTGGCATCCCATGATTTCTCTATTTTTTTGAAAGCCAGTACTGTTTTCCAAGGCTTTTTAGTCAGTTTGGAGGGAACCACTTCACACCGCAGTGCCGATGATGGACAACGGAGGGAAGCAGCTGTTTGTGTGTTAGAAAGCAGGTGCCATGCCATTGAGCATATCTGGCAACAAGGAGAGGAGGAAGAAATCACGGAGCTCTTGGTGAATTAACTCTTCCTGAATTAACTTGATGTGCTGAAGCCTTGCTGATGACCAAAGTGAAGGGGTAGCTGCAATTGTAAGGTGACAAAGGTCACATTCCTAGAGATTTACCCAAACATCACCCCAAAGGCACATCAGCAGCTGGCCAGTGCGAGAAGAGCCCCACAGCATTCAGGGTGGCTGGTTCTTGCATGTGAAAGCTTGCTGCCCCACAGCAAATCCCCAAATCCACCCCAAAATCCCAAATCTGGGATAGAGAGGCATGCAGGGGACACATGTCAGTTCAAAATACGGTTTTGTGAAACCTACCTTACCTTCTGCTTTGGCAGATAAAGCTGTTCATGGTTGCTTGGACTGGTGAAAGGATCTGTTAAACTTATGAAATGCCTGAAGGTCCCAAAGATGAAGAGGTGCAATGCTCCTGCCTGTTAACTGGTCCTAGCACTGGCAAATGGTTTGAGGAGAAAGCTATTAAGTGTGGCTGAAGGGCAAAGTTGGAGTCCTGTAGTACAGTGTTCAGCTAAGGTGTGGCGTAAAGAGAAGGCCTGTGGTATAGCAATTTGTGAAAAAATACGATTGCGCTTAATGTGAGCGTGAGGGGCTGTGGTTGGGCTTGTGGTTATGGGGCCGTGTGGGAACATGGCGATAACACCACATCAGCTCAGGGAACTGTTTTTGCAGGTATCTATCTCACTCTTTTGCTAGACTAGCGATTGTATCTGTCATCTGCTGTTCTGCAAGAGCAACTCTCTTCAAGTCTGCTCCAGTGTGGCTAATGAGCTGAAACAACTTTTATGCCTTTGACTCTTATTTCTCCCTGAAGAAAAGAACCAAACACCAGTAGATTCTGCCCATCTCACATGGTTCGGCTGTGTTTTCATGGTGTCTTGATGCTGTAGGGGCTGTAAAAAAAGAAATAGGTCAGGGTCTCTGGCAGCGGTGACTCAATGTCCGTTCTTCTCAGCTTTGGAATTCCACTGCCATGGTCTTCTCCCAGCCTTGGATAATGGGAGATGGGAGGTTACTTGGTGGAAAAGTTATATAGCTTTTTTCTGCATAGGAGCATTATTCTAAGGAATCTTGTTTTAAGCTGAGGCTATTGCAGTGGTGAATGGCTATTGGGATGAGCAGGAATAGTGGGGATTTGCACGAGCTAGGAACCTGGCCTGGCTGAGAGAGGACAGGAGTTGACAGGGGCATATGCAGTACTAATTGCAGGGCCAAATCAATAAGCACATATAATTGATGTCAGGTGGCTTTTGTGCTTCAACAAAGTCCATACTCTTCTGTAATCCCCTTGTCCCCCCTGCTGAGCACCAGCGAGCGCTGCGTGTGCGAGCGGTGGGACTGCACCGTGGCCAGTGGGGCATGCAGCCCTGGCACTCGGCTGTAAAGATGGAGGCGTGCAGGGACAAGCACAGCATTTGGCTGTAGAGGCTGTCCCATTTCATCCCTTGTGACAGGGCCTGTCCTCATCCTGCCACCTCACTGCTGCAGAGGTACACACAGTGAAGCATCGCTGGCCAGAGCAAAGGCTAAGGACATGCAGGGCCAGAGGAGAGGAAGATCTACAGTGGTCAGCCAGAAGGCAGTGAAAATGGAAAAGATGAGTAAGTGGTGTCTGGGGAGATGGAGCACAGGCTTGCCAGGGCCCTTAGCTGTGCATGTGCCAGGGCAGCGATCTGTGCTATCGTTGCCATTTCCTGGTGCAATTGCCATGTTTAACAGGTGGTGGGAGGAGGAGAGGCTGCGAACGAGCGGCCTTGGTCTTAAGAGTTCCTTCCAGCCTGGATGCCTTTATCCACAGCAGCCGAATGCAAGTCAATGTCACCCTCAGCACCCACTGGGGTTTCTGTGGGGTGATGGCGAAAGCCTGTTCAAAGTCAAGGAAGGGATTTTGGCAAGTTCTGTTGTGTTCTCTGTACTTTTCTGAGAGGTCTTTTGTCACATGAAGAGAGTTCATGTAACTTTTGTCCTCATCTAAATCCAACCTCTTCCTCCTTTAATGCTGTTTCCATACAGTTCTTTTTCACTTAAAACACCTTAGTCAGTGCCTTTGCCAGCACACTCAAAATTTAAATCCTTTGATAGTTACTGAACTCACTCTTGTCCTCTTCCTTATGAATCGCTATTATTGTTACCTTTCCTTTTGCTCAGTACTGACTATTGTTTGTAACTTTGCTGAATGGCTTATTTCATTACCTCTACATTTTGTGCCTACTTGCATCAATACCTACTATACTGATGTCACTTCCCAGCACCTCTTTCTTTTTGAAGCTTTCTGTCCACTAAAACTTCCACCAATGTGCAAATATGTTCTCTCTCCTTGTGCTGAGGAGTATGTTTCATATTTTTCACTTATTGTACAGCTCTTAAAAATGCTCCCTCTATTGCTCATTCATTATCAGTTATTAGCCTGCACTTGTCCTGCATCTTCAACTCAAATGTCTCACTTCTTTCTTTTATCTGTGGTGACAATCCCCATGTTACAGTCAGACTTTCTGATGTTCACTTACCAGGTTGTCTCTGTTGCTCTCCGTTCTGTGTGATGAGTGATCAGTGCAAGGGACTCAGCTCTTAGACTTTCACCTCCTTCTGTATTCTTGTTCGGTGTCCTACCCTTGTCGCTCGATTGCTGCAGCTCACCTTCCTTCATCTGTTTCTTCATTTAGCTCAGAACCCTCCTCAGGCTGCTTAGGATGGATATCTATTAGCAGTAAATAACTATTAAAAGATACCATAGATTTCCTTTGATTTTTTTTTATTTTGTTATCTGTGAGTATTGCTACTTGAAAACCATCGGGTTTTGCTTAATTCTAGAATCTGATATAGAGTTTAGGAGCTCCCTACAGCAGAGGAAAATTCTTGGGACCATACCGGCACACAGCTTCTCAAAATAGTTATGTCTTTATTGGAAGGAAATACCACCGATCCATTTACGTGGCACGCTGCATTGTTGACCTGTGTGTGAAAAGTGCCTGGCACTGGTGGTATTCAAATTCAGCACCACCAGAAAAACACACAAACATCAGTGGATGCGTCCAAAAATTTTCAAGTAGGCCTCTAATTTCAGGTTTTAAGCTTTCCAATGCCCAGCTGAAGATGCCTTCAAAATCTCCAAAATCACTGACCTCTTCAGCAAATATTGGCCAAAATGCTTTATGAGTAATTTACATTGTTCAAAAATACTAACAAAGCTTTATAGAAATGAGTAATCATTAATAATTGGCTTCAGCTTCTTAGGCAACACACAACTGCTTATTTTGAGAGAAATGCTCAGCACAGCTTGACAAATAACAAGCAATCCCACTGCTAGCACAGGAATGAAGACAATAAAATGTAATAGCAACCCAGGTATCCTTAATTTCAGACATCCTCAGTGACGTTTGCTTTCAGAACTGCAAGTGTCTGGATGCGACTGCGTGCCTACATGTGCACATTATGAAATGATTGCTCAATGAGCATTTTTAATTAATACTTTATTTTTAAATGCCCTATTTACCCTCTTCACACAAGGTATTTCTGCCACGTGTTGTTTTGATTGAAGTAAATGTACTCCCGTAAGAGAGCTCCTTCATGCTAATTCATAGATATCTTGCCCCTCTTCTAATTTTTTCCCTCCCACTGGTCATTCCCTCTTACATTTTCTAAAGTGAACTATACAGAGTTGTATCAACCCCAAGAGTTAAAAATCAAAGGACTGGGACAGACAAGAGGATATACTAGATAAAAGATTTATTTTAAGCAAAACATTTTTCTTAGATCATATACTTTTTATGTCTAATATTTTTGTAACAACACTTCAGGTTATTGGTATTTTTATCTTCAGCTGATGAAATTAGTTATTGCAATGCAACTGTACCATATGAAGTAAGCTGGCAGTTGGTTTTCTGTTTGCTGCTAATGTTGTTTGGGGTCCTTCTTGCTTTTCCAGACAAAAAATGAAATATTGACAGAACAGTCTCACTTACAGTTAAAATGTGTGAAGCAGTTTTGAGTTTTAGCTCAGCATGAAATAGGTTTAAGGTTTCAGTTGTTTAAGATCTTAACGAAAACAATTTACGTGCACAACCAGAATTGACATTTTTCAGTCTATTTTTAGAAAGGTTGCCTTTTGTTTAGTAATTCTAACTCAGCTTTGCAAAGCTGCAATTTGCCTGACCCTTGGGCAAAAGTGGAGCTTATCTAGCCTATGAAAATCTGGGAATGGTTTGTGCTGGAATGGATCAGTCCTGGAGACCTGAGCACATGCTGCTCCTCCTCTAGTTTTCGTGAAGGAACACTGGCACCTGCTGCAGAGAGCACAGGGCTGCGTCCACCTCCCTGCGCGGGCATGCTGAGGCAACAGGAGGACGGCCAGGGCCATCCTCGGGGCAGGAGCTGAACCGTAGTGCAGGTTCTCTGAAAGGTAAAGATTTATGATGCTTATGATTGATATCTGACATTTAGGAGAGGGATGTGGCTGGGTGTTAAGAGAAGAATTCGTGTTCCTCCTTTTTCCTGTAACAGTAAAGGGCAAGAGGGAGATGTCATCCTATCTTTCTGTCACCGTCCACACCTCTTCCACTCTGCTATCATGGCATCCTGTGAGTTGCATGAAAAGCTTTCCCCTCTCTCTCACCCCTGCCTCTTACTGCGGGTTTCTTCAGCTTGGAGGGAAATGATTTGTTCTCGTTTCCCCTGTCATTATTTATTCCATTGCTGTAGTGCTTAGGATCCCTAAACAAGCACCGGGGCCCAGCTGGACTAAGCAGTATGTATATGAAGGAGTTGAAGGAAGGAAATCTCAGCTCATGGACCAGAAGAGAGCAGCGGTGTGCCCCGGCCACGCTCCCTGGGCTGTGGGACTGGAGACCAGGCCACGCGCAGCGCTGCAGAGCACACACCCGCCACTCAGCGCAGACGCAGCCCGAGGGACCTCTGCCCAAGGCTGCCCGGGGATGCAGATGCATCTCCTCCCTGCCTCTGCAGAGGGAGAGGCAGTCCCGCCGGCCTGGTAGCGCACAGACAGGTTAACCCTGGTGGACTCTGTTACCCGGCCTCTGTGCGTCTGTATTGTGGCCGTCGTGCCCACGCTGCTGTCAGGGCAGCCAGCGCTTGGGTTTGCTGCCTGACCTGGAGGCTCCTGATGCTTCAGTCGAGCCTTCTAGGAAGGGGAGCACAGCCAGTTTACCTCTCTACATCAGCTCCATGGTATTGCACAAGGCCTCATTTAGTACAGGGTAATGACCTTAATTTGAGCATGCATATCCCTGCCCTTGCCTCGCTGCTCTGCATTATGGCTATGCAACTTTGCTTGTGCTAAAGGGCAGAGCAAAAATAAATTTCCATACTCCCAGGCATGTTCCATCACCCTGTGTTGGAATGCAGGCTTGTGTCCAAATACTTTGGATATGAAGTGAGTTTTGGGCTCGGGGACAGGCTCAGACCTGCGCTTGAAATTGCACTGTGATGACACCAGGGTCCTGCTTTTATATTTGTGGTTGACTGGCTGCCACCGGTGTGATCTGCAGCTGTGACAGCAGCGCTCTTCTCTTACTGCCTTAAAACAGACCTTGCTTTTCTCTAGTTAGCAGGAAAAATACTAAATTTTGTGTTACAGTTGAGCAGGAACCAGTGAAAAGCTTTGTGTATTGGAAACCTGTCGCGGCCCAAAGGGAGTCGTTCAGGACGACCTCTCTCCCCTTTGGACCAAAGGACCAAGTTCGTGATGCCCTTGGACTGAGTTAAGGTGAAACGACACCAACCAATCAGTTTTAAGATTTATTAACACAAAGATAAGGCAGGTGGTCAAATAGGATAACCAACTAGCTAGACAAGTCCCGTGCCACACGTTTCAAACAGATTCAACAAAGGAGAGGGGAGAGGAGAGAGAGAGAGGAAAGATATCACCACCCGTGGATCCAGCATTGTCCCGTTGGTCCTCTTCCTTTGGGAGTCTCAGCGGTGTGTGTGTGGGGGGGTCCCGTCTGGTGGTAGGTGGGTCCTCTTCACACAGCTCGAGTTGGGTACCTCCGAAGAGGGACCCCGAACAAAGAAATCCCTGGACAATTATACCTTCCAGTCTAACCTCTCCAGCCCTCACGCGGTAGTTTGGACCAATAGTAATTTTCTGGGTCTGGGGTCTCCTGCTCCTTATTGGATCTCATCGTCGTTCCTAGGCAGGCTGTTTTCTGCTGCAGTTTCTTCCGCAGGTGTGTCTCCATTCGTCGGGTTCTGCTATTGCCTCTCAAGGTCCTGACAAAGAGATGGTAACTCCAGCAATTAGCACTGTTTCAGATGCAAATTGCTGGTAACTCCCTTATCGTTCCCGCCTGCACCAGCTCTGGGGCGCTTTCTCACCGAACTAGGGAGTGTGGCCTAAGGCTTCAGCAAATTCAGCCACTCATGCCAAGCAAGTTTCACAGAAGTTGCGCTAAAAACGGACAATAATTTACAGTCCAGATCCCAAAGTCTGCCCGATTGTGGTCTCGTTCAGTGCAGGCTCGGTGTGTCCCGGGTGGTCGCAGGGAGACCATCTCGGGGGTCACAGCAGCCCAGTCCTGTTTCTGCCAGGGACAGATGGCTTGCTCGGGGTTATGGCCTGCCTGCACCCCATGCACCAAGAAATGTTTAAGGCAGAAAGATTCATTCATCGGTCCGCCACAAAACCCCAATATTAATTAGGTGAGGCTGTAACTGAAGTAGATAAAGATCCTCTTTTGACTGTGTGTGCGTGTGTTAGGCGTATTCTGTATTTTGGTCATATAGACTGAAAAGTTAACACGGATACTGCTGTTTTCCCGAGTCCCGGTAACGGGTCCTGTCGAGGGTTACTGGTCAGGTTCCCCAGGTCCTCAGACCAGACCCCCACCGTGGGTTTTCAGGCACAAAGGGGCGGCAGTGTAAAAGGTGCCATCTGAATGCAGTGTTTCCTGCCAAGCCGCAGAGCGGGGCATGCTCAAGATGCGGGTTTGTCAGGAATAGCAGTTTTTGTCCTTCTCGTTATCTTCTTACCAAAGGGGAGCTTAGTGACAGTTTACAGCGATAAAAGCTCCTGACGAGTCAGCGTGTCGTTAGTGCTCGCTGACTGCCGTTACCCCTCCGTGTCCCTTTTGCCCCAACGCCTCTCCCCGGGCCCTGCGGAGGGGGCGGCCGCTGCCGGCCGTTAGCGGCGGGCTGTGGGGGCGGGGGGGGGGGGGGCGGTGACGTGACGCGCCGGACTACAGCTCCCAGGGCCGCGCGGGCCGCGCCGCCGTGACGTCATGTGTTTTGGCTGCGGCGGGTCACATGCCCCGCCGGGCCCCTTTGTTTTGAGTGGCGCTGGCAGCGCGGAGCCGCGGCGGACGGGACGGGACCTTGCGGGCGCCGGCGTCTGCGGGACTGCGCGGCGCGGCCTGCCGCCTGTGAGTGGGGGGCGCGGGGCCCCGCCGCGGCGCTGGCTGCGGGGCGGAGGCGGGACGCGGCACCGGCCGGTACCGTTAACTGCGGTGCGCGGGGACACCCCCTCTTCCCTTCACCGGCGCGGCACGGCGGGGCGGGGGGGGGTCGCCGCGGCGCTGACAGCGCCGGGGAAGCGCCGTTAGGGCAGTTGGCCCCGCGGGAGCTGCCCCGCGCTCCCCCGTGCGGGGCCCGGCGAGCGGGCGCGGGGCCCGGCCGGGGCCTCCCGGAGCCCCCGGCGGTTTCGTAACTGGGTCCGTGGCTCGGCATCCCCCTCCTCGCCCCGCGCGGTGCTGCGGGGGGGGAGGGGGGCGGGGGGGCCCCCCGCGGCCGGGGATTGGGCCAGCGGGGGGAGGGGGGCGGGACCGGGGCGGCGGGTGCCGCCCGCGGATTGGGCCCGGCGCGGGCCGGGGGGGAGCCTGTCGCTAAGGCTGCTCGGGGTGAAGGTGAGCTGGAGGGCGCGCGCGTGCCGGGAGGCGGCGGGATGGCGCATGCGCGCTGCGCCTCGGGCGGGCGCGTGGGGCCGTCGGTTGGGGGAGGGGGGAGGGTGTCCCCCGGCGACCGTTGGCTTTGAGGGAGGAGGGGCGGCCTGTCAGCAGCCCCCGGGCCTCGGCGGGGCGGAGCGGGGCCGGGCCGGCCGTCGGCGCCTCCGCGCCGCCCCCGCCTCGCCGCTGCCCGGGCTGGGACGTGGCCCGTGGGTGCTGGGCGGGCGGGCGGGCGGCTGCGCTTCTCCCGGCGGGTTTGGGAGTAGCCTGCCTGTGGCTGGCTTTCGGTGCGGCTCAAAAACCTGCACCCGGGCTGAAAATCCTCCTGCTTTCTGTTTCTAATTATTTACAGCGCAGGCGCTTCCAAAGTGTGATTAAACTGGGTTTGGCACGGTGGGGTTTGCAGACGCCTGGAGAGCACGAAATGTTTTGCGTGTCTCATAATGTTTGCTGTAGATAAACTCTTCGGGATAAGTCATAAAGCCAGATCTACAGTTAAGACAGCTGCCATTTTGCAGTGATATAGGTATTTCAAGTGCACAGAGTAAACAAACGATGAACATGTTGCTCCAGCCCGGGAGTTTTGCCATGTGGCCTGAAACCTCGGTTTCTCGCCGGGGCTGAACTCCTCCTGACCTCCGCGGCGCACCAGGGCCCTGTGAAGTACGGTCCGCGCACTATCGGCTTTGCATCAGCCCTTTCTTCTTTTTTTTCTTTTTCTTTTTCCTGTCCTTTAAATGACACTTCATTACTTTATATAGCGCAGAGGGGTAGCAACAACTCTGGAATGTTTGGGGATACAAATTGTGCTTGCACGCAGTTAGCCCCTGGGGCGCGAGGTATAAATAGGATCCCTCTGACAATACCTGGTCAAGTCGCATGCCAAGTGCAGGAAACGCGATGTATGCGAAATCTATATTTAAATACATTAGGGCTGTGACGCAGTGAGACAAAAGACTCAAATTTCATCTGACTCCATTCTTGGCTCAGGTCACTGTAAACAGGAAAGTCAATAGAGCAAGTAAAGGACATTTATCAGCTTTAAGTTTCCTGGCTTTTGTTCATGTATGTTTTGTATGTTTCGTGTTTCCTTGTTTATGTAGGATCCTTTTTAACAAAGACATTTTCAGACATACACGTTTCGGTATTAACCTAATCTTAACATCATTACCTATCCAAAATTTCCATTCATTTAGGTAAAAATAATCCCATTTGGCTGTAGTATCAGGAATGTATCCTGGATGCTGTTACACTTGTTGACTGCTGTGATTTTTTTTGTTTGTTTGTTTCAAATTTGTAAGCCAGTGACTGAAAAACCTGGAAGTCTTTGAAACACATATAGGGGACATATGTAATGACTGGGGGTGTTTTGGTGGGATATTTTAAGAAAGTCTGTTCCCCATATCTTAATGCTAATATGCTGTAACTTTTTTTGGTGGGTCCATGCCCTTCTAGATGACCTTTTCACTCTTGAAAAGGTTATGTATTTTATAGATGTTTCTTTCTGCTGCCTGATTTTTGGATTTAATAGTTTTATGTCCAAATCCAGTTTCTGTTTTTGCTGGGGGATTTTTGATGCTACTGAGAGAGGCTCTTTATGTGTGCCCTTACCTTAATTGTTACAGAATCTTGACATTAAGAAATGCTGCTTTTTTTTTTTAACCCAAAATGGTATTTTACATTAATTTAACATTAAATATTTCTGCAGTGCAGCTAATGCCTTACCACTTCAATGAGCTTGTTCATTTTATTGTTTTCTAATTCTTAGTTGTCTTAAAGACTTCAGTCATCTAAAGGCATGCCAAACCTAATTTCTACTGTAAAACAGGAAGAACTAGAAAAAATCCTTTAGAACCAACAACTTTTTGATCTTTTTTGTATCGCAGAGAAAGAAAAAAGCAAAAGAAATTCTCTGTTTTGTTTTGTTTTGATGGAGGGAAATGTTATGGGGCTTTTTTCTTTTTCCCTCCTGTCATCTAAAACAAAAAAACAAGAACACATGCTGTGGTTTTAGCTAATGTGTTGAAGTAGGTAAGAAACTGGGAGTTTATTGACTCTGATTTTTGTGGTAACCAAACATCTGAGGTAAGGCACATTTGCTGGTCATGTTACCTGAAATCACAAGCAAGATAACTGTAACTGAGGTCTGGTTAATTTTGGTCATAAGGCTTCAAGCGAAAACATCATTTTTATTTATTTATTTATTTATTTTGTGTCACCTTGGAGGCCCTGTTAGGAGCGTTGTACCAGGTAACAGTAAACATGACGCGTCTGCACTCCTTGTCGAGGGACGTCCTTACAAGCTCCCGGCAGCCAAACCCAGCCGCGCAGGCAGCGTGCCGCACCGGGAGCGCGTTGGGCTGCGGCAGGCCGGTGCTGTGCCGCGAGCGCGGTTCCTGCCCTTCCCCAGGGCGGCTGCGAGTTCGCAGCTCGCCCGTCTCGCCGCCCCGTCGCGGTGGGCCTGGGTGCAGGGGGTGGCACCTCCGCTGGCAGCAGTGCAGCCTCAGCGGCTTGAAACTGCACCTGGGAGGAGGCTGGAGGATGGGGCTCGGGCACACCTGGTGGCTCGCTGTTGTGAAGGGCCTTGTCCCCAGCACTGGCTGCGCGATGCCTCTGCTTCTTTCTGTCAGCTCTGGTGCTAGAGGGCCAGGTTGGCAGAAAACCAGCCCTACCAACAATCACTGGGCATTGCCAGAGTTGCAGGTGAAAGGAGAGGGGTAAAACACATGAGGATATTGCAGTGGAGGATGGAGGAGTGCAGTGAATGCAACGTAAAAGTACATAAGCTCTGGAAGAAGGGTTTACTGGTATGAGGTGCCAGGGCAAACATCTTAGAGACCTCACTTAAGGGTCTCTAAGTCAGGGCTCTCAATTATTTCTGTGCAACTTCTTGTGCAGACAAGCCCATAGGGATGTGTGTGTGCAGGTAACATTCATGCAGGAACTCTGTCTGTATTTGTAAAGCATTTTGATAACTTGTTGATTGAAAGTGTGATTTGTTTTTCTTTTGCAGTTTACTGAAGGGATAGGCTCTGTGATGTGTTTAAGGTCCTGTCTTGCTTACCCTTCATTTAAACTTAGTGAAGAGATCTGAATGTTAAACTCTCTAAATGTTGGTGCTTTCTAATGAAGTCCGTAGGCATGTCCACATAACTTTACGTGCACTGAAGCTGCAGATGGGTATATTGTCTTGTACATTTTGCCCACTTCTGCACACTGGAGCAGCTAAAAGTGGGGCACAAATCCCCTCCTGCTGTTCTGGTGGGGGGCTGTAACCGCAGCCAGGAGGAGGGGGCAGGCAGCTGGAAGCGGCAACATTTTAAACTGCCAGAGCAAGGTTTGCAAGAAGTCAGTACATATGCTCTGATAGAGCTGAACTGCTGATAGTGTTACTGATTGTCTTGTAAAATTGCTTTGCTTAAGCAAACCTGCAGAAGTAATTTATTCCTTCCTGCATTGGAGATAGTGACAGGCCAGTTTTTTTAATTTAAGTGGATAGAAACTGAAGCATAGTGTCTTCAAAAGCAGTCATTTCTGCAGTGGAATGTAATTCTTTTTCCTTTCTGCCCTCTTACTTGTTCAGTTGCAGTATTTATCCCCTTAACTAGTTTCTACTCTGTGGATCTTTCTCATTTCTTTAAACCACTGGAACATTTAAAAAAAATGACATAAATTATTTGCTGACCGCTGACTTTGTTATTCCACGTTCCAAGCACAAAGAAGACACCTTGCTTCCTTTGGTGAGCAGTCATAACCTAAAGGCCTTATTTCCATTTATTAATGATTGCATTATGTATGATCTTCCCAAGTCACAAGTTGTCACATAATGAGAAAGATTGACTCTTCAAGCTTTTTCTTATGTAGTCACAGGTTTTTTGCCCTGTCGTGCTATATGCCAGTGTCCCATTTCTGATTTCAGGCTAGCCTTGCTTTGGAAAAGCTCCACTAACTTTAACGAAGTTATTCTGATTTAAATCTGTGACACCACAATCAAACCTTTAGAGTTTATATTTATTTTTCATAGTTACATTTCCTTTTCCTGTTACTGACGTAAGCTTCATTTCTGCCCGCTTTTTCATGCTGGGTAGCATGGAATTAATTGCAGATGAAGATCAATATAAGGGTTAGGCTGTTAGCAAGACAACTGGTGATCCTGGTTTTGGGGGGTGGTTTTTTGTTATTATCTGGCCAAGGTCATTACTGGATAACGTGGTTGCAAAATACACTGGATTGAATAGCAGCTATAGATTAGACTACCTAATGCTGCCCTGTTATCTAACAAAGTTGCCCTGAAGCAATCAGTGAAGTTCATTGCAACAGTGTTTTTCAGGCAACAAAATGACAGCTGATGCCATTGTAATTCAAATTACAATGAAATATTTTGTAGGCTAAATGAGCCACACTAGAAAACCACCTTGTAAATATGTGTGTACAAGTTTATATAAATTGTATAGAAAATAATAGTTTTAAAGCACTTTCCCTCAGTGACTAGGTGTACAGCGTGTGCTCTTTCTTCGCTCTTTGTTAAGATGGTGCCTTTTAAAGGTGCCGTGTAAAAGAGCTGTTTAAAAAAAGCATGGTTTATTGTGTTCTATATTAAGCAATGATGTTGCCAGGCTCGGGTTGGGTAATAGGGGCTGTAAAGATGCTAGCGTGTCAGGAAATGAGATTGCTGTTAGAAACTAACGTTTACTGCCTGGGTAAGCGGGGATTGAGAGAAAACGAATATAATCTCTTGGAAGCTTAAAAAAAATCCTTTCCACAAGTTCTAAAATAACTCAGTACACATCCTCCTGGACATGCAAGCCAAAAAAAAAAAAAAGAAAAACCCAAACCCCATGCATTTAGAATATATCTGTGTTAGACATGTGTGGGCATTTTGTCCAGTCTTTTGCTCGTATGGTAGTGTTGCCGCAGTATATTTTGGTGGACGTTCATCCAGGTTATTTCCAAGTTAAGGAGTGACAAAAAAACGCTATTGCTGCTAGGAGGGATGATCATATTACCTGTAATAGGCAGTATCTGCCAAATCAGCTGCATTTTATTCACCCACAAACTTTAATTTTGGCATTTGCTAACATATAACTACTTCATTTTTGCAACCTTAATAATATTCTGTGTGCATGTTGGAAGAGGGAAGGTTGAACACTATCTATTTGAAATTGGAAAGCCTTTGAGCAAAAAACTTGCTAATAATTTTTTGCTAGGAGTACTTTAGAAAACAGAAAATATTCTTTCCCTCAGTAAGTTGTCCTTGATCCTTACTTTCAGATGCACTAGTTTTCACACAAACAAGTGTAACCTTTCTTCAGCCTGTTCTCGTGTTTATTCCTGTAGCTTCTTCATTGTACTCTAACATCTCATTTACACGTACTTATTCCATGTGTTTTTGTGTATTAGCAGTCTGCATTCACTTTTAATTGAATCTTAGATTATCAGCAAACTAATTTTTAGATGCTAAGCAAGAACAAACCTCTGGTTTTTGTAGTCAAGGTTGTTCACTGAGATAACTAAACGTTATTAAATGCTAGTATTGTAAGACTTTATTATGATGGACTTTATAATGAAAACAAGTGATTTTTCTTTCACCTCAACTATATTTCTATTCTGAAAATTCTTTTTCCTTTTTAATTGCTGCTATTATAGTAGTACTTGGAGGCTCCAGCTGAAGTGAGTATTACACTGAAAAATGAGATAAGCTCAAGCTTTAGATTTTTATCCAGGGAAGCCCTTAGCTTATGTCAGTTGGGTGATGTGTTGGGTTCTTGGTTTATCTATCTTCAATGTATTATATATCTAACAGGTAAATTGTAATGCTCTGCTGCCCTGCACAAGGCAATTTATCCTTTGTCCGGTAACACAGTGTCGCTTCTAGTCAAGGTCAAAAGCTTTACTGATTTTTTTAGAGTGACCAAACAAGTGTGCTGTCTAATTCGTGTTATGGAATGACGGACGTGCCGGCCTGAATACTGTTTTAATTTTTCTGACTGTAGCACCGCGAAGGAGGCACTCGGCAAACTTTTCTCAATGACTCTATAGCCAACCGATGTAACAATGGTACTAATCTTGGGACGCCGACTGAATAGAGAGGATAGCGGGATACGAGATTCCCCTGCAACCAAGCGGAAAGTTTTTGAAATGGACCCAAAATCGTTGTCAGGCCATGAGTTTTTTGACTTCTCCTCGGGATCATCCCACGCCGAAAGCATCCTCCAGATCTTCAATGAATTTCGAGACAGCCGGTTGTTTACTGATGTCATCATCTGTGTGGAAGGAAGAGAGTTTCCCTGCCATCGAGCGGTGCTCTCCGCCTGCAGTAGCTACTTCAGAGCTATGTTTTGCAATGATCACAGGGAAAGCAGAGAGATGTTAGTGGAGATCAACGGTATTTTTGCTGAAGCTATGGATTGCTTTTTACAGTATGTGTACACTGGCAAGGTGAAAATCACTACTGAGAATGTGCAGTATCTCTTTGAAACATCAAGTCTCTTTCAGATTAGTGTTTTGCGTGACGCCTGTGCCAAGTTCCTGGAAGAACAGCTGGATCCGTGCAATTGCCTGGGAATCCAGCGTTTTGCAGATACACACTCGCTCAAGACGCTGTTCACCAAGTGCAGGAATTTTGCGCTGCAGACATTTGAGGATGTGTCCCAGCATGAGGAATTTCTCGAGCTGGGGAAAGATGAGCTTATCGATTACATCTGCAGCGACGAACTGGTGATCAGCAAGGAAGAGATGGTGTTTGAGGCTGTCATGCGCTGGGTGTACCGGGCAGTTGAGCTGAGAAGACCGGTGTTGCATGAACTTCTGACACACGTCAGGCTCCCGTTGCTGCACCCCAACTACTTCGTGCAGACGGTGGAGGTGGACCAGCTGATTCAGAACTCCCCGGAGTGTTACCAGCTGCTGCACGAGGCCAGGCGGTACCATATCCTTGGAAATGAGATGATGTCTCCCAGAACTAGGCCACGCAGGTGAGGAACCTCCCCCTCCCCCCATTTCTGTGGTAGAAGGACATGATTTGATGTACAGATGTTTGATATACACATGCCCAGAAAAATGTCTTTTGAAAATGATTTTATTTTACATTATGGAGCACTCTGGTTATATTTCTGTACTCTTTCCCCCAACAGCTCAAGCCCCTATGTGTCTAGAAAAGGTAAATAGGTCAGGTTTTTGCACAGATCGTTTTACTGGTATGAGATACATGAGACTGCTCATGTAAATGAAATTATTTTACCTTGCAAGTAAAATATTTTCTAAATGTTAATGCTTGCTACATGAATCTAAAGTTATTTTACACAACTGAACTGCAGCATTTTAAAAACAATTTATTATGCCACAACAAGTAACCCATTCCATTTCCCAACCTCCTTTCTTCCTTATAACAAAATCGTGTAGGTGTACAAAGCATTATAAAGAGTAGGGATGAGGTTATTCATTCGGGACATGCACTTGCTACGTCTCAAACTGCTTTACAGATCTGCTGTGTAGAATTATAATAGACTAACACCAAACACCATATTCTGGAAGTAACTAAATCTTGCATTTTTAAAGAATTATGGAACAGTTCTTGAAATACTTTATGCTTCTACCATGACATTGTAATAATCCACAATTGCTACTTCTTAATAATGCTTTATGCAAGTAGGAATGATGCCTGGAAGCTGCAGCAGGAAATGAGGAAAAGTCCATTAGCAGCATTTATGGGCAATGCTGGTTATGGTAATTTTCTTTCTGAAAAATATTTTCCCAATAAAAGCCTTACTTTCACATGATAGTTTATTGTTAATTGACTCAACCTGTTTTAAACTGCAGTTTTAAAATCACGTGTTATGTTAAAGTGATGCAATGATCTGGTCTGGACAAACTGTTAGAGCGTCTTACAAGCTATTCCTTTTTGTTTATTCTTAGTCATATCTGATTGCTGTATAGTGATGGTGCAGGGAACAGTCACTTTTTTGGCATGTGTTACAAGCTTTCTTGTAGGGGAAGAAGCACTTGGCAAGCATTTGCCCCCTCAGTGGCTTTCCAGTCTCTAATCTTGCTGTCTAGTCCATGAGAGAAGAAACTTGAACTCCTTGCTGCCCTGCTGCCAGCTCTTCAAAACTGTGTGCTGCCAGGCAGGGGTCTTTGGGAACGCCCACGCCGTGGCCCGTGGAAATGGGTGCTGTCATATTTCTGAAGCATTTCATACCCTAAGCCTGGGCCTGAGGGGGGATCGTGGTGGTCTGAGGATTCAGACCAAATCCCTTGTCCGTTTGAGTGTGCATGTCTGTGAGGGGAGGTAGATTTCGATGCTATTTCAGGGGGGTTCAGTTTATTCCTTGATTTGATAAAGCAAATACACTTACACCTAACAGTTCTGTCTAAGTACGTGATATATATATATATATATGTATATGTACTTGAGAAACTCTATAGCCTCACTGTAGCACTTCAGCAAACTACTTTATAAATAAAATAACTTGGTGGGGGATTTTATGTTTAGGTTTTGGTGGTTTTTTTGTTGGCTTTTACTGCTGAACTTAAACTGCACTGTGAATTGGAGTAGGCAGCAACAAGAGAAGTAATTTATAGAGAGAAGAACTGGCTGGCCTCCCAGCAGGCATTTTTTCCCCTTTTCTATATTACACTCACGGAATAGTTCTGGGTCATTTGTTTCTGCTGCCTGTAGCAAAAAGAGATCATGTTCTTAAATGGCTACCACATTCCCCCGTGTCTTTACTACACTTTTTCTGGCCATTTCTGGAGGGGGTTGGGAGGAGGGGACATCTGAGAGCACTTTCCCTTTTCTTTCTTGCTCCCCCCCCCCTTTTTTTTTTAATATAAGATGTTTCTGACAGGAAAGGAAAGGTGCAGGATCAGGAATTCCCAAACTTTTTTTAACTGAAACTTTGGGAAGTGAATTGTGGTTTCTTACATGGCTATGTATGCATCTATGGATAAAGTATGTTCAAACCCTCCTCTCTTTTTTTAAGAACAGTGTGGACTGCAATTTCAGTGTTGTTTTCTTGGGTTTTATTTTTTTTTTTTTGAAGCCAATGAAGAGTTACATGAACTAAAAGTTAAAGTGTGGGATAACAGTTGCCTGGCTGCTCTTCGTCGTGTGCCACTGGGCATCACTGACAAATGCAGGAGGCCTCTGGAAGGTCGCTTCAGTTGTGCACTTGCAATGACACAGTGACATCTTGAGGTTGTCTCTCACACTCCTCTTAAGCCTCTCTTGGCCTCTACTGCTGGGGTTGCATAGCAAATCTCCAAGCCAAGATCAAGCAGTGGGCAATAACAAATCTCCATATGCAAAACAAAACAGGCACTTAATTCTTTATGCTTTGAATATCTTTAAATGTTCATAATGTTGCGAGTTCCTTCATCATACAATTCCTTTAAGGATGTCTGATCAAAACATACTAGTGTCCACTTTAATTGGTTATAAGTTACTGTATTTATACATGTGAACACGTCCTTTCTAGCTGCTTTTAAAAAAAGTTTTTATGTGGTTCCTTATTTTTCCCGCAAAGGAGATGACTTTTTTATTTCACTTTACATTTCTGTCTGTTATCGCATTTGCTACACAAAAGTGAGTTAACAGAAGAAAAGCAGTGATTTACCAAAATCCTCAAATCTTTGTAATTGGTCTCCTGAGGTTAAAATTTTTCTGCAATCTCTCTGGCATTTGTTTTAGCTCACCTCTATTACTAGTCTCACAGTATTTCTTCTCAGGGCTACAAGAACGACTTCTTATACCACTGGTTGAGATCAGAGCTTCTTTGAGAATCCCATCTTCTTCAAATCTTCATTTACATCTGTCCATAGCTTTTTTCCCCCCCACCCTGGAATTAGCTTTTGCCTGTAAATTCTTTATGTGTATTCTGTGCATTTTTATTTTTTTAACTGATGTGCCCTCTATCATCTGCAAAAAATAGTTCAGAAGTAACCTCAAAAGCTCTACAATGCAAGACTTTCAAGAAAATGCAGCAGAGAAAATATTTCTAAAGAAAGGATATGGCTATCTAGATACTAAAAATTTTTGTCCATCTGTGGATTTAGAATATTGCATGAAATTGTTACTTCCTTTGAAGAGCAGAACTTCTCTTTGCAATTCACGAGGAGACCTTTCCAACCGAAGACTGCAGTTTATTTGTTTTTAAAAGGTTAACAATCCCATACAGTAGGCTTTACAGTAAGTGGAGGCCTTGGTTCTAATCTTGAAAAGTAAGCGGGAGACAAACCTCTTTTGTATATATGTTTAGGTGGTGTAGTTGGGCTTGCCTGTAAGGGAAGTGGGGAGCTGAGTATCTTGCTGTTAAGGAAACCCTTTTCTGAGCAGTGCTTTGCAGGTGCAGAGGGTTCTTCCCGTTACCCTTGGAAGGAGCCTTTCCAAAGTTGCCCCTCAGAAAAGCAGATAATGTAGTATCAGTGAACACACCAGCATCTGAGCAGTTGTTTTTCTTCTGACTAGCTGAGGTTTGTAAATGTACTTCCTCAGATGCACTATAAAATAATATAATGAAGATATGTATTACCATTTATCATTGCCTTAAGTATTTTGAGTAGAAAGATGTATTTAATTTACAGCGTGCGGTGACAAGGAGATAGAATAGCTACTTTTTTTTTCTTAGTAGTTCAAAATGGGGAAAATGTCATCAACATTTGTTAGTATGTCTATAAATTAATACGTTAGGAAGACTGTGGACAGATCATGCCACTTTTATTTCAAACGCAGTCACAAGGCAATGCAAGTCTTTTTTTTTTTTCCTAGAGAGGACTACAGAAATCAGCAATGGTAAATGAAATCTGTGTTCATATGGGGATCAAAGTTAAAGCACAACACGACAAAAAGGATTTCTAAAAATAAAGTCAATCTTCCATTCATTTTTAGTTGATTATTAGGCAGCAATCTGTGAAATAGTCTTACCAGTACATGCTTATTTGATTTGGAAAAGCCCCAAAAAGGGAGGATTTTGGTAAATGCCTATAAGAAATTATGAATTTGAGTGAAGGAATAGGATTGAGACCTAATTTGATTTATATATAGAAGATGGTTGTTGGATTCTCAACATTTTTACATTCTTACATTGAATAAAATACAATGTGATTTGCTGTTCTTATGTAAACACAGTATGTGTAATGCAGAGGTATCAGGTTTTCCCATGAAGTCAAGTACAAGGTGAACGAGAGTATTGAACAGAGTTTAAAGGCTTAATTCTGTATACTGACTGTTTAATTCTTCACATCAGGTTTTAGATTTTGTTTCAGGTCCTTCATGTTTCCTTCTATCACTATGCTACTTTATCACTTTTTGATGCATTGGTTTTTTAACTGTGTATTAGCTCTACGTGCGTTTTTTTTAACTTCTTTTTTTCCTTTGACGCTGTGCCTTCAGCTTTTTTCAGGAAATCCCCTACAGTGTTTTGAAGGTATTGTAGGTTTTTTAAATACTTGCACAATGTACACTACTATAATAAATTCTCTAAAATTGAGCAGGAAAACAAAATCATTTCAGTATGGAGGATCCAGTATTGAAGTTCTGCACCAGATTTGCACAGGCCTTGCTTCAGCTTTTTCTGATACCTCTACATACCCAGTTAAAGGAAAAATATTATTAAAGAGTAAGGGCTTATTGTATTTTTAAATGTTTGATTTTTACAGAGGACATTGTGCAGTGTGACTCTACCACTTACACGGAAAACCTGCTGGTGTGGTAACCTGCTATATGATGAGACACCTGGAAACGCTGAAAAACTGGAACCGTTTAAGTGGTGTTTTTTGTGCTTTTGTTTTTTTTTCCATAGAAGTTAATGTTGCATTAAATAGTAAATTTTCTGATTTCATAGTATATTTGAAAACAGTGTTGTTTGGCCTCCCTCCATGTATTAATAAATAACTTCTATATCTTAGTTTTCTGTTTTCGCTTTTTTAGATCAACTGGTTATTCTGAGGTGATAGTTGTTGTTGGAGGCTGTGAACGAGTTGGAGGGTTTAATTTGCCATATACTGAGTGCTACGATCCTGTAACAGGAGAGTGGAAGTCACTGGCTAAACTTCCAGAGTTTACCAAGTCTGAATATGCAGTGTGTGCTCTACGGAATGATATTCTTGTTTCAGGTGAATAATCCTAAGAAATTTAAGACTCTATTTTCTTTACTTTTAAAAGTATTATGACAGATCTTCACACTTTCAACTTCCAGAAGCTCTGTTGAAAGTCACTTGCTGATGGAAATGGTGAACACAAACCCTGGACCAATCTTTTTGGAGCCACAAGTGTTTTCTGGGATTTTTGGTTTTAATCAACAATTTCTTTTACAGCTGAGACCAATGTATCAATTGTATTTAAGGAGGTGCGGATATGCTCCTTGAGGCTGCTTAAGCAAGCTGCTTTAAAATGCCGTAGTGGCCTGTTTGCAGCAACATTTGGAAAAGCAATAGTTGGAAAAATTACAAGCAAAAAATCACAAGCAGTATTTTCCCAGCAGCATTTTATCTGCAACAAAAGGTGGTGTCTGCTGGTAAAAACAGCAGTTGCCTAGGAGCAGTGCAGCACTGGTATGTTGCTGGTGCCTAGTTTCTATTGTACGGCTGCCTGGATTCCAAAGGGAAAACAGTTAAAGCTTCTTTTCAGCACAGGAATGTCCAATGGAAACAACCCCCTTTTGACTTTCCCCGCCTGAGGTGGGGATCCATTTACACCAGCCTCTTCCAATGAAATAAGCAGTAGCTGTCAGGTTTTAAACACCCCTCATTCAGTGTCTTAGCAAGGGTAAATTATATAGTTCAGTGCTGACAGCTGATGGACTGAATACTGAGCCAAATAGTTTCTGTGGGTAAACTAACATACTTCTCAGATTTGTTCTACCTTTTATCATTTCAACAATAAGAGGGAGATGTACGCACAAACTGAATGGAGGGCAACAGCTAGTGTTAGGGATGTGCCTCATAAGACACACATGGTTAAAGTAGGTGGTCACATCCAAGTAGTGACGCTCCAGGAAATCTGAAGAGCATGGGCAAAAAGCCATTGAAATACATTCCAGTCTCAAGAAATAATTTAATGCAGTATCAGTATGTTACATGGAAGACTGACATGAGTAAAATAACTTACCCCTGTGTATTTGGGTCTGACACATCCACTGAAATTGACTTTTTAAATCTAACATAAAGCTAGATCTTTTGTCACCTAAAAAGGACATAACACTTTCATTGTCCCCTGTATAGCAGTATGTTAATTGTAAGCCTTTCTTGTTAAATAATGAATTTATTCAAGATAAACTGGCATATTTTTGTTTTTAAAGGTGGAAGAATCAATAGCCGGGATGTGTGGATTTATAACTCTCAGCTTAACATTTGGATCAGAGTTGCCTCCTTAAATAAAGGCAGATGGCGTCACAAAATGGCTGTTCTTCTTGGTAAAGTAAGAGAAGTATATTTATAACTTATTTTAGCTTATATGGTCCCCAAATATAAGAAAAGAATGTAGAAAACAGATGCAAATGTTTAGTGTTACTTTGATGGCTTCCCTATTAGATTATGTTAAAAAACATTTTTAAAGAATATTGGAAGCAAATAACTATGTTCTTAATCAGTCTGTTCATAGACATGAAAATCATCTTATCCCTCTGTTATTTATTTCTTTGTCAGTTTTTTGCCATTGAAGTGTCCAGCTTGAAGAAGCAATTTTTCTGGAAGCAAAGAAGCATCAGAATTTGGCTGTGCTTCAAAAGTGCTTTCAAAAGTATTTGTCCACATAATAGAAAACTATCTTCAGCTAGCTTTACTTACAAGTCACTGCCTTCATTCATGCAGTTACTAACACAAACTGCTGCTGCTCTGAGTGGCATCTCTGTGCTCTTTTACTTAGTGTTTTATATTGAAAATAGCAAGCAAATACATTACTGTAAGGAAAATGTGAGGTTTTTATTACATTTTGAAGGCCTATTTATTTATAATTTAATATAAAACCAACAGTTGGAATCAACAGCCCACAGAGATTCCATTAATGAACGTTGGTGGAGATGTGGTGTTTCTGGAGTGAATAACTTCTTCTATATTGAAACTTTAGGGGATGTATGTCTTCAAAAACCTAGCAAATTAGGATTCCTGCAGCGTTAAATTAACTTCTTATAGACATGTAATGCTACTCTAAATATGGAACAATGATAGTTTTCACCACTTTGCATAGGTGTATGTCGTTGGAGGATACGATGGTCAAAGCCGACTCAGCAGTGTAGAGTGTTATGATTCATTTTCCAATCGATGGACGGAGGTGGCTCCCCTTAAAGAAGCCGTAAGCTCTCCAGCAGTCACCAGCTGCGTTGGCAAATTGTTTGTGATCGGGGGTGGTCCCGACGACAACACGTGTTCTGACAAGGTCAGTTAACTGTCTTTGCTTCCATTTTCTACACACAGGTAATGCTGGTTTAAGAACATCATACAGAGACCTGTTTCAACTGGCTTGCTGCCTGGAGTATTTAATTGATATAACATAAAACATACAGAGTAGAAAATGTTAATTCATTAGTACGCAGTTACTTTGTTTGGTCTCTGTGGTGGATATTATCACTGACTTCACGCATTAAATGAGCTATCTGAACACTTGAACCTAAGTGTTAGGAAAACAATGTTGAATATGGTGTGTGTGTATAAAAGCATTATTGATACATGGACATATATTTATATTGACTTCATTTTCTCGAGATACTGCCCACAAGGTACTGCTTCTTTGACTCCACTTGTATAACCTGTGTGGGTGTGCCAGGTAGTAATTTTGATTAGGTTTTTAAGCTCAAATGCATGTATTTGTTTTCAGGTTCAGTCTTATGATCCTGATACTAATTCTTGGTTACTCCGTGCAACTATCCCTATTGCAAAAAGATGTATTACAGCTGTGTCTTTAAATAATCTGATCTATGTTGCTGGTGGGCTTACCAAAGCAATATACTGCTATGATCCAGTTGAGGACTACTGGATGCACGTACAGAATACATTCAGCAGACAGGTAATAAATGCTAAAAGGCATATAGACTTCTAAATGTTATTTTTAATGTGAATATCTTGGTATGAAATGAGTAGAGACCTGTTTAACCCTGTTAAAATTGCATCTCTGGTTGTATTCTTGCTTTATCTCACCCCCCCCCCCCCCCATCTATATAATTCACAATCTCACAGAAAAGGAAGTTTCTAAACCAGTAGCTTTTCACCTGAATGTCACTGCATTAGCCAGGCCAGTGTTTTGGTTTGAGCGTAGTTACTGTTGGATAACAGTTTAATGGATAACATTTTATATATCTACAAATGGGTCTCTGTCAACTTCTGTTAGATGTTTTAATTTAGACTGAAGATGGTAATCGCCTTATAGTTGATTAAAGCCTTTCAACAGAACAGAAAATAAAGGGCTTTTCTACAGTGTGGGGAAAAAAAGGCACTGTGTAGTGCAGAAAGTATCTGACTTAAAGTAGTGAGAGCAGTATCTCTTCAGAAGAAGAGCTCCCTGAGCAAAATTGAAATAACATCCCCTTTGTAGTACAGTTTATTTCCCCTGTGTTTTTAAAACATCTGCCAATTACATACTGTAGTGTACCTACCTTGACAGAGATTTGTTCTTTTTCATGTCCTTCCCTCTCTTCCTCTCACTAATTTCTGCTCTGATTTCCATTTGATTGAGTATTCTTGTATGCTGACTTTTAATGAAAAAAATAGACTCTAGCTTCCTTTGCTTCAAGACATAGTGTTGTCTTTTCTTATCCACTCTTCTCTTAGTCACAAGGTTTCCTTCTTTTTTTTCTTTGTTTCCCTCTCTCTTTGTTATCTGTTGCTGCTCTTCTAAGGTGCTTCTGTGTTCCCACTTTTTGCATTAATATAATCTATTGTCTCCCTTTTGAAAACCTTTGTCCTCTCTCCCTGTTCCTTGTCTCAGATGTTTCAGTCATTATCTCTAAGTACTGTATTCAGCTGTATTCCCTGAGCTGTATGCCGTGAAGACTTAGACCTAAAATAGCCCTTTGTGCTGGATGGTGCTGCTGCTTTCCCCAGCTGTTCTGCTTTCTGCATTGATTCTTTTGGAAGTGAAAAGTATAGACCAGTCTGTTTACAAATGATAGTCACAATGCTGTCCTTCTGCACTGTGGTAGACGTTCAGGAATTGGAGGGTTTGTTTTTTAAATGACCATGTGTTGCTTTGTATATTTTGAAACAGGAGAACTGTGGCATGTCTGTGTGTAATGGAAAAATATATATCCTTGGTGGAAGACGAGAAAATGGTGAAGCCACAGACACTATCCTTTGTTATGACCCTGCGACAGGCATTATCACAGGAGTAGCAGCCATGCCCAGGCCAGTATCGTATCATGGCTGTGTGACAATTCATAGATATAATGAAAAAGGCTTTAAACTGTAAAACAAACAAACAAAACAACAACAAAAGAAGGAGATGGCATGAATGAATCCAGTGGTCTGCTGCGAGACAGACTTTTAAAGATTCCTGAAATGGGAAAATGTCCTTTCCCTAATTGTCAAATGAAAACTGTATCCTGTGCCTTCAAAAAAAAATTAATTTACAAAACAAGTCTGCAGATTAGCCAGTAACCCTGGTTTAACTGTATATGCTGTGTGCTCTGATATGAGTGCAGTAACAGTACTTTGTACTCTAGTGTTCAGAAAGTTTTGCCCTCTGTGTGATTAGTAATTAAAAGCTTGGAAGTTTTGTGGGGAAAGTGCCTTCACAAGCATTTGTGCCTGTATCCTAAGAAGTGATGTCTACAAGTTGTTTCAGGTTCTGCTAATTGAAAAGATGCATGGGCAAGTAAATTTCAAAGAATTATCTAGGATAATTACCTAGGATTAAAAAAGTGTGTATAATTCATATGCACAGCATTCTTACAAGCAGATTACTTGGCTTAACCAAGTAGATTTTATTTCGGATCATGCATGGTTTGGGATTAAAATAAATAAATTCAGCTACATAGGAAAAAATATTAGAATCTTTGAAGAATGCCCTTCTTGGAAGAAGAACAGTGACATCTTGGTTGTTTTCTGTGCTACTGCAACACACTGCAGTGACAACTGTGTACCTTAACACTATTGACCTTATTCATAGTGTTGCTAAATGCTTATCAAAAGTACAAGGCTATGTGACATAGAAAACTAGTGACCACTGGGGTGTAGGCACACATCTGTGAAGCAGATCTTGAATCTCAGTTCTTAACATCTTGAACAGTACAGCTGAAGTCTGAAAGTTCCTGGGTTCACTCTTTGTGGAATATCTCTAAACTCCTCAAGGAATTAAGAACAACTAACTTTGTGTTCTTCTGCTTCTCTGAATCACATGCTAAATTATGTGATAATGGAGGTAGGGACTTAGATTGCACCCCACAGCTTACAAATTGGTCTTTCAGATAACTCATCTGCAGAGATCCAGAGTTATCCATTAAGTATTTCTTCTTGGCCTTTCTTCAGACAATCATTTACAGCAGTTCTGCTGTTCTGCAGTATAACCTACTTGGCCATAAATGAGGAGGCTCCTGAAAAGTCCTCCATGTAACCAGAAAAACACCTATGGACTTGTCCATGTAGCCATATGAGGTAACTGCCAGGTAGCATGTTTTGGCTAATTTTGAAGCCCAGGGTTTTGGTGAATTTTGAAGCCCATGAGCCTCCTGTATTTTGACCTAGTGTTGGTTTTTCTTTTTTGCGGGGGGAGAGGGGGTATTTTTTCTCTAGCGAAGATACTTCTTTTAAATTCTCCTTAGACTTCTGTACTAGGTTGTCTTAGTCTCAGTAGACAGTTGTACAGCTGAGGCACAATTTCATGGAAATTGAAATAGCACTTGAGTTGGAAAATGAACAGGGTTGTCTATGTACCAAGTTCCTGCTAATCACTAGAAACATCAGGAACTCCTTTTCAAAGGAATCCGAGGACAGCAGCCAGTAGGGAAGTTGGTCAGTGCCAGGGCAGAAAAAAGCATAAGGCCCCTGCAGAGACAGCCCTGCCCCCAGGGTTCTGGTCTCCGTACTTGCTCAGGAGGGTGAAAACAAGCACTGTCTTTGGAACATCGTTTTTTTTCCACTGGACACTCTTAATGATCTGTTTTCCCAGAGTACTTCGTGAGATGGAAATTCTGACCCTCAGTGAAACTATGCCAAATTTGCAGTCATCATTTTCAGTAATATACAGTCATGTCTTTTTAAAGAGCACTGGGAGCTGCACTTTGATGCATTAACTTGTAACCTCAGGAAAATACACAGATTTCAGTTTCCGGCTAAATACCAAACACTGGTTGTATATGTTAAGAATATTGATAATATACAAATCTCTGCATATCAGTGATGTATCATATCAGCAAATCGGTCCCTGAGCATGTACATTCATAATGCCCTAAATAGAAAGGTATTCAGTAATGTAAGACGAATCAGATGAATTAATCCTTTTCTAAGTTTCTTGTGTCTCTGCTCACTAAGTGTTACTTGGAAAAGGTAATTGCAGTACCTGTGAATAAGGTCCATTGATAGCAATGGTGATTGCCCAGTAACTGATATTATATACTAACACTGTATCTAACTTGTCCCATCATTGTAAATGAAAATGTAAAAATGATAGGAGCACTTCACTAGAGATATAATTTGAAAAAGTTTCTCCTTTCCTCTTACTTCCTATTTGTATTAAGACTTGTAATGTTGATTGTCATGCTAAGCTGTTCTTAAACAATGTCATTTTTGTTCAGGTATCCTTTATTCTGTGTTTATAGCACTGCAATACTCTGTCAATAACAAGATACTGCTTTTTATGGCTTTGAAGATTCAGTTTATAGTTTAGTTGTCTTTTCTTAACAACTTATGTACTTTGTTACTGTTACCTATTATTTTTGAAAATAGTTGTTTAGTGAACCAGTAAATGCAAAAATGTAGATGTAGAAGAAAACTTTGCTTGCAGTTCTTCAGAACCTGTACTCAATGCTGAACAGTTAAGTGTGTGGAGTATTGCTAAAATGGCAGTTATTCATGCAATGATTTTGTTAACAAGTCAGGTGGGTTTTTTGTTTCTTGGTTTTTTTTTTCCTTTTTGACTCTGTAGATGATTTGCACTTATGACCTGCTCTGTTAAAACAATATTTTCAGATGTACTAGAAGAGAACGATTCAACTTTGGTTTAATGAAAGCCTACCATTTTTCTGGAAGGATATATTATTTAGGAAGTTGCATTCCTAAGTCACCTGTTCTCCGATGCGTTTCACTTAAGTGTAGATGGATTCAAAGATTAACACTTGCACTGTCATGCAGATTTACTTGATTGCTGTTTATGTGCTTGGACAGCAAGTTGGGGTTTTTGTTTTGTTTCACCCCCTTTGGTCTCATTCTGGGACAGAACATTTTGAATGTCTTCCACTATAATCAGAACATTTCCAGCATGAATAGTAACAGGTTTGACAGCTCCCAAGTAGTGACCATCTGCTCAAAGATATAACTTCAGTCTAACAATGCATAGGAAAAGATGTCAAGTCTCTCCAAAGTCAGACCAAAAAAAAATGCTGAGAGTTCTCTAATACTTCACTAAACAGTTATGTTTGAAGTATTTTACTATTGAAGAAGTGAAAGTAAATGTCATCTTTCTCCCTCTTCCTGTCTTCTCTTCCCTGCTAAAATTTCATGAGATCTCTCCTTCTATTTTTCTGCAATATGATATTAACTGAAAAGAAATGTGATGCTCCTTTGTAACTTGCTTACACGAAGGTTCTGTGTAGATAAGAGTACTGCATTATAGTACAGCTTCTGGCCTTTTGCTTTTAGATATACCATGTATCGCTTTATTTTTCAGCCATCAAGCATGTAATGTTACCTGGTAATCATTCACTTTACCTCTAAGTTCCCTTCCTGTTAGTGCCTAAAGAGGCATAAGTCGTGCAATCTCTTCCCTTTGTACCACCAGATAGTTAATTTTACAGTGCGTGCCTGGCATGTGTTTCAGGGGTTCAGCACTTAGCTTTCTGCTCTAGCACTGTGAGTCCAGGAAGTGTTGGTCACCTGTGCTTGAGAGTGAGAATACTGCTGACTGCTAGGGGCTTTTCCTCAGAGTAGTTGAGTTCCCCACAGTATCTTAGGTGATTACTCAGTTTATTCTGTTTTTGTTTTTGAGTTGCAAGGACAAAACAAGAAGCAGTCCCACTTCCCTGAGCAGGAGGGAAACAAAAATCCTGAGGAGGGTGGTGTCCTGGAGCTCTGTCACATTCAGCTGATAGGCCAGAGAAGAACTCGGGGAGGGAGGAACAGCAGAGGGAAACCTGGTGCAGTTGGGGTTTGCATTTTGCTAGGCTTGCCAAGAAACAGAACTTTCTGGATGCTCCTACAGTTTGCAATTCCAGACACAAACTCAGCTGGTAAAAATATTTCACATTTGTCAACTCACTATTTCCAGTCTGTCAACTCACTATTTTCAGTCTGAGAGGTGAAGATGCATATGTTGTCAAAGTGTTTTAGTGGCAGTGCTCAGGAAAAGCAGTCAGTTTTCCCTAATTGTCCAACTGGACAAGTGTATCTGGTTTTCTCTACCACTGAGGATGGCAAAAGCCTGTTCAAACAGATTAAGAATATCACTAGACTTGATCACTCTGAAGCAAGATCAATTTCATCTGAATGTAGACTCTCATGCAGGCAAGGCAGTGTGCGTTAAATGGTGTGCCTGATTAAAAATCTGAGTAATACATCCTGAAAAGAAGTCTACAAAGTGATGAGATTTTTGAGCAGAAATTTGTTACCTGGTTGAGAACTAGACAATGACTTTTTTTACTGTGTCCAGCAATCAAGTTTCCTTAATGTTTTATTATTTCAGATGGCATTAATAAAAAATCCATCTCACTGTCAGTTTATCAAGAATGTGTCAGTGCTGTGAGCATTACCACAAAATGGTAGGCAGCCTCTTAGCAACCCCACACCAGATGTGTGATCACAACATAACTTCTCCACACACAGGCCTTGTGTCAGCTGGTTTTCCTAACTAATTGTATACATAAACTCATGTTACTCACAGTATATATCCGTGATAGCATTACAGTCTAAAAGCTGTACTTACAGGAACATATCCTTCCTTTCTATTGTAGTGCTCCAGTGTACACTTACGTTTGTGTGCACATCTGTGTGCACATCTGTGTATGTGAATGATTTTGTGATCATTTTATGGTAATTCTGTTACAAATGATACACACAAAAGCCCCTATGTACAGCATGTTGATAATGTAATTACAACTTACTTTGTATTAGTTCCAAAGAAAATGTGTTAATTTTGAAAATATCTGTGCCTTGAATTCACTTACATTTTTATCTATTGTGAAAATGAGCTTGGGCTGCTCCTTCTCGTCTGTTAAAGAGAAGTAAATCTTGCCATTCCTTAACTAAAGGAACAGTTAAACCTTTTATTCAGGATATGCCTAAAATACTTCAATTTTTACAATGTTATGGCAGATTTAATGTGGGGAAATCACTATCTGTTTTTTTCCTATTTTCCATTTTCAGCACTCCCTCAGTGACAAAGGAGTCTGACTTCCTGTCCTTCATGTGTAGTTTCTTGTTTTAGTCAATTTTTTTTTGCCGTATTTCAGAACACACTGACTTGTCTGTCCTAAACATAGTTTAAAATAAATAATATGAAGCAATAATGTGGTATAGCATTGGCAATAAGCAAAATCAAGAGACTTGAATAAAGTGTACTATTAATTTCATTTGTGTAAACGCTGACCTGTGGGGCTGTTCTCCTTTTGGTGTACCTGTAGCGAGTTGGAGTCAGATTAATAGGAGCTACTTGGCCATGGAAAGAGAGGTTACCTACTTAACTATTATTCATGATATTTTCTTTTCACCTGGAACATGTGTTGATTTTTCTTTTTGCTGAGGAAAACAGCAGCTCATTGTATTCCTTGCCAGTTCCTTTATTTACAGAAATGTAAAAGGCTTAGCTCCACCAAGAGCTAATCTCGTCTTCAAGAACAATCTGGTACAGCACAAATCGAATCTGAACAAAAACGTGCAGACCACTTAGTGTGTGCCAGACTTAATGTAATGTTATCTTGCACGTAACATTAAGGTCTTCAGATTGTGCTGATAGTAGAAAAGTGATTTTGTAATGTAGCACAATTGCAATAACATTTACTTGTTATATTTAAATATATTTCTTGCATAATTCTTTGAAAGTTTTTTTAAAAATCCAATGTACCTAATAAACATTTGCCTTTTGAATAGTTTGCTGTTTTATTTTAGGTTATAAGAAATTCTAGGGAGGGGTTTGGTTGTAAAAGGAAACTCCTTCCTATTCTTCCTAGGTCATTTATTTGCTGGATTCTGCCCCTTTGTACCTTTTTGCAGTCTCTGTATCCACCCATCATTCTTCTCTTTCAGTCTGGATGCTTTTCCAGCTGATCCTTCTGCCTTCATCAGGGAATTTATTTCTGACATGATTACGGGCAGCACAGGCAAGCTGGAGGCTGCGTGGAAAAGGAAAGAGAAAAGAAACTGGAGAAATGACAAAGAAGATGTGATGTAAAATAGTGGTTAGTCCTGGGAATCAGGATGTGGAAACGATATGAACAAACTCAGCATGCAAAAACAACATGTGAAATCAGAAGGGAATAGATAATGGTAGCAAGGTAACCAGCAACACAACAGGTTGGAAAGAGATATATAGGAAGTTCACTCTGCCCCAGTTAGCTCTCCCCTATCTCAAGGTGCCACTTGCAGAATGGCTGATGCAGGGATGGGGTGGTGCTACTGCAGTTGAACTGACATGAAGAATGTGTTTGGTTTAATATCACATTTTTTACAGACTACATTCATTTTTCAGTTGTTTTCTAATGGAATACTAGCCTGTACTCCTGGCACCTTCTTCCTTGTAAGATGGTCTAGATTTCACTCAGAACTTGCCCTTCACATAACCCTAGATGTGTGTCTTGCCACCTTCTTAAAACCATTTCTTTCTGGCATTGTGGCAGAGTCAAACAGAGCTTCCTACTGTGATCTTGCCCTGTATCCCACTGAAATCTAGCTCACATTACAAGTCCTTTCCCTGTTTGATGCATCTTGGATGTGGGTCCTGCATCTTTCAAAATTAAGCCTGAAGCACTGGGGCCTTGATACCCAATATACTCTGTGTCAGAGAGACACAGAGAAAAAAAAATAGAAAGAAAATATCTCTTTAGAAATGTTGGTAGGCACGTTTTACATTTTAATATAACATACTTAAATGGACATGCAGATATTGTTTCATCTGTCCACTGGCAGAGAGGCACCTGACTGAGCCTTGAACTACAGAAAACTGAAATACTCCCACTAGCTTCAACAGTTTTGAACCTAGCCCCACAGAGATGAGTGAGTCTAAAGGTACTATTGAGGTATGTAATGATTTTCTTATAACATGAAACCCAAAACTCACCAAGCCAACAGTTTTGCTGCAGTTTTGCAGTGTAACTAGGATCATTTGCAACAATCAAGTGGCTTTTGTTGTGGTGCCAAAAATAAGTTATGACCAAGTTCAATGCTTGCAGAAGTTACCATTCCTGAAAGAAGTAATTTCACCTGAAAGGAAATCCACAGAATACAATGCAATGAAAATACATTGAGGAATGGGAGCCAGTCAGAAGATACCTGAAATCTTAAAAACAGAAATCCTTCTGTTCCTCTGTCCATTAAGCAAGGAAGAAAATAAAATCAGAATAAGTTATATACATAGTATTCCTGATGAAAATTATACAATCTTGGGTATAAGCACAGTCTCAGTGGATTTGCCACAGTTCATATTTGTTGCCTGATAAGAAATCAGAAAGCCTTTCTAGTAGTGGTCCTGCAACCAGAAAAATAGGATTTTAAGGTTTGATCCCTGAACATTAAGCATACATACACTTGTTAACAATTTGTGGCCTCATAATAAGTTAGAAAATACATGTAAGAGCCAGCCATTAATTCATGCTGGTTAGCAGCTCACTCCATGACTCAATGAGACTACCATGGAGCAAAGTGCTGTTTGTTATTAACTACATTTGACAGAGGTATTAGGATCCGGTTAAAAAAAACAGCGAAACCTGTGACATTAAATCCATTAGTTTATTTGGACGATTGTAGGTGATTTGACAGACCATGAAATACCAGGAGTTGTAAACGTAAGATTTTTTGAAGCACATATGCAATGAGATCTGGGCAAACCCCCCGTTTAATGGACTTCTGCAGACAGCAGCCTCTCATTATCTTCTTACGTGTGGATTATGAGTTGTGTGAAGTAACAAGATGCATCTCTCGCACGATTTTATTACCTGGGATCTCAATCAGGTTATGCCTCATTTCTCATGTTTTTTTTTCCTAATCATGCTCTTATTTTGTATTAAAATGTCTTCCAATTTTATTACTTTAATAAGATGGCTTTGTCCAGTAAAGCAGGACTGTGCCAATACATGAAACACCTAAACAGAAATGTTATCGCACCGTTTCTGATGTCCGTTTTGGCTGGTCTCGCAGGCTAATCACCGCAAACCTGCTGGCTACCCACCGCGTCCCCCGGCGGGGCGGGGAAGAGGCAGCCCAGCGCCTTCCGCCAGGGTGGGAAGGCCGCGCGCAGGCACCGCCAGGCTGAGCCGGCGCCTCCTCACGGAGCGGCCGCCTCCTCACGTGCTCCCTAAGGAGCAAAGAAAGAAAACACCCCTAACCTGCATTTCGGGGAGGCCACGTGAGCCGCAGCGCAGGTGCCCGGTGTCCCCGCGGTGCCCGCGGCCGTGGGGCGTCCCCCGGCGGCGGGGCGGCCCCGGCGGCGGCGCCACCTGCCCGGCGGCGGCGGCGGCGGCAGGTGCGGCGGCCCCGTGGCGGCGGCCCCTCCCCCTCGCCGCTGTCCGCCTGCGCGGGTCCCTCCCCTCGCGCTGACGGGCAGCGAGGCGCAGGGCCCTGCGCTCATGGCGGCGGCGCTGCTGGCGGCGGCTCGGGGCCGCGGGGGCCGGCGCTGAGCGCGCGCCGCGCCGCGGCGGGACAGGACAGGACAGGACGGGGCGGGGAGCGGAGCGGCGCGGGGCGGCGGCCCGGTGCTGGCGGCGGCGGCGGCGGGGCGGGCCGCGCGCGCCTCGGCGGAGCGCGGGTGAGCGGCGGGGGGGGAGGAGCGCGCGGGGCCGCGGCGGCGCCGCTTTGTGCGCGCGTGCGGGGGGAGGGGAACAATGCCGGCCGCGCACGTGGGCCGCGGGCGCTGCCCCGCCCCGGGGGGCGCCCAACCGCCCCAACCGCCCCAACGGCCGCGCTCGAGCCGCGGCGCCTAACGCCGGCTTGTGTTTGCGTTGCGCATTCGCAGCCGGCCTCCCGCGGCCCCCCGAGCGGCTCGGCACGCCGAAGCGGCCCGCAGAGGAGGAAGCCCCCGCGGAGGCTCGGGGCCCGGCGGCATTTCGTGGCAGCCGGCGTCGCCGCGGCCCAGCGCGCCGGGCTCCTGTGCGCCCCGTCACTTAGGAGCCCCAGCGGGAGCAGCGAGCACCCGGCTCGGCTACCGGCGCTTCCGAGGTGAAGACGGTTTTATCGCTGATAATCTCCCGAGTTTCCGTTGCAGCAGTGCGTGGTGTTCGCTTGCAGCCTGACAGACACGCTCCAGCGGTTATTGGTGCTGTAGGCATGCTGGTGCCGCGGGTGGGCGATTCCTGTCCCTTGTTAAAATAAATTCGTTGTGGTGCGTTGAAACAAAAAAGTACGTGCATCGGTGTGGAGGCGTGAGTTTTCCAGGTGAACTTCAGAGGCAGCCGAGGTGCCGTCCTCGCAGGACGCCTTGGCCTGAGCAGGTTCAGAGGGCGGAAACTCAGCCGGGCTTTGGGACGGTATTCCGCAGCATGTAAAGCTGTACTTCTCTAACAGTCTAGTGACACCGAGACTCTTCCCCCCTGAACAAGTGCTGCGTGCTGGAGGTGATGGTGCTAGCACTGCGAAGATATCCTGGCTGTATTGAGTTTAAGTATTGATGATCCAACCGAGTCTGGATGTTCTCTAAGACCTGAGTACAGACTTCACTGAGGGTGGGACTGTGACCTTTGCTTCAGCGGGCAGTGGCTAAAGTGGAAGAAAAGTTGCTAACAGGAACACCTGGCTTGGTGGTCTTCCCTGGTCACGTCTGCTAACCCTGCATAAAGAAGTTTCTCTTCCAGGAAAGAGCCATGGTGTATTTGCAGAGCAGCTGTTCAGTGAGAGCAAAGGTCGTTTAATTTTTGTGTCTTGTCATTCCAGCAGCGCAGGAGCTTTACACACGCCAGTTGTAGTAGGTTTTAGAGACCAAAGATCAGCAGACAGTATAAATGTGTGGATTGTACGTAACTGCACTAGCTCTGAGCTTTGCAGTTGTGGATTGACCTATAGTAGCTGGGGAAGGAGGTGTTCCAGCTGCACCACGCGGTCCAAGGCAGGCCTCCCTGCTATGACTCCTGTAGTTTCAGAAGAAAGTGTGAACTTTGTCTGGAGAGCTGCTCTGGGTAATGTTACTGCTTTTATTTTTCTGTCAGTGGAGCAGTTGAGAGAACATGTCTGGGATCAAGAGAGTGATCGCGGAGAAGGACCCCGACTATGAGGAGATCACAGTCACACATCCCAATAAGCGTCACAAAGCAGCTGAACAGTCAGGTAGGAAATGTCTGAATTGCAATCTTGTCGTGTGTGGAATTAGAATGCCACGGATTCAGCTGATTCTCTGCATGTTGTCTGCAAACAGTGCAGAAAAGGAGTTGGATAGGAACTAAAGGGACAAAGGGTGAGGAAGCTAGTGACAAGCTCTGTATGGCAGCATGATGGTGTGATCGTCATATGTGGAGCCATTCATACCTGGTAGCTGAATTGAGCTTCGGTAATGACAGCAGCAAAGCATGTGGTTGCAGACCTCAGTGCATGATAGCAGCTAGAGCACAAGGCCTCCAGGGCGCCTGACCGTGTCCTCTGGTTCTTATTGCTTGCTAAAGTATTTGCCACTGTATGTCCCAGCTGTTATCCGTGCTGGGATATGCTTCTACCTGTGCATTTGTTTTGCAATTGAAACCTGCTTCTAGAAAGACTGGTAGTTAGTTTACAAGTTTGGGGGATGCAGCAGCTGGTCGCAGTCCAATGTGGGAGAAAAGATATCCATGACCCTGCAGATAGACTGGCCCTAGGAACAAGGGAGACAAATGGTTGCAAGAGAAGGCAGATAAAGTGAAATGAAGTAATATAGAAGGGATAAGTTAGGGAGAAGGATGAGGTTTTTAAGGATGCAAAGGAGGAGGAGTAGCTACCTGATTGAAAGAAAGATGGAGAAAGAAGCATAGTAGAGAGAGTGGCTGGATGAGTAGATAAGCATTTGGCACTGTCAGAAATGCTTTGGGAACCATTCTGTTGGCTGGATGCCTAGGTCAGGTTCAAATCTTCTCTGGGCAAGTGAGAGTAGAGTCTCTTGCTTGTGGGACAGGGAGTGGGCTGAGTGATAGAGTGATATTTGGCGTAGCACAGCTAGTGGGAAAGAATCATGATAGGAGGAGCTGAAGAAAACGGAGATGAGAAAAATGAAGCTGGCTGTGGGATCTGAAGAAGATCCAAGAACAGAGCAGGATGCTGGAGCTGCCAGTTGGAGAGGGACAGATGGTGGTTTCACAGGTGATGTTTTGGAGAACAGTATACAGCTGGACAAGCCTGAGGAGACTGAACTTCAACTGAATGTGCTGCCAGGCAGGTCTTGCCTCCAGGTCACTTAAGGGCCCTGACAGCGGAGCCTTGTTGGAGCTAGCTATGGCAAAAAAGTGTTACTGCTGCCAGCTGTCTGCCCTGCCTGTCTGCCACACAGAGAGTTGCCACTCTCTGTGGTGTTGAATCCAAGTCACTGCAGACAGATTTTTATCCTGCTTCTGAAGCAACTTCTCCGTAGATTTTAGTAGTTAGCAGGCCAAGTCTTAGGGCTCTTGGAAAACTGTCCTTCCTAAAGTGAACTTCTTGCTCAGGTGATTCTTCCAAATTGGCTTCTTCCTTCTCTTGGAAGATTTCCAGTTTTCAGTACAAGAATTCCTTAAGTATACAGTTTCACTGACCAAGTCTTAATTAGGAACTGTGGTTGATACTAAATGGGGAAAAATATGAAAATACAGTATTCTTAAAAGCCTGTATAGTATAAGCACAAATCTTAACTTCCTTTAATTGTCTTAATACTGGTATTGCATGGTGTTGGCCTTGGGAAGAGTTGTCTCCATCTGAACTACCTTCGTCTGCTTATGTTTCTTTTAAGTGTAGCATTACCCACACATTTCCTGGGCATGATGTTCATGATTTGGGGATAATTATGTCCCTTTGCTTTTTATTGTTGCATTACTCCTACAGGCCCAACCATAATTCCATTTTAATATAGGCTTGAAGTATTTCTAGTCCTAGAATATATATCGAGACACCTGGAAATAAATACATAAATAGAGGTATTTAGGATACACATATTGCTTATGCTTGCATTTGCATGCGAAGTTCTGTGTGCTAGCTGTAACACACCAGCAAAGTTTTGACAGACTTTGGTTTCTTCACCCTTTCTATCGTGATATTAGAAACCTCTTCAAACAGATATATACCCCGAAGCGCAAAACAAAGTCTTCATCTTTTGCCTCCTATTCCATTTAGAAACAATGTCCAGTTTTTCCAGGGAACTCAAGCTGCCTCTCTCAGCTGCTCTGTGTTGGGGTCATTGTGCTTCTGACACACACTGGAGGAGGACCAGGCTTTCTTCTGGAAGTAGAATTCCCACTTTTCAGAGTTCCTATTTTGAGCTTGTTAAGAACTGATATGTTGGTTGAATCTCCCTGATAGAGTGGACACTGCTCAAAGGAGTGGGCATTTAAAACCTATGTCAGGTGTAGAACAAAAAGAATTATTCTTTCTCTGTTTATACATGTTGTAGGAAAAAAAACAGTAAGATGCTGGTTCATTTCTGAAAGTCTAAGTTACAGTAAGGAATTCAAACAATTTGAAATATTAAACTACATGTTTTCTACCAAAGTCAATAAACCCCTGCTGAATGCATAGAAGTTTTTAACTACCCTGCTGGAAGAGGATTCTGTAAGAAGCGGACCAGCTTTGGATAACGTAGTTTCTTTTGTGGATAATAAAAGGCTTGTAGGCTCTCCAGAGCAGGCTGTGCTTTGTGCCGGTGCTGAGCATACAAAGTGTTAGTTTGAGTTACTGTGAATACATGATGTGGTTTAAATTTCCTGGATATGAACTGGTCCAAAGAGGGCAGAAAAATTTAAGTAGTATGCCAGTGTCCCTCTGCACAATTGCAGTGGTAACTGTGCTTGGCAGTAGCAAATTTGAGTTTTCCTTTTTCTGTTTACAGCTTTACTGAAACAAAAGTAAGCAGACTGGTCCTGTTCTTCCCATCTTCTGATATGTTTGTCATCTCAGACCTAAAAAGGAAAAAAAAATTCCTCCATATAAGTCAGCTTTTAAAGATACATGTGTTTTTTGTTAAGACAGAGCTTTCTTCTGCAGAAAAATGATCTTCCTGCTGTTTTTTGTGCTGAACTTATTATACCATCACTTTTCATTCCCTAATGATTTCTGATTTTGTTTTATTCAAATGGAGCCTCAAAAGTAAAAATACAAATACTTCCTTCTTCTTTGTTTTCCATGCGTGGCCTTGTACAGCTCGAGATGTTGCTGTGCAGAAGATTGAGACAATTATAAAGGAACAGTTTGCCGTTGAAATGAAGAATAAAGAACATGAAATTGAAGTTATAGATCAGGTATGAAGGTGTCTTGTTCTGTAAAATAGATAAAGTCCTGATGGATCAGGACGTTTTGTGGCTTGCTGCAGTAGCTGTCCATTATTATACATTATCTCTTCTTTTCGTAGCGCCTGATTGAAGCAAGAAGGATGATGGATAAGCTGCGTGCCTGCATCGTGGCTAACTATTATGCTTCTGCTGGTCTCCTTAAAGCTGGAGAGGTAAAAATTATTTTTGGCATAATAAGACTTTAGGAAATATTTGCAAGGAGAGCCTGTGTAGATCGTTGACTGTCTGATGTTCCGTTTTGAGATGCAGTTTCTGTAATGTTGGAATCTGAACTGCACGCAAGGTGGGGTAGTGGCAGGGGTGGGAAAGGTGACCTGTGTGTCACTAACCAGGCCTCAGGTACTCAGCAGAACAAATCTTCACTGAACAGTTAAGTCCTTCAGCAGCACTTAGTTCTCTTTTCTGAAATGGCCTTTTTTTGTCAATCCTTGCACGAGGGCACCTTGCCTCACACACACTTCACAATTCATGCTTATTACATGCCCAGTGGAGTGAGGAACATGTTTTCCTATTTAGCAGATGAAGGGTGGAGGCAGATAAATTTAGGGACTTGTCCAAAAAGAAACGCAGATTCCCAGAGCACCAGTCAGTACCATGAAACCATCCTCCCTTTACTCAGGCAGCCGTTCTGTTTATGGTTTGATGAACAGCTTGATAGCATCAGTAAAGCAGGATGTAAATGGAGATTTCACAAGGGGGTAAAAATGTGGAAACCACCAGTTAAATGCCAATTTTGAACACCATGACCTTAATGGCCTGCTAATTGTGGGCTGTTCATGACTCAAACTGAGGTCCAATGCAGACTCCTGATTGCCTTGTAGTTCACTACAGGTTTAACTATTTTAGTTATCATCATTTGAATTCAGGGCAGTTTATGTGATTTCCACTAATAATCTGGGCTGATTTTGAAAACTGTAGATGTGTGCTGAAAACCTAGGTTTCACTCTACTACCTAGAAAATTTCCCTTCTAAGCAAGGGCTTGCATTGTTGTTCCTATTTTTATTGTGATTTCCAGAATACTTAAAAAAAAAAAAATCCAGATTGTTTTTTGCTTGACTGAATCCAAGTTGAGCAACTGGAGTTGGGAAAGAATGCTGTAGTATTGGGAAGCTTGGAGAGATCTCCTCCTCCTCTGATTTTTGTGTAGGCGGCTGAAGAATTTGAGCAAGATTCTGGTGTTTTTAAGTACTTTTATCCAATGTCATCATGTATCAGCAAGAGCTTGTACTGTCCTCTGTTCTTTCCTTGTTCTGCCATGTAGGGTGTTTGTTTTTTCCTTGCTGAGTTTCACACCTTCCAGAAACAGTAACTTTAAGAATTGTTTTGAAGTACTCACAAAACTTACTTGTATGGCCTTGCTCTTTTTTTTTTTTTTGTAGTTTTTAGGAGTTTATGGCTGGTGTAGATGTATCTTTGGATTTTAAATTGCTGCTAAAATCGTGATTTGCATGCAGGCTAAATCAGATCTCTTTTCAATTTGGAATTGTTACCAGTTTTGATTTTCTTTGTTGTCTGTTTTTAGTATGTGGTTAACGTCTGATTCTGTTGGCAGTAAATGATTGTCTTATTTCTGCTTCTGTCAGAATATAAATCTTCTGTAGTTTAATTTGTTATACTTGTTATGTAATTGCCTGTGAGCTTCTAGGAAGATGTTTTGCACATTCCTTATCTGTTCCAATACAAAACAATTATTCAACCTAGTATTGCCGGGTTTTGAGGCGTATGATTAAGTATGATTACAGGTTTGTTTGTTTGTTTCCCTACAAATTAGTGGACAATGTATTGGTCAGTTTACTTGACTAGAGAAAAACAAAATGGGTTCATGAGGGTTTTTTGTTTTTTTTTTTTTTTCCTCCTTGGATATTTCGAAAGGGCTTGAACAAAGCTGAGGGAACAATTCTGTTAGGAATTTTTTGTTTTAAAGATGAGCTTTTTTCCCCATGAATATACAAGTTGTACAAATGCCTGGAAAACTGTAGGATTTCTGTTCTGCAGATATCAAAATCAAAGTTAAGGATTTAAGTTTCAAAACTGTTTTAAGTGCTCTTGAGCAGGGAGAGTTGGAAATTGTTTAGATTACATGCCTAACAGACAGTTGGGGAAAAAAAAAACTCTCTAACAAAAACCTTTAAAGCCCAAGAGGGGACAGTGTTCAACTCCACTACTGCTATGGCCTCTTGAGGGCAACTCTGCTGCGCTACAGTGATGCTTGTGTCTGCCTCCGTGCCACCCCCTCCATCCTCTTGGCAGAATTTTGGTCACACAATGAATGGGACCAGGGAACTGATGTGGCTTAAAAATAACCCTGCAAAAAACCCCAAGTTTCTTGATTTGTTTCTCCTTGCGACAGCCCTTGTTTCTCCTTGTGACCTCTCCTGCTGAAAGAGGGTTGTTTCTGCTTAGTTGATTTGTCATCAAAGCAGGTATCCTGGAGGAGGAGGGACTGGTGTCTGGGAGGAGAATTGGCAGGGGGACACATGCTTTGACAAGTGATGGGTGTTTCCCGTGATACTTCTGACATTAAAAGCAAAAACAGGAAAAAATCTATTAGGCCTTTGTTATAGTAATGAAAAAAAAGAGAGAGATTTAAGCACCTTTCCCCCTTACAGTCTTTGCAGGCCACCTATAAAGGGAGGTTTAGGAGGATCTAAGATTAGCTCTAATATGTCTGGTTTGAGGCAACTTTGCAAGCATATTACTCCTCATCCTCTGTTAAGTTTTTGTGGGCAGACAGCGTGCTCATATGTGTAGCTTGCCTCATAGGCATTCACCAGAGCACCAATCACAGTATCAAAAATAAACAGTCTAATGCATTTACGTACCCTGCTTGCCTGCAAGAATCAGACAGCTCTGGCCTTTCTGTGTATGATAAGAGACTGTAGATGTCTGCAAAGGAAGGGAAGCCATTATTTGCAGTGTGACGTTATGGGTGTCTGACTGGGTTGCAGACCTAGGATTAAATTTGGGGTCCTGTTTCTGTAGGACATGTGTAAGCTTTTATCTTCTGTGGCATATGTTTTTCATGCAAGGTAGCTGATGAAATATTTTCTCTTCCTTTGGGCATTGACTTTTTTCTCCTCTGTCAGAGCCTCATTTTATCTGGGCTAAAGGAAAAGTAATGGATTTGCCTGGCCTCTCTGTTGCAGGGGACAAGGTCATGTGATGCAACGATTCTTAATCACCCTTCAATCAAGAAGTTCTTGGAATCGCCCTCCAGATCATCGTCTCCTGCTAACCAGGGATCAGACACCCCATCTGCCAACCATTCCGAAAGTGACTCGCTCTCTCAGCACAATGACTTTCTCCTGGACAAGGACAATGGCAACCTGGATGCAGACGAGAGGCTGACAAATAACCTGGACCAGAGACAGAGCAGAAATACTGGCCGGGTAAAGTAAAACTCAAGTGGTGGTCAAGTTGTTGGAGGTGTGTGCTCTGTCTGGACTCAGTGCTGGCACCAGGAGCTCTTCATGTTTTCACCCATCTTGCTGAAGATCTGTTTCTTACCCTCTCCAACCGCTTGTTCCCAATCCCTCAGCCTGGCTTTGCTGTGAGGCTAACTGAAGTGTATGTAACTTGGGTTAACTCCTCTTAATTCAGTCTTACCCAACAGAGAGGTCAACCAGGCAGTAGTAACACCGTTCATGTTAGCACAGCTGATCTGCTGCTCTCTTGGGTGGTAGCCTGTGGGGAAGGAGGTGTTCCACAGCTTCAGCAAGGGTTTTGCTGTGCAGATGGAAGTCAGGTCGGGAAGGGTAGAGCCTGGAGAGAAGAGCAAGACATGTCATCCTCAGCAGTATCGTTAAGAAGTTGCTGAGACCCCACTGAGTAATGCTGCTGCCTGGCCCTGGGTGCGCATGATAACTGCATTGCTTAGAGTGCTTGAAGCCATTGGAGTTCAGGGTTTGGCCTGCTCAGCACCCTGTGGAGAAAACGTAGCGATACCGGTGGATTAGCTCATTCTGGCAGCATGAAGTGGTAGAGCCTGGGTGCATAGCTTGAGTTGCGTTTCTCATGGTGGCACTGCTCACTGTTATGCTAATATCACTGTTTGTTTAACTGAACCAGACTGATCAGGTTAAAAATACCTTCTTTCCTTGTTCCCCCATGCTTTTTTCGGCGTTATTTTTGACCTGGATCCTTTCCCTGTATGCCTCACCATGGAGCTACAGAAATCATTTGACAACAGCAGCTAAGAATCCACATAGAAACAGGCCCAGCTGCCAAAAAGATCCTTCTCAAGCTGTGGCCTCAGTACAACATGGATAAAGTCATAGCCCACATCTCCCAAAATAATGAGCTTGAACTTTCCATTATTCTCATCTCTCTTGCTCTAGAAAACAGAAGAGAGCCAGTTCCTTATTCACAGTTGTAATTAGACAACTGAAGAGAAGTTTCTCTGAGGAGAAGTAACTTTCTCTTGCAGAGAAGCTGCTGCTTCCTAGGCATCCCATCTAGCTCTGCTCCCTCGCTCCCTCTCTACCTCTGTACCAGCTGCCTCACTTGTCAGTCGTAGTTAGCTTCACTAGGGGGAGGCTCTCTCACTGACTGCAGGTGAAATGCTGCTTAATGGGTGAGATTTGCTCTCTGAAACTTCAGTTTCCCTTCAGTCTTGTTCAGTTCCCAGGCCTGCTGGAAGAGTACAGCCTATAATCCAAACCAGAGACGGGTGTATCTCCTTGTATGTAACTAAACTGTACAATTCAACAAGTTGCAGTGATATGTTGCAGAAGTAGTGCTGATTCTCCATCAAACAAGCAGTGTGCTTCCCTTGATAGCAGGGCTGCAGTTTGCTGAAACCCTGCCCAGGATCCATAGCAGAAGGCAGAGAGGCAGTATGTACTGTGGTCCCAGCTGAATCATAAAAGCACTGACCAGTATAACTTGTTTCTGCACTAGGGGCTTTGGTGACGTAGTTATATTGCTTGGGTCTGGCATGATGTTGCAACTTTGGCCAACATGGCCAATAGCTCAGGGGTGGCAGAGGGCATGATGAAGAACAGAAGCCATCCCAGTCTCTTTGACTGTCCTTGCTCCCATTTGGGACATCATTGCCTTACCAGAGGAGGCAGTAGTGATTCCTAGTGAATCCAGTGCTTCCCACACTGACCCTCGTCTGACAGGTGCTCAGTGGAGTACACTCCAGCAAGTTGCAGCACCAGTCTGTTGTTCATGAGAGGATAGAGTCCCTTATTCTCTGGACAGTCCTTTAGCCAAGAGAATCTCAGAAAAATCTCTTGTTCCAACTCAAATAACAATGCAGCCTACAGTGGTGGTGTGGGAGACCATGTCATCGTTTTACCAGCGAGTCTCGGCCACAGTTAATAGCTCAGATTGTGTTACAGAGTTGCTTAGGCTGGTTTTATTATGACCAACAATTGTGGTGGATTTGTAAGCTTATCTAAATGTCAGTGACATGATATGGCTGACTTCCATGCTAGTTTAGTTGAAGCTGAATTCCTTTCCCAGGCCCAACCTTGATTCGTAGTGGTGAAGCAACATTGGAGGGCATCAAAGCAGCAGAGGTTGGGAAAGGGAAGGATTTGCAGAAGCAGCTTGTGGGAGGCTTGTTTTTGGTTTTGGTTAGTCACCCATTTGATGCCACTCTAGCGGTGCTCGATTTTTCAGATAGCGGTGCTCGATTTTTCAGATAGCGGTGCTCGATTTTTCAGATAGCGGTGCTCGATTTTTCAGATAGTGTATTGCTAGTGCTTCTGAAACCTAGGCTGGAATCATGTCTCAGATCCATGGCATGTTGCTTACCCTACACTGAGCTTAGCCATGCAGTGTACACTTGACTAGGCAGTGTATTACACCTCAGTTACTTAGATGTGCCTGGTTAGCAATTTAAGTATCTTTCTTTAGAGATCGTTTGTTATTGGTCTCTTATGTTACTCTGCAGGTTTACTTTTTTAACTATGCCTTACTTTCCTAGTGCCAAACAAAATAATGTTTAAGAGGAATGTTTGGTTTTTTGTTTGCCTTTTTTTCTTCCCCTACCCTCAGGACAGTTCGGGTGTTTCAAGCTCTCAAAAACCAGGACAACGAAATGCCGGATTATCAAATGATGAGACTTCACGGCTTTATGTGAAGAAAACAATTGTTGTTGGCAACGTCTCCAAGTTAGTATCCAAAGTCTTGGTGATGGCTCTTCATTTCAGGATGCAGTGGAATAAGAGGTTAAAATTAGGAGACAATTAAAAATTGTTAAGTTGTCACAATGTGAGGTCTTGCCTTTGAATAGTAGCTGTGCCGAAGGCTGCCCTCCTTGAGTGTCAGCAAGAGCATTGGGAGAGGAATAGGTGTTTTAACAGTTGTTATATATGGAGGTTTTAAGATGTATTTCTTCCAAATTTAGTCTTTCAGCCTGCTCTGATCAATTAAAAAACAATTTTTCCCTTGAAAACTTGGAAAACCAAATTGCCCTACTGGCTAGTTCAGTGTGTCCATATGAACAGTGTTGTTAAAAACAAAACAATAATAAAAAAACAAGAATGGAATGAGGAAAACTCTATGAAGGTCCAGCATAGTAGGAAGAAATTCTTTTATAGAGTTTTTATAATATTTCTCCACAAATCTTAAGATGGGGAAATAAGACGGGGACATAACTTTGAACTTTGAGGAAATTAATGAAGAAATGTGTTCTTTTAGAAAGATTTGGACAAGTCCAGGTTTTAAACTGTCAGACTGCTCGCTCTTAAGTCAGTCTCTTTCTTGCATAGAAAGTAGTGAACATTGGCTGATGAGACTTAGGTGTTAGAATTGTGTCTTGAAAATGTACCTAGAACCAATTATTGTCTATGGAGCTTCTTACAAATTTATAATAAGAATTGCTTTTTTGCGTTTATGGTAGCAGAGTTACCGTTGCGCTCTGGAGTGATAAGGATTCTCAGTAATTCACAAGAAATGGGGAAAGAGATTTGATAGTGTTGATAGTGATAAAACATTAAAATTAAGCCTTCCTAATTCAGAAGGATTTCGTATGGAAGAATTTCATATGGCAGTTCTGACTGAGATACTGAAGAAATTTATTAGAAGCATACAGTAGAAATAAGTTTATGAAATCCAAATTTGTTTTCTGGAGGAGTTTTTTTGGAGGGCTTGATGAAATGTCAGAATGTGGAACAATGAACAGAACTGTAAGTGGGCTAGGTACAGATAAGCACTTTACCATTCCTAATTTTTTTGCCTAATCTTCCCCATAATACTTTTTGTGATGTTTATCTATTTGGGATTTTTTCTTGTGTTTGTTTTTTTTAATTTCTCTGCCAGGTACATTCCCCCGGACAAGAGAGAAGAAAATGATCAGTCAACCCATAAATGGATGGTGTATGTCAGAGGCTCTCGGAGAGAACCCAGCATAAATCATTTTGTCAAGAAAGTTTGGTTCTTCCTCCATCCCAGTTACAAACCTAATGACCTGGTAGAAGTGAGGTAATAAGGAATTATTCCAGTCATTATTCCAGTCTTTATGCTTGCTGCACTTACCATGCTCAGATTCTTAGAAAATTCGCCCCTTCTTTTCTTGGTTTTGTATTCCATGCCTTACCTTAACCTCCACCTTGGCTTGACTTACTCATAAAATAGTAGTAAAAAAAAAAAAATTAGTTTTTCTGTATCAGATGTGACAAACAGTTTTTTGGATTTTCCTACTGGCAAAAGCTTTTAATTGTATTTTGTGTTATCCATGTGAGTTTGTGCATCTCCTGTATGTATTAAACTGTCTGCTGTTCAGGTTAGACTTTTGTTGTTAAAACATGTGTTCTCTGTCTCCCAGTCCTGTGTGGAAAAGGAAGAGGACTCACAGAAAGCTAATTTGCCCATAGTTTTCATGATACATGTATGTTTGGGAAGAAGTTTTATCCCCCTCCCAAATATTTCTCTCCTGTAGTGAGGTCAGTGGGGTTGACTTCATGGTTCATGGAATTAATTTCCCAGGAGTGTGATGGTGTTGGTGCAACAGAAACATGGCAGCCTCTCTGTCCTCTTCCAAAGCCATATTCAAACTATTGCCCCAGGGACATCGCAGGGTCCGTTCTCTGCTGACTGCTGCAGGGAAATGCCTAGTCAACTTTCCTTCTTGTTCCTTTGGACAAGACAGTTGGAGCATGACTTCAAGCTACTTTGTGTCTTCCCAAAGAAATTATTCTCCAAAAGGTGTTCTGCTGCCTGCCTGGAGGAAGGTTGGGTTTGTGATGCCTAGGTACAAAATGGCAACATAAATCTGGCAAAATCAAGGTGTCCAAAAGGCAACTCCAGAAGGGCATATCTGAGATGAGGAGTGTTGGTAAGGGTCACTAATGATCCTGAGAAAGTGGTGGTGAGGTGGATGAAAACAAACTCCTCTTATATTTCTTTCATAACATACTAAATTACACTTGAATGCTATCTTTTTTGTGCCTTCTCAGTTTACAGTATCTGTCATTAGTGCTGTTTGTCTCCTGTTTTAATCTCTTCTGGTTAATCGATTTCTTGCTGTAGCACAGTCCCGGTCATTTTAATTAACATTCATATTCTGAACTGAAAATAACCTTTAAACCTCTTGTGTTTTGTTTCTTTGCAAAACCACATTGGAGCTTTACAATTACAACAAACTAAAGTTCAAACAAAGTAATGGTAAATGTTGGAGATAAATATGCCCTGTTTTTTCAGCATGGAGAATAGCACTAGTTGAGTTAGCTTTTCTTTGATATCTGTATATTGTGCTATGTGCCTTTTTGTTAGTAGGTAGGGGATAGCAGAGATTGCAAAATGCTGCATTGAAAACTCACCTTGCAGCAGTGTCCTAGGAACTAACTTGGGTCTTTTCTTAAACGAGTATTTTTTAATTTGGTGTTGAAGCAGCCTTTCTTTTAAAATGTCAGTTGTTTCTGTTGCTCTCTTATCCAGCACAGTGTTTTACCATTTTCTCCACTTTTCCATTATGCAAGGTGAAAATATGTTTTCAACTGTCCACAGAAATGAGAATTTTTGTGGTTTTGGTCATATGATCAGACTTAGCACTCTGTCCATACTGAACAGCAGGACTGAAGGTAACTTTAGCTATCACTTAGGAAAGCAGTCTTAGGTTTTCTGAAAAAGAGATGGTGAAAACTATACCCCTTTTGCATCCAAAATGTGAATCACCATTTGTTTCCAGAGAACCTCCGTTTCACCTGACCAGGAGAGGCTGGGGAGAATTCCCTGTGAGAGTCCAGATACACTTTAAGGATAGCCAGAACAAGAGGATTGATATCATACACAATTTGAAGGTATTTGAACAGAATGATTGAGAGAAAGGCAATTAAATGGGTTCTTCTGCATAATCTAGAAGAGGCTCTGCTTTTGTGTGTGTTTCTGCCTCCCTTTGTTGTATCTATGTCCTGCTGCTCTTTTATACATGAATGGTGGAGATGGAGAGTCAAAAGAAGATTCAGGAAAGTCGGTTGTCTTGGCTGTGTTAGAGGTGATGCTGTAGCTGAGGAACCCAGCCTTGCGAAAGCTGGCATTGATTCTGCTCAGAGCAGCAGAAGAGTTACATATGCTTTCTGTACAGTTTGAGACTTTAATCATCCTTTTACTAGCTTTTACTTGAAAGGTTGATGCCGGGCTCTCTTCCTCTTGGTAAAGCGATTGCTACATTTGTTCTGTTCCTCCGACACTTCTGCCTTTCAGCTGGAGATTTTCTCTGTTGGTAGAGTGGGTGGGGAGAAGAGAGGCTGAGATTCCCTATTCCTTTCTTTTAAACAGAGCCTTCTTTCAAGTCATTCACCTGTCCTGTGATGCTGAGTAGGATTTGTAGTACACAGCAGTCCTGGAAGACTAGACCATTACTTTTGTTTTCTTTTAAATTAGCAGTGTTAGCATTAGTGGCAATAAGTCCTGAGCTGGCTTATTCACATTTCTTTGATTTTCATTAGAGCAGCATGATTAATGCAGGCAAGGTTTAAATTCAACTAATTAATTTCCTAATGATGTAAATATTTCATTGGAGCCCCGCATGCTGACTGTAAAGAAAGTTGGAAATGTTCTTCTGCACTGGGGATGTTTAATGTGAACTATGATTAAAAGAAATTTGGAGGAAAGTATGTGTCTTTGAATACTTGAAGAGCATGAGCACAGACACAAGAGGAAGGTGATTCAAGCATCTGACACTAACTATTCCTAGACTGACTGCATCTCCTGTGGTGCACTGCAGCTCCAGGTGACTGCATGACTCAAGCTTCCACTAGACTGGTAACTGTGATGGCTGTTGTGCAGCCAAGGAAGCCCAGGCTACAGAGGAGAACTGAGCCAGTCAATGGCATGCAGAAGAGCTGAAGCTATAGCTTCTTGTGTTTCAAAATCAGTGTGCTAGACAAGAATCTCCAGTGCATGGATGTGGCTAAGTTACCATGGGGAACTCAAATCAGCAAGTCTGTGCTGTCAGCCGGTGGCTTGTATGGGATGAAGGGAGTGAGCTGAGCCCTCCGCCATGGCTGACAGACTGTCTCTGCCCCTGAGCTTTGAGACACAAGAAGTCTATCAAACCTAGCTTCTCTGTACAGATATCTTTATAGATGTCACTGGGATTTTTTGTCTCTTATCCAGTGATACGCAGTCTGAGCGGTTATTTATTAAGATTATAGTATAAACATAACCTTTGTGCTGTTCACACACTAACTCTTTGAGTTTTTTCTCATTACTGTTTCCTTATATTGACATGAGGAATAAAAAAGGACACTCTTCTAGGGCTCTAAGCTCCTCTTAAATTGAAATAAAGTCTCTCCAACAACTCTCATTTCCTTCAACGTTTTTCTCTGTTTCTTCTTTAGCATAGGCTTTGGATTGCGATTTTATTTTGCAGAAGAGAGTGTTTAACAGCACACAGATTTCTGACCCTGTGACTTCAGAAAATATGACACATTGTTCAAATTACGCAGTTTCAACTCCTTTCAAACAAATTGTACTGTAAATTCTAGCTAATACATTGTTTTGCCCCAGTTAATATAACTATGTTGTATTGCTTTGCCCAGTTGGACAGGACCTACACAGGCCTGCAGACACTTGGCGCAGAAACGGTGAGTCAGCCGGTTGTGGGAGGGATGCTGTACTTTGATTCCCTTAAGGATGTTTAAAATGAAAAAGATATAAGGGTCTAAGCACCAAGTCATCTCCATTTGCTTTCAGTTTTGGGAATGTAGATTCTGCTCTCTTGTTAAGTGAAATAATTATAACAGCTTGTCACTGTTTGTGACAACAGTCATTTTTTTTTTTATTCACTTTCCAGTGCAGGGGAGACTCTTTCCCACTCTTATTTCATAAAATGTTAACCTGTACTACGGTTTTAATTAGTATTTCTTTGTGGAGCTTCTGTTACCAAATGTCTTGATCTGCGTTCTGATGTGCTGCAGATCTTGTAAATAAGGAATTTAAATTAAGTGGATCACCTAACTATCCTGCTGAAATTTTGCAGTAGATATAGGTACTTCTAACTTTCTGCTTGTGTCAACATTCAGTACATTCGTGGAAAATGAAGTCTTAAAACTTGAAATAAAATAAATGAATGAATATCTCATAGTCTGTTATAGCCTTAGAGTTTTTATTTTTTCCCTTGTACTGTAGTGAATGGAAATTTTTATTGTGAAATTGCATTACCTCAGCTTTTCAGTCTGTGGAAGAGACTTTAATGTGAGATGTCTACTGTGATTAAAGAACACTTTTGAAGAATAGGTAATGTTGTAGTAGTGTGTTTCTCAAGGCTTTTTTTGAAAAAGGCAAGCTGCAGTTCAGTGCCCATTCCTATCAGGATACACAGTCCTTTCCTTAGTAGCATGCTTGGATCTGGGCTTTATATTCCTTAAGTGTTTACTATTCAGATATCCCCCTGGACAGAGATATGTGCTATTTTACCATGGTGTTTTCATATTGCAAGATTTTTGTCCTAGCTTAGATGCTGCTGGACTTCTGGGCAGTCTCTTCCTGAAATGAGTGGAAATTTTATGCAGAAGTAGGGGGAGGTTTCCAGGCATTGGCCCTGCAACGTTAAAAAAGATGGAGGCATTTATTTTCACTTTTTATATCTTTACCTAGCTACCAAATATTAATGTCATCCTTTCACCTATTTCTGGAAGGTAGTGGATGTGGAGCTACATAGACATTCCCTTGGCGAGGAATATCTCTTTTGCCAGTCTTCAGAGTCTGACCTTTCTGATGTTCCTACATCTTTACCACTGCCATTGAGTATCCCAGCACCAGTTAAAGCTTCTTCACCAATTAAACAGTTGCATGACTCCAGCCCGGATGCTTCTGCAGACAAAGGTAAAGCGAATTGGTATTGCTGAATTTCAAATTCTTGGAACTTCAGCTCTTCTGGATACCTTCTCTTAATTGTCCTTTCAGCTTAAAGGTTGACAGTTCTACCTGCTTGTTGCTCATACCAAATGATTATTTCCTCAGCGTACTAGGAAACGGAATTCAGAAATTGTTACGGTTTATTTGGTTTTTTTACTTCTATTTTTGAATCTGGAGTTTGTTGAATAGGCTCTATTCTGCTAAACTTAGTGAATGTGGAGCTTTATGCAGCACATGTAGTTGGAAAGAATGGTTGTTGAATAGCGATTGTAGTTTTGCTCTTGGCAAACTGCGTTTTCAGACAGCCTTTCAGGTTTCTGAGTGCTTTGAGGGCTCCATGTATATATACATTTAAGGGATTAGTCTAGGGATGTGTTCAGGTATATGTGGGTTCCTAGCACGCGTTAACTCGGCAAAAAGTGATTGAATAACTAGGTGTCGAATGTAGACAGTGAAAAAGATGTCGTAGTGTACAGCTTTCTGAGGGATGGCCTCTGTGCATACCACTGACTTTCACAGTCCCATTTTCACCTTCCCCAGATCGGGACATGCGGTTATCCCATGGCATAGGTGGGACTCTAAGGCACAGAGAAGACATGCCATGGCTTTGTGGGCTCGGGATGCCTTACTACTGATTGATGAATTGACTTGGGCTCAGATCTGCAGAGAGGTTGGAATTCCCAGAAGGCTGATGGTAGCTACGAGCCCCAGAGGCAGCATGCTTTTCCCACTGGAATCTGCTCTGCCTCAGCTCGATTGTCATCCCCGCACTAGGCACTTCCTGGCTTCAGTCCTCAGAGGAATCCAGTCCAAGGAGCAGATCTATGTACCATTCCTTGGCAGCCTCTGTTTTTGTTCAGATCTAAGTGGAAAGGAACAGGAGGAGTAGAGGTGTCCTCTTACGCAGCTTCAACAGAGCAGGCACCATATGAGTAGAAGATCTGCACTTTACTCGATGGGGACAAGCCTGGACATCTATGTGAGACAAGTGTCCTAGCCACTAACCGCAGTCACTCTTGCTGGCTTCTTCTCAAGTCTGGTGAACTGAGTCCTTCCTTTGCAGAGTAGTTCAGCTTGAAAGAGGGAAGATGATAACCATCCCCGGCCTGCCAGAGCCAAATCACAGAGGAGAATTTGAACCTTCTTAGAACAAGGAAATTAGCTTGCACTCTCAGCTAGGTTGTCCAAGAGTTCCCAGCACTCACAGTACTCAGGAGAATTCCAGCTTCCCTCAATCCCATTCACAAACCCCAGCACTTCAGGTACTATTGTGTTCCTGTTGATGTCAGATTTCAGAGCTGGGAGTTGCTGTCTTTGTGTTTTGAACAGAAACCAAGTCTCCATTTGCTGCAGCCGTTCCCTCTGGGATTCTCTCTTTAGTGGTCACTCTCCAAAATGGCAGGTTTGCTTGCTTGGAGCTTTGAAAGCTTGGAAGCATATTTTGTATCTGCATCTTACTGAGAATTTATTTTACAACAAAAATGTTTGCACAGTCCGAATAGTCTAAATTAAAACCTGTTCTCTAAATAGGGCACAAATTTGTGTAAATATCATCTTTTGCTCCTTTTGAAGCAAACTTATTTCTTCCTGTGATGAAAAGATGCTTTGTCTTCGTCTCCTGTCTTCAGCAGCCACAGGCTTGGTCTGAATTCCATAGTGCCCATTGCAATGTGCCAGCAATCAACACCTTACAATCATTTGAATTGCCTGAAACAAGGTACATGCTGGCCACTTGAGCGCAGTATTCTGATTTTTAGTTTGCATGAAGTAGGAAAAACTGAGCCTCTGTTTTCGTTTTACTTCCCCCCCCCAATACGGGGTGTCAAGGCTTGTATGACAGAACTCAGCTGGGCTGAGAAACAAGGGACTCTTTTATAGGTCCCGCATTTTGGCACAAGAAAGCAGAAAACAGCAACTTACATGTTTCAAAATGTGATCACATGCAGAATGGTTTGATGCCCTTCTTGGTCTATCCTGACACTCCTGTGTGAAGAAATGGCTGTAATGCTGATGTCTTACACAGTGCACCTTTCTGGCAGATTGTGTAATGCCACTGACGTTGTCCTGGTTCAGTGAGGAGAGAAGAATGTCTGTTGTTCAAGTGTGGTGTTTTCTTATGTCAGCAGCACAGCCAAAAGAGGAGAAATGCAACTATGTTTTAAACGCACAGGCTTATATTCAAACATGAAGATATGCAGCACCTTTAGGTTAGCAGTGCTGCAACGAACAGGAAGGAGGTAAACCTGCATCTTTCTTGTGCTGACCAGCAGCAACTTCTCTCATCAGGTCATGGTTAATTGATCTCTTTCTACATTAAATAAGATGGATTCCTAAACCTAGGTCAGAAGGCAGTAGTTGGTCTCCTTGTGCTTTTACTCCAAAAAATGCAGTGAGAAATTTCTGCAAAGGAAACTCAGCCTTAGCTGTGCAGAACGCTAACTGCAGACACTCAAAACTACCAGCAGCTTTTGGTCAGTGGAAGGGTCTTACCAAGAAAACCTGTCAGAAGTGGCTGATAGCCTACCAAAGCTGAGCAGGCTGTGTGTGGTAGCATGTAGTTCTTCTGTTCAGAGACAAATTCGACAGACTTACACAGGAGGAACCCCTTACCCCACCTTCTCTCCATTCAACTCTGCCCACCAGTTGCTTTTTCCTTCCTTGATTTGAGAGTGTGTTTGTCATACCTTAATTTTGTTTGTGTAGAGAAGCACAGTAAGGAATTAGATGTCTCAGCCTAAGAACTATTTTTCTTCTTTTCCCTGTTTTAATCAGGATTCTCTGGGAATGCTGAAACCGAAAGACATGCCACGTTTTATTCTCTGCCATCTTCGATAGAACGGACTCCCACCAAATTAGCCACACAGAAAGTTGCCTTTGGCTCTCATGGAAATTCAGCCTTTCAACCCATTGCAGCTAGCTGCAAAATAGTTCCTCAAGGTCAGATTCCAAGCCCTGCAGAGTCGCCAGGAAAATCCTTCCAGCCTATCACCATGAGTTGCAAGATTGTATCAGGTGAATGTTAGTTTACCTATCTAAGTGCTTCACGCTGGTGGAAAACAAGAGGTTGAACCAGTTGGACTTGTTTTGTGTCCTTCCCCTGTTTTCCTGCCAATGTTTGAACATCAGGCAATAGGAAGTTCTAGAATAAGGAGCTAAACAAGATTCTAATATTAAAGAAAAAAATACAGGTGTGAAATGCTTGCCTTGTCAGTTCAAGATTAAATACAGGATGAGAGCTGTTCTCTCCTTGTTCATGAATGCTTTTAAGTATGCAGATGATACAGTCTTTAACTGGACTGCTACCCACACAAAGGCCCAGACAGGAACACTTCTTCCATGTGGGGTATCTCTGTGTGGGAAGAAGCCATTCTTCTCCTTCCTGCTCTCAGACAACTGGGCTGGATTAAGAAGAAATGCTTCACCCCCCCCCCCCACCTCCCCCCGATTGTGGGGCAAATAATTAGGTTCAACCTTGTGCACTCAAATGGACCCTCTTGTACGTGCAATATCACCTCCTCAGATTGAACAGTTTTCATCTTCCTCTTCCAAAAGTCTGCTCTCTGTTGGATTAAATCATCGGATGACTGCAGTGAGCAATGTGATATTCTTTTGACAGCTTCTGAACTAAACATGGTCAGGATGCTGTTCACTAACTTGACTTACAGTCCCTTGTCTGCCTGGGCATGATGCCCTCCACTGAAGGATATTTTACATCAGAAAATTTTAACATGCAACTCACCAAGTAGCTTGTTGTGAATGTGAAAGGATGACTTGTTACATCCGTTCGTTTTCTGGTGTTCAGAGTAGACAGGATGAAGCACTAGCTATCAGTACATGTGATTTCTGATGATCTGCTCACAACTTCATTTTCCTCAAGTGTGTTTTTTCTTTTCTTTCTGTATTTTCCCTTGACATCTTAAAACTGTACTCAAGCTACTAGCAATTTACATTTGAACCTCTGCCAAGTGCTTTGTCTTTCTCACTATCTACTTCTCATCTTCATTTCCAAGGCTTCCCAGAAAGCAAGAATTACAGGAGCATCTTGTCTTTCTTAAAATCCTTGGGCTATTCACTGTTGATCTTTACTATTTAAATGTTTCCTTGCCAAATGTTTTTTTCCAAGGATCTGCTGTCTGCTGAGAAGTGTCACCCCTTTCAGATTTCAACCACAATTTATAAGTCATTGGGGTTTTCTTTGATCGGCATCTCTCTTCTATTTTAGCTGTCAGTCCCTCCTGAGGAAGCTGATTAACAGACATCTGAAGTTTAGTGTGTTTGCTGCCATCTCTTTTTCCGATCACTTCTTTACCTGTCCTTTTGGATGCATTTATTGTTTCCTCCTTCACTCAGCTTTTTTATTCTCTTTAGTTTTTTCTCTCTTCTGTTCCTTTTACCTAGAAGCTGCACACTCTACAGCGGTTACTTTCAAGGGCTTCTGCTGTAATAAGAGACGTAAGGAGACAAGAGTGGCCTGGCCCACCTAATGGCTGCTGTATTTCACGGCCTTTATACGTGAACTATTTCATTGGTGGCTATGAATGCGTGCACTGTACGCTCCACAAGGGAAAGAAAGTGCACATCAGGGAGCTTAGCTCTCTTCGTTCGTCTCCTTGGGTATACTGGAATTGGCAGGGATGATAATTCAGGTAATGTTAATCGACTTCAGCATTAGAGGATGGACTGAATGGCTTCTCAATCTTCCTTTCAGCCCTGTTTGTCTTGGTAGACAGAGAATGCCCAGGGTAGGTATAAGCCATACTGCTTTACACTCCTCTTCCTTTCCTTCTGTCTCCTCCTCCTTTCTCCAAGTTGTATGATCTGGCTCAGACTGGGAAATGCATCCGCAAAAAAATGTCTCTTCACCAAGTCACTTTTAAAAAGTATTACTATTGCTGTATTTTTTTATGTTCTTATGAGATTTACAAGATAGAAGCATTTTTTTCTTAAGGTTCTCCAATATCGACCCCTAGTCCATCTCCGCTACCTCGTACCCCAACCTCCACTCCGGTGCACATGAAGCAAGGCTCTGCTAGTTCAGTCATTAATAATCCATATGTTATTGTGGACAAGCCTGGACAGATGGTTGGAGCAGCAGCCACAAGCACAGGTGTGTAGTGTGATCGTAGAAGGCAGTGCCATAGTCTTGCCCATTAAAGTTTATTTTGCCTTTACAATGGTTAGTATACTAACAGTACTTCAATCTGTGAAGATGGAAACGTGCACAGCCAGGAAAGGCAGGTATTGTTAGCTTGCATAACTGACCAGTAACATGGTTATAGGTGTATAGGCGTTTAACATAACTTGCTTTAGGAAACAGTGTGTAGCGTAAGGTCAAATAGGATTCACAGATGCCTCTTCAAAGAGAGCCTGTGCTTTTCCGGCAATAAGGGAAGGGGAGAAAGTAATGTAGACTGTGGTGCATGGAGATTTAAACAGAAACAAGGCGCACGTGGTTGGGTGAGGAATGGTGCAGTATCTTGGATATGGGCAGAAAGCAGGTAGAGCTTGCAGGTCAGTCTAAGTTCCAGTGTACTGTACTCTATATGTGTTGAAACAGTTGGTTGAGTAGACCTGAGTTACCAAGAAAACAGATGTGTTAATTTTTGTTGCTGCAATCAACTTCTAGCTGGTCTGATTCCAGCCAGTTTGGGTTCTTCCAGCTGGATTCCCATGGTGCTTCAAAGGTGGCATAAACCTGGTGTCAAGAGGAGGGGAGGAGTACTGAACTGGAGGAAATGGGTGATGGGTGTGGGAGCCAACTGGTAATCTTTGTGCAGGGTCTCTAGGTGAAGCTCACTGCTTGCAAATCATTTATTTTTTGTGATGCACTAGCCAAGAACTGCTGTCTGCTTGAAAACACACTCATTTGCACGTGTGTGTGTTTGCCAGCATCTCAGAATGATGCTTGAAGCCATGTGGTGGTCTGCAGTGTCCATGTCGCACACACAGTTCTCTGGACTTGGTTGGAAAATGAGAAAATTCTTCTCTTAACAGCGCTTCTTCCTCTTGCCCAAGGGGAAGAGAGAGTCAACAGCTGTAATGTTGTGTTAATTTTAATTTCATCATAGGAGAATTGCTAGGGGGAACCTAGTAGGAGCAGAGTTTAAATATGTTTTGGTGCTTTCTTGGTAACAGTGAAGCTGTTTCACCACTAGTTTTGTTTTTCAGTTCTTCCACACCTCCAACCTGACTATCTAATCCACATTTGAAATTGCATATGGTTTGTCATGGTTTGGGTAACTTTCGTATTCTCCTAGTAGAGATTTGTACATGGAGGATAGGATTTGTAGAAGCACCAGCTGGGCTGGACATACAGGTCTTAATGCCTATAAAGGTGCAGTTTCCCACTACATTAGTGTGATGTGAGTACAGACTGGCCTGAGAGAAACTGTCTGCCCCCACTCCCTTTCCTTGATTTCCTGCTGCTTCCCTTTTATCTCACACGTGAGTCAGATCAGTTCAGTGACAGAGTGGAAAACTGACACCCTCCACCCCAAATTGAGTTTTATTATCAGATAGCCTCATCACCAGACCCTGTACAAGGGAAGGAGAGGGGATGTGGATCTGGCCCTTTCTGGCAACAGCAGCCAGACTGGCTTGAGTGTAATGGAATATAATGTGTAGTGTAATGTAATGTCACTGGGACATTTTTCATGAGCCTACTAGTTGTATTTAAAAAGAAGGGTGAGATCTGAAACTTAATGCTTTGTAAAAGCCAGCCTTCACAAAACCGCTTTATTTCTAGAAGTGGCTGAACAGTTTACTTTTAAATTTCAGTAGGGATGATGGTATAGCTGAGAGACTGTTACTATGTTTCATGTGTGTAATCCACGGCTTTTGTGTCTCTTAACAAACAGAACAAACAAAACCAAACCACCAGCAGTAACAAAACTGCTGCTGAGCAACAATGTGTTGTATACATGCTCTAATAATACAAGGGTAAGTTGACCACTGACCTTCCGCTCCTGAACCCGCATCCAACTCAGGCGGTCATGGTCAGGAGCGTGCTGTGGCAGACATCCCCATATGTTACTCTTCCCAGAGCAGTCATCATCTGCAGGTACAGGGACCTGTGTCTTCATTCTTCATTTCTGTTTCTTCTTCTTCCCTGCCTCACTCTGTCTTGTTACTCCTCACACTGCATCCCTCCTTTTCTGGCATTCCTTTCTCCTCCCGTTTCTTCCATCTTCCCCCGACCCTTCCCAGATGCCAGTGACTGGGGATAGTGTAGGTTCAAAGGGCTTCTGGGGAGGGGAAGAAATTACATTTGCAGCAGCAAGTTCTGACTGGCAGCTCATTTGCTGCCTTAATCTCTCATAATCACATCTGTAGCTAATACCCTCAGTCGACCAGTCATTTGCAAGGAACAGAGCTCTGAGTGGAGTGCAGGCTCTCAGGGGTGTGGATTCTGCACGTGAAAATTTGGTAGTGGCTGTCCTCGTGGGAGCTGCAGAACTATGCTGGGTTTTAGGTCCAGCTAGAAGAGAGTATAAATAGGAAGCTGCTCAAATATTGAAAAATTGTCTCCATCACCTTTATGAAATTAGAAAGGAGACAGACCTGATTTTCCCCATTATTTTTGTAATTGTCTCAACTTCTTGGGGACATTAGTATTTTGGGTTTGGGTTCTTTTTTCAAATTCATAATGAAAAGTAATTTGGCTCATGGCCATCCCAACTCCCACTGACCTACCTCATTTTGTGTACGTCATGGAGATTATAAACCTGAAGTGAAACGCCGCCTTCCTTGTTAGAAGTTTCATGTGTTCAGTGACACCACTCTGTGGCCCTCACCTCAAATCTGCTTTATTTCCCAATATGCAGGGAGCCCAACCAGCAAACTGACAAATGTTTGTCAGGCCTCTCATGGAACTGGATCTCCTGTATCAAAGACCCATGGGAGCAGTTTTGTAACCTCAGCTGTCAAGGTAATGTTCTTGTTAGGTGTGTACTTTCCATTCAGAACCTAGCTTCCTGTGGAGTAGGGTTTTTTTAGTATGATAAATTCTGCCTCTCAGGCAACTTACTTCTTGCCATTTCATATAAAGATATACCCTGTCTAGCAGCTGTAGTCCTATGAGAACAAGGTGGTTATACAGCATGATAGTGTCAATTTATGCAGCTATAGTCAGATTTGCCTGCACCTCTGTTAAAGGCACTACTCTTTTGCTTTACCATGAGGAAATCCATAGAGGGCACAGCTCTCAAAATGCCTCTTCTTTCAGAGGGGCTGTTCCATAAATGACTTCGATCTTCCTCACTTCGTTGGTGACAGCATGTGATTACGCTAGAGATGCCTACCTCAAAACCTCCACTCTGTTCATTATTTTTGCACAGCAGCTGTTCCTAGGTTGAAAATAGGTTGTTTAGTGGCTTTACAGCTGCCTGAATTTAGAAAAATGTTCATGTAAACAGTGGAGTAACTGAATGTGTGAACACACAGCGATGAAGAGGGTTCATGCTTGTCATCTGCAAAGCCCAAAAGGTATGGAGCTGATAAAATCAGATAGTCTCTCCCATGTCTTGCACAAGGAGAGGTATTTCTGGCAGGCAAGTGGCATCAGCAAAAAGCAGCTGGTGGATATGCTGCTGAAAGGAGCATTTCCTTGTCCCCACGTCACGAGAATATTGATGGTGGAGGAAGGCGTGGAGGGGGTTTGCCAGTCAGCCTACAGAGAACAAATGCCTTTATATCTGTAACTGCAGTGCTTCCCATGTCTGTTAAGAAAGACATATTGAAGATTCTTATCTGAAGCAATTAGTTTGGAGCAGCGTTTAAATGTCAGGTGTGCAACTAGCTATTCAGTTTTTCAAGAGCCTCTCTGCTCAGATGGATTTCACTTAACAATGTTAACGAATTCTTAATTTGTGTTTTTCACTGGTTTGAGACCGTTTGTTCTGTAAGGTTTTAAATGAGTCAAAGTAGGCATATATCACTAGTATTGATTGAGTTCTGTATTTCCAGGGCAAAGCCAGCTGAAATCTGAAGATATTTAAAAAAAAAATCACAACTGTATAAACAGAAATATATTCTGGTTTATATGAGTGTGTCTTCAATTTGGTGGAGAGCTTGTGATTTTTAAGGTTTCTTTAAGAGGAGGGGAATGTCTGATAGTTGAGTAATGTTACAGACTATGCTTAATTCACCACTCTTTCATCTCTTCAATAAGTGCTATTTTTCTCTGTATTCTTTTCTTAATGACTTAAGGCTATGTTTCTTTAGTCACTTTAAAATGACGTAGGTGCAGGCTGCTGTTGAAAGGACTCATTGTGCCTCTAGCCTTGTCTTCACACCTCTTCCTTTTTGCTAGTAGTTGTGTAGGTATGCGGTGAACCAGAGCAGGGAACTCACTGACCTGTTTTCAGCTACATGTGTCAGCACAAGGAAGATGGCAGGAATATGGAGTTTGGTGGGTTTTTTGGTCATGGCCTGTCCTTAGGTTGGATCAAAGTGATTGTGAAACTGTAGCTGCAGAGTTCATGCTGATTGTAAAAGAATGCAATTATTTTAATTAAAAGAAACATAACCATAACAAACATGCTCAAATGCATTTGACTTCTCTACCAGCATCAAATCCAGGAATGAAATATTCATGATTTTGCAGGTGTGGAAGTGTGTATATTCCATTTAGTTAGGTACCTTCACCATTTCTGCCAAATCATAAGTTCTGCCTTGGAAAGGCTGTGTGCCATCAGGTCTTTCTGCTTACAGGAGAGCAAAAATTCATCTCTCATAATTTTGCTTGCAGATTAAAATTGAACAATTTTGTTTCTCCTCCTCAACTTGGTGGTGGTTCTTCTATGTCTCCGATTGTATATAGAATCATAGAGTGGCTGAGGTTGGAGGGGACCTCTGGAGATCTAGTTCCCTGCTCAAAGCAGGGTCAACTAGAGCAGCTTGCCCAGGACCATGTCCGTTCGGGTTTTGAATATTTACAAGGATGGAGACTCCAAAACCTCTCTAGCCAACCTGTTCCAGTGTTTGATCGCTCTTACAGTAAAAAAGTTTTTTCTTATGTTTAAACAGAGCTTCTTGTATTTCAGTTTGTTCCCATTGCCTCTTGTCTTTTCACTGAGAAGTGTCTGGCTCTATCTTCTTTACACCCTCCCATTAGGTATCTATACACTTTGATAAGAACCCTCCTGAGCCTTTTCTTCTCGAGGCTAAAGTATGGAAATTATTTGCCTACTTTAATTATGCAGCTCTGAAATGCTTTATATAAAATCTGGTGGAGGAACTTAAGTTGATTTCTTTCACTTGTTTATGATATGGCAAAAAGGACCTACTGCCGTTAGAGATGTAGCTTGTCAAATAAAATTTGCTTCGAAGGTTTGTGTTAAGTGTGTAACATTCCTTTTATTTAAGCGTTGACTGATTTTGGAAATGGCTTATCTGCACAGGTAATTTGGGGTTGCCCAGATTATCCATGCTACCCTTCATTAGCAGTCTCTTGCTTTATTTCTTATATTGCATATTTCACTGATTTTGTGCCATATCTTTCTTTTTGCAGCAGGAGGATTCTCTATTTGCCACCATGCCACCCCTTTGTCCCATTGGAAGTCATTCCAAGGTGCAAAGCCCCAAATCTGTGACGGGAGGGCTGGGAGCTTTTACAAAGGTATTTCTCTTGGGTTTTGTGCAGGAGTAAAGAGCTCAGTAGTGCCATTCTGTGCCGACATGTGCCACAAAGCATATAACTTCCAATGCATGGAAAACTGTTGCTGGAGTCAGGGTGAAGTGTCTTGCTGCCAAGAGCTCTCTAGCACCTCTCAACAAACACATCTTGTTTTCTTTTCTTTTCCTGAGGCTGTACTGTTACTGTGATATTTTTTTTTGCCTTCTCTTTCATCCTATCGTGTTTTCCTTTGAATCACTGCCATATAAAGCTAATATTTTCAAAGCTATTTCTTAGTGGGATGCAATAAAAGTAAGCTCATTTGTCAGGAGTTTCACACAAAAATGCTATAGTGATTTCTGAATGTCAGGTGTTGCCATTTGTGAGTACATTTCCTTAAATATTACCACTCTGAATTTAAAGTTGTTTCTGGCAGTACTAGGTGATCCAAGGGTAACATGAAAGAATGTCTCCTACCACTTATGATACCTACAGCAATCTGACACAAAAATCAGTCTATCTTGAGCTGCTGATCTTAGCAACTAGTTTCAGGGTCTGTCCCGGAGTTGCATGTAAGCATTTTTAGCTATACATGAAAGAATAATATCAGCTATAATCAGTTACAATATCTGTGTCTGTAATATCAATTATGATTTTGCAGGGTAGAAAAAAATTTAGGTTTAGAGCATGTTGTGAACAGGAAGGTGCTTAGAAATTTGAAACTTTAAAGTATTCCAGCTGCATTCTGGGATGCAGGGTCTGAGGAAGTCACGTATGGCCAAGTCCATTATTAGTTTTACTAGAAATTGCAGTATTGCTAGTAATTTGTATGAGCGCTTCTCAAATTTGGAATATTTTTGTAAATACAGACGCCTATCACACACTTGTGTGTCAGGATTAGCCCTCACCTTACACTCAGGAGGTAGGTTGGAGAGTTCACCTAGCTGTGTATAAGAGCTGCATTTGAGTTGCTGACTGTTGCATGCCCTTTCTTGCAGACAGGCTTTTGCAGAGATGATCCCCAGTGATTTAGTTACTTTCTTGGTTTTATTTCTTCTGGTTAAAAGGTGATAATAAAACAGGAGCCGGGAGAGCTGCCCCAGCAACCCCAACAGCCAGCAACGGGGACAACCACTCAGACCTCTGTGCAGCAGTATGTCACTGTGAAAGGGAGCCACATGTTAGCCTTGTCACCGCAGAAGCCGGTCATGAGCACAGGAGAGGGGACAGTGCAGTCTAAGGTACGGGGCACTTGTGCATCTTTGGGTTGGTGTGAGCTGTTCTTCTTCCCTGTGGTTTCATTGCAATGCCTGCTGTTTCTCCCGGGGCTGTAGGGTTGGTTCTGTCTCAGACACAGCTTCCTACAGGGTACAGGCAGCAGCAGCTTGGATGGCTGGTTTCCCCATGTGCACAGAGTGCCTCACATCGTGCTCATCTTTAATGCTTGTGAAGAGAGCAGGATGAGCAGGCACCATCGCGTTTCACCGTTTACAGGGAGCATCTCCCATTCCTCCCTAACCCACAGTGGCAGCAAGGTGGGGATGTTTTTGATCTGCATCCTGATGACCCAGGAAGTTGGCTGCCATCATCAGCCCTTGCTGAAACTCACCCAGGTCTTCCTGTAAGAGGAAGCAAATTCTTTCCGTGGTCAACAGGACTGCAACAAAAAAACCCAGGAAAAATAGGGAATTGGGTGGAGGCTGGGAAAGAACCAGTGTAAAGTGGAAGCAGTCCTACTTGGGTGGCAGCAGGACCAGGTGTTTTATCATGGGAGTCTGTGCCAATGCAACGCTGATGTGGCAAAAGTAATGCAGCTTCTCAGAAGACACGATAACTGCAGTGACAAGATGGCAGATGCATCAGAGGTTTTCTCCCTTCTTAGCCATTTCCATTATGGATACAGTCAAATCATGTGCCAAGCACAAGTGGAAAAATATGTAGCTTTCACTTTTGCAAATGTAAACACACATTTGTATTTGCAGCACTTTATTGTCTCTTTTTACTGGCTTGCCCATTTGAGCAAGTATGCAAACTGTTTGTCTGCAGATATTGTGAACACACAAAATTGAAGCACTTGGTGGATTCTCAGTTGAGGCCATAGTTTTCCCAGAGAGTCTGTTCCCATGAATGAGTTGAAACTAAATTTCTGGATCACTGCTTTGCCAAGGCAAGCTTTATCTTCAGTCAAAATTAAGCCATTGCTTAGGTATCAGAGAAAAATAAAAGTGCCCATGTAACTTGAGTGTACTAAGTTTTTTGTGGGTTCTCTGAAATCCTGGTTGTGTTTATGTTTTCACCTGGAGTTGGCCATTTCCCAATTTAATTTTGTTTCAGAATGAATAGCCTTTATAAACAAATAGACATGTATAAACTGTCCTAAAATGTCTAGTGATGGAGGTAGTGCACCAGATAGAATTCCTGTGGTTACTCTTGACAGAAGCCCATCATCTGATGCTTATTTGTTGCAGGTTGTTGGCGTTCCAGTTGGTTCTGCTTTACAGTCAACAGTGAAACAAGCGGTGGCCATCAGTGGTGGCCAGATACTTGTGGCAAAATCTGGCTCTTCAGTAGCAAAAACTGTTGGTCCAAAGCAGGTTGTGACTCAAGGTGTAGCCAAAGCCATCGTCAGTGGAGGTGGAGGGACAATTGTTGCCCAGCCTGTGCAGACTATAACAAAGGCGCAGGTTGCTTCAGCAGGTGCTCAGAAAAGCGCATCTCAAGGCTCAGGTAGAGTAATTCTGCACCTTGGTAATGGCTCACTATGGGGAGATTTTGGGGCTTTGTAATGATTCCTTCAACTCCGAAGATAACTGTGTGGGATAGAAACATTTCAAATAAAATGAATGTAGCAGTCCACAGAGAAAATTTGACTGACTAAGGCTAGTGTGGTAATAAAGAAAATGTTATTAATTATCTTTAAGGGGGAAGAGAGAGCACAGGCACTTTAAAACATGCAGTACTCTATGAATAGAGTGCACAGCTTTGTCAGACCTGAACTTGGCCCACAGGTTTATGGGCTGTTGGGGTCCAGGTGCCCTGGGACGGGGAGAAGCCTGGGAGTGCAGATCAGCAGGGTATGCTGGGGAATGTGCTAGAGACCCAAATCGACTTTGATGTAGCCAGGTCGCATACTTATGCCCAGCATTGTGATCTCTAGACACCCAAGGGGCTCCACATGAACCCAAACAACAAAAAACAAACTAGCTCTCTCATTGCATCTGTACATCTTCCCCAGTGCTTACAATTATGGGAGTGTGGGCAGAAGCATCCAGCCTGGTTCTGCACGTGGCTGACATCAGCTGAGCATTTCAGCTCAGACTCTGGACTGTTTAAAAGGTGTTGTGTGGGCTCTAAACTCAAGTGAGCCCTGTTGGCCCCAGGGCTGTGCTTGTCTGGCCTGTGGCCATAAGTGGTACTGAACGCAGAGAGTTTTCTTCAGGCATATGTAAAGGGTTTGTGCATCACTGGGGGAGTTAATCCGCAGTTAGGCCAGCTAAGTATGGATTATCAAAGGCTGACTGCATGCCACTCCTAGTCTTTTCATCCTCTGCAGATTTCAATGCATTCTGCTAGCATTAATTTCTTTCTTTTTATTCTCTCTTCCTAGTGATGGCTACACTGCAGTTACCAGCCACCAACCTGGCAAACTTGGCAAACTTACCACCAGGCACCAAACTTTACCTCACCACCAACAGCAAGAATCCTTCTGGGAAAGGAAAACTGCTTCTGATACCCCAAGGAGCCATACTGCGAGCCACAAATAATGCTAGTTAGTCTTGCAGGGAAATCTAATGAGTTAAATAATGTAATCACTTCGTATTTAATGTGTTTGCCACTTTTGCTATAAAGCATCCTGGTACTGTGGAAGTCAGTAATGGGATGAGATTCCTTTGTTCACAACAAAACCAGTATGTGTTACTTCTTAAGACTGAAATCTCACAAGTGTCTCATACTGTACATGAAACTATTTTCCATAGTGTTCTCAGTCTCTGCTTGTCTGCCCAAAGCAGGCACTGTAATTGTTCTGAAATTTTGCAGCTAAGGATTCTCTTTAACTCTTCATTGTGATCTACAGAAAGGGAGAACATCAGAAACATGAAGTAGAAATGAGACAAATTTGAATGCAGTTGAAAAAGCTATTAATAAGTAATAGAATGAGACCTTAGAGAAACTAGAAACCTAAGAAACTAACTTTGAAAAGGACAAGATCCTATGTCTGAAATGAGAGAGAGAAATAGTTTTGATTATTGATAGAAGGTTTGACCCCAAGTTGTTGATAACATCGGGAATGCAATTTTTTTTTGTTGTTAATGGGCTTTGAATCAAACCTGCTGTAACAAACCTGGAGAATAGCATTGCTAAAAGAATTCTAATGGGGAATACTTTGTTTATAGTGTGCTGTCGCTCTCAGAAAAGAATAGTGCAGGTTTTTGTCTGTGTCGATGAAGAGTTTTGTTATGAGCCTTCTCCAGAATGCTCATTTTGAGGTTAGGGGTTAGGGTGGAGGATGGATTGGGTACAGCATTGTTTGCTCCCAGTTGTGATCCTGGCAGTGAGGAAGAGGTATTGTTCAGTTTAATATATGAAACTGTAAAGACCAGCGGCACAGCAACAGGGTAGACTTCACTAAAAAAATAGATACTCTGAGTAAATGTATTTTGAGCTGTTGAACTTGTGATGGGAGCCTCATTTCTTGCAGTTTATAGAGGCAGCTGAGGCAGTCCTAGTCCTACCTTGACAAGGAAATAATCTCACAGGCCTCAAGAAAGAGCAAATGTTCATGAATTTTCTGATAAAGCCATAAATATTTTTTGACCTTTGTTTCTTAATGAGAAACTGCAAAATAGTCTGTGTCCAGAATATTCCTTCTGGAAGCAGAGCAAGATGAAAATGCTGCTGCAAATTATCACCCTTTAGTATCCATGAGTCAGTACTCTGTGTTAAGAAAATTGCATTGGAACAGCCAGCAAGAATGAAAGCAAGAAGCCAGTTGGATTCAGAGTATTTCCAGGGCTTTTGCTGCAGATTCATTACCTGTAAGAGACTGTTGAAAAGGCTGTTCAGTTGTTGGGCATCATTTTCTTCTAATGATAGAAATTTTACAACAGCCCCCAAAATACCTTTGCTTGTTCACAGGTTCTCCTTATTCCCTCCATACCTCCTTGTGCTCGTAGCATTTGCTGAGCTATAGGAGAGGACAGCAACACATATGAACTGTACTGTATTGGGAAATTGTATTTATGCTTGGATGCTACTCAGCTATGAAACATGGTAGCATCTTGCAAGGTATTTTCAATTACTCGTACATACAGGGATGCTTAAGCAGCTGACAGTGTCTGGTTACTAAAGGGTCAAGCCTTTTCTTCTGGTTACAGGTCTCCAGTCTGGTTCTTCTGCTAACAGTGGAGGAGGAGGAGGGACCCAAAGCACAAGCAGTAACTTGTCACAACATCTCACCTATACATCCTACATCCTGAAGCAGACACCCCAGGTCAGTGACATAAGAGTCTTAACTAAAGCAGACTGACGTTTCAGGTTGCAGTTGGTGATGTGTGGGTGTCCTCTGGTTCTGTACTGGGTGAAAAGTTCTTGGACTATGGGATCTAGATTCTCTTTAGCAACCCCTGCCTCTCCACTTTGCCAGGCATCTGGTTTGCTGTCTGCACATCTCTGCCTCTCGCTTCCCAGAGCAGGGTGTAAGGTACCCCTTACAGCTCCTTGCAGGCTAAGAAAGCAACATTGAGTAAGACCAGGACAAGCAGTGGCTGGAGAGGAGATGGCAGGTAATAAGAGCACAGGACTGCAGAAGAGTCATATGACAGAGATGATATTGGAAGAGCTGTCTTAGATGGATGTGTAAGAGCTTGAAGAAAGCACTAGAGATAGGAGAAGAAGGAGAGCTATTGGAGAGAACTGGCAAGATTGAGTAGGGAAGGTAGATTAGAGAACAGAGGGTTGTATGAAGGGGTCCACAAGAGACAGAGTGAAAGAAGCCTCTGAAGGATAGCAGTTAAATAATGATGTGAAAGAGGAAGACTTGCAAGGCCTCAGATTGTAGGTGCAGGCCTCCAGTTGTGGATCTGATTGCGACATGCTGAGCTCCGAATATGTGGCCCTCTAGGAGGACTGATTAAGTTTTTAAACTAGAAGGCAACAAAATACCCTCTCCTTTTTGTGTAGCCCGGCAGTAGCCTCTCTGGTCTTGGAAAGTAAGTAGCATTTGTCACAGCAAATAAACCTGAAGAACATGAAGTGTGTTAAATTGTAGTGGGTGGCTCTGAGGAGACTGTGGCTTTTTCACACCTTACTTGCATCAGGAAGTGGTTTTTGCACCAAGAAGAGATGGCTGTGTTTGGCTGTGGGTGCAGAATGATCCATTGTAATTAACAGTGCAGTGTTTTAAAAGACAAAATGTTTTGTGGTACTAGACAGCTTCTAGCTCTTGGATCTGGACAAAGTGGAGACTTCCTCTAAGACCTTTTACTGGGGTCAGCAAAGATGAGGACTTTTTTTTTTCTTTTTTAATTCCAAGTGGTTTTGATTATGCAACAAATAAGTAGAATGTCAAAAACCTTCTGCTTAAAATACTGTTTTGCATCACAGAGAACACCTACAAATGTTGCTGTTGCATTACAGTTACAGATTTGTATTCTGCACTGACATGCTCAGATTTGTTTTAACTGTGTTTCAAGGTACTGATCTCTCTAACTCTTTATTTCTGGAGCAGGGAACTTTTCTGGTTGGCCAGCCTTCTCCTCAGAGTTCTGGGAAGCAACTGACACCAGCATCAGTTGTTCAGGGCAGTGTAGGAGTTGGATCATCTTCTACACAAGGACAACAAGCATTAAAAGTGATAACTGGACAGAAAACAGCTTTATTTGCACAGGTAATTTGCAAACGATACATTTCTCTCTTACCACTCAGTATTTTGTGAAATAAAATGTAGGAAGTACAACCACACATTATGAGAGATTTTCTGCTTGTGGGATTTTTTTCCTGTATAATTAAAATGCTGGCTACACTGTGAAAGGAAAGTGCATGAAGGCTTAATTTCATAGCAGATAATGGACCACAGTTTTCCAGCTTTATTCATGTTCTCAGATTGGGTCACATGTAAGCTTGGATTGCTAGTTTGTAAATGGCCTCAAGGATTTCTTAAGGATCTGGAATTAAATAAATGAATATGGTCCAGTACAAAAATATGCTTAAATATTTCAGCCTTAAAAATGGGACACCTGTTAACACTCTGAAATTTTTGGCCCTGACCATGTTGAGATTCCTCAGAGGCCCTTTTAAAAAGCACTGAGTGGTCCCTATGAAATTTAAACTCCGTGAGTGTGTCTGAAGTTGACCGTCCAAAATTGGTAGGTGTATTTTTCTAAGGCCGACAATTTGAATTGATGAAGTTGAGTGTCTGAGGTAATAATTTTGTGTTCCAGCTATTTTTGCCACAAAATGCCTTCTTTCACTGGAAAAAGAAAAGACTATTAAAACTATTTTATATTTTATTAATACAAAAAGCATTTGTCTCTTAAAAAAGCAACAACAAATACAGTATTACAACCTTTCACCTTACACTGAATTCCATTTCAAAGGCTGCACCCAGTGGACAGACATCACTGATGAAAATATCAGATGGCTCTATAAAATCAGTGCCTACCTCATCCCAGCTCTCCAAGCCCGGCACCACTGTGCTGAGAGTATCAGGAGGCGTTATCACCACGACTGCCACTTCTGCCGTGGCCCTTCCCACAAATGGGGTGGCCCAGGTGAGAAACAGCATTGCCAATATACTGTAATTGGAGCTTAGAGGTCAGCCAAAAGTTCAGGAGACCCCAGGGCATGTGCAAGTTATCTTGAAGTGTCTCTCTCTAAACAGCTTTGCTCACTCTTGAGTTGTCACAGCTTCCACGTAGCATAGGGTGCTGCTTTGCGTTTGGACCCTTCCTGTTGATGTTCCTCAGGATCTTTTACAGAAGAGAAACAATCTGCATACAGTCTCAGAAGTAAAACATTTGCATCCAGGTCTTTGCTGTTACAAGCACATGTACCAAAATTTTGTTTTAGTTTCTGGCCAGTATAATCCCCAGGAAAGGACTTCTTCTGCTTTTTCTCCATTGATATCCTTCTTTTTCGTCAGCTCTGTTGGCTGGTCAGCTCTGTGTTTGTTTTCCAGTGCAGTTAACACAGCTCCTTTCCTGTTGGCTTGTTTGCCGTTTTACACAAATAATGAAATATCTGTGAAAAAACAAAGGGAGAACAGAAACTAAAACTTTCACTTTCTTGCTCTTACAGTTATTAGAATTATAAATGCAGGTAGGCAGGAGAGGCTTTATCTAAAACAGAGCTTTTGCAGTCATACAGATCAAATTTTCAGGCCTTTTAAACATCAAGTCTGTCTCGCTGACACGGAAAGTTGCAGAAAGATGTAAAATGCCTGAAAATCTATCTCCAGTAGGCCAGTGAAAGCCAGCAGTAATTAGACTGACAGTGGTTCATCCGAGATCACTGACTCTTCACATTGCTTAGTGCTGAATCTGCTAAGAACTGATATCAGAGGCCAGCAATGCGCAGGGTTCATGGTCCTTTGAATATGTCTGTGTTCAAAGCATGTCTTTTCTGTTTACGCCAAGGGAATTGTAGTGCAGCCTTGGGAGGAGGTAGTTCCCCGTAGAGTGAGTTTGGAAATAAAGCATTTGTGTTCCTAGAGTGAATTCTCTTGCGAGTGGATACAGCGATATATCTGATTGATACAGGTTGTCCACGTTGTGGAGTTCGTGGGCTGGGGAGGAAGCATCAAAAAGGAAAGTGTGTAGCTCACTGGGAGAATTCCTGCTGGCCTTCCCACTTTAACCTCTGCCTCCCCACAGACTAAAGGAGTTAAGTGTGAGGCCACGCTGCTGTTGAAGAGGGCTGAACCCTGGCAGTATACTGCATATATAGGTGAAGATACTGAAATTTTCATTAAAAGCTACTCACTTTTTGCAGCTCCCAGTGAAGCTGCAGAGATCTAGATTTTCCATCTGACCTCTTTATCCCAACCTTTTCCTCTGCCTGGCTTCCTAATGACAGTTATTATCATCTAATTGTCCCTTCCTAGCCCTACCTAGGACACAAAGCAGCTGGGACACTAGGATCTGCCTGAGGTCTGAGTTGATGAATACTGAAGAGCCTTTCCAGCTCTCATGAGCAGATTTGAAAATGTCTCACATCTGTCTAACCAAAATGGTATTCACAACACCAGCCATTCAGGTTGAGTTTCTACAGCTAAAGAACAGAAGAGCCACAGGCTCTGTGAAGTTGATTAAGGTGTTTGTTTTTGTCAATTTATTGTAAAATAGAGGATAGTGCATAATCCGCAGATTATCTCAGAAAGAATAATACTGACTTCTGTTTGAATTTCTTTACCTGCAAAATGCCACTAAGTGTGCAAGTATCTGTCTTTCAATAACTGTATGACAAATATATATTGGAGTTAAGGCCTGCATAGTGTCCTAACAAAACATGACCTGTTGGCTGAGTCAGTGGAGACACCTGCATTAACAGCTCTGCTCCAATTCTCTACTGATCCCTCTGGACTTCTGAGCAGCAGGGAAATATGAAACATTACTGGGCCAAATTTCTCATCTGGGGGCTTACTTGCTTGCTGAATTTAAGGGACGTGGCTCCTGATACTGTCAAAGCAGTTGTGATAGCAGTTTCTGTGTGCATGATTTCATTTGATTTCTGCTTGAAACAGCCTTCATTCTGTACATACCATCATTGTGTATGAGCTTTTGAATATACGCTCGAGAACTTCTTGCTTCTTAATGATAGGTAAATAGTCATTTGGTTTTATTACTTCAAGATACTCCTTTGAGCTTATTGTTAAATCACATATGAAATGAATAGGATTTTGATATTGCTCTCTTTCTCTTTTATGCAGCAAATAGATAATGCAGGTGCCAGTTCATCGTCTTCTGGAGGTCCTACAGCAAAAACGTCTGGACAGCAACACCAAATCTGTATAAACCAGGGCCAGTCTACTTCATCAGTAGTGAGTAAGACTGCTACTTCTACTGTTGTAAGTGTTGCTTCTCTGGTGACTACACCAACACCTGTGACTGGAAAAGCTGCTGTATCAGGTATTGAACTCTCTTCATGACCTTCTTTTAGAGAGGTAGACTTGGGTGTAAGTTCTTTAGGTGTCTTCCACTGCAAAAAGAAGAATTTAGGGTCACCTGCACTTGTGAATGTGTGAAAATGAAGTCGTGCTTTCTAAAACACCGTACTAGGATAGCATCTGGCATAGCCAAAGCGATGTGTAAATAATTTGGCATCCTGTCACATCAGTGTATTTATTGTATCTGATACAAATAACAGTGCGAGTTGCCCAGTGGTATTTGAGAGGGATTGTAGCTTTCATGCCAAGTTCTCATTAAAGGATGCTTCCTACGTGTTTGAGAGCACAGTGTATCACTGGATACTGAAAGTATCAAAATATCAATGATACCACAGGCTTAATCCTGTTTTTTGGAAGTGAAACTCCAATGAAGTCAGAGAAGTTGCATGAGGAGAGCTAGGCCCTGAGGCTTTGCATCTGCTCTGTTGGGTTTGGAAAGGAGAGAAGTATTGATTAGGGGGAATTGGATGCTATAAAGTCGTAATCCATAAAGTAGAGCAAGATAGATGGGATCTGAAATATTTCAGGTTAATAAAGATGAGGTAATAAACACGGACTGTCCCTATGTAAAAGGGGCGTATTCCTTACTTAGTTTTATTTTCTTCCAGTATCTTTTGCATCGTGGAGAGCAAACAGAGCAGATGTAGTTTTGAGTAGCATGGGTCAAAAATATAAATCTTCATTTGGATTTTAAATTTACCTGTTGGCATGTTCTGTTCAGTCGAAGTGGCCACTTACTAAGTGGAAACAAGGCGTACACATACAGGAGAAAGTAAGTAGGTGACACTGAGCCCATCTGACAGTGTCATTTAGAGCAGCTCTACTGGTTTTCTATGTACACGGTCTTCTAAACCTTGCCTTATTTTTCATGAGTTTGTGTTTCCCAGAGCTTGGAAGTGTACAACAAAGGCTATTAAAACTGGCACAATTCTACAATAAGCAATTGGGTATTGTCCTTCTTACAAACCAAGCAGCAAGGTTTTTAGTGGGAAATATGCTATTCGAGATGGCTTTCAGCTTAAGACTGCAGTTTAGATGTGAGAATTTCTTCTGTTTTTTTTGGTTGTTCTGTTTTGTAATCCTGAGGCACTGACTTCAACATTAAAAGTTGTTTTATAGCAATTATTTCTTCAAGAATCCCAAAAGAAACATGTTCTTTCAAGGTCAGAAAAAGTACTGTGTTAGAATTCTTGAGGTTTGAATTTTTAAAGGCAACTTTCCAACAGAATCTCAATCTTTCCCATTGTTTTGTGATAAACAATGTCTCCCACCCATAAGGCTAATAGGGATAGTTGAAAATGTCCCTGCTTACTTGCCTTGCTGTTTGAGTGCCTTGCTGTGCTGTGCTGACACATCTGTGTGTCACACTTGGGACAATCCCCAAGGCACCATTTAAATGATGCACTTTCTCAAAGTGTGGTAAACTGTCGTGCAAAGAGACTTGCAAAGCCACAGGCTTTTAATAGCTTGCTGGAGACTGGCTCTGTGCCCTAAGAGAGTTTTGCTTCACCATTCAACATTTTTATTAATCTGTTTAAGATTAGTTAGGTGGTTATAAATATTGCCTCAGAAATATTGGAACATAGCATATAACTTGTATCATATAACGCATCCCAGTATTTTTGCAGTCATCCATGCCCATAAAAACTTGTCTGACAGTTCACTGTGAACTGTGGCTGGTTAAGAGGGTGGCAGTGCTAGCTTAAGTGCCGTCCTACTTCATGCAGAAAGGGATAGAAATAGCTGGAGATTATTCATAGAAAACAATGTGTTCTGTTTAACATTTGATCTTCTCTTCTTCTTGCAGGTTTGCTAAAAATCCACTCAAATCAGTCTAGTCCACAGCAGGCTGTTCTGACAGTTCCCAGTCAGCTTAAACAGCTTGGCGTAAACACAGCTTCTGGAGGTGTTCAGACGATACTCATGCCTATGAATAAAGGTAAAGTACAGAAAAGAAGGGTAAATGGCGTTTGAAAATCCCCTTTGACACAGAATAGCTCTTGGTCACTGTTGGCATACATGGTCCAAGGTTTACAGATAGAAGAAAAACTAGCAAGGGAATTTGTCCCTAAGCTTTGTATTGCAAACATTTTGTGTTTGCTTCTGAGCATGGTTATTTGTCAGTGTTTGGAGTTTGATTTTTTTTTTCTTTGTTGTCCTCTTTTTTTTTTTTTCCCCCAATTCCTCTCCAGTGATACAGTCGCTTTCTACCAGCAAAGTTTCAGCTGTCACAGCTGTCACAACAGGCAGTACAGTTGTCCCTAGTCCCTCTGCATCTTCTGTCACTAAAGGTAACAATGAATTTCTCAACAAGTTAAATAATAGCAATATGCTGGTTCTGTACATACCTACTTTATGCAAGTGGCCTGACTCTAAAAGTAGACCCTGTGACTGTGGGTTCCTTTATTTCCACTGTTAGTAGGATTTAAATGGAATAGAAACGGGATCTGGAGACTAGCAAGTTAACTGTCACTTCCCCCTCAACAAAGCCTAAAGTTTAAGTTAGTACAGAGAGAAATGGGGATTTTCTGGAAAAGTAACATGAGTAGTATAAACATTCATTATTTTAGTTCATCGCTGTGCAAATGCATAGAGCAGCACATATGTAATCACAGCTACTGATACTTCCCAGAGTAGTGTATAGCCCAGAGGTGAAATACTCAAAGTCTAGTTCATGCTGAACTGCCATGTGTCTCTCCTATCCCAGATGAACGACCAGACTGCCTGGCCATTCTGGGTTCAGAACAGCTCTCCTGCTCCGATCTCACCATCTCAGAGTTCTGTCCTAGATGCAAGAAAATGCACTAATGTCAAAACTGTTGATGTCCTCAAAGAAAGTTTTCATTTTGGAGAAATGTCACTTCTTGCTAAACATGCTAGTAGTTTTCTAGCTAGCTCTTAGTTTACGAAAATGCTAGTGTATGTTTGCAGGTAATTCAGTTTAGATCAGGCAGTCATACACCAAATGTTAGAATGATTTGTTATGTACACGCAGGTCTTTTAAAAAGAATGAGATGTGAGCATTTTGAGATTTGGAAGGGGAGTCATGTTTTGGTGGCTTTCCTTCAGCATAGTCGAGAGTTATATTCTTTACAATGTCAGATTTATTCATATTTAACAAGTAGAATGCAAACAGAAGAAATGGCGTTATTTAATGTTTAAGGAGGCTACATCCAGGCACTTGTTTTAGTCTGCAGACCATTCAGACTTGGAAATGTACGATTTCTTTTATATGTTCTTTCTATGCTTGATGTGCATACCAGAGCAGCTCTGATCAGTGGTGTCCACAATTTTATTAGCTTTATTGGAGTCTCGCTTGCAAGACTTTTGTCTGGCTGGCTGATGCTTTTTGTCTTTTAAAATGTGTTCTGTTTCTTTGAAGTTAAGATGGAGCCTGATTCAGCAGGACAGAACTGCAGTTCTGTGGGAACCCAAGAAGGCCAAGCAGCAGTAAAGACAGAGGAGAGCTCAGAACTTGGGAATTATGTTATCAAGTAATTGTTCATTTCTCTCTGGAGAATTCTTATCTTTGGAATACTAGGGGGAATGGAAGAGATTCTGGGAATGCATGCAATGGTATTAGAAATTTGAGTCCAAAATACAGTATAAAATCTTCTGTTACATATGCTGTTTTATCATTGCTAATCCTCTTGGCTAGCGTTCATTTCAGACAGTACTGCAGTATTTTCTTTGTAAATGGATTTGTATTCAAGGCTGCTGAAAGAGAAGAAAGTTACTTTATGATTTGCAGTTGTTTAGGGGATTGCTAAAAACTCAAATTTCTAAAGCCTCTTTATCATCCGTGATTATCATTGCTTGCATAATTCCTGTTGCCATTGTGTGTTCTTACTGGGGTCAGACTGTGGCCAATGAAATACAGGTTAAAAAAGAAACATCTAAAGTAAGTAGGAGAACTGTTTGTCTTACTGCCTCTCTAGTCTTGTCAAGCTCATACATTTCTGCAGTTACTTAATATGAGGCCTGACTTGGCTCAGAATCGGAATTGGATAATAAATACCATCAAAGTGTTTGTTTATTTGATGCTGTGAAGTCCAGTGCCTTATTTGTGATGCTCTTGTAAGTAGTTTCTGGAGGCTTTTCACCAGAACTCAGTTTGTATGTTTCTTGCAATCTGTAGGACATCTCTTGATTCCCCCAGTGGCTTACTTTCCTGTCTCCATGTTTTGAAAAGTGTTGTTATCCTGACATATCCCTGTAGACATTTGCCCGATGGAGAGTATGTGTAGGAGACAGGAATAATTCTCAAATCAGTACGCACTTGGAATTATCTTAGTCATAAAATAACTGATGGAAAATACAGTTCTGTTTGTTATGACTGATTAAGTAAAATTTGTACTTAAACTCCTGTTAGCACATGTTTTAATGTTATAGCAGATGTGCTGAATGACATCAAATGAGCCAGTTAGCATACTCTTTCCCTATAACGGAACATCATAAGAGATGGACGGTTAATAAGCAGCAAAAGAAAGTACAAAGCTTGCCATGCAGTGTCACATGTTCCTGCTGGGCCAACTTGCAGTAAAAGGTGCTTCTCATCTTCTCAAAACAATGTTGCAGATTGTGAGAAACAGTGCAGTGATATTGCAACCTTGTGCATCTGGTTCATCACTTCTAACAGTATTCTTCATTGTGATTCTTTCTATTCCTTGCAGCATAGAATATTTGGAGAACATCCAGCAGCTTTTAACCGCAATAGTGAAGAAGGTTCCATTAATTGCTGAAAAAAGTAAGCAGTGAATGAAAATGCTTGTTTTGCTGTTTTCAGTGCATCAACAGAATGCTTTGTGTACTCTGTAGCTACAAAAATTACTAAAAATGGAATGAAATACAGCCACTGTCCTAGAGAGTTTACTTCAGGGGTTATTCTAACGATTTTTTTAGACTCAAGTCCATCCAATAAAGTCAAGTGTGTTGTCAGCAGTTATTAACTTTAATCTCTTTTTCCATTAGAAATAGGTCATATTTGCCCACACAATGGCTGCAAGCAGGTGCTCTTTTACCTGGTTTTGTCCTTAAAAAAAAAAAAAAAAAAATTGTTAGAGACGTGTCTGTTATGCTAGGGTTTCAGAAATGCTTGCAAATGTGGGAATGTATCTCAGCATTAGAATATGGTTTTTGTTATTGCTGGGGTTTTTTTGTTCTTTGCTTATTTTTTTAACCAAAGGTGGTAGTTTACAGAGAACTGATTTAATCTTTTATGACACTTTATAATAGCATGCCTCTTCCTCATGTACATAGCTGAAAATGTGTCAGTTTTCTCTGGTAGCTAATGCACTTTGAAGAGGAGTTCCTGGAGACTGGGTAGGGTAGAGCCTCTCAGGGAAAGGACAGTGGGCAAAGTAGGAGTAGGTAGCACAGTAAAGCTTCTGTTGTATACTGCTTTGGTGCCTATAATAGCATTCATGAATCTCTGGCTTGGTCTGGCATGACCCCTCCCAGTGTTTTGCCAGGAAACCTTTCACTATTCCATTTTTATGTTGCAATTTGTTGGCCAAAAAGTGTTTTGAAAAGAAAGAGACTTTGATCAATAACACAGTCTTACAGGTCTACCTTTAATTAGAGTTTTTTGGAGAAGGAGAGGCTTAAAACAGCACTAGGCCGCAGGTATCTGAGTATGCTGACCACTAGGGATGCTGTTTGTGCATCTAAAAACCAAAGTGTCTGCTGCACATGTCTATGTGTTTATAAAGAGTTGTATCAGCATTTGAAAAAGTTACAGTCCTGGGTCCTGTGAGCATGAAACGCAGAGAACCCGTTTCCCCTTTTCTCTCCATTAAATACAGCACATCCAGAATTGATCTGATTTCAGTCATTAAAATTTGATACTGTTTTTTGGCTTTGCCCTTTCTAGGTGAAGATGCCAGCTCCTTTTGTGCCAGTTCAGTGGAACAGTACTATAGCTGGAATATTGGGAAGAGGAGGGCAGCCGAGGTAATCCTCTCCTCCTGTGTTTTGTAAGCAGTCATTAGGGATGCAAGAAGGATTTTTGAATTACAGAACCTTCATTGTTGTTGGCTGTTTTGTTTTCTGAAGCACTGTCAAATTCTAAATGGAAGCATTCCTCACTGCAAGATGCACTGATTGCTGTTCAGGTAGTGCTCCAGTTTATTGTTCAGAAGCTTTCTCAAATAGAAGGGACTCTGAAGGTCAGTTTTCTGTTGATTCCAAGAAAGATGTTTTTGAAACACTTTAAAAATCAGAATTTTTGCAAACTGTCCTTTTACCACTTCATACTCATCATTCCTTTGTGGTATATCATGGTCATGGAAATTTTCCCCAGCATACTTTGTCTTCCTTACCTCTTTTTGTGGGATTATGTCTACTTTCTATAGAAAGAGGATTGAGAAATCTGACTTAAGAAGTGCTAGTACTGAAATAGATTATCAGTTCGTCAAGGATAAATATCTCAACTCATCGCGATCTTTTAGTATTGTGGTTGTTATGTTATGTCCCACTATTTCTTAATAGTTTTGTCATCTTGCTGTAGACCTGTCTAGGGAAAATAATAAACTGATTAGACACTCTGCTGTCTCCAAATTAAATGAACAAACAGTTTAACCAAAAATGTAGAGAAGCATCTTTTGCTCTGGTAGGCTTCTTGCACTGTGCTATCTTAAAGTGTTACTTGCAAGATGAGACAGTTGAAGTCAAGACAGAAGTGTGTCTTAGTCCCTGTAAAGGGATGTCCCTGAGACAGGGCTCTTTCTAGAGGTTTTGGTTGGATGAGAAAGCAGAGGATGCATGACCTGCCCAGAGCTGCCAAAGATGTCAGGATTACAACCATCTCCCACATTTATTTTTCCTTGCTATTCTGATTTCTGGGAAAATGATGTTCCTTTTGTTTTCCTTGCATCCCAAATTATTTTTCTGGGCCACAATCTGACCTTAAACATTGTAGCCAATGTGAGCTTTCCCTTTGGTTTGTGTCAGTGGCAACGAGCAATGACAGTGAGAAAGATCCTGCAAGAAATCATAGAGAAGCACCCCAGGTTTCACAACGTTACACCCCTGAAAACAAAACACGTGGTGCACTGGTGTCGATGCCATGGCTACACTCCACCAGACCCCGAGACCTTGCGGAACGATGAGGACTCGATCGAAGACGTGCTGACACAGATAGACAGTGAGCCAGGTGAGTATGGAGGGACAGCAAACTCCTTTTTGCCAAAAGCATTGTTCATTGAACGGCTCAAGACTGTGCTTGTGCACATTTGTGCTTGTTCTTCAGGAGAAAGAGGTTCTTACTTTCTTTGTTCTTTTAACTTAATTCACCTGGAGTAACAGAAGTTAGAGAGATCCTAAAGGCAAATATAGGAGTGAAGCTATCCCTTGCTCCTGCCAATCCTGATGCTCTCTGGCACCTCTTTGGGTTCTGCTGTGCTTTGGGGCCCTTGTGGGCCCAGTGTAGACAGACCTGGTGAGAGATGATCCTGGCTCTACAGTGTAACCATTTGTAAGTGGGCACGCGAAGTAAGCATAGGGAGTAGTGACGCTTCCAGAGCTGCCCCTGGGTAAGCTTAGCCTCTGTTAAAAGGCTACTGTGCAAACAAACTGAATGAGCTTCAGATACAAAAAGCTGTCTGGCAGTGGCAGCATGGAGCTCAGTGGGGGGTAATTTACTTCCAAAAGTAAAGTAAATTGCCCTGTGTGAACCTTCATGTGCTATTACAGCTGCTACGTTATTCCACTAGGGATAGCTGTGGGATATCCACGGTACACTGCAGTCTGTTTTAAACACTTGTCTTTGATTTCATCTCTTCTTTCCATTTAGGTTCCCTTGTTTCACCTTCAGATAATCCCTTTCCCAAAGCTGAGTGTTTTTCTGTCCTGATCATGGAAGGATTTAGATTATTTCACAAAAGAGTGTGGATTTGATTATTCTGTGCGAAGTTTGGTCCTGTGTTGCAGTTGTTGAAGGTGGAAATGAAGCCTACATCCAGTTTTTAATCTTTTTGTCAAAATAACTAGATTTGTGCTTGTCCTTGAAAACAAGAATCTGTTTACTGCGTAGCTTTCCACAAAAGGTTTTTTTGCTTGCTAGAGTTGAGCATGCAGAGAACAGGGCTACCCTTGCATACTTCCACTGGAAATCTGTCTTCTGATTTTTCTTGAAAAGCATGATAGTACTTGTCATAATGCAAAAGATGACTTAGTGTTACATGGTGCCTATACAATAAAACTCCGTTTCTCTAAGTTGGAGACTCTGGGTTGAAGAGCATCAGACTGCCTTGCCAAAATGCTTTGATTGCCTGTCAAAATGCTTCTGTGAGACTATTTAGGACACTTGCATTAGCCTGGTATTGTTTGAAGTGCAACCTTGTTGATTGGTGTAGGGGCAAACGGGGGAAAGCACCAGGAGTTTAATGAGGACATAATTAGAGGGCTCTTGATGACTATTTGCATTTCTATTCATCCATACGTATAGTAGGAACTACAAAAATAACCTCCAGTTACCTTAATTTCTTACCATATTTTGGATGTATATCTGTTTATAAGCACTTTTCCCATAATCTGTCATATGTTTAATTGATTGCTTCTTGTTCAGAATGCCCTTCATCTTACACCAGTGGTGAGGAGCTGTGCCGAAAACTGGAGGAGCTGCAGCAGTTTCTGAAACGAGAACCAGAACATGAAGAGGAAGTAGATATTCTCAACTTTAGTGAGCCATTAAAAATAAACATTAAAAAGGAACAGGAGGAGAAACAAGAGGAGATGAAATTCTATTTGGCTTCCTTGCCTGCATCAGAGTTTGTGAGGGATACAGCAGAGAAGGTAATGAGTGCACCACACAGCTAGTAAGAACCGCTGCTAAGCTAGCGGTGGCTTAAATTTTCCTTTCGTTCACCTATTTGGCCCTCTGGGTGCTTTGGCATGGTTTTTATAAATGGCCTGAAAAAGTGGCCCCTCTGGCCTTTGACATTTAGCTGGGCAGAATCTGTCCAGAAGGCTAGAAGCAAGGAGAAAGGAGGAAAAAGGAGCACTTGCACTGAATGCCTCCTGTCCCGTCATGTGAGAGTTTGAGGCTTGTTGCTTGGACCAGTGCAGTTACCAGTGGCTCCCGGAAGGGAGTTGAAGTGAAGCCAGGAGCACAGCAAACTTCTCTGCTGCTTGTGTTTCTTCTCCCTGTTCAAACTTGAGTGAAGGAAAAGGAGAGAGCGGTTTCCTCTCACAGCAGCTGGAAGGAAAGAGGAGACTTGTTCAGCTAGTAAAAGAGAGCATGCTTTCTGGTATAGGGCAAGAGACTGAAGCAGAGGGGGTTCCTTGCAGCAGCTATGGCAGAAAGAAAGGTATTTCCCTTTCTGCCTCAGAGACTAACCTCAAGGGGCAAAAATTCCGTTCGCTATTGTATCCCGTCTCCTGCCATGTAGGAGACAAGGGAGCAGGCATGATGGGAGTGTACTGGGAGATGAAACGCTATTTGATGCTGAACTTTTGTGCCGGGAGTACTGTTTAACACTGTTTCAGTTGGCATAGTAAAGTGCAAGGAAGAGTGCAAATACATGGATTGAATACATGTAAGGAACTTTCATTCTCAATCCAAAGATGCAGTCTGTTTTTGTGTGACTTTCTGTAACAAAGATGAAAATCTGCTTTTGTTTCTTCTGTGTTTTAGAGACATCTCTGCAAGCTGTTCTAATCAATTTAGGTTCATTTTCTCCAAACTTTTTTTTTTTTAAGTGAAGCCTGAGCTTATGCTGCCCTAAAGTTTTGCAGTGCATGCTTGCTGTTTTTCTAACTCTACCCATTGTGATAGATTGTTTCTAAAATTATCTCATTGTCATCTGGACTGTAGCAAATGTCGGTAGTGTTACTTGATGTACTAATTTGTCAAATGGTTTTTTTTCCTCTCATATTTTCTAGATAGGAATTTCTTTTCAGCCTGCTGAGGTGCACAAGAATGTTTATGCATCAGTAATAGAAGATATGATTTTAAAGGTAAAAAATTACTTCACAATAATAACTTTCCTGTAGCTGTATTAACCCAGTAATGTTTAAAAACAAAAAAAAAGAATGTCCATATTAATAGGCATTTGTCAAATCAGGAGATGCAGAGTCAAATGTCAGTCTTTGTGCACATATAGAAGGATACATAGCTGGATGAAGAGAGTCATGCACTTCTGTGTGTGTTTCTAGCTGATCTGTTGGCTTGGACTTAGAATAGTGATTTGCAGCTCTTAACCTCCAGTAAGATACTGACTTATTCTGTAACTTTGAAAGTACCACTTACTCTCTCCTACTCCTCAAATTTGTAAAAGAAGAAAGATGACCTGTCACACCTCTAGAAGACTTGATTATTTTGTGAGAGGGTTAGATATCTTTTTCTTAAATACTGTTCAGTTTCTTTTTGCCTGGGTTGTCTCTAATGGGACACTGCTGAATTCCTGAAGTCAGCAGAACTTCTCCCTTGTACAAGGAACCATTTATCTGTCATACTCAGGGCTTTGCTGTATTTCAAACTAAAGACAATTTTTGAGGTTGTTTATACAGACTGTTGCTTATCAAAAGATCAGTTTTTATAAAAGCTAATGGATTCCAGGTTTTCAGTTATGTCCAGTTATGCCACTCTTCCTGACTGAACATCCCAGAAACCTCTGCTCTGCTCTTGATGTAGGCACAGAGAGCCAAGAGCCCTAATTAACTTCTGACTGAACCTAGATTAAGCAAAGTGTGTAGGGCATGTGGCTGCTGTCCGCCTGCTGTCCAGGCTGGGAAGCCAGCCTGTTGTTCAAGTGTCTTGGCAACACGCAAACCTGCTAGCCCCAAACTGTGGCTAACAAGCATGGACTGACTCCCAGAAGAATATCTGAATCCTCTGTGTAAAAACAACATATTGTTTGTAAAAGGCCAGGCCTGAAAATGCTCTCAAAGCACAAACTCTGTTAATACTGGATCCACCCTGCTGTGCACATACTGCTCTGCAGGTCCAGGAAGAAACCAGGCTGGGCAACTGCAGTCATGAGTTCTGCTCCTCCTCCCTTTCTTTCTGTTAAGTGTACTCAGTTCTTATCACTGTGCTAATAAAAATCATTTGGGTATCTTGAACTGCCCCTACTGATTTGATAAGCCAAAGTTCCAGTGTTCAGTTATACTGATACTCAAGCAGATAGCATGTAGCTTTTCTCTTTCCATAATGCTGTCGCCTAATGTTGCCTTTTGTCACAGGCCACTGAACAGCTTATGAGTGATATTCTACGGCAAGCACTGGCTGTAGCATACCAGACAACTCCTCACAACAGGTACGGTGGCTTATTTCCTCTTGGACCGCTTACATGCCAGCACTAAGGGCTGAACTGCTTGAAAAATTTTGTCAGATTTTGTGCAACTCAGAACATATGAGCAAGGGACTTACAGATGACATGGGACAGTATGTATGTATGAACTGCATTCTGGGAAGATCAAAGCCTTAATAAGGAGTTTGTCATCTCCTGGCTCCATGGTGACAAAGGGGTGGGAAAGACAGTCCATGTGAAAAACTGAGACAGGACTCTCCTGTATTGCCACAGAGAAAAGTAGATGAACCATCTTTACCGAGCTATATGGAGGAACCTTCTCAGTCATACCCAGTTCAGGTTCCAGGCTGGCAACTTACCCATGGCCAGCCAGGGCTCAACCAACCAAAATAATCTTGTCTGTATTTTACTGATAGAATTTTTCCTGGCTCAGACATTGAACTCTTTTTATGGTAACCTTTAGCCCACATTTGACTGCCAATCACTAGCATGCTCTGGAATAACTTGAAACTGAAAAAAATAAGACTTTCAGAAAATGCTTAGTTTAAATTTTTATTTCATATATATAATATACACATGCACATGTATGTATTTATGTATATTTACACACATATAATGTTTTGCTATAGAAGTTCAAGAATTATACTTCAGCACTTCATTTTCCTGTGCCAGTGCCCAAGGTGTATCCCTCAGTCATTTGAGAAAGGCTCTTTTGTGCTGTGATGTTTTAATGCGTTTTCTGTGTTGTTGTAACACCTGGTCTGTTATCCTTTTTTGACTTTTTGACTTCTTTCTTCCTGTTAGTAAAATTATTGCCTTGCTGCTTTATAAGCACTTGTCTTTTTAAGTATTGTGATAGCATCTTTGATTCGTTCCCTGCAGGACTCCGAAAGAGATCACAGTGATGAATATTCACAAAGCCATCTGTAATATTCCCTTTCTTGACTTCCTCACAAACAAACATATGAAGATACTAAATGAGGAACAATGAAATAGAACAGAGAAGATGCTACAGGAAAGGTGGATTTATGACGGAAGTTGGGATGACAAATCCAGTATTTCTGTAGGACACTATTATATACGTTTATAACATTGGGCTACTAGATTGTTACCTCCAATTAAAGATGCACCTTAATGCAACAAAATGATGCTCTGTTCCAAATCAAGTTGTTAAATGTCAATGTTTACTCAGTAAGTGTATGTTCAGTGGCTGAACAAACATTGTCAATTTGCATCAAGTTGCTAACTGTGAGAGACTCCACAGGCCTAGTACACGTGATGACAGCTGTGTTGATGAGGTTGAGCGTTTTTTTGGAAAAGAAATTATTCTTTGTTACTTCACCTGCTTTTTGGTACAGACTACAAATGAGTTGGTCTCCACATGCAGTGGGCAGAACAGTTGCATTGGCACACTGAATATGAGCAACTCCAAAGGCAACTTTTGAAGGTGGGTTGTTTGAGTAGGTGGGTGGTTGGTTGGTTAGGTTTGGGTGGAAGGCTGATGGCTGCAATAAATTCTGCAGGTCCTGCTTGAGCATCATGTATATGACTGATAACACAGCTGGATAGGCCTCTTACTAGCTTATTCAGCTAAGTGTAACCTAATCAAATTCTTTGCCTGTCTTAAGGAGATGTCAGATCTTTCTCTCAAGCACCCCAGAGAGGATGAACTGGCACATACTCAATCTAGATGAATAAACCATGGTCAGGCTTGGTCAGACTTGACTGGCCGCTTGTCCTGCGTGAGAAAGGAGAGCCAAAGTAGCTTGGAGAGGACAGTATCCAGTGTTTGTGGGCTTGGACTGGCTGAAACCCTTTACTTGCCCAGCAAGTGCCTCCCCAGTCTGCCAGAAGTTGTGGAATCTTAAGCTGGAGGGCAGATGAGCAGCTCTGTCATACATGTGTTTTGACAGCATTCACTGATGACCAGCTTTGATTATGAAGTGGTGTGGGAGCAGCACCACTTCGTCTTACATTCTAATCAACACACAGAGACCTGATCGGATCAAAAAATCTCAGAGATCTGTTGCTTGTGGGGAGCACCTCTGGTGTCCTGGCTGCAAGAAGAAGTTCTGCTTGTAACCACAGCACTTACCTGTCTCGGGAACATCACTGGTATAGAAGACGCGTCTGCAGCCTGGCTAATGATAGCTTGCTGGAGAAAGCTTCACTGGCAACATCGTGACCACCCACACCCACTGCCCTCTGCCCGTCCTCTATTGGTGCTTGCTAGTAGTGCGAATAAGCCATCGTAAAGTTGCTGGGGCCCCTGTTGGACTGAGGCTTTCAGGGTGCTTGCTTCGTCGGGTGGGTGGAACGTAGGTCAACAGCCAGAACCTCCTAGGCGCTGATCTCAGCTAGGTCATTGATTTGCTGCATGGCCTTGGATTTAATCACTCTGTGCCTCAGTTTCCTCATTTCTCAGGATGGGGAGCAGGATACCTACCTCACAGGAGTGTACTGAGGCCTCACTCTTGTTGGTGCCGTGCTTTGACAATGCAAAGCTTTTTATAAACGTGAAACTACAGTTACCTTTCTTGGCCTGGGATAGGAACATAAATCTTCAACATAAAATCTTTTGGTGCTTTTTGGGGCTAGAAGGTGGATGATAGTAACTCCAGCTGTGTGCAGAAACAGAGGAAGGTGGTTCAGTTACTGGGTGGTTTCAGGCTTCCAAGGAGAGCTCGCTTAGGTTTGATGCAGTTCTTCAACTGCAGAAGGTACTGCGTACCTCAGATGAGATACCACCTATCTTCTTTATCTTAAATAAAACAAGGGTCTGCAACTAGCCCCTCTTAGCCCCTCGGAGCTGACAGGGAGCTTCAGTCAGCTTGAAAAAGAGTGGCAGAATTTGGCCCTTGAACACAGGAAATGGAACTGACGTCTGAAACCCGAATTGCATTCAGAGTAGAAGGACTTAGATGCCCCCTAAAAAGGGCATTTCAGATGCTCTGGATTTGAAAGATAATCCTGGCTTGTTTGGTAAGCCTGGAGCAAGATTGCGTGCACAAATAAGTGCTCAGTGTGGCCCTGACATTAGTTTTTCAGCTGAGGTCAGTGTGAAGAGATTGAGCAGTGGTGATTATGTTTGAGCACAGTGCTGAGAGTAGGGAGGAATCCAAGTAGCTGGAGAACTTGGGGCCTCACACTGTTTATAGGCTGTAGCAAACTCAGAAGCCCATACAGCTTTCAGACACTCCTGTACATAGCTTGTACAATAGAGAAGAACATTTTCGAGATCTCTCTCACTGTCTCTACAACAGCCTGCAGGTTGTGTGGGAACAGCCTTTCGTGCAAACTCAGTCGTGCTATGATGTTCTGGAGTGACACATGCATGTCCAGTCCCTTGTCTCTTATGGGCTTAGTTTCTGGGATTTCAGTGTGCCCAGAGCAGCTCTTGATGGAGGAGCTTGCTTCAGGCATCTGTTTGCAAATCATGGCTTCTTTGCCTGTGGCCTGCTTTTCTGTAGTGCTGAAAAATGGAGTTTCAGACTTTGAGTCCTGAACCAGGCCATGAAGCAGACAGGTAAACGCCCGTTGTTCTTAACAGGGTTCTTGCAGTGAAGATCTATTGATACATTTCTGAGCAGCCACAGGTTATTCTCCTAGGAGATGCTTTATTAATAATATATAAAGTTTGCTAAAGAAAAAAAGAATTCGTTAAGAGCAGATAGAAAATAACACGTTTGTTTAGTCCTGCAGATGTAGACTATGTTTGCGGTAAGGTCTTTGAATTTTGAAAAATGGTGGGAGAAAAAAATGTCAGCAAGAAGTTTCCATCAGAATTGCTTGGAAATAAGTGAGAGGTTGTGGAAATTTCATACACCCAGTTAGGTGTAGAAGAATTGGAATATTATGGTATATTTCTCTGGCTTTCTAAAGAGTCTTAATACAAATTAAAGATCTCTTTACAAATATTGCCCCTATTTGTAATGCTGAGTGTTTAAATCCTTCATGTTATCTGTATTATACTGTATAATTGTGTAAGATACATATGTTTACAATAAATTCTTTTATTAGCTGTGATAGGATTGTCTGACTGTCACTGGTACTCAAAACCAGTTTCTCCAAGCCCCCAGGTTTGTGTGTCCATTGCATACTTGGAACATTTTAATTAGTTTTGGAGAAAATTTGGTGGATCTTGAATTCATCTGAAGGAAAAGGTAATTTTTGCCCTTTTCTAGTTGTTTCTAAAAGGTTTTGGGAGGTTGGGGGAAGGGGAGTCAGAAACTCAAGAAGCTGAGCTCCCCCAACTTCTCATCTTGCAGGGTGGCTTGTAGAAACAGCAAGTATTTGGTTTGCTGTGAGTTGTGTGGAAGATGAAAGAGGAATGGAAAAAAGTAAGAAAAGATGATTTCTCAGTTTGATTGACAAGATTGTGGGGAAAGAAAATCTTAGTTGACTGTGAGCAGTTTTCACGCACTGTTGTCTTTGAGAGTGCTGGAAAACAGATTCTTGTTAGTACTGAATCCCATAAAAGAGCCCCCTCAAGCTGAGCGTAAACTGTAGTGCCTCTTACAGTGCCAGCGCCGAACAAACGAGAACGCAGCCATTGAAGGCTGACTGTCCTGTGGATTCGGTTGGTGGTGGTAAAGCTTTTTGGAATATTGTAGCTGATGCCTTCACTTGTGGATGTTGCAGCCCTCTTGCTTTGACACGTTCATAAATCTATCTACAGGAAATGGTTGTCATTTGCAGGAGATGAAAACGCGTTCATGTGGAAAACCTCCTGCAGGCGCGTGCTCATCGGGATTTTTCTTATGCTCTGTTATTAGCCTTCCCTTTTGGCAAGGAGGGTCTCTGCCAAACAGCTGCCATCTGGCTCTGATTCTAAGGCATATTCATGGCTTGCTGCGGTCTTCCCAGTTGGCAAAGGCCTGAAATCAATGGGCCGACTTGTAATTAATGCCTTAGTCTCACGGCTATACAAGCAGTTGCAGTGCTCCCAGAAGATGCTGTGCCATCAGCTTCCGAAATGAAGTAATTTGTATAGGGAGCTAAGCCAGGAGCAAATAGCGTAGCTGTGTCACCGTGCACTGACTTGGTGATGCAAAAGAACAAGCCACCAGGCATGAGGGATTGCCTAGCCATCCTGTGCCATCTCTGTTCTGGAAGCAAGCACAACCTCTGGGTCAAATGGCACCCATGTGTTCACCATAAATTGTATTGGTCCTTTGGATCTTATATTACTATGTGATGGCCAAAATAGAGAAAACCTGTAGGGATAAGACGGAGGTAATAGACTTTCATCTGGTTGTTCATCCTACAAGAAATTCATGTAATGCAAAGAGAAATCTGCAGTTTATAAAAGGGAATCTTTTTACATACCCAGAAATCATTAATATGTTGCTTCTAACTTTTCAGGTATTCAGCTCAGGCAGTGAGAATTGGCCTGAGTCGTTGAGTACATAACATACCAGAGCTTCACCTGAGCATGCAGAAGTGCGGATGTTCCTGGCTCCCTGGGGTAACAGGTAGCTGGCACAAACCTCGCTCTCAGCATCCCAACAGGCCAAGTGTTGCTTGCCAGCAGGAGATGAAACAAAACAAGCATGTTCAATGGCACGCTATAGGTAGTGAATTACAACGGTTCAGGTATAAAACCTTCCTTTTAAAGGAGTTTTTCTGTGTCAAATAACCCTTGTTTGCAGAGTGATTCACGGTTGGAAAACCTTGATGGACTGAAGTGAACTCAGAACAATAGGGAGATCAGATGTGTGAGAGCAGTGATGGAGGCAGTCCCTGCATGGTGACTATCTGAAGCCTGCTAAACCTGCATAAGAGATGTACTCTCTTCAGAAGAATTTGGTCAGTTTGACTGAGGCAGGCAGTTCCCATGCACAAACAGGAGTGTTGCAGATGTCAGTAGCCAGTGTCCTCTCCTGTCCCTTTCAGCTGGTGAGTACCTGCTTGGTTTTCCTTTCGTTGTTCCCTCCTGTAGTTGGAGCCAGACAACAGCATCATAAGCCCGTGGCTTTCTCCAGGCAGCCTGCTGAGGCATAGCGAGAGCTGGAATTTCCGTATGTGGGGATGCTGGCTGTATAGTCAGCACATTTGTATATTCACAAAAATGTTCTTGGATGCAATTATAAGGCAATAGTCTTAAAGTTCAACGCTAGTAGCATGCCCTATGGTCTGTGTAAGATGGCAGAGTGGAAGCGAGGTGAAAGGCAAGTTGCTTGTCTCTCTCTGTTAACAGGGCGGCCCTGAAAGAGGGTCTTGGGAGCATGGCATCTATGTATCAGAGTAGATGAAGCCTCTGTGTGCCTGATGGTGAATGCAGCAAATCAGTATTATTGGTTCATTCCCATTTCCCCATGTTGATTAACTGCCTTCTGAATAATTTGCTTTCTGTTTGAAAGCATCTGGGAAAAATCCCATAAGCAATTATGAATTCTGCCACGGAGCAGCTTTCCCTTTGAAGGCAGTTGTGCTTTTAAATCAGCATTCAGATATGCCACAGTTTGAAATGTGCCTCAGAAATCATTCTTCGTAGGGATCTATGCCTGCAGATAAGCTTGAGGAATAAGGAATTGTCAGCTCGTGGTTGTGAAGGGCTGGAAATAGGCTGTGAGTGCAGAGTCAGGAATCTCACTGACGCCTTGCTTGGTGTCTTGTATGTGCTGCTGTCCTGTCCATGCAGGTGTGAGAAAACAAGCTTTTGTAAAGGGGATGTGGAGGTCAGCATCTAATTTAATGACCTTACGCATCTGTAGCTGCAGCCCTGCTGGGGTTTTGCTGAGTTAAACTTGTGATGGTTCAGGGAGCTGGAGACAACTGGAGGGAATTGCCTGCATTCCCTCCCTCCCACCGTGCCTTAGCCATGGCCATCCCTCCCACAGCCCCTCACTCCAAACCGGGATGGAGAAGCTATCCTCTTCCCTTCCTCAGCCCCAACTCTTGCGCCGTCTCCCCCTGGGCTGGCCCAGAGTGTGGCACGTGAGGTACAGTGGTCTGCAGCATCTTCTCATTGAGGAGAGCAGCAGACAAGGAGAACTAGTAGGCTGGGTTATAATACTGACTCCCTTTGCAACAGCGTATGTAGATTGGAGAGAGAAATAAGTGACAAACTTCTGTGTTGAGGCTGAATATCCAAGGGTTATGTTTTACAGCAAGAAGGATTTTGGGAAAGAACCAATAGCCAAAATACATTTTAATTTATTAAATTAACTTCCAGTCCATTTGGTAAAATACAAGCTTATATCACCAGTTTGTTCACAACTGGGTTTTTTTTTTTCTTTTTTAGAAATACAGTGAATTAAGAAGACAGACTGAATAGGCAATATGTGTTTTTCTGCTGTTAATAAAGTCCAGGATTGAAATGAACTGAAATGGTTTGAACAAAACTGTTAAAAACATTATAAAGAGATTAATCGAGCAAATTCAATTCTTTCTTAGAAACATCTAACATGCAAAACCTTTAGTGCAGTTTGAATGTTTCAAATGAATTTCCTGAAAAATGAGTCTCCCCAGAAAATGATTTTGGCAAGTACTGGTATTACTGTATGTTCCTCTGGGTCCAAATGAAAGGACAAGTGTGAGAAATTCTGTCCCTTGTCCTCAAAACCCCCCAACTTACTGAGAATGTTACCTGTACTTGTGCTTAGACTAAGTTCTTAGGTCCCATTTGAATAACTAACAGAGGTGTCACCATTTAAATCCTCACATAATGCAGTGAGAAGATGCTCACTGCATGAGTTTCAAGTATAATCTACATGCCAGCAGTTCAAAAATCATTCTTATGGAAATTACCAGCGATGGATATGTGTTTGCAGAGTCCCAAAAGTTCACTAAATTTGCCTTTGACTTGAGCTAGAAGAAGGTTAAGGAAAAAATCCTGCTGTGTTGAAGTACATTTCATTACCGGTGAATGAATATCTGATCACTATTCAAGTTTGAGGATAGTTTTCTTTCATTCTAGCAGACACATTTCAAACACACAAAATAAAAGTTTTTCTATTTCCTTTTTTTTCCCCAAAATAATTAGGAAAAGCATTAAATAAGCGGTAGACTAATAATATTGCATAAGTCCTTGAGATAGAAACTCGAAACCTACTACAGGATGAACAAAGGCTAAAAAATGGTTTCTTAAAACACAGGTACTTCAGCAAAAGTTAAATTCACACCAATCTAAAAAAAAAATCAGCTTTAGAATAATGACATTTCAAATGACCTATCTTAGAAATGAAGGATGTCTTACATTCTACTTTTTTAAAGTTTCTAAGTAACATTCACTTCTGGTTTTTCTTAGCATTAGCATTACCATTATACAGGCAATAATTTAGGAATTTCAAGGCAATGTATTCTCCACCTTGCATATGCAAAGAGTTAACATTTATTAAAAGTATAAGCATATCCTTTTCATTAAAGGATCATAAGTTGCTTTAGCTAAAATCCATGTACAGTATTTACACTCACCCTAAGCACAACTATACAAATTACATAAATGCTTTAGATCTGCTCCTGAGGAGTCTGGTAGGTGTCTAGCTGACTCCATCCATCATCTCTGACTCTACCTATCATCTCTGAACCAAGTTGGTGCATTGTTGTCAGGGCTGTCTTCAGAAGTTCAGTCCCCTCTTGCTTCTCTGTCAACTCTCCAGTTTTGGAAATATTCAGCTTTCCAGCTTTTCTATCTCAAAAAAAACCCCAAGAAGCTCAGAAGTCAGCCAGACACTTCCTGTCTTTCACTGGCCTACTTTAGAGGGTACTGTTAAATAAGACTCTTTTTGGTTTTAATTATCTATCCTGTTTGTGAGCATCTTCGCTCCCACCCTGTGTAGTTTAGCATAGGGATGTTGCCTGCAATACGGTCTTTGCTGCCCAAAGTCAATCTCCTAATGTGATGCCAGCTGGCATAGTAATGAACCTGTTTCTATGAAAATCTAGGTCATTCCTTGCAGTGTATTTTGCCAGTTCTGAATCAAGAGCTTTGTGATTTGTGTGTTAACAGAAAGTGTGTGTACATATCATTAATCACTGGAGCTGCTTTTGATAATATTGGTTCTTTGATCTTAACACTCCTCATGAAAATTGCATAGTGATACATCTTAACAAACAGCCCACGTTGAAGCTGCCTGGATGTGAACAGGGTCCAGGTTCACACGTTGAGGATCCGCGACGGTGCCTGGAAAACAGCAGAAGGATTGGGAGAGAACTTGGTCTTCGCTTCTGGAATCTAGTGGGGTGAGCGGGGGGGAAAGAAATGTTAGTGCAACACAGGGTGCAACTCTAGGGTGAATTTTAGTGAATCTAGGCCATTCTGTGTGTCTGCCTTTCTCTGCCCTGTAACATGCCATTACCTGTTAAGTGTACTTGGCTGGGCATAGCTGAAACTGGTCTAAGCTTATAGGAGGATTCAAGGGCAGATGTTATAGTGCTTGGCCACAGAGGAGTGGTTTTGTCAGAACCAAGCCCTTGGACCTTAAGGTGTGTGCTGTGACAGGAAGATAACCATGGCTGGGCAGTCCTTGGCAGGACGTGGCCATGAGCCAAGCTGAGGAAGATAAACAGCTGACCTTCTCGCAAGTCCACACTGACATGTACTCTACAAACATCAGGACAAATTCACCCCTGGACTGATGCTGGATTAAAATGAGATCACAGTGATGTTTGTCTGGTGTAAAGTCCTTAACGTTTTGGAGGATGCCATTGAGATTCTGTCAAAACGCTTCAATCTCATGCTTTAAGGAGCCACAAGCATGCTACGTGTATTGCAAATGGGGAGACTTGGAGTATCTGAAGGAGAAAGAGAGAGAACAGTATCGAGTACTGGCCATGCCAGATTGTGAAACTGAAATGTCTCTGATAAGCATATAAACTCCTCAGATCTGGAAAAAAAGGAGAGATAACAAAGGTGACTTCACGATACCTGAGATCAAAATTCTCGCTAATGTCTGTGGAGACAGAATTTCACCCAAAATGTAGCTGTTGTGATCGCACTGATGTGTGATGGCTACCTGGACACTTTTTCTCTTCCCTAATGCTAAAAGCCCAATGGAACTAGAGTTATTTATGCATCCAGCACAGGACTCTGGATGAATCTGGCCATAAAACATAAAATGGTGGTAAGCTTTGCTTTGTGCCAAGTATTTTGATGGCACTGCCTCAGTAGAGAAAGAAGAGCAAGACCACGGAACAAGGGAGTCTAGGAGAAATGAAAATAGCTATTTTCCCTGGGTTTTTTTGTTGTTGCATTGTTCATTTTTTTCCACTCCTCTGGGGATGCATCTGAAGCACTGAGGAACAAGAGTAGCATCACAAACAAAGCCTGTGTAGTGCTCAGTAGCTGGGGAAAAATCAGCACTCTGAATCTTGCATGCAGGCTGTCAGAACATAAAACTGACTTCTCAGGTGTCTAGCAAATCCATGGGCTTCAGGCAAGAGGGAAAATCCAGATGACTGTGTGTAAACCAGGTACTTCAAACAGTCTCACTTCTGTTTGAACTGGTGATTCCCCAGCATCATCTCTATCCCAGACTACACTTTTCCTTTGCTGACTGTGCTAGAAAGGCCCCAGTGGCACACTTGGAGCCTTTGCTTACAGGTCTACAGTATTGTGTCTTTAGTGATATGTTTTTGACTCTGGGATTCCAGTTTTCTTTTTCACTTCCTCAGAAACTGGGATAGGGACTCTGATGGGTTCATCTAGGACCCTTTCCTTGGGATCCTGTCTGTGACATTGAAAGCATAGGAGGGGACTGTATCTTTCCCACGGTACTACACATCTTGGCCAACTGGAGGCACTACGTTCTACCCTGGACTCCTTGGCAGGTCAGTGCTGTCTGACTGGCATTTCCCACTACTACCATCTTGCCATCTGTCTCTGCTTTCTCCCTCTTCCTGCAGGTCCACAGGTCTCAGGCTTTCAGAGCCTGAGACACTGTATTTTGCCCCTGCAGAGTCCTAACCCTTCTGTCGTTGTTGCTGCAGCTCAGAAAACATCCCAGACTACTCAGAGCAAAGAGGTAGTTTTGATAGGATTTGCAAATTCTCTCTCGCTTTGCCTTAGGCCATTGTCCCACATTTAGTTGAGTTGGATACATCCGTTGTATGCTTTGTCACAGCTCTGAGCCAGCAATCCTCTGTGGACGAGGCATTTGGCTGTCTGCTGACTAAACATCTCTTCCTCATCTCCTCCAAGGCAAAGATTTACTTTTTACAGATGGCTCTGGAGTAGCTGCTGTTATCTCTAATGGTACCACATACTGCAGCTGGGGAATTCTGCCCTGGCCATGTCTCTGCTTTCCAAGTCAGTCAGTGCAGTCTGTGATCAGCTTTTGCAGCTGGTCATGAAGTGTGGCTCTCTTTGGTGGCCTGATGCAGAAGGCTGCTAAACCAGGGCCTGTGTGCAGTCTTTCCTTCATTACTGGGACACTGAGTATTTGGGGCCCCATCAGGGAAAATGCTGAGTAAAGAGAGAATGTTTTCTCATAGGCTTTGCAGTAATGCTTAGATTTGCTTGACCAACAAGAAAACATTCTTATGCTGACATAGAAGGTCATAGAAACTCACAGGAAAATCCCAAGGAAGTCTAATAGGCCTGAGTGCACTTACTATAGCCATATTCTGCTTGATGTTGGTAGAGGTGGAAGCTTCTGCCCTTCCCATAGCACAGGAATTTTGTGCTGTTTGGGTGGGTGGAGTTTGTTAGGCAACAACATGCAAACATTTCCATACAAGCATTTGTCGGGGGTTAATATTAACGCTGAAGGTCTAAGTCTCCCACCACAGCCCTAAACTTAGCAGAAGACAGAAGTAGCACAAACTGACCATTCTGAGTATGTACAGAGGGTGTTAAATAGACCTTATACAAAGATATATAATGACACACACCTTGTACATAAGGTATCCAATTGTGAGAATCGCAAATCTTGAACTGCCCGACTTTCATGCAGTTTAAAATCTTGGTCTCGGGGTTGAATTATGTTAAGTTACGATAAAACATTCTCTAGCATGTCTCTCTGAAAGCAAGGGATGGCCACATTACCTAATAGACAACGAGGAAAGAGCGGTCAATGAGAACATGGCTTCATTCTACGCACGCCACTCTGGTTAACAAATGAGGGGTTGCTAATGCATGCTTTGGGCTTTACCCACACAGACACGGAGATTTTAAAAAGTGTTAATTACCTTAAAATCTGCCTTGTAGCTTGTCTCTTGAACAAAATGTTCTTCTGGGATAATGAAGCCTTGCTTTGTCTTTATAGGTTTGGATGGTTTTGCTCCAGTCCATGGGCGATACTCTTGCCTGAAACAAGATTGTGGAGACAAAAGAAGCCATAATATGCAATATACTAACAGGGAAATGATGTTTCTGCTCAGAATGGTGGCAAACACGAAAGGTAAGACTACATAGAATCAGTTCACAATACTGAACTCATCTAAGGCTAACTGGTTTGGAATAAAAGAGGAAATGAGCCTAGGGAGCTGCTTCTCTTCAAAAGCCCAGAGTCTGTGAAAGACGCAACAGGCCAGGGACTGGCTAACTGGCTGCCCTGGAGTAATTCTTCTGCTTCTCTTTCTGGCACTTACGTGTTCTCTCTTGGAGGTGTTGGTAATTTTCTCCTAGATAAAAAAAAAGGCAGGGTAACTATTTGCTTCATAGGTTTTATTGACTCATTGGCTGCTTATGGTCTAAAGCATCTTGATTTGGGGCTCTGGGCCTCTAATCTTCACTCACGTGGAGGAAGGCCAGCTGCTGCTCTTTCTTTACTTGTCTTTAGCTCTCTTGGCAGCAGGCACATTTGCCAATGTACGACATTTTATGCTTTTGTGACAGCTTAGTCAGAAATGCATCAGAAGGGAGACCCCATCTCAGCTGGCAGATGCTTCGGCTGTTATTTTCCTTCACATGGGGGCAAGTACTTTTACTTTGCATGATAATGTTAATGTCTGAGAAGAAGGTGCTTGAGTGACTGTTACTTTTGGAGTAGTGATGTCTGGAGAAATGGGTGCGGAGACTGCCCATTTAGAAAGAGGCACAGGTTTCAATAGCGCTGAAAAGCAGCATGCCAGAGTGTGGCTTAACTAGGCTGTTGGTGTCCTTCTGCAGCCTTCACTCTGCTTGTCTGTCCCTTTTGCCACAGACAGGCCACACCACTGCCCTCCTAAAATCCTGCAGTAGTAGCCAGCTGGGCTGGCTTGTTTGTTCATTCAGGAGAGGACAGAAGTCTGCTCTGTTTATGGGTGCGACTGGCAAGCAATTCAGGCGGCTTCTCTAGCAAAAGGCTGGTCTATGGGAGAAGGTTAGCCTAGCTGTGACTTTACAGTGCATTAACTTCTCCACAGTAACTCCTGCAGCTTGGCTGCATATTTTCAAACAAGTCTGTTAGCATGGTTTAAGCCACAAGTGCTCAACTCACAGCTGAGCGTGGAAGACCACCCTCGTTCCGTTATGTTGTTAAGAGAACTCACTGAGTTTGTGCTGACCGCCTTCAGCGACGGTATCAGCTGTTTTGCAGAGCACATGTAGGCAGTGACTGAAGGGAATGGTAGCTTCTTTGAGTACACGCACTGAATCCATAAGCATGCCATGTGAGAAACGTCTCACTCTTAGTTAAAGAGGTAAAGTAACTTGTCCAGGGTTTTTCGCATGCTAGAAACCTCTATAGGAGGTGTTTAGTGGCTAGTATCTAGTAAACTTTGTTTACACTTGGCATACTTAAAATAGTAACTCCACTTTACCAGTCCATTACAGACAAGATCAAACGCTGAGACTGAGTCATGAGCCATGTTCAGGCTAGGGAAATAGGCTGTTTTAATGTGCTGAGCTTAGCTTTGATCATAGCCTTTCTAATTTTCATTTTTTCCAAATATTATTTACTATTTTGACAGTAGCTGAAAATTCCTCTTTAAAAATCTTACTAGTTGAAGTATGTAAGTGTGGAATTTTTTTTTTTTTTTTTTTTTTTAGAATGTGTGGTTTGATCTTGATCCTTTTAGTATATTGTTAAAATATCCACTATAGTATGGATTATGCTTGATTTCTAAATGTAGATTCAGCCTTAAAGTGCTACCTCTTTCCTTGTTTGATTTGTAGGTGCAGGGTACAGCCCTGAAGTGTATCTAATGTAGTGAGAAACCAGCAAACTAGCAAAAAATTAATTTTAAAAAAGTGATTGTTTCTTTACTGAATTAGCTGCCTGCGTCGCCCTCCTGTTAGGGCAGATGAGTGCCAGTGCAGGAGCCCACAGCCAAGGCTGGATAGCAGTTTGTTAGCTGGAGCGGTGGCAAAGTAAGTTCTTAAATCCACTCAGGATTAGTAACGGATGTTGCTCAACAGCAGAGCTTCCTGCAAAAAAGCAAAAGCAGACTCCCATCAGGGCTGTCCATATGTACTGCAAATTTTGTCCGCAGTCGGTTCGCTTTTGCTGTTCCGGGCTGCTGCCTTTCACCTTCTCTGCATCTTGCTTTGCAAGCTTGCTCAAGCAGTGGGTGAGCGCCTGCCTGGCTCTCCTGGCGGCTGCTGGTTCTGTTACTGCTGCTATAGCACCTGAGGGTACAGAAGTGCCTTGCAGAAAGGCAGCATTAGCCAAGCAGAGCTCCAAGAAGGCAACCTTGCAGTAGGGAAGCCAGATGTGTGTGAATGCTTAGCTGAATTTGAGCTCTGCTCTGCTCTGCTCTGCAGCCAGAGGGAGGACACCCAGCTACTGGGCAAAATACCAGCAAAATGGTACAAAGCCATTATTTACATCCCAGCAGTTTCCAGGCACTTGAGCCTGCTGTTCCACATAAAGCTGGCTTGCCTTAAGGATACTGGTGGTATTGATTCTTAACTGTTTATCCTTGTGATGGCTGGTCTCCCTGCTGTGTTACGCTGAAACGAAGTGCGTCCCCAGTCTTTCAGTGAATGGCTGTGCTGCCTGTCTCCACAACCAGCTCTGTCTCCTTGCTTTGTAGCAGATCATTTGCTGGTTTGGCAGGCCCCCCAATTCTGGCCTTTCGGCGCATAGGCCTCTCTTTTTGGCTGGAAGCCAAATTCTTTTCCTCTGTCTGGGTAGCCAAAACTGCTTGAAACACCTACATGCAACGGGGAAATGTTGTGCCTTCACCCATAGAAACAGCAGTGTGAGGGCAAATACAGTCATGGCTGAGATTCGCAGCAGCCTTTTGTATTTGGACCTGAGATTTCCCCCTGGAGAAACTCAGAACCCTCAGACAGAGGGCTGGGTGAAATGGGGATGAACTGCTCCTTCTGGGAGGTGGGGGACTAAAAAAAAAAAAAAAAAGAGAGAGAGAGAGAAAAAGAAGAAAAACATGAAATAAAAATGATCCTAGGAAACATTTGGTCCAGAAAGTACAGCTAACAGCTCTGCCTTTCAGCTTGCAGGATGCAAATATTCATCTGCAGCTATATAGCCAAGAGTCAAAAGGAGTGAGAACCCAAATGCTGGTTCGCTAACTTGACTACAAATTAGTCATAGAGTAACAAATGGAATAAAAATACATCTGAGCATTCAGCCTACTTAGAGCTAGGGGAAGAGGAACAATCTCATTTCTAACATTACTCAGTTAATCTAAGGCTCTGTCAAGATTTAGTGACTTGTCTCCCTGGTTGTGCTCCCTGGTGCAGTGTTTGAGAAAGCCAGAGTGTCAGAACCAGCCCAGCTGCATGTTGTCTCTTCCTCCCCTCCCCGCTTTCGCCACCACGAATGGTGTCTTCTGCAAGACCACACTAGTAACAGAGTTAATTCCTGGAGAAGAACACAGAGAGGAAATAACAAAACCAGGATGGAGAGGGGGAGAGCCCTAAGCAGTTTGACTCCCTGCTTCAGCTGCTGCTGGAGATGGACACGAGAGACTGACTGTTGCTGCTGGAGAGAGTCATCTCCTCCTTCCCGCTGTACCTCTCTTCCTCCTCCCTGAATAGCAGCAATTGTCAGCTTTAAGGGGCAGCGGTAGGACTGCAGCTCTTTTGCCACCCCAGCTGTGAAAGCGTCACACGGTACAACCTGAAACCCCTTGTTCTGGGCTGACTTACCAGCTTGCCCCTGCGAGTCGCATACCCTGGGTGCGCAGGAGTGTTTTGGGGGAGAAAGTGCAGCCCCCCGCAGGCAGGGCTGGAGGTGTCCTGGGACTCACCTTTGCAACAGGAGCATCAGGGGCCCCAGCTGGTCCCCTTGGTCCCACACCCAGGGATTTGCACAAGCCAATCCCCCATCAGACCAAGGCTGCACGGGGACTGCTTGTGAGAGCGAGCTCCAGAGCCGTGCCCTGGCCACGCTGTGAACGTTGAAACGGACACTAGCCTTTTTGCAGTCCTGCAGGCTGTGTAGAGCCAGTTATTGCAAAGCAGGCATCTCTGTGACTGCTAGAAGTGGAGGGGGGGACAGAGTCCAAGACCATAATTCAGTATCCAAGCTCTCTTTAGTTTTTATTTTATTCTCTGTTGTTATACATACATAACCTATAGGTTTGATCTCTGTAAACAGAAATGACCCAGTGGTACTTACAAGTCTTACTAAAGCACTGGGGTTGTGAAAGAAAAAAAAAAGGCACTCCTGAGTTGTAGGAAAGCTTTAAATAGTAGGGATCAAAAGGGCTGCTCATAGGTTGTAATGCTGCTGCTTCACCTCTGACTTGCTACAGAATCGATGCTAAGAAGCTATCGGCAGATGGTTGCCTAAGTTTTCTGTGGAACTGCTTTGATCACATAAATCACTGGTTTGTCAGTCATTGCTCTTTCTCATAATTGATTAATAAAGCCTGCGGAAAGGAATTTCTTCTCTTATAATGTGTTAGGATATGAGCTATCTGGGAGGGAAGGTATGAATAAATGCACTCTGGAGAGCTGAAAGGCTTATGGCCTGCTGGGACAGTTTAACCCCACAGTGGTAACTGGAAACCAAGCAAGTGGCAGTAGAGTTAATGTGTATACTGTAAACAACAACAAAAAAGTCACTGGACTGTTGTTATTACCAGAGGGGTAATACAAAGCCTTACTTTGAAGAGAGCTGTTTAGATTAAATAGTGGTTGTGTGCTGTTTCCACCTTTTGGGTGGGCAGGACCATCTGTACTCTTAGGTTTGTTGGGCAGCCTTTTTCGTAAATGAGGTAGAAAGGTTGCTTTTAAATATGCCGATTCTTCTCCCTTGCATTGAGAGGCTGCTCTGATGTGCTGTTTGTCCAGGCTCTGAGGATTTAAATCACCTGGAAACTTGTACTGGTCTGACTTTGGCTCCCTGATCTGATCCTAACCCATCCTTCCAGCTGTAGATCACCACTGTCAACCTTTCTTGCACCATTTCAGGGGAGCTTGTAGACAAAAGCAGCAGCTTCTGCTGGTAAAGAAGGTCCCTGTTGCAAAGGCACATGGAAGGATACATCATTGCCAGCTAGTGTGGTTGGACCTGGGAGAGCTGTCTCCTGCCTGCCACCGTGCCCCCTCTGCAAGCCTCATCCTCCGTCAGCCAGTCCTTGTTAGCCCGACCTGCCTGGTCCAGGCTGGGCCACACCTGAGATGTGGAGCCACACGCTGGGTTCAGAACCATCTGAGACCAGATGGAGGGCGAATGTGGCAGAGCAGCAACGGTAACCCAACACCTCCCTTGCCCCTACTCTCTGCCCTAGTACTTTGCTCCCTCAGACCAAAGACTGCTGTGCCGTAGTGCCCTACACCTCCCTGCCTGTCACCTTCCTGTACAGAGGAGATACAGCAAAGGCCTACCTAGATCAGGGCAACTCCTAGCCAACTGCAGATGTTAAAAAGCATGAGTCATGGAGCAGTGAGAGCTTCATGGGACAGACAAAGCCAGAAGCACTCCTGGGCAATGGAGCCATCGAATTGCTCCTTCTCTGAGCCACATCAGACAGAGACGGGATGCTGGAGGCCTTCCCAAGCCTTGGATACATGAGCAGATTGTGCCCATTCTTCTATCCAGCCAGCAGAGCACAGTGTGTGTCTGTTCAGTGTAAGGAGAAGACTGGGGGGGAAAAGAAGTGGGGGTGGTGGAAGAAAAGGTAGAGGGATACAGGAGAGTTGAAGGTTAGAGAAACCAGCAAATAGGAATTATAGAGGAGGAAAGCAGAAGAAAAGTGAATGAAGTGAGATGTTGAAAGATCACTTGACAGTTATGGCTCTCAGAATGAGTCTCTTCCACAGGAGATTTTCAAGACCACACAGAACAAATCTAGCTTCTTCCTGTCTCAGTTCTCATCTGTAGCAAGGTCAAACAGTAGTTGGAGCTGCTCATATCTCACAGGAGAGAAGCAGTAGCAAAAGACTGGGACTGAAAGGCTAAGAGAAAAAACTAAAGCCTCAGACCATTGCCTTGGGTTGAGGTCTGGGGGTTTGTCCCACTTGCAGACAGACTGCCAAGGAGCATGTACAGCGTGTGAGCTAGCACCCTCTCACGAGTTTGTTGGTCTCAGGGTCTTCATTTCTGTGATTACCCCATTTCCCCTTCTTTCCCCCTTTCTTCTAATACAGGTTTGGGTGCACTTCGAGTGGAGGAACTTCCTGCTAGCTTTATGCAACCCCCTTGAATTTTCCCCATTTCAGTTCTGAAGCTTACATCATAGAAGGGAGACTCTTTCTTCAGCATCTATTTCCAACTGCCCTTATTTTCTCCTCCCAACCCTCTGTTCCTCCCCCCTCCCCCCAGCCAGGCTATGGGAAGTCTCTCTAGATCAATCCCAGAATGCCTACCCCAAGCAAGCTTACATCTTAAATACCATAAAAGTCAGGGACTTCAGTATTAATTTCCCCAAGCAGCAAGATACTTAAGTATGTAAAGATAACTTTAAGCCTTGATTATAAAAGCTTTACTTCCATTATTAAGGTTAAGCATGTGTTTAAATATCTTGCTGGATCAAGGATGGAGCTCCTCACAGCGTTCTTAACCCTGCCAGTTCAGGTATGTGCCATAGTCCCATACTGTGCTGAACATGTGTGTAGAGACTTTTTTTTCTCCTGCAAAGCTGAAATAAGATGCTCTTCAGTGTGAACTGGTCACCACAATTCACTTTGCTCTTCTGCAGAAGCTGTGTTTGAAGGTAAGTAAATAGTATAGACAGCAAAGCAATATGCTCCATGACTGCATGGAGTTATGGAGGAGAGGGGGATGTCATTCCCCTTCCTTCCACGATCCCTCGTTTGGTGGGGAGGACCCCTCTGTGGGCATAGTGCCACAGAGCCTGCTGAATACGCACACAGTAAGGTGGGTTTTCAGCTCACTGGGGATCTTCAGCCCTGCCAATCCTAGCATCACGAGCAGTGACATTAGCAGTAGCACATCAAGCACTTAACCCTTAAATGACACTAGCTCTTTCCATATCATTTTATTTTCTTTCCATGAAAGCAACAAAACAAAATTGAAGAAGGCCATTTGTGTGGCTGTACTCTGAGCAAGAAACGCTGCTGATCGACACCCCCAGTTTGGTCTGTTTACCTGCTGTGCCTGCACACCCGCGGGACTGCTAGCACAAGCCAGGTACACTTGAACACCTGCTCAAAGCACTGACATTGCAGAAACACCAGCCACAGAGATTAGGCCCTGCTCGGCACTGGCACTGTGCATATATCAAGAAATTCTTAGCCATCCTCCCCCTTCCCCGGGTCCTAATTCCCAAAGAGACAAGGGGTAAGAGAAAAAGAGGTTAAAACAAACACTCACAGCTCTGATACAGCATTTTTCACTTGCACATTTGAAGTGTGCTCCAAGAGCTGGCAGGTTCTCTATTCCCCTTTTACAGAAGGAGAAACTGAGGTCTGAAGAAGTGACCTGAAGTACAACAGAGCCTTGAACAGGGCTCTCCGCTAAGCCAGCCCTGGCAGAGGGGCAGTGGCCCCATCCCTGTTGTCTTCTAACAAAAGAAGAAGAATGTGACACCCACCGAACAGGCACAAGGAGACAGCTGGCAGATGGCTGCTGAGGGCACCAACTTCTCTCATCTACCAAAGGCAGGTAAGCAGCCAGAAAGCCACTTTCGTTTCTTTTTTTCCTAAAACACCTGCTAAATGCATTCAAACCTAGTACTACGACTGATTGTGCACAAATCTCTACTGTGTCAGAAGTACCTAATACTCGTGACTTGTTGCTGAAAGGGAAAAGCTGCTTCCATGACCCTGGAGGCTGAAAGCTTCAGGGAGGGCAGATGGAATAGCGCTGAGCTCCCTGTTGGTTGTCTTTCAGCATCAGTAAGGTGTAGTCTACTGCAACACTCTGCAGCAGTCCCTGGGATCCTTTCACAATGGGAGCACATCCCATTTTTGCCTTTTATGTGCAGTTTATATTGATCTGGCTTGATCTGTGTGGCTGAACTTCCCCCATGTAGACCAATTAGCCTTTGGCTTCATTCAGAGTCTAGCAGAACTCCAGCTGAAATCCAGGAAAAAAAATTGATAACATAGGGCAACATTTTGGAGAGCAGGATGCCATGCTGTCTTTCCACTGTTGATACAAAGTTATTTCATGATTAAAAACATCTTCATTTTCTCAAAGCAATGTGGAGAACAGGCATCCTTTTGATACCCCTTCCACCTTTATCTTTCTTTTGGCCCTAGCAAGACTCCCACTGAAGTCACTATGAACAGGATTGGTCTTTTTGTCTTGGTCACTGATCCTGTTTAGCAGGACAAAGCAAAGGCCAGGTCAATCTGGCTGCAGGAAAAGAATGTGCGGGAAAGAATACAGCCTGCTCTGCATGCAGCTGAATTTCCTTCTGTGCTTAAAACAGCTTAAAGAGATGTGGGGAGAAAGATGGAGGAGGAACTTGCAGAATGAAGTCTTACAGGAGCATTACACTGATGTACAAAAATATACCAGACTAGGCTCAATATTACAGGAGACTCACTGCTGCACTTAGAGGCTCCACAAGAACAAATGTGCAATGGGGTGTTGTTGAAACATGCAGTCAAAATCCCTGAATCTTTAAAAACAGTGCTTACAAAATTAATCCAAAAACACCAGTGCCATTAAAAGCTTAGAACAGACCATATAACAAGGCCAACTTCTCTGCACTGTCCACCTTTCTATCCATTTAGGTTTTTGTCTCTTTAATATTAAGCAAGCCCGGATGGCTACTGAGGCCTGACAGAGTCATAAAAATACAGTTGCAGGCAACTGACTGGCATTGTCCTCGCTACAGCAGCTGATTGTGCTAGCGAGAGCCTCGTGCTGCCTGCTCAACCTGGGTTGGTGCAGAGCCCTGCTACAGCAATTACGTGCCTACGAGTCAAACAACCACTGCTTGTGTGAGCAGAGGCAGCTGACCCCCCTGCAAAGGAGCCCTGCCCTCAGGCCTGTCCTACCTGCTCTCAGTGCAATGCAGGATCTCCAGCTCCTGTAACACCCAAAGAGGTGGAACCTCCCCAAAGGTCCCCCCTAGAAAGGAAATGACAGGGCCAGACCAAGAACCAGGGTGTTTTCCATACCTAACCTCCTCTAGTGAGCTGCCTTACCACTGCTTACCACTACTGCTCTCCACTGCAGCCCAAGCACATCCTCCCTCCCCTGAATGCTTTAGGGTATTACCTGCTTCACCCAACCTTGTCCTCAAGGGCCAGCACCCTCCAGCTGCCCCCTCTCAGGCCGAGCCCCAGCAGGCTAGGCCCACACCTGCCAGCCTTCCCCTCTAGCAGAAGACATGCCTTTGCTTTACCTGCACTACAGCTGATTTGCCTTTTTTACTTCCTCAGCAGCTGCTTCACCCACTGGCAGGGCCAGGTGGGCCAGCTTTTCCCTGACTAGTGCCTACAAGAAGCAGAGTAGGCTTTTGCTGCTGGAGGTGGTGACTCTGCATGGCTGCTAAGGACCCTGCTAAAGAGCAAGGAGGATCTTTCTGGCCTTCATCAGAGAGGAAGATGAAGAACACCTAGTGCCACTGTTCAGCTATTGCCTGAAGATGAGGCAGATGTTTACAGACCAGGATGCTGCCTTCAAAGCACAGTAAGGTACAAGGGAGGGAGGACTGCAATGTGGTATCATCAGTGAAAATGGACTGTGACTTGTAGAAGGTGGCTGTGTTGTGGCTCTCCTTTTCTCTGCCTCAAATGAAGAGCTTTTCTAGCATTAATAGGATGTTTCTGTGGCTTAAGCATGGTTTAAATTACCAAATAAAAGCTCAGCACTGCAAGTGTAACTGCAAATGAATATGGCTAACCCTGCCAAGTACTAGTCACTTCAATCCTGTTTAGTCTTGCTTAAAAGAAGGGAAAAGCAACTAATATATATCAAAGCAGACTTTTGCTGCCCTAGGAAGCTATTGTGGATGCTACTTCTGCTTGTTGTGACTGCTACGACTGACTTAGGCTAGAATGCATTCAACTGTTTTCAGTGGTATGGGGATTTCTTAAACTGAACAAATGGAAAATGTTGTGCTAGATGATAATTCAAAGAAACTGTGGGAATTACTGGAGTGAGATAAAGGTGGTTTCAGGTGTGTAGGCCTAAACTGGTAGACTAATGCACTTGTTAGTGTTTTAGGTATGCCTGCCTACATTAGTTCTAGTGTATAACCTTCCAGCAGCGTAAATGTGTTACGTGAGAAGTTTATGTTGGTGTAGCTGGCCTTGTCCATGCCTCTGCCTTCAGCGCACTGCGTTCCCTCGCATTAGCTATGGTGAGTTCCTGGACAACTCGGCTTCTTACTTTTCCTAAAACTTCTGTTTTGATTTGCTGGCTGGTATCTCACCCTCACCATGTGCTTCATCTGTGAAACTGTTGCGTTTTTCTTGCAGTAGTTGTGAGCCCTGTGCAAGAATAGATTAGTCGGAGGGAAGGAGGGTGTGAAAAGTGACTCTTCCCTGATGGAAGCTGTGATTCTAATGAATGTTTCATGTGCCCTTGGCTTGGGGTTGGACTGAGGAAGCAGGGGGAGGTTTAAACAACAGTTTGAAGATGGATGTGTTTCCAAAAGATCAACCTTGCTAATGCTGTTTTAGAGGTGTCTGTTTGGAAGTACTTCCTGTGCTGCTTCAAAACTTAAAAGTGCTTTTCTTCAACAGTAATCATCACTTGGTAGATGATTGTCCTGTAAGATGTGTCAAAGAGTAAAACAGTGCATAGATTCAAATACTGCACAGCTACCGTTTCCATAGACAGTATGTAGCTACGTTTGTATCAGGGATGCTGCCTGTGTAAGGAGGAGAGTAGGATAAGCAGTATGTGCTCACATGCAGGATTATAACCCTTTCCAGGGTCCCAGCTCTTAAAAGCTCTTTGATAAATAATCTAATGAATTGCAATTACAAAGGGAAATGTGTCCTAGGTACATAATACATTGTTAGGGTTTAAATACTTGGGATTATGTTAGAATAAGATTAATGACACTGTCAATATATTTAATAGGCATATTACCATCAGCTGAACATTATTATTAGGGAACATATAGCAATGTGAAACTGATGCAATATTTAGCACTGACCACGTAGCAGCTTGAATCCCCTTTCTCCCCAGGGTGGATATGAATGAGAATCGGTGAGAATCAGGGCTGAATTTGGATGCATCCAGCCTTATTGCTTATTCCAGAAAATAAATGTCTGTAATCAGTCATAGTGATCAAAGGGAAAGGAAGGCATTCATAACAAAAAAATCATTTAACCATTTTTAAAAGCCCTTTAGGAAAGGTGGTTTGCAATGCTTAATTTTTCCCCTAAATGTTATTGTCATTACCAGTTTAGACTGCATCTTTTTGGAGTATGTCCCAGGTGGCTTCATGTCTGACTAAGCTTTGAGCCATAATTTGGCTCACCTTGAATGTGGCACTCCAGGTGTTTAAGGTAACACAATTACGGCATTGACAAATCTGGGGAACACAGTTCAGTGCAACTTTTGATGAGTAGAGCTGGCTGGAAGGAGCGTTGTGTCTTCCCAAAGCGGGTACTTGGGACACTGCTGCACTGTGGATGGCAGCGCGGGCCCGACCGCAAGGGCTTACTCCCTTATCCTCTCTCTTAAATACGGCAAAAGCTAGGAGACGCAAGAAGGCTCAACCAGCAGTTTTGGCAAACGCTGCGTGTGCTCTAGACATGCTGTGCTGCGGAGGCAAAAGCGGTGTTCCCTAAGCTGGGGGGAAGCGGCTGGAGATCAGACATGGGGGTGAGAAGCAACATCTTTAACGACCCTGCCTTCAAAAGCAAATGCAGCGGTGGAGGCAGGCAGGCGGGCTGAGTCCAACGCCCCGTCGCCGGCCGCCCCCGTCCTCCCCCCTCCCCTCGTTCACGGCGCTTCCCCCTCTTCGCGGCGGCTTGCCCGCTCCCCGCAGCGCAGCCCGGCACCGGCAGCGGGGCCGGCGGCAGAGGGAAGCCCCGCGGGCGGCGGCGCAGCCCGGGGAGGCGCGGGTTACCTGTACGAGGTGGTGTGGCCGCCGTCCGCCGGCGAGCGCGGCCAGAGCTGCTGGAAGCCGGTGTACCTGCTGGCCGCCGGCCTCTCCTCTCGCTCGCCGGCCGGCAGGACGTACACGGAGCCGCCCGGGGCGGGCTGGGCGGCGGCGGGGGGGGCCCCGTTCCTCCTGCAGTCGCCGCCCGCGCCGATCCACGGGAAAGCGTCTCTCTTCTGAACGGGCCAGGCTCTGAAATCCTGCCGGTACTGGGTCTCCGCCGCGAAGGGCTCCCCGGCGGCCGCGCCGGCCGGGCCCTTCCTGTGGCCGCCGCCTTTGCCCGACCTCTTGACGGCCAGCGTCTCGGGCGCGGGGCAGGCCGCCGCGGGCAGCTGGCTGCCGCCCCGCGGGTGGCTCCCACCTGTTGTGCCGCGCGGGGGGCCGCCCGCGTCCTCCGGCTCCTCGATATCCGAGTAGTTGTGGATGGTGAGCGGCACGGAGAGGTCGGACTTGTCCAGCTGGTTCCAGAAGCGGGCCAGGCAGCACACCCGGCTGATGCAGGGCCAGGCCATGGCCCGCTGCCGCTGCGGCCCGCCGCGGAGCGGAGCGGAGCTGCTCGCGCCCGCGCCCGCCCCCGCCCCGGCGATGCGGCAGCCCCGCCGCCCGCGCCCCCGGCTGGAGCGCTGCCCTCGCTAGCGCGGGCCCCTCCTCCCGCCGCCCCCGGCCCCGCTAACGACGCCCCGCGCCGGGAGCACGGCGGCGCACGTGACCCTCGGGCTGCCACAGGGAGCTCAGTGCGGCCGCCGCCGCCGCCGCCGCGGGAAGAGCCGCCAAGCCCCGCCGCGCCGCTCCCCGCCTTCCCCGCCCCCGCCCTCGCCCGCTCGCCGCGCCGCGTCCTGCCGCGCCGCCTCGGCTGCCGGCCCGCGGCTGGGGCACCCGCTGGGAGCCGCCGCTCGCCCCTCTTGGTGCGCCTGCCGGTCCGAGCGCTTATCTGCAACGCTTCGGGACCCTGCTGCTGCTCCCAGGAAGCTCGATGGAATAACCAGGCACAGGCATCGGCTGAGCCGGGAACAGTGCTGCTGGGCAGCGTCGCTTAATTATAATTTAAAATTGGCTGTAGTCATCCGTGACTGGAGGGAGACAGCACTGGTGTACAAAAGATAATGTATATAAAAGAAGTGATCTGGACAAGCCGTAAAAGCTTTGTGCCGTCAGAGTTTCTGTTAGCTGAGTACAATAATACACTAAAAAAAAAAAATCCCCTATTTACATTAACAGTTTAATCTGCTTTTTTGTACCACTTAGAAAAATTGAAGCACCTATTATCTATTTAATATGAGGCATATAATTTGCTGTCCGCTGGAGACTGTAAATTGCATCTTTTCTTTGCACATTTAGATTCAAAGCCAAACAGCTCTGGTGGAAACCACTGAAGCTGATGGAATTAAATCAGGGACAAATCTGGCTTTTGAATTTTGACATCTTATGTAATACATGGCTACAGGCCATTATACTAGTCTACAATTCCTGATTCAGTGTGTTATTAAGAAAGAGCCTCAATCTACTGACAGGTCACCAAACTACAAAATGTAAGACTGTAAAAAATGGAAGCATGAAGGTAAACTGAGACTCCATTTATTAGAAAAATCATGTTTTAAAAGCTAACTAGACAGGTACCTCATTTTAGAAAGTAATAATCTGGTTAACAGGTGGTTGGTTGTTACCTGCTGAGGTCTAATAAGAAATTATGTAATGACAGTGAGGAAACAAGATTTACTGCTTTAGCTCTGCTAAGTAGTCTCTCACTGTTGTGTATTAGCATCTCAAACTTCAGCTGAGATTTGGACCTGATTCTGGTCAGGAGGAGAGGCAGAAATGGGGGTGTAGACTTATTCAGGCTTTTCTTTAGTGTTTCGCCTCTCTCTGTTCAAAACACAGCTAACGAGGGATAGAAAGAAAATCCTTTACAGATGATCATACCATAAATATCTGACTTGTCACTTGCTAGTACTACTAGCAGTTCCCATCCTCCCCCTCTGCCCCCCACGTTTGTCCAGTTGGAGCAAGAAGACTCAGAAATTTGAGATAGTCCTGGCTTACTGGTCTATGGGATATAAGCTGCTGAATTTCATTGGTTGCCTGAAAAGGCCACAAACCTAATCTTTTAGGAATATGCAGGGAGCCACTTTTTAATCAGTTTTCTGATGCTTTTTATCCCTAGAACTAGTCTGCTCTGTTTAGTAACTTTTAAAATAAACAGCATTTGGGTCAAATGCAGGTCCCTTTATCCTGGTGAGAGAAATGGATTTTACAGTCATGAGAAAAAAGCCCAGGACATCCGTTTTTGTCATCTGTTTTCTCTGGCATACTACAAATGATGCTGTGATACTTGTTGCTAGGCCTGACTTAGCAAAATGCATCAGGGAACAGACCAACCGTCTCTGCTGTCACTGTGCCTGCCGCTTCCTAGCACTGTGTGTGGCTTCGACACTGCGTCTCGGCGCCCACCTACAGCACCGGCGAGGGCTCCGGGCGGCTGCTCATCGCAGCTCGTTAGATGAAATTGGCACAGAGGGTTTCTCTGGGAAACCAGGGGAGGCTGGATGAGATTAAAAAGTTGACTGCATTTAGAAGAGATCCATCATGATTAAAAGGGGGTGGGGAGGGGGGAGGGAAATACTGCAACTGTAAGACAAAGACAAGCTGTCAAATCAGAAAGCAAAACAGCTGTTGCTGCCAGGAGTGGGGGCTGGATACTCGAACAGTTTGTTCTAATATTAAAAAGAAATTTTAGTAGAGCAGATCAGTACAGGCCAGCAAAATACTCCTTAAACATGGCAAGGCCATGGCAGATTTTTCTCAAAGCTCTTCAAAAGCTATGAACGATTATGTTTCTACATGATTAACTATGACTTTATACTTACTGCTATTGTATTGTTTTCCTACATAAACACTGGCTGATGTCTCTGCCAAGCACCCACATAATTATCACATTGTATTTTTATTCACAATAATAAGCTCTTTGAGAAGGGGGAAAAAAGTCTTTCGTTGTTGTTTTTGCACTCTTATAATTTCTTTGTCATTCAAAGGTGTGACTGAATAATAAGATATTGGTAAATACTGATGCCACGTTCTAAAAGAAGGGCATTTGTTTGCCACAAAGGTATTTATTTACTCTAGTGAGCTGTCATAATTTCAAGTCATTCCTTGTCTGCCTGAATTGAGTATTGATTTCCCTATTGCAGCACAAGAGTAGTTCTGGATCATAAGAGAGATTCCCACTGGCAAGCAATGCTGCCTAAGACTTAAGTGCATAAATGACTTTAAAAAAATTACTGCTTGGCCATGTGAACATTTTTGTACCACCTTACATTTGTTAAATGTGTCTAGGGTTTCTACAAACACAAAAGATTTGGATATTTGACAGTTTTTAGAAAGATGAGTGCCGTTAGCCCTAACATCAAGGTGATACCTGGGCATGAGACCCTCTGACCACATCTCCTGACTGCAAAGACCATTACTTCTGAGTATCTCTGCCACTTTCAGGTTTTCAGGAGCTTTGAGCCCCTGTAACCCTGCGAATCCAAAGGAAATGCAGATACTTTGCCTTTGAATGATGTGCTGAAAAATGTCTTGGTGCTCCCCTGCAGCCTTCCGGCAAGCTGAAAAGGGTACAAGCAGTATCATACTGCCTTAGCAAGTCCAAAAGACCGCAAGAGTATGGCCCCAGTCTCAGCCAGTGACCCAAGGGCCCAATTTTCTAACATCCAGGTAGCTACCAGCTACTATGGTAAAGAACTTGAAGTAACTTTTAACCCTGGTGTATTCCTCTATACCTGTAAAATATACTGTCAGACGAGGTCTGCATGAGTTCGTCCTTCAGGTTGATGCACGCTATTTCCCGCACTACTACTGCCTGCTGCTTTCAGCCACCAGGATCTTTAAAAACACCATAGCAAATAAAGAAGTGTTGAAGAGACTAGAGGAAAAGTTGTAGGGCAGACAGGAGGGAATGCAAGGAAGAGAAGGGAAAGAATGAAAGGAATTGGATAAAGACAACAGATGAGTGTTCAAACAGCAGCAAAATCTCAGCATGGAAAAGACTGAGCTGCTGCTTTTGAGCTTCACTGGCATGAACCGTTTCCCTGTAACAAGCCCAGGTAGTGACCATCTTCTGCTGGCACAGGAGGAAGCTGCTCATGACAGGGCTGTGTCAGGCTGTGTGGTCTGCTGCCCTCTCCTGCCTGTACAGGCTGAAGCCCTGCAAACTGACCTGCTTAGTAAAGGGAGCTGTCAGGGAAGGAAGTCAAAAGGAGGGAGAAGTGAAAAAGATTAGGGACATAAACCCAGGAAGCTTCTGGAGTCAAGCAAAAGGAACATTAGATACGGTTTAGCTCTTTCATTTTGTAAGTGTTTAAACAGACCCACACTCAGAAGAAATCCCCAGATGTTGTCTTTTCTTTTTTTCCTTCAAGGGAGAAAGAACCCTTCTAAGTTTTGATAAGTAAAACTCACAGACTGAGCATTGGCCCATGGCAGTAAGGGAGTTCACAGCAATTTTGTACCCAATGATTTATTACAATTGGTGCTGTCTGTTAAGCACTATGTACTGTTTATCAATAAAAGCATAATACAGGAAGTGTATTTTCTACAATGCACTGTTATAAAGTAAGAAAAAGGCGCAAGTTGTTTGCTTCTTACAGATGCAGTCTTCTTCTGCAGGTCAGTCAGTCTGGAATGACATTAATTCAGCCTACAGGGAGGAGCTAAGGGTTTGATCCCACCAACTCATATCTGGGTAGAGTCACCAGCCCCTTGCAAGGCATTCAGCAGTTATCCTTGCAGGACAGGCATAGAGTAGTAGCATGTAAAAAGACCCAATTTTTCTTTGTATTTATGTAATAGGAGCATCAATCATAGTACTAAGATCAGTTTTACTTTAGCAGTTACTTCTGGTTACTGTGGTTACTGATCTCAGGCATTTTATCTATTTTTGAAGCTGCTTATCCGTTCTAAACTTGTACATTTTGAAAATAAGAGTTACTGTTTAGAAATTTTTAGAAAAACCTTAAAGGAAACTAACGATACAGGGCAACTTAAAAAAAAAAAGACTAATGCAGTGAAAGAGATACACAAAGCAGTATAATTCATGATAAAAACATCCAAAACCACAATAAAAGTCATTCTTCTGCTAGATGCAATTAGGAAAAAAAGATATCTTTGTGATAAATTCTAACAACAAGGTGTGTTGTTGTCTTGGAAGCAGATGGAAATTTAAAAAAGCCCTAGCCAGATAAATAAAGCTGGACCATTAACCATCATGTAGCTTTAGCTAACTGCACAACCAATCCAGTATTGCTTCATGTATTTCAAGTTTATTATCAGAAGAGACCACTGGCTTACCTCATCCAATCTTCTCAATAAAGACCACTGAACTTAGTCCAATTTGTCTAAAACATGCCTTTTATAAAAGCATCTAGTCTTCACTGGAAGACGTCAGGGGATGGACAATCCATTAACTCCCTTGGTTTTTTTTTTTTTTCAACTGTTTATCTTCCTAAGTATTAACAAGTTGTGCCAAATTTAAGTTGTTTTTTTTTTTTTGACTGAGCATCCAGCCACTTCACTGGAACGTTTTCTTATTCCCACTTAAAAAAAAAGGTAATGTACACTGTTACCTTAAAGAGCAATAGGATATAAACCTTTATTGTTCCACCTTTGTCGGAGTTCATTTTCTATGGATTTGCATTTTTCGTAACTGTAGTTTACATTAGAAACTTCAGCTCCTGAGAGGCTTAATGTGGAGTAGCAAACGGCCTTCAAAACTAATTCAATCCCATCTCTTCAAGTAATATACCACTTGGGCATAAGTAACCTCTAGGATTAAAATCAGTTAGGTCTTCCACCTCCTCCTTTTCCTGGGTTCTTTGTCCTCATTTCATGCCAAGCTTTCACCAGTGGTTCTCTGTTCTTCCATATAAGCTCATGGCCGTACGTCACATACCACCTGAGAAAGAAAACACCAGTTAAAGCTAGCTACAGCTCTTCCCTTCCTCTGAGGAAAAGACCGATCACTGCAAGCCAGAATGCTTAAAATACAAGACAGGATAAACCGAGATAGAAATAATGTTTTTAGAAAGTTTTTGAAAGTGCCCTGTAAGCCACTTGTTCTCTTTTCTCCTAATAAGTAACCTCTTTACATTCTTGCTTGTGCGAGTCCTGAGAATGAATGGTTTTCATCTTTTTAATTTCATGCTTTTATGATTTCTACTTAAAGATGCAGACTACTTCCATTTAACAGACCGTTAAAACAGCAGTATTGCCTGTGCTAATCCTTACTGACAATAATTCAAAAGTATTTTTCTTATATGTAAATACAGCTGAAATTACCCCATAATGAAGAGCCATTCCACCCACAGTGAATTTTCTCCTGTAAACAACTGAATGAACAATTAGCCTAACAAGTTTTTCAGGCTTAATTTTATTTATACAAAACTACACAAATGTCACCAACGTCATTAAGCAGTGGAGGTTACAGTGTAAAGGAAAGGAGAAAAAGGTGGGAGGGGAAGCAACCACATGAAAATAATTAAAAGGTTCTCCCACATGCTAACACACCTAAGTCTTGAACAAAAGCACTTTGGTATGAGCCAGTCAGTGCTAGATAAACTGGCCATTACATTAAGCCACACGGTGGCTTTCTGAAGTGGATAATTGCCAATGAGGCAATAAATAAAAACCACTTTGTTCATTCAGCCTATGACCTAAATGGAGACCTTGTTTAAGGATGAAATGACCAAAATGATTACTGAAGAGAAAGTGTACTTATGTAGGTGAGGAAGGATACCTGTTAGCTAAAGGCAACTTTTAGTAAAACTGCTATCCTATTTCAATAATACGTGAATCTGTACTATAATCAACAAGCTGATATATCAAGATGGAAAGTAGGCACAAATCTGCAAGGCCACATGGCAAGAGACAGTAAAGGAGGCTGTGGGGAGTAGAACTTACCAACACCAAGGCCAAGAAATGGCAAACAAAGGCAAAACAGTTCAGAGAGCAAAATAAGTGTTCTCCGACTCCTTTAGACTATACCTTTCAGATAGCCACACTGAAGAAACCAAAACTGCTGTTCATCACTGCACTGCACTGTCTAATGCTATGAAAAGATGGAAGTGTTCTTCCAACTTCCACAGCATCCTAGATGCCTTGATAAGGTAGTTACAGGATAAACTCATTGGGAAAGTTTCTGTAAAAAGCTTTAAATTTATTCTTTAGTTGGCAGAGTTGTGTCAAGTAGGCTTTAACCTATGTTGAAAAATGTTCTTAGCAGTAAGTGTTCCCATTAGACGATTGTTAGTGAAATTAAGGGAGAAGGGAGAAACTCATTAGGTAACATAGTTCAAACACAGAACAATGCAGAACTGTTTCCTACAAAATGGTTTCTACTGGTTCTCCCCAATTAGGAAAGGCTCTGAAAGCTCCACACAAGGACAAAAGCAGCAACACTGTAAAATAGCAGTAGAAGCTGTTCAAAGTAATTTGGCCTAAGCCGATACTTACTCAATAGCTCTCTCTAAATTGGTAATTAGAGATAACAGTGGGTCATAGGAGCTTTGTGTTAGCCGTGTAACTCAAAAGATGTTTTAATTTGCCCACTCTGTTTTGTGAGAATCCTTTCTCCCTTGCAACTCTCTCCAGTGTGCTGGGGAGAGCAGGGCAGAGGCAGTCAGCCAGCCCAGGTTGTAGTGACAGGATAATCGGATATCCAGTCTGTTATTCTAAGCTAGTTCAGATCAATTCCTTGCAGTTCTAAGCACTGGTTAACCAGCACTGCCACACAATTTAATGGCATCAAAAAGATAACAGTGAATTGTCTTCAGTGCTACTTAAGATAACCTAATTCTCTCCCCCCCACCCCCAGCCAAAAAAATCTTCAGTGATAAGAAAAGAGGAAAAAAATACAGGCTGAATTTGCATAGGAGGAATTTAAATATTCCCTGCTGTATCAGTTATACAAAGCAAAGTAGATAAAAACTTACATTCCAAATAGAGCTCCTCCAAGATGTGCAGCATGGTCAAAAAGTCTCCAGCCCAGAGCAAGCCCCGCAGTGTCGAATGCAATTATGGCTTTTAAAGCCTGGAAAGGAAAAGTCACAGAATGGACAGAATCAGCCACAGTATCTAATGGCCAAGAGTAAGAAAGCTTCATAGAGTAGCACAGAGCAAATGTGTGGATCAAAAAACATCCCATTTTTTAAACTTCTTTGAAACAGACTTGGTTTTTAGTTGTACCGTGCTGTCAAAATACATACACAAGCAACTGCAGAATAAAGCAGGGTTACAAATGTGGCTTTTTCAAACATGCAACCCTTCAAAAATTTATTTCTAAGAACTACTACTCAGATCAGAGGGGAAAAAGGAAGTTACTTGAAAGAGAATACATATTTAAAAAAAGACACCATAAAACATGGAATTCTAGATTTCTCATTCACTGACTCTAACATAACTTAGATTTATGTGGATCTGTCCTTCCAAATACAACCCTCTAGTAGATGGAACATGTGGGGCAGCATCCTTACTTGCCCATTCAATAACTATTGCTCATCACTCTTTGTGAAATGACATACTTATTGGAAGCTAGAAGACCAGGATGACAGTGAGCTACTCTATGGTAAGAAGCAGTATGAGCAATGGTGTACCACCCTCCCTTAGGAGGACACAAACCACCATAACTGTAGTCATGCAAAACTTTACTAAATGCCTCATTTCAAGACACCAATAGATTTCCTGTTAGAATGCTGGCTTTTTTTTTTTCCAAAAGCCCATTAAAGTATACATAAGGTAGGCTACAGCAGTACATAAAGTTTAAAAATATATTTAAATGGTAAAAGTTCTCAGTAAAGGCTACATCAAAAATTGAGGTTTATCTTGCAATAATCAATGCTCTTGTTTCAGTGTTGTAATTAGTTCTTCCTCGTGGCAATACTATCTGTGGCTCTGCCAGTACTTTCAGTAGTACACCCTGACCATTTATTTCAGGAAAGATGCAGTTAGAGTGGCATGCAAAAAAACCCAGGTCCACTCAAGGAACAGAATGCAAGAAAAACATGAAGACTACATTTAAGAACATTTGTTGACATCGGTAAGCTTCAGTTACAAAACAATTAAACCTAGTGATCTTGAAATTACAAAGCTTAATTGCTTTAAGTAGCATAATAAAACAACTTTAAATAGTGACCAAAGACGATTAACTCATTGAAGCAAGTGAAAGTATACATGAGAAGTTATTTTTAAAAATGGGGTAGTGGATGTGGTTAAAAGCATTTAATGAAGCAAGGAGGAGTGCTGGAGGTACACAAAGAAAACCCTCAGCAAGTTATTCCTAATCCTAACTGTTCTTAGAAGTGTCATAGGAGGTCTTCAAATGAAGAGAAAGGTATTCCTCTGTGGCTGGAATGTTATTTCCCTTGACAAATGAAACTTTTCCATGCTCCTGACCAGTTTTCAACAAAAAGAGAATCTAGGTATCAGAGGGCCTGTAACAGGTGTTGTTTATGCAAAATACCACACATCAGAAAGACGTTAGGTTAAAATGATGTGTGCACACATTTCCTCTGTCAGGCAAACCCCTCCCTCCCTCCTTCTTTCCTCTCTGAGTATCAGATCTGAAATAGACCCACAGAGGATGGAATTTAGAATAATCCTAAACTGACTATACATTTGGATAAATGACCATGCTAGACTGCATGTATTGTATTGTATTCTTTTTAAAGATAAATTTGATAGGTTAGAAACACAGATGAAGACACATGTTCAGATACTGCTGAGGCATAAGGAAAGTGTTTTAAGCATAGGATTTCTTCAAAGTTCAAAGGCACTTACGCTTCCTGCTGTAAATGTAAACATTGGAAGAAAGATGATGGCTAGCTTTGCTTCTGGCATCTTTGTACATACAGCTGCAAGGACAGTCATTATAGCTCCCGACTGTAAATATATTAAAATACATGAAAGTAAGCTGAGATGTTACATAAGGGAAACTTTATTTGTCTGCATGTGAACCTATTTTCCTTTTGGCTTTCATTTTCAAAAGCAGCCCTCTGATAAGCCTCAAAGTACAAAGCAGCATGGCAAAGTGTGAACAAAAATAAAACAAGAGGCCATTATTTAATTTCAATAGCTGAAGCTATAAATACTGAAAAAATGCCTCAGGTGCTCTGTGATCTCTAATAATCAAGAAATTTTAAAAGATTAAGATAATTAATGTGCTTTTTCCAGTAAACCTTAGAAATCTACATATACGCTGATCAAATGGACATCTTGAATGAAGGGAATAAGTCTGAAGCTTGCATCAAAACAAGGAAGGAACAGAGAGAGGGGCAGGAAATCCTCTGTCAAGGATGTGCATAAATGCCTGGTCTGTACTAAACTGGCCACAGGCTTTCACATCCATGTAAAGTCTCAGTGAAAAAGCTGTGAATACAGTAAATTAATACAACAAGTGGCAATTTCAGTAAGATTTGATCAGTAAGACTAATGGAAAATAACCTACTCCATAGTTTATTCACAGGATAAAGGGAAAACACATAGCACTGCCAGAAGTTCAAACTTACGAACTGGCCAGCAAGTTTCTCATTCCATTTGAAAAACAAGAGCCAGATTTTTGGCTTCTAATAAAGTTATTTGTTAAAACAAGTTAAGAAGCTTGTAAAACTTGGGAAATGACTAGGTTCACTTAAAACTTACAGCAAGATAAATGCTTTAAAACATTCTACAACTCTAAATACTTGAACAGACAATGAAAACACCATCTCAGCTTGCCTCTTATCTTGCAAACTATGAGACTTCTGGCAGAAGTACTGCAGAAAGGAAGAATGAAAAAGACCACAGTATTCCTTACGGCTTCCACTAGTATCACATGCTGATTTAGATTGTCTTGATTACGTGATTTCTTTCCAAAAGCATTCTATTTTCCATTAGAGAAGACTGTGATGCACAATTATGCAATAATATTTAATGAAATAAGTTACAGAACTGAACCATCTGCTCAGTGTCAAGAGGTCCTGCTGCAGGGTACTTCCTTACAACCCATTAGCATTAAGCAGCATTAGTTTTGGCTGCTGGTGCAAGAAAATTAGAATATTTGAGGAACAGCCCAGTTTTTGCACAGGAATCACTGGCTGGTTACTTGGCAGTAACCCTCCCTAGTCTCTACTATCCAGAATATCCTTAACATTTCTGAGCAGGCTGAAGAACACAGCAGGCTTTGAAAATGGCTTTTCAAATGCAGTGAGGTATCTTGTATTTTGAGATACTCACAGCTCCAAGGGATGGTTCAAATCTTCCAGTGGCCATTTTAGCAACATAACTGACAAAAGTGGAGATAACCCCTAGAAAGGAAAAGTTACTATTAGAAACCAAGCAATATAGACAAGAATCAGAAAGCACAACAATGTTATCTGTACACTTTCCTAAAGAAGCTAGCACAGTATTTTTTTTTTCTTTTTAACTTTGAAAACAGTCATCTTTTTTCAGGAATCTCCTATAATTCTGTATTAAAAGCTATTCTATTTTGGCAACTAAGCATGCTTTTAAACCAGATACGTGTACTTTCAGGCTATTTTAAAGCCCAGTATCCTAAAGCAATCAAATTTCTGTATGACAGCAAATAAGCACTGCAGTTAGCAATGCGTGGGATTGAACAATTGCCATCTGTCACCATAAATACATTTATTAATCCTGCACACATTTTACTTGCATAAATGCATACTTTTATAATGTTGTAAACATACATATTTAACATTACCAGCAGAAAGATACACTGCTATGAACTGCTCACATCCCAGAAGAGAGACTATGCTGGTGGAAAAACTCCATAAAACATACATATTTGCTGCCATGTGGAAAAGAGAGAAGTGACTAAATGTAGAGAGCAGCATGGGAGAACACAGGACTCCTACAAGAGAGAAAAACAGTAAATGAAAAACAAAGTCAGTGTTTTGATCCGTGTTAGCTTACATGTCATACAGACTAGGAATTTATCGAGAGATATTATAGGCTAATGTAATAAAAACTGAAATGTAACAAGTTTCTAATTCTGTGCAATACCTGTTGAAAAGTAGAACGCGTACCCCAGAGATAGGCAAGCTGCACAAACAGCTGCTTTAAAAAGTCTTAATTCCCTACAGGGAATGCTTTACAGGGGTGTTTTACACAGAATTCTATCTTAAAATACTTCAATGCTTTTAAAAGTGCAAAAGAGATTTATATATGTATATTGTGAAAGACTTCTAATATATTATATAAACATCTATATAAAATTATTTTTTGCTATGGAGATGGACTCAAGGGAAGGTTAGTGTTCTCAAAAAGCTACTAGGCATCCTCACTGAAATAGCAGCCTGGGAAATGTAAAAAAGCTAATTAGCAGGTTTAAAGGTCAGCACTGCTTTAAAAGGGAATTGTTTGGGAGCTGTAAATCATACTGATGCTCAGATTTGGGGTTTTAGCTTTGGGGTTGGGGGGGGCGGGGAATCGGTTTAGTTTCCACTTCAGCAGAAATCTTAGAATAGCAGAAGCTGCTCTCCTAAGGCACATTTGTCTCATCCTTTTAATCCTTCTCTCTTCTGTGGAAATGAAAGCTAACCGTTCTGCCTTTAAATACTAGTAACTTGCTTTCTTAAGTTAGCCTCTTCTAAACATTTCACACACAATGAAAGCTGAGGTTTGTTTCCTGTGATCCAAAGGCCAGCTCTGCAACAAGGGCTCTATGCGTAACAGACTAATGCTTGTCTAAGGACGAAAGCACGCACGCAAGTGACCAATGACTGTTCAAATCTGCATCCACAGAGTATTAAGAGAAAAAATGAAAAATCACATTTGAAACTTTTTTTTTTAATAGCATTACATAGTAGGATTTCTTTTCCTCTTCCCCAAAGTCTAGGGTGATTAGCATTCTGCCCAGGAAAGCAGGAGAGGTTAGTATCACTAACAGAAGTGCCTCCCCACCTTTAGAAAGGCAGAAGCTGCATCCTACTGAATGCAGTAAAGACCACACAGCAGGCAACAGTGTTGACAATTCTTTTTATTCAAAAAAATCAGATTATTTGTAATATTCTTCCCTCAAAGTTCTTCCTGCCTAGACAAACTGAAGTGTTTCAGACTGACTGAGAACTTACTTGCTGCTCCATGACTAACAAGCGAAGCAGCCATCCCAAATTTTGACAGTATAATCAGATGTTCTATTATATCCCAGTGCAGATAAGTCATTAATGTTCACTTACTGGAGGAAGGATCTGAGGTGAAATATGTAAACATAATCCGTCGCATAGCAGGCAACCTCCATAAACAGAATACAAAGGCATTTGCAGCTATAATACCTAGTAAGAGGAAAAAACAGTACAAAAACAAAATATCAGTGCTACATGCAGTAATGTATATGGTAAAGTAGCATGCAAAAGTATGCTTACAAGAATCATGCTTTTTCTTCACTATTCCATTAAAAGCAGCATCTCTAAACTTTTCACTTTGTGGAGTTTAGAAAAAGTAAAGAGGAATACAGGAAGCTATATGTATATGATGAAAATCTTTTTTGAAATACCACACTTAACCATAACTTTTAACATAATTGTATTGAATACAACAGTCCAGGAAATCTGTACTGAAGCCATTTAGGCTATGGTTTCAAACTTCCACTGTAGAGCCCATGAAAGAAGAGCCAACTTAGGAGGTCCCATTTTTTGCCTCCCCAGCTGCTTCTTCCCAGTTATTACCACTCCATCTGCTGCACGATTGTATTCCAGAGAAGATCTGTGAAGTAAGTTTAACTGTGCTTGGAAGGGCAGAAGATGAGGGAACTGCACAAACATGCAGTACACACCCTTTTCATCTTGTGGGGAGGTCTGATTTTTTTTATGAGGAACTTGTAAAGATTCTGGTTTGGGATCAAGCACACAAAGCTGATCTGTCATAGCTCACGGACTGTCACCATTGGGAGAGAGCAAATGCCCAGCTTTTTACTAAACAGCTGTTTATTCTGACCTTATTTTCATTTAAGTAGGAGTGTAAATAAGTAGAAACAGAATGAGGCAAAATAAATGTGATTCTTGTTTACGGTGTCTTTCCTATTTTTAAAGCATTTAGGTATTTAAAATGCTTTATAATAGCTAGAAACATTAAAGGGGGAAATAACTGTGCTTCCCTTAAAGAATGTTAGATGTCACATAATTATTCTCCACTTGAAATTTGCAACAAAATGTAAAAATTGTGGAAAAACTATGATGCCTAAGTCCTAGAACCAAAATTGTTATAGATCCCTTGACACTTTCATTAGAGAAAGTATTTTCCCTGTGTGCTCAACCAAGATATCAGAGTATTGTCAACAATATCAATACACTAAGCCCAACCTTGTTACAGCAATCGAGGGCAAGTATCTGAATGGCTCAAGCTTTACCAGCTAGAATTAATATTGCATACGAGATTAACTAGATGTTGAGGGAACCTGAAAGTTTTTTTTTTCCCCCTATGTTTCTGCAGACAAGCAAACAACATCAGGAAGTTACTTAAACTCCAACATTATTTCTTGTAACCTGCTAATAATATATATTCAAGAAATACTTAATGTAGATTATATAACACTGGGTATGGCTCAGCTCCTTTATTTGGATTTGAATCAAGTTCTCATCAACTTTTCTCCACATACCATATCTATCATGGGATTTCAAGTGCTGTTTGGTTAACCAGGCAAAACCACATCATAATAATAGAGAGGTAGATAAGAGGGCTAGTTCTTACTTGCAACGCTATGTAAAACAGAAAAAAAAATAACAGGAAATTTCATTTCCATGTATCACTGAAATAATGCAACAAGTATGCAATATTCCTCTCTGTGGTGAATAACAGCCACTTTACTTAGTAGATTATGTAACTCTAGTCAATCTATGCTGGATGAGAAAGTCATTCACTTGAGGGACACCTCATGTCTACACAGCCTTTTAAGACAGCACTTACAGAATTGGACACACACAAAAAGTATATAATTAGCTCATATTCCTTCTAAAAAGCAGTTGCTGTTTTTCACAGTTCCCAAGAAAGAAATGTTGCAGGGGGAGGATTCTAGATAATCCTTCATGATCCCCCACACAAACGAACAGCAATTTTTTTTTTAATGCTGACAAAAATGTTTTGTAAGAAGGAAATGTAGCAGAAATAGTGTATCTGCAGGTGTAAGTTTATACATGCATTGTGCCTAGTGACTTAAACATGGTATGAAAGCCATCTGTTGTAACATACTGTACCTGTTTGCCATATTTCTCTTCCTGTGAATGTCTAATACTTGTAAGCTAACACAAACCTGTCACAGTCCGCTGACCCTCAGTCAGGCTACTCCACCACCTGTTAACCTGAAACAGAAGTGGTATTCATCAGTGCCACTGCAGTGTGCTTGCCGTTTCTGAAATAGTCACATGAGGCTCTACCCTTTTAAGACTGGAAAGTGTTCCTTTCAAAACTGTTACGTAAAGTGGCTTCAAAGTTTTATTTCTTACTGATTTAGCTTTTCAGAGGAGTATTTCTTTCTCAAGAGTAGGTAGCTACCCTCCCTCTAATATATCCAAACATAGATGAAGAGTCTTAAAACAGAATGGAGTTGTACCATTCTACATAACTCCTTGAGTTGCGTCCGCCTGCACTAAACAAGGATTTAGCCCATAATTCTTATGTTGGCAGATTAGCCAAAGTAAGCATCAACCCTGCCTTGACTAAGCCTCATCCTAAAGCTATCTAACGTCACACCACCCACCTTTCAGAGATTCCACTTTTGTGCCAGGGTCACTTTTTGCAGAGGTGGCTCACAAGATGTGGAATTCATTCCCCCTTGTGTCTGCTCACCCAGCCCTCCTTCAAGTTTAAAACCCCTGAAAAAATTTATTTTGAGCGCAGTCAGCCCACAGATAAATTTTTTCCTCCCTTTCCCCCCCTCTTTAAACTTCTAGAAGCAGTTTAGATAAATATTTTATTGTTAACGCTATGACCTTCCAACCATATTGAGGAAGACAATGCTATATAAATTAGTTGCAGGTTCTGTGTGTGGGGGGAAATTACAGTGTACAAAAAAACCCACTCATTTTCTTAAATCAAGGTAACCAATTCATTGAATTTTTTTGTTTAATTGTCTGGCACAGGATCCAGATACCAGTTATTTCCTACTAAGTCCTCCAATAAACAAAGGTGACTTTTCTATAACACAACAAGCAGAATGCCCTCAGAAGCTACAGGGGGATCCTGAATTTTTATAAATAGAACTTACTAGGTGAAGACAAGGGCTGGGAATTTAAGCCTACTAGCAACAGTGTAGTTCTATTTTGTTTCTAGATAGCTAATCAGAATCCAGCAGACTTTCATGTTTTGAAGGAAAACAAAAGTATAAAACTGGAATTATTTCAAAATATCATTAAGGGGCAGTCCTGATCTCACCTGCAGTTCACAGACACCATGCAAGAGAGCATGCCCAATTCATACTAAAGAAGGAGATGGCTCGCCTGTGTCCTACCTAGGACACCGGGGTCCTCCAGCTGCATGCTCAGCCCTACTTCCCTTGACAAAACAGACCAGAACGAGGAATCAGGCCTAGTCTACCACAAGCCAGAGGAGTAACCTTGAAACGAACGTAAAACACACATCTTTGAGTATACTTAATCAAAAACTATAGTTTCTGTGATGCCAACTGAATTGGTAGCAAGTCTTGTAGTACTTACTGTCCAGGTTCCCAAGTGAAGCATTTGCATGTAAATGTCTGCTTTCGTTAAGAAAAAAGCCCCCTAAATCCTCAGATTGCTAAATGTTGAGAATATGAATGTAAAATGCTCAGCGGCCAGAAGATTAAACACGAAATTTTTTGTTTAAAAGTTCAGAATTTAATCTAAATATACCATCTGTGGGAGCTGATGTTTGCTGTTATGAACACTATGAAATAGCTTTTTTTTTTTTTAATACAGTGAAAAAACAAAGGTACTTATTTTAGACCAACTATTACTGGTCTCTCTCCCTTCATCTCTGGGTGCAGATGCTCTTTTTCTCCTTGTGCCTGTGGACAACCAAAGACAAGCTTTCTTTCCAATATAGTTTTTGCAGTAATATTGTAGGTTAGTTTCCTAGAAATAGTTGCATTAGCACCTGTATTTCACTTAGAGAAAATCTGTAACTTGTTGAGACTCTATTATTTCTCCAAATCCAAAATAAAGAGGACAAGCATCGCTGTATAAATGGTGCTAGAGGGATCGAGGTGTGTGATTGTACCAATCTAACCGCAGAGGTTTCTCTTTCCAGCGGCCGCACCGCGCCGCCGGGCCACTAAGAGGCTTCGCGTCCTCCCACGTACCTGCTTTCTGAAGTCCCCCCTTTTCTGAGGCCGTATCTTATCCATCCAGTCCGCCCGCGCCTCCTCGAAGTAGGTCTGGACCCGAGACTTCAGCGACTCGTACTGCCAGATGGCGGCGGAGCCGAAGGCGCAGCCTGTGAACTGGGCGGCACGGGGCACGTCAAACGCCGCCCGCCGCCCCCGCGCCGCGGCCGTTACCGTCCGCCAGGCCACCCCCGGCAGACCCCCCCCCCCCGCCCTTACCCCGACGGCGAAGACGAGCGGCTTCACGAGGCGCCGCGGCGAGGGGCGGTGGGCGCGGGCCGGCGGCTGCTGCGGCGGGGGGCAGAGGCTGCGCCGCGGCGGCGGGGGGCCGGGCTGCGCCTCGGCGGCGGCACCGGCACCGGGGGGCTCCTCGGCGCGGGGCCGCGCCCGGCGGAACCCGCGCGGCTGCTCCAGCAGCACAGCGACTCTGCGGGGAGAGAGCGTCCGTCAGCGCCGCCGCCCCCCAGCCTAGCCTGGCCCGGCCCGGCCCGGCCCGCCGCCGCCCCCCCGGCCCGGCCGTACCTGTGCGCCCGCGGTCCCCAGGCGCGGGCCCAGCACCGCCACGCCATGTTGGCGGCCTCCCCGCGCCCCGAGCGCTTCCGGGGCAGCCGCCCGCCATCTTGCGGGCGCGGCAGGCAGCGGGGCGAGGGAAGCCGCCGCGCCTCAGGCTTCCGGGGCGGGCGGCGCGCGGGGAGCCGGTCCCAGCGGCACCGAGCACCAGGCACGGGGCACAGGCACCGAGTTCCTCCGGGAACACACCCCAGAGGCCCCCCCCCTCCAGCGCCATGTTGAGGAGGTCGCTTCCGGTATTGCCGCGGCCGGGACCAGCCGCCATGTTGGGGCGGAGCGAGTGCCGTTCGGCTGCAGCCGCCATTTCCCGAGCGGCATTTCCGGCCGTTGCCTGCCATAGTGGGAGAGGCGCCCCTGCTGAGTGGGGTCTCGGTGGGCCGCCATGATGGGTGTGGCGGTTCCTCCTCCCGGGGCTGGTACCCTGCTGTTAGGGGATTTTTTTTTTGAGCTGTCTGGGTGGTTTTTACGTTTCCTTTATTCTTCTCCACAAGTTTTATTGTGCAGATGGGAGTGATCTCCCGAGGTCCCTGCCAGCCTAAGCTATTCTGTAATCCACTGTGTAAAGGGAAAATTAATAGCGAAGTGAACATGATTTGCATAAATTACTAGTAATTGCAGGTGGCTGTTAGCCTGATGGGAATATTAGTAAGTCACACCAGCTCTAGGAGTAGGGTCACAAAGCCAAATCATCTGGAAGTGGAGGGAGAAAGAATTAAGTTTGTTTCTCTTTTTTTAACAAGTTTTGAAAAACTCTGCCTTCTCAAGTGAAGGCTATGTGCTGAACTGACGAAACCTCCCAGCTTGTGCTGGGGAAGTAATTCTTCCTGGGCTTATGTATTGCGTTTTGGGTTAAATCTGTGTTTTATCTCTTTCTAATTGCACTGGTGGTCCTTGGGCAGCCTTAGGATTTGTTTGAATTAAGCATGGATTAGCAGAGTTGGGAGTGTTTGCAAATACATAAATATTTATAGAAATGAAAGCAGTGTTGTACTTGATATTCTACCTCTGTTTTTCCATATAACAAAATGAAAAAGATAAAAAGGTTTGTTTTAACTTTATAGTTTAGAGTTTTTTATCACTCATTTTTGCTTCCTGATATTTGAAAGCCTTCCAGAGTCCTCATCAGGAGTGATTTGCATGTTTGAGTGACTCCAGTATTTTTCTTTGTTAACCCTTCCTGTCTTGCGGGCAGACTGCATACGTTTGGTTGTAATGTTAGGACACATCCCTTTTCTTTTTGCACCCTGGGGCTTGTTTTTGTTACATCACAGCTCTCAGGTATGTATGGCCTGTGTGTACAATTGCAGGGAGATGATGCTGTGGACTGTTTTTTTTAAAATTGTTGTTATTATTTTATGGTCAAACTTGTTTGGACAGTCCCAAAGCCTATTTATTACTAGTTTGGCCATCAGATCCATTCTATAACAGGGCAAATACAAAGTGGCTAGTAAAAGCAAGTGCTGAAGAGGAGGGTGTATGTGGTACTAGCTGAAGGAAAAAACTGTTAGCTTTTGGAAACTTCTCCTTTGCAGGTGGTTTCTATTAGCTGCATTCTTACCCTGTCAAAGCAACACATTTCACTGGCGTTATTTTTATCGTTAAAATTACAAGAGGAGTAAGAAATCGGCACCCCCGTCTCGTGGGGACTGGCAAGTGATGGGAAGCGCAGAAGGATGAGGTCCTTCTCTGAACTGTCCCGTGAGTTTTGCTGCCAGGAGCAGGGCAGGGCAGGGCTCCCGGAGGCAGGGGAGACCGCGGCAGGAGCAGAGCAACACCAGCAAAGCCCGGCACAGAGCTGTCACGGGCTGCAGCATCTCCACCAGCGGGAACATCTCGCCTGCCTTGGGAGGTGCTTTAAGTCCCACCTTCACGTTTCCATGTAATTCACTAGCCTGGTGTCTGTCTGACAGCGATTTGCAGGTGTTTGAATGCTGCCGAGGAAATTCAGACAATTCAAAAGAAAATGAATTTGCTTAAACAAACAGCTAACTCTTCCCCCTTTTTTCCACCAGATGTTGTTTTACCTGCCTGAGACTTGCATTTCAGGAGAGCTCTAGGCCTCTGCTCCTACCTGGGGTGGCCAGTTGATGGGGGGAGGATCGCTGGGCTCGCTCCTGATCCCTGCTGAGGCACCAGAAATGTTTCCCTGGTCCTCCAGGATTCAAATGACCAGCACTTCATGTTTTCCTTTCCAAATATTAGAGATCCTCTCTGCCTGCTTCTCTGAGAAGATCTGGGAAATAAAACACCTTTCAATTGGTCCTTCGTACTCTGCGCCCTCCGAGTTTATTTTCCTTGCCATGTAACATTTTCCGCATGCATCGAATTGAAAATTCACCTCCTAAATTCAGCACACATGCATGCTTCTTTTGAGCAGCACTCATACAGCGTGGAACTCACGGATGCTATATGCCACTAATAGGTAGTAGCTAATATGGCACAATCATTTTAAAGGTGGGAGAAGGACTCTTACAATGTTGTTTGCTGTCCCTTTAGAAAGTGGTTGAATTTGGGCCAGGGAGTAAGGAAGATTGTTCAGTAGTTTTTTTTTTTTTTTTTTTTTTTTTTGTCTAATCTAACTTCCAAGCTTCCTCAGTTTTAAGCTTACAATATTTTAAATTATTAAATTTTAATGAGAATTTTGTATTTACAACTTTGACATATGCCCTACGCATGGTGATGATGCACCACATACAGTTCAATCTTCTTATTTTGTGTTTCCTCCTCAATGCAAGATCAAACTTTTACAGTGGAATATATGTGTTTTTAAGGATTGGATGAAAATTAATCCTGCTTCCTTGTACAAACAAATTCTCCAGGTGTTGTGGTTGTTTTGAACTAATTTCTAAGAGATGAGGCCTGAATTCTTTTTTTAATGCAGAACTTGAATATTTCTTCACAGCATAGGCTAGATACTAAAACAAATCCTGCTTTGGATTGTTTGCCTGTCATACATGAATGCTGGCCTCCTATCTCGAAAATGTCGTGTCTTGGTGACAAGTGCAACACAGAACTTTCAAGTAAAACAGTCATCAGGAAAATTGCAATATGTTTCTGTCTTGCCTGGGAGCCTGGTAGTGCATGGGTCACCAACAAAGCAGATTATATGCTGGTGACTGCCAGATTAATCTGAGCATCTTTGCCTACTGACTTGCATGATATTATTGTAGTTTTTTTATACTTCCATTTTACTGAAACTTTGCTGTAGTGACAGGCCATGCCTGAGCTTTTGTGCAACAGTTGGCGAGAGCTTTGGCCCCAGGGCCTTGATTTTTAGAATGGGGGGAAAGGTCCTAAAGAGGGCAAAACTGTTTGAGCAAACTGATCCTCACAAAGTGCTGACAGTAGTGTCTAGCAGGAGGGCGAATGAAATGGATAGAAAAATAGCGTGAACGTGAGTATCAAAATTTATTTTGTTTTAAATTTGTATCTATAGGCATTGTAATCAGGTGGTGAATAATTTATCTTTATGTTAGTATTTGATATTTTTAATTTTAAAATAGTTTTGAGTTTGCAAAGTTAAGACCTGATGAAAGATTACAAATTCAAAGTATAATTCCTCAGCTGGGTCTTCTGATTTTCCCTTGCTGTGATTTTTTTATGGTAAACATACACTGTGATAAAAGTGTTCCTAAGAAAATACTCAGATGTCAGAATATTTAAGTATTCCAGTTGCCTCATGACATTTAGATTCCAGTTCTCTAATGTTCTTACGTGATAAATTATTTTGTAGGCAGGTCTTTTTGATGCTTATGTAGAGGATAGGCTTGTGACTTGTGTAAAGAAAAATTCATCCATTGTGTGCATATAAACTGTTTCAATAGGTTTCTAACATCAGAAATCTTGGGAGGCTCCTTTGAAAACTAACTTCTGTCGGGAGAATGGCATCATCTTTGCCACAATCTTGTGCGTTGCTGCTGGCTTTGGCAGGATTCACCATGGTACTTGTCACGACCATGTCCAACAGATGGACAGTTTCCAGCACCGCAGCCGTGTTAGTTCCTGCAGACTGGGTTTCGGAAGGTCTCTGGATGGAGTGCACAGTTGCTGCTTTGGGAACAGTACAGTGCAAGAATTTTTTCTACATGTTGAGTTCAGACAGTAAGTTTGTGTGGCATACTTATATAAAATCTAGGGATGTAATTTTATTCCTTCTTTTGAGAGAGCCTATTAGCTCAGTTGCAGTTGCTACAGAGGTACTAGTATAGACAGGATTTGTCCTTTTTTTACCTGCAGACAGGCTAAAATGGCCTTAGTGAAATCCATGCGCTTTACCCTGCCATTCAGCTCAGTACTTACTGTTGCTTTGTTGCCATCTGTGTTGTGTTGGAATAGAAGTATGAATGATATGCAATGAGTCTGCGATTTTTTGATTGATTTTGGAGGAAAAATTATCATTTTACCCAGGCTCGTTCTTAGCTACAAGCAGATCAGACGTCAATGAGTGTCGGTGCTTGTGTGTGCTTTGCCACAAGACAGAATTTTTCAGATATTCCAAAACTTGTTTGATAATTTATGCTAAGTCTGCATATTTGTTCTAGTATTCCTCAAAGGTGGCCAGCTTAATTTAAAATGTGTCTGTACGAGTAATGCTTCTATGTTTTCTAAGCTAGCATGGTAACTTATCTGCAAATAGCAAAAGAAGAGTTGTCTTTCTAGGGACTGGAAATTATTTTGCTTGGATTATTCTGCTCTTTTTATATTTTTCTGTTAAACACCCTTTTTGTGGTAAAGGACCAGGAAGGACTGATGTATTTAAGTGCTTTCCTCAAAAAATTGAGCAGAGAAGCAGTTGCAGTATAGCCTTTGAAAACTGGTGTTTTGGTAAGATTTCTGTCTTAAACAGAACGTTCCATTTACTGTTTTTCAACTTTCTATATTGTGCAGTCACTTTATTAGTTATATTGCCATGGAACCGTATCTTCAAATGTTCCTTGTTTTGTAGATCCCCGATTGTCATTGCTGGTTTTCTGGACTTTTTTTCTGGATTTTTCCAGCTGATTTATTCTTGCTGTGCTTTGCTTAAACCTGGATGCTGGTCTTACAAATATCACGTCTCACAGGCTATGAAGGTTTGTTTTTCTTGACACAGATGTGGGCTCCAGTGAAGTCAGAACTTCCTAACTGCAAGGCAGATTTCTAAAACACGACTGCCTGAAAACTCTCAAGATTCAGCTCAGGCCCCTGAGTCTTGTGGCCTCATCTACTTTCTTAATGATGGTGCCAGGTTGAGAATAAGTATTCAGCATCCGAAATGAGTCCAATTTTGTAGCCTCAGAAGGAGGCTAATTGTATCATTCCAAGTACTTTAGTAACTCCACTCAGGTAAGTCGGAGGCAACGTCAGCGTTTCATACCGTTCTGTTTCAGTTGTGCAGATACCCGGTAGGAGAACACTCCTCTCCAGGACATCCTGTGTGCGGATACCAGGAGGCCCAAATTTCACTTAGAAACCTAGATCTGATTTCTGGAAATCAGAGTGGTGAGACGGGACCGATGGTCCTTCAGTGCTCATATGCCATAGCGAGATGGGTATGGCTTGTAAGACAGCGTGGCAGCTGCACGTGGGCTCACCTAACAGGGAGAAACAGTGCTCTTTCTGAAAGCAAGTAAACATATCAGTGGCCTCACCTGATGAAAAGTCATAGCAGACACAGAAAAGCAGCAGACTGAGCAGGCAGCCGTTCAAACCCTGCCACTGAGCGTAGTGTCTTTCCATGTTGGCTGTACTGAAACTGCACAAGGGAGGGTGGCTGTCCCACATTCAGCGTCTGCATGTCTCCATGGCCAGGACAAGCATCCAAGTGCCACTAGAAAAAGGTAATTTCCTGGTCAGCTGAAGCCATTTCTTCCCCATGTCCTTCTCTTCAGTCCCTTCCTGTGAACCCCTCCCCAAATCGCAGGAGAGGATCCCTGGTCAGCAGGGCTCTGCTAGACGGCTGCAGCGCGCAAAGGGCTGCTTGTCCTAGAAACTGCAAAGGATCCTTCCTGCCACCTAACGGACGCTTGGTACGGCTGCTCGGGGAGGAATCGCCGTGTGTCGCAGGGCTGCTCCTCTCCTTACCGCGTGGTCTTGAACAAATCCACAGAAGTGACAGAGATCAGAAAGATACAGCTTGTGTTGATCAAACATTAAGGTGCTAATTCTCTGAGTAATTTTCTTCCGACTCTACTGCTTGATTTGATTAAAAATACATTTTTTTCTGCCTGTAAACCCTCTCAGCCGTATTATATGCAGGTATGCTCCGGTTTTTGAATATCTGTTTAACTTAAACTAAGAGAGGGCTATTAGCAATTTCTCTCCAAGGTCATATATCACCTATCTGGGTGCATCTACATTAGCATTTTACTTGCATCAGGTGTACCCTTTTGTAGTGAATCCTCCAATTATTCCTAGTTACCACACTTGGTTTGCATTGTGAAGTGCTTTTGGAGTGTGCAAACTGGATTCCTTGTGGATGCAGCTAAGCAGGGAAATGTGCCCCAGGAACACACCGCACGCCTGCCAACCTGTGATGGGCATTCAGGTCACCGGCCCAGATTAGAGCAAGTCTAAGTAAAATGCCCAGATTGTAGGTGGTGTTGATGTGGGGCGATCAACGCCAGCTGGTTTACTCTGCTGATGCCTATGCTGCTGCACTGTAGCACTTGCTATTATGGCTATAGCCTCCGTTTACCAAATTTAGTGAAAAAACAGTACTATATTCTTCAACACTTCTTTTTCCCTTAAAGTACAGTAATTTCCTTAACGGAATGGTTAAAATGGTGCCATATGAGAAAAACTCATGTGTTCCAGGTCTGCAGTTCAATCTTTTCTGCTTATATGTGTGCTTTATGAGTGCCTATCAAAATAACCTTCTTAACAGCCATTAGGAAAAGAAAAATTCTTTATGAAAACTACTTGTGGCCGCAATAGAAAAATCTGGGGACACTTGGTTCAGGTTCCCAGCTAAACTCAACTTTGAAATTCCTGTAAGCAGAACTGATCTCCGAGGTTGCCAGAGTAACACCTGTGTATGGATAAATTAATTGGAAACTCTTTGAAGAGCTTTTAAGGGGATGCTGATGCTTCAGTGTATTCATTTTACTGTGCCATCATTTTCAAATTGCAGTGACCTTTTCCTAGCAGAAGGAGAGGATTCTGTAGAAGTGTCCTTAGAAGATGAATTCTTACCACATCACCATCCAGTTTCTTTAAAAAATCACAAGTACAGGGCTGCACATGATCATACTGGCTGTGCTGCCAAATCTGTTCTTATTTAAGTCAATGGTGAAGCTCCTCCTGGTTGCCAAGGGGGCAAAAACGGCCACAGTGGCATTGCAGTGTCCTTGTGCAACCAAAACCTGGTCGTCTTCAGCACAGGCTCAAAATGACCAGTGAATCTGGAAAACCAGATATATCTGTTATGAGCAAGCTGAGGCTCTCACAATAAATGATCCTTTTGGTAGTCCTTATGTAAACACTGTGTAATGCCACGACTCTGCGGCTGTGCTGCATCATAGCATAGCTATTTTCTGAAGAAACTGTGGCTCCAGTTCCTGGGCATAAGAGCAGGTTACCACTGTGAGAGAAGGTTAACCCTATTTACATACACAAGTCATTTAAGGTATTAAAATTAGTGGGTGATGTGAAATGAGTCTATGATTGCATATAGTTAAGGGCAAAAGCAAGTTTATACAGCTCTACTTTGTCTAGAATAGATTTTTTTATACGAATATAAATAACCTCTGATAAACATGCAATCAGCTGATAGGTGTCGTTGTCATGGCTGCATTCCAGTATACATGGGACTATGTTTTAGGAGTGCATCAGTTTAACTATGGATCAATAGACGGTAAAATATTAATGAAAATCAGTTATCCACAAACTTAACATTCCTGAAATAAGCTCGCAGTACAGCTGCTGTCCATTTTAGCTAAGCTAGAGGCTACTCTTGGTTTACTTATGACCATAATTCTAAAAATGTGCTAAATCTTCTATGAAACTTCCTACTTGGAAGTTTCTAGAGGAGTTTTGCCATGAAGAAAATAACACAACAAAGCTTGAGTTGATTTGATATCAGACAGCAAATTACAAGCAGTTTCGGTGTACATTTCCTATGTAAACTGTAATCGATTTGAGAGAAGGAGAGACAGAGATAAAATATTTGCCACGATCATCACTCTGACAAAATCGTGTGTAAGCATACTGGCGGGACTTTATAGGCTGGGGTTAAGAATAGGCTTCTTTTGTCACTTCTCATTAATATTGGCAGTAGTTTAAAAAACACTAATGCCTGTCATAAACTGTTCCCACTTCTTATTGTCATACCCTGGAAGCCTTATCTCTGGGGCTGAGCAAAGAGCAAAGGTAGCCTCATTTTGGAGTGAAAGCCAGAGATAAAACAGCAAGGAGGCTTCTGAAAGAAGACACGTTTTTCATTCACCTGGTTACAATCTAATTATAGGGGTATTAACTGCTACTACTCACAAGCATGTCTGCTGCTTTGGAAATTGCTGGGTTTCTTCTGTGTTTGGGTGGATGGACACTTATTGGCGCTACTTTGCCGCATAATTACTGGAAAATCTCCAGTACGTATGGTAGTGTGATCACGACGTCTACATTATTTGAAAACCTCTGGAAGAGCTGTGCAGAAGACAGCACTGGCGTGTCCAACTGCAGAGACTTTGACTCTATATTTGCGCTGCCTGGTATGTGGCTTTGCTCAGACTTGACTATATTGGTGAAGGTTTTGTTGGAAGGAAGTAGTAAGATTTTTGTTTTGGTCATCTGGTAGTATTGGAAAACAACATTGACTTTTTGGCCAACAAAGAATTTGTGGGCTACAGTAAAAAACACCTTCTTTAAGCAACAGAATATGTCAAACACATTAGGAAAAGCTATAAAATAAGGCTATAAAATAAGGCAAATGAAGTCACTTGATTAAGCATTTACTTTAGTAGGCATTTTAAATATTGTGTCATCTCTTTGCTAGCATCTTGTGGGAAGATTTATTGCACAAGTCTTATGACAAATCCTTATTTATTTGGAATTACTGTATAGGCATTCTTTTGCAATACTTGACAGCCAATGTACTGTATCTGGAGTTTTCTCATATGCTTTGGTAAAAAAATAGTATTTACAGTGAAGAAGTGGCTAGTATTTCTGGCATGTTGAGACTGAGACTCATACATAATGGAAGAAATAAAATGGGGATATGTTTTAAATTAATTTATCTGCCAGAAGCTGGTAACTAACATCTTGTTGGAGGTGGTTCTAAATATCAGCAAATTTAGAGTTAGATTTTGATGCTGTTTCCTGGGCTATGTATCAGTTTTCAGTAGTATTGTGGATTGTCCTCAAATGTTTAAGGCAATATTCTGCACATAGTAAGTAGCTTTATAGACAGGTAACCTAGTTTTTATTAATCTTGAATGTCTGTAGATACTCATCTCAGAATAAGAATGTCTTCCCTATTAGTTGTATCCGCACTGGGAGGTGGTTGAAGTAATGAGGAAGGAGGATACTCCTGTTGTGGAGAGTGTGTAACATAGGATTAGTCAGAATTAAGGAGGTGATTTTTCTCCTCTCTCTCTTGCTCAGCCTGAAATCAATCGATGTTATTGACCGGCTCTGAAAGGGGCATAGAAACACTGGGAAGCTGCATAGCTGTGTCCAGTGCTTAGGGAATAATCCGTTCTTTTAATTTTTCAGTGTTAACTAACAAATGGTATTAAACTGCATGTGTGTATTAAGAGGAACATAAAAGATACCCTATATAAATTCGTTAGGCTCAGCAAGAGCAGGATATTGTCCATCTGCTTTTCCTCTGCAGAGCACTTAGGCGAGGTCCCATTTGGCTCATGCAAAGCCCCTGGAGGGGCTGGTTGAGTCCATACTGTTGCTGGCCCTGTGCAGCATCTTGTCGTGGTGGTATCCACATGGGACGTGACCCCTGAGCGTGGGAGACGTGGGCGCCTGGCCGCATCTGGGCAGGGTCACAGAGCTGCTGGTGGAGGCACAGGAGCAGCGTGAGTGGGTAGGCTATAGCCGAAGGGAAGGGAAAGCAAGCAGCCAGGCTCCTGGGGAGCTGCCGGCAGCAACACGGGGTCAGAGGAAGGGGAGGACAAGGGCAGGCAGCAAGTGCATTAACCGGCCAGGCTCTGAAAGTCACTGTTTGAAGATTAACTTCCATGCAGCTGAACAAGACATCAGTTACTCTCGTTACTTGAGAAGACGGCAGTATATTTGGGGGTACAGACAGGGGAAAAGGAAGGCTAAAAAAGCGGCTTGCAGAATTGTAGGGAAGAAAAAGTTTTAGAAAGAAAAATTGAGTAAAATCAAAAGCAACAAGTTAGGGGACACTGAAGTTTAGAAAAAGTCAAGAAGATAGTTCGCCAAATCAGGAAAGAGGAAGAAGGTGGGGTTGTTAGCGATGCATCTGCAGATATGAGGCCAGGCAGACTGAAGAACAATCATTGAACAGTTTAGGTGTGTTTCAGACTGCTTTTAAGAAACTTAGCTGCAACTGTGACAACAGAAGATGCCAGAGGTTATTAAAAAAAAAGGTGTCTTTGTTCATGGGGTGTTATGGCTGCTCATAAAGGCCGTAAGCATGGCCATAAAGATTTACCGTAACGGTTTCCTCTTTGGCATCGATAGCTCTGTGGAATGACTCTGATTTCTCCTTTGTGTGTGGAGAATATCAGGCTTGGCTCTTTTAAACAGATTTACAGCTTTTGAATTCAGCTGGCCATTAGCTTAGTATATCATTTTTACCTCTTCTTTTATAGAATGAGGTACTTTCTTCATCCTTGGATGTCTGTCACAGACAATCCAAAGCTTTATAAACCTTTATGTGTGAGAGAAGTATTCTATAGGATTTAGATTTCAATTTATTCAGGAAGCAGATTTTTTTTTGGTGATCGTTAAATATTATTCAGGCACATGCCTAGCACTTGGATAGCCAAAGGTTAGAGTGTTCTTTGTATGGATATTTCCCCAAACTAACTGTGAAGTAGGTAAAGAAATGTCGAGACCACAGATGCTGAATCAATTAAGACTGGGATGTTCACAATATGATTTAAACTTTTAGAGATTTTTAAGATCACAAATGTGTGCAATGTGGACCTTTTTAAAGCAATATTGCATAAGACTAAAGCAATGTCTGACTACCTGGTATAGTTAGCACTATATATCTAGTCACAACTGGGAGATCAAACATTTGATATAAAGCAGTTAGCTGCCAAATGCCTTTTAAACTCTTTTCTTCTTTTTAAGGTTCCATGGGTGTTTCTTCCAATGGTGAGATTTAGCATCACTTCTTACAATTAGTTTTGATTAATAAAACCAATTGACTTGTATTTTGTTCAATAAGCTCATTTTATAAGAAAAAGACAACAGAAAGGTGAGGTTTCTAGACTGTGAAATGAGCTGCTCAGTTAAGGCTGTTGAGATTATTGTTTTGTGGTACGAAGAGGATAAAGCATGAAAGCTTTTCTATTAATATAGCCACTGGATTGCAAGCAGTTAGCCTGAGGGTAGCTTTAGGGCCCTCGAAAGAGATGGGGAGTCCTGTTTAATACTGTAGGATTTCCAAAGAGCTGAACCATAACTTGCTGGATCCCTGCTGCTGATGTGGCATATGACCCAAACGAGAAAGCAATGCTGATGCTGAGTGCATGTCCAAACTCTTATCTTCTGCAGGCAAAACCCTTAAACTGTTGATGGTACCTTGGGGGCGCGTTTCCCCTTTTATCATTGTCTGTTTTTTTTCCAGAAATTTTTTAAATTGATGTTTATTATAGCATTAATTCCTCAAACACTACTACCCTTTCATGCCTCATTGTACTTACCTCATGACTACGTGTAGCTGTCTTTGGTCCCTGCCCAGGCTCACAGGACCAATACTCTCAAGCTGAATAAAGCCATAGTCAGACAACTGAGTGTGAGTGTGAATCCATCACTTCTCCTTTTGTTTCTGTGCCTGAATTTCATTTTCTGGAGAACTAGCTGGCTCACTCCGATACCGAGCCACAGCACAGGTTACCGTGCAGCACGGGAAGGCCATCAGGGAGCGTGTGCGCGAGGGCCAGCCCGGGTGCTGTGACTGGCTAGCCGTGGCCGGCTCAGACCCTTCGGACACCTGCCTAGGAGCCAAGCCCTGCCAAGCCCTGACGCTTGGCATCTTTTTTTGTGAAGGAAGTAAAACTTACAAAAATCTCCCCTGTTAGACCAAAGTGTGTTGGGAAGTGATCACCTCATAAAAAAGCTGCCAAAGTGTCGTCAGACCTAGAACCTGCCAAATTCAGGGCACCATTTTAGGGAGTCCAAAGTCCCTCTCTGATCTTCCTGCTTTTTCTGGTTAATAATCTGTCCCCATTTTTTGTGTGACTGATACCTAAGTGTGAAGACCAGAAACTTGAGAGAGGGAAAATTGTCAGCCTAAGCAGAGAAAGAGCTTTGAAAATATTGCTGGAGATGGTCCCAAATTCCCAAAAGTACCGCACCACCGTTAACCTCCCTGCAGAAGGAGGTGTAGGGATGCGAGAAGACTTCTGCAGGTCTGCCGTCCAGCTCATCTCCCGCTTGATATCCCTACTCAGAGCGTGAAGGCCCCACTAGCTCCATCAGGTTCTTGCCCATCTTTCACTTGCTTTTGGCAGTAGCAAAGCAGCCCATGGCCAGGGCTTTTCTTCTCTTGCTCTGGCAGCACCAGGGCCCCGTGCTGAAGGTAGTCTGGGCACGCCGTTCATAACTGTAAGGAAATCACCAAGAGTCCTAGGTAGGAGACTTATTTCTGCTCCCATAAGTGACCATATATACCACTGCTTGTTTTCACAGGATTTGAAGACATAAACTATGAAGGGCTTTTTATATTTTTTTTCAGAGTTTACCAATGCTTCTATAACGTGCAAGTGTAGTTTGGCATTGAAATCTGATTGAATTTAGCTATAAACATACGTCTTTGATGTTTCTCTGACAACAAAATCATACAAGATTCACTCCTTACTGTTCCTGTTAACTTTCTGACTGATCATTTATTTTTTTTCTGGAATAGACTTAATTTCTGTGTAGATCCTGATACTTTTTTTCTTTTTCCTCTCTTACGCAGTTCATGTTCAGGCATGCCGTGCCCTGATGATTATTTCCATCCTTTTGGGATTCATAGCTACGGTGCTCTCGCTGCTTGGTTTAAAGTGCACACGTATTGGATTGAATAATGAAGATGGAAAAGTGAAGTTTGCTGTCACAGGAGGATTTATCTATATTTTAGGAGGTAATATTGAAGCTGAAATAAGAATGCTATCAGTACTTTGTATTGCTTTCTTAACTAGACTAAATGAAATGAACATTTATTCATGGTTTAAAGCTGCACGACCCTCAAAGGAATCACTCACTTTTGTGCCGCTTTAACATTTTTTTGGTAGGTCTCTGTTCCCTGGTGGCTGTTTCTTGGTATGCTGCGACGGTTACGGCTCAGTTCTTTGACCCATTGCATACTGGAACCAAGTAAGTTAATAGATCTGCTGTAGCAAACTGTTTCGTGTTTTGAAGGTGGCAGCACTAAGGCCAGCTGCTCCAGGGTTTCACACCCTGCGTGGGCCCCTTGTCCAGTCCTGTGGATGGACAAGTCTCTCTTCAGGGCAACTTTTCACCTCAGAGATTTTTTCCTTTGGTGGGGAGGAAGGAAAGGTCTCCTCTGGCTGGGTTAGTGAATGTTTCCCAAATTTGTCTTGGATCATCGGCATGGAGTACTCCATTATATTAGCAATCTGTGATCATTTTCTGCAAAATGTAGAACTGAAATTAATGGTGCACAGGGCCTTCCCAGCAAGAAATTTTCTTCATCTGCGACTGAACTTGATCCAAAATGGTTCCCTCCTTCTTGCCTGGCTCTTTGTCTAATTCAGAGTGCCTCCCCCTAATATTTGTGCCTCCTCTGTACAGGTACCCTGATCTTGTAGAGGGAGGTGAAATACAGAATAAGTGAACAAGTGGTAGAATTATTATGCTATTCCAGAGCTTTCTCATGTTAATGTGAAATCTTTTCCTCATGGCTGTTTCTCCCCAAAACGATTTAAGAGAAAATGAGAATGCTTAATCCTCGGGGACAGTGCAAAAAAGAAAAAAAAAAGCCAAAAAACCCTCTTTTGTCATCGCTCTGTACCATACCACTGTTCTGTTACATGGGGCCATGATCTTGGACACCGTCTTCATGTTGCATCTCCCCCTAGGTCCCTACATCCGAGCTGTTCTCAGGGGAGCATGCATTTCACCTCAGTTTAGCTGTCTGAGGTTTAGGCATCTAGTCTAAGTTACTCATCCAGGCTCCGTCTCCAGTCGGTGGAGAGACAGGCACACGCAGTGCGAGCTAAGAGAAGTGCCTGTCTCTCCGTGCCAGCCCCAGACGGAGCTAATGCAGCTGCCGTAAGCGGGTAGGCAGCGAGCTTGTCGCCTGCTGCCTTTGGGTGAGGTGAATCCCGTTCTGTGCCTCCTGCAGAACCTTTCGGCACAACGAACCTCGCACATTTCTCATCCAATTACATTTTTCACCTTGTGCATCAGCTGCAGGAACTGATATTTATGTCACCTTGATGAATGCCGCTTTCCACATTCCTGTCCATTAGGAAGACTGGGAGGAAGATTGTTCTTGGCTGTCACTTAGAATAGGTCATTTTTTCATGGCTGCTTCTTCTTTGGCATCAAATATATATTGCGTTCTTTCCCCTTCAGGTCCTTCATCATCAGTGCCTGCTCGCTCCATCATTTATTGCTCTTTGTTGACAGGGTGACTCCTGTTTCTGGGAAGGCCATGGTACCAGCAGCCGCTACCATCTGTTTGTTCACTTTTTGAATGGGCATTTTCTAATTTTTACCTCTGCCGCTGCTCCTTTTGGGAGGAGTGTGAGATGTTTACATGCCTCAGATACACAAACATCTAGAGCTAGATGCAAATAGCTTGCAAAATTCTAGCCAATAGCTAGAGTTCTGTACCCCTCAGTCTAAATACCAAAGATATTTTAGACTTTCACCTTTTCTTCTTCATAGCATTGTGATGTAGACTTAATTGACTCTCACGAAGAAATGTAAAAACAATATAGAAACCAACTCAAACTGAGTAGCAGTGACCTGCAGGTAGCTGAAGAATGTTACTCAAGTGTCCCACTTACCTTAAAGAAGTTCAGTAAATATTTTTTGCCATATATTAGCAGCTCAACATTTGTCTGCCTTATGAATTAAAATGTGTCAAAGTTTGTGGGAGTATCACCTCATAGAGTTGAGCATAAACAAGCTTAGAGGAAGGAAAACCTGTATTCTTGTCTGATAGAGAAGCAACGATCTTCAAAACTAAATGCCAGCTGAGGACAGCTTATCTTGGGCAATAAGTTTATCAGTTGGTAGCAAGGGTAGAGGTGACTGGGTGGTTTCTTTGGAGAGGGGGAAAGGGAGAAGGAGACAAATAATACATTGTCTGTGGAACATGAAAGAGCTGCTCAGAGGGAGAGGGAAGGTATATAACGTGCCGGTACCTCTACCAAGTCTGTAGTTTTTAGATCAGTAGAACTATAAATCTTTAGATCCCAGGATCATATTTGAATTGTTTTATAGGTTCCCCTTGAGGATCAGTACTGAGAGGTCAGAGGTGCAGTGCTTTGTTACGAATCAAAGTACTTTAAGCAATTACTTTTGATGTTTTTAAGTTGTCCTTACCTTACCAAACAAGCAGTTACAAAGAAATTGCGCTGGTTAAGACATTTTTTTAAATGTTTTCTGTCCCCTTGAGAGAATTATCTGAGGGGCAATAAATGCGTTAGAGGGCCTAAATGACTGATGATAAGGAATTCCAGTCAGTAGACTAGTTAGGGAGTTTTATAGTTATCTGCCGTTGCTGCGGGGCTCCAGCATCAATGCATGTTAATCAGTTACCAGTTTTTTTGTGTTCAGTAGCTAAAGAGAACTTTTGGTGTATCTAAACTTGATGTTTAAAACTATTGTTTTAGGCAGCAGCTCTTGGTGAAGTAACTTTGTTCATTTGTAAAGGCAGGCATACTGTGGTCTCTTGAGTAAGTTTATTCCCCTTGGACTCAGTGAGAAGGGCTTATTTTAATTCAATTACAGGCCAGTATTGATCATCATACTTATCAAACTGGCAAATCTGTTTTTTTGGACTGCATGTTTTTCTACATTCAGCAAATAAGTTAGTTTTACTGTTAGTTCTTACAGAAACTTGCATACAACAGTGAAGGAAACCTTAATTCTCCTGTTCCTTACTATTCCTCCAGCGTTTTTTCCCCCCACTTCTTGAGTGCCATTTGAGCTGATAAGTGTCCTTTGCTCTGTGTTTGCACGGTGCCCAGTGCAGTGGGGACCTGAGCTCTGCTCGGGCTCCGCTGTGTGATGGGAGCACGGCGAGGAGTGACCTCCTAGGAACCACCAAAACATTCCTGCTAACAACCAGCTCTGCAATCAGGAGCACTGATAATCTCAAATAATGATTTTATTTTTACAGATAGCAAGAAAATAAATGCACTTTTCAGGTTTCAGCATACCTTCCACACAGGCCGTGAGACTCACCTTGCCCTTGCTAATAGCTGTGGCACTGAAGTCACTTGCTGGAGCTGAATGATTCAGACCTCTCTATCTGTGTCATGAGAAATAGTTGACCACAGAAATTAGTTTTCTATGGACATGATTGCTAAGTCGCCTATAAACAGCTGTTTGTATAGGGCTAGATTTTCCGTTCTGGTAGGAAAATCAGGAAGGAGTAATTGTTTTCTGTGTAGTCTTACAGCAAACTTAAAATCCCCAAGAATATTCAGCGCTCTGTCCTTGCTGATTTTTTTGTTAAGTTATTACCAGTTACTCTCTGTTGCTGAAAGACATTTATGAGTGATCCCAGGATGAACAAGAATAGTTCCCCATTTTGCTGTATAGAACAAGACCCTTCAGGAAATCCCCCAGTCCAAGAAAATCACTCATAAAGAATCTTGACCAGAAGAGTAGGCATGATTGAACCTGCTACCATCTGGCAGGAGTTTGACAAAAAAAAGAGGAAAATGGAAGTTTTTATGTTTGAGCAAGAACTATAGCTGTGATGTTGTTTTACCCCTGTGGACTGAGATACCTAAGGTACAACAGAGTTCCTCTCTTGTGTGCGTCCTTCACATGTACTTATATTTAGCGTGTGCTCTATCCAAGTACTCGATGGAATGGTAATATCTAAAGTTCGTCAGCAGCTGGTCACCCTTGTCCTGGGTTTGGTTCTTAAGAACCTCAGTCAGTTAAGACCTGTAGAGGCAGGATTAATTAAGGGGATTAATGAGTAATGGTCAGACAGCTAATCCGGAATTCAGCAAATGCAAATGAATACGCATATAGCTTTTCTTTTTCCATTTTCCTTTTGAACTATTCAAAGTGATTGCTTTAGATGGATTCTGTTCTTAGAGTCACCCTCTCTCCTTTATGACCAACAATTTACTGAATGAACACAGTTATTTATTGCTACTTATCTTTATGGTTGCTTATCACTTTCTGGTCTGTCACTGATTTAGCAGTGCACTTAAATATATACTTAAGAGTTTTACTGAACAGAGACGGAAATGGGTCTCTTTTCCTGAAGTACCTTTCAGTTACCTGCTTGCTTCCCAGAATGGCATTTGTTTGCATGATTCATGCACCTTATGGCTCCGTCTGAAGTAACCGCATCTGGTATCACACCATATAGTATAAGAGCAGAGAAATGTCTAAAATGTCTCTATGTGATTCTGTTACATGCTGCTTCCATGAAAGATTTTATGTTTCAGGTATGAACTAGGAGATGCTTTGTACTTAGGCTGGGCCGGAGCTATTCTTTATATGCTTGGTGGGATCTTCCTGACCTGTTCGTGCAAAAGGAATACAAGTGGGAAATACAGGTAACTTTGAATTTGTCAGTTGAAATAGCAACTGTTAATTATATGCTAGTAATACCCATTTTCTATCTGTATACTATTCTCTCTCCCTCACCCCAGTATAAAGCTGCAGCCGTATTAAGTCCAAACAGGAAACTGTAACTACTAATTCAGTGCTATGAGGCATCACAGGCTTGTACCAAATACTTGTACCCCCCCCCCCCAAATACTGCACTTTTGATACGTCACAATCAGCAGTCATCTATTACTAGTCTTTTATAATTCCAGGTACTGTTGATGCTGCTAAAATCTGTATGATAAAAGCATGCGGTCAAAGAGCAAACTATCCTTTGTTTTGCTAAAAGAAAAGTATATTAAAACTATAGTGTATTATAATTAAGTTCTTCTGCAATGCTTGCTACTATTAAAATAATCAAATGCCACGTTTAATTTGATGAAAATGTCATCACATTTTCCTCCAAAAATATAGACTGTTAGAAGCCTATGATTTTTTTCTTGTTTCTTATGGAATGCTTTGTTGTGCATCAAATCAGAAAAAAAAAGAAAAAAAGATTTCTGACCTCCATATTTATTCTTGCCTGATTTTTTTTTCCACTTTAAATTATTCGTACATATAGAATGTCCCTGTCTCAAGAAGTGGGATGACATTGTAAAAAATAGCAGTGCTTTAGCTGGAACAACCCAAAAGGCTTGGAGGATGTACTCTCCAAAGTTAGTTAAGAGGATGTTAACACAGAAGGAAACACATCCTCACTGCTGTTGTATTTAACCTGAGGAAAGTTATGCCAAAACAGCTAATCAGGGAGAGTATTCCTCTGATACTCCATTGCATATTGAGCCTAAACTGATGTCATTTGAGTTTTATGGTAATATTTCATCAACCACTTTGGACTTTTGATCCAACTCACCCTACCTTGCCACAAAGTACCAAATATATTGAAATCTATTGAAACTCAGGTAAAACTGGTGCAGACAATAAAAGTTCCACATGCTGAAGGACAGATGAAGGGGTTGGTTAGACTCCAGATGCTTCTGTCTTCCTTTCTCACCATCTTGATTCCTGTACTAAGAACTGCAGCTTGCACATTCTTGGTGCATTCAGGTCTCGATTTGCTCCTGCTGTAGCCCGGTGACTACCAGGCCTCGAAGAAGAGCACGTGTAAGCTGGGAGCCGAGGCTGTCCCTGGTTAACAGCCCGAGGGCCTCCCACCGAGGAGCCCAGCTCTTCCTCTTCACTGCAGGACAGGCAAGAGCATGAGTCCGCCAGTTTCTGCACCTGTGTGAAGTATCTACCAGCAGTGGATTGGCTACAGCCCTAAATGAGCACCCTCCTCAGTATCTGAAATGGTAGAAGTGTGTGCAATCCTAACTATTCCGTATCTTTTTTTTCTTCATTTACAGTGGCAGCAAATATGGCTATTCTGTAGGCCAGGCCGTTCCTCAGCAGCACATTTACACCAAAAACTCTGAGGCAATCACAAGCACGAAGGAGTATGTCTAAACTCACACTTTTTTTTACATTCCTTGCAATGTTAGTAGTTTATGAACTCAAAAAAAGTGACCTAGTTCCAAGGCGCAAGCTTTCATCTTAATTTGGAGATGATACACATTTTAATACCTCCTTCTGGGAATGGTTTTAAAATGGAAATAGGCTTCTACAGAAAATGATGTGACGTGAAAGCCTGTGGCATGAAGATTTTTCTGCACGCTAAGAAGCCTGGTGTAAAATTCAGCCACAGTGTCTGATATATCGTGACAAATCAAGAGCAATGGTTTTATATTTTGGCTAACTCAAAAGTGTGGAACAGATATGCTGTAGCTGACTGCAGGTTAATATGGCTCACTGTTAGGAATGTATTGTATTTTCATTAATGGTTCACTTTCTATTTTTGTTTAGATGCTTTAGCTTTTGATGGTAAATAAGCCTTATTCCACTGATTCACTGAAATATAGGATTTTTTAGTGAGCAGTATCATGGCCATTAATAAAGATATAGTAAATATACTCTGCTTGAAGGCTCACATTATACTGAAATTCACGTTATGTATGCTAGTCAGGATGATTTATAAAAACTTTAAAAAAAAAAAATCCCTGCAAAACAACCACTCACCTCTAAACCTGCGGAACTGCAGCAAATTCCTTGTTGGATGAAATGACGATGCCAAAGATGAATGATATAGAAGGACCCAAACACAGGTGGGAGTGGAGAAACCATCTGATGAGCGTGGGCCTTCAGATAACTAAGAAGATATTCCCAATTTTAGATTTTTATTTCTGTTTTTTGAGATTTTAAAATGATTCTATTTTTAACTTTGATCAGTCTTTAACTTTAGAAACTTCTGTTGCACGTGAATCATTTAATTCAAGTAAATGCGCAGGGGCTTTAGTCTCCATCCTTGTTCAGTCATTACAATTTCTTTCTTAAACCGCCCTGCTGCTGGGGACAGGTATTTTGCATGAGGCAAGCACTTAGACACCGGAGGTGAGCTGACTTTCCTTAATACCGACTCTGAGCAATGTGGGATGGAATTTCACGCTGTACACACACGGCTTTCATAACTTGTCACTTTTAAATCGCAAATGTATTAAAACAGTTCAACAAAACACATCTGTACTTCTGTCTAATCGTAATGTCTTATGGCAAAAATGTAAATGCAGGCTGATTTAGAACAGTTATGCATCTTCCCTGATGCCCTAATAGATAAGTTCAACAGGGCAACTTGACCTAGCAGAAACCCTTTAGCCATGCTGCGTGCATACAAATGCAGCTGACTTGTATACAGCCACATTAAGGCATAAATTTGGGCATTGATAGGTCTTATTAAGCTGAAGAAGTAATGCTAAAAGGAATGAAGATTGCTTTTAGCTTGCCAGTGTTGTCCCCCCATCCCCTGCCCCTGCAGCCCCAGTCACAACTCTTTTTAAAAATCATCCGTTTGGTATTTAGGAGGATACTTTTAAAAGCAGAAAAGGTATTTAAGTTGCATGGTGGGAGCTGAACTCCTTACCACCATCTGCATATGCTGGCCTCTTTTTTTTTTTTTTTTTTTCTTTTTTATAATATATAATCTTGTGATTTTGGTATAGTTGAAAGTAAGGAAAACTCAGCAATCAGGCTGCACCCATTCATGAACATTAATTATGAGCCAGTAAGTGAGAGAGAAATTCAGACCTTGGTCTTGCATCGGCTCTTCCACTTATATCACTGTGAAGCTTAATTAAAAAACAAGAGTAGAATAAAACTGCTATGTAGTAACATATTCCTTTGTTCACTGCATTATTATCATATTCAGCATCATGCAAAGGAAAATAAATGCTTAAGGTAACTTTGTTTGCAGGCCTTCCACCACTTTTCTGTTGCTTTCCCCTGTTTATCAGCCCCTTTCCCCTGCACCTTCAGTAGTAAGTCTCTCAATGACTTTAATGCTCCATCATCTCATTTTGGGGTGTAAGGTCTTTTATTTATTAGTGACATATAACATGGCAGTGATTTCTTTTCTTTTCTTTCTTTTTTTTTCTGTCATAAGCCTCTTTTAAAATAATGTTGCGTGATGCTGTTTTGAAGAGCATTAAGTCCTTTGCTCAGCAGACTGCCGTTGCATTTGTAACTCTTCTTCGTATCGCTGCAGCTGAGCCCAGAATCCTGCGTTGGGTTCGGCTTCTGGCCTGGCAGCCTTCACGGTCTGGAGAGAAGGGAGAGCCGTTGCAGAAACAGGGCAGGGCAGCAGGCAGCCTGATTTCTTCTGCTTAGGCTTTTGAGAAGATTTACTTTGGTTTAGGTTTTGCTATGGGACAATGAAGTGCTATTTTGGTGCGATGCCCTCACGCTGTGCTTGCTGAAACCGCCTGGCATTATTCCCTGCTGCAGGCTGGGCAGGACACGAGAAAGGGCCGTCGAACGGCCTGGACACGCGCGCGGCCCTCGCAAAGCCTGGCAAGAGCCGCTCATCACTAAGGGAAAGTGACACCTGCTCCTGAGCCTGCGTCTAGTGGGTGCAAACTGGGTACCTGTGTTAGGGACTGTAATCATGTACTACTTACTGGATGGAGGAAGTCTAAAAGGCTTTAGAGAGTGAGTCTCTCTCTCTCTCGCTCTCGCTCTTGCTCTCGCTCTCGCTCTCTCGCTCTCTTGCGCGCTCTCTCTCTCCCCCCCCCCAAAAAAAAAAAAAAACGGACGGACAGACAGACTATGTACACAATAGCTTTAAAAGCAAATCCTGCAAAACAACCACAGGAAATAGCTTGATCCCCCCCCCCCCCCCCAAACTAACTTGCTTCACATTCCCTGACTTTAACTCCACGTGTCATGAATAAGCAAATGCTAGTGGGAAGGGTCACATAACTAGCCAACTCTGCATGCAGATTTTGCTACCAGTGCTTAAAGCCTATTTGCATTGGTAATTATATTTGTGCAAGAAACCTAGTTTGGAATGCATATTTGTCCAAGTAGAGGTGGCGGTGGAAAAGTTTACAGCAGCATTTTATGCAAATAGAGACTAGCTAAATATCTGCTAATAAACAGGTGAGAGCACCAAACCAATGCTGGGAGCTGTCGCGACCCGCAATAAGCATTGCATTTCTTACCCCAGAGATGTCTAAATGCAAATTTGGGCATGGGTACGGTACCGCAAAGGCCTCCTTGAGCGTGAGTTTCCGGTGCCGCATGAGGTAGGCCGTGCAGACGGCAGCCGAGCGGCTGCGGCCGTTTTTGCAGTACACCAGGCACGTGCCGCCGCCCCGCACCGCCGCCTCTATGGCCTCGCCGCAGCGGTCGAAGTGCCGGTACAGGTCTTCGGCGGGGTCGTCGAACACGGGCACGCGGATGCAGCGGAGGTGCGGGAGGCCTGGGAAGGGCTGCTGCCGGGACACGTTGATGCAGAGGGTGACTCGGTGGTGCCCCAGCAGCGCGGGGTCGCAGGCGGCCCGCGCCGGGCCCAGCAGCAGCCCGGCCGCCACCGGGCACAGCGGGGCCATGGCCGGCTCCCGGGCCGCCTGCGCCGCGGTGCTATATTTAATCCGTGCCCGCGGCCCGGGAGCCAGGCAGGTCCTAGTGCCGGGAGAGCCCGAGCGAGGCTTTCCAGGCATGAACACCATCGCTGCAGCCGCAGGGCGGCTGCAAACCAATTAGCTTTGCCTCTTCTGATAGCGGCTTGTTGCAAAAAGAGACGATACTAATTAAAAGAAAAAACAAGAAACCCTTATCATCAGCACAGAAAAATCTGCTGCTGCGATCAGCACTGACATAATACTGATCTGAGGCAAAGTGAAAGCCAAGAGCCCCCCCCAAACCACCACAGAAGTCCTTCAAGTGCCCAGAAAATGCTCTATAATGGTGCTATAACTAAGCAGAGCCACTTTGCTTGACACAGTATGCTGCAGGCTCCAGAGCTTAGGGGTTGTGTGCGTGGGGATGTGCGTGTGCGTGGGGGGTGTGCGTGTGCGTGGGGGTGTGTGCGTGCATGCACGCATGCCGTTAGCCGGCCCCGATCCCTCCATGGGGCCACTTTAAAAAGCAAAGTTTATGGCAGTACTTTATGACGCCCTAATTGTCCCGTGTGCATGAGGCATAGTCTGAAAATGCGATCAAAAAAACAGCACAGTTTCATCGAAAGTAGTTGTGCCAGGCTAATTTCACTCTTTGAGAGAGTAAATTATTTGCTGGGAAAGATAGCGATGGCAGCTATAATCTTTCCCGACCTCAGGAAACCGCCCGGCGGGGCGCTGTGGGAGAGACGAGCTGCCGGAGGGGCCGGGGCCGAGATGCCCCGCACAGGACAAGCGCGGGAAGGGGAATAGCAAACAGCTGCCCCCAGAAAGGGCCGAGTCACTGGTATTTGTAGCAAATGAAGGGAAAAAAAAAGTGATACAGTAGAAGGCATTTAACAGAGAATCGCGCGTGGCCTTTTTGGGCAGGCAGGAGGGATGCAAAGCAGAACAGCTGCTCACCCAAGAAAAGGCAGCTATGATTAACCACTTAGGGTCACTAATAAGCTAAGCTCACTAGTTCAGGCTGGGCTGTGATATGACTGCTCCTCCAGCAGCAGTAATGTGGCAAGAGCCCTACCTGATCATATGAGGCAGTATGAAACCATTTATTGAAAAAACAGCAATATGTAATGCCATAATAATAACTCTCTCCAAGTCCTGTATTTTCTGTAAACACTAACTCATAATAACATGTTATTAAAATCATCATTAACTCAACTCCTAATACACTAACACCTCCCATTACAATTTTCAGTAGCAAATAATCCACATATCTTGCAAGGAGGACTGCAAATGATTGGAAAGGAAAAAAGAGGTGAGATCAAAAAAAAAAAATGACACTTAATGACCCGAGTGGCAGCAGGTGGCAGTTGCTCCATTGCACTTGGTGGAGGCTGGGGAGAAAAAAAAAAAATCTGATTTTTTTTTTTTTTCCTTACTTTCCATTTAGCAGTCACTGCTACTGATTTAGGTTTTCGCCCTTGGAAACTTCTCCTAGGTTTTGATTTGCTTGAGCAAGAGTCCTTGGTTCTTGCCCCATCCAGCCAGCAGTCCCATGCAGCTGCAAGGGGAAGCGAGGCTTTAGCCGGCTGCCTCACCGGGAGCGCTCCCTCCCACCCGTGAGGCTGCAGGCATCTGCAAGGCTCCTGGCCAGGTGCAACTCGGGCTGCTGCAATGTCTGGTTGTCGTTGCCCCCCCAACGCGGCCTTTCTCACATAGCACTTTTGCTTTCCCATTGCTCTGGCAGGCTGATAGCCACACACCTAGAGTGGAAGATGTCTGGCTGTAGCTGCCTTGATGAAGGTCCTTTCATCAAGGAAAGGCTGATGAACCTGCCCAGAAGATTGTCCCTTCCCTCCTCCCTGAAGTGCAACATCTCCGAGAGTGGAGGCGGCACTAGGACAAGGCTGGTCATCGTTATGGGGAGGGTAATTGCAAGCTAAGCGCCTCAGATGCCATGTCGTGGCTATGGAGACATCTCACTCCTCTGAAAGAAGCTGGTTGAACTGCTCATACCCTTGCTGGAAGCGGTCTGATGTCTCAGTCCCAGATCTTGCTGGAGCTGCTCCGGGGGTTTCTGCTCTTGGTGCTGCTGTGGTAGAGGTGTGGTGCAAACCTCGGGTGCCACCAGCCCCAGCTGTGGCTTGTCCTGGTGCTTACAGCTGGCCCGAAGGTCACTGCTCGGCCAGGAGCTGTGCCATCTCACCAGGGGTTTCACCTGGTTTTATGTTTCAGTGGCCCTGTGCAGACACTGCTGCTGATGGTGTGGGTCAGCCTGGACCTGCCCTACTTTTGTCTGCCTTCAAGGTGAACAGGATTGTCCTTATAGCCAGTGTAAATCTCTCGTTTCAATTTATGCCATAGTCCCTTGGTCTCCTGCCATGCACTGCTGTAAAGAGCCTGGCTTCATCTCCTTGGTGACCTCCTTGCAGGTACATGAGTGCCCTTAGGGTCCCCCTGAAGCTCCTCGTCCCTGGGAAGCCGAAGCTGGTCTTCGCTTGCATTGGCCATACAGCTTTCTCAGTTTCTTAGGAGTTAATTTGCAAATGTATGTTCATCATTTTAACAAACCAATAAAAATAGTTTAATACACAAACAGCTCTAAGGGCCATCACTTAAAATCATAACTAGACATACAGGAGGCAAAGGAGGTCTGTAAACAACTTTTTCCTAGAAGACCAACATTTCTACATATGTCTGTATTGATATAAATTTGTGCATGTGGCATATAAATAGCTGTAACTGCAGGACATTACACTGAAGAAATACCTACCGACTCAAGGGTATCACTCAATTTATTAAATCTAAGTGATATTTGCTTCCAGGCAGATGCACTTTTACTAGTTTCCAGTTACCAAGTCTCTCTCAGAAACACTTCACTAGCTGCTTTCGATGAATTGCGTTGACTCCTGCATTGCCCTACTCCCGGAGAACAGCGGAGATGCAAACACGAACCTGCTGCACCGCTTCAGTCTCCAGCACTCGCTCGAGATCGAGCAGCCACGTCGCTGTGATAGGCCAGCGCCCTGCTTTCCTTGCGCTGAGCTCTGCCAGCAGCTGCACCACTACGGGGTCATAGCAAATAACCAGCACAACACTTTGCATTGGCAAATACTAATACTGATTCCTCGTGATATTACATTGTGACTTTTTTGTGCATTTACATGAGAAAGAGAATGCTTAGAATACTTGCCTTGATGATTTAAAACTTGGCTTATCTTGTTTTCACATACACCACATCCATCAAATCCTAGCAGTTGTTCGTCTGGATGACACAGCATCAACTGTAGGGAAAACTCATATTCCCAATATTTGCACTATACCTTCACAAACCCTGTGTTTTAAAGCAAGACTTCCTTCTTCGGGACTATTGACCTGGCCTTTATCCATGCCTTAAAAAGGGGGGGGGGGGGGGGGGAAACGAGAAAAACCCTCCTGCAAACCCAACTTAAATGGAGACGAAATAACACTGCCCTGCAACTACAGATTTAAGTCTCCAGCCTTTTTATTTATACAAGGATTCAAAGAACATATTTCAACTTTAGATAAACAGTGCAAGAGAGTTACAAGTACCTCGGTAACAGAAAGAAATAGATAACTGTCCAGCTATGCCAATAAGTGAAATAATTCTTATTCCTGCAGATAGAAATGCATCTGTTTAAAGCAAAGGTGGACTTGAGATATTTTGTTATACCATAGCCCCTACCAAGCCCACCGGAAAACAACAGGCAGTTTGTCATTTGTAAATGATAAGTAGCTGCGCTCTCAAAGCCTTTAACAACCCTCACCCTTAGTTAAAAGATACACATTATGGCACAAAAGAGCAGGCTGAAAGACAGAGACACTTGAAAATCCATGATTCCTGGCTCTCCACGTTGCAGGGACGGGGGCTGTGTTCATATTCTTCACCAGAGCATGAACCCCCTCAGCATCCCTTGACAGAACAAGGCTTTTCCGACCCAAAACACCACAAGTCACCGCCTCGGGAACACCGAAGCGAAGGTTTCTTCCCCTTCCACCTCTGCTCCCCTTTGAAGCAACAAGCCCAAAGCCAGTGGTGCTCCCTGGCTGCAGGACGCACGTGGATGTCCCTCCACAAGGGACATCTGCAGCGCGGGGACGTTTGTCACTGGTGTCACCGCCACACCCCTGTGGGATGCCGATGGCTTCGTGTGACCCCCAATTTTTGTAACCCGCAGGAAGACTGAGTCAACCTCAGGGCCCCGAGGGACACCAGAAGTGTGAGCATAAAGCCAGCAAAAAGGGGCAGATTTTAGGAAGGGTTTTTTCTGCATAACAATTGTTTCTTGAGGCTTTCCCGCATTAATGTGGACTGTGAAGTTATATTATTGCAAAAGGACCAATAATGTGGACTATTAGATGGTTAAAACATTAAGTGGACCGACAACACATTCCTGGCTTCGCATTTAAGGTGTTCCCCTTTGCGCCCGTAAGAAACTTGGAGTGTAACAGCCTGACAGCAAACTTTCACTGCATGGAAAAGGAAATGGCAAAGACTTCCGAATCTTCCTGTAAAGCAAAACATTGACCTTGGTATTCATTCTTTTAAAATCCCCAAGTAACCCTCCCCCCCGCTTTTTTTTGCAGAGGGTACAATGTTTTAATGCCTTGTCCTCTCTTGCGTTTGCATGTAAAGTTTCTGCAGGATCGGTTGTGGGAATTTATGCAACTGAAGGCTATTTTTTATTGGCAATACTGTTTAAAAAAAAAAAAAGACAGTATTTGTTTAGACCAGTAAAAGTAATGTGGAACTTGACGTATTTCTAGAAGTAAATAACTCTGTCTACACCCATGTGTTGTGTGTCTCCGCCCCAGGGTTTTGATGGGTCTCGTAGCGTTACCTGTCCCTTAGCCAACTGCCCGTGTCTTGGAAGAATTTTGTGGCTCCCATTTTTGAAACCCCACTAAATTAGATCAGTTTTAACCTGACTAGAAGGGCAGCACAGGTCAGAAAGGCTACACAGTTGGTCACTGTGTCTTGAAACAACCACTTGGTCAAACCTGGCCGACCCTCTCTGCCGGGGCTGGGGAGCCACCGCCTTCGCTGCCCGGCCCCACGAGGAAGCGGGGCAGGAGACAACCCTCCGGCGTGGCCTGCCTCAAGTTCTCGCCTTCCCTTAAATTGCACATTCTAGAAACTGCTAATGTGAAAAACTGGGGTTTTTGTTCCTTTCTTAGCACACAACCGACCCCCGAGCCCACCGTGCTTGCTCAGCACGGAGCCGCGTCTCCTCCTCCGGCAGGACGCAGGAGATGCTCCAACGTCTGCTGCGCACGGCAGCCTGACACTGAAGACGCGCTCCTGCCCTCCCTCTCCCCGGTACAAGCACATTTGAAGCTCAAACACAACCCTGTAAGAATGAAGCCCAACCTTCGGGCACGTGACTGCCCAAATGGTCACGGAGACTGTCCCGCACCTACAACCCCGGCTAACCCTACGGCTCCAGCCGACGCCTGCCGCATCTGTGAGCTAAACAAGCCTCTGGAAACCCCAAAGCACACAGCTCTACCAGCACAGACACCCCTACAGGTACACGAGGATATTTATACCTTTCACTGACCACCCCCCAACTCCGAACCTGGCGCTAAGCCCCCCCGCCGGCCCATGCCCCGCGCCGAAACGGGGCTGCAGTCCCCCGTCCCCGCCGCAGCGAGGAGAAGTGTGTGGCAGGATGGGGAGGGGGCCAGGGAAAGCAGGAATTCACTTAAAAAACAATGATGCAACAAGACAAACAGACACCAAAAGAAAAATACCCCAAATACCCCCCTCCCCCATAGGTGCTACCTGTGGGTCCATTTTCTGGGCACAGACACTGCCCAGGGCTACGAACCAGCAGCCCCTCTCTGCCCGCGGCACGGCAGCCGCTCGGGGTTCGCGCCCACACGCGCCTGGCGTGAGCTCTCACAACCGGCCGCAACGCGCCGAAGTCCCCGGTCCTTCTTACTACCAAAAACAGGCCTTCGCGGCCGCGGCTGGGGCCAGAGGAGGAAGAGGCAGCACACCTGTCTGTCAAGCGAAGCATCCTACTGTGCGTGTTTTCATCTCTCAGTTACCTACCACGGTACTGCACTGCAGGTAGAAATTGGACCATTATTACTTGGGTTAAAAAAATGGCTTTCCAACTAGCATGCAAAGAAAAAAATACCCCAAACCCCACCCCAACACTCATTCCCAGTCACTTAGATGTAGGAGACCTACATTTAACATTGTCATCAGCTACAAGCTCTAGTCAAGAAATCCACTTGTGACCTTTCCAAAGAAAAAGGGAGTTCTGCGTTTTTGGGTCCAACAGCCACTGCCAAACTGTTTCAGCTCAACCCACCAAGTCTGCTCGCACCCCTACTACATACAAAGGTGGAAGTGGAGGAGCATCCCTGCCTGCTTAAGAAACACAGAGGAAACCCCCCAAAGAGCCCCTGAACGCAGCGCCTGAGAAGCGCCGACGGTCGCAGTCTCTCCGTCCGACGAGCGGCGTTTCCAGCCCCCGCCGCGCTTTACACAGCAGCACGCGACGGAGCGCTCCGGCCGACGGCTGTGGGACAAGACCGGGGAACCGCACGTCCCGCTGCGGGCAGCGGAGCGGCTGCCGCCGGGCGGCCCGGGAGGCCTCGCTGCGAAGGCTCGGTTCAGCCCCCGCAGCCCGTTCGGGGCAGTAACAAAATTAAAACAATGAGGTACGGAAAGAAGGGCCCAGCATTGGGGAAGAGACCAAGAAAGAAGAGCACAGCTCGAGCACTGCCAGAAATAGCAAACAACTGAAACCTTTTTCTCCTCCCTCATTTCTTTTTTCTTTTCTTTTTTTCCTTTTTTTTGCCAAGGTGAATTAAATATGTCCTTTTTGTCGGTCGGTCGGGTGGTTGGTTTTGGCAAAGTGAAGCCCTCGGCCGCAGTCTCTTTCCCAGCTGTGCTAGCGAGTTACCGCCACAAGTGCTGCGCGGCGATAAAAGCCACCGAAAGGAGGATGAGGAAGGCAGAAGGCAACGATCTGCAGCTGGCCCCACTGACGCCGTGTCCCGACTGCTTGGGAATGGCGTGCGTTTCTGGCTGCCTGGTGCTGGGGCTCTTAGCGAGTCTTTTGCCGCAGACGTCGTCAGGACAGCCGTCACCGCTCCCGGAGCCGCTCATGTCGTCACCTGCGCAGAGAGAGGCCGTGGTGAGCCGGGCCGGCCTTCCTCGTGGCAGCGTGGCGCAGGGCGGCCTGGCCTTCGCCTGGCTCGACAGGGCCAACGCGGAGGAGAAACGTGTGCAAGGCCCCTTGCGCTGCTGTGGGCAGCCCCCAGCCCCCCTGCACGGCGACCCCTCTGCTGTGGGTCGGCCACCACCGTCACGGCCCCGTGGGGGCTCCACAGGCCGCCAGGACCAGAGGCTTGGCCGCCCCCCCCCCCCCCCCCCCCCCCACCTGCCGGTGGTCCCCTCCCCGGCCCTGGGACTTCTGCTAAACTCACTTGCGTCTTGGAAATCCACGTCGTTCCCGATGTTGGCGTTGCCCAGCCGGTTTGTCATGATCTTCAGCTGCATGATTTGCTGACGAATGGTCATATCCGGCTTGGTGATGTCCACCTCCACCTCTGGGTTGTTAATCTGGTTAGCCAGGCCGTCCCCCATCACCTCAGGCAGGTAACTACGAAGGAAAGCAACAGGTTTCGGTGCCTCCCTGAAAACAAGCTCACCTCTCCCTTTGGTGCCAGTGATAACCCATGGATTTTGAACCACAGAAAGCTTCAGGCTGGTGGTGCCGGCTTGTTGAGCATCCTCTGTATGTAAGCGGGCCATGCATGTTCCCCGGTGCCCAGGGGCAGGATGAGGCCCCCAAGTACCTCTGTTGGGCTCCCAAGCTCCCCAGAAGGGCAGGGGAGGAGGCTGAGTGCCGGCGACCGCAGCGGGCAGGGAGCCGAGCCCCTGGCAGCCCACACAAATGGGACCCATACGGCTGCGGGGGGCAATGCTGGCACCGTGCTGGGGCAGGCAGGCTCTCGCGTTTGCTGCGAGGTGGCCAGCTCTAAGGATGGCCAAGCTCTGCTGCCAGGGGCCGGGCCCTGTCTGAGCCTGGGCCTCACCCTGAGGCCACCTCAGGAGACTATGGCTTTATGCCTGGCTCTGGTAAACACAGCTGGGACTGATGCCCTGGACTACCGAATCCTCCCACCCAGTGAGACATTGCTGGCAATGCAGTGACATGCTGAAGCACCGAAGATGCGGACACTGGGCTGGCAGAGACGGGCAGACCCATGGCAGGGAACGGAGCAAGGCACGTTTCTGACCTCCCCTCGCAGCCGCCCTTTAACCATCAGCGCCGGTGGGAGGTGTGTCTGCAACGGCTGGATTTCACCTGGAGGCCACCTCTCATGGAGGAAGAGCATTTCAAAGCAAGCATGGTTAGAAAGAAATGCATGCAATTCCCAGCAGCAGCTCTGGAGTTTGCAGACGCAAATCCATCCCTCTGCCAGCGGGTCTGAATGCACATGGTATTGCAAAATTAATTAAGTAGTACAAAACAACACAGTCATTCCATGGCACATGCATTTTGATGCCTAAACCCCCAAAACACAGCAAAATAACAACAGACTCGAAACTCCCAGGTAGCAGTTTTTCAGAAATAGGTCATTGCCCTGGGCAGGGAGAGACCTTTTCCAGCAGGTGGGAATGGAGGGGCTAAGGTGGTTTGGCTGAGGGAAGCTGAGGAGATGTGTCACTGTCTTCTACCAACACCTCAACGGTGTTGTCCTGACCCCCTCCGCATACCTGCCCTTGGTCATCCCATTCCAGCACTTGTCGTCAGCCGCCGAGCCAGCCGTGACCTTCTTGCTGCACAGCACGCTGGGCAGGGTGACCCAGTGAGACTTGAGAGCTGTCAGGTTCCCTTTGGCATCTAAAACCTGTGAAGAAAGAGGGTGCTCAGGGCCAGGAGAGCTCTGGCGGGGGGACAGTGCTGCGGAAGGGACAAGGATTCGGGCTTTTTTTTCGTTATAATATCACACAGCCTGTTTTTATGCAGACAGGGAAGCATCACCAACTTTCCCCTAGGTACCAGCCTGCAACCCAAGCACCCAAAGCTGAAGGACATTTCTGGTACCATAAGGAGACCCAGGAGAAGAAGCTCTCTGGGCCATGAGAGGAATGGTGAGAAGGAGCCTTCGCAGGAGGCAGCAGGGCTCTGTCAGGTGGGACAGGCATACGTCTGTGACCGAGGAGCCACTGGCAGAAGAGACACAGGGACTGCAGGGATCATGGAGCCCATTGGCCACAGATTCCAAAGGGTCTGTAAAGGACTGGTCCCAAGAGAGCAGCAAAGCTGCAGGAACTGAATTCCCTAGTTGGCCAACATCATGGTAGGCTCCACACACCGCCTCTGTCCACAGGACCCAGCACCGTCCCTGGTGGGCACTCGCATTCCCAGCAGCCCCAGGCAGGGCCAGGCTAGCGCGGGAGTCCCTCCATGCTGCTGACGCCTGCTTCCCCGCAGAGCCGCTCGGCACCGCCCCGGCACGCATGATGCCAGCGGGGAAGGAGTTTGAAAGATAAACTCACTAGCATCTCCAGCGATACCGCAGACGATTTTGCTTCTAACGTGACCTTCCCCCGCCTTTTCTTATCTTCGCTATTGGAGCCTTTTGTGTTGATTTTGGGATTTCCACAGCCTTGGAAAACCTGAAAAACAAACCAAACTCGCTAGTCTGTGGTTTGATACTCTTTCCTTAATTCATTATCACTGCATGATTATGTTCTTTTTTTCCTTTAAGTATTTTTGTATTTCCTACTTAAAAGATCTCTGAGACTTGGGCTTAGTTTTCGGTCAGATTACTTGTGCGCCATGACTTATTTTCAGCAGACTGGAACTACTTTTGGCTACCACTATCAGGCCAAATGTTCAGCACAAACACAAAATTGGCACATGCTTTTGGATGATTCACTACTGTTGATATTAAATTCTTTCTAGCAAGTTTATCTGTTCCTATTACGATTCAAAACAAATTCTGGGAAGTCTGAGAAGAACAAGATGGGAGTTGGTCACATTCATCATGCCAGAGGTGTGGGCTTCAAAGTTACAGAGCATGTGAGGTTCATTCATTTGGACAACAGGCTGGGGTGGGACCACTCCGATGACTGCTGCAATAGCCATGCACCGTTCCTCAAATTAACACTGCCTTGGACCAAGCGCGTATAGCAGAATAGATGCGTCAAGATCTGTCAGGTTGGACATTTCGAGGCCAAAATTGATTTACTCCTTAACTTTGGATATCGCCTCTTACCCCAACTACCTGCCAGAGTCCCTTCAGCCAAAGGAGAGCAGAAGCGCTGCCAAGGCACAGCTCCTCTGGTCTCTCCTTTAGGACGAAATGAAGGATCTGTTTCTCTGTATTTCCATGACGAGTCCAGAGAGTGACATCTCCCCTGCAGATACCTAGTGTTCAGGCAGCTGAGTCTCACTGTGGCTATGGTAACTGGTGTGCTCAGAGAGCCAAATTTAAGCAAATGTTAAAGGTCATGAGTGCTTTTTACAATGCCCGTTTGATTCAGGAAACAGCAGCCCTTATGAAGAATGCCATCTGATTCGAAAAGGTGGCTCCATGTTTCATCCAATTACCTGTGTGCTGTCAGACACTACTGATAAATCTGACTTTGCACAGAATCCCTTTGATGCAGAGAAATCAAGAACTCAAATGCTAGCTAGTATCGATAACACAGCTTGTGCCAGCTGCTCAGTGCTTCTGCTAGCAGATCCTGAAAGCCATCAGCGAAGTTCCAATCTTGGCAAGAGTCCCCTAGGTGACAGTGAGCCTCATCGGTGTGTCTGAGGGACATTCAGCCCAGAAAGCCCCTCCCGGGGCGCACTGTCCTGCTGACCAGATGAGTCCAACAGACTAGGGCACTTCTGTACCAAGCAGATTAGTTCATCTGTCCCCTTTGCTCAGTGCAAAAAAATCCACCTTTGAAAACCGAAGGACTTAATCGTTAACTGTTAAAGACTCTTAAGGACTGAATCCTTTTTCCAAAACCTACCTCTGGGACTGAGGGATGCCTCGGGCCTGATCCCTGCGCTCCCTTCCAGCACGGTATGTGCCATGGCAGCAGGGAGAAGGGGCAGGGAGCTGAGGCACCCCACATGTGCCCTTCCCAGGGACAGCTTTAGGTTGGCAATTTTAGAAGCCCTCAGCTGCAGCCTGAGCCTGCTGCCCTCACTGTTAGAGATAAAACTTCCAGGACTGGCCTGAGCTGGTCCTGAGCTCATCTGGCAATGATATCCTTAACCTGTTCACCCTGCAGCACTCAAAACCAGAGCCATCGGGAATTTGCTGAGCCCTGCGGGGGTGAACCTCTCAGAAAGTGTTTTGTCTGCACTAAGTCAAAGCTGGGCATTAGTAGGCTTCTCAACAGTACAGCAGCGAAGATCTGCAAGTCCCTGACAGGTGGATCCGTGCAGGGGAAGAACCCCAAATAATCTGCTTTTCAGATGGAATTCAGGATCTTTATGAAATGCATCCCAGGCCTGCATCCATACAGAGGGAGAGGGTGGCATTTGGCAGAGTTAAAGATGAGGAGGGGATGCAAATCTTTGGACAGACCCTTTAAAGCAGATTAGCTATAATGAGTTCCTAAGCCTTGCTCTGCAGGCTGCACTAAGCCTGGTTCTCCTTAGTTGTCGATGCTTACAGCTGCAGCAAGTTGCCAGCTCCCATACTCTGCTGCCAGTGCCACCAGCAACACCCTGCCATGTTCACCTGGTTGCAAGATCATATTGAGAATATCATATTATCAAATATGTTTGGTTGCTCCAACCAAACACTGATGAGACTAGACTATTTACATCCTTCTGTTTTTACTGCATTTACTATAGGCCCCTCAGAAATACCCTTCTTTGCAGATGATGCCTTACTTTCCCACTCCACGGGCTTGCTTTTATGTAGACAACTCCAGTCTCAGCTAACAACAGTAGAAGAAATTTTGCCTTTCATGTCGGGAAAGAAATCTAAACAAGCATTTGGAGGCACACACCCCTCTGTGCCATGACGAGTGCCAGTGAAGCCCTGCTTGGCTAAGCAACACTTCTGGCCCGTCCCCTCTCCGAGATCCAGTCAATACCTGCCCACACCCTTCACCAGCATCCCAGTTCCAACTCCTGGATAGCTGTGAGGACTTGGAGAACACCTGGGCAAAAAGCAGAAGCCCTGGTGGGCTCTTTTTTTGCCAAAGCTTTTCTCATCTGCATCCATAGAGGTGATTGTGGTTAATGGATAAACATACTAAAAATAGAGACCAATAGAAGAGAGTTTCTGTAGTAAGCTCCTTGAGAGACAGGGGAGCATCAGGAGAGCCTGTTTTACAGTCTCCAGATTGACTGCCAGATTGCAGCCCTGTCCCATAAATACAATCTGATAGCCCGGTGTTTCCATTGCAGAACATCCCGCTAGGCAGGCTAGAGCAGCTGCTGTCTGTCTCTGGTGTAAGAAGGGCTGTGCACTCTCTGTAAAGGCCTCAACTCAGCGAAATACTTCAGAGCTCTTCAGACGTATACACAGAGGCACCTGAGATCAAATGGCACCAGGCTTCCCACAGGCATTGCAAATTCAGTACCATCTTGCATGCCTGTACCTAAAGGAAGCTGGCTGATGGGGCTGAGAGGAACATTTGAAAACACCTGAGAAGGTTTTTCTGTACATAGGACAGCTGGTTTCTCATCATTAGAAGGGCGGGCATTTAATCTCTCTCTTTCTTCTTTCATCTCCCTTAATTCAGCTGAATGGTGAGCACAAACACCATTGGCCCTAGCAATTACACACGGTGTATTGTCAGTCAGGCGCAGGCATACACTCTTACCTTGGCTGTGATTGAGTCTTTGTTTTCTTGCAAGTTAGAAATAGCTTCAGAAATCCTCATGTGAATAGTTCCTATTACAGTGTCTACATTGTATGGTCCATCAATCCGATCAGCCACTACGATTAGAGAATCTAGCAAAATAACGACAGAGACATCCTCTCATCAGACTTTGTACAAACCGAGTTACAGCATACCCTCACGCTGGGCAGGATAGGCTTTGGCCCCTGAGCAGGCTGACTTTCGAAAGACCTCCCTCCATGTTCACTTCTTCCCAAAGACATGCTCACTTTCCTTTGGAAATGGACAGCATTCCAAATTCACTACTTCCTAGGACAGCCGCAGTGGCAGGGGAACAGAGGTCACTTACCTCCTGCAAGTGGTAAGTGCAACCTGTATTCACACAAAGGGACCAAAAGTTGCTGGGGTGCTACAGAAAGGAAATTTGGTGCAGAAGTATCGAGCAGTGCACACCAGCACTTGGAGCTAACCCTCCCATCTCAGTGCCTGTCTCAGCAAAGCACTGCAGCCACCGAGCACAGGAGGACCAGTGCCAGCAAAGCACCAAAGGAAGGTGGACGTGGGCAATAGCTTCTGTGGCAGCGACGCAGTGAGAAAAGAGTATTTCACGTCACCACTTCTGGAAAGACAACATGTGACCCACCAAGGAAATGTCATGCAATAAAGGCAGAGGAGCAGACCAAAACACCCACTGCTAAAGCAGTGAGAAAAGACAGCGAGTGACTGAAAGGTGCCCGTTGCTCTCCACTCCCCCTTATCTTGGAAAGCTCTGCTGGTCTAAGGACTGACTCTGGGCAGTGCTCCTGCCTGTCCGGGAAACTCCTGCCTCACCGGAGTGGTGCTTGGCTTGCAAGAAGTAACCAACCTCTGCCTACGCCAGATGTTTTTCAGCGCTCCACTTGGGTTTGAAGTGAGGACAAGCTAATTGCCCACATGGCTCATGGCACTGGGAAATGCCACTGCATATGAAGGCTGACATCCTCAGTGTCCAACAAAACTTGAAATAGGACCTTAGGGCAGAGCCACAACTGGCTTAGGTATCTAAAATGGGATTTTTACAGCGTCTGAGTTTGTAAGTTGAAAAGTATAGTTCTGAAAGCCACTGCTGAGCTGCTGCCTATCCCTAAGGAGCCCTGGACTCACTTCCTGATCAGTTCTGCTTTTAGGGCTCAGTAGCTTAGAGGCCAGGCCACACATAAGCTTCATCAAGATTTAGGGACCTGGCATTCAGTTACATGCGACCCCAGATGCTCCAGTGTGGTCAGTGTCCCCCAGGGCACACCAAAATCTCCTGGCAGGACCAGGGATCTGGCAGAGCACAATGGTGGCCAGCCTTCACCTAGAACAGAAAGTGCTTCACGTTCCTACAGCCTGTGCATACGGAAGAAAACAACTGTGATGGCTTCATGTTGATTTTTCCTCTCTATATAAAGAGGGTCAAATCCCTAGGTCTAGGTTGAAGAACTGTACCGTTAGCAAATGGAGTGATTCATTAGGAGTGATTAATTCTTTTATCCTAATTCCTGATACTTTGCCCATTAGCCTGGCAGGAGACTGTCATAGCAGATGGTGTGATGTTGCAGAAAAGCTTATTCAGCATGAGTTTGCACAGCTGACATTATTCATGAATAATGAAACCACCAGGTGAATTATTCCAGGCACTTAGCTGAGTAACAGTAAAACATCTCCTGCATCCTCCACCCCCCCACAGTGGGTATGTGCCACCTGTGACACTGCTCTAAAGGGCTGATGCTACCTGGGGGGTGCACAGTTCATTTCTTGCAAGCAGGAGTCCAGACAGACAGGGCACAAAGACAGCCCACCACCACTTCAAACTTGCGAGGAGCTCAGTTCAGTTCCTTGCCTGGGCAAGCCAGCAGGACTTGGCAGGAGGACCTCAAAGGGCTTCCATGAGGCCTAGGTGAGGTTTGTGCAGAAACACAAGGTTCACAGTGGTGGTATGTTAATAATGAAGGCCTGATCCTGAGCCCACTGCTGTCAATTTAACAGCATCCACAACCCTTACAAGTATGCAACGCAATGCCCTTGGGTTCCTAGAGCATCTCACAGCCCCACAGCCATCCCCAAGGGCTTCCACACTGCCCTGCAGGCATCAAGACCAGCGCTGATCACAGAGAGAGCACTTGCTTTCCAGATGTGTTAGACTGCCCAGAGTCACAGCCCAGGTGACACAGTGGCTCCATCCTACAGCTCGCGGTCCCTGGCAGAAAGCGGGCACAGCTGTGCCCTATGGAAACAGGACATGCACTTTTACTCTACTCTAGCTGGACAGGAAATGATTTTGGTCAGCAGAAGGCTGCTGGGAATAGAAATTTACTATCATTGATGGCACTAGGGAATATTATTATTGTGGAATAAGAAGAAGGGGAAATGACTTATAGAGCCTCTCAGTTCAAGCAACCTGGCGGCCTAGCTGGACTCCAAGCTCAGAAGCCCAAAGGCCAGGCAGTGGGCTGTGAGGCAAGGGGAAAGGCCAACCTCAAAGCTCATGTGATCTGCTGACTGCCCCCCATGAGCCCAGACAAACATCAAGGCTCCCTCAGGCCTCAGATCACTCCAGGTCTAAACGTGTAACCTTGGAGAGAAACATCAGCTTTCCAGGTGATGTTCTCTGGGCACAATGAGGAGTGAGACCTCTACCAGCCAGAAGAACAGAGTCAGATGCAAATAGTCTCCCCAAGGGACTGCACTAGTGGAGAGGATGTGTGCTGCTATGCAAATATACCATTTTCTAAAAGCAGACCCAAACTGGCCTTAAACCAAGTACACTGGTTCCACAAGCCTCTCTCAGCAGCAGAGACAGCAAGGGCCTCCCCCGACCCCACAGAGCCCTGTGCTTCCAGTCCCATGTGATACACATTTGCTTTTTCCTCTTCCACACTTCTGCCCACCTCAGGACCTCAGTCCACAATTAAACCAGGAGCCACTCGCCACAGGCTCTGGAAAAGCAGCAAAGTGTTACATGAGGCCTTCTTAAAAGAGATGTCCTGGTTGGATTGGGCAGTGCAGAATTTCCTGCAGAAATGACTGATTGAAGTTCTCTGGCCTGTTGCAGAGTGATAGTGAAGACTTTAAAATCAAAAAAATGGACATATCTATACTCATATAACCCACTCTAAGAGACCCATCATCTTAGCTGAGGGACAAAACAAAAATGAAATGAGCTCTTTTCTCACTTAAAATACAAGTCTCATTTTCACACTCCTCACATGGCCTGTAACCTCTGCCTCCTCACTGTATTTGTTTAACAGGCCTCTTTCCATTTAAAAGTACACAATGCTGATCCCTTCGCTCTCCACCCAGGAAAACACTTTATGGCTTCACATTTCTAGACTAGGACTAGGAGGACTGCCGAGTGCTTCTCAGATTAGCTCTGGTATGGATGAGGAGGTAGCTCAGACAGCGTATGGATGACAGGAGCTGTCCCTAAGTCTCAACACTTGGGAGGGAAGAAAAAATTAGTTGAATGTAAAGTGTGGGCAGCTCCAAATGAGAAAAGGCAAGATGAAAACTCTTTTAGCTTCATTAGCCAGCCCAGCACTGCTCTTTGTAGTGGTATTCAAGCCCAGCAAAATGTCCTGCAATAGTTTCTAGACTACAGTCACAGGCACAGAAACTGTAGCGTAGAAGAGCCTCCTTCAGCTCTTCCAGTGGTCCCTTCTTTACTCTCCAAACACTACCTTGGGGGGTTCAAAAGGTGCCATTGGTGTGCAGTACAACCATCTTACCCATCAGGTACTTCCACTCAGTGTTCAAGTCCGCTTGGTTGGCCAGGCAGCCCTTCACAACGTTGAGGCAGTAGTTGTTGCATGGCTTCACGTTGGACATGCCCCGGCAGTGGGGACAGTACATCAGCTTCATTACGGCGCGGGTGCACTCGTGGCTGAGCGATACCTGCGGCAGACAGACGCAGAGTTAGCAACGCAGGCTGGTGAAGGCTCCCCAGCAGGACTCGGGGCTGCGAGCCTGCTTTCGGGCTTTTGCGCAGCCATGGGCAAGCTGCTTCCCCTCTTTGTGCCGCTCCTTCCCTCCCACCTTTCCCTGGGTAGTGTCTCCATCAGAGGGGTAGGACCTCTGGGGCAGGGACCATTTCCTCTGCCTGTGTTTGAGTTGAGGGGACTGGGAACAACTCAGATGTGAGCAGAGACCCTAGAGCATGCCATTCCCCCGCCACCCCAGGTTGGCCTGGGCAGGAGCCCCTGGGGAGGTGGCACAAGGACAGCCTGGTGTGCTCCGGCTACGTCACAGCAAACCTAAAGGGAACAAGAGCCAGCACAAAACCAAGGTCTGCACCAAAGAGCCTGCTTAGTGTTATCACCATGGCTCAAGGACACAGGGCTCGGCAGCATTTGCAAGGAACTGGACTTGGTGACCCACCACCCCATCACAACCATGGGACTCGCCAGCCAAGTTCACAGTCAGAAAACCTGTTTGAAGGTAGAGCACTTCTGCAGCAGTATCAAACTTCTGATGATTTCTTGGAGGCTCATGGGGCAGGAAACAAGCCTCCTGCACTGAGCTTAGCCCTGTGGCCTCGCGCCAGCCACTTTGGCCAGCTGAGCCTTTGTGTCCCTCCTCTGCGAGCGCCTGGGCTGCGACCACAGGCTGCAATTTGGTGACTTGGACACATGCTGGGTTTATGCCCTGGAGCAATCAGCAGCCCCACTGAGCACTTCTGGCAGGAAGGGTTTGCTGTCACCACCTGGCAGGCACAGGTTCCTCTCACAAACTGCATCTGCAGCTTCCCAGCTGGAGGCACAACAGGGGACTTGAACACGAAACTTCTCAGCTGGCATCTTTGGGAAGGAGGATAGTGTGGGGGAGAGACTTGAATAATTAAAAAAATATGGGCAATTTAGAGCACTCAACACCGACAAGTGATTGCTCTCTGAAAGCATTTCAGGAGCCCCAGGCAGCGGGCGAAGCAGGCCAACATACACCACAGTGCAACCCCTGCGGCTCTCACGCATTGCATGTATACCCAGTGCTTCGCGGACGTGATTCTGCAGGCAGCTTTGCCATCCTTGGGCTAAACTAACCTGGTCCATTGGAATAGTGTTAGTGCCCATGCAGAGCCCAGAGAGCTGAGCACCAGCCACCAGAGCACGTCAGAGATGACCCCAGCTGCTGGCCTCACCCACGGGACGCCATCCCACTCCGACTGCTGCAGGCAAGTGGGCAGTGAACAACAACGGGGAAGGGTCAGCCACCAGGGACAGCCTGCTGCAGAGCCGAGGACAGACATGGCCGGGAATTTCCCAAATTCTTCCCTGCAGCCCCCATGGAAAGCCAGTGGTGCAGGGAGGCTGCTCCAGTGCCTGGCACAGACTCTGCAGAGTCTCTGATGGGGCTGGGCATTCCCTTATCTTATTGCTACAGCGCCTTCTCCTTTGTGGTCTTTTGCAATCTTTGCTCAGATCCATTTGCAAATTCCTTGTCATGCTTTCAAAATCATTTACAAAAATAAACCTAAGAGTCTGCATGCAAGTTTCCCTTGGTACCAGGTTCTCGGCACTCACAAGAAGCCCAAAAAGGAAAGAAGTGTTCAAGGGGCAAAACTCTACACAGAAAAATCCCTGAGCCCTGAGCTGTGGCTGCAACACTGAGAACATTCACCCTGCCCCTGACCTCTTTAATTGTGAAAAATACTTTGAACATGGTCCTCTAAGCTGCTTTTTGGAGACTCCAGAAAGACTGACTCAGTCCTCAGGTAGCTTTAGGACCGAGAACATGCTAAGCTAATTGTTAGACGTGGAGAGAGAAAACCCCTAACACTTCTCCCTCCTTAAACTGTTTGCACTGTAGCACCTCCCCTCTGGTTAGCCTTGGTAGTGAGATCTTGGGGTTTCATCTGGTAGAAATGTGGGAAAATAACCTTGCTGTAACTTTCTTTAGGACCAGGACAAAAGTTTCTAGGTCTCACAGAGAGCCTGTGACCCCAAACGGAGACTGCTCCCCTGCCTCTGCAACCACCAGCACCCAAAACAAGATGCTTCTGGATAAAACGCAGCACTCCGCAGCAGCCCGGAGGGCTCAGCCTTGCAGAAAGCAGCAAACACATAAGGGCTTTGCTCTCCTTTCTCAAAGAGCTTTCTCTCTTGTTCCGAGGACAATTCCTACAGCTGCAGAAAATCAGCGCAAGGTCACTAAGCCCGCACCGCAAGGGCCTCAGGCAGCGCCGAGCGCCAGGCTGCAGTGCTGGCCTGCCACCAGGAGATGGAGGATGTGTCCCGCAGAACCGCACCGAGATGCAGCCAACTTCAGCTCCGGACGACGCGGGTAAAGGCGCGACCACCCTCTCCCACTTCAGTGATCTCAGAGGGACTGCAACAAAGTACAGGCAAACACAAACGCAACGGGTTTATGTTTCATCTCCGGGCTTAAATAACCAGGACTGAATAGCAACTGAAAAGACTATGGTTAAGACTGTGTTGAATACTAACACGCTCTCTGGCTGAAGACCTTCTGAAAACAGATTATCATCTACTGTGTAGAACAGGAGAGGCAGCTGGGAAAGCAGCTCCTACCGCTCCCTCCCCAGGCAGCATGTTCATGAACATGAGCTAGATAGCAAAAATCCAGCCAGAGAACACAACCTGCATAAGCAAAAAAAGTCCCAAAGACAACTCTGTCTCCATGTTTTAGAGGCACTCCCATTCACCACCGGGCTTGGATTATCCAACTATAACCTTGGAGTGACGTAAACTAGCACAATACAAAACGAAGTTTCCAAACATCCTGGGAGCTGCTGCACAATGAGTCATGTAACTGGGCCCTGAAACTTGGGACTTTCCACAGTAACGATGAGAACCAGGCAACAGCCGATTCCATACATACCCGTGCCTTGGATAACTGTGGTTGAAGCATGCAGCCTTTTGGAGTGGAGGAAGCTGAACTGTTTTGGCTTAAAAGCAAAAGGGTAGCGTTGCTCACTGCCTGTGCAGCAAACACCTCTGGGGTGCAGGACAACTACCTAACAACCAAGAGGAACGCCACTGGCACTTAGAAATCAAAGCCATTTGGTACCCAACCAAATCCTGCGGGGGACACTGAGAGAGGCAAGTGACAGGTCTTGGCTCAGAAAAGCATCACGGTTAGCTTTAAAGTATGGTGTAAACCCAACAACTGCAATGGAGCTACTCGCATGAATGCAACAAGGCTGTATTCCCATAAAGCTAGCAGAGGGCCCAGCAGCCATTTCACAAGCATTTCTGCTTGCAGACTTCATCCTGGTCTCTTCCTGGCTTTCAGCTGCACCCGTATTTGTTTTTGTGCATGCCTTTTCCCAAAGAAACAGAAAGGACCTTTGCACCCTCAGCGCAGCACTCCCTAATCCCCGGGTGAGTGGATATCCCTGGCCTGCGATTGGAGAGGTCACCCGTGACCTGCCGTGTGCCCCTCCGAGGCAGGGGAGCCTGCGGCAGGGGACGGACCCCTCCGTGCCCAGGGACTCCATCTGGGCTCTGGCACGACTGGTGAGCCATGGGGCAGCTGCCAAGGCTTCCCGTGATGCAGACAGCTGTCTGCTGTCCTGCCACCAACGTCCCTTGGACCTCTCAACAGCTGACAGCCCGCCAGAGCTGTCTGTCAGCTGACACACAGCCTGCGTCCCACCCAGTGCCCGTCACGCGGCAGGAGCCTCCTAAAAACACCCGTTCTTGCAAGCTGCTACCATCTGCCTCGGGGCTGCCGCTTCAGCCAGAGCACTAGGTGCGAGCGGTGCCGGAGGCCCCCGCTCAGCCCCTGACGGCCTCGGTGGGGAAAGAGCTTCCTCCACAACCGGGTAAAGATAATTTTTGGACATCAGAAAGGGGTTCTTTACATACGGCAATCTGTCAGTCTCGCAAAGTGACTTTGTCTACTGGAGGCCAGGCGAGTGTCCCACCGCACCAGGCAGCGTGGGGACACGGCTCCATGGGGCGCAGGCTCCCGGCGAGGCAAACCTCCCGGCTGCAATTTCTGCCCTCCGCTTGCCCCTTCCCCAGGGCCTCTCCTCTCAAGACGAGCAGGTGATGCGTTCGTGCACCAACTGTTGCTCCCCTGAATTTGGCAGGTGCCAAGTGTTCAACTTAATCTCTTGGCAGAAAGGATAAGCATTAATTTTTGCTGGTGGAAAAGGCTGGGCTCGACTCCTTCTCCAAAGAATTATTCAAGTCTCTTATGCTCACACTCCTCTTCTTGCTGGCAGACCTCAGAGGTGCACCAAAGATAGGGAAGAGAAAATTCGGGGAACATTTTCCACATGTGTTTTGTTCAGCTGGGGCTCAGTTCCCCTGTATTTCCACCCATCCCAGCTTGCTGCAGCAGAGCTCCCCCAGCTCTGCCCGGTGCAGGGCAGAGGCTTGGGGCTCCCAGAGCACCTTCCTCTGGTGCTGACCCTGCACCACATCCCTTCAACAAGGCCACAGGGATGGCATGGACTGAACTAAGCTGCTGAGTCCTTTAGTCCAAGCCTGAGGGTTGGGACTCAGAGCATGTTTAGGATCTGAGCCTTTCAAACACCTCTTTGTCCTTGTGGATTAGAGTGCCAGGTTTTTTCAGGTAGCAAGAAAAAAAAGATGCCTAAGGATCTAGAGGGTTTTGCCAGCAATGCTGGGGGCTGAACTCCATGACCCAGAAGAGCCTCTGCCCTCCTCAGGGAGCTGAGACTCAGATCACTATGTTTAAGAGTGTAACCTAATTGCAGGTGACATTTTGAAGCGGGGTAACTAGGGCTAACCTCCCAGCAGGCACTTAGAAGGGGAGAAATCCAGTTTTGAGGGCATTTTCTAGAATAGCCAGGAGTTGCTAAAGATGGAGAGCAGGATCTTGTGGAGATACTTCTTCTGGGAAGGCCATGGGTTGGCGTGCGGGTGGACACTGCTGGGTGGCACGCTTGTTGGCTTGTAAGCACTGCTGTTAACCTCCTTTCAGGGAACTCCCTGAAGGTGCCATGTGCACAGGCGGGCAGTTACGCTCAGGGTGACAGTCGTCACTTTGTGGCCAGAAGATGCAGGAAAAATGAAATACATAAATCACAGGAAAAAATATGGCAAAAATTCCTAGAAAAGGGGAAATGCATGACTGGCCAGAGCTCATCAGGATGGAGGCCCAAGACCACTCTCCCACTAGAGGAGCTCACTTCAGCCCCAAGTGCAGTGGGTCCAGCAGCTGCCTCCAGTCCGAGGACACGCAGGCCTGCAGACGTGGCAGGGGTGGGGGAGCTCCACGCCTGCCAGGAGCTCGGTGCGACGAGCTCATCATGCCTCTCGCTAAGGACAAGGCCAAGAGGTCTCCCTGCCCTGACGAGGGACCTCCCTGCGGGAGGGTGGGTATTTAATTTCCTTGACCACTGCTACCAAAGTGTTGATAGCTCAGCTGATATGCTTTAGAAGAGCTGAAATGTAAAGCCCCTTGTTTTAGTACGACCAAGAGGCTTCTTTGATCTTTGCCCCTTTGCCGAAATCAGGAGCTCACTGGCCTTTCCCTGCTACGACTCAGAGCGGCACACATCAAGGTGCTAAGGAAACGGGCTGAGACCCGAAGCGCTCAGTGCCCTTCAGCTTATCCTGCCGGGCTTCTGAGCATCATGACAGACATTCAGGGCTTAAATCTTGAGATGCAACTCTCATGCAAAGAAACCCTCTTCAGCAAGGGAATAACTCTTTGAGAGTTTTATCACTGCTACCCTGTGGTCTGTATTGGGAGATGGCACTGGAAAATGTGTTGTCTGCTGAGCTGAAGATATCTTGTTCTCCTTAGGGAGATATCCTCCCTGCTTTGCTATCTAGGAAATAAAGCCAGGAGGAACCGGAAAAGTCCTGAGCATTAAAAACTTGAACAAATAAACAGAAAAATCAAAACAATGATGACAAAACCAAAACAACCCCCTGTCCCACCCTCACCAAACACCTTGTACTCTTAGGGCTGGTTAAACCACAGAGAAACCGCACTGGGAATCGCCATGGGGATCCTTCTCTCTCCCGAGTACACATTCCTGCCGTGAGAGCGAAGCAGTTTCTCCAGGCTGGCAAAGCGGAGACTGACCCCCCCACCCCCCCGACCTGCAAATCAAGACATTTCCTACTTACTTGTTCTTCTGCTTTTACCCTCCAGCCTGGAAAAGGCCCTGAAATATTATGAGTCACCCTCCTGCTCAACAGCTGACGGACGCCAACCGAAACCTGATGGAAAGCCCCTCCGGCTTCCCAGCTTGCGCTTGCAGTAACTGATAGATCAATAAGCAATGTCCTCTGTTCATGGCAGGTGGCCCAAAAGCAGAAGCATGCAAACTCCTGCAGAGGAAGTGAATGCTAACATCATTTGTTCAGCTTTAAATAATCTGGCACAGCATGAAGACAGTACATGACAATAATTGATTTCTCTAAGTACCATCAATCTGGACCAGCCTGTGCTAAAACACAGGCCGCTAAGAGCACCTGGCTGCACTGGGGTGGTGGGAGCTGGATGAGGTCTTCAAGTTTTCCTGGTGGAGGATCACCAATTAAAAAGCCTACTTAAATATATGATGCCTGCAAACAAAGATGAATGGAAATATAAGTTGATCACTTTCTTCTACTACAAACCAGTGGTAAGGCCCAAGGCAATCCTTATGTCTTTACAGTGCCATTATTTTAACTGTTCATCTTCACAGACCTTCCCTCACAAAAGTCAAAGTAAGTCTTGTCAGTGGACTTCAAACTAGCCATGATTTGATCTTCTGCTGTTTGCATTTCAGGCCAACATGTTCACCAATCATTTTGCATATCTTAGTAAACAAGTATTAGAGCTCGTCTTACATAGATGTAATTTCGAACTACATAGCTTCCACAACGACCTTAATTCTCCACACTGTCAAGGCTCTCCTCTACCTTTAGTGGCAACTATAGTCTTTTCTTAGCTTTATGACCTAGAAACGTCATTAAGATGTCAAGAGGAAATGCACAATACTTTGGAGAAGCTATTTCCCAAGCATCTGAAAAAAAGTTATTGCTAAGAGATACGGCCTGGAGCCAGGGCACTCCTCATTTAGTTGTTAAAGGTATAAATAAATATGCCAAACAAAGCTAAGCCCAACGTAAAAATACATCGTTTCTGCAGTATTGTTCAGTTAAAATCCACATACCCTATCCTGGTCCCCGGGACATCACTGGGAAGAGTCCCTTAAAGTGCAAGTCCGGTGATGAAATGATAAGGAAAAAAAAAATTAATCTTTGCAAAAAAATCCCCAAATAGGAAACCAAGTGGTATGGAACAATAAATCACTTTAATTAAAACTACTTTACAGCTGAGGATAGAGAAGTTGATTTGAGTAGCAATGAGCTAAGGCAGTGGGAACAGGTGGCTGCCTCATAAAAAGCATCGTTCCACCATAAGCACTGACATTTCAAGGAGGTTGTCAGCAGGTATCAGCCTGCAACTGCGGCTTGACTCAAGAGCTGAGCTCTGTGTTTTTCTATGGCTACTTTCCAAAGCCTGATGTGTCCGTGCTTTGCTGATGGAGCCACCTGACCAGATGTGGATTGCTGGAGGCAAGCACTCTGCCAGGGCAAAAATCTTTGCAGGCTCTCTGGTATCACGTCTCAGACAGGAACAGAGCTTACAGGTTTGCGAGGCTCATGACACAGCTGCACAACGTGACCGCTGTGCTGAGGCTCACTCTGTGACTGCTCATTGGCACATGCACAACAGCCAGCGGAGGACGGGCACGTGTGGAGATAATATGACAGAAAATTGAGAACACATCACAATTCTCAGCATTCAGAATGGCATTCATTTCCCTCATTCTTGCTCCTCCTGAGCAATGTTTAAATCAATTACAGTAAAACTAATGATTTTTACAAACAATTTGCCGAGAGGAAGCTCTGAGGCATTAGACTTTAACTGGGTTCCTTATCACCAGTCCCCAAAGAGTTAGCAAACATTCAGTCTGGAAGATTTCTGACCAAACAAGCTCCTGCCAGGGAGTTTATTAATATACTTTCAAAGCACAGAATCTCAGAAATGCAGAAGTCTCAGGGAAAGCAGTCACCTACTCTGTCTCTCTGCATTGAGACAAGACAAGTTCCAGGAGAGCTAAGTTATTTTTAATATTACATAAACTATAACTTTATAACGGTTATAAACTTTATAAAGCAAAGACACAGGGGAGGTGAAACTACTTGCAGAAGGGGAGAAGCAATCAACTAATCAAACAGGCCAGACACTATTGAACTGACACTTGAATGTACTGAAGACTCTTGAGTGCAGATAGCTCTTGGTGTTCGAAGGGTTTTAGTCTCTGTAGGACATGCACACAGCAGAGCAGCAGTGCTCTGGAGAAAAATGGGCTAGATTTTTCTAAAATATAGCAGGAAAAAGCCTTGCTACCCTTCTTCTGTGCCTTCAAAGAACAACTCGAACTTGTGATTTATACGTTCAATCCAAGTTCAATTACAAGTTCAACCGTTGCACAGATACCCGCACTCATATATATCACCAGGACATTTTACAGAACCACAGGACCCTTTTCTCTCAACCCCACCATCCTCTGTTCTTTATTCCACTGAATCACCTACCCAGGTTATATTTTAATTTTCCAAACAACATCCATTGATTTGTAGACCTTTTTTCAGCATAAAGTTTGGTGCAAGTCACAATAGGTGCAAAAGAGAGGTGCAATTCCTCCTGGAATAAACCTCCCTTAATCTAGAATAGGAGAAACTGTTTCCTCCCCTGAGCTGGAACATCTCACAGGTGTTGTAGTAGCAAGGGGCAGACTGGAAGGATGGTGTTCAGCCTGGAGCCTGGGAAATGCATCTGGCTCCTTCATCTCCCTGCTGAGCCCTGGAACAGGCCACTGCCGGGCGGAGAGTCTTCTCCAGAGCCAGGAGGAACCACAGATGGTGTTTACGTATTTAGACAGGACAACTGGCTTTAGGAAGCAAGTCCTCCTCACGACTTCCCATCCTTGGGCAGAGCTGCTCAACATTAGTCCCTCCCTTTGTTCTCACTCTGGTTGGCGCGGATGAGGGTGTGCTTTGCTGTATTTCCCTCGGTTTTGGGAAGCTGTTGCTCCTTAACCCAGGGATGCAGGTCCACAGCAGCCCTTCGCAAAGGCGGCCGAGGGCCCTGGCGCAGGTGAGCGCGGGGCTGCACAGCCCAGGTCGCTGCGCCGTGCGGTCAGCAGCTGCCTTCTGCGTGTTTATGCTGGTCCTGATGCAATTAGCACCTTGATGTGCATTAAACGAACCAAGACTTCCAACCTTTCAGAATAAAACTTTAAAAGAAACAGCTGCAGGGCTGACAGAAACACGACTCTTTCGAAGCCTAATGAATTGTATAATCACTTCAGTCATTATTTTGCATTTTCCTTACACAACGCGTCCGTGAGAGCGCAGTGAGTTTTCAGCATTGCCAAGCCCATCCTTCGAGATGCATCAACCACGTCTCCAACACCTCTTTCAAGGATCCCAAAGCAAGCAGGGCCCAGGAGCCCCCGCAGCCTGGGAGCCCCCGCAGAGCCCTCCCGCCTTCCCCTCACTGCGCTCAGCTCAGCCCCTCGCGTCAGCATAGGGCGAGGGACATGGGGGGTGACGGCGGACGCCAAATCTGTGCCCTCCGCGCAAACCAGAGCTGGTGTTTGCTGGTAACCGGGAGGACACCCGGACTGCCTGAGTCTGCCCCTGCTCGGGACAGATATGAGGCCGGCCCAGAAAGAAAAACCCCTTCTGTAGATGGAGAAAAACCTGAAGGTGAGACTAATCCCAGTGAAACATAGGCTAGATAGCCAGACATCCACCTGTTTGCTTACACTATTTCTATCATACTTAAAACACTTGTGGGTTTTTATCCCTAAGGGCTTCTGATTTAAACATAATACCAGCTATAGAAAGAAATGTGTGAAATACATAAGGATGAGTTCACCACTCTGGGCACCCCATCCAGCTCGATCTGAGTGTGTTCAAACAAACGCAAACATTACTGCAAAACTTGCCAGCAGAAGTGGACTTCTGCCATGCCAAAACATGAACAGCTCCGAAGTGAGAGGTGGGATAAGAGCCAGTGAAAAGGCAATAACCCCCCCCCATATGCTGATATGAGGACATTATCACCCTCCAATCCTCCACGATGGAACGACACTGTAATAGCATTTATACGCACAAACAGCAAGCAAACTGGGCTTCAGTGTCTTTTCAAGACAAAGGGGATGCCAGTCTATATAAACCATTTTATTAAAACAAGTGAAACCCTTTAAATGAAATAAAATGTAATATATGGTTGTGTGTACTCGCTGCTGATGCTCTGAATAAAGCCACTGAATAGGTGATGATCTGTCACAAAACAGATGGGCACTCAGCACTCACTTTGCCTGCTTTAGCAAAGTCGTTTAATAAGCATGTGAAAAGAGACTGTATTCATCATTTTATTCAGTCAGACCAGTTTTATGGCTAGTTCACCCAAGAAACAACTGGCAGCTGCAAGAGTGAGGCCAACTATCTTCTTCTGAGCTATGAATAAAAACGGGGTAGGAGAGACGGGTTGTATTAATTCTACAGTCTTAAAGGACATGAAGACCAGGAATGATTCTGCTGTCCTTGTTTAATTATCAACTTACTGAAATGTAAAGCATGTTTAGAGAAACATTTCCTGTATGTATCCAGCATGCTCATTTAACTATTAAATACATTTAAAAATTCTATTTTGATGCCTTTTTAATTGGAATTACATTTCCATCCAAATGTAGCTTGACGCACCATGTGTTTGAAAATTATTCATATGGTAAATAAGAAAGTTGCCATTTACCATACACTAACAGAAAAGTTTAAAAAATAAGACCAATATGTATGGTAAGACACAGTAGTGCCTAAATAAAAGTGTACTGACAGACAATCTTCATTAGTAAAATGAAATACCAGCTTCAGTGAAAAGCTTATAAGGAGTAAAGAAAATCACCAATGGAGAACCAGAAAAAGAAAGATTGTTCTAATAACTCATTTTCTGACAGAGGAGAAAAATTAGTTTTGCAACACTCCCCTCCCCGCTTGGGAAACAGAACATTATTTCATTACTTCTCCTGCACTCTGACCCAAGATTAGCAGGTTCTCCAGGTCTCCAAGGGGACTTTGAGGACTCTGGACATTCTCACAGGTTTCAGACGTGGCTCAGCCCACGCGGGGACACCTCTCCTCCCTGGCGGAGGCTGGCAAACGACCTGCGTGCCCTCATGGCACCTCTCTGCCTGCTGATGCAGACAGCATCACCTCTGCTAACTGTCCTCCCGGCATGTCGTGCAATGGTCCTGACCTGGGACTTGCCCAATTTTGGGAAGCATCTTAATGCAAGCAATAAATAGCAAGACCAGCTTGGATATTCCTGTTGATCACACTGCATCTTTCTGGGGATTTTTTGCTTTTGGTTTCTAAGGTGTTTTTCTCCCAGTCCTTGCAAGTTATTGTCTCAGTTGTGCTTCGTCTCCCACTGGCTGACCTGGGCAAGCCTTTGGACCACGCACGGCCCCAGCAGTGCTCAGCACAAGGCCTTCACCTGCTCACACGAAGCTCCGGGCTGCAGCAAATGCTATTTCGGGGCAGCTGCCAATCCCAAAACGAAAGGAAGAATCCTGAACGAAAGTGGGATGTTTCTTCCCTGGTGCCCCAACATCCATGTTTCAGGAGCACAAAGCCAGGTAATTTACTTCTACTGGTCCATTCTAGCGGGCTTCCCCCAGACTTCCTCACCAAAACATTCTGTGAGAAATCCAGCTCGAAGAGTTATTTTTAAAGAACGCTGCCAGCTGACAGGAGAGCTTAGTCTCAGTCTCTGATTTTAGTAAAAGTCTCACAAGCTTTCTCCTAATGTCATAAATATAAAGCAACATGAAAAATAATGAAAATCAAAGCATCAGTTGCGGCTCTCATTCAGACTAAGAAAGTGCTCGGCGTCTGCTCAAGACCGGGCCTTGCAGCGCTTTTCCCTTCACAGTTAGCAGAACATCTACTGGATCGATAAGAGTCGTGAATAAAGGGAACAAATAAGCAGCTTTGAGGTGAACTTGTCATCAGGATGCACACGAGAAAAATTCATACCTGAACACTGACGAGGATTTTTAGCTGAAAACCCCTCGAAATGCTGCGCTTAGCTTTCATGGATCCTGGCCAGACACTCTCTAATGCCCTGTATCTTAAGCAGGCATTTAGCCGCTCACAAAACGCTACTAGTCCTTCGGTGGCTGGTCACGTCCCCCACTGGCCATGTCATCACCTTCCAAGGAAGCGAACTGCAATTCTGTGTTTTTACATTCACAGTTTTTATCACACCCTGATTCCCGTACCTGCTGATTGCCACCTGCACACAAAATACGCAACCACTTTTCTTGAATGCAACTTCTCCTCACTAGTCACTGTTTTCAGTCAAAGAGGAAAAAGGCCTGTGTGAAAAGCCTGAATATCTTGTTTCAGGACAATCACCTTCTTCTAGCTCTGAAAGGCTGCTTCTTGTAGTAAAGGATACAGACCATTTTCTTCCTCCTAAAACCTACGATTCAGTCATGTTAATTTACATTTATATACCACCTTTCATCCCTGAAGATCCCAATGCACTTCACAAAATCGCTGTATGCAGAAGCTGTACGTGGCTACCTAAACGGACAGAGTAATCCCTTTGGCCGCCACCAACACGCATCTCTTTGCAGGTATTCCCAGCACCCTCTCTGCAAGTCGGCTCTGCACACCCTGCATCACAGCACCATCACGGAGCGAATGCAGCCAGCGTGATTTAAAGGCACGTCATCTTCCCTGTTGGGAAAGTGCTGGGAATCTAGGCAAGTGACAAAGTGACTTTACTGTCTGGGTGACCGACACCTCCTTGGCACTCTGCCACACGGGTTAAAATGAGCTATAGCTCGCTTCTCCTGCGCTCTCCATGTTTGCAATAGTCCTGGCTGGCTGTTCCTCTCCGCTGAGGGGTGACCCTCAAGCAGTCCTTTATGAAACTGAAAAACACCTCCTTGCCTTGTGATTAAAACCTAAGGCAAATAAAATCTCCGCTCCTCCCAACCAAAAGTAGTTGATTGGCTCCTGCTAATTCGAGGGTGACAGAATAGGAAGAACACAGACGTACCTGAGAGACCTTTTTGACCACATCGCTGCCCACAAGAAAACCCTGGGCATAGGAGCGTGCTGCAATGAAGGCTCGGGTTGCCTTCACCTTCAGGTCCCTGGGAACCTCCCCGAAGGGTTTGTGCTGCTCCGCATGTTTCACCATGCAGTCCAGGTACTCATCCGTGATGTGGTACTGGGGATTCATCAGCTTGAAGAGCCGCTCCAGCAAGCGTGTCCAGAACTCATTGAGGGCCTCTTCCAAGTTGATGTTGGAGCCCCTGTAATAGCGGCGTAGCTCGCTGTACAAATCCTTGAAGACCTTGACGTTCTGCGTGTACAATTCTCCATACATGCTTGGGAAAGCATCGTAAAGGGCCTTTTCTGACTTGTTCAGCAAATCCTGGAAATAACCTGGAGAGAGGGAGAAAAAAGGGGACAGTGATGGATCAGCTGGACAAACAGGAATCTAATGGGTTGCATTTTTTGGCAGCACAACTAAGTGCACTGTAAAAGAAGGGCCCTAACACAGCTCTTTCTCCAGCTGACCTTACCCAGCCTCTCAGTCCTGAGTCTTAGCTGAGAAAATTCAGGAAGGAACCCCCCCATTGCCGGTGCCAGGGAACAGTGGTCTGGGCCTGTTTGCCTTGTCTGTCAACCTCACCTAGACCCAAAACTGAGGCTGTGCTGTGTGTTTCCCATGGACTCCAGGCATCGCTCCAGCAGCAGAAGACCACGCTGCCACGTTCAGAAGCACATTTGCCCTCGGTTAGTACACAGACAAGAACCAAGCCAGCCAGGGCATGAGACCATGGGGTGGATGTGGACATGTCCGAGCACAGCCTGCAGAAACCTAGAGCAGTGCAGTGTGGTTACCATTCAACGTCAATTCTGTAGCCGGACGTCTGGCTGGCCGGTCATGCTGAGCCACGTATGTAAGTCACCATGGGAGTCATTCGGACACAGGGCTGTCAATGGGAAAGACGCTAAAAGCCCCTCCTCTGCACTGCCACAGCATGATGAGCTCAAACGCACAGGACATTTGAGCCAGACTTTGGGCACACAGAAGATGCACAAGCGCCTCCAGCAGCCTGAGTGTCTGCTCACAGGTCAAGGCAAGCGCTCGATACAGTAAGAAAGTTTTGTACACAATAAAAGATGCCAAGCAGATATAAAACTACCATGTTATCCTTAAACACCTTAATAGCAAATGAGAGTAATTCTTATATTTCTTCCAAATCATCCTGCCATGGAAATTTTAGTCGACTGATCATTAAGGGTCCAAATAGCTGGACGGACGTGTAATTTTCTGGCTAACGGGCAAAGCTTTGATGGCTTGGTGAAGAAAGGATCTTGGGTGTCATTAATCTGTAGAATATCTTAAACCACTGAGAAGAAAAGCTACAGTGTCACAGTGTTTATTTGTAGGTTTCTGTACAAAACGTATCAACTGGCACTGGTTACACACACCATAATTTGCCATAATTATCATCTACTACCATATATGCCGCTTAACCCAGAATCAAGAGCTCGCCACTTCTGGCACAGAAGCTGACACTAGTTAAACACTACTAGAGAACACTGTAAACACATCGGGGCGACCGGATGCTGCCGAGGCGATGGAGGACTGTCCTCTAGTGACTGCTGTTGGAATCAGGTCATCACGCATCATGACGTATCAATATTATCACCCACACCAGGATCACGTGAGATAAGGACTTAATCTAGAAGACAACCTAAAGCCTTCCACTACATCACTTGAAAGGCTGGCATTTCTCCATCATTGCCTGCTCTTACCATCTCACAAAAGCGATGGCTTTTTCTGGAGAAGATTGCAACCTCCTCAATTTCAAAATAGAAATTTTTTTTCAAAAAAAATTTTCCTTTCACCGAGGAGCTCTGGCTCAGAGCCTGGAAAGCGCGTGCCTCAGTCCCCACCACGAGACCAGGCCTGGCGCATTAGGTATGTAAGGACAGGGTCATGCTCGAGCGGTTTTGAACGGGTGCTGACATTAGCCTGTCCACGGTTCAACCCCTGCGGGCGCCTTTGCTCACCTGCATTCACATCCAGCTCTTGTTTAGGCACAAGCAACTGAGTCATTTTATACCCCAGGTTCAGCGTTCATAAAAGCGACAGAGAAATGGGCCTCCCCGCTGTATCCAGCAGGGGAAAGCTGAGAGAGGAGATTTTCCCCTTTCCGACCCCTGCAGGTATTTACACCCTCCCTGCTGCCAGCTACCTGCCGCCCTTCGAGACGGCACAGCGGGGAACCCACCGCAGGACCGGCCTGACTTCATTTATTGATTTATGGAAATGACTTCAAGCATGATTTAAATCAGCGTGAGGAAAAGTGATTTAAATGATCATCTTCATTTTGATCACATTTGTACTTTTAGGGCCTTTATGAGGTAAATTTGATAATATTATTCTTTAAATCAAAACTACCGTTATTTTTTATTTGTGATGTATGATGAGCTCTAGTTAGATGGAGAGCGTTACTCACCTAAAATGCATTAAAAATGAAAGAGCATGTATTTAGTTATATAAATTACCTAAAGTGCGCTAGGCATCTCAGAAAAGAAAGTTTTTGAAAAATGCTTATATTGCGTGTACAAAGCTTTATTAAAGAAAGTATTTGCAGTGAGAGAATGGAAATGACTACAATTAAACACAGCCTCCAGCATTTCAGAACCAGTAAAGCTCATTTTCACAGCTCTTATTTTCTTTCATAGATTGGACTAGCCAGACAAGCTTTCCTACACTGCTAATTCCTCATTGGTTTCTCAGCTTTGAATGAAACGAAAACCCAACAAGTCAATCAAACAAGTGAAAACATGCCCTAGGCATCGGCACCACAGGCTGCGCACGCAGAAACGCAGGGTAGCATTTCATCAGACTCATCTCCAGCACTTGCAGCCTGGCTTCCTCCACCAGCAATCATGTACCGTTTAATAGTTATAAATATGGTTTAAGCGCTTTTAATAGTTTGTGAGAAAAGCAGGGCTTAGCAGAGGTTTGTCTTTATTTTAATCACTTACACAGAAAGTGAAAATGTGTGGATTTAAAATAAATTCTGAATAAAAACTCCATTTTTCAAATTCACGCAGACGGTTCATCCCGACAGGCCACTTTTGGGAGTCTGTCTAACCTGAGGTGGCTTCATTTCTCGGTTGCCCCAGCTTTCTTACCTAGGCAACGACCAGAGCAAACAGACTGTCCGATAGACACAAAATGTGATGTTTCTCTGATGCTGATGAGCTATCTAAAAGCTGCTCCACATCTCAATGCATCATCCCAAGCGCTGCTGGTTGCCCATTCACAGTTTAATTAGGCTGAGTTCAAACTCTCTCTCTTGCATAATTGGTGCTCTTTTCGTTGCGACGAGTGACGCTTACTGCCAGAATTGCTAAGCAATCACGTCTCGCAGGCAGCTTGCCACCTGCCATCAGGAAGAAGAAAACCCCAGCAAATGCGGCCCGATTTGTCAGTTCTAGGTAAAACGCTTTTTGCATTGCTACGGGAGAAACAAGATGTATATCCTTCTGTCAAAAAACTGGATACTGCTCTCGAAAAAGTCCAGCCTAATTAAGAGCTGATGAACCCTTATTTCTCACCTGAGCGTGAGAGCACCAATGACAACAGCCTCGTTCATGGAGGGGTCTCGGCAAGTTCTTCTGGATTTCACAAGCACGGAAAAAAAAATTATCTACATTATCTAGGGAAAATTAATTAGCAATTAAGCCTAAATGTGCTTGTGATGAACGGCCAATCTGGCAGGGAAATTAAAGGCACATTTTGCAGCACTGGAAGGCACCACCAACTCCGGTTTGCCAAGAAGGACGGCGCAGACACTCCTGCTCGCCGCCCGGCGCAGACTCAGCCCGCGTTGCGCAGCCGCTGAATGCAGGTATCCTCTAATCAATCCCGCATCAGCTCCTTAATGCTGCCTGTGTCCTCGCATCCAGCCGTTTAACATATTCAGCTGTGTGTCACAGATTAAGCCAGTGGCTTTCTGAAACGAGGCCTCTGTCCCTGCTCTCAGTCACGAGAAAGTGGTCACACATTTTCTAGACTTACACTGAGAAAACAGATTTTCTCAGCTCCTACCAGCCTCAAACAGTTTACAACAGAGGCTTATTAGCTAGAGAGATCTTCCTACGAGGCTCCCGCTGAAGCCACGACTGGGCTCCTGCTCTTTCAAAACAAGTCTTCTCGAGCAGGTGAGCCCTTGCTCCCTTCCCCGGTAAGGAAGGGCTCGGCAACGGCGCCCAAGCCCAGCAGCCGATTTTCCAAAGCCCGTAATTCAGTCAAATCAAACTCAATTTCCCCGGGACAATGAAAGGCACAGCTCCTCACTCAAGCCTATTTCTCTGTGAAACGTCACCTTTCACACTGCAGCTGCAAAACCATTCAAAAAGAAAATCACAAAATGGGAGTGTTCTTTTTTTTTTTTTTATGATTTCTTCTCACTTCCAGGCTCAGAAACAACTTAACGGCTTTGCTCAAATGAAACTTGCCTTTTAGCAGAGGCCAGCTCTGAAAAACTTCTGCCTCAAATATAAAAGTGCCCAAAAGTTACGAGCAAAAGACAGGTTTTTACAATAGAGACAAGCCCACACCCTTGGCCACTGCTTCTCCTGCTCTTGCAATAACCAGAAAGGTTACTTATCAGAGAATTAAGGTTTTGACCAGAATCCACAAACCTTGCATTCGAGAGATTGTAAATCCCCACCCATTCCCCCAGTTTGCAGCGTCCCAGAGTTCACAGCTCATATTTTCACAGTTTCTACATTTTCACAACTCTGGATTCAAACTGGGAAGCTGTGAACAGCGAGGCAGGGACTGCTAGTTTCTCTCCGCAAAGATGGCAACTTTTAAGGCCCCCCTCCCTATCCCCCAGCACAAAGTACTTTTTTTCAAGCTCTTTGATACCATTTGATCACTCAACATCTGGCACACACTGGGTTTTCTTCAACTAACAGGATGATGGAGGGGAAATGGATGTAGGCAGAGATGAAGAGGTCACTGAAGGAAGGGCATCCAAACTGCTCCTCCTCCAGGCAAACAGCAGATCTGGCTTTCCTTAAAAAACCCCAAGAATTTCAAACGCATACTAGAAAAAATATGAGAACTGAAGAAAGGTGACTGAATCACTTTAGGTCTGAATATTACTAATGCCTTAAGCAGAAAGCTGAAGCACAAAAAGACTTAGGCACCACTGGAAAGGGCAAAGTCAGATCAGAAGAGATGAGGAAGGACATTAATATGAAAATTAATCTACAACATTAATAGAAAAAGAAGTTTCAGGAAGAAACCTGTTCCTAAAGGCATGCTGAGTGCTGAATCCTTGGATTTCTTGAAAGATCTGGGCAACCACCTCTGTCAACATCTGGAAGTCAGACATAAGAGAAGGGAGATGGTGGCAGCATGCAGGGCCCCAGGAGCTGCTGGGGAGGAAGGAGGGAGCCCAAGGCAGGTGATGCCTCCAAACAGGCCGTGTCGCTTGTGGCAGCTCTTCCCCTGGCTCCGCTGCCCAGCTCTGAGCTCTGCCCTACTCCTTCCTTTCTCCAGGCAAGGGCAGTCTGGTCCGCCCCAGGACAGCAAAGTCAATTCTGCTTGTGCTTCTGCGAAGCGCTGAGTAGTCCCGGTGGGAATCTCTAACATCTTACACTGAAACCATAAAACGCACCAGTGCCGTGTAACTGCAATAGCGCTGGCCGAGTGCAAATGCCGTGGAAGCGCGAGCACTGCGAGCCTCTCCTGCCGGCGGGGGGAGCAGCGCACACACGAAGAGGAGGAAGTATCAAATATAGGATGGAAAGTTCGCCAGTTTGGGCACGCACGTGAGCCTGCGCTGGGATTCACCCAGGGCCGGAGCCGTCCAGTGTGTCTGTGGCTCTGAAGGGAGGCTCGGCGAAATACGTTCGCCATTAATGCTGCTATCACGTTTCGAGAATACGGGACTAAAGAACGAGGGAGAAAGAAAAACAAGCCCACGCTGTGGTATCCTGTATACCAGTAAGAGCAGGGAAAATAATACTCCAGGGACCTTTATCAGAGCCTGCCGAGCCCCTTCCCAGGCTCTGCCACGTCAGCCTGAGTGGGGACCGCGGAGGCACAGTGTTTTCTTGGGCTGAGTTCCCATTTAATATACTGCTGCACATCCCCATACTGATTTGCTTCTCCAGTTGGTTTTAATGCTCTCCTTGCAGTCAAACTAATATTAGAAGAGAATAATTCAGCAATAAATGTAAGCCATTAAAATCCAAACCTAATGCTGTTCCTATCTATTTTATTCACTTCAGCAAGTATGGTGATATTTTATTTATAAAATTGTTATTACTCATTATTAATTTAACTACTAACCATGCCTGTGCTGGAAAGCTGATATCAATACGATAGCAGTGATACGCTGCAGTTTGTACCTTCGGTGGGTGCTGTCAAAGGAAATAACTACAGCGAGCCCAAGCAGCTCCGGTTCCACTCGCAAACAGCCCTGTATGTAAGCAATCTTGGTGACATTTTCCTTTGGACCTATCTGTCCCGTCACGATTTCTAATTCCTTTGAAATAACTGTTCTTTTGTCACTTTTCCCTCAGTCCTGATCCACTCCGGACAACGCAGTCCCTCCCTATATATTCTGGATCGCTCTCATCCACCGTTTCCCTCCCAGAACTACACATCACCCCTGTTTGGACCCAGGCAACACTGGTCCAAAGACAACAGCAAGAATTACGAAGCTTTTGGGTAATACAAGTGCAAACTTCAAAGATTCATGATGGGTGAAGAACATCTCCTTTTCTGCACTGGAAATAACAGTTGTACTAACTACAAGGACTGCACTTATCTTTTTTTAGGAATGCATCACATTAGTCTTTCACAGTCCTTCTGTCTCCAACTGGTACATCCCAAACCCTCTCCTTTGCTCCTCCCAACCAACTAGTCCCCAGATGTAAGCCTGGCATTACGGAACATTGAATTTCATCCTATTTCTATTATTCCAGTCTTCATGGTTATCCACCACCCTCTTCTGTAGCGATAACTTTCCCAGCTTTGTGTCATCAATGAGTTTCATGAACACATTTCTTAGCATTTGTGCCAAATGGAACTATTATCCAGGCTGGGCTCTCGGTCTCTCTTTGAGAGCCCCTACCAGGTTCAACCCCTCCAACCCAAAAGCTCTTCCTTCAACACAGCATATTGCTACCTCCTCTTCGCTAGCTCTCACCTTCTAATTCTTCTACTCGTTTCCATCTTCTTCAGCTTAATTAACTACTTAAGGCACAGATGCAAATGCCTTAGGGGTCTCCTAAGATGAGATTATTTGATAGAACAGACATCGCACGAAGAGTGGTGAAAGCAGGTAGCTAGATAGGATTTAACCTGATTTCTAGAATAGCTAGCTTTGGGTAAGAGCTGAAGATGGCTTAGCTTAAACTATTTTTAGACTGTGATATACTGTAGACAGCTTGTTTCTTTTTTCATGAAAAAAATTAGCTTATGAGAAAATAAAGTAAGTTTTTCCCGCAAAAAAAGGTAGCTATGGCATGAAAATCTGATCTGGAATATGGGAGTCCTAACTGACAGGCAGAGAGAGAGCAACTCCAGTCACTTCAAAGAGAAGGTGCTCTTTTCCTGCAAGAATTTGGATAACATTTTCATACTTTATAACACAAGCTTTGTGCCCATTTGGCATTGCTCCCAATGGCAGGCAGAGAGATGTAATTATTTGCATCTATTTTTTATTCTGCATTTTTCCCCCCCCTCCATTTCTATAATTTGCCAAGATAATTTGCTTTTATTTAAGGCAAGGAGGCCTGGCTCTCAGCTATTGAAAGGAGGGAGGGGTAGGCATTCCCCGGCTGGAAAGCTCCTTAGGAAGGAGAGCTGACCCCACTCGAGGAGGAGCATGACTGTGAACATGCCGCTCATCCTCCCATGAGAGCTGCACAACTACAGGGGGCCCAGGGAAAGGTGCCCGATGTGGCGGTGACAGGTCTGGGTGTCTTCAGCATGGCCGTGGTGCCCCGGCCCAGCCCCAGAAGCAGCCAGGGAAGAAACCACTTCAGACTTTGCTGTTTCTGACGCACTCAGCAATACCTTCCTGATGTCCCCCTGAAACAGCTAAAGGCTCCCTAAATTCAAGTTAATGCAATAACTCTGCAAAGACAGAAGTCACCAGGGTGGCAAAGAAAGCTAAACAGGCTGCGTGACCAGCGGACCACGCGAACAAAGCCTGGGTCAACGCTGCAGCGCTAACAGGTGACGCAGCCTCGCGCCGCAGCGTGTGAACCCCGCTGCGGCATTCCTGCTGCCGGCCGGAAAAATTGCAAGGAGCGAGCGAGAGCAAGTGGCGAGCACCTGTTCGGAAAGTGATCCCAGACGCCATCCAACACCCTCTGAGATCCCGGGATATAAAATGCCATGAAACATACTGCAGCTGACATCCGAACCATTTGCCTGTGCAGCTCCTCTATTGTTTAGACTTTAATTCCCTTTTTAGGAAGGCAGCTCTGGCGTGACGCCCGCGGAGCACCGCACGGCCCAGAGGGGTGCTCCCGGAGGAGGCATCTCGGAGGCCTGTCCCCTGCGGGTGGTGGCCACGTGGAGCCGGACACGCGTGCTGCGCGCCCATCCACGCTCCAAAGGCTGAAACAGCCGTGCGGGCGCGTCCAGGAGCCAGGCAGTAAGGTGTGCCAAGGTTCGCGTTTGCAAACTTCTGTCCTTTCTGGATACCCTGAATATTCCCATGTTGAGCTATACAGGGTCAGACCAAAGTTTTATGGTCCAAAGCTATAGCCAAGTGTGCAGCCCCCAGGCAAGCCAATGCTGTGTACTTAGGAGACGCAGCAAGAACAGGACGAGGGCTAATCTTGCCCCTGCAAACCCGCCCTGGCTTCGGGCCATCTGCACCTCGACGGCTTCCCAAGCAAGCCCTGTGTGGACAAGTCACTACTGGTCACCAGCTCTCACAAATTTGTCAGACCCCTTCTTGACCCAAGCTCCACTCCTGCGGCCTCACATTTAATCATGCTTTCCAGGAAAAACGATTTTCCTCCACTGGTTTTAAACTTCAATACAATAGGTGTGCAATAACCCTTCGAGCATGAGAGATGCTGTATATTCACTCCCTATTTGCTTTCTTTAAATGATTCACAGACCTCTAACATACCTCCGTCTCTTTGCTAAGCTAAATTGTCTTGTCTATAAAAAGCAACTGCATTATTTCATGGTCTAGGCTGTTACCCTCTCCCTCCTAAGCTCTTTTGCCAACGTACGAAGCTCAGAAAACCCTCCTGGCCCGAGGTCCTGTGCTCCAGCCTGACCAGCGAGGAGCCGGGCTGCAAGGTCCTGCTGGGAGGAAACCTGCTGCAGGCTGAAAGCCTTTGCAGAGGGAACTTGGTCTTTTTGCATCTACCACGGAATAAGCAAAAAGATCTGAGTCTTCTCATTATTTTCCCCACAATTGTCCTGGGGATCTGAACTGGCAAGGGATTTTAACCAGGACTCATTCCAAATATGTCTGTGCTCCAGCTGCAGACCTGCAGAAATGAGGAGCTGCAAGGAGCTTGCCCCAGCAGGCTCTGATCAAGCCGATTTCTCAGCAACCCCTTGGGGCGATGAGGACTGGGAAGGCGCACGGGTGGGATCCATCACACAGACAGGCGGCAAGGCTGGTCCGGGGGCCTCATCTCCATTTGGGGAAGACAAGGCACCTCGCACTTGCTGAGGCACTTGTTTTAGCACGAGCTGATCTCTCCTTTAGAGCCGCTCAGCTGCCTCCGCCGACCGCACTGGGAGCCTGCATAATTAAAAGTTAGCCGAGACTCCGAACTTTTGGCTAACGGAAATGACACGAGATCAACGCCACTCGCAGCTTGTTTCTCTAAGCCCGTCTACATTTAAGGGCAAGTCGACAAGCACCATAGTTACCACTGACGGGAACAAGAAGGGCAGTGGGAGTAATTGTGAATACTGCCTGCACCTTTCCAGGGCTATTCAGCAACATCTGAAGGGCTCTATATTTCTTTAACAGTAAAATAAACTCAGAAGTGTTGCACAATACCGAGGGTTGCTGGCAGTTACAAAAAGTGTGATGTACACGCTGGATAAATGCACAGTATATATCTATATGGCAGAGGTATTTTTCACTCTAGAAAGAAAAGTGTTCCTCTCCTCCTGGCAAAATAAACAACCGGTTATAAAGGACGTGCTCTCGCGATTGCAGATAAAAGGGATGCCGTCAAGGTAACCTTCCAAAGCGTATACTGCACAAACGACTGCCGAGCTCGTGGAAAGGACACGCGTGACAAGCGCAAGAGACGTCATGAATGAGAGGGGCAACTCATCAGCTTATCAGGTGCCGGCACAAGTTGTCACGTGTTTCCAACCACGTCTTCCCGACCAGTCTCGCCGAGATTTATTTTGACTTCCCAGCCCTTCCTGCAAGCTTCAGACAGCTGCCACTGCAGAAATGAACCTTCTAGAGTCTGGAAGTTGTCAAAGACGGAAAATAATTAAAAGCATTTATGATAACTTTTAGCTTATATCTATCTTCTCCTTCCATACTTTCAAAATAAACCATTATCGTGCACCAAATTGTCATTAAGTCAGGCTCTTTGCAATGATATTTTAATTGAGAAAACACATCAGTGAGTGATTATCTTTGTAAAAAGCGAATGCATTTCACTGCCTCTGCAAAGAGAGCAGAGAAAAAACCAACAGTTTGTGGATAACTATCTTTGACGCTTTCCACTTGCAAAGACAGACTTCTGCAGTTAAGCATCCTTGTTGCATATTTTCCAAGATCAAAACTCCTCGTGCAAGTTTTCAAAAGCTGTAGGCTTCAGACTGTGCTAGAGGGACAGGATTGACTTCTGATTTTTATCTTTTTCATTACTGCTGCTCTCTGCACAAAACGGCCCCTAGACAAACTATTTATTGTTGGGTTAATGAGATCATTTAAATCTATGCTTGCCACTGCATTTTTGCCGTATAGAGTATCTAAGACACCTGGTCTTTGGGCATCTAAATATCTTGGATATCTAAGACACATGGGCTTTCCCAAAGGAACAAGGAGGATAGAATTTACCAGCTGCAGGATAATATGCTGGACAGCAAAGTTTCCATGTTATTACCGCAGAAGTTTATCTATACAAACCACTTAATCTCTAGGCTTCCCTCTTTCAACGCTATCAGAAAGGCATCTTGTCCCTTTGGAAAATTTAGTTGCCTATGACAGTCCCATCTATGGAACCAGTATAAAAAAGGCAAAATAGGTAAAGCTTCAGAAGACAGATACTGTTAACAGCCAATTGAACACATGCAAATATGTATGTGAGTCATACGCAGCTAGATCGCTGCTTCAGAAGAGGTGAATTTTAACCAGTTCTTAAGGAAGATGAACTCATGTCCCCTGGCAGATATTACAATATTAAATCCAGCAGCATAGTTTATTTTCCTTCCCACTGAAGCCATCTATTTTGTTAAATGCCCCTCACCTGTTCTTACCCAATGAAAAAATTAAGTGTAGATTGTCTTTTAAAAATCCTGAACTTCAATCAACCACTTCTGTTGTAAAATGTGAAGCCATTCATAACCCTAAGGAGAGATTTAGGCTTAACTTAGCTATTCATTATAAAAAAAAAGAAAATCAACAGATTTTTGATTTTAAAGGCTCCTAAATGTCTAATGGCCCACAGCCTTACTGGGATAAACCTACTTGAATCTATCTGCGCCCAGGGGGAGCCCACCTGCGACCCCAGGTAGGGCTGGCTCTAGCTGAGGGATAGGCTTGACCGCCCAGCAAACATCAGACCACAGACACCTAAACAAGCAGAAAAACTTCAGTTGACCCTGGCATCACTTCTGAGCCGATGGATGAGGATACAGCAACAGACCAACGTGAAACAGCTCGAGTGTCCTAAGCCTTGACTTCATCTTAATGCTGCAAGCTTTTCACAGCAGATCAGCTCAAATCTAGAATGAAACAAAATACTGAGTCCCCACAGCCTGTGGGCACCTAAAAAGATAACTGAGCTACTACTGAATTACAATTGGCTGATTTTGCTGCATTTCACTGAGAATATTAATATTATTATATTTTGACTGATTTATTACTTGTGTGTAAGTCCTTGAAGTAAAATCACATCAGGACTGTGACCAGCATGGAAAACCTGCTACGGAAAACTATTTGCTTGGGAAAACTGTATGCTGGCAGAAAGCACCATGCAGTTTCAACTATGGCTTGGAAAATCACCACCCTTTGGCTGCTCATTGACACTGTTTGCAGAGGAGAGAGACAACAACTCTCCCGACCGCGTGGGCTTCCCTCAGCTGAGGTTGACTTCCAGCCCACCAGCCGCCTTCCCTGGATCTGTGGACATCAAACCTCATCAGAGCCTCGCCTGGAGAAACTGCACTTTTAAAGATTTAGGAAAGAGCCTGGGAGAAGCTGAGAAACGTCTTTGGTCTCCCATCCTAATTCCACCTTCAGGTGCCTGTATAATATGTGGATTTGTAATTTATATGCCTTGAGCACAAATCGCCTTAGAATCTGCAAATGGTACAAAACCATGGGACACGACCTGCTCGGGGGCGTTGCGCCTCTCCCCCGGACTCGTCGTCAGACACATCAGTGCCTGAAAACATCTGCGTCCACCATGGGCTGTCATCACGCTCGCAAAAGGGAGATCAAAAATGTGCGTTTAAGAAAATACTAGCTGAGAACTGCAATGCTAACCACTGCCTGACTGCAGTTATGCTTAAGAAGAGAAAAAAGGAAACTACAGGCACTCCTCTTTTTTAAAAATGCGTTTGAAACAACTAAAAAAAGCCTCCACTTACCCTAAGATGCTAGACCTGGCACTCTCCTTCTGCTGAAGTTGGGGTTTCTGCTGCCTTTGAAGCATTTCTGGCTCAGGTCCAAGTTTTAAGCATGGGAGGAATGGATACCTGTTAAAAGCATGTTCTTGTTCCATTTTCACTAGCTTAAAACTCATTTTTTCTCTTCTTTTTCAGCATGTCAGATTTTTATCCCGAGTAGATCGCACCAGTGAGTCAGATGTGAGTAATAAATTCTGACCTCTTTTAAATGTTCTCCTATGAACTTAGGTTGATATCCTCATTAAATAGCTAGATAAATTAATGCTTTTAGCCACCCAAGCTCAATAAAGAGAGGGAGAATACGCAGAGACAGTGGAGAGGCAACAGTTACTCACTGTTTCTTTTAACACAAGATCTTGGGGGCAAACAGAGAAAGCTTGGGTCTGGCAGACAATTTAAAACAAACAAGAGGAAATACTATTTCAAATGGAAAAGTTAGAGAAAACCCTATCCCTTCCACAAAATGTCCTGGATACGAAGGACTGAAAAAGATTCAAAAGACAGTCAAGTTAGAAAAAGGGGAAGTGCATCGGTGGCCATCAAAGAGCATGAGCGATGCAGACCGCGTTATCACCTAACCCATCACTAGACAGTTTGTTCAGGTGACACAAACACATCCTTTTCTCCACAGACACACCGGTAAATAAGACTTGAAAGTTTCCTCTGCATTTACATGAATCCAAGGTACATACGTACACCTAGACACCTCCTACAACATACTACTCTACAAAGACGTCTTACACCAACGCCGCAATGACAGTGAAAAATACGTCTTCCTGCCAACTTCAGGCAGAGGCAATATATAACAAGACAATTTGAGTAGGACCAGTTACAGCTTTCTGTTAAGGGGATCCCATCACACATATTTACATTTCCACAATTGTCGGTGGGTGTGATTTGACAATTTGCCTTTAATCCCCTTAGGATGCTCCACAGGGGTTCAGATCGATGGCCCATTCAGCTCTTGTTTTCAGCTGAAGTCTGCTTTTAACTTGCAGAGTATAAAATGGTGATAGGAATTTTTGGTGTGTTCAGGAAAAAATACTGGTGGTCAAGTGATGCAACTCCCACACAGAGTTTTGCCCGAGTAAGCCCATTTTTGTCCGAGTCAACGAATTTCAGGATTTTTTAAGGTTTTCAAAGGGACATCGAGTACTTTTTTTGTGCAGTTTAGATACGAACAAAACAAACCACAAGACTTCTCCCCATGTTTGGGGAGCCAAAAGGCCAGTCCTGGCATTGAAAGGACTCCGATGGGAACGTGCTGGGTGGAAGGGCCCTGGAAGGGAACCACCCGCCGGAGTCTGGTCTGGCCGCTGACCTACCTGCTCTTTGACAATACATCTACACCACTAACTGTGGCACATAATGAACAACTTTCCTAGTAGATCTCCTACACTTTTAATTCCCACCTCAACTACATCCTTGGCAACTTTTTGTTCACACTGCTCCACCTTCCTTCAAGGGGGAAAGCAGCTTGGATCCTTGTTCACAAGGTAAAAGGCGGCTTTGCTTCATTTCAGGCTTCCTCATCCCGCTTTGTTACATTCCAGTGCTTGTGGGCACTGGACTCTCTGCACAGAAGACAATAAGGACCACGAGGAACGGGTGGCATTGGTGTGCCCCTAGCGTAAGTCAAAGACAGGAGCAACGCCCCATTTCAGACAATGGATGGATTCCCAAACCTCCTTCAAAGTCACCATCTCCATCTTTAAGCGTTATTGTTCTCTCACATAATACACAACGGAATTGTTCTCTGCGATCACCAGCTACACGAGACCTCCCGTAAAAGTTAACTAACGGGAGTTTTACCACTAATGCGATGGCAGCAGTAGGGACCTCTCTTTTCGCTAACTCTAAGGGAAGTTTAGGCAAACGCTTAGAGCAGCCACCTAACCCCTGGAGGCCCTCCACTGAGGTGAGATGAAACTCACCCTCAGCTTTCAGTCTCCCAGTCAATTAATTCAATTAACATGCTATACTCCTGGGACCAGCTCACTGTCCATCATAAATGCCTGAAGCAGCAAAACCACGGCATTTGCAAACTTGTTTCTGCTTCAGCTTCATTAGTCAGAGTATCTTACAGTCTCTTACAGTGATACGAACCACTGCTTCTTTGCGGTGTTGACAAAACGGGACATAGCCAATACAAATGTCCCAAGCGTAGCAAAAGCTTCAGTGGGATCCTGCACCTTCTTTAACATGAACATCAGTTGTGCATGAAATACAAACCCCTGGAAAAACAGACTTTATTAGTTCTAGTGCTCACAGAACAACTTGCACCGTATGGTAAAAAACAGTAATATAAAAACTTGTCATAAAATATTGGCAGAATGGACCTGCATGTCCAGAAGCTAAAATGAGTCAGAACAAGAAAGAGAAGCCAAATAGCTGCAACTTTTTATTGCAGATTATTATTTATTAGGGATTTCTTGAATAGTTGGCCCTAGGAACTACTGTACCAATTCATCCACAATAAATGAGAAAGCAGAAGTGGTTTCCTTAAAGGATTGCCTTAGAGTGAAATAATCTGTAGCAATATTAAAGGAGACCACATTTGTGACTTCTGACTTTTTTTTTTAATAAAGCAGTACTACTTCTTCATGTCCAACCTTTGAGGCTGGGCAGAAACTACTACACTCCTACTGGCAATTTCTAATTCAGCAAATTGCATGGGAAAGCTCCTTGAATTCAAGCAGCTGAGAAGAAAAGTTATCCGTATTTGCCTGAAAATCCATCAACAGAAGTGTGGGGTGAAGCTGCTCTATATCGAAGGACGAGGCATCAGTCTCCGATGTCAGGCACAACCCCAAGCCAGGCAAGCTGGGGCTTGGGTTCTTGACCACCAAGGCTAACAGTATCAATGCGAGCCAGATCAAATACAAAATCTTTTCTGCCAAATCAGCCAGTGCTCAACACGAGGTGTAGTTGGTTTTCTCCTTCCATGCCGACAGCAGGAGGGGAAGCAGTACCTGGTGCAGCACAGAGCGAGGGTGTGCGGACACCTGGGAGCTGATGTGGCGTTGTGTGTGATGGTGCGAAGGCGACGCATCCAAACCGTGAACACGTTTGGGCTGGAAATCCATGCTCGCCATGGGGAGCGCTTTGCACCTGTGAGCCGGGGTGTTTCCGAGCCCGTGGTAGGAGCATTAAAATTGAATTTCAGCTTCGTTGAACCACAGCAACAGTTTGTGCTTCAGCATGAGGAAGGGACAAAGAAATGTGGGTTCAAATTTTAAGTGGAGTAAGCCATGCCTTTCCCCTTGACTCCCCTGTCTCCGGATACCCTGGTGTGAGACAGATGTCTAGATGCGGCCAGCTGGAGACTACACGCGCTATCAAAAGCAAAGCTCGCTCTTTGCGACTTGACTTTCAGCTGCATTACTGAAAGCTTTAACTAAGTCTAATTAACATGTCTAGCCCATAGCATTTCTATCACTTAGCTTGATCTAATAAGCACTCCTTTTTCTAATCCTTTTAAAATAGGCTGTTGGAAAGGTTTACTCAAGCTGGCACTTAGAGCATGACGCTGAAACATTGCTATTACAGGCAAAGCTATTTGGTGTTCATTAGCAGGATGACAATTAGCTGAAAAACAAGCATGGCTACAATCGCAGCATTAGGGTCTCCCAACAGCACCGAGCCATTGCTGGTGCTCGCGATGGAGCGAGCACAGGCGGCACCGTCCTTGCAGCAGCTCCCCATGGCAGGGGCTGGGCCAGACCCGGCCCCAGTGCCAACCCCAGGGCCTGGTGCCACGAGCGTGTGGCTGCTGAGGGGCTCTGCCCTCCTGGGACAATTAAAACCATTTTCATTAGACTTTAGGGAACTTTCTCCCTCAAAACTCTCTCCTTTCCTTCCTGTCCCCCCTTATTTTTTTTCTGCTGTGGCTTTGAATGGCTGTGAAGGACATTTCCTCACCAACATTAAGCAGACACCACAGAGCAGCACTCTTCAAAACAAAGGTATCGCTGCCAGCTTCACTTCTGGCTGTTTGCGCCCCATGGGACTGGAATGGGCTTCTGAAATATCTCTGCGGCCGTAGACTTTGGGGATAACGATACAGATCTTGGTTTTCAACCAGCTGTCTTCTCAAACATAATCAAGCTACTGTATTCCTTTTGCTCCCTGCAGCGAGCATGCTTGGTTTTTGCACTTTTCCAGCCTCTGAGGACGTGTTTGCCGCTGCCTCCCTGAAGCACGCGTTGGACCTAATATACTTGGGCTTCCTCTGTTCAGCGCTCGCTGGGAAGAAAAGCCCTTCATGTTGACGCAACACTACAGCATCCATAATCATAACGTTAAAAATAAAACACCCTGTTAGAACAAGATCAGCTGAATACACTGAATTGCTTTCTAAAGTAGGATTTGGATCTGCCCTGTATTTTCCTGTTTGACTTCAATTAGCTTTCTTCAGCAATTCAGAGGCCGTTAAAGTAACTATATGTCACCAAATATAAAAATCACTGAGCACTTATTGCACAAATAAGAGTGCACAATGCAACAGGTTGTCTCACTTCACAGCTCTAAGATGCACAAATCTGCTTTTTATGGTTCAGAAATTGCCACTGAGGCTCCATTAAACCCCAGAGCCTGCCGCTCCCGTGTGCGGCAGCTCTCCGCGTGCAGAGGCCGGGCTGGGACACGGGACCATCTCTGTACCAGATGTGCTGCAGTGGCACCGGCTGCTGTTGGGTGAGGATCCCTCCGTGCGCGGCGCTGCACAGCCCCAACGCCCCCAGGACTGGGAGCCTGTTGGTTACAAAACCAGAAACAACTGTTTTGCTGATGAGACTGTGCTTCAAGCCAGACTGTCCTCTAAGTCCACTTACATCACAGCAAAAAACCAATCAAACTCATTATACTTGCAGCCGTGACCGAAGGCTGACCGATGCTACCCGGTTGCGTACTATCTGTTTTACAGTCAGAGCCACGGAAAACCCAACCCGTCAACCCTGGCAGAAGTCAACACCCTTTGGCATGACGTCTAGCACTAACCATGACCATTGGCAAGATTCCTACATGCTGATGAAGGCAGAGGCTTTAATCAGTTTGAGCAACATCAGCCAGCATCATGCTAATATCCCCTATTGCAGCAGTTACTGCAACAAGCAGAGATTATGACGGCCTGCTTCGTTTTCTGCCTTTTTTTTTTCTCATAAAACCTGCTGCTACTGAAGAAGCGTGTGGCAGATGAAAGGACTGGATGAAGAACATATAGTGGAAATCTTGCTCCAGAGGGTTCATTGCAATTTTGTCACCTGCCACTGTGGAGGATTTGATTCTCCAATAATTTCACACTACATAAAAACTGAATCCGGGATAATTTAGGTAGGCTATTGAGTACTGCAGATCTTATCCATAAACAAAGCAAATCAGTAATTGCTTTTACTTAAATATATGTACGTTTCAGGTTTTTAGTACTGGACTATCCCAGGGGAAGGAGAAGAATATTGGAAAGAGTTGGTTTCAGCAAACGTGAAATGGCACAAATGGTAGCAAAATTAGATGACGCTGAATTTCCACACATAAAAGCAAATAAAAATTCTGCAGGCACCAAATATATCAGATTCTTCATTTTAATCCAATCAGTCTTTAGGACTTCCGTTTGTTTTTGTATGAAAAGTACCAATTCATTGCAATACTGAATTTTCTGATTACTTCATTGTGCTTTTTTAATAACAGAAAACTACCCATTTAACTGCTGCACATGCACCCATGACTTTTTAAACCAGTATTCGTTATCTTTTAAAGCCTCTTCTTTTGGTATCACGCATTAGCTATCAATATGCCTATATGAGCCTGATCTCTATATAGCTTCTCTTGATTAACACAGCTATCATTTTCTATTGAAATGACAAATATTTTGGTCCACAAATAGACATTTTAAGGACCGCGCTTACCCGGCAGCTTGCAGGCTGCCCTACAGGAGCCAGGGTCCTGCTCACAGGCGGGGTCACCCCAGCTAAACTACCTGCGAGGTCACAACTTTGTAGGATCGGGGCCTGCGTTTGTATTTTCCCGTTGCTTTACCTTTGCCTGCCGTGTTTTTTGCGGTTTCCCTAAGATGACCCTTGGTGGGGGGATATATGGGGGTCATTTGTGGGGTTACGGGAAAAGCCAGCCTTTGTACCTGAGCTCCCTCCCAGGTTCAGCGTGAAGGGCAGCTGCAAACAATTTCAAAATCATGTCAGAAAGCCTCAGAGCCAGTTTTTTAAAGTGACTCTTAGTGGCGTCGACTGTAGCTGCTCCAGCCTGCCCAGGCTGCCCCGCGGGCCGCGACGGCTCCCTGCGCGTGCTCAGCCCAAAGGCGCACGCGAACGGACCCGCCGCTCAGCGGGGTTTTTCGCCCAGGGTTTTCGTGTGTCAGATCTCAGCAACAGGGGCAAAAGCTCTGCGGCTGCAAGCAAGAGAGGTAAGGGATCCCTCAGGGCTCAGAGGGTAATTTGTTGCTTTCATAAAGCAAAAAATAGATACCAAAGTGCCCCCATGAAAATTTGTTATAGATGTAAGATCAGCACATTTTACATCATCCCTCCCTCCTTTTCCAATTTGCTCCACACCCGTAATCTATAATTCCACGTCTGGTATAGATCTGATGTATTGCTGCAATGCTGATACACCACAATAACAAATAGACAGTTATCATTAATGGCACTATAAATCACGCGACCCAAACCTGTGCCAGCTAATTGAGGTAATGCACGCGCTACCTCCACACGCTGCCTCCACAATTTCAGCCGAAAACGGCGTTCCCTTGCACACCCAGCCGTAAAACCGGCGATGTACGCAGCCCGGCAGCGACTCTGTGCCACCCCGGCAGCGGCGGTGAAGGAAGGGACACTTCATGCAGGTTTGCAGCACGCGGGCTGGCGAAGTGAGGACACTGACCTCAAAATAGATGTACTGGGCATTTTCATCTCTGGTTCATTTACTACTATGAACATATAGAAAACTGAACACTAGTTGAGCTGGTGTGTCTGGGCAGTCATTTTGCTTTTGGTTGCAAAGGAGCGGGCTGCAGGTTTCCGCAAACCAAGGGACCGCGCTGCAGCAGGACGCGCTCGTTCAGCCAGGAAGCAACTTGCAGCTCCTCAGATACAAAACCCGGCAGCTCGGCACGTAGCCATGGGCTGCTGGATCTCCAGCGCTGATCTCCCACTGTGGCTACTCGTGTCTTCTCCACACTGCGAAACCCTTTGGCCCATTCCTCCAGTGCTATCCGCTGTTTTGGTGGGCTTTGGCTCAGGCAGCTCCCTTGGGATTTCCAAAAAGCAGCGGGGCTGCTATTTTGACGTGTTCTTGCCGGATGGGTGAGACATTAGCTTCCAAAGGCCTCTGAACTACTTGTTTTTTAAAAAAATATCAGGATGCCCTGCTGCCAGCTCTGGTGACACAGTGAAATAAAGCCCATCTGCCACCCGGATCCGGGGCAGGGCGCACGGCTGCGGCTGCTGTTGCCGGAGCTCCCGCTCAGGACGGCGCGTAGCTCCGCGCCCAAGTGACGTGAGGACCGGAGCTGCTTGCCCGGGTGAGCGCTGCGTTCCAGATTTGTCCTTTTCCCCCTAAGGGGAAAGTGGGCCAAGTTTCCCCTGTGATACCTACCCAGTTCATTTCTGTCCTCTGTTAATCAGAAGATTTTGGTGGAAGGCGCAGATGAAGGACGACAGGTAACCCCCGCTGACGTACCCTCGGGCAGCAATTCTTCACTTCCTCAACATACACACGACTGCTCTTGTTTTTAGGGCAGGAGGCTACGTGTTAGGCCATATCACTTGTTAAAACAGCACTGCCCAAAGGCTGTTGCCCTTCGCTTTTATTTCCTTTGCAACACCGCAGGATGCAAAACTTCCATTTTTCATTGCGAGCAGGTGCAAAAAGTCAGTGTGGTGGTGACTGCTCTTGTGCATCGCAATGGTCACGCGGGGACAAGCGCGCAGGCACACCACCATCCAAAGGCAGCGTCTGCATGGGATGCACGTACCAAGTGGATTAACTGGCAGAAGGGCGCTGGGTGGCATGCAGTTGGGAAGAGGCCCGTGCTGATAATGGGAAACAAAAATGCTCACTCCCAAACTTTCACTCACAGAAAAGCAGGCCATAATAAGCACTTGTCAGCAGAAGAGGAGAAAGTGTTTCACCACCGGCTTTCAGACTAATGGGAAGAGAGCAGCCGAGCAGTGGGAGATGTGTCAGCTGGTTGTCTCTCCCAGGCTCTCTGCCCCCAGGTTAGCAATTCTTCCAAGCCTCCCTTCCACCGAGAACGGAGAAAAATCCCCCCCGGAGGCTGTTCCTCCGGATCTGTAATGTGTTTTCATTACTGAAAGAAAAAAATGCATCTACTACCAAATTCGCTGTTGACTTCTGGCGGGGCTCAGTTAACCTCTCTTGGCTTAAAAACACACTGAATCCATTTTGGCTGAGCGAACAGCGACAATAAAACAGACAGCCCTCTAACATGAGAGAGCTTATTCTGTGTTATTTTATCTAAAAGAAAACTCCCTGCCACTTGAAGACACCCTCCCTCTCCCAGCAGGGCTTCTTCAAACACCCCTAAGCAGGAGGAACGCCCAGGCCATCACTGCTAGGTTTACTACCATTTTATTATCCAGTGGATACTGGTTGGGCACCAGACCACGAAGCATCGTGCCTCCTTGCCCCCAGGGACCCTCGCTGGAGGCAGCCCGCTGGCACCGAGTCTACCCTAAAGCCCACGGGGTGGAAAGAGCATGTTGGCAGAGGGAGGGCAGAGAGGCGTTTTTAGGTGGGAAAGGAGAAAATGGGGAAAAGGACATAGTTTTGCTCCGAGCCTGAAAATAAGAAGCGAAGCTGGAATGAAGATGGAAGAGGCAGACAGGAGACCGAGTGGGGAGGGATGGCGAGATGCACTGAAGGCAGCAGAAGATGAGCTGAAGTGAAAAGATTGTGAAAACGCAGGATTTAGCCGCTTGGGCTGAGTGCCGCAGTAAGAATAGAAAAAGGTAAGAAGTTGCCAAAATCCTAACACCTCTTTTTCTATTGAACACACATAAACCATACGCCTCATGTGTGTTTACCTATCTGGAATAACCATCCTGAGCACAAGGCTAAATTATCTAAGAAAGAAACAACAAATTGCTATTTAAAATATGCAAAGACAGGGTTAGTCAGCATCACTCAACCTGCAGCACATTCCTCAGGCAGTAACCTCTTCTATTTTTAAGTGATTAAAAAACTAAGAAAGGCTGGCCCCTAATTTGCAGAAATGACAAATAAAATGCCTTAAAATCAGTAATTTGGTAGATTAAGTTATCAAAGCCTAGTCTGTTGGTGCCCACATCGGATAGTGCTTTGATCTTGTTTATATCTTAGAAATTGTTTTATGGACAAACTTTGTTGAGTATCTTCAAACCGTGACAGGTTTTATTCTATCAGCAACCCAGTAGTTTTCCAAGTACGACTCTTCTTTAAAGTGCAGATTAAGAAACAGGAAAGAGAAGAAAGGGTAGATTTTTTTGAAGGAGCAGCTGGATGTCAATGGAGGTCAGTGCCTTGGCTTTTATTTCTTAACTATATATGTAAATGACCTAATGCGACCCAAAATTAAAAGCTATGACCGAGAGAGGAACACCAGACAACTATGATGTTTTAGCCTTGTGAGCAATGAGTGATGAACCCGTCCACACCAACACCAATCGTCAGGACAATTTTGTGGAGAAGGAGTTACATGCTAGAGCAAAGTCCTTCAAGAAAGCAGATGCCAACGGGGACTCCAAGGGAGCAGGAGGAGAGGCTAGTCTATTGTTTTGCTATAATATACATAATCATGGTTTGTGCAGCCGGGGAAACACTAAGCAGAACAGTTTTCCAAAGTGGTGGCTGTGTACTGCATTGCCTGTTCAAACGCCAGATGAATTGGCCATAACCCAGGGAATGCACAGAAATGCTGCATATACCCTTTCCAGTCCTTCAGAGGTAGAAGGGGTTCTGCCAGGCAGCCATCAATTGGCTACTGCTGCAGCTGCCCTTACATCCTTGGGAGCTGCATCCCACCAACCACCGTGCTGGTCCTGCAAGGAAGATGCTAACCCAGAGCTCTCCGCAAGGCCCTTCCCATCTGCTCGCATCGCAGCCGTCGCCGCTTGCGTACCAGCCACAGCTGTCCATACAGCTGCCCGGCCTGGTGCGCGGCCCTCGCTACGCCAGAGCGACTGTCGAGGTTGCCTTCGGCAGTTGCCTGCGATGAGCTCTGCACAGAAGGTTCCCAGGGGACTGGCGCGAGCCCGCTTGCAGTAAAGCAAGCTGATCCAAATGAATGTGCTCCAACCGCGATAAGCAGCCAATATGAGCCCGGCTTTTTGAACTAGCTCCAACACCGCAGAAAGATTAAATCTTTATTTTAACAAGATTATGATGGTTTCCTAGGCGATCCAATGCATACAAACAATGGAACTAACAAAACATCGCATAAAGACATATCACTTCGGTTCCCACATACTGCAAAGTATTACTTGCCCTAGGGGAACTCCGTGTGGAAGATGAGAGCATTTCAAGAAACTTAACCCTGAAGAAACGGGCTGGAGACTTCAAGTCTGAACAGTGTGAACATGTTCGAGACCATGCAGCTGACTTACCATCTCCAGCCTTATGGAGTAAGATACTTTGCCTCTGAGCCAAGGTTTTGCCCAAACGGCATGGAAACTTGCTTGTAGACAATAAAGAGAGACAATTTACATATGTAAATCTCTATCTTAAGCAACAAGATTCTGCACCTGAGGCCTTGCTTTATGACTTTTCAAGAGGCTTGACAGTAACTTTAGTTCTATTATTATTTATTATTTGTGTTATTGCACGTCAACTTTCATCACCAATAGCTAGAGTCAGCTTCAAATTATTAATCAAAAACATATGTGCAGGTCCCCAAAGGTATGATGCCAGAAGCCAGCTGGCAGAAGCTGTTAAGGAAAGGAATATGAATTTGTCCAGAGCCGAAATTCAAATCAGGTCTGTTCTTTCAGAAAACTCAAACAGTTCCTTCAGCTCAGACTTTCCATAAGCTGACTGAATGAGTTAAAAAGATCTGACTAGTGCCCTTTTATGCCAAAACTGCCAAGTCTCCTTTATGCTCGACACTCCTTGCCTTCAGCTGAAGCTGCAGCCCATGTTCCAGGAGAGGATCAGCGAACTGGCTTCGAGCCCGGGTGCAGCAAGCCCTTCACCGCTCAGAGGCGTTTCCTCCTCTGCAACGGAGCAAGAAAGCCATGGCTTGCAGCACTGCCTGGTATTTCAAGTCACCTCATTGCCTTGGATTACCAATCCTAAAATGTAGGCATTGAATGCACTGAACTGCACGAAGTAAAGGAAAGTCTGCAGGAATATTCAAGAAAATCTGCATGTAGCTCACTAAGATGGAAAACCCTCAGTTACTCAACTCTCAGTTAATCATCTACCAACAACTGAGGACTGTGGTCCCACCTAACATTCAAGAAGGCCCCAGAGGTTCAGACGGGTCACAACCTGAGACTCTATCCCTCCCAGCTGATAAAAACAGCAGACAGACACCTGCAAACCAAAACAGGGAGCTCCCTTTCTGCAGCAGTGAATCTGCTAGTCCCACAGAGAGCAGAGCCTGGCTCAGCTTACAGGGGATTCTGCTCTGTTTTAACAACTCCCTTCCACGCAGCTTCCCACTCCTACTCAAAATACCATGAGAAGAGTGACATCCAAGGGCCAGGAGAATACACGCTCTATACGGACGCTTTGGATTGCAGCAGAATGTAATCGGTGGTTAAACTAGGAAAATGAGAATTATTTTCTTGGGCTTTTGATGGAATCCACTAAATGTACTCATCCTACTTAGTGCCGCAGTCCTGTACAGGAGCTAACCGTAAGCTGCTGATTAAGAATTTACATTGCTTTGTTAGAGTAGGCTGCTCATCAATTTAATGGCTCCACTCAATTTTCTTAATAAACCTCAGGAGACATCTTCTCCTTTCCCTAGCTGACCTAATCTATGAGGTCCTACACTGAACAATCCTTTTCTTTCTTCAAGAGCTGATGGCAGCAATACACTGCATGTCTGCAAATGAAATCAATGCCTCGCAGAAAGATTGCAATGCCATCCAGAGAAGAAAAACCTAAAAGAACACCAGCTCATTCAAACCAAACCCCACAGGGCTCAATAGCTGTTGGAAAGCAGAGGCACCTATTCCCTGCTAGCCAGGTTTCCCTCCATGCATTTCCTTTGTGTAGTAGATGACATGGTAAAAACTGAAGAACCTGTGGCATATTTGAAACCAACTACAAAATAAGCTAAATGCTAAGAAGAGGCAATCCAAGCAGCAGTGCTGGATTCCCTGCACAGTCTGCAACGCTATGGAGCCAAACAACCCTCCATGCTATGTGCATGTACAAAACATCCCTGGATTTTATTCTGTTTTACCGTAATTGGCTACAAGGAACTCTATTATTGCCTTCCTAATCCCCAGATTCTCCTGAGATTTGTCCTGGGGAAGAAAAGGCTGGGTTTGAATATTGTTATTGCTGGACTTTGTTGTGATAAGGATCTCCAGAAGGGGCAAGACCTTTCAGAGCATTACGTTACTCTTATCCTTCCAGGGAAGTCCCTCAGACCCAACCTATCTCCTGGACTGAATCTGGATTCAAGAATAGAGGGCATCTCCAAGAGGAAACCAGTGACAACCGAACACATGTACCCATTAGTATGGTGCTTCCACAGCTGCAGAGAGCCTGAGTCCAAAAGTGCCCATTAGGTCCTACAGCCTGACTTTTTTTCATACCATAGGCAGCTAAATCTCATTAGTTACCCACCAGAAGCCACAATAACTTGCATTCAGGTAATGAACATCTTCCAGAACAGCATATAAAGAAGAGACTACATACTTTTTAGAAGTTTGTTCCAATAGTTAATCTTCCTTGGTGCTATACCGTCTATTTGACTGATTTCAGCATTCACCTATTTGGTCTTGTTTTGTCTTTCCCAAAAGAGCCTTACAGGATATAATATTACCCCTTGCCTTGGAGTATCTCTCTCTTCTGCTCCCTCAGTGCTCCCCCCCCGCCACGCCACAGTGACACACATCTTCCCTTTCCTACCATGAAAACTTTCTCACCCACTGATGACTTTTCTAACTCACTAGTGGCCTCGTGCAGTTGGGAAGTGCAGAGAAGCAGGATCAGCCCCTGCGCGAGCTCTGTGTGCAGCCTGCCCACCAGTAAAGTGCACGTGATTGAGAGCCTGGGAGCGCTGAGCCTGCTGAACAGATCTCAGCCACACACGCCGGGTAGCTCTGGTGGAGAAATGCTCGTCTAGAAGTTCAGCAGAGAGCCCGGCTTCCCTCTCCTCAGGGTGAGATGGGACATGTCAGACATCAGGAACAGAGCTAGGGCCCCAACCACACTTCGAGGCAACCCTCCCACAGCACCTGAGCATCTGGGACAATTCAGTGCTGTAAGTCACATTTTGCGCAAGCACCTCCCTGACTCCTCTCCCACATGGAAGGAGCTGCCTGCAATAACCCTTGTCACCACACTGTCTGCTTTCCAAACCCCTCTCAGAGCACATCCTTGCCAGCACCCCACAAAACATCAGTGGTGCTCTGACTGCTCCCTGTCTTTCACATCAGCAATTCCACCCCGTCCCCTGTTGCATTTAAGCTAGCTGCAAACTGAACAAGACTGATGGTGTTTGAGGTTTTTGTTTTTACAGAAAAGGGCACAGATTAGGGCTAGGGCTAGGGCTGAGGACTGTCTCTGTCCCATATTTATGCAGCACCTACTATATTTGAATTGAAACCTCTAGGCACTATATAAATATATAGGTATATATATAACAGGCACTTCTTTAATCCTGTTGTTACAGAGTCTCTGAGCAACAGAAGGAACATTTATTTAATTATATTTATTTTCTCTTGAAGGATTTTTTTTTTTTTACTGTGTGCTTGAGTTCTGCAGCAAATGGTGCCAAGGAATGGTAGAAATCCATTCCTTCATCCTACACCTCTTCAACAGTTCTTTGCCCTCCCAAACACCCCCCTTGCTCTCCAAGAGCTGAACATATCGGTGCCCGTGGTCATTACAGAAATATTCGTAACGCATGCAGCCTGCCAAAGCTGATGACAGCTCTACGATCTAAGTGCAATGGGATACGTTGCCACGCGTACGTTACGGGGTTGTGTTGGAGGTTTCAGCGGGACGTGCTTCCTAACTGATGCAATCTGAAGCGTGGCTTTTTGTCAAAGTCTTCTAAAGACCAAAGAAGTTTTCCAGGCCCTCCTTGGCCAGCAGTGACGGTCTGCGGGAGGCTGCCACGCTTAACTCAGAAACTCGGCCTCAGCTCCGGGCAGCCAGCAGGGCACTTGCCCACACGAAGCTGACTTTCGGCTGCAACCAACCCAAAACACTGCCTGACGTCTTAAAAGATATTCAGTCATCCAGAAGCAAAAGAGATCTGCCAACCAAAACGAAGTCCCTCCAACAAATTAACTCCCATTCGCTTATCACAGAGTATTTACCACCTTGTAGCAACGTGGAAAGCTTGAACAGAATCCACTTGGGGAAAATTTACATGTGTCGTTTTGCTGAGAAAGACAGATACATATATTCCAGGCTCCCTGATACCGCAGGGGCTGCCCCTTTCAATCTGTGCCCTTTTCTGTAAAAACAAAAACCTCAAACACCATCAGTCTTGTTCAGTCTGCAGCTGCTGATCCCATGCCCTCCTCCCTCTGCCAGATGGTGTGCTTTCCTGCAGCGCTACTGTATTTTCGAGGCCATTTTTGGCAAACCAACTTTTTTGTTTGTTACCTATGCATGTTTCTGTCAAGAGATATGTAAATTTAGAGCTGGATAAGACTTGCTTTAAGAATATTAAGAGCATTAGAAATACTTAATTACTTTACCCTACCTTGTAAAGGTACCTTTTACCCCAGCTACAGTTTCTGCAGGCAACATTGGGTAAGGCATGCAAATTACCTCCTTACTGATAGCGCATTACCAGTCATCAGCTCATAAATCACAAAGGCTTTGCTTTACCGTACGAGGGCATTGCTATGAACGGATTGTGTCGGAAGGGAAGTAGTGGCTAAAACCACACAAAGTGCTTTTTTTGGGTTCACTTTGAGACCTAGCAAACAAAAGCAGAGATGTCAGTAGATAAAGGCAGAAGAAACAAACTTACTGCACACCCTTTTTGCGCCAGGCAGATTATTGAAAATTATCATTTTATTCTAACTAAAAAAAAAAAAAAAGCCACACACAAAAATCACATAATCCTATAATGGGATCGATCCAGAATCTTGGCCACTAACACGACAAATACTCCCCAAGCGCTACCCTTTCACACCTTCTCATACTGCTTTTCACGATTTAGCAAGGTATGTGAAGTTTAAAAAAAAAATCCCAAACCCCAACAACTTATGCACGACCTGAGACCCCACCTTTGAGATTTTCAGCATCCCTGATGGTGACCACACACGCATGATGTACATTTAGCTATAGCAGTGCCCGTAGTGCGTATTGCTGTTGCAGGACTCTTCTTGACCTGTTTCATACACCAGGGATTGATGCTTTCGACAGCTCTACCGTGACCACGTATGCAGAGCAGAAACTGGTAAGCCAGGAATGAAAGGGGCAAGACAGAATGAGAGAGAACATACCAAAATAGCTGTCATGTAAAAAGCTGCAACTGTAGTTTGGCCAAGATGAGTTCTGGGGCAAGGGGCAGCAGTGAAATTACAGCCCTGGCACTGGCCTTGCTGGTAATGCTCAACAAATTTTGTGCAAATACTGCAGGATTTGGACATGTCAATATTTAATTTTGAGTTGTACCTTCAGGCAAACTTCCAGGGTATATTTTAAATGTGATATGGTTTTGGTTTTTGGTGTTTTTTTTTTTTGGTTTCTTTGTTTTACATGCACATAGCTATGAAGAGATAAGGAACCAGAAAGTATTTGGGTTTTAACAGTCCGGATTTGGGGCTGGTTTTATTATTTGCATGTTATATATACTGAGATGACTAAAGCATTGTGGTAACCTCAAGAAGAGCCTCCAGGTCAGGCTGCATAAGTAAGGTACAAGTAAAGCATAAAGCTACTGAGAAAAGAGAGTAAAAAAATCCCCTATTACACTTTAGTCTAATATTAGACATCTGTTGTAGGGGATTTATAAAATGCCCTCACAGCAAGTGATTCATAAGGTGTAGGCAAGCGACAGACTCCAGATGAGAAATAAAACAAACTAAGCTCATTTGAGACTTGCTGGTATGCCGGGGAGCTTCATACACAGTATAGGTCCCACTGCCCTGACACACCCTCCAAGCTCCTTAAAAATAGGATGACTCAAAAATCAAACTACAAAAACATGTTTCATAAGAAATAATGTGCAATGGCAAGATGCCTACAGCAATGTTTAGTATTTTTTCTTCTGTCAGCAGGAAATGGGGAATTTGCTCCCTTGCCAGATGAGCACTGTCTGTACTGAAAGCCAAGGGCACAGAGAGCTCCGTAATGGGGAGTAACGCTTCTTGGCCATTTTCATTAAATTACTTACTTTTCACATTCTTTAATGAAATTCAACTTGTGCACCAGACTTTTCTTCATAACCTCCTCCCTCATACCCAGTTGGTAAAACTAATTATATCTAAACATTTAAAAAGCTTCTAGGGAGTGTAACAGATGAATACCAAGGTTTAAACCTCCGGACTACTTCTGTACATGCTAGTGTTCCCATGTCAACCTAGATCTTTTAATTTTTTGATGATGTTCTAAGATTTGAACATTTATTTAAGCCAACATTTTCCATTCTCAAATGTTCAAAACATTTTTTTGTAATTAAACCCAAGTGATGCCACAGTAGGAACCATATGGACGATGAGTTGCTCTACAAGTCGGACTGTCAAGACAAATCAGTTTGTTATATATCAGCTTAGAAAAATAAACCCTGTCCTCATAGCAGAAGCCATTTAAATTGACAGTTGATTATGGATACTTCCTTCAGCATGATGCTCACCCTCAAGGTGTGCCCATTTTTGGGGGGATAAATCTGAAAATTAGAAATGAGCAAAACCATGCCTGAAGCTAAATGCTGCTGAGCATCTGTAGTCTGCTGAACGCACTCGAATTGCATTGGCAGTGCTAACACTGTCTTATGTAAAGGTAGTAGTAGGAAATATTAACCAAATTGTAACAGAGGTCCTTAACGCATGTCAAGAAAAGGAAAGAAATGAAAAAGATATAGAAGAATGTATAATATGCAGAAGGAAGCAAGTCACCATTAGCTACTTAGCAATTTTTGTGTCAAAAGGCAGAAACTATCGCGACTAGAGATCTAACTGAAAGCTCTCTGAGTTAACAGAAGTGCTCCTGTTGACTTCAGTGAGCTTTTGGATCACATCCAGAGGATCCAGAGCGCTGTCTCTCAGCATATGATGAATGCAAATATATACAAACATCAGTTCTCAAAACGTCACCTTTCAAAAGCTTAACAAACAGAAAAGTACAGAAGGAGAGGTAATAAAAAGAAGGAGATAAGCAAGAGGATCTACTGAAGGCAAAATCAAGGTTAAGAAAAGCAAACAAACAAAACATTAATGCTCTCAAGACTGATTGTGTAATTTGGGGATGGGGAAAAACTCTCCGAAGCAGATAAAAGCCTGAGCCATGGCTTCAGGTTCCTAAAATTCAACTACTGGCTTCCTGGCTTGCACCCAAGCCTGTTCAAAAGTCTGGGTTGAGCAAAACAGGCAGGGAATTCACTGCTTATTGCCCATTTATCCAAACACATCCATCTTGCTTTCGTTATGTTGTTTACATCTGCTCTTGGTGCTTGCTCTTTTGATATTTCTGTGTTTCCACACGCAGATGAATTGCAGTAGGACAAGATGACAGAACAACCCTAAAAGTGTTACCGATTTTTAATGCTCAAAACTTGTTTGTGCTTAGTTCAGTTTAGGATAGGTGAGTTTGGAATGGATTCTTATTTTATTTAATTTGGTTTTCTTTTTTCTTACTTGAAGTCTTCTCTTGACGTTGTAAACAGGATTTAAGGCATTCAGGTAATTAAACATTCATTAAACTAACTAATCAGTGTAGAACCAAAGACATGAGATTTTTATCCGCTGCCTTAAGGGACAGGGTCTTCAGAGGGGAAAAGAGCTGATTTGACCCAGAGAACTGACATAAAAGCAGGGTTTCTAATGGAGTTTCAAACAAAGTCTAGCTCCAATTGATGTATTAGATTTGTAACATCTTCTGTGGTCACCAGCAGATGTTATTGCACAACATCAAAGTTAAACACCAAGTACAGAAGAAAATAAATACTATTCTGTACTAAGAAAGGGATTAGCACATCACAGCTAAGCCTGCAAAACAAATATCTACCTTCTAATTGTAGCTCTCAGCACTATAATCACTTGTTTTCCCACCACACACACAGGCACACGCAGGCACCCTTTGCCGAAAACTGCTCGACGGGTCACAGCACATCGAGTTGTTCCCCGTTAAGTCGCACGATCTTATTACATGCACACTGATTACGGCTCCCAGCAAGAAAACCGCCGTGCCGATATTTTGTTTATGGAACCAGCTCAGTTCTCGTCGCAGGCAGAAAGGCCAAACACCCAAGCTATTGTGGTCACTTTAAAACTTAAGGAGAATGCAGTGCTTTGCCCTTCATGGATAAGACGAGACTTACTGTCAGACATTTCTTCTCAACATCATGTGACAAGAAATGCTTTTATAAAACTGCAGAGACTGCATTTATCATCCGATATAAAAATCAACACATGACTGTAAAGGTATTATAATGAAGGACTTGTTCAACGGGATTACATTCATTATTGTAAGTGATTTACATCCTATAAATCATTTCCTTGGGTATTTACTTTAATTTTCCTTTGGCTAGTGGTGCTGCTCATTCTGTTCCTGCTATTTTGGAGATGAAAGTTCGGAACATCTCACATATGTATAATGCATAAATATTACAAGACAGGCTGAGAAAAGCTGCCCCACTTGTCAAGTGCCTTTGGCTAAAGGAAATTTGGAGCTTCTTGTACCATCTGTGCGCTGCACATCCACACCCTGCTTTCAATTACGCTTGCGGGACTGCAGTCTTGGAGCCAGACCCCCCCCCCCAGCCTGGTGCAGCTGACGATTTCGGCACCGCATGGCTGATTCATATCAGGTGAGACTCCCGGGTCTTACACCAGTAACGATTTCCAGAGCTTTATTCAGATGGTGCAAGCCTGAATGAAGAAACACAATGACCTGAAAACCACCTTCTGCCATGTCATGGCCTACAGGGAAAGCACTAGAAAATGTGGAAACCCAGAAGAGTGCAAGGAGCCTCACCTGGATGGGTTTCACGTGTCCTTTACACCCGGCAAGCAGTGGCAAAAAGGGGGAAAAACTAGGTGCTCTGATTAGCCATGCTGGGCTTGAAATCATGGGAAAGCATTGGAAGCAGAAATCACTGTCACGCTGGACTTACAATCAAGCTACATCAACAGGGAAAGATACCTGTTAAAGCTGGAGGCGCAAAACTTGACGTGATGCAGAACAGGGGATCAAAATCAAGTGGAAAATAACGCCAGGGAAAGACATGTGGAAATGGAGTGGAAGAAAAGGCAAAACGCCACCACACTCATGATGGCTTCGTGTATCTATCAGTCATTAAAGTCTGTTCCCAGCTGAAGTAGTCTTGAGTCTACTGAATGTAACAGGGCGATACAACTGAGTAGAAATTACTCAAGGCGTGAAAGCTTGCACGACTGTGTCCTAACGCTGAGCCAAGCTCTTCCCCCTGGGCCTCGCCAGCAACCCCACACAGGACGAGCTCAGTGCTGCTCCAGACTTGCTATCAGAAAACGCAGAAGTGAAGCTGGATGACTGACGCTTATAAGATCACTACAAGCTTCGTCTTGCCTCATGTCTTCCACTGCTTTGGATTTCAGTATATACTTCACATAACCAGATACAAAGGCATAATGTTGAGTTGTATCTATTCTGGCTGTGAGACCCTCTATGGGACGAAAGTCCTGTTCCCAGAAGCTGCAGAGAATGATAGGAAACACAGAATATCCAGCCAATTTGGATACGTCAAGCGTGATAAAACCGTGCATCAATATTATACGGTAGAAAGAGTATTCTCATCCTTTGAAATGAACACCTTTAAAAGTAAAGACTGGAGGGATAAAAACTCAAATCAAACTCTGAGGAAGTTTAACCTTGAAATTAGCCCTAAGGGAACCATAAGGATGAAAGAGGATAAAGTTGAAGGGGAAACTGCGCTGTCTTGGCAAACCAACCGTGATCAAATTGCTTGAGAGGCATGGGGAAGGCTTGCAAAGGCCTGCTGGACACCCCGCGCCACGCGGCGTCTCTGACGTAAACTCAAAACAAAGGGAAAGAGCCTAGCTGAAATCCCTAGCGACTCCTCACAAAGCTGAATCCTGCCGACTTCTCCACATTGGAGGATCATGCTAGAAAGAGAGGAGCCGCGTCTAGGAAAGATCTGTAGAACTTCTGCAGCTTGTCTTTCCGTATTTTTTTCTTTTTCCTGGGAGCAGCTGGGATACAGAATAACCCATGGAAGTCAGCAATACCTCTCCAATACTAACCTATCACCTGGGGGCAGGAAGAGGGCCACACATTCCCGGGGGTCTCGAGCCATGCATCCAGCCTTCCCGACCCCAGTCTTGCCGCCCAATGTGGCCTCTAAGCTCTCAGCGGCAGGGGCAGGAGCAGCCACCGCAGGGGCTCCGGCCCTGCCGAGCGCTTGCCAGCAGCAGCTGCACGGGGGCTGCCGTGGGCCCGCCACCCACTCCCTCTGCCGGGCCCGCGGCCGCTCCTGCTCCTCCGCCTGCTGCCAGTGGAAAAAATTCCGGCAGGGGCAAAATTAAAAATCTGTCAACAAGGCATTTTTTTGTTAGCAAGTCAAATCCCAGAGGGTCGCACTAAGTACTAATTTAATTATTCAGATCCCTTTCCAAAGGCGCGGTTTTCCCCCCAAAAGCGGGGGCGAGCGGGCGAGCGACAGCGCGGCAGGGAAAGGAATGCCTGCGTGTTTCCTACATTCCTCTCCCTCCCCTTCCCCTCCCAACTAAAATAACTTTCCTCCACTCCGTGAGCACTCGTTCAGCCCCCTCAGACCTCCTTCGGTACGCGCTGCTCTCCGCTATTTTAAACACACGCGCGCCGGCTGTGTGTGGCACAAGCCACAGGACGCGGAGGGGCGCCCGGCCTCCCGCCGTGCCGGGGCTCCCCGTGCCGCCCCGCGGCTTTCCTGCGGTTGGCGGCGAGGCGGGAGCTGCTCTCCCGGCTGCCCGGGTGGCCCCGGAGCCGCGGCGGTGGGGGGACCCGCCGCCAGCCCGCGGAGCGAGCCCCAAGCCGGCTTCCCCATCGACAGCAGTGATTTTTAATAATAAAAATTCTTCCATTCCTCCGCGCCGGAAAGGAACAGTCAGCCACCAAAAATAAACAGGCCTCGAACCACGGGGCCGACAAGAGCCGCTTCTGTGGCAGGAGGCAGCGCTGCCCTCTTCTTGGAGACCTGGCGTCCAGGCAGGCATCCCTCGCGGGGGGCTGTCTTGCTCTCAGACACGCTGCTTACTCTTTAAGAAAATGAACCAACAAATTAGTCCTAAATTTTTCCTGGAAATGTGCACCATTATCTTTAGCAGAAAAAGATGTTCACCTTATTTTCAGGAAAAAGCTGCAGGGAACAGTGCTTATAACCCAAAACCATATGTTATTTCTCAAATAGCCAACAGCAGTTGCCTTGATAGGGCTGTGTCTTGAAACCGGGATTTTCTCCCACATGACCCAGTATCTGTACAGAGCAACGGGCAGATGCGCCAAGAAAAGCCCTTTAAGCGGAAACGCCTGGCTAAATTGCGTCCCGCCCAGGCAGCGCGCCGGCGGGCAACGTGTGCGCGGGGCGGCTGCTCCCCGCTCGGCCCTCCTGCCCTGGCAGCACGCAGCCACTGTCGCGCTCGCCGCGCGGAGGAGAGCACAGCTCTGTGTTTTCTGCGCGGCTAGGAGAGCCCGCTCGGCTTGTGCTCCGCACCGATACGGGCTCCATCCGCCTGCGACACGGCGTGTGGAGCGGCCGCCCAGCAGACATCGGAGCCTCCTCCCTCGCCAAAGAGCCCTGCCTCGGGCAGCTGCACGAGACCCCTGTCGCGACCCCCATATTTCCTGAGACGCCCAGCAACACATCTGGTTCGCAGCGTGGCATGTGCTTTCATCACTGCAGCGAGCGGAAAGGATGTTGCTAGGTCAAACTAACAAGCTGATCAGCGTGAGAAGCAGCTTTCCTCTCCTTCCCTCTCTTTGCCAGCTACGTAAGCAAGAAAATTAGTTTTTAGTTAGAAGTTAATATAGAAATGTAATGTTTACCAACAGGAAACAATTTAAAAATAGAACTTTAAAGAGAGCCTTAACATACTGAAGCATCGTACCCTTCCGCACAGGGAGAACAGCAAAGTGAAAGCACATGATATACACACATGGTCCCTGCAGCCGGTCCTACGACGGACTGGTCCTCCCAGAGGCAGGCTGCACGGCAGGCAGGAGTTCCCCTGCCCTCCCCAGGGCATCTCTGCTCCTATCCACGTTGAACCAACTTTCCCTGAAAACAGGGTTAGCAAAGCACTTTGACCTGTATCAACACAGTCACAATATTTTACCTATGTAGACATGAGTGAACAAAATCAGTGCTATCTCTACGTGCATTGAGAACCACACTTCCCATTTCACATGCTCAACCTTCCTTCTCCATTCACTGCACTCCATTGTTTAGATAGACCTTTCTCTCCTACATCAAGTTTACCACTTCGTGCCTCTACAGTGAGGTATAGAGGAATCAAATACAATCATCAAGTGATGTCAGGGAGCAGCAGGAATGGGGAACCTACCTGATGACCCTGCTTAGCCAACTCTAGGAATCGGCTTCCCCTTTCCAACGGGGAAGTTGCCTCCGGGGTATAAATCTGCTTCCACAAGAATAACTCTTGCCAAAACGCAGTACAAACTCTTCTGAATCGTCGTCTTCTGGAGGGGTAGCTTTTATTCGTACAAACACACTTGCACCATCTGCTTAGCTTCAGGCACATTACTAATGCAGTAACAACCCAAAAAGCTTCCACTCCCTGCACAAGGAGCAACATGACTTTGGGGATGAGGTTTCTGAAAAGGAATGGTGCCAGTAGGGGAAACGGAGTTCATGAGCAGCTGAAGTGTGAGCAAGAGAATAGCCTGGTAGTGAGAAGATGCCAAGGTCTCACTGAAGAGAGCCCCCGTGTACAGGAGTGGAGCCTTTCAGAGAGCCTGCAGGGCTTGGCAGAAGCAGTCACTAACCCAGTGGTTTCCAAACTTAAGGCCTGAAAGTGCAAATGAAAGTGGGGTCGTGAATAAAAAAGGTTAGAGGGACAAATGCCTCGATTTACTTGGGATTCTGGAACTACAGTTAAAGTACATTTCCCAGACTTAATGCTCATACTCCTTTTGTTCATAGTCTGCCCATAGATGCTTGGGAGAGAGAGAACGTGGACTTCGACTAGTGTGTATAAGCACGCACAAGCCAATTTTGCTCTCAAACTACTTGAGAGAAACCACAGCTGGCAAACACTAGCTGCTGAGACCATGCAGACACAAATGACAGCTGTGGGAATGGTCCCACTGATCTCCAAGAGTCCCACCTGTGGGGACAGGCCCATGGGAGTGCATGTAGAAGGTTGCTGACCCTCTCTCCCTCTTGAGAAAATGATACATGTGTGAAGGGAGACCTCAGAGGACTTCTTCCATGGCAGCTTTGCACCTCTCTGGGCTTTTCCCACCGGGATGAGTAACCTGGCTGCATGTCAGGAGCAGCGTGCCAAAGGCTCTGTGTGGCAGAAGGCACAACTTTTTTGCCAACGGCACCACAGGTTGATTCCCCTCTCTGAACACCCCTGCAATGGCAAAGGCTCTTCAGGGACTGCGGGAGAAACAAAAAGGAGAACATCCCTGAGGTTATTTCTGGTTGACCAAGCCTTCCTGGCTTGCTTTATTTTTGCTTCATCATCCAAAGCCTTCTCTGTTTTTGGAAAGTTGGAGCAAAACCAGTGCAGCTGGTATTCAGCTGGACAAGCCTAAAAATATGCTTTCCCCCACATATGCTTGGAGCAGAGATTTTTGTAGCTGTAGAAAACTAGTTAGATCAGAGGGCCAAATCTGCAGCGTAGCTTTGCTGATGTCTGGTATCTTTGCCAATGTACACCAGCTGAAGAGTTGCAAGCAAACTGTTGAAATGCATGGCAAATGTGTTCAGTGATGTTCTATGAAATCAAAAATAATATACCAAAACCTAATAAATACATTTCCTCTTGGTTTGATATTTCCATACATGTGCATTAAAAGTAAACAAATAATTACTCTAGACTCTCCCAGTGCATTTTTAAAGAGGTTGCGATGAAGGACAATTGACTGAAAAAGCCTGAAAGCTGAATGTGCCCAAACACTTTCACTATCTAGCAAGACATGGTTTAAAAAGAGAACTAATCTCCCTTATTACACGGGCCTTATGATAAGATCACAACCTTCCTTTTTGTTAAAATTCAAGCCTGTACAGGGTCATACTACTAAAAATCCCAATCAAATTCCAGTATCAAAACTGGCAGATCTGAACCAAATTAAAATCTCATATAATGGAAACAGACAAGCACAAAAATAAAGCATCTAGGAAACAGGCAATCTTAAAGTTTTATATATTTTTTTCTACTCTCACTTTCATAGTTAAATACTCATATTTATTATTACAAATTTTTATTTTTTTCTCTCCTGGATTCCCAATTGCAACACTGCAAATAAGACATAACGATGGGGAATACGCATTTTCTTAAGCGGTAGAGAAGGAAAGAGCTCAAAGTCCAAGTGACTAGAGAGAATATAAACTCAGAAATACAAAACTTAAAAGCCTGTTTGTTGTAACCAACAGTTTGAGTACTTAGATGGAAGTGGATTATTGATAGCTGCCTCAGTACTCCCCAGCCAGCTACAGCCAAAAAGAAATCAGGTAAAGCATAATTATATCATGTTCTTGGGTTGAAGGGAGAGAAAAAATGAGTGTCAAGGATTCAGAAAGCTTAGAAGAGGAGATAAAGACAACCAGGCCAGAAAGAAAACAAACTGGAAAGTATGGGAGGCAGAAACATTGACAGCATTAATATAGAGGGAGATGACAGGGAAGACAAGACAGTGGTGGTGAAAGGTAGGATTTATGTATCACGCTTCTGGCACTATTCCTAAAAACTTCTCAAGGCCCAGCCTCCAAAAGGAGCTCCATTAGATGTAAGATACATTCAGAAATGTTTGTGCCACACTAGCTGCCCTAGCTGCTGACTCCAAGGCTTCATCCTCTCCAGCTCTGCTCCCAGCCAGTGTCCCAGCACAGCTCCCCGGGGGGGTGGTTGCTTGATCCTCGCTGGATTTTGGCAAGCGTGCCCTCATCGCAAAGCAGCACAGCTTGCTAGTTACAAGCACCAACGATGGACATGCTGAATGCCTTCAACTGTTACAGAAGCTCTCAGCTACTTGGAGAAAGTGGTCCGCTCCCTACAGAAGTCACTCAGCACTAAATGCCAACCTTTTTGTTCCCACGGTTCCTCTGACATGGCCATGCACGGCAAATGCGTTCATAATTTTTCAGAATGTGTTGTGCAATAAATCTTAAAAGCCCATGAAAACACAATCAGTTGCCTAGGTCCCAAAGGATTCAAGGGAAATTTGGTCTCCTCCTTCCCACCTCCCTAAAAAAACTGGCGCAAAGACCAGAAAGAAGGAAAAGCCTTACAGCAACAGCTTCAAACATCAGAGCAGCATTATTACGGTCTTCTGGGCTATTACGATAGCACAGCATTTCTTTGTTAAAGCAAATGTCAAAGACAGACATTGAATACTTCCCTCAGACCCGAGCCTTTGAGTGTGCACCAGTCTCCAGTGAGCAGCCTTGCCCACTTCGTGTCATTGAAACGTGAGCCCCAGAGCTCTTCAAGTGCTAGAAGCAGCTGCCACCGAGCTTCAGGCACCAAACAAATGTTAGTTAAAAAAGAAAAAGAGAGTTTGTTATCCACAGGTAGCACTGGATCATCACTGCTGAAAACCTTCCCGGAGACTCTGCAGATCCAGTGTGCAGAAAAGCCCCAAATGAACGGTCCACTGCGAGGTTCGAAAGCTGGAGCTGGTACTGGGTCCAGCAGCAGCTTTGGCTGCCACCATTTGGACTCTTTTTTCCGTAAATATTGCATCAGTTGCTAAGGGATTTGGCTGGACAGTATGATATCACTCTGTTACTGCACTGGAGGCAATATAGGATCCCTCGAAAACAAAACAGTGTTGTTTAAACCTGAACTTAACTTCTTCTCAATACAGCTGTGGTGGGAAAGTCTCAGGAATCCGCTTCGTGCGCCAGCTCCCCTCAGCTGCCGAAGCTGCCCGTGGCACTTCTCTCAGCGTGAAACACAACACCTCCCCGCCACAACGGCAGATCCCAGAATCCAGCTTAGGGTAAAGCACAGCTCCAGGAGCAGATAAAATCTCTTCACGCTAAGCAAACATACACAAGTTGATAGCAAAAGGCATATTACAATAGCACAGCGGTTCCAAAGGACAGAAGCATATTCATGTGAAAAGCTAAACAACTGATCTTGTTCTCTTACAAAATTGGTCTTCAGCTAATAATTTGTGATATGGGACAGAGATGCATGTTATATATGAGGAAACACTAGACAATTATTTAATTAATGATTCAGCCTCTTTGTAGGTACCTAATGATTTTCATGGACTTTTTCCATTTCATCAGCTTTCGCACATACTCTTTGCAAAAAAAAACTTGCCTGATATTACCAATTCCAGGGAGTGTCAGGCTCATGAGCCCCAGCACACAGCTTCAGCTCCCAGCTGGATGAGAGGGTCTGAGAAAGTCTGGGAGCCTTTTAACAGCTCAGGGAAAGATGGCAGACAAGCAGCACTAGGTAAGTGCTCTCCTCTCAGGGCCACCTACGTCGGTGGCGGCCAGGAAGACTGCAGGTAAGAGCTGCTGCCTGCTTAGTATTTCACGCTTCTACACGACATCCACAGCAGCGTCTCTTCCCATGCAAACATGCCAGGGCTCACCAGTTTCACAACCACAGAGTTAGCAGGGTGTCCCTGCCTGCACAGGTGCCTTTGGACGCTTCCCTGAACCACCTACCTGCCTGATGCCGGGGCTCCTGAACCGTTTTTGTCAAGCAGTGCCCCTTTATTCATAGGGAAATGCTAATGCTAATGCGAGGGCTCAAGTGGGCATATTTAAAACTCACACCCACATTGCCGTCTTGCAAATAAACCCTTTTCTTAACTGTGCAAAGTCAACAAGGAAGTAGTTCATGATTTTAAAACATTAGCACTCCAGAGATATCATCTAGTGATGTACACGGCAGGCTGAGCCACAGCTGCACGCACTTCTAAGGAGCTTCAGAGGGCTGAAGTACAGGCAAGTTTGCAGAAAGGCACCTTGCTGGAAGTGGAGCTCCCCTTTGCTCTCATGCGGGAGTGGAATTCCTCTGGGAAGGGCTCTCCCTCCCACACGTGGGGTAGGCTGCCCGCGCCACAGCCCCTCTCCTCCTCCTCTTCCTCCTTGCCGGTGGCTGAAGGGCAGCTCAGCAGAGTCAGGCTGGCTTGTAAGAAAGGCCATCCAGTTACCTACACATCGGACCGCCTTGGTTAGAGAACTGGCTTCGGAGGGAGTATATGTGGCAAGTCACAGATGAAGGGTGCGTAATTAGCGATAAATAACTTCCTAACATGACCAGCACATTTGTTCTTAATTAGCCTCTATTCACATTAAGTGAATTTATGTTATTAAAAATCTTTGCAGAGGACAATCAATGCGAAGTTACGGCAGTGGAATGCTAACAGGCAGTGAGCTACACGTGGATGCGTCTTGGAAATCTCCGTGCAGCATGAAAATGACCTTCAAACTACAGAAAAACAACATCTGCATTTCCAATAGTCTTTCTTCCTAGCAAAATGATTTTGCTGTACATTTGGGCAGATCTCTTCCAAGTCCCCCTTCCACTGAATTATTTAATGTGATGGAGATGATGAGGATCACTACCCTGCTCTAATACCTATGAAATTTTCTGATGTCACCCTGCAGGGAAAAGAAAAAAACCGCCACTCACAACAAAAACTGACTCAATGCCTTTAAAGGTCTGGATATACACTGTGTGAAGCACGAAGCTAAGGGAGATGTGTGGCTGTTTGATTTTTGCAGAATGCAAGGTGTGACCCTATTAAGACTTTCAGTTCTTCTCTGTACTGAGGCAAAGCAACGAGTTTTGCTAAGTGAGGATTTAGAAAAGCGATCATTGAATTCTTGCTACTGGGACATGACCAAGTGGAAAAAAAAATTGAAAAAAAATTTAGCTATTTTACATGCTTAGGAAGAAAATCCTTTCAGACAGTAAAGGCAAATAGGGCTTACCTAAATCGAATGCAAAGAAACACATCAGACTCCTGGTATTTATTGTGTTTAAGTATGCAATACTGAGATGGGTCGCTCCTGTAAAAAATGTTCTGTACTTGCTGCTGCTTCTGCTGCTCTGGATTTCAGCATCTCAGTAATAAGATGCACACCCAGGTACAGCAAAGTAAACGTTCAAGTATTTTTTGCCCTCCAAAATGCTTGACCATAGCTTATTCTAATCATTATCAACCAAAATGAGAACGCTTTCTACCGAAAACACTGCTAACCAGTCTACTGCAGGGTTTCCAAATTCTCTCACAGCATGGACCAAACCTTGCTGGAGAACGCATATTGAGAGCCACCACCACTTCCATCCACAATTGCACTGGACGGCCCTGTGTCTCCTCAGGGTGCACCACCACCACAGAGACTACAGCAACGGCATGAGAATGGAGAAGAATTATCAGGGAAACACACATGCACCCTTGGCTGCAGTTGAGCAACGGGAAAGGAAGAGGAGATCTGGCCACAACGTCGCCCTCCTGCAGATTAGCCTTGTCCCCTCAACCCTCACGTACAAAATGCCATCTATTTTAGATCCCAAACTAGCTCACCTTCAAGACTGTTAAACAGAGACAAAAAATACATGCATACGTATCGAGAGACTGAGTAAATGCAGCACATATCATCCCTTTCAACATGTCAAGGGCAGTACGCCAGAATATAGGTGGGCGATGAGGAGTAACATACATGAGCTGACTGGCTTTATAAAGAAAAAAAATCAATAAAAACTTAATCACAACAGAATATAACCAACATATATCTAAGCCACTGAGATGTTCATAGGGGAATTTCGGTTTCAGCAATGAACCAAATTCGTTTCAAGTTAAACTAACATGGACATCTTGAATTTATTAGTGAAAATGAAACCAATCTGAACGTTATGTTTTCAAAAGCAAAAAGACGTTTAATAACATTTTTCTCTTTTTGCTGTGGGACTAAGGGAAAAATCCAATAATGTATTATCCATGCAGTTCTGAAAAGTTATGTATTCTTATTTATAATAGGTTTTAGCATGGTTTTGTCTTAATACTCTGCAAAGATTTGCTGTCATAACTGAAATTTTTCCTATTGTTAATCCTTATCATAATGAAGGAAAATTATTTAGTTTATGACTAAGAGGACACAACTAAATATTGCTATTAAAGACATCCAGTGAGCATGCTGCCTGGGGCCGGTATGTCCATTACCTTCTATTAAATAATGAGTACAGATTACTGTAACTTGCAAATTGTTTTGAAATAGGAAGAGATGGCAGAAAAATTTCCCCCAGACACTCCTTTTGCTGGAAAAGCGCTTTTGATAAAAGCATCTTGCAAAAAGTGTCTCTTCCCGAGGAAGACTCCAAACCCGAGACAGTGCAGCTCAGACGTGCTGCGAGAGACCCATAGAGTTCGGTTCACTGGTGTCCCCCGTCCCCCGTCCCCCGGGGCGGCCCCACGCAGCGGTGGTGCTGGGGAGGAGCCACCACCTCGGAGACAAAGTCCTTCCAGGCCCGCGCTCTGCAGTCCTGCTCAGAGGATGCGTTTATCCTTTCCCCCAAGACACCAGAGTCCCAACGCCGCGGACGCGACGCAGCCCGTCAGTCTGTGCTCGCCACCGAAAGCCTCCGACAGCAGAGGCTTCCAAGTCAGCATTAACATGCGACGCTGCCTCGGGGCACAAAAGACCTTGGGAAGCCACCTTCTCTAGTCCTTCTGGAAGCTCACAAGCAGGAAACTCCTTACTTGTCTTTTCTATACAGCTGCTTCTTAAAAACAATTCTTGCGGACTTTCTTTGGAAGGACGCAAACACAACCCGAGTGTGACAGGTGTCCCCGAGGGAGCTCTCTGCAGAGCTGGCAGCGTGGACACTTAGCATACAATAAAATCCAGCTCTTAGAAACCCACCAGCTCCTAAAACTATACCTGGCAAGTATTTCTATTCATGGACCACTTACGCTACCCTCTGAAAACACTGAACGTAAAAGAAGAATTATTTGCGCATATCCCTCTCCCTCCTTGCAACCGTGACGGCTGGGGAGGGGACAGTCGGGGTCTCTCCTATGAGAAGCAGGGTTTCTCCTACAGGCTCCTCTGAAAAATACTTTTCACACTCTTTTCGGCCTTTTTGGGACCACCCTCTGACAGAGAGGAAAGCTCAGGGAGACAGAAGCCAGAAGCAAGGACAGACAAGCAGGATTTTAAAGAAGAACTCGAGGATCCTGAGAAGAACCTTCAAAATTACACGGAGCTGTTGCCTCGCAGAATGAGCAGATTGCCAAGGATAATGCAGAGGAGACAGTAATTACATTTGCTCAGCGTTGAAAAAAAATACTGATGCATGCAGTGATATCACAGGACGATGAGCAGATATTTCTCATTCCAGCAGTAATGGTAAAACAGCAGCAATGAAAACAGCACATTTTAAAAACAAAAACTGCAGCTACACTGTATGTGTGAGTGCTAAAATTGCTATAGCTTTTATAGTTACTTTCAGTAACCCATAAAACACTGGGTAAGTTTCACAAGAAGGAAAATGTGACTGTCCTGCAAATATTTAAGAAAGGTAAGTGTGTGGATATAGCCCTGCCAGTCTGATGGCAGTGCCCAGGCTGACGCGGAGCTTGACTTGCCAGGAGTCAGGGGAAGGTGCTAGCGTCTGCCCGGATGATCTCACGGAGCCCTAGCACAGGGAATCAGCTGCGTACGAGCGACGGGGTCCACATTAAAATTTTCCTCCCTCTCCCATCTTTCACTTGGATCTCTTTAGAAACCAGTTCCAATATTCCCACTTATATTATTCCCTACTTGTGAAACAAATCCGATCCTGCACTCCGCACCCCTTCCGAAACCTGGATTTCACCCTAGCAAATCAGTGCCGTCCTGCAGAGCACACTCCGTCGGGTTCCTGCAGCTCCCAAAGGCTGACGGCACTGCTAATGTCTATGTACTGCACACAGGCAGAAATCAATGCAGTCTGCTGTACATCGGGATCGATAACATGGAAATAAAAATGGATTCTGGACATATGAATAAAAAAGATATATGACAAAAAAGAAAGCAGAAAATCTTAAAAAAAAAAAACCTTATAAAACTAAAAGCAGAAGAAAACTAATTCCACCACACAAACACCAAACTTATTTACAGTGCAACTATTTTTAGATGTCACATTTTAGTCACTAAACTGCATTTATTCTAACATTGTGGGTTTTTGTGTATTTTTTTTTTTCCTAAACCATCTGTGGAGGCTTTTTGGTCAGATATAGTAACAAGCGGTCACCAAAGTAATTTTAATTAACAAGCTCTAATAAATTTGCACATGTTGCAATATACAGCTCTAAAAAAACACGTGTATCCCCAAGACTGCGGCCAGATTGCTCAGAAGCCAGGCTCCCCACACAGGTCAGAACGGTCTTTAAATGGCAAATTGACTTCTGATGCCGGGACAACCGTCCCACTTTCTGCAACACCTGAGGTCTCAGAAATTCACTCCAAACACAAATTTTGCTTCAAGCTTCATCACCAGCATTGGCACACGCAGCCCGCTCCACTCACCACCAAGGGCATCCCATGGTCCTGATGCTGCATCCGAGTTTGCACAGAGGACAAAACTCAGAGATGAGAAAAATCGCTCATTTTCGGGTGGTTAATCTCAGTCATTTTGGCTGGAGTCAAACTATCAGTCACAGACCCGACCCTGCAGTTGGCAGCACCGGAGTTAGGCAGGCTTGCCAAGAGGGAGAAAAACAAACCTCCCTTGTGTCAAAAGCTTCCAATTTCCACTGAAATCCTTCACTACGTCATAACCTGTGGAAGGCCACTCAACCTAACCAGGGGAAATCGTGTGGTATCGATTATCTTCTCTGCCACAGCGACCTGTTCCTCGTTGGAAGGGAAACAGCCAGAAAAGAGCGCAATGTACTTATGACACATCCAAAATACCCAGCCACATCGTCACAGGTGAGTACCTAGAAGAAGGACCCTATCGACGAGGCAGCATCGGTGTTCGGTTTTGCAAACTCGTGCGTAGTTTGCCGAATGTCGGTGAACGACACCATCCGCAGACAGCAACGCGTCAGCAAAAGCTGCTTCTGCACTGTGCCCTGCGCCGGCACGCGGGAAGGCGACTCCGGTGCCAACGGCCAAGACCCCTGTGACATGATGTAGAGCATGTAATAATTACACACCTAATATGACGAGATGGAATTGAACCTGATCTCAATTAGCAAGCAGAAGTATCCTTCCAACCGAGATTAATATTGATTAAACCATAACAAGACTAGTACTTGCCAATAAGAGCTCTATAAAATCAAGGGAAGGTGAGGCCAACCTCTAAGTTGGGAGCACTCTGTCATAAGCTGTAAAGACAAGTGATTCTCTGATGGCCTAATCTGTCCTTTTCCAAAAAGGAAATTTAGCTCTGCATAATTCAGGAAATTACAATCATTTCAGCAGACAGCTAGACTGGCCAGGTGCCCAGAGCAGAGATCAACAACCTTTGGGAGATGGCTCTGTTTTCCTTTTAACTTTCTGTATCATTCTTCATGTTCCTGGTATGGTATTAACCACACCAAAACCCACTGCTCTCTCCCTTTACTCCCTCCCTGCTATATAGCCTAAGATGTGGTTCCCATTAATGATATACTATACTTCAAAAAGTAGGTTTGTGTTTTTTGATTCCCCTCCTTGCACCAAATGAAGTTGGATATATTGGAGCTAAATAAATATATTGGATTTATTGGCTCATCCCCTGAGTGAGGTATAATAGTTCCACCAGTCCGATCCTACATTTCCTTTACGTGGAAATGACTGGATTTATTACTAGCCATTTTTAGATCATATTAAGTCAAACCATAACAACTAAGCACCCTTCAGGGCTTATGACACATTATAAAATGATGCTTGAAAACAGACATGCAAGGGTACGAGAGGCAACAATACAAAGCTTAGGACAAATCTTATTTTCAAGATTCTTGATCCTGTTTAAGTGATGTTTTAAAATGTTCAAGCCAACTTCACAGAACTCTTTCACAGATCATGAAAGACTGACTGCTAATATTCTTTAAAATGTAAAAATGCATATGCAGAGAACATTGATTAGCAAGTACCCATTAAAGCAAACTTCTTTCAATAAGCTTTTTTTGATACTATTTCAATAAAAAGCTACTTGCAAAGAACAAAGACCAAATAAGACAATTATTAATTTCCTTAAAACGGGGGCAGGAGGCAAATGAAGCCCAGGAACCTTTGGCTGCATGGTTATTGCAGCCACAGCGTGTGCTGGCCTGATGGGGAAAGAGCAGTCGTTGCCAATATTGATCTTACTTTGCAGTATGCTCCGCCCGAGATTCTGGGGAAAGAGGGAACAACTTTTCCAGGGTAGCACTGGGCAGATTATCTCTAAATGCAAAGTATTATATATTAATGCAATGATATTGCTGGCCAGTTGTGCTATAGGCACAGCTAACAAATATTTTCCCATCAAGGAACTCTTCTAGCCAACTTCTCCTGTGCACAAAATTGCAATCCCTCACATCCAGGCAAAAAAATCAGCCTAACAAAGCCAGAGTAATAAAAAATGATATAGAAGCTTATTAGAAAATAAACAAATCTGTCTCCAGCAGACCACAGCAAGAGAGCATCAGGAAGCCAAGAACTACCACGATGCTTTTTCATTTACTGCAGCCACTGGGACTTAGGCAGGTTACCAGGGACAACAGCAAAACATCAGTGCAACAAAATTCAAGTGTAACAAAGTTGTAAGAGAGCACTAGCTGCTAAAGTATGCACTCATGTTTGCTAAGCCTCTAATCCCAGCTTTGATTCCTTTTCCCCTCCATAAACGGTGCAAACACAGCTAGAACAAATCACTGCTTGCATATTCAAAGGTTGCTTTTCTCTTCTCCTCCGCTGGGGATCTGCCGGGGCTCACACGCAGGGCTAACACGAGTGTAGGAGATGGGTGCCGAGGTGAAGGAGAGGGACCGGCCCTCTCCAGAGCCTGTCATTCCCCTAGGGCACAGTGACCTCCATAACAATAATATCCATCTCAGAGTGATAAAAACTGCAGCACCTACTCACTCAGCAGTGGCTCTGACTCAGGGGCCATTTCCCAGGTCCATCCCTGAACAGACCCTCGCAACACGGGTCCACAACATCTCTCTGCCCATCCTGGCTCTGCTCTCACCCAGCTCTGCAGTCTGTTCTCACTCCTCCTCTTCTAGAACAGTTTTCCCCCCATTGACTCTAATCCACGTTTAGTACCAGCTGCCTTGAGGAGACCCCTGGTCAGACAGCTGTGTGCCAGGACAGCAGCTTCTCCTGAACGCTGGCCAGGCTGAGCTGCGCTAAGGCTCATACTCATTTACACTGAGATCCTCGTACCGTGTGCTGGAGTTCAAGTGGTCACTCTGGCCAGCACAACTGCAACTGATTTCCATCTCAGGTCACCTTCCCATCAGAGTGAGGACCAGGCTTCAGCCAGTAGGTCCACTGGTATTAACAACCCCTTCGTAACTGTTCGAGATGAGATTGCACTGCACACTCTTTTGGATTATTCCAGAGCATCCCATTTCTTGTTATTTTATAAAGTCAAGAAACATAACATGAACAGGTTCCCTAAAAATGAGATTTATGCCCAGCTGCACTGTGCAAGCAGAGTTACAGCACAGAGAAAATTACAGGCAATAAACAAACATGCACACAGATAGAGGATGTCTTTTAATACATATCTGCAAAATATTCCTTGGAATGCTTAATGAGAAACCAAATTCTGGTCCTCTAAAACCATCTCCTTAAGAGTTAGTGTGCTCTGTGCTTAACCAGGGTGAGTGGGCCAGCAAATGGAACACTTTCCATTTCCATTTCAAAGGATTCTAGCAGAGGCAGATATTTCCAAACATCACATTTGCAAAATATTGCTGCTATTAAACCTGTAAGGCAAACTAATTGCGTCACCCCCACAGAGAAGCTCAATGTCATTTGGTGTGAAATGACTGAGTGCAGAGGGATGCAGGGCATCCTTCCAAAGTACAGGTTATACCCATAAATCCTTTTTTGTTCCCCCCCATAAGCTCCTGTATCTGATTCTTCAGGATCATGTAACACCCTTTTTGTAACTAATTCAAAAGATTGGACATAGCCAGAAATCTACATTAAAATTTTTTCCTCCTTACCTTACATGGTCCTACAAAGCAGGGCCATGTGGAGGGTTAGCCTATTTGATCAAACTACCTACTAAAATGCCAGCTGAGACTCAAACATGCTTTGAAAAATACCCTCTGGTAAGGTTCGTTCTCCGCTGCTGCCCCCTCCCCGTCAAGGACTTCCAGTGCAAGGGCATCTCTTCCTCTTCCTCTCACTGCTATCTCTGCAGGCCCGTCCCCACCCCACTTCCACACTCGGTGGCTCCAGAGTTAGGACACCCCAGCAGCCAAGTACCCAAGAGGCCAGAACCGATGGCGTGCCTTCAGCGCTTACGTCCGCCCAAGCAGCTAGGAGAGCTCTGCTGCCTCTTTGGTGCCGCGCCTGTCACGCAGCAACGTCACAACACGCTTCACAGTTAGCCAAAGCCTAAATGTTCGCACCTAGCTCAAATACACAGATTAGAAGTATGTGCTACGGTCAATAAAGAGGGTGAAGATGTGGAGAAAGCCCACAGGTGAAAGCAAGCGTGTGGAAGAGTACGAGATCAAGAGGCAATGTCACCAATTTCACAGCAAAGAAGAGGTGGGTCTTGAGAGCTAAAATGGGCAACCAGTAAAGACTGACATATATTTAGATTGAGAAACTTAAAAGCTCCCCGCGTATCAAGAAAATCAACTTAAAAAAGTAACGACCAGTTGCAGCAATAACTTCTCTCTCAGCTGCTGAGATTGTGAACAGTCGCACTTTGTAATCTTATAGGGAAAACAGCTCTAATGCCATCTGGTCACACATTTCTGGCCAAGATCATTCAGTGGAGCCTGTAATGAAAAGTTGTACATCCTCCTAAAAATCCAAATTATGCCAGCTGTGCCACAGTGTCACTTGTGTTTCAAGGAGAAGGACAGCTGTCATTCTCTTTCTCTGAAGATAGGAAGTGGACCATCTGGCCTAAGAGACCTAGTCTTTTTTCAGATGGCCCTAAATTATCTTGCCCTTTGCTAGGAAAAGAAAGGGGAAAAAGTACCTGTTAATAATTTTGGTTTGTTTGCTAGGAACCAACACGGGAATAGACAGCATTAAGTTTCTATATCCACCACACTGAACTACTGTTAAAAAAGGGATATTTGGACCTGGACTCTAATCTGAATTGAAGCCAGTATAAAGAGAGTATGGGCTCTACAAAAATCCGCAGACCTGCCTTGGCATAAAATCAGTTGGAGAGAGGATGCTGTTATGCTCTTCACCTTCACCTCTCCCAATGACCCAGACATTTCACATATTAAATATTACCCCAGCAATTTATCGCCAGTTTTAAATTGCTCTGTCATCTCAGATTAGCACTCATCATTCATGCTAACGTAAACTAAATGGATTCTCTCCTGAAATATGTGAAAAAGAAATGGGATTGCAATGAGGGTTGCAGGACACGAAACTTCTCGTCTGTGAACTAGTTGCTGTAGGTACTTCATGGGCGTTTGCGCCACGGAGCCATCAATTTGAACCCATAAATTTGCTATTATGTTATTGTAAGGCCAAATCTTATTTGCCTTAAGCACACAACTACTCGCACTGGCTCCACAGGGCTATTTGCAAAAGCAAAGACCAGGATATATAACCTGAAATGAGCAGTACAAGTGATACCACCACCAAAGGCCTGCTGACCCCATACACAGCTAACATAGATACTTTTGGGACATGAGAGGTCCCGGAGTGCTGCCAGATCCACTGCCCGTCTATACGCCTCCACTGCTGTCAAAGAAAAACACCAGTGGGGAGAAATACAGCTAAATCTTCAGTGTGAGAGGGAGGAAACAGCATTGGGAAATGCTTATTTTAATGTCAGAAAAATATTTGCCAGGCTTGGGCTTTGCAGCAGTGGAGATGTTATTACTTTCCAAGCTGGAAAAGCAAACATTTCAAGGAGTATTTTTTGACGTGTTCACTGTGGCTTGATTTCTGCATCTATAAAAAAATAAAGAATGCCTATATAGCCTGCACTGTGGCTGCTTTGCAAATCTTTGCATACAAGTCCATTTTACAAGGCTATAGTGTGATACAATTGCACATGATTTACTGTAGGCTGAACAGCCAGCGAAAGTGAATGTAAATGAAAATATTAAAATTCCCTCAGTTTTGTTTCCAGGATTAATACTAAATTCAATCTCTTCTTCATTTTATTGTTTCTCGGAGTATATGGAAGCTAAACAGAAAAGTGCCCCATGAAGTACTGTTGCGTAGAGACCTCACTACATAGTTTTCTTTCTAATCCATAAATTTGACAGCCTTTTTACTCAAAATACCCTTAAAATGTGAAGAATATAGAATGCCTAATTTCCTAGAGATTTAGAGTTGCATCTTCCCAGCATGCTTCTGTTGACCAAAATCCATTTACAAATATCACTGAATGCAATTGAAAGCTTAGGAAATGTCTTAACTGTAATTGCAGTGGCTGTCTTGGGCCATCCTGAGCCTCCCTTCCAGCTCCATCGATTTTGGTGGAAATGCAGAGGGCAGAACGACAGCATCAGCGGGTACATTAGCTCTCTTACGTCGCTCTCAAATGAGAGAGAAGAACCAATATTTCTAGGCTGCAAAATTCCAGTAATCCAGACAATCTCTAGAAAGTGCAGTGAGTGGATGGCTTTGAAGGATGACCATTTATAAATGTGGGACCATCTAGCTCTGGAAATCAGCCCTCAGAGTTATGATGATGTCCTTTAGCTTCTCTCTCTGTCTCTCTCTCACTTTTAGTCTGATTTCTGAGTTCGGAGCTTTCTGAAAAGAAACAATCACTCATTTTCTTCTGGAATAAAGGGAGAAGAGAGAGAAGAAAAATGAGGCAGAGATGTGCCTGCAAAAATGCTTTTTAACATGATTTCTCTTGGCTATTGCTTATTTTTCAACTACTGCTTTTAAACAGAGCTAATCTCTGTTTTTCACACATAATGTTTGTTCTTTCCTCTATCCTGCTTCTTCCATGCATAATAAAGGGTGTCTAAGGTATTTACAGGGCCCTTGTTATTAAAGTATGTGGGCACCTTTCCAGTCTATCTATCTTCATAATACCTGTGGGAGCTGGCAAAGTCCTATTACATTCTCAGGCCCAGAACATCAGAGACATTTAGGGGCCTGCCACTGAGATAAATGGAATTAGATGCCCCACGGCATTTCTGGCTCAGAGCCTCCGCTGCGTCCCTAAAATCACAAAGGGCATCTTCAGCGAAGCAAGGAACCAGTCTTGAGAGGCTCACAGCCTGGGTGGGGGTGCTAATTCCTGGACAAGCTCTTCTTTTTTCATTTAGTCTGAAGCTGCTAAAGGATGAAGAAATTGGATAGGGTTCCTATTCTCTTCTGTCTGCAGAAGCCCTGGTGACCAGGTGCTTCTCAGAGGTAGGGTGAGCTTAGACAAGGGCTGGGCTGCTGTGGCCTGTTCACATGTCCACCCTTACCAGCACTGCTAGGTTATAACGGACATTTCCACCTCTTCTGTGGGGCTCCACCCGGTCCCGGTCAAACCTGAGCAACAAATCTGCAAAACACGCAAGCGGGCTGGCCAGGCTGCACAAGAGGAGCAGTGTAACTGCTGGCGTCTGCGCTCGGGAGCGTCTGAACACATCGACTCGGGAAGGCGGACATCTATTTTGAACGTCAAACTTCCCAAAAGCAAACAGTGAACCAGGCGGACGCAAGGTAGCGGTACACAGTTTTCGTAAAGAAACAAAAATCTCACTGTCTCAGAGCTGTTTCACCCAGGCACCTTCGGGTGGTGAAAACACGCCGTTACCTTGAAAATCCTGCCCTGGGAGCTTACCGCAAGGACTCGTGCAGGCACGCAGGCACGACGACCTACAGCGGTCAGGTATTCATCAGGACGGCGTGGGTGGAATATTTTTCCTTATTGCAGCCAGGAGAAGACGTGATTTTTTTCCCCCATGGTCAGTAGGGATCCCCGAGTAACCCTGAAATACTACTCCATCTTCATTGCCACGGGCACATGTCTTTGAATGAAGGAGAGACGGTATTTTCCATTTCCTCAAAGCAATTACCTCTTAAGATACGAGTTAGTTCAGTCTTTCCAGGATATAAATTAACTCGAGTACTAAATCATCTGAAGCAAACTACCTGAGCGTTTTCAATGTCTTTTCAGCTTCTTAAAAAACAGACACTCTTTGATGCTTCTTACTTTAAAGCTGCAGAATTTTGTCTGGAAATGGACCATTTAAATTCTCTAAAGTGGAAGCTGAGAAAAAAAAGTATTTTCAGGCTCAAATTAATATTTTATTATTTAGTCCATGTATGAGAAAGTGTCTTGATCCTGATACAGTGGATTTTTGAATTAACTTGAGGTGCTCTAGGATGTTAAAAATGGGATTTGTATTAGGCTTACGAACGTAACCCATTTCATGCATCTGCATGTGTGCTGGGGGCAAGAGGCCTGAAGATGAGATACACCTCATGAAGAATTTTATGGATTTTTTTGGAGTTTCACTGCCTGTTTTGTCCATGACGTTAGCAGGCTAGTATGTTCAGAACGTTATTCCCATTTATCACGTCAGCAATTCTTGTAAATAAGAATTTACAAATTGTTCCTTGGATATTAGTTTTGCTAATTTGACACTTCTGTAAAGTAATTTTATGCCTAACAGGAATTCAGAGAGCTCCTGCTCCGTTGCGTGAATTGCCTGTTTGCAGCAATCTCAAACAGAAGCATTTTATCAGCTTAGCTTGACAGAGCAAATTTCTGTTACAAGAAGAAAATGAACTTGCGCTACCCGATTTTAGGTTCCAAATTGTTTCAGTGCCTGGTGCAAATCTGGTAGGATGGAGAAAATATAGTCTATTTCCAGGCTAACACTGCTAAAAAGCACCCTAAATCTGCGCCTCTGCAGATAAATGTCTGAGGTTTACACACAAAGACAACAAAACTCTAGCAAAATAATTAGTAAGATTTCTGTAGCGCTCTGGCTGCAGGGGAGACCCGAGCGGATTAAATGTGCTGCTGGTGGCTGCTTGCGTCCTGGGTCGCTTGGGCGGCTTTTGGTGCCGAACGCGAGAAATACCAAACAGGCCAATTACGGCGATGAAAGCGCGTGGTCGGCGCGCTGTGCCCCGTCGCTCCGGTCCGGCGGGGAAGCGCTTCACCCGTGCTGCGGCGTGCGGTTTGCACAGATACCGCCCGCTAGCTCAGACGCCCGTCCTTTTGAAACGCGTTGCACGAGAGGGACCGGCGAGATTTATGACAGCACAGATTCCAATCTTTTCAGTCCTTTTAAAGAAAATTAATCAGCATACTCTCTTTAAATGGAAAAAGACCAAATCCAAACCCTGCTGGCTGACCAAGCTCTGTACATTACTCCTAATTCCTTTAATGGGCTTTTTATGTTTGCAATAAATACTGCTTTTCTCTCTTTGCCCGCGTACCCCAATCTACCCCATAGCTCTCCAAACACGACCACTGCTATTTCTTCTGCTTTACCGTCTGCCAGGGCCTTCCCCTTCCACGCGCTTAGCCATGCGCCTCTGAAGAGCCTGGACTGAAGGTGTGCGAGCGTGACTGCTTGCGGGCTACGTCTGCGTGCTCCTGGTGCTACGCTCCCCCCTTCAAAGCACGGTCACCTTCCACGGAAAATCCTTCCGCTCTGCAAATTCGCAGCTGCAAAGCAGCCGGATTCTCCGCCCTGTCCCCCAGGAGGGACCGCGTGCTGCTGCTGCCTCCAAAGGCTCGGTCTTTCTAGCTGCCCCAGAGCCACGTCTCAGGGCGGGTTTTCAGCTATAATAAAAGGAAATAATAATAGAGTCCAAATCCTTTCTCCTGTCCGTAAGCAAAGCCGTCCCGCATAACTAAAGGTACTTGTTAGCTTCCTAACGGCCTGGCGTTCACCACTGCACCTTCCAGGGAAATAAAATGCGAGATGAAGGAATTACTGAATCCCGCAGGCTCAGCCAGCGCCTTTCCCCCCGGTATTTAAGCCCAAACAGTAAGTGATGTAGGCAGGAAGCATAGAGAGCAATTGCTTACCGGTGACCAAAGGTACGAAAGGTCAAGTGGTGATTTCCTACGCTCTTCCTATGCGCGTGGTGCCCAGAACCTTTTAATTATATTTCATGGTACTCTGAACTTGGGCAAGGACATAAAATATATTTATAGCTCACTTAAACTCTTGGTAATGAAGCCGCCATCCTACACAGGACCTCTGCTAATCAGCTGAAGACTTTCTGCGCCTCCGCTTTAAAAATGCAAAAAAGCACTTGTCCCTGCTTTTTCTCCAACAGAAACGCTCATCGGCGCTTCAAGGCAGCTGTGGGAAAAGCCAAGCAGCTTCAGGTAACAGCTGAGTCTGTGTCAGGTCACCTGTGATGTCTGCAGTACAAAAACACGATTTCACTGGCAACGCGCATTTATTCTAACCGCTCTTGTAGCGGCACAAGAAAGCTCAGCTCTGGTCTTCTGTTGCCCAAAGTTTTCACGAGGGACCATGCGGACGTGGCCACGTTCGGAGCTGGCGGCTGCTGCAGCCGGTCAACGCCCGCCGTCGCCTCCGGGACCGCCACGCGGCCGGGGACAGCGTAAAGCCCCCCTGCCCAGCGGCGTCCTCCCGGCGTGGCTGAAAGCCGCTTCGGTTGGCCCGAAAAGCAGAGGAGAGATGCTGCTCTCAGGGAGTAAATCCTGGCCGCTTCCCCCGTGACACGTTTACTGCGTGCTGCGGCACAACACTTTCGCTGGCGTTCATTAGTCCTCGCAGACCCATTTATTCATTTTCAGCAGCATTAAAACGGGGTTTGCATTTTACAAGCGAATCGCTATAACCGCTGGGGCTGTCGCAAGCAGCTCAATTATCTCCTGTGCTTTAAAAGTTGCATCCACACTGATGCTCACGTTACATCCTAACAAACGTTATTGCCCAGAGCCTTGATTAACCAACAGTACCATCTCCAGCTTGCAGCTCGTTTGGGCTTTGGGGGGGGGGGGGTTGCTTGGGTTGTTTTTATTATTATTACTGCTCTGCAGCTCGGAATATTGTAGAGCAGAGACAGACATCACAGGGATGCTTATTAATGTGCTACTGGCAAAACACTAGTAGAAATGGAAAACAAAAGATTAAAGCCTCAAATATTCACTATGAAGCTGTTCCTTTTTTCTGTACGTGAGTCTCCTTCATTTGGATCTCTTATGTTTTAAGAGCTGGAGACCATAATTTAGCACTCTCATTTGACTGGATATTTGTGGTGCTTCCAAGGCAAATTAACAGGCTTGTTACCTCCTGACACATTCCTCTCCAGTAACATCTACAGAGAATATAGCAATTCCTGAAACTGGGGCATGCCCCATTTTCAACTGAGATGCACGCACACACGTGCGTATGTACTCCCCCCTCCAACAACCAACACCTCCGAGCCACCGAGTCGCAACGAATCCATGCATGGAAAGGAGCAAGCCTCTGAAAAAAATCACAACCTTCATTCTTCACAAAAGAACAAACATCTGAGCAATTTCCCTGGCTCTCTTCACGGTCATTTTTCCTATTTTGTTTAATTTCGTTTCAGACTCGCATTTGGCAGCTCTCAGAGGTCGAGCCGGGGAAGACGACTGCGGCTGTTGTTTCAAGCAGCAGGTGTAGCAATCAACGCCGAAGCGCGTGCATCCCTCTCGGAGGGAGAGTCCTGACAAATGCAGACAACGCTGCCAGGATCGCATGCAAAACGAAAGCTATATCATCAATTCAAGGCGCTTCACAGGAAGAAACGAACCCGTATTTCTTTTCTCTCTGAGCAGCGCTTGCGTTCGAGCCGCCCTCCTGCCGGCTGCCTCCGCGGGCTGGATGAGGCATGCCCTGGTTGCTGGCCGTCCTCTCCATCACGCGGGGCACTGCCGCGCCGCAACACAGAGCCACCGTCTGCAAAGGACGGATCCTGCTGCAATAGCAGCAGATTACAAGGATTATTCCTAAAGGGAAATCTTTACCCGGCCTCTGCCAAACTTTACCAAACTGTCACGTTTACATGCCCGCTCCAAAAAAAGGTAACCCAGCTGAAGGAAGTTTTTCAGCCTATCCTAACCGTGGCTCCACCTAATTAAAGCACTTGATGCTGGGCTCATGTTTTGCAGAATCAGGTCCTGTGAAAGCTGGGTTGCTCCTTTCCATTTGCCTTTACACAGTGGAAGAAACCCAGCTCAGCAGCATCTTGGCTAACTCTGCAAGTTTAATGAGAATGAATTATACTCCCATGTTTCTTCTGAAGTTGCTGGGTAAAATGAGGTTTTTTTTCCCCTAACATGGCTAACTTCAGCCAATATAAGAAACAGAATCTAAATAATACCTGACATAGCCTGGAAGGGAAGTGAGGTCCTGGAAAAAGCTCTGCACAGACTATACCATGCTAACTGTGCTTTTAAATGCAAGGAGCCGTGTTGGTCTGAAAGGAGAAAATTAAATGAGAAAGGGAAAGTGGGGTAGCAGATGTGAAGCATCTGTAAGCAACCGCTACACATGAAAATGAAATGCTCGGCAAAGGCCTTCAATGCTCTTTCTGCCCCAAAGCGGGGTTATCCCCGACTCTCACTGTAGGTAGATCCATTCCCAGCCTGGTTTCACAGGTGCAGAGTGCCTTCAAGCTCCCACTGGCACCACCATGCTACTTTGTGCTCCTTAAAATCCACCCAACTCCTCTAATTGCACTGGGTGAGCATTAGTGAGAAAAATGTTTTATCCTTGCACCCATTTATCCAAGTTGTTTGCAGACCTCCCTTGTGGTTTTGATCATTGCATCCACTTTCGAGAAGGCTTTACACACAAGTACACCTGTACCAAGGGCCAAGGGCCTATTTAGAGATGGTGCCTGTCCCCTGGTAGATAAAAGGAGCTGAGAACCGGTGCACAGCGAGGTCCCAGTTGATGCACCCCCGAAAGGCATGGGATGAGGTGATACGTTTGGCTCTCCTACGAGAACTGGATCACTGCAAGTTACGGGCTAGTGGGAAAGCCGGCACTCCTGCAGCTTAACCGAAGCCAAGGGATGCAGGCTGTTATTTCCACCTCCAGCACAAACACCTCGCACGACCTTCCACAAATCACTTCCCTCCACAGACCACTTGCTACAAACCTTTTAAATACAAACTCCTTGGACTACAGTCGGGTCTCAGACAAGCAGCATGTCCTGTGCTGCCCGACAGTAACAAGCATCTTGATGTGCTATTTCAATGGCAATCAATAATAAAGCAGAATCAACAGCTTGCTGTAAGCATTTCTCGTTAGGGCAAAGTACTTCCATCAGCTCAAATGAGAAAAGATATCCTGAAACACCCCAAATAATGCAACCTGCTACGTCAGGACATGCCACGTATTTTAGTATCGTATTTTCAAGCTTAGTGCGTGAGCCAGCCTGCGTGCCACGACAGTGCCTTGCGTTGGGGCTTGGATGCTCCCACGGTGCCGCAGCGGCTGCGTAGGAGCAGGAGCCCCATTCCCGGGGAACGCCGAGCCGGGGGGGGATCGCCCTCGCAAGGGTGCACACAGAGCTCCTACATTTCTCTACAACAACAGCCGCCCAGGAACTATTTTCCTCTTTTGAGGAACACCGAGCGTCAGAGAGCTGAACGGTGGGAACTGCTTCATGTGGAAATGAGTTAACTTTGACTGGAACACAGTTGAGTGTAGCGGGTCCATGAAACGGGCTGTTCATCTCCTCTTTCACTGCTTTGACCCCCATGCGGCCAGCTGACTAAACCCTAGCCCATATAACGCTTCTTCAGTCACCGATGGCCACATCCAACATTGGCAGTAAAAGCTTGGCTGATGGACTGCCTCTTCTGTGAAATCAGAGGTTTTCAAGGAGATTCACGCATTGATTCCCGAACGTTAAAAATAAACTCTGCCGACACTTCTTTCCAAGATGACTGCCGTCACTAATTTCTTGCAAAATACGCCCGTGTCACGCAGCATCTCGGGAGAGCCGGTGCTTTCCTTTATGTCCCCAAACAGCTGTACATTACACTGCTGTCTGAGCACTTCGGAGAGGTAGGGGTTTTTTTTAAACCTGTGACAAAATACAGTGACAGCTGTTGAAACCGAGATGCCTGATCTACCTTTTCCACCTAAATCTGAGCTCTGCAGGGATGAAGGACCTCACCCCCTCGGGGTGTGCAGATCCCTGCGGGAGGCCCGCGGTGCAGCGCTCTCATCCCAGGCAGCACCGCTGTCTTGTTTTGTTTTCCTTTTTACAAAAGGGAACAGCGTGCCTACGCCATCTGTTAGGTAAAGCGCTGCACGCACTGCGATATGCCCTGCGGCACACGACGGCAGCTTGCAGATGAAATGCGAAGAGACGTGGCTGTATGCAGCGAGAAAACTCCAGGTGCTGGAGGGGCCACAGGTGAGTCTCGCGCTCGCGGCCCCCGGCAGCGCCCTACAGGCGATGAACCTCGCTGAGCGCAGCAACACACGCGGACGGACACCCACCCCGTCCCAGCGAACCATCAGTCCCACGGGAGGTGCTCTGCTGGTCGCACTCCTCCCTGACCTGAAGGCACACTGACCGGTACTGACGAAGGTGCGAAAAGTACCCACACAGCTTGGTGTTACCCAAATTTGCAGGCCCTGATCTCACAGGGACTCCTTCTCAAACCACCACAGCTTTTAAGGAGCCCACGACCTCCACGGAGCAGCTTGTGCTCTCCGCACGTAGCCATAGCTGCAGCCACGGCACTGGCGATGCTTGGAAAAACGGTGCCGTCTTCCCTGCTTCAAGCCGCCACTCCACGCGGACTCCTTCCCACAACGCATGAGACGAAAGCTGGTTATTTCAAAACCCAGCAGCATTGCTGTATTTTAAGACATAACCATGGAAGATTTCTCTCCTGTCTCTACAAAGATACGCACTATTTTTTGGACAGAACCCAACCCAACCGCACGGGATCACCTCAGCCTGAGCTGCGAGCTGTGTCCACTAGACACCTGCAGCTGACGCGGGGGCAGCGGGACGAGACAAGTCGAGCCCCGTCGCGCCGGTGGTCACACGTCTGAACATGCAAGACCTGGAACTCCGGGTGGCCCATTTTCCTGCACAGAGTCGTCCTGCTTCATTCAGGACACAACTTCTGGTGCGCGGGCCACGCATGCCACAACTCAGATACCTAAAAACTTCGGGCCTGCAGGGTTTGGTTCATAGTATTATCATCAAAAGAGAAAACATTTTCAAAATTCAGATTCAGGTTTGGATTTTGTAGTCCAGTTTAAGGCCAGCAGTGAAGGCCAGTGCTCTGCCTGCTGGGCTTACTCCACATAGTCTTGTAACCAGGACTTCCTTAACAGCCATAGTATATAGAAATAAATACATTTTAAATATGTATGTATGCCACTTTACCAAAACTGTCCTTGTAGGGGCTGAATATTTTTACATATTGTGGGTTAAATAAGTCAGTTCCTCTTACAAAGATATATTGGACTGAGTTTTAAACAGGATGCCTCTAGAAATCTCTAAAATTTGAACAGCTTCTGGGATGTCCCCACCTCGCAACATTTAAAACAACGACTCATTTTCACAAGAAGTATGTAATTGTCTAAAATCAACTCTCATGTAACATTAATTATCTGTGTGTGTGTTAACATACGTGATTTCCAGCTATTAGCATTTAAAATTATGAGAGCTTTTAGATACCATCAGCTTTCCAATGGGCAACCACCTATAAAATACATAAATTATAATTAGCATTTGATTGCTAGAGCTTAAAAACCACAGAATTTATGACAGCTACACATACGGCTTTTAGACCGTGCGGTGTGGAGTAAGAGCAGAGATTTTTGGTTCAGCTTGTTGATGTTCCCCTGAAGACACGAAGCAGCTCTGCAAAGAGGGCTCTGCTGGCTGAAGGTCAGCAGGCGCCCGGGAGCGCCGGCCAAGGGCACCGCAGCGACTGCGAAGGAACGACCGGCACAACATTTCGGTATTATTAAGAGGCGACTTGCTGGGCGTGGAGGGGAGAGGAGAGCGAGGCCGACCGACCGACCAGGATTAGGCTTGGAACAACGACCCTTTCATTGACAGCATGAAGTCGGCCTTGTTCCCTGCCGCTCGCAGCCCTCGCTGCCCGTCCCAGCGGCCCGCTCTCACCCCCCGTCCCACACGTCTCCGCCAGCGGCGTCGGGGCTGCAAACGCAACCCGGGCTGGGTCACAGCCTGCTCCCGGTGCAGGTCGGCGGAGCAAAGCCCCTTCCCGGTTAGCTCCCGTCTTCCAGCCGGCAGAGGCAGCAGCCGGCAGCGCGCGCCCGCCTCGCGAAGCCTGCGCCCAAGCCCCTCGTCAAGGCATCGCGTTTTACAGCGTCAGACACTGAAAACCTCCCACCCACTGCGACGATACCAGGTTGGAAACAAGCACATTCTGCAATTAAAAGCTCTGGAGCAAGTATAACGTCGGTAGCATCTTTAAAACAACACTTACTACCAGTCTCAGAGAGGGTCCCAGCTCCCTCCAAGACCGGCTGTGGTGTCGTTTCTGTTATTCAGGTTTGCCTTTCCCAGCCTGGGCTCTGCGGGATTTCCAGGCGGACAAGCTCAGACCAACGGGAGCCTCAGCAGGCCCTGGTGGCCCCGGGCCGCACGCTGACGGACCTGCGCCCCGCTCCGGGCCACACCAAACAGGAGCCCCGCGACGTCGGACTTAACCAAAAGTCTGCACACGTAATCCTGCGACTGAAACACCACCGTTGGGGCCTTCTCCTTACCACCGACTTAAGAAAATCACATGCTCTCGTCCCTCACCAGCTGTGCTTCTTTTCCTAAATAAAAACAGCTGGCTGCAGAGCAAAATGCTACCTTGTCAGCTAAAAGGTTATCAGTGAGCCGATGTCCCTACGTGTAGCTCGAATCTAATGCCCCCAAATCCTAAAGTAAACTCAAGCAAAACAACAAACGCTCTAGTAAGGAGATAAGCAACACTGTACTTTAAATTTAGCCCTAGCAGATCCTGGAGGAAGGGCATCCCAGAAGGCACGTGTCCTCTGCTATGCAGGGAGATCAGTCAAACCTTAGGAGCCTATTCCACGTGTGTCACTTGTATATCTGTGGCTCTACCGACCACACATATATGTACATAAATATATTTTCTCTAAAAATACTTTGTATGAGATGAAGGACCCTCTGCTCTTGGCCTCAAAGTGTTTGCCCCCAAAGCAGCCAGTGAGCCTGAAAAAATGCATTATAATTCTTGTGATGTGACAAAAATACAGCTCAGAAAACAGGTTCTCTGACAATTTAGAGCTTTACAGATCATAACCTGCAGGAAGAATGCTTCTCCAAAGCAGCATGTTGAACATCAGCACGGAGAATACTGCTTCAGAGGTGGATTGCTGCAGCCTTGCTATTTTCCAGCCAGAGCTCCGGGGCAATTTACAAGTAGAGACTATTGCTGCGATCAGCAGCGAGATTACAAAAGCAAGATCTGCTGTTGTGAAGCTGAGAGAGACAGCTCCAGGCCCCAAATTCAACGTGCCGCACCTGCTAGTGGAAAATAAACGAATAATCTGACCTCCAGGCTGCAAATACTACTAGCAAGGGTTTGGCACCCCCATCCAGTGGTGCTCGCCCTTGCTCGGGCCTCCTGCAACCACACCAGAATGATGATGCACAGATGAACTGGGCATTGGTAGCCCCAAACCCACACTCTCCCCTGCAGGCAGATGCAGGCAGGGAGAATCGGAAAGGAAAGATCTTCCAGAATGCAACGTAGACGGACCTCGGAGAAAGGGATTGCATCTTATCAGCGGCTTTAGGGATGTATCCAAAAAGAAGGCAATGAAAGGTCTCTCCATTACCCAACTAGCCAGAGAAGCTGCTGCTAAGGAAATCTGACAAAATCAGGCAGGAAACCAACTGCATCCACTGCCAGAAAGACTAGAAACTATCAATCTGATATTAAAACCTCTTTTATTGATGTGACTTTTTAAACAGCACTACTTGCAAAAAGTTTCATTAACTGTAAACCAATTTGCTGGAAGAGAGGCTGGTTTCTGCTGCATCATTTCAGCAGCTGAGGCGACTCCACTGCCCGATCAGCAGAACTCCCTCAATTTGGAACCAGCTAAGCAGTAGTTAAAGAAAAGAATATTGCTTATAGGTAAATTTATGCTTGAAACTCAGACACAGGATGACAAACACTGTTTTTTATCATGTCTTGCATAAATTATAAGCCCTACATTGATTGCAAGGGTGCTTCAGCAAACTAAAAAAGATATAATGGGAGCAGGAAACAACTTCCCGGCCCTGCGGGCTCAACTGAGGTCATTCCCACTGCAAAAGAGCCATGATCTGTGCATTATGGTCTGGTAAAGTAACACGCTGCTCGTTGAACATGTATCTTGTTTGATGCTTAAAAAAATAATCTCAGATGTGTACCACAGAGAAATAAAGGTCTGTTTTTCTAAATATGTGAAAAACAAGGAAAGGTGTCACAGCTCTAACCAGCATCTCAACATAAGGATCACTTTGGTATACTCATTTTTGCTTAATATTATTCTTGTTGTTATGAATCTACCAAGCATCGTGCTTTTGTTAAATCAGTTCTTCACTAGGCTATTTCTGCTTGTCAATATAATCCTCAAAGTTTTTCACCAAACTTTGCTCTCTCTTACAGGACAGATGTGGCAATTGGCAGTGGAGGCAGTGGGTGTCCAGGCTGGTGGACGTCCTGCATTAACCTCCGCAAGAGGCTGGATTTCAGAGGTCAGCGAGTGTGCTCAGTGCCTGCTATGCCAAGTCTCATTCAGACATCAGCCTGAGCAACCAACATTGTAAGGCCCTTTTGAAAATCTTCATTATCACTTTTTAAGGCAGGTGAAAATAAATTAATTTTGAGCTTTTAAAAGAATGCCTTTTCTGTGGTCAACCCTGGCTACACGGCTACAAAGCACTTTGCAGAGATGCGTTGCCTTTTCTTTCTATTCAGTGTAAAAGCACTTAATCTTGGTTATCGGCTTCCTGAAGGTCAGGTTTATTTCTTTAGCTCTATTATGTACTGCTTGAAATTTCCAGTTCCACCCTTCTGGCTATTACAGCTTCTTTCCCCAACTCCTATTCTTTACACGATAGCTCCATATGATGGCTGTTGATAAAGGTAGGAGGCCCATGCTTCTAAATGTCTGACCTTCGTCAAAATCTGATAATGGATATGGTTTCTGAATCATAGGTCATCTCAATTTTGCCAATAAACCATTTATTTCCAGTGGCCTTCAGACCTTGAGGCTTCCTGCGTGCACTGCAAAATAGATCCTTCAGGGAACAATAAACTAAGAGAGTCATCCTTATCCTTTGCTTAGCATTTTAGAAGGGATGCTGTAATTTGGAGAACATATTTGCCTGCTGTAGTTTAGAGAACACGTTTGCCCACAACATCTCAAGCATCACAGTCTAAGGCCTTCATTGCTGTGTAACGCTTTCGGGTGGTTGCATGAAGCTGAAAGTTGTGTCTAGTAGGAACTAACCTCCTTTCCGTTTGCAGTCTCTATGGAAAGGACAAGAAGCCATGCCTCTCAAAACCCTCCCTGTCTACTGAAGACTATCCAGTCACCTTTACCACATTCTTCAGCTTACGCTCAAGGCATCGTGCCAAGGTTTACATCACTACCTCAGATGTTATGCTGCTGTGGTAAGACCTGATTACGCTATGCTTGTAAAAGCTGTGCCTGTGCCAAGGTACACGATTTGTTGATCCGACTGCCTGCCAGCCTCCTGGAATAGCTTTACTGACATGGAGTTTGCAAAGTACAACGAGTTGCTCTTGCAAAAACACAGCCTGAGGGACAATTCCTATTGAAGGGCAACACTTCGCGCAAACGACTGAGCGAGATGCAGAAGAAGGTGTAGCAAAAAACTGCCTTGCTCAGACAGCACTCGGATACCGCAGGAGCGAAGGCTCCGGAGCAGGGGGTGAACAGAGCTGGTCTGACTTACCATCGAAGCTTCTGTACTGAGCTGTTAGGATCATCTGCACTGAGCGACCCGCTTCCTTCGTCATGGCTTCAAACTCGCTTCGGCTTTTGTTTGCGAAGTTCTCCTCCATCTCGCTGGTGCAGCAGGTATAGCCTTGGGGGCAGATTCGCAGGTGCTCCCCTAAAATGAGAGAAAACGGAGTTGAATGGCCAGGTCAGGAAAAGGATGAATTTCATTCCAGATAACTCAGCACAAAAACATGCCAACTCGATCCAATTCTACCCTCCTTTCCCCAGTAACCTGGATCTGCATTAGGCTTTACATGTCTAGCCACTAATTCAAGTTATCCTGTATTAACACAGTGGTTGGCCTGAACGGGGAAAGAAATTTTCTCACTGCTGATGTGAGGCAAAGACAAAGCCAGGGAGATAAAATCCCTGTGCGTGGCAAGCAGAGGGGAAGTAGAGGTGTCTCCTGCCCCAGGTCTGCCCTACGCTCCCAGCAGAAACGAAAACCTCTGATTAAATGACATGTTAATTGTCCTCATTAGACTTAACATGTCTCTTAGATCAACTGCTTGAAACTACTTTGCAAAAAAAATGAAACTGAAACCAAAGCAAACCAGAAAAAAGAAATAGGATCAATCCCCATCCTGAGAGGGGATTTCCATAACCACAGAAATGAGACCAGGGCGAAGTTTTCAGAGGACACAAAGACACGTTGAAAGCCAGTGAAATCTGGGTAACTAGTTCCCCTCGACGCATTTTGAAATCTTCCCATTTACTCTTTTTTCAATAAAAAAATTCTATCTGCCAGAAAGAGACAAGACTACCCCAAAAGTGGCTGCTATGACAGGCACCCACTGAATATACCCCTTGCCATATGCAAGGACAGCGAAGGTAAGAGGGCTCAGATGTTAAATTCAAAGAATTCTTCAGTCTGGGAGCTCCTCTTGTCCCGCCACAACCTCTTTATTGTGGAAAAGCAGGCATTTGCACAGACAGCAACTTTTTAAAAATAATTGCTCAAGTTTTTATGAGTCCGTACAAAGAGACATCCACCTGCAAACACACCCTGGATTTCTCCCTACCCAGCAATAAGAATTCATTTGAATGAAATCAAACATTAGGGATTTTTTTCCTAAAGAAAAAAATAAATCTTGTTCCAAGCACGCACTGGGGTAAACCAATTACAAAGAAGTTAACATGCTTAATGTAATTTGATTGGGATTGCCAACAATTTTCCTGGCAATTTTACAGGACTGTTGTCTTACTGTCACAGCTGAGCTGAAACATATATTTAAAATCGTGTTCTATCTTGTGTGTCTTGACTCCTTCAGATCCTGAACCTGCACAGTCCTCCACTCAGAGTTTCCCATTAAAGCCCCGAGCTGTTTCCCATGCAGACTCCTTATCAAAGGGGCCTCAGGCTACAGGGCCTTTCACGCCAGGCGCGAATCCGGCCCTTGTGAATGCCACGTCGCTAGCAGTCTCACTAAGAGCACCTTTGACAGCAGTGCTCTGCAGTTCATGATTTTGGCACAGGTCGCTCAGGATGAGTTTGCACTTCACTGGCACTGGGTCCATGATCACCGGCAGCTCTGCAAGGCGGCGGGCAAGACTCTGCCCTTGGAAAGCCGAGGCCATGGCGCACATTGGCACATTTGGCAGCTCCTGTCTCGTTTCTGGAAAGTTTTCCTAGGGGAACTTGCACCTTCTGGCCCGGCCACCATCCCCCTGTGCTCCTCGAAGAGCTGGGCCAGCACAGGCCCTCATGTCTCGTGCCCGGTGGAGGGCAAAGGCCAGGGACAACGGCCTGTCCTACGATATCTCCAAACTCCCTCGACTAGGACAGTGGTGTGTCCTACAGAGTCTCCTAATTCCCTTGACCAGGACAAACGCCAGAGACAGCAGCATGTCCTACACTATCTCCTAACTTCCTTGACCAGGGCAAAGGCCAGGGACAACGGCCTGTCCTATACCATCTCTCAACAACCTCAACTAGGATGAAGGTCAGGGATGATGGAGAGTCCTCCATTGTCTCCGAAATCCCTCGACTAGGACAAAGGCCAGGGACGGCGGTGTGTCCCACACCATCTCTCACCTCCTTCGCGACTCCAGCCCCTGCTCCCCGCGAGGGCACAGCACAACTGCTCCAGGCAGTCCAACGGCCAGCAAGACAAAGAAGCCACTCGGGTAGGCAGCCAAGATACGAACGCTATGTAACTCAACGCCGGCCATAGCAAATGAAGTTTAAGTTATGTTGCTTGTCTAAGCCTTTCTTTCTCACATTTCATTTCATAAACTGGATTCTTACAGTTTATTCCCCAGCCTCGTTTCTGTAAAGCTACGTTTGTATGAGAAAGTCGTGAGGACTGCTGCCACGCAACAGACAGGCATAAAAAGGGAGCTATAATTTTTTGACAAGACACAGCTTTGTTTCCTGTCACAGCAAATTAAAAACTTACTTCTTGTCCAGCTTTTTCAGTCTGATTTCTGTCTCCACAGGATTTCTAACAAGGATTTAAGTCCTATTTACAGTTGTTCGACTGCAGTATACATCCTCACACGCTGCCTTTGCTGTCAGCAGGAACGCTATTCAGCAGGGCTTGCAAGTTAAGTCCTACGCCATGAACAACCCTTTATAAACCCCGTATTTTGGTAAACCAAGGTGAAGCGGTGGGACCTGGAGACTTGGGGAGCTGCCTCTCCTGCCCGGCTGCCAGCAGACGAGCCTTGGCCCAGCGACTGCTGCACGCCCCGTCTCTCCAGGGAGTCACCGGAGCGCGGGGAGGCGGCGCCCGCAGAAGAGCCCCCTTCACAGCGGGACGGTGCTCCGGGAGCGAGACGGGCGCGCGGTGCCGGCTCCCTCCAGAGCAAACGGGGGGGCAGCAAGAGGCGGGGGCGTGCTAGTTAAAACGGGACGCAACCAGACAAAAACCTCCACGCTCCCACCCCAGTCACCAGCGCACGGCGCGTCTCAGCGAAATGGCACCGGTCCAACACATTTCTGCATCAGCGGAGCATCAAACAGCCTCTGGCCGCCAGGCTTCAGAGGGGGAAAGAAAAAACATGGAGGGGGGATGGAAAGAAAGGGAAAAATCACCACCATAGCATATTGCTTAAAATTGCTTCTTTTTCCACAACGTTTGTGAATTGACTGTAGAAATATCTTTTTAATGCTTAAGCTCAGAGCAGTCTCTGTTTCTTTTGAAGCAACGTTTATTTTAGCTTTCTCCAGGCATCTCTATGGCACTCAGCACCACAGCATTTTATCTCAGTGGGGAGCAAAGTTTTCATCATTTATCTTTGTAACTCAAATCGCGATCGTACAGCACTCCAAAAATGCTTTGCTTACTCTGCTTTTGCACCCGACCCACCCTGGAAACATGGACTGTTATTAGTTAACCCTTGTTACTGACTGCAAAACAAAAGGTACTCTGTACCACGCTTTTGCTTTGCCCCTATTTCGAAGTTTGTTTGTTCGCTGCCTCGCCGTTACGTCAGTGCTGAAGCCGCACGGTAAACACCGCCGGCGTCCCTCGGCGGGAGATCACCCGCAGGCAGCCGCGGAGAGCAAAGCTGCAAGGCACGACGCGCCTCTTCCCAAGTACTGCTGCATCAGAAAAACTTCCCCTTGTATGCGGGGACACGTGTTACAGGAGCGAAATCGGCCGTGAGCAGAGGCTGGGTCCAAACCTCCTTGGAGAGGATGGAGATGCTCCCAGTGCCTCCGACCAACGCTGGCTCCAGCCCGACGACAACCAGCCCTTTGGTGCTGGACAAGCAGACGCCTGAGGCATCCGAGCACAAACTAAAATCCCCGAGGCCTTGACTTGCAGCCCTGGCTCAGGAGGCTCCTCCGGGCACAGAAACGGCAGCAAACAAATATCTTGCTCGTGATTAACTGCCCCAGAGCAGCAAGGAACAGGCAGGAGGCCGACGATGAGAAAGCGTCACGCCAGCCAGCTACGGGCTTGGCTCGTCCTTCAGACACCCTCTCCCTCGGCTAGGTTAGCAGAGCATTTTGGCTATCAAATTCACTGCTGCGCTCGATAGCGTTGGACATGAGCTCACGTCTCTGCTCTCCCCCGGGGACGGAGCCGGCTGCTGTGCGCCCCAGCGAGCCACCGCCGGCACGAGCTGCAGGCAGGGCTCAGCGCTGCAGGGGCCGCGGCGCAACCCGCCCGGCTGGCACCGTCCCAGCGACGCACATAAAGAAAAACCCTCCGGCTATTCCCTGCTGACACGTCGCGCCTCGCCGCGCGGCTCTGCAGCCACGCGCACACGAGGGAGAGGCAGTCCGGGGGGCTAAGTCGCGGTACGGAGAGAAGAGCCCGTGGCTCCCTCTAACCATGCAAATAGTGCTACTTCCATCCCTCTCACCGGGCTGGGGAGACTGAATTCATTACAGTGTTTGCAGAAGGTTTGGGGTTATTTGGCTGTGTTAAAAGTATCTAAATGCAAATTATTACAAAATTATTCCTCCCAGAGGTTAACTTATTCCGGGCTGTGATAAACCCATCGCGATCCTTCCCTCGTGTTTGCAGCACCCCTCCCGCGCTCTCTCCAAGCTGCTTCCACAACTCCTCTCACGCGCCTGCCCCGAAACTGCCCGCCGGCTGCGCCCGAGCCCCCGGGACACCTACCGCCCCAGTGCAGCTCCCGGGGGGGCCGGCGTGCACCAGGAACGTGCACAAGGAGAGCAGCCATCTCAAACGGCTTGCTGAGCTCCTTCCTCTCACACAGGGATGCCAGGATTCAGCCCCCGGGCTACGTACAGCTAGCGAACACGTGTGAGCCAGGCAGACGAGGAGTCCCTTACTTCCCCTGCTGCGTCCTGGGGTTTGTCGTCTTGTCTCTCTTTGCACCTAAATCCCACTTAGGCTAATGACCATCAGAGGCAGGAACTGAGGGCAAAACGGACAGTTCAGACCATGGCTTTTTTTACATGCGGGAGTACCTGTGGCAGTGGCAAAGCACTCCTGGAGCTGGTGGAGATGTCAGACGCACCTTGCAGAGAGGCAGAGCAGGGGAAGCAAGCCCCCAGGCTTTCCCTGCTTCAGGGGCTCTTCTTCCCACCTCCCTTCAAATACATATCTTTAAAAAGAAGGCGATCCCCAGAGCGGTTTAGAGCATGCCGAGAAGCAACCAACAGCAGAGCCTTTAACGCCAGTACCAGGATGTTACCTGGAAACCCAGCCGTGCCACAGACAACCCATGGAGGAACAGGGGGTATCCAAAAGCTTTCAGACTAGGAGCTGGTACCGGTCGACCCTCCTAGGACGATCTCTTCACACACACATTGAATTCTAGCTGTGCTGAGAAACATCAGCTGGCAAGTCGCTTCCCAACACTTACGGCCCATCATATTTGTGCAAGACAGTCCAGTGTCCCTATGCCTGGGGGTACAGCTGGTCTGTCATTGGTAAAATGACTGGCCCATAGTTGCTAACATCAAATTAAACTTAATACCACATTAATCAGAGTGCAAATCGGGAAGTTACATGTACTGCAAACGCCAGTGTTACCTAACCATTGTGCATCCTGTTTCTTTGATTTGCAGTTAGTTGTCAGCAAAACACAGGATATCTTCTATTTTCTGATTATGCATTAAGAACATTGGCTTGTTTGGCTTAGGTTTGCACATAATGTCAGAGGAGTCAGGGAAGGCCCTGAATATTTAGTATTGTACGGCAAACCTTCCAACTTTGATCAAAACACATGGAGCCCTGTTCTCCTCTGTCTTAGTGGTACCATGGGCTCAGGATGTGCATGGGGTCAGGCGTCCTGCCACAAAGCCCAGGCTGGCCAAGATGGGGAGGTGCCACCAAACGGGCTAGTGGTTATGAAGAAGGGCTGTACTAGTGCAGTCAGGGTTTGGCTGCAGGTCTGTCCCGAGCCCTTCCTATCACCCTGCACCGGAGAGCAGCTCTGCTCTGCCACCACCCTGCAGCCATCCCGCAGCAGACCCCAGCGGGCATCACCTAGCGAGAGACGTGGCTTGGTCTCAGCCAGCCCAAGGCTCACCCCAGAGCAGTGCCTCAAGCCAAGGGTGCGGGGAAGGGGAAGAAGCCACCTCGCCTGCTTCATCCACGCAGGCTGCCCCACGCGTGCTGCTGGTGCCCGTGGGCCTGAGTAAGGGGAGACGGACTTGGCTCTATTGCAACCAACCCCTGTTTCTGCTTGCTGCTGCTGGGGCAGTAGCTGGTATCTCGGGGACTGATAGCAAGGGTACAAAGTCTTTTCAAGCTGCACACCACAGGTCTGAATTTGTCCCCTGTCAGCAGCTTTTATAATGGCTTACCATCTGATGGCTAATGAAAAAGCGCGTGCTACCCGAGATGAACTAATGTTTTCGTTCCAGATAACGAAAGCAAGCGCTGCGTTCCACACCAGCGATAAAAACAGCAAGCTGCAAAGCAGCACACGCGTTCAAGTAAAGACAACAGCAAAACGCTGACTGCTTGCTCACACAGCCCATCATTCAGACCAGGATTATACCAAGTGACAAACCAAGATCAGCTAATCCATGAGAGCTTCCCTCTTCACTCCCCATTTTTCTACTCCCTACCAGGATTTAGTAAAATATCAAAACGCTGTCAACCAAATAAGATACCCTAATCGGGCCAGTGCGCAGAGTTGGCTCCGCACCAGGTGACTGCTGTTCTGTGACTGCATTACGGCAAAAACTTGACACAGTGAACAGACAGAAGTATTGCTGAGAAAATCACAGCTGGCATCCTTGGGGCAGAAAACCACTGCTAGGTGCAGAGGTTTTGGGACTAGCGCAGGGGTCCGCGGAAGCCCGGCGGGAGGGTGCGGGGAGGCAGACGGGGATCCCCTCTGCATTTGCACTGTCCCCGCGTTGAACGCTCCAGTCTCCGAGGCTGTCAGCTCGGCGTCAGGCTCCCACGCGGCGAGTGGGCTATCGGTTTGTTTAATCCCAGACATATGTCAGAGGAAGGCAAACACGGGCAAAAAGAGTTAATTAACAGAGGGGAAAAAGGCACCTTTGTGCCCTGCAAAAATATTAAGGAGAGAGTAGATAAGAGTGTCTTCAGAAACAACAGTCCTGAAAATCCTAATGTCACCTGTGTGGGCTTCAGTGGCAAACCGCCCGAAGGAAAGGAACACAGAAACCATCACAAAACCCGACAGCAGTCTTGCCTGGGACTGGAACAGCCTGCCTGGAAGCAGCTTACCCACGCGCTGCTCCTTCGGGTGCTGGGATGCCTTTCTGGACGGCCACCCCGTGCCCCAGCACACCCCCCCCCCCCCCCCGGTGCTCCCCCAGGGCCTCGCTCGAGAGCTGGGTCGGCGCTCAGCTGCGCCAGCCCGAGCCCTCCGCCGGCTCCGAGCTCTGCCTACGCAGCAAAATCGGCAACGGCTGCAACGACCCAAGCTGTGTTTAAGGGCAAAGTAGGAAACGCTTTATAATTTGCAGCAGAAAATATCTTTTCCAGTGGTTTGAGAGCAAGGAATGAAAGAGTGATGTAGGGCCAAATCCACAGGTCCCGCAGGCAGCGAGGGCTCTCCGTCTCCCCGAAGAGACTCGACGCACCCCGAGCAACGCTGCCCGACCCCCTCCCCGGCTCCTGCCCCCGTGGGGGGGCCCAGCGGGCCTCGGCGCGGTGCCGGGGGCGAGCCGAGCGGGAAGGCTCCCCGGGGGAGCCGGGACGCAGCCTGACATTAGCACCCTCCAAGGAAACCAGTCTTGAGAGAAGCCATCAGCGCAGGCAAGAAAGCTTTCCAGAACTGGGGGGGAGAAACGCACAGGGAGTTCACTGTTACGCTCCCTCCTCTCCCTTCCTCCGAAAAGCAGGAAACTCTTAAAATCCGCCTTAGACAAGGGAAGAATTATCTTGTCTTTTCACACAACACTTGTGGGGACATACTGAAACTGTGTGTCATCATCTGCCACTAGCAAGCTCTTTCAGAGCTGTCCTCAGCACATCAGCTTCTCACCACATGTTTTGCTTCACAGTTTTGGGGTTTTTTTTTCCCTCCTCCATCAAAACAAAGCTGCTTTGTACCCACAGTTTGCTGCAACCTAGAATAAGATCAAACTGCAAACCTATCACTCGTCTCTCAGATGCAGCTCCATTGGAGGCTTCAAAACAACACAAATATGTTATTATGCAGGAGGCAAAGCAATTCATTAAGCAGAATCTTTTTCAGTTTCTTCTCAGGAAAACATCTACCAGAGAAATTATCAGATTTTTCTCTTGCACTAGCAGCTTGAGGCCTGGAGGACCACAGTGTGGAAAAACGATCTCGGCAGTAAACTGAAGATTAAAGACACGGTTCCCACTAAGAGGTTTTATAGGTGATGGCTTTCGGTTTATTTCTCTGTTAAAAAAGGCTTCTGGGCAGTAATTCATATAATCCATGAGAGGAACCTGAGAAAGGGGTTGGCCAAACAAGAAAGGCTTCTCCAGTCCTTCTGCCGAAGCCCCGTAGGGAAATGGTGATCCTGCGCTTTGGGCCGTTTCACGATAAAGAGGCGAATGAGCTCCAGCGGGGCTGCAAGGTCGTCGCCCGAGGACAGCGGCTCGTGGCCCATCCCCACCGCTCCAGTGGAAAGCGCAAGGAAAGCTGTACTCGTCCTTCATGGAGCAAACCGGAGAGCAAGCTGGCACCTCTGGACTGCCGGAGCCCCTTCCCACAGCAGCGCGCCTGCCGCCGGGAAGGAACTTGTCTTCCATCAATAAACTGCTTTCCAAAGGGAAAGCGAACAAAAACAACCCCAAACAAACTGTCTGCTGGTAAGAACAAAAGTGATTTCTGCCAACTGAGAAATACCCCCATCTTTAAATACTTATCAGACAAAAGAAGTCACTGGATCTAAATCCAAATCTGAGTTTGCAAAAACAAAACGCTTATGCCTAAAAATAAAATAAATTAGGTTTAATTACGGTCATTAATCTTAAATTCCATAAATGTGTCCATGCTTCTCAAAATTTAAGATAAAAATGCACGCAATAAGTTGTCTCAGCCCCACAGATCTAGGATCATCCTTTTTTGTATCTCTGTAAAAATGTATTAGATATTTCCTATGGAGAGTTGTTGGTTTATGCCATAAATTAGGAGTGCTTAGGCTTCTCCTAGAACTCTTTGTTGTACGTTTTGGCAGAAAGCGCGGGAACGGAGGGGGGTAAGTCCTGGCTGATGTGGACTTTCTCAATTTGCAACTCTGGAAGGTTTTGTCAGCCCCATAAATGCTCAATTTTCCCTCAGCTATCGCTTTGTTCCGTGACATTTTGGCGAGCAGCAAAAGTGCTGAACAACCGTGGAGGCCATTCGTACCATTTGAGCCATCCTGAAAGGCAATTGAAAGTACAAGGTCATCTTGTGAGAACATGAAATTGCAGACTTCCAGTTAGACAAAATTCATGCCGTTGATACAGCAAAAATGAATAACAGAATCAAGTGTGGAGTTTGCAGAAGTCCATATCCTGCAAGAGACTCGCAGCAGAAGAAATTTGATATTCTGCCTTTCACTTCTGGTTGTAAAAGAACACAGGCGAAACCCACGTCCTCGCTCTGCACGTCTCCATCTGATCTTCGGAGCTGCCAAGTGGACTACAGAAAGCCATCTATAAACCCAAAGATGCAATGGATACCCGGAAAGAGCTCCTCTTCTGCGCTTAAAATTAATCCAAAGGGTATGATAAGACTAGGGCAGTAGCCAGGCCCTGCTGCAATGGTTTCATGAACAGATTTCTGTTCCACAGGGGTCGAACCATTGCTTTCCACCACCACACAGCAGCTCAGAGCACCGGGTTTGAACTGGGGTGAGCATCGAACGCTCCAACGCCCTGCTAGAGCTGAACGTGGCTCATAGCACATATTCCCCAAACCTTACCAGAGCAATGTATTTTAGGCAACTTCTGCTTGAAAAGTTAATGAAAATGTAGTTGTTCTCCCCTGAGTGTCAGGAACATATGACCAAGAAATGTTGCCAGTATGTGTCTCGCAGCAAGGTTAGTGTTGGGTTTGTGTGGTATCCTATTTATAACTTTGACAAACAGCTCACCCAATCATTTCATACTTAATCATAGCTGTCTGCCCAGCTCTCTTCAAAGAAACATTTTCCAAAAAGTATGTGCCAACATCATACGAACAAAAGGAAGCAAACCACATTCAAAAAAAACCTTGCTCCTCAACCATCAAACACCAAAAGCTCACAAGCCAGACAAAAATCAGATCTTGGTAAATCATATACGGCATAATTGCAGTGTCATTACTCATGGTACTGCATGGCTATAGTTAGTCAGTGTTTCCACTGTAAACCCCTATTTTCATTGGGGTTTGCAGCTCAGCTGTAAGGAATTAAGTCTAGGATGAAATCTGGCAGTAGAAATTTCAGAGTGGGGATTATTTTTTAAACCATTTAAAAATGTTTTTCCCTCTCTCAATTCCCCTCTTATTTCTGAAGCTGTAACAGTACGAGTAAAAAAGAAAACGCATATCTGAGTGCTTTGTCATGTTTGGTTTCTGTGCGTGTGTCCGTGTGGTTGATGGGACCAAAAATGTCAATTTAGCTGAGATTTTCAAATACAGGAGTCTTAAAAGTTTGAAGTTACAATACCCACAATGGCCACAACTCAGCTTTCCTTTGGACATATTTTTAAGTAGGGTGTTAATTGCTATGCACTAATTAAGGGGCCTTTACATTTAGTATAAATACTGCCTTAACATCTAGTGCCAAAGATGGGTTTCCGCTTCATGGGACACAGTTGTTAGTTTTCTTTACATTTCTTCACATCTTTCCTTCTTTCAAATAACACCTTCCCAGGGTTATCCGAGACGGCTTTCTGCTGGACTTGCCCCTTGGCCCTGCGTTCCCGGCCCCTTCCCTCCTGCCTACCTGCCTCTTCGTCACAGCTCACATCACAGCACGTACACATGCAGGGTTGAGACCACTGAAGAGGAAGGGAAAGCAACAGGAGAAATACCTTGGTAGGATATTTTATCCTAGCAAATATTAAATGGATCCTCTTGCAACATTTCCAATTACTCAGGGGAAACAGTGCTATTTACCTGCACAAACATGTTGGAAAAATGTATTTGCTCTTTGCCAGCCAGCTCTGGCTGAAGCTCCCTAGAGACTCAGCATCTCTGGACACGAATGAGTTTCACTGTGGTGCATACAGACCGACGACATGCTAGCGAGGTGCAGCGGTCTCTGGGCGCTATGCCTGGTTGTCACTGGATGCCACAAGCAGGGCACACCAGCAGATACCTTCTTCGAGTGCAATCCCAGCTCAAAGTGGTGGACCACAGCCATCCAGCTTGGAAAAAACACCATAAAACTGAGTTTAAAGACTTACAAGACTCAGCCTCAAACTCTCTTACCACAAATGGTCTGAGTGTTGGTATCAAAATCTCTGTTACAGAGGTTTTAAAAGAACAGACTAGTTTATCCAGGTCATTTGGATAACTTGGACCACCTTGCAGTGCTCATGCCGTCCTTGGAGATTCCCACCCAGGATGGACCGAGCTCCGTCTTGCACCGCTTCCCCGAGGCTGCAAGGATGAGAGAGCTGAGAAAGTATCGGGCAGCATTCCCAAGGGCAGCTGCCTGCAAACCACCCTGCAATTGCAATACGCTTTTCAGAGCATGAGAACTGCCCCTCACAACACCATCAATTTTGATTGCGAGGGAAGCAAATATACCACCACCTTGATCATTTGTGCAAACAATAAGAGCAAAAATCTCCTTTCTCCTTTAAGAAAGAATTTACTTATCACTACTACAAATTCTAGCAACCACAGTACTTTTGTTGCAGCTGTTTTCCGAACTACTGCCACGTCTTAAAAACTATATAATGCAGAATTCTCAAATATATTACTTGCATCTACTTTTCAAAGCAGCAGTTAGAAATTAAGACGCAAATGAACTCAGTAAGATTATTCGCGTACCTACATTCATTCACAGGAACATTAGCAAGATCTTGGCTTCGAAGGGCTGGATCACGCTTTCCCCCCGCAACAGTTATTAACCTGCCATAACACACTCATAGAGTAACAGCTGATAACGGGGCTGTAACTGCCCTCCATAGACTATGGTGGTGATTAGGGAATATCTTAGAGAAACTGTCATGCATTAAGTGCTGGGCTAAATGCATAAAAATGGGTAAAAGAAAAGCTTTGCAATTTCAGGAGTTTACAACTTGAACAAGGTCCATTCTTGACATTTTCATTATTGCGCCTTTTTAACTTGAATGGCACAAAGAAATCACAGCTTCAGTTTAAACGCAAACTGCATGATTTTTTCCTTTACCTCTTTTCCCCCCGAATGTAGGCTTTCTGCATTCTGCAGCTCACAACTCTAAGCCACCTTAGAAGACCTTCTGGACTAGTCAGTAAATGATAACACTTTTAAAAGATGTATTTACTTTTCCCAATACCGTGCATCCAAGCAGGTATGCTACTCCCACCTGGGAAAATCTGCAGCATTTCAAAGAGTTTCTCATACCCCATGTCCCAGACACTTAACTAGGTCTAAATCTAAGAGCCCAGTAAAAGTGGCAAGCTTTCCTTTTGACCCTTAGGTTCACTATCTGAGCTCTCTGAGCAGTTTTCCTCTTGAGTCATCATACTCCCTGTGCACCAGGGCTCACGTCGTTACCCATTTTCTCCTCCTCACCTTACCAAGAAAGAAGGGACCATCCACTGGATTCAGAAAGCACTTTCATCAAGTCTGTAGGACTTCCAGATTCAGTCAAGCCTGTAGGACATGTTCTTAGCATTCCTAAAGATGCAATCCACTACTGCCACATATTCACCAGCCTGGGCATTATTTGCTTTGGTATAATTCATGAACATGCTTCAAAAATATCTTCTATTTTTGCAAGATCTTAGAAAAAAAAGTAGTACCAGTCTGATCAGTCAGTAAACAGTATATGACTACGACCGTGATCAGTATGTTTTTCAGCAATGCCTTGCATTATTTTTTCTCGTGGCTCTGCCCACCTCCCAGCTCGTTCCTGAGCTCCTGATATAAAACCAGGCATCAGCAGGGAAGCAAAGGATCCCAGAGCAGGACGAGCAGAGCACTCGTTCTCGTGCACTGGATGCTTATCTCCCACCTGCTTAACCACAGTGCCTTTATTGACCGATCTGGAGAGCAAACTGGAGAGAATTTGCTTGTCTGGGCACCCACAGAAGTAAACACTTCTCAAGCCCCGTCTGAGGTGTTTACAGACACGGCACGTCCCAGCCTTCAGGCTTCCCCTGGGTCCTGCCGGGGGACTGCGCCTCTCCTACCGTATGCGCCCACGCAGCTCGAATGCCAGTCACTGGCGAGCCTCAGTGAACCTGCACTGGAGAAAATCCAAGCAGAAGTCTCCCGGGAGAAGGTGCTGTTGCTGAGGATGCTTAAAAATAGGCTTGGCAAACAGCTTTAAACATACCCTACTGAGCCATTCAGTATTTACTGTATTTGCTGAAACCACAGGGTCTCAAAGGACTTTTCATCCTCGATTTTCCAGGCTGTTATGACCTGTCCATCCCCCGGCTGGGACGTCAGGCAACGGCAGAGATTGCACGCTGGGCTCCTGCACGTCTTCGGGGCACCAGGACGACATGCCTCAGGAAGGTGCTTGTCAGGGCTGCACAAGCAGCAGAAACCACTTCCCCTAAAGTCAACGGCAAAAATCCCACCGACTCCAAAGGTGGAGGGATTGGACCCCCCGTGCTTCCAACTCACTTGTGAGCCACCTGCGTGCTTAACAGCACGTCAGCCACACTGGGAAGAGCTTTCATACCCTTCAAGCCTTTTCTGAACAGCAGGGAGAAGTTTGCCTGAGCACAGGCAAAGCCTTTTGTGCAACTGTTTTACCACAAACACTCTACAGCAACTTGTCCTCATGTCGAGCATTCGAACAAAGTGCCACTTTTCTGAAGTTAAGCGTGCTGCAAATAAGATGCTTTATAAACTCTTCTGCCTAGAATCAACATTTACTCCAAGTAGCAGCATACTCAGTACCAATCCGCCAACTGGTTTCTAGCTACAGTCTTTTAAGAATTAGAGTCTGTAAGTAAAGATACAAGTGAAGATGAGCTTCCTTCACAAGTCCTGGAAGTATTCTGCTTTTATACTTTTGCCTGTCAAAAGATATTATGATCTTCTATAAGGAATTTAATTTTATTTTCAGCCTGAAACACAGTAGTACAATAAAGGGATGCAAGGGTCATACAAACAAGCTAGCATATACTTCCTAAGGCAGTTCAAAGCTACCAAGATTTTGCTGAAAAACAAAAATAGCAAAACGCAGGACAGGAAAATGATCTCAAAGCCTTACTACTCGGTAACATGGGCAATTTTCATTGTGTCCCTTATTCCCATTATCTCCTTTAATTCCTTGCAAATTCAGCTTTTGTTGCTGATCTGTATTCAGAGACACCGTAAGGAGCAGCCCGCAATGCAGCACAAGTCCCACACTTTCCAGGACTGATGTTGTTCTGAAATGTCCCTCACTCCTGATGCTTCACTGAAGAATTCTCCAATTCTGATAATCTCAGCTGTCTTTAGAAAACAGCCGCTACCATGCTCACACGCTAACCTGACCAAGCGGAGAGCAGGAAAGGAACTGATACACCCATTCTCTCTAAACCCCACGTATCAGCAGGCGCCAGGCCAGGATGCTCCCGAGCCCGGCGCGTAGAAACGGAGCAAGCCGAAGGCAAAGACCGAAGAGCACTTGGCAACCCCACCTCCGCGACACCAAACGCAGCCCCCGGTTCCTCCCAGTAACCTTCAGGCTACTTATTTTCTTGGTCCCTCTAAGCCCGTTCCACGACTTCCGTTTCCACTTCTCTGCCATCGGCTCTCCTGTCTCCTCTTGCCTCATAGGTCAGCCGCGTGGCAGGGGTGTTGCTGCCTTACCGCGGAGGAATAAAGCCCACCAGCTTCCCGGCCGTGAGCTCGGTGCCTCGGCCGCAGAGCGGGCAGGCCTGCGGGGCTGCTTCTCGGAGAGGAACAAGCTTCCTGCAAGGAGGCTCTCAGGAGCCCAGAAGAAGAAACGTGCAAGGGAGCGGCCTTGCTGAAAGCCTGTTGCACTCAACGTTCACAATCGAGTGGTCTACAATAATAAATTGCACTTATCTCCACCATAACCCTCATGTTGAGATGGAGACCTAAGGCTCAACGGCGCTACACGGCATTAGCCTAGGAAGGGCTCGGCAAGCCGTGGAGTGAGCGGCCATCTCCCGAGCTGTCTGTGGGCACTCGGACCAAGAGGCCTTGTGCAGCAGTTCCCCCGCCACGGATGCTGCTGGGGACATGGGCAGGATTGGGCCCGGCACCGCGAGTGCTGGCAGCTGCCGACACGCGGATGCAGCAGCTCTGCAGCGTGCGCCAGCCGTGCTGCTCCCGGGGTAACACGCGGCCCGGGAAAAGCAACAAGTCTTCCCCTAATCACAGGGAAAATATCACTTCCCCGAGGAGCAAGGTATTAATTATGAGCCTACGCTGTCTTAGCAATGCCTGCTATGTTTATTTTGATCCTCACTACCATGCACAGAGGAGCCTCAATAACATCTTTCTTTGGAAGGATTAGACATTACCAACCTCATTTAAGAAAACAGATGTTGCCAGCAGGCCATTAGAAAGATGGGAAGTTACCTGACTATAGTCCAGGATGTAACTGTTTCAGGATTTAGCCACCGAACATGCACCTTTGCAGCGTGCTAGGTTTGGGAGATAGCATCTTTTTGATCACCCTTGCTGAAGCCCTTCCGAGGCTGCGTAATGGCCCTCTCCCAACGCGGGCAGCACCGGCCAGGGCTGCCTGTCAGTCCAGCGTGCAATCGCTATTTGTTTCCCGCACAGCAAAGGGTTGCTGTCAGCTAGGCTATATATTTTTCTTTATCCCACCTGATGAAAGGACGAGTCTGGGAGGCCCTTACAAGGGCTTATAATGCACATCTCCCCCAGAGGCATGGCTGCTGCTTTGCTTTAGGTTTGGCTTCCAGACCAAGAACCTCTGGGCCACTAAATTAAGGAGTATCTCCTGCTCGTATCTCCCACTGGTCAGTGATACGCTTTCCCCTGGGGTCTGACCGACACCAAACGCAGAGCTCAGCTCTTTCAACGCGTGAGCTGGTCCCTAGTGCTCTGCAGCTGCTGCAGCTCCTCGGTTCAGCGCTGGCTGAAGCGGGATCAGCATCCGAGACCCAAACGCAGACAAACCTAGTTCACGTTGGCACGCTCAGAGCAGACCACCAGGGCCCTGGCTGGGCAACACAGGGGAGGGAGACGCAATCACCTTTGGGGAAAACACGCAAAAGCAGAAGGGGTAGCTTGCTGCTTGCTGTTTCGGTTCAACATGAGGAACAGCTCTGGGAACACGCATACACCAGACCCAGGTTCCCGTGTGACACTGCCCCCGGTATCCGAGTGCTCTTACAGTCCTCTGCTTAGGCCTCGTATAAAGCAAGCTTTAACTTACACAGAGAGCCCTTAACACTATAGCTGGACTTCAAATATATTTGCAGGTTCAACAACCCAAAAGCAAGAGCGAAGAAGGGCCTGAAAAGGCCTTTCTAAGCCACCTTAGTCACTTCAGACCTCAGTGGACACCTCCTTTCCTACCACTGTGCCCCACATGCAGTCTTTTGACTCACTGCGTTTCTGCGGTCGAGTTTTCCCCCAAGACTCTCTGGTGCGCGCCTGCAGTAGCTGGGATTTCCTCACCGTCTCCCACCCAGGTTCTGGACAGGGCTAGAACTGCCTTGCTTGCAAGAGCAGACACAATCCTGTGCTTTTAGACCAACTACTGCAAATCAAATCCACCACTTGTTTCCAAAGACATTACTCCCCCACCACCACCACCGTTTTTTTCCAGTGCCTCTTTTCACTCAGTTATTTACAAGATTAAATTCTCCCCAGATAACCTGCCTGGCTGTTCACTTCCAGCAGCACGTGCAGCGATGCCTAAAAACACTCGCCAGGCACCTTTTCAAAACACCTTTTCAATTCACTGCAAAGGCAACTAAAGAAGTTCAAGACCCATGTGCATCCTTCTCCTTCCCCCCTGCCTTTAGCCTCTCGTCGTCTCCCCCGCTGACCACTGCAAGAGCAATCTCTCAGCCCCTACGCAGCCGAAAAGCATCCCGTGGAGTCACACCTGTGCGGCTCCGCGTCTCAGCCAAATCGCTCAGGTGGCAACCCGAGAGGCGGCCTTCCTACCACTTCCCGGTGCCCACGTGCTCCCCGGCACCGTGAGCGCTGCCTCCTGCCCTCTCCGCTTCCCAGGCGCTGAACAGAGCACGTCCACGCCGACTGCTTCTCCACCGCTGCCCTTCTCACCAGCCACTTCACCCGGAGCGCGCTGCTGTTTGCAAGCCCGTGCCTACTGTATTTAAGCGATTTCTGTTTGAGGTGCGCTGCAGCTTGCCAGCAATCGGGGCAAAGCCTCCTCCTTCCCCCGGGCGCCCGGTGCCCATTCCTGCGACGGCCCCGGGGAGGCACACGCACGCAGGCAGCTCGCCATTGCTCTCCTGCCCTAACCCACCACCTTGCAACCTCAGCCTGGACCTGGAGATCCACACAGACAGTCTGCGGTCCTTCTTCCCCCACCTCCTTATAATTATTAATTAAAAAAAGAATCAGCAGCGTAGTGCAGCTGCACCAATTCCTGACTTCTGTTGTGGGTGCAAGGAAAGGACAGAGAGCAGCTCCCGCTCACAGCTGCACTGGGCTCAACACACGCGATGTGCGAACAGCAGCATTTGCTTATTCTGGCCCTAACTTCAGCAAGCCTGACTCTCAACACCACCAGCCTATGGATCGGTTGTGCACAGTCCCTCTTTAGGGCAGAACTGTTCTTCAGGCCTGTTTCAATGAACAGCAATTTACAAAGCGTTTTTGTTTGAAATAAATCGCTCAGGAGCTCCCTGCAAAGCTGCAGTGTATACAGGCATCACTTAAGGGCCTATTGCTCATACACCGTTTCAGCTCAGCCACGGTCCCAGTACTGGTGTCATTACGTGATCTCTGTGAATGTGCAAGATAGCCCAATTCTGAGCTTTCCAGAGGGAAAATCCTTGTCAGACAACGTTACGACCCGGTGGCGGGGCAGACGCAGCAGGCAGTCTGGCAGCACGGGCTTGAAGCTGGAAGGGTAAATGCTTCCGACTCCAGCTCGGTCACAGGAGCCCCACATCCCACTGCTTTTTGCAACCAGCAATCCTGACAGCTCAGCTTGAAACCAGAGAATGTCCTGCAGTCCCCAAACAGGGAAAGCAATGCTGAAGTCTTGCTACGCTGCTTTTCCTTGTGAATTTATCATTCCTCTTTCAGTACCACCAATTCCCAAGCATCACAAGCGACAAACACCTGAGTAACTCATCACAGGGTGGAAAGGATATGTGTTCCCTACTGAATGGCAGGTTCTTGTTTTGTGCTTCTTTTTCCCCAAAAGATGACGACAGCTGACAGATAATTGTTTTTACTCCTGACCACTAAATACTTCACTGGAAACCACTGTATTACTCAGGGCCTCACCATTTGGAAAACAACATTTGAGAAATTGATTTTATATTTTTGGAAACTGTTGGCTGACATAGATTGGCGCATAATGCTCTCCGTGTTGGGAAATGTCAAGATGCGCAGACCAAAGGAGAGACTATGGCGTCCTCCCTCCTTCGGCAGCTTCTGCACGCCGTCTCTGGCACGAAGCACGCACAGCTCCTCAGACCAGGCCTGCCTCCCTGCCAAGCGCTCCCGTTCGAAACGCAGACCCACAGCTGGCACTAACACCTCCACCAGGACAAGAAACTTACCCCCACAAGAAGCCTGATTCCCATCCTGTCGCCTTCCTCCTATTCATCACCGGCGAGCAGATTTTCAAGCCCTGGTTTCCATCATGCCTTCCCTGTCCTATGCCTGTCTGCTCCGTTCCTTTGAGCTGACAGATTATTGAAGGGTACAAGCACACAATTCTTGCACCTATCAATAAGCTGCCCGTTCCAGAGACTAAGCAGGCCGACCCAGCGGACACTGCGTATGTGTCCGGGCTGAGAAACAAGCTCACCTTGGACTGGTTGGATATGGGAAGTCTGCTCCCGTTAGCAGTGTGCGTGTGCTACTCTTAAAATCCACTGCTGTACTCGCCTTGGGGAACACCTGGGATTGGTTAGATTGTTTTGGAATAATAAGTAGTCAAGGACAGTCAGGTGAGCTGGGCTGGATCCAAGACCCAAATCTACAGCCTATAATTAATGGATGAATTGGCTGGTGTAAGCTAGAGCAATTCAGCTGGCCCTCATTTGTTAATAGCTAGCATCCATTAATTACCCCTATTGCAGAGGAGTATGTGTAGGAGCCACCCAAATGCAAAGACACTGCAGCGCATCATTGTCCTCTGTTGCAGCCTCTCATAGCAAGGGCTAATCCCAAATCTCCTCCATGCTACTGTCAAGGAAGAACTTTTGATCTCGTTGGGTTTGCATGTGCTCAGGAGAGACAAGGAATGGACGAGAGGTGGCTTGGAAAGAGCTGGGATATTGCCTGTTCCTGCAAGTCTTGCTCCAATGGGATCTACAGGCAGATCCCAGGAAGGCAGGAAGGCAGGCAGGGAAGTACTCCCTTCTCACGAGCAATTATTTCAGTAGCATCAGTGGCCACCAACATAATTTGGGTTCTGGCTGTGCCAGATGCTTGGCTGCACATACGGCAGTGCTTTCTTAGCTCTGATAAAAGTCATTCTTCGCACCAAAGAGTTTTCAGTCTAACTTGATGAGATGGGAAAAGGGCAGGAGAAGAAGTTCTGTGCAGGAGGGTCCTGACTTGTTCAAGGTTGAGCACAAACTCTGCAACAGAGTAAGAAACTCTGTCTGCAACTCCCTGCATCTTGTATTGCCCTTCAACCACCAGGCTGCCCTTCCTGGTGGGGACGTCCTTATGCTATGAAGGACAAGTGGGTAAAAAGAGGGCCATCTTCACAGGCCAAGAAAATGAAGCACATGCAGCTTTAGAATCTCAAAATTCCATCTTCACACAGAAATTCTGTGATACAAAAAGGTTCTGTGAATGTCAGCATTTCCATATTATCACCATCCATACGCTGATTGCCATGGCAGTAGGAATTTAAAAGATAAAAAATGCAATGTAAAGATTAAAAAAAAAACAGTTTAAAGTTGACAGTCTTGAGTATTTTCAGTCCCTTGCATCTCTCATCACTTTTCACTCATGTAATGTTTTCTTTTAAATACATTGCAACAAATTTAGATGCCTGGAAAGTCCCACACCAAAGAAGAGATGCTTCCTGCTACACTCCCCCAGTAACATCAGAGGCCGGGAAGAAAAAAAAAAAAAAGAAAGGCATTAATACCATGGAGTAGAGCTGTCTCCTGTAACCAGTGTTTACTGCAGTATATTGCGAACCATCATCTGTGTTTAACCTCTCATGACCATTGCACCCATCCAGCCACAGCAAGCTTTAGAGGGGCAAAGCCTACAATACCGAAATGCCAGCCAGGATCAGCTTCACTTGGAGGAGCACAACATACAGGGCCAGCACAGAGGCAGTCTCAGGTATAAGGTATTTTGGCTTCAGCAAAGAAGATACAGAAACAGGGTATCATCCACAATGAGATGGTGGAACCCTGCCTACGTACCCCCACTTTATTTGTCCTGCTGTGGATTCAACCTACGAGCACCTCTTTTAGTATTTCGTTAGCCAGCTACCAAAAGACGAAAGGCCAGGAGTACGGCCAAACGAGTAAAATGATCATAGCAGTTATGGCAATAGCCACCTTCATAAAACTATCTTACAATTCTTTATCTTATCATGAAGAACCAGAAAGTAAGAAGCAGTGACTGACTGATGTTGTCCGTAGTCCACAGAAAACCCTGATTCCCACTATCTGGGCACATGAGAAGAATGGACTTGCTGGAGGTCCAGCTCCCGAGACAGAAACCATCCTTGTAAATTCAACAGGGCTCTCAGGGCCCAAGCCAAGGTATTCTGGTGTTCCGGCTCCACGGCTAAACCATTACTTACAGAGCAGACGCACAAGATGCAAGCAGATGGCAGCCAGTGCCAAGTGCCTACTCACGTAGCCCTCCCGGTGGCCAGACTGACTGCTCGGGGTTGGGCTGCGGGGCCAAGCACGGCACCGGCAGCGGGAGGGCAAGTCTTTCCCGTTCAGGCCATTAATCTGCAGCCGGTTGGGACAGTAGTTGTCAGCACTTAAAGCTGTGTGTGGCCTGTGCAAACCTGCCCGGTGATCTGAGTGCGGCTGCGGCTGAACACGCATCCCCGGCCACGCGTGTGATCCTGCAGGCCCCCGGCAGGTAAGACATCCCTCAGCTGCTCGGGGCTGAACTGGCTCGAGAACCGAAAAACATGCACCTGCGGTAGCGTCAGCCTTGCCGGTCAGGACCGTTTCCTATTCCTGCGATTACTTCCAGAGAGCATTGGAGGGGAGAGGACTTTGCTGGACTTGGAGCCGGCAGGTCGATGCTCTCCTGCTCTACAAGAGGCCGCGTGCTTGCCAACAGCACTGTCAATTTACAACTCTAACGTGTTTTGGAGCCTGTTCATATCAGAGTAACTGCTTCCTACACATTTCCCTGTGCGTTTTTAGGTGATCTGGGACATCTGAGAGGTAGATCATGTGAGAAAATACACGACCATGCTTTTAGGTTTTGTCTCTCCTTTTGACAGAGCCCACTTCTTAACCTGCTCTCACTCCCTGATTTCAGGGAATAAAACAGATGCCGTCATGCCCTCCAGCTGCCCCGCTCTGGCCTGCTCAGGAGCATTTCTCCTCTCTCTGCTGCAGCATCCACAACGCTGACGTGCAAACCCAGCCGCGTGCCCATCGGAAACACGTACGCCCTGCAGGCTGCGAGGCGCAGGGCCTGGTCTGCGGAGGCAGGAAAAGGAAAGACTTTTCATTGCTCATGCCGGCTTGAGACTTTACGGAAACTGTCGTGTTTCTCATGCAATCTGCCTTTTACATTTGGGGAAACGGCCGTGAAAGCCAGATGTTACAGCAGGACGGGAAACCCACCGAGTGGATCCTGACTTAATCCTGCTTGAGCTGTTCAGTTTTGGGAGGGAGAGGGCAGGTTACATTATTCTTCAAGATATTTCAGAACAGGCAAGCATTAATATTTTATAAGGATGTTCCCTTTATAAAGGGGGCAGGCCTTATTTCTGCGCGTGTGGCGTGCCCCAGGCAGACAACAGGATGCTCACAGTCACCAGCAGAAGGACTGCCCTGGGCCAGATCTTCATGTGCTGTAACTCAGCGCAGAGACCCACCACCATGCCAACCTATTTAAACTCTCCGAAGAGCCTATGTCCCTGATCAGATGTGATAAAATGAATAGCAACTGCCATATATGAACAACAGGAAAATGGATACGAAGTGGAAAGGTAAGAAGAAATTGTAAAACAACAACTTAAGTAGTCTAATAAAAAAGGGAAAAATTGCTCATCATTTGCACCCCATCTGCCTTGACAGGCAGTGGTGTTTTATTTCCTTTGGTTTAGGAGAGTTTGCATAAAACATAAGCAAGGTTGTACAAACCCTTGGGGTTTAATTTGATTCTAGTTTATCTTTTGATCAGCACATCAAACAACTGTGCAGCATTCTCCCCTCCCGGTTGCTAAAGCTGCCTGAAGTATCTGCGTGCTGTCTCTCGTCAGGGCAGCGCAGAGCCGCCGAGTTAATGCCATTCTATTCAAAAACGAAATCTCTGCCAAAACATCCCAACACAGGGACAGACCTAATGTCTGCACCATAGATTAAACATGCCTTCCAGTTTTTTGAGCCTCTCTTACTCCTGAGCAGAGATTATTACTGGATGGGAAAGGGGGAGGAGAGGGCAAAACTACTAAGCATCGCAGCAACCGCAAGAGGCCAAGCTTCGGCTGTTTATACCACCAGGGACCTGTCAGAGCTGAAGCGCAATCCAGCTGCGAACATCTGCGACCTGTCCCCGCTACCCACAGACCCAGGCCCTGGAGGATGCCGATCCTGGTCACAGGGCGGACTGCAGGCAACGTCACTGCCGTGGCTATTTTAACGTAGTGAAGTCTGTGACCTCTCAGCCCAAGTAGAAATACCAGCCGTGCTGTTTGAGATAGGGGGCACGTCCAGAAGGAAACCGTCCTGAGCAGCCCAGGGCCAAAGCCCCCCTGGGGTAAGCGCTGCTGTGACAATTCACACCCAGCAGAGCGCCTGGCTCATTATATTCATGTCCGGACGTACCTCAGCTCGCGAGAAAATAATGATGCAATAAGAAAAGCGGATTACATTTCTTTGTCCAGCCTGAGAGGTGCACAGAGAAAGCTAACCTTTCCAAAGAGATTCATGGAAAAAAAAAGCCAGGAAATCTGGCTGAGTCACCAGGGACTACGCTGTCTCAGTTCAGGGATGCGGGAGATGTATCTGATGAGTCCTTGCTATAGCTGCGAGCTAGCAGCTAATGTAATCCAGGCTCACAGAGGTGGTTATACTGGAAGCCATTGTTTTCTGAGGTGTAAGGCCAAGCTGCTTTCAAAACTGATTGCTCTGCACAGAAAACCAGTGCATGCAATTTCAAATGATTTTTTTGTTGTTGCTATTGCTAAATCACATTTGGTTTAAATTACCACAGTGGCTTCTCTCTTTTTGCTACTGATGTTCATTTAGCCTCACAGAGCCAGTCTGCACATACACACTGTGACAAATACACATCAACTTTACCAAACATCCTCAAAAATTCAATTTATCTTTAAACCTAATATGACTTCAGGCCTCATAAAGGGCATTAGGTTGCCAGCCCCATACACCAAAGCCCTCTGCTTACAGACTGCAAGTGGATCCAACGAGTAGGACCAACCACAACCTGGATGGACAGCAGGAACCTTGACCCTGACGGGCTCCCGCTGTCGATACCACGTCCCTCGGTCACTCGTATCTAATGAAAGGCGTCCCGACGTCCCGAATTTACCAGCTCTTATAGCACCTGACGCAGCCCTACCTGCTGGTGTAGAGCAGCACAGCGGGGCCACACAGCAAGCAGAAAGCCCTGCAACATGCTAAGCAATGTGCTCCGTGTTGCACTATGTTCAGGCCTGACAATATAGTAAACTGATTTAGCTCTCCTCTGCTGGATACCGGCTTGTTTTAGACGTGCTTTGTTTCCTGTTCACATTTGCTTCCTGCTTCCCATAATCTGGTATAAAACTCTGTTTTGCTTTCAGCGCCTTCTGCAACTTGATTTAAAGCCTGAGAGCGAGCTCAGTACATATTTCACATTTGAAGATAATGGGAAAAAAATCCTACATTTTTATGACCAGAAGGGGGCCACTGGATCATTTAACGTGACCACCTGTAAAGTACTATTTCCCTCTGCTGAGCCTTGTAACTGCCTTCAACTTAATTAGAGTTTGAAGAATTGACAGTTTGGGCGTCCCATGGTGAGAACCAGCACCATGCAAAACACCTCAGCTAAAAAAGAGGAAAAAAAAGAAAGGAAAACCCCCCCCTTGGGGGTTCCTCGTGTATCAGAAGGAACTCCAAAGCCCTTCGCAGCCCTCGCGGTGCTTCTTCACACCCCCGCTGCAGCTCCTGGGAACGCAGGCTGGCACTCTCCCTCGACCCACACCAGCTGCAGTAACCACGCAAAACCAGCCACCTGCGTGGGGTTCGCTGCTCCCCGTAGGGAAGGGCTGTGCTTGGGCAATGCTTGGGCAAGCCATTCTCAAACCTCTTCAGTGCAGTTACGCCCCGCAGGGGCCGGGGCTGGCTCCCTGCCCTGGCGCTCCACGAGCCGAGCACGCGGTGGGTGCACCGAGCTGCATGGTCCTTCCCCACAGCCGGCATCGCGGCCGGCTCTGGCCACCGAGTGTGCTGCGGGCCTGCAACGGGGCCGCCAGGCACTGCCGAGACCCCCGCAGCCCCACGCTCTCCCATGCCCCATCTACAGCAGTCCCCAGCTTCAGGGGCCCCAGGGAAACGCTCAGCAAGGTGACTGGTACCCAAGGGCAGATGAGGAACCAGAGCAGAGGTGACCATGGCAGAAGGATGGGACTGAAATACATCACGAAAATATTTTTAGGTTAGTCCATCATGTGGAGATTATTGCTTCAAAGACACTTAAAGGAATTAGCTGTCCAGCTAACCAACACCATACATAGGGCGTGCAAATAACACCTTTAAATTGCTTTAAAAATCCTAGCTTGGAATGGCGGAAGGACTCTGCATTGCCTTTGCATTACAGTGATTTTTCCAGTATGTGTTGAGTCGCTTTTTTTCATTCTAGCAAGGCCATCCCGCTACATCAAAAAACCTTCTTGGAGGTTGCCTACCAAAAGAAGTGCATGAAGGTTAACACACAGCAATTACACACATGCAAGCCAGAAAATGCAAATATTCTGTGTATGACTGTGAGACAAGCTGGGCTTCAGGAGCATAACACAGCCTCTACTCCTTTTTTTTCCTCCCAACTACAATGACAAATAGAAAAGATGGAGGGGGAAAAAAAGAAAGAAAAGCCACAGGAGATTTCACTCACTCCCCACCCGTCACAGCTCTCCAGGCTTGCACAAAGCTGGTAGGAGACATGAGGACGAGAGTGCTTGGCTAGACCCATCTCTACCACCTTGTCCCAGGCGCTGCCGGGGCGCGGGACCCAGTCAGGGACACTGAGCTACACTCCATCTACCAACACAAACTTTATGCATAATACCTCGATGAATAAATAAGCACGAGGGTACTCTTCACCATCCTGTAGTTCTCATTTCACAGGCTGAAACTGCTCCAGTGCCATTCCAACTGGAGAGCAGCCACCGCCGAGGAAGCAGGAGCTGCCGCCGTGATGGGCAATGCTGTCTGTCTGCAGACACACCGCTGCGACCAGCCCCTGCAAACGTCCATGCCAGGATGCTCTGAAGGCCTCATCAGCCTACTAAACTTCTAAGCCAGCCATGGACACATTCAGCAAAGCCTTTTTTCTTGTTTAGAGCCACCAGGATCCACGGAATTATTTTCCTCCTAAAAATTACGTTACCACAGGAAGCTCATGTCATAAACTTTCCTACTGGCACTAAAACATGGCAATATTCTGTGCTTGAAACCCTACCATAAAGCAGCAGTCACCTCTGGCCCCACAATCATCTGGAAAAGAGTTAAACCGTGTTATAAATCCTAATTTATATGCCGAGTGAGTACAGCCATGGAGCATGGTATCAGATCTGGCACTCACAAGTAAAAGCCTATAAAAGAGGGGGAAATGTGTCATTAACATTTGCTCCACAAACAGGCAGACTGGAAAGGGGGGGGGGGGGAAATCCACGTTTCTCATTTCTACAACACAGCTTGCAAAATTGAAGAATGGTATCACGGCTCCGACATCCTTCTGGAAATCAAAATCTCTGTTTAGATGCACAATGCTAATTTAGATGTGCCTTGCTGAGGCAAATTAAAGGTCAAATATAGATTTGAAATCTTCTTTAAGCTCCTTATAGCCTTATATAAGAATTACTGAAATGCTAGAGAGTTTTCTTAACAGTAAACCTGTTTTGAACATATTTCAGCCAAACACATTATTTCCACTATCTTGTTACATCAGTTATTAACTGAGAGGTAAATTTGCCTGTCATGACCATGAGCGCAAAATTAAAACATATTCCACAGAGAAGGGTTCACAGTGCCCCCTTGGTACCCAGTCAACAGAGTTAATGAAGTGAGGGAAATTAATTTATTCGGAAAAAACTTTTCAGACAGTAATCAACTACACATTTAATTTGCCTACTGTTAAAGGCAAAGCGCCTGCCTTCTGTCCACTCTAGCCACCAGAAACGTCGCTTTCTGCCACTGCAAGCAAGCAGCAAAAGGTATTTTAACTGATACCTCAATTAAATTGTTTAATTAAGCAATGAGAGCGACATACGCGTGCATCCCAGAGATGCTTGCCCAACCACAAGCGCAAGGTTGGCATGAGGGCGAGCAGTCCGTCAGCCTTAGCCCTGCAGCCGTGGCGCTGAGCACCCTCGCGGGGTGCCGGCGCTGGGCTCTCCAGTGGGGACAGCAGGCCAGGTTGAGAGGTAGAGGATGCTACGAGGGTTTGTTCTAGTCGCTGATCAGAGAAGTAGACAGTGACTTACCTGCAACCCACATGACAAATTCAGCTTCTATCAAACCACAAAAACTGTTTTGGGCAAAGTCAGACATTGGTCTGATCAGATATTCAAGAAGTTTGGCCTCATACAAGAGGGCCCTGGGATGACCGTGTGATCCACCAGGTAAGGACAACATTGCATGCTAACTGCCTTCCACGGACGGTTCAAAAGTAGAGAAAGCATTCAAAGAACTGGATTTATTTTTCTCCTCTCTGGTCTTCTCGCCATACAGAAGGTGCTTTGGGACTCTAGCCTTGACCCAACGGGATGTGGCATTGATACAGCTCCAGGCCCTTATAACCTCCCAGGGCCTAGAGGAAACAAACATTTTGTTTTACTTACCTTGTTGGATTATAATGACTTTCAATAGGGAAAGTGATGGGCATTATATGACTCACATTTACATCAAAGGAAGTTTTATCTGCTGACTCCCAGGCCAAGCATCACACCCACTCTTATTTTTGGCTAGCCTACAGCCTAGTAAGAGATCCTAGGTAGAAGAATGACTCTGGGTATAAAAAAAGCAATTCCAGGAGTTATGATATAAATGCTTAGAGAAATGAAAAAAGTTTTTGATATGGATACAAAGCCAATACCTAAGCCAATGCTTGGGATGCAATAGCTCATCTGTGAGGCCAAAAGCACAGCCTCAGCATCCTAAAGCAGAAACATCTCCTGCCAGAGTAATAAAGACACAAATGTCAGCTATAGGAAGGCTGGTGTGGATTCATTAAACTGCCTATGTTCCCAGCCTCAAGAACAAAACAGCCACCGATCCTGGGTTCTTGATGTCAGTCCTCTTCACCGTACACAGGCTGCTATGGAGGTACCTTCTTCCCAAAGTAAGTGTGGCATGACCTGACACCTACTAAAGATCTCTGCAAAGATATGAAGGCTGGCTGGTTTGTTTTTCCAACTTTATTTGGTCAGTCAGCTCCACCTTTTAATTATGTCTGTCCTTTATTAGACTGACAAATGGCTATGTTGTCCAGGCATATTTATTTCTCTATAATAAAATATACCCTACTTGATACCAACAAAGCGTAAAGAGAGTTTATTAGAGTTGGGAGGAATTGCCCATTGTATGAATTAGTTTTATTTTTCATTTAAAGTTGTGTGTTAATAGTGGATGAAATGAAGTAAATTCCTCCAATTATATAAAGTGCATACGGCGAGCTGCATTCTATACCATAAAATTACACATAGCTTTGGGATTCAAAACATAGCCTTGTACCATGAGACTTTCAGCAGCTGGAGGCTGGGAGATTGGAGTGAAATTACTGATATAACTTGCTCTTTCATTAATGTAAAAAAATGGACTGTGATTAAAAGCTGGGGAAAGGCACAATCTGGACGAGTTTACTAGACAAATATTGCTTATTAAATTCTGAAAACACTCTATGCAATAGGAGTTAAAAAAAAGGAGTCTAGAAAATTTGAATATAGACAGATTCACCAATTCTCTATGGCAGCTGGCTAGGTTGTATGGCCCAACCTGCACTTGGTATGCACTGTGCGTATAATAGGTCCACTTGAGTTCAAATAGTAGTTGGTTTTATTTCAAAAAATTAAGGAACCAAAGAGCAAGTACTGCCATTTTCTCTCTACTTGAGGAGGTTGGATGAGGACTAGTGATTCAGTTGTGCAGCTAACCAGAAAGCAAAGGGGCACGTGACTACATAAACCAGGGAACGATGCATGGGGCTAGCTTCCCGTCTTAGCTTCACAAAGGTCATTTCTGAGCATCCCCACCAACAGCACATGCTCACAATTAGGCACTGGGACTCCAGCTGGAGCGTGTGTGAGGGTGGGTGCCTGTCTTAATAAATTAGACATTTCTGATCTACATACAGGTTAATTATGTGACTCTTCCTTCAGCAAGATGCACACACTTTAATAGACTAGTTTTCTGTCTACTTATGTTTGTGACAGCTGGAATTTTCCAACTAACAGCTCACCATAGCAAAAAGGAGAGCACAGTGTTCCTGGGAACCTCAACTCTCTTTCTCCTTAGTCTGCAATTAATTTCCTCTAGGTTATACTGAAAGATCTGCCCATTTTTTCCTCAGCCTTTCCCTGTGGAATGGAAAGAGAATTTAACAGGATTTTTGGAACAGATGTGTAGGGAATCTGACATTTAGTCTATGACAACTGCTTTGCAAAACTGTCCCTTACTTTTGCACAAGCCACTGTATGAGAGCTAAATACATAAAGCTCTGTTCCAAAGTTGCCCTTGTTGACTCTACTATTAGCAATATCACTGCTGCACTAACTGCTGCAACCTGAGTTTGTATTAAGCCATAAATTGGGTTTGAAAAATCTGTGTGTACGTGCACACACACATATAGTCATGGCAAGGTTATTGCAACTCCTTCCATGGTAGTGCTAAGGCTGGACACAGATGTTGAAAATCCCATTACTGTGTGGCCTGACTTTGCTCTTCTCCCAACCAAATCAAATCCTGGCCCAATTCTGCTTGTGCCAGGAGTAATGGTGTCACTCTTAGCGACTCCTCTGGGAAGGAATACAGAGGACACCAAATAAATCAGCACTTGAAAATTAAGCTTTTCAAGACTCCATATGAGGCTAAAATTTGCACGAACTCTTCCATGACAATATCTGTACCATGGGAAGGGAGTTCCCGCAGGGCACTGTGAAGAAGCAAAACGTCCACCAGCCCTTCGGGAGAGCATTCGGACCCAGCAGTGCATCAGCTACAGGCAGCGTCACCCCGCGCTCAGTGCCTCAGTCTTCCCACGAACCGTCACACCTTCAGCCCTTCTAGCAAGCCTAGATGATGACTGACAAAACTGGGAATAGGAAAGAAAACTGGACAACACTGTACAGCTATGTCTGTGGTAGAGTGAGCTAGCAGAAAAAAGTGGAAAGTATTGCTCCTTAAAAGCAGGTTTCATGGACAAAACATTAACTTTGGACTTTCAAGACGACTTCACTGAAACACGAATACGTTAACCAGCCTCTAAAAGGAGCAATTTTTCAGGTATGAATTTAATATTCATCACCTCGCTAACAAACAAGGCAGGTCTCCATCCACTTAATCTCCCACCTCCTTCTCTCCCCCCTCCGCCATGGGAGGATGCTTTAACCACCCATAAAAACTAGCCTTACTCCACCAGGCCATGGCTGGTTGGAAAATTGCACCTGTGGTGAGCAGAGCCTGCGGAGAAAGCTTCACCTCCAGGGCCTGCTGAGAGCAAAATCGAAGCAACCGGGCAGGCGACCAAGAAACGATCCAAGCTCCATCGGCTGGACCGCGCCGGGCGCTCTGAGCCTGTCAGCGCCCAATAACCGAATAGGAGCTGAGACACAACCTTTATTTTCTTATCTTCTGCTGTGCTTTTCAATTAATCCCTCCATACGCAACCTTTAAGGTGCTTTTTACCTTGTAAAGAGACAAGCTCAGACTATAGCATCGCAATCTATGACCAGTCACCGACAGCACACTCCTCCTCTTTTTATCAAGAAAACTGTGATATTTGAGAGTTTCCCCCCCCCCCCCAAGCATAGCAGCTGTACTTTTTTTCCACTTAAAAGCTAGTTTGATCATATCTGGCAGAACAAGGAAATTCATTAAAACGCATTCTGATCTTGCTTAATGTTTTAACCAACTTTCCTCCCACCCACTCCACCTTTTAGCGTCTTATGGGCAGATTTAACAACTGCTGGGAATCACTGACGAGCAGCGTGGGGAAAGACTGACCATTAAATGGAAACTTAGGAGCTGGAGGTAACAGGAATGCTCCCCCAAGCCGCAGGGTCACAGCTGATCTATAAGGCAGAGAAGATGGTCTTCTGACCGCTTTAAAGCCCTGTCCAAACCTAACCGCTCTCCCCAAACTGGCAAGTGCTTCACGTGACATATCCGGTAGCAGCAAAGCCCAGCACGTCTCCATATCTCATCTCCATGAGATAAAGGCAGCAGCACGAACAGCAGCTTGCTTTGTCTTTACTGCTGGAAAATGAGAACAAATAGCTCAGTTAGTCTCCCGCTGGTGTCAACGACGGACGGACCTCTCGCCTTCTGGGGAACGGAGCCAAAGGCTGGGGGAGTCGAAACGCTACACGAGCGGATCTTCTTGGAAAAACTCTGCAAATACTCTTTTCAGGTGAAATGCACTGACAAAAAACACACATGGCTACAAAGGCGAGACTTGCTCCCATCTCCCATCAAACCTTTGAGTTTTGGCCATTGCTTTCCAGTCCTCCAACCCACACTGAACTGCTGACAGGGAGTCAGCTCAAGCCTGTCCCGTGTGCTCGCCCGCGAGTTTCCTCCTCTTTTGAAAATAGCTTCATTTCTAGCAAAAAGGCTATGTCATGGCTATAGAAACCAGCCCCCCAGGGAACAGGGAGGGAGAGCGTGTTCGGCCGTTTTGGGGGAAGGCAGGCCCAGACAAAGCTTCCAGCCGCCCCCACCCCCAAAACGAGCAGCTCCACACGCCCTGCGGCCCCGTTCCGCCCGCAGAAGGCCGAGCAGAGGACGTCGAGCCTCCCCCCGTGCCGCGGGTCTGGCTTCGCACGCGCCCGCCATCCCCGGCCTCCCTCGGCGGGCACTCGATCAAGGACAGGCAGGCACCGTGGCCGCCCGGGGCTGCCCCACGCGCGCCAAAGGCTTACGGCAGCCCAAGGCCTTGCTCACCGCTGCCCCACGTCTCCCAAAAGGGCCAGAAGCCTTGCAATGGGAGCTGCTTCCTAGTGCGGGCCTCCAGTGCAGAGCCGGGGGGGAGCAGGGAGCAGCGAATGCCCCCAGGCGTTGTGAGAAGCATGCTTCACCGTTATCTAATCTTACTTTTAATGGAGGTTTTGCTTGTTTTGCCCGAGGCCAACCGGGGCACACAGGCACCGACCGCGGCTGCCCGCCGCGGGGATGCGGCCCCACTCCGGCCACCGCGCTTCCCCCGCACCAGAGCCACCGCGGAGACACGGCTGCACGCACGCTCCGTGCAAACCCGCCTCCGAGACCTTCTCTTTAACGCCAGCTCTTCAGCTAAGGGCCTCCAAATTGCCAGAGCCCTGGCAGGGCTCTAAATATTAAACAAAAAGGCTGATTGCAAGACACCCAGCAGCAGAAAGCGGGGCGAGGCTGACCGCCACAGCCAGCCTGGGCCACAGCTAGTGAATACAGACTCGCTCAGAGATGGTTTTTTCCTGTTTCGAGACACAGCAATTTCTGGCTAGCATAACTATCACATCTCCCCAAGACCATCAGCTTAATAATAAAATATAACACAGAACCACAAATGCAAGATCCTAGGGAAGAAAAACCCTGGCGTCTGCAGTTTGACTGCTTTCCCTCCCAGCTCGCTTTTGCAGGGTGCGGCTCTGAGGGCACGAGGAGCACAAAACATCAACGCATGTTTATTTAGAGACGCTGCTGCTCTGTTTTCGCTGGGTGTTTCTAGAGCTACGGACCAAAACAGGCAAGGTAGCAGCGACCCGACTGCAGAGCACGCTCCCCGGGGAAGCGAGCAGGGCTGGCTGCTGAGAGAGGCTGGAGCTGTTTTAATTGTTCATCAATCAATTAACGGGACTCTGAGACGTCTAATTAAGCAGACAACTGGAATTAAGCAAAGGGCATCTTTGAAATGCCAGCTCTCTTAACGAAGGCACTTCTTACGTTCAAGTGAGTACTTGATTAAGGTGTGCTTGCGCGGGCTACGTGCAGAAGGAGCCTCAGCCCGGCGATTAGTATTTCGCTCAGGCGAGCGCGTGAAAAACCAGTCCTTCAGCAATGCGACTTAACCTCCACTCCGCCAGCGAGCACTTGCCATAGGCAGCAAAGCGCAAAACAAATTAGCCTCCATTAGCGTGCAGGACCGTGGCACAAATGCTGGGAGGCCCCCAAGGGGCACGCAGGGCTCCACGGGGAAGCAGGTAGGGAGGGGGTGTCCGTCCGTATGTCTGTCCACAGGAAAGAGCCGTCCCAGGTTGGAAACGAGATGTTGCCTCCACAGAAGGGAAAGGACGACACCGACAGGTTACGGCCACTGGGACCGGACGGCTGCTCGGCTCCTCGGGATGCATTGCCAAGGTAATTGAGGGAAGAGGAAGACGCTGCCCCCATCGCCTCCCCAAACACCAGGGTTGCCACCGACCCAGAGCAAAGCCGCGCGACAAAAGCAGAGCAGTGGAAGATGTAGGATTATTCAGAGAGACCAGGTTTAGGAGCAGATGAAAAGCACTCTGGGTCGCACCAGCCCAGCGTGCCACATCTGCCAGCACGAGGAGGCCCCCAGCCCCTGAGTCAGGGCAAGGGGGACCCTAAAAATAAGCCTGTGAAAACCGATAGAGCTATCCTCAATAATCTCTCTCATGGACTTAGTCCTGAAGCATGAAACTTTGATCCTGACTTTGGCCTCAAGCCGAGCTTGCTAGCACATACCAGGCTGGGGAGATCAGTTTTCTTTCATCTTTATCAGCTTCTTCCTGCCCTGGCAGATGCTCTCTCACTCCTCCTCCTCCTCTCCAGTTGTTCCAGCATCACAAGTAACCACCGGAATTTGGTGATGCTAGCTTTCCAAGTGTGGAAGCTGACAAAATAATAAACGCTTTTCTTTACTTTGCAGAGCTCTGACATTAGGATTCATCCTTCTAAACAGATTTGGTCTCTTTTAAAGAAAGAAATAACAACGAACTAAAACAAACAAAAAAATCCCAGAAGCCACCCCCTCACCACCAGCTTCTTTTGCAACAACAAGGATGGCCAGGATATGAGCATTTAAGGGAAAAAAATGAATACTGCAGGACTGCAACACTGCAAATGTGATCTTAGTACAACAGTTTTCTCAAGCGTATTATCAGGGCAGAAGAGCCTAAAGTGTGTCCACGCTTCTTGTTTTTCTTAAATATTTTCAACAAATCCCAACAATCATTTATACTGTTGCTCCTGGAAATAAATGCTGTCTCAAGTAAAACACACAGAAAATATGTTGCGACAGCAACTCCAGCACTGCCTTGGAAGTCAGCATCAACAAACCAATGTCGGCATGCTGCAATCCTGACAAAATTTCAGTCTCATTTTTTTTAAAATTCCAGATTTCAAAATGTTGTACATACAGAGCCTGGATGGAGCAAAGCTGCACCTAGATAAGAAATCAAGTAAGCCCTTCCACAAAGCAAATTATTAGTAGAATTGATGCTTCCTGCCACGTTAAAATTCCAATAAGCATTTATCTTGGCAAATCCTCGGCAGCCTCTGACATTTCTATTATTGGGGCTGACTGGGTTCATCCTGCCCTTATGAGAACAAATAGCGGGACATAATGGAGAAAGGGAGCCGCTGAAATAATATGCATGTCAGCCATCAATTCAAAGCTCCTCTTCAGCGAGCGAGGAGGAAGGTGGCTTTTCCCAGAGGCGAAGCCCATGGGAGCAGTGAGAAGAGGACAAATTCAGAGGCTGGATCTCCCCCGTCCATACAGACGTTACGCGGGCGATGCCCCGAGCCAAGCAGCGTGGCGTTTTTACAAGAGATGGATGCTCCTGCTCTGGCGTGGGTCACCTTCCTCCTGCTGCTTAACAGCTATGATACCAGACGCTGCCTGTCGCCACTAAACGAGAAGCCCCAGTGCCAAAACCCAAGTGTGTTTCCCTGGCTGAGAACCAAATTCTTTATTTAAATGTTATTTCTATGACTTCTTCCTCGAAGATCTACAGCCAACCTTAATTCTTTTGGGAAAGCAAAAGAAACTGCCCCTTCCATCATACACGCTCTCTTTCAGAAGTGGATACACTCAATCTCCCTGATATTCCTTTTGTTTGTTTAAATTAAATTTCTCTTAGTTACTAGCGGTCAGATCCTCCTTTGAGTCTACAGCGGTGCTGCCAGTCAGTTTGTGAGGAGAGACTGGGGCTTGCACACATACTTTAATTTAAAAATTAGAGAGAAAAACCAAGCGGTATTATAACATTTTGGCTATCTAGCAACATTTTCAAGGGCAGCTTAAAGACGCAGAGACTCTCCAAGTAGGCGATTTTGTATGACTGCAACGTTGTAGTAACATATATCTATACGCACACACACACTCCCCCCTCCAGAGACCGTTTCTGCAGGCACACCTCCGCAACACGGGCAGGCGCAGAAGCCACGCGGATGAAAGCACAGCGGAGAGTGCAGCGAGCAGCGTCTCCTCTGTACGCAGCCACAGAGCAGGCGGCTTCCTAGGGAGCCGCGTATCAGGAGAACTAATAACAAAATAGTCCCGCTTCGTTCTGCTCTGATAACCAACTGCTTTCCCTCAGGCGTCTTCCGGGCCCGCGACCAAGGCGCACAGGGAGTCGCGTCCTCCCAGCACCGCCACGGCCCACGCGGATGGGCACCGGCCTGAGGAGCAGCTCCTGCTCTTCATTTAAGTCTTTAGGCGTTCTGGACTGGAAGTGAATTATTTGGGTGGGAAAGCAAGCAGGACACCAGAGCATTCCCATCAGACGCTCTGAAAGATGTTACTTTGCCAGCCACATGCATTTTGTCTGACCCAACCAAACTGTACATCAGACAGCCGAGAAAATTCCTTGAAGAGAGGAACAGGCACTGGAGATCTGTATTTTCAGGGCTAGCTTTGCTTCGACAGCAGGCACGCTTGCCCAGGGAAACAGCAACAACCGGGGAGGCGGCAGCTCCCCCTCCTCGCCGCCGGCGCTCTGCAGGGTGGCCAGGACGAGACCCTCACTCCTACGTTCACGCTGCAACCTCCAACACGGCTAAGCAGGGCGAGCACAATTTGTTGCTCTGCATACACCTAAGGGCCTGGCAGCCCTTCAGCGTTTCAGAGCAACAGAATCCCATTAAGATAAAGCACAGGCGATACACGTGTCATCAGATAAAACGCCAGAGGCTGCGATAAGGCGGGGTGCGAAAGGCCAGCACGTCCCCCGCCGGCGCCTGCTCACGCGCACACGTAGGCACGCGCAGATCCGGCACGCTCCTGCATTAATCCCGTGCCAAACTGCTCCGGGCTGCCTCGATCAGCTCTCAATCTATACCAAAAACAAAGAGGGACTTATTCTTTTTTTCTGGCTCTTCTTCCACCCAAGAGGATTAAGCACCATACGAGATTCTGGTCCAGTTCACCAGCATACCAATAAGCAGATCAAGAACGTCCAAGTCAACTTACGCGCTAGGAAGGAGGATGCGGTCGCCCTCACTCTGGGGATCGCTGCTCATTCGAGGCCACCACAACTAGAAGCAGCTCGGTTAGCATGCGTTGGGGACAAGGTCATACTTTCTACTTTTTCACTGACTGTGAATCGTCTCTCTGTCCCAAAGGTGTCTGAAAGAACCTCTACTAGGGAAAAGGGAAAGATCAGCCCCTTACCCTGTGCTCTCACTTTTTCACACAAAGATCAAAATACATGCTACCAGGACAGCCTAAGCCATGATTTGCTTTCAGTCCTACGCGCTAAAAACAGTGATTCTAGAGGAACTACCTAGATCAGCTGGTGGCAGGCTGGCCCGAGCCCTTTGGCTGTTTTCCATCACACTTAACTCTTCCTACAGAGTGAGACAAGAGCAGAGAGCAAGGAGGGGCAGGGGCGGACTGCCTCCGTCCGCGGTCCCCTCTCAGGGCTGCCAGCAAGCCTGTTTGCACGAGTCCCTCTTTGCAGCCTGCTTTTCACAGAGACACAACTAGAGACTGGGGAGTTGTTAGGTCCTTGGCAGTAAACATTTCTATATCAAATGGTTAATAAAGTATGTCACAAGCTTAAGAGCAGTCTGGCAAAAGCAATGCTTTTCAGATGAGCACCGAAGGCCCATTTCCACAGCAGGGAAATCCAGCTCTGGGGCAGGAAAGCCTAGACGGTCTGTTCTGCAGACCAAAGCCAGCTCGGGCTCAGGAAAGCCTACCAGTACTTCACGTTTGCTGAAACAAAGCCAACTACGTTTTTTCACCATCCTGAATGACAGGCAGGAGGACAGAAAAGTTCCAGGGGTTACTTTGAAGCCATCTGCACGCTTGGTAAATGAAGGGTACAGCTGGGGAAGCGCTGCAGCAACCCCGGGGAGATGCTGTCTCTGGAGAGCCACGCGTGGAGGCGGGCCGTGCGCTGCTGCCGTGCCAGGCGTCCGACCGGGACGCAGCATCACGCGGCCGCGAGCAGAGCTGTCACCAGGGAGAGCACCTGAGCCCGCTGTCTTAACACGTTCTGGCTGTGTTTCCAATTTTGTAAACCAGCTACAAACCTTTTACTCCACTAGAATAGTCTTTGACAGGGTTTTATTTATTTATTTTTTTAAAAGCTTCTTCCAGCAGCAAGAATAAACTTGGGCTGATCTGGCTGGCACTGGAGGCGTCGCTCCTCTGAAAGCGGCAGATGTGCCGGTGCAGGATGCAACATCCTCCCTGCTTGTGGAGCAGGGCTGGCTCATTTTTCCCACCAAGCAGCAGCAAGGAATTTCTCACGGAAAGCTTACTTAGCACACCTTGAACCCTCAGTGCTGAGGACACGTGTTATGGCATCTGCCCTGCAACCTTTTGTCCAAAATTGGCATTATTCCCCTATCACAAAATCTTAGCAAAAGTGAAAAGCGTGTTATTATAACACTCTGGCTTTACTCCCACATAGCCCCTCAGATCCAAAACCTCCAGGCTTCCCGTATCCATTTGAAGATGGTTGCAGAACTCAGCAAGTCTGTACTCTTCTATTTTCCCATTTGCTCTTCTTCCCTGCTGATACCACAAAGCAATCTCTAATTCGTAATCACGTCCGTGTCAGGTTCCCAATCCTGAGAGAGGCACTTGGCACTTCAACCTTCAAGCAGATTACACGTTTCCTTCGGGACTTGAAATCTAACTCTGCGCACATGCGTGGGTACCTGCGTGTTTCTTAAGGTTTGTTTTAAAATAACTAACTAACTAAATAAATAAATAAAAAGGGTTGGAACTTCTCTTTTGGAGGTCTGGAATTAGTTTGACTAACAAGGTTAAAAAAAGGTGGAAGCGGCCACTTTTGGCTCCCTCTGCCGCATGAAGAGCGGTTCCGTCTCCTCGATCCTGTTGGCGTGAGCAGTCCCGGGGCCAGGAGAGCGCTGCCGTGGGAGCGTTGGGGACCACCAAGGCCCCGGTCCCTCGGGGGACACCCCAGCACAGGAACTAGGCAAAATGCGGTCATTTGTGAGATGCATATTTGAAGAATAAGTCTGGCTAGGCAGCACGGAAAGGCTCACCACAGAAGAATTTAGAGAAAGAGAGAAAGTCAAAACAAAGCATTTTTGACTACAAAATATGCCACCATTGAGAAACTGATAAAGTCAGTTTGGCTTCAGGAGGCTGGAAAGAGCTGGCATTCCCGAGACTGCTGCACAACCACTGCCGCCAGGCCAGAGGGGGACCTAAACCACGATCCCCCGCACCAGGGCCGGGGTGCGGCAGGAGCCAGACGAGACCTGGGATCGGGTTGCTGGAAGGCTGGCAAGAGCACTCTGCTTTCCTCGAGGAGACGAGCAATATTAAAAACGCAATAAAGATTTCTGAATAGTGAAAATCTGTACTGGCGACAGGTTATCAACTAAGTAATCGATACCTGGGACACGCACATCAGAGACGACGCCAAGCCAAATCCCTGCACATGGCTCAGCTCCAACCTGGATCCACGGGACCGTTCCTGGAGCGTGGAGACCTCGAGCCCCCAGGATCGCTGGCTCCCCGGCGGGGGCGAGTTGGCACCGCAGCCAGCTAGGTATCGCCGCGATGGGGGAGGCCGTCTGCCAGGCGCCAGAGCGGGGTCAGCAATTCGGAGCACGTGCTGGGGCACTAAGGCTGTGCCTGCCAGCGAGGTGATGAGAAAAACATGGTGGTACCTAAAAGCAGGCAGTTAGGGGACGTAGCACTCGCTCCCACACTCATTTTCAGAACTGTTGCAATCAAAGGCTGCTCTTTGCAGCTTGCTTTGCTTTCCGTAGCCAGGGGCAGAGGCCAGCAGAGCGTTTTGTAGTTAATCACACAGCACAACAGCGCGAAGCAGCTGGCGGTGAACTGCCCGCTTGCCATCTATTGAAGGAGGAGAGGTGGCCAAAGTGGTAGCATGTATCCTCGCGGGCTCGTCCCTGCTCCGTGTGACACATTGTGCCCGTAATGCCCCCTAATCAGAGGGGCCTCTTGCTGCTTTCCAGCCCCGGTGTCACAACTTGCCAAATTGGTGCGGAAACAGCAAGTGCCAAGACACAAACACCAGCCTTGGGGCAGCTCTCTCCCAGCTCATCCCCGAGGGAAGCGGGACCGGCCCCCAGGGCAGGCACCAAGAGTCCAGAGGGACCAGCGGGTCTGGCAGGGAATAAACAACCTGCAGAAGGAAATTTAGACTGAGCATCGGTGCAATATAACGGTGAGATGTGTTAGACAACGCAGCAGCTTCCCACGACTGCTAATAGACAGTCAGTTAGAAGTGGGCTGGAGAAAGACCTAGAGAGATAACAGAGTTTTGCTCCAAATCAATATGGTCTGCAGACCTCATTATATCTTTTTTGGTCTCCGAAGCCTATGAAATATGCCGTCACCTTGCCCATTTGTTCCCTGACCCCCGCACAAAGCCAGCCACCATGAAGGCCAGCCAGTGCGAGGCAAGGTGCAGTTTCGTTCTGGCGCAGTTTTAAATGCCAACTCTTGCTATCAACACGTTGGGAGTCGAAGCAGCAAACATTGGACATTCACTGGAGATCTGCTGTCCTGCATGATTACAGAGCCAGGCAGAGGTGGCAAGTGGGCTGCATGCAGCCATTATACCTCCCCATCTGCAAGAGATTCATTCAGGCCCATCAGAAAGACATGAGACAAGACCGTGTGACCTGACTTGCAATAAGCGTCAGAAAAGAAACAGTCATGACCAGGACAGGAAATTAATTTGTCAGTCCACAACTCTTAACACAATCCCAACACATCATATTGGTCCTTTGCATCTTATACCCATTGTGCAAACACTAAGTAAAAATGATAGCAGCCACCTTTTTAAGGACAAGAAATCGAGCTGAACTGGTGCAATTCTCCAACTGAAGAATCTCAAACAACAGGGAATACCACTGCCTCCGACCCCTGGCTCCACACCCATAGAAATACAAGCATTCGAGAATTTTATGCACCGGTGTTATTTGTTGGTTTGTTTTTCTAAACATTTCTTTCTTAAGACAAGCCTATGTCTAATTAGAGAGTGAGGCAGGGGGCAATGATTCTGGAGACACTGGAAGGTACCTGCTACACAAACAAATGTCTAGACTATTGGTCCAGCAACTCTAATGGTATGTGGCTCCAGCACGCTTTACTTAAAAATCTGGTAAGACATATGTTGCCGGGACCTTTATATGCTGCCGCAGTATAAACACTAAGGAAGTGATTTTCTAAAGACCTAGATAACACTTTCAAGCCAGTTTCTCTTGCCTAAATTAGTACTAATGAAAGGTTTAATTCTTTCTTTAAGTTTGGTTTTCTTGGGTTTGAGTGACACAGACTGACCTTTGGAGAGAAGCTCACTCATGCAGCCAGCACACACACAGTTGCAAAATACTCATCAGGTTCAAGAGGGCTGGTTTGGGGACTTGGGATTTCAGGTCCAATGCAAGAAGCTGTGGCCCCCAGTTGAGCCCCCCAAGCTTGTATCTGCGTGCTGTATCATTGGGCTGTGGGTAGGTGTAGAGACCATTACACTGCACACTATTCACTCATAGCTGATGCTTGCTGTTGAGCACTGTCCCCAAACTCATCTTTTCCTAAACCAGGTCCTTTATCCTGCAGTGGAGAAACAGCGATCTGTTCTGCATTAACGCCATGGTGCAAGTTCCCAACAGTGTAACAGCAACACGCTGTTGTTGGGACCACCCGTTGCGAGGCAGGTCCCACAGTGCTGGGTGTGGTACGGAGACAGCGATTCAGGTCACCCCTCTGCAAGGACGTCACAACTCGTGCATCGCGCTCCTCTGCCTCTGTGCAACGACCGCCCTCTTCAGCGTCCTCGCAAACAGAGCCCCACAGCCACACTCGCGCTTAACTGGGGGACCGAGGCTTCCTACCACAGCTGGGGGACTGGGGTGGCTTTAAGCGAAGCAGGTTTTGTGGCTGAAGGCAAGCCAGGAGCCCATGAACGCTGTGATCAGTCCCCTCTTTCAATCTTTAATCCTCGTACTTAAAACAGGTACGATATTCCAGTCATTTCTGTAGGCACCTACAGGCCCTGGACTTGTGGGAAGGAGGAACCTATTACCACCACCACCTCCTGTCAAAACAGGTGCTTGCTCCCCACACTTACTTTAGCTCCTTCAACTCTGCTGCAATTCATAAGAAACTAAACCAAAATGTTACCTGAGATCTATGGGAGTCACCCTGCTCCTGCCTCACCCCATGAGGAGGAGCAGCACAAATAAGAGGGGAAAAAAAATAAAATAAGTCAGACAAACTCTAAACCAAGGTTGTGGGAAGGTTTAGCAAGCAGAGTGACTAGAAGGTTCATAAAGGTGTGTAAGAGCATATGGACCAAAATCACCGCAGTAGACTCACCAGAGCCAGTTTGAGAACAAACGGATGCCTCCTCGAGGGAAACCAGGTATTAAGAGAAGCACTACTCCCCTGCATTTCTTATTATTTTTCAATAACCGTACAACACTCCCATGGTAAAATAGTAACATGAACTTATGCTGACCTTTGATATTTGAACTCAGACAGAAAGAATAGGAAGTGCCGAGGGTCCAAGAGAGGCCCCGGGTGAATGGGGCCATTCATAACCGGGGCCCGCGGGGAGGCTCGGCGGTGGCAGTAACCCCCCAAACCATGCATTTATCCTGAGCACCATTTCCTCCTCCTCCTCCCAGGACAGGAACCGCCAGTGCTGACGGTCTACTATAAAGCAGGCCACGACTGCCACCTGCTTTAATACCGACACCCATGACGACCACCAAGCTCGCCGTGCTCTGCCTCATCCAGATGCCAGGTTATGTGCTTGCATTAACGAGCCATATACAACCTAAAGCACGCTCGCCTGGGCCTCGGCATGGCACCAACGCTGCGCTCAGTTGGGTGCAACGTGGGTGCCAACGTTGCCACTGGCGAGTTCGTTAAAAGAGCACGTCTGCGATGGCAGCCAGAGGAAAGCGCCAACTTCAAAGGTGAAGCACCAGAGCGACTTTTGATCCTGCATTCCAGTCTCCTCAAAAAAACGGCAGTGACATTCGATACGTCTGCTAACCTTAGGCTTCCAGCCACCAAACTCATTCCTCCTCCTGCAGGTACATCATCCGAACATGCAAGAGAAACTCTTCAAAGGCTTCTCTGGAGGACAGCTTGTCTCATCTAAACTGAAGGGAAGTGGATCTCAAGAGGAGAAGTCAGTCAAACTCGGTTTCACATTTGATCACACATCTGTCCCAACAAGAGCCTTTGCTACAAATGTATTTGAAGTTTTAAGGATGCTGCCAACTTCCCAGGGGCTTAATACAAAAAAGGTAGCTCGGGCAGATGCCCCAAGAGACAGCTAACTGTAGGGGGAAATTAAAACAGATCATCTGAATGCAGACCACAGAACATGAATCGTGCCAAAACATGCTCAGAATTTTCCTTCATAACCTTGTAAAGCATGGGAGAAAGTCAGGAGTGAGACAATTTCTCCTTTTAAGAGAAAAATTTATTCCATTGCAATTCCACTGTAATTCAAAATGCAAGAAGTTTACAGACTCCACATTTTATTCAATTGTAAAATACCTGTCCTTATTTGCCAAAGAGACATCAGTCCCACCAGCAGCACTGCAGCAATGCTTGGGCTACACTGTGGGGCCAGTGGGGAGCCTGGACCTCCGGCCACTGCAGAAGACAGCACGGGGAGGCCTGGCTCCAACTCCCCCAGCTGTGTGGGAAAACAGTGGACCGAACCAATTTTTCAGCTGACTTCATGAAAATTTACTCCACAAAAAAACCCAGCAATTAGTTTACAAGACTGCATGAGAACTGGTTTGGCTACCAGCTGCGGTGCTGGCAGGGGGAAGGAGCAGGAACATGCAGCTTGGGTTTGGAGGTTGGCAAAGAGCCCTCGCTCTTTGGCTGTCAGGCAAAAACTGAGGTAGACTATGGGTCTGTAGTTACCTTAAGCTCGTTTCAAATGAAAACTGGCTTACTTGGGGGCAAAACTTCCCTATCAAGCATGGTTTTGCAAGGAGGACTGCCCTGGACACTTAGTTCAGTTACCTCCAACACAATTCTTTGCCCCAGAGCCCACGGGAGTTTGACACTGCGGTACAGCATCTGAGCCATCTGCAAAGTTTCCAGCACGCTGGCATTAAAGGTCAGTCTCCCCGAGTTGCTGAGCAACATCAGATGCCTTTAATGACAGAGACAGGGATGCTTAGATCCTAAACATCAATCTAAAGACATTACCATGCACTTTACTAAAAGTATGAGTGCAGGTCATCAAATATAAAGGCCAGATGAAAAATATGCATATTAAAAAGAAACTGCAATAATTATTGAAATTGCTATTGTTACAAGCCTGGAAAGTCAGTTTTCTGTTGTTTAATTAAGTTCAAAGAATGACATGTTCAAGCAAACCTATCTATCCCAATAACGAGTGCTGCAACTTAAGGTGGATAAGCACAATTCTTTGAATGCTGCTGCCATTCAAAAACCCTCCATCAAAGCAGGTTCTCTGAATCCGGCAGGCTGAAGCAGCCGTGACACTCCATCTTTCTCCCTCTTGAGATTAATATCGCTGTGTCTTTATATCCAACTTCCTAAGACAACACTTTCTTTTGTTTTATTAAATGCTGAAATTATTTTGCTGCTTGTTGAAGGTGACACATGCTTAGAGTGGACAAATAAAGTTCATGCACCTCATTCGTGATCTGGGTAGCTCTTTGCAGATAATTCAGTTTTCCAGTCAATCTAATTATAGTCAGAAGTTACTGCAGCAAAGACTTTCAAGTACAAAGCAAAGAAAATCAAGCAGGAGTGAAAGCCATTCATTAATCCGGGCTGGCAGGGTAGGAGTGGCTTGTGCCCTCAGGCTATTCTCTCCACCTTAATATTCAATTTTTATCTTACCTATTATGTGAATCAGATGATAAATATTTCACTTTCTCTAAACTATAGTAACCCTTACAGTGATCGCATATGCGGTTTGTTTTGTTATAATGGATGTCTCTCTTCCAACCTAAAACATTCCTGAGCAACATCCCCAAACAGCATTAACTGACACTGCAGCAGTGATTTATTGAGAAGACGGGAATAAGAAAAGAAAGTCTGTTCACGAGAAGAATTTCTTCTTCCATAATACCTTTAATAACAACAATAATCTATTCATCCCTCTTTGCTTTTCATCACCTCTCCTGTATTCGAAGGGGCTACATCTGCCACCACATCAACTGCTGCTGAAATTTAGTTTTTTAACTTTCAAGTCATTAAGATCACAAGGTAATTTTCAGCCCGGCAGAGACAGAACCTCTCACACTTCAGGGCATGATTTGTTCAAGGAAAAAAAAAAAAAGAAAAGAAAGAAAAAGAAAAGGAAAGAAAAGCCCTGCGGGTACAAACCCTGCCTTTTCCGTTGGCCTGTGCAGCACAGCCCACTCACCCTTCAGGCTGCTGGAAACAAAACCCCTTTCTCCTGCTCCCGTCCCCCAAAGCGGGGGGCTTTTTCCTGACAAAACCTGCAGGGTGAAGCCAAGCTCTGGGAGGCAGCGCGAGGGTTTCGAGTTCCCCGTTAGCACAGCAGCATCCTAACCATGCCAGATGCCAACGGCAGGAGTTGGCCCAATGCAAAGCACTTGGAAATGCCAAACACTGGCCCAGGGCAGAGGAATTTGGCCACGGAGGACAGGTGTCTGCTGTTCTCCACCAAAGCCCCCATTTCAGGGCCGCTGTAACTGCATGCATGACGGGAGAGGAGGCAGAAACCCCGCACAGCACTTGCTGCCCAGCAAGCCGGATCCATGCTAGCATTGCCCAAGGCAGCTTGTCCGAGGTCTGCATGTTTGTTTATCCTTCTGTGCTTGTTAGAGGAGCACCTTTCCTCTTGTGCTTTACTCCAACACGTGCCAGGCAGTGCTCGCTCCCGGGCACCACCAGGCCGGGGGAGGAGACCACATCTGCTAGCCAAAACGGACGGGATCCCCTCCCCGCCCCCAAAGCCAGCTCTGAAAGCAGAGGGGTGCAGATACTGCCGGCAGCACAGAAGCAGCAGTGTGCTCCACGTGGGCAGATCCCACTTCAGCTGTAAGATCACACTGCAATAAAAAAGTCTTAATGGAAGGAGAACATCAGGTCTAGGCACATAACCTAAAAGTCCAACTCAATTTCTGCACAGGCTTTTATATGAAAAGCTTGATTCTTTCATATCCCAGATGAAGATTTACAGTTCTGAAAGACAGCATTCATTAGTTTTACTTAGTTCCTGAACCCAGGTTTATTTCAGTATCTTTATTTCCAACCACTCATCATTCCCATCTAGTAGGCTCTCATTATTTGTTTAGCAATGCATAACACTGCTCTAAAAAAAAAAAATTACCCTCACTTGATTGCAGTGATCAAGACCAAAGGAATGTACTGAGAATCTGCTGATTGTCCATATTTGCTGACTGGAGAAGACAGGCCATAAGGGAGGGTTTTCAGACGATTTATCAGAAGAACACTTCGATAAATCTTCTGATAGAAGGACATGTGCCGGGGGCAGCTGAACCAATGCCAAAAGCGCCGGGTTAACTTCTGCCCATCGGTTCAGCTCGGTTTGCTTCCTACTCATTACTCTGGAAGAGAACGAGTCCAGTAGAGACTACCACGATACGTCGTTACATAGACACAGACTGCAGGAAGGCCAATCCCAAGAATTCCCAAGAACAAAAAACATGCACTATATTTTTATATGCTTCTATTGTATTTGGGTTGTATCTTCATCTCTTCCTCTTTATCAAGAGGAGGTTAAGTTAAGTTTTCTATTGTGTGGGGTTTTGTTTTTAATTACAGATGAGCTTCTCCCAAAGCCACAGCTTTGGCAAGCCAAACGTGCCCCTTCATCAGGCTTGTGATGAAGCCACATGAGATACCAGCCCAGGCACCTACAAACAGCAGCAGAGCTTGGAAATCGCCCATCCAGATCCCCGCCATAGCAAGGCTACGACAGGGCCATCAGCCCCACAGTTAAGCACACACATAGACCTGGACTGCTCTCACGCCATGCCTTTCCACCAGCCTCCTGGGGCACGAACAGTGCCGCTTTATGTAACCCCTCAACAACTTTTAATCATGGCTCTCTATTTTTGACAAGGAGGTCCTCCTTAACAAGGCACCCGCAACATCAATTTTCCCTAATAATAGGATTGCCATAATAAAAAAAAGCTTTTAATGACCTCTCCAAAACATGTTCAGACTAAGTCTGAGATTTGACCTCTCTTTTGGTATTGCCTAGGCAAAAAACAGACTCAAAAGGGAAAAAAAGAGTTAGACCAGTTAAAGTAAATGCTCATAATGACTTTACTGCTGCTCATTTCAAAGCTGAATTTTTAGTATTTTAATTAATTGTTCTTTTAAAAACTGTTAAAATACATTCCAAATATAGCTGTTTATTATTATGGTTATTTTAGCATCAAAATTGCTTCTAGGGAGTAAGAATAACATTTTTTGATTTATTGTACATAATGAACTCCCTTGAAGATTCTCTCTCACATGGGAATAAAAAAAAAGTAATAAAAGAAAGGCAACCTCCTTTGGCACATCTATAGACAGCACTGCTAAGCTGCACTGATTTCCAGCTTAGTCACTGCAAGGCAATGCATATCTCAAATGTAAGGTCACCATTTTTTGGTATTAAAAACACATTTATTGAGAAGAAAGCAGCCCAGGACATCCTTACCAAATAGCACCAGGCAAAGTGCACAGCAGCTGCCTCGGCCCAGCGCCGTGAGCATCACGTACCGTGGCTCCTCTCCCGGGCTCCTCTCCCACCCACCACCCTCCTTCCTCCCGCGCTTCCAGCTGCACGTGCAGGAGGGTTTCTGGAAGCGTTTCTAGGCTGTGCGGAGGGGAACTTTTGCCTTTTTGAGGGAGAGGCCGGGCCCTCCGAGGCTGGCCCACGCGGCAGGCAGCGCGCCCGGCAGCTCCCCCGGGGCGTTTAAGGAGACGTCCTGGCGCAAAGGCACAAAGCGCAGCCGCAGGTGGGGGTTCCCACACACTAACAGCAAGCCAGCTGAGGTTTTCAAAGCCTAGCTGGTATCTGCGTGAGGACAGCAGGAGCTGGGTGCTAACTCCACGACTGTAAACCCTGCCCTACAGAGTTTCTCGGGGCTCCACATCCGTAAAGCGAGCAAATGACCCTTCTCTGCCCCACAGCCTGGTTTGCAGCTCAATTCAGCGGCAGCAGCCACGGGCGCACGAGTACCCAAGCAGACACATATCTGGTGCCCATCCACAAAAACTCCTGCAAGTCCAGAGCTCACGACGCAACTATGCAGCAGCTGTCGTCTTCATGGCTTTCTGCCGTGACTCTGATCTGGTTCATAAACGGGCAGGAAAGGCATCGAAGCGGATGGAGACTCGGCATCTTCCCGGCGTCCCGGGAGCTCTCCGTGAGCAAGCACCGAGTGCGTGCTGGAGCGAAGCCACCTCGAGAGGAAACCTGCAATCTGTTTACACAGCTACACGGCCCGGGGAAAACATCCACAGCTCCGCGTCATCACCGAGACATGAATTAGCTCCCCGTCACTGCACTGCACCTGGCCATCACCGCCGCAGTGCTGCCCTTCCCTCTTCGTCCACCCCGGCTCCTTCTCCAGCCAACTTCTTCCTCCAGCGAGGCCAGGAAGATTCGCAAGTCCGAGTCTCACCTACAGCGCTCGACGCTTTCTTCCCTGACACCCCCCACACCCTCGCTGCCCCGGCAGACCCGGGTACCCCCCGCCCCTGCCCTGCCGCCGCCCAGCAGGAACCAGCCGATTCGCGGCGACTGCGTTAAGGGCAAGCGGGGGATAACCCGCACCGACTTCCTCAGCAAGCAACAGATGCACACACAGCTCCCGGGTACCTTAAGAAGTGGCACTGGTATGACCCTGTATCAAGGATTACACTCAATTTGTGCAAAAACAACTACGGAGAGCCAACAGAGCAGAGATCTTCTTTAAATTAAGTCTAAAAGATGACAAGCTGCAGATTTGAAGGTGAACTTCGGAGCTCATCTTAGCCTCCATAATTCAACAGCAAACAATAGGGGTGACTGACTTTCACTCAAGATCTCTCCCTCAACACAGACATCTGATTATAAGCATGTTTAACACAAAGTTGAGACCTGCACGGTTCCCTGCAATATTTATTTTAACCTGAGTATCAATGAAGCAGCAAATTTTGTCAGGAAGAGATTACTGCCTCCAGACACCCTCTATCTTGATACTACAACGTAGGCACACCTCAGACTCTGCAATTTCCACTACAAAAGGCTGAGGGGAAACAACGATCACTGGTTTGGGCAAAGGATGTGCATATTTGTTTGAACAACTGGACTTTGAAAGCTATTGGACTATGCTGTAAATAAGACAACGTAAGCACCCGACTGAACCACAAGACACGGATAGGACCACGAAACAGCTTCTTTCCCCAAGTATTTTCAAGCGTTCAGTTGCAGTCCACGTTACAGTACTACTTGCAAGACGGGGAAAGTACAATTCTATTAAATTTGACGGATAGGCAGCTGAACAAGTCCTTAAAAGATAAAAATGCATAGGCTGTTTCATCTCAATGAACTGTAACAAGTCCTCGGAATAATATGCAGTTTTGCATATCATGAATGTTGCATAACGAAAGCATCTCAACAAATTGGCCATGGGGTGGTATAATGGCTGGAAGCTGAATTTGAGAGATGTCAAGCACCCACCGCCTGTTCTTGAAGGAAAACCAAGTTGTGTGTGCTCAGCATGTCTCAGAATTAACCCTTATGAATAGCAACGCTCCAAAGCCATAGCAAAGACTGACATTGTTTGGGCAACCGGTCAAATTTCACTGGCTTAAATGGCCACATCTGTAGTTCATTAGAAATGAGAAATTAACCAAAAAAACAAAAAACAATCCCCGCCCACCCAGCTTAACCAGCAAAATATATCCAAACCAGTTTCATCCCTAAGGACCACAGAAGAAGTTAAATGAGACATATGCTAGTGATACTGGTTAGCATGTGGTTGGAAGGTACTCAGAAACCACAGTGACGGCAGTATCAAAGCCTGAACAGGACAAAAGAGACAGCAGAAGGTCTCCAGGGAGCATTACAGCGTGGACTATGCTCAAAGTCAAAATAAATAAAGAACAACCCAACTGACTACATTTATCAGAAATTGCATAAAAGATCAATTTTGCTTTCAAACAATAAAACTAGGAAATCCCTGTATGTTCTTAAATCTGCAGCCAGCACCTTAAGTGTTGACATACAGATTTACTTGCACAGGTTGCTCTCCTAAATGCCAGGCTTTGACCTCTTGATCACATAAGCTACTTCAGGATTTCTGCTAGCCATAACCAACAGTTACAGTCCAGGCAGCAGCTGTCGCTTGGGATCTCCACGCCAACATCAGCTCCCAGTTCGAGTTTTCCATCCTCAGAAAGCTTGAGCTACTTTGACAGCTACTGCTTTGGTACCTACGGTCACCAGCAAGAAGTGCAGAGGAGGCTGGGGCAAAGGGAGACAGGCAAACCGCACTTGCTGCTCAGTTTAGACGGCCAAGAAGAGACTCTCAGTGCAATTTGCACAGGAAAAACAATAGGATTTGGCTTTATGAGACTCTTGAATCAAGTCTCACTCACTGGGTCCTCACTTGCTGGGACTCGCAACTCTGTCGTCTGCAGGGACAAAGAGGTTGAAGTTGACAACTCCATCCTCGCCACGATGAGGTCTTCATGAGTTATGATACCAGCCAGGTCAGACTACGACAGTCTAAGAGGAGGGATCTCAGCAGCGCGGGGAGACAGGGAGAATGACAGTATTGATGGGGGATGCTGTTGGTCTGCAGAAAGAAATTTAAGACACTTCACCAAACACATCACACTCACACAATACTGTATGAAAGCCAAACAAAAGCACATAAAGAAAAATCACTGCAGTGTTCATGAGAGTTTGATTACTAAATGACTGATCAGATATTCATGCACAACAGCACAAAAGGCCATCATTTTTAAAGCATCTCTGTCCACATTACTGGGCCGAAAGCAGTCAAATGCATGGGCCAGATGGCAGATTAAAGGCCCCGTCTGATGAACGGCACAGACTGAAATGTCCAACAGAACTGACATTCAGATAAAGGCAACAGAGAAGACATAGAAGAAAAAAATAAATAAAAATCAAGAATCATCGCTTTGCAAAAGAGGTCAAACAAAACACTTTAAAGAATTTGGACTGCTTAAAACAAAAAACACAGCATATAAAATCATAACATCGGCACTAAATGAAATATAACTAAATGCAGAAACACTGCAGGGAGAGGTACTGTTATTAGACTAATAGAAAATGACAAATTTTGTAATCTCAAGACCACCTGCGATCAGGGAACACTGCGTTTGTGCTGATGTAGCTTAAAAGAAAAGTGTAGTAAGCTCTACAGTGCTAGATGGAGAGAGGGAGAGTGGGAAAAAGATGGCATTACTGGCCATGTATCTAGGATGGATCAGGAAGGACAGGACATGTGAGGGGAGGGGGGAGGAAACTACAGTGCTGTGTAATCTTTGTCTTTATCCAGTCCATGATTTTTAGTTGCAGTGGAGTTATGAACTATATTTTACAGATTTATTTGTTGGTCTCCTGTGAGGTTCAATACCAAGAGCAGCAAGATGTTGTGGCTGCTTAGTGAAAAAGATTCTCCCATTAATAAATAGGTATTTCCATCCTCTACTAAGTGACTGAAAGTTCCTTCAATTACTTGCTTTCGTCCCCACTAGTCTCGCAACAGCACCTGATACAGCGGATAAAATGCACTGCACTACAAGACTTGTCTGGATTCAACAGTTTTGATGGTTCCACTGAGATCAGGAGTATTTTGTAGTGTTTGGCATATGTTTGCAGATTTTGCAATTGCCAATTTGGCATGGTCTGCTAATGTTCAGCCTGTGCTGGTCTGCAGAAAGACTGCTTGCAACGACAACAGCACAAAGACTGAGGCATTGATTGAAGTCAAGTAGATGCTCCCAGCTTAGATCTGAGGAGAGGTTTATGTGCCATCTTCTCTTAGCTGGTCTTTGCATGAAGTACTACTTTTCCTACAAACCTAACCCCTCGTATGGTCTCAGGCCTTCATACTCAAACATTGCAACTACAGCACAGAAGGCTGCAAAGGTCAGTATAGCTGGGAAAAAAGGTATCATAAAACTCAGAAGTCCAGAAGATCCATCTCTGTGTCGTGCCAGAAGGGCACAAGTCAAAACACTGCTGTAAGTGCAGAAGGTGAGGAAGAGAGCGCCCTGTCCTGCTCGTAAGAGCCGGATCCAAAGGCCACCGCCACCACAGAGTGCCACCACTGCTTTCTGCGGGAGTTAATCCAGACCCCTAAGCCCGTTCCCAGAAGACATGGGAGGTTTTGTCTTCCAGAAAGAATGAAGGGGAATAGGAAACTGGAGGCAGAGGTTAAAAAAGCATTTGGAAGCAGTACCTCTAACAAATGGGTTTTTTTTAAAAAAAAAAACAAAAACCTGTCTTAACATGTTGCTTGCGATCTGAAATATGGTTCACTGAACAGGAGCCGCCGGGGCAGCAGGAGCTTGTTCGCCAGGCTCCTTAGGAAGTTTTGGGACTCTTGTGAAAATGGATCACGTGCTAATGCAGGTGACTGCAGGGCTTTCCGCCCTTTTGCAGTGTATCCCACCCTCTGCTCCCCCACACAGCAGCCAAGCAGCCCTTTACTATGTTTTCTCAAGGTCACAAAATTGACCAAAAGCTGCTCTCAAATCTCCCAAATCCCAGCTATGGAAATGCTAGATCTCATACGAGGGAGGAAAAATACAGGGAGGGGACGTGGCCAGAGGCAGGACTGTCCCTTTTCGCAGCCTCCTGCGGCTAAATGAGGTTGAGCAGCAGAGGAAGCCACCGTTCCAGCCACCCTTGAGGAGCCGCGGCTGCAGGACGTGCACACCGTCAAGTAACGGGAAAGACAGCGAGCAAGAAAAATGAAGAGAATGATAAGGGAAGCCAACAGCAGCTATAGCAACTGCCTGAGGACACACTGGGAAATTTAATGTATTAACATAACACTTTCAAAATGGTCTCGTTAATTGATGCTAAATTACAGCTGAATGCCTGTAGAAGTACTTCTGACATCTGCATTAATACCATTTGAGTTCGTCAGGATTAATAGTATTCTAACATGTGCCAAAGGAATTAATAAGTATTGGTACTTTAAAGTCTTTAAAGTGATGTTTTGAAATTCTTTAGGTTTCTTATCCCCCTTCTCCTTCCTCTCAGACCTCTTGAAAGCTCTTTTATGCAACTTATTAAAAATAGAGGTGTTCACAAATTGCATCCACTCAAATAATGAATATTCTCACTATGCTACTTTGTACATCCTGAACAGTGGAGGAAGACTGCACTCTTTGGTGTTCCTGCTAAGGCCAAAAAATGAGGCAGGCCTAATGCAAATTTAGTATTCTTTTAATAAATAAAAAAAAATTTTTTTAAGCCAGAAAAGTAAAAGAATATATGGTTTCACCTCTCTCCCCCTGTAAACAAGAAGAAAAACTGAACTATTATCTATTGGCCCAACTATCATTACAGTAGTGAAAAAACCACAAGCTTTGCTCCCCTGTTCACACACATCTGGAATTTCAACACCTCCTCCCCACTCTGTTGAAGGGCACCTGGCAAACGGAGGCTGGAAGAGAGGGACCATGGGCAAGGACAGCAGACCTACCAATTCACCTGTCCTCATCGTGACTAGTCCCATCTGCTGCTTAAGCTAATGTAGCTCTACGGCAGCAAAAGCAACTTTGACGACAACGATGATGAGTAAAAGCAGTTTTGATGGTCTGGTCAGAGCAACTGCTCCCTACCACTCCTAACCATAGCTCCTTCCGGAGCAGCCCACCATTTCAGCGGCTCCAGCCACACGCCAGCTTGCAGGTGCTGACCCACGGACTCTGCTGTCATCGGGCTCAAGTGCTATTTTTCGAGCAGTGACACACAAGGAGTTATATCTAAAAATATCATTAAAGTTTAATAGGATTTGGCGCCCTTAGCTTTCTGCTTCAGAAGTGAAACCTCCAGCTCAGAGTCAATGTTTTGATCTTCATGTATCACATTGCATCTCACAGTAACACATGCTACCAGAGCGCAGCTGAAATTAGCAGCTGAAGATCAGCCTTCGATGCCTCCCACCACCCATCACTTCTCACATTCTCCCTTTTCCTAATCGCGAAAGATGGTTTCTTTTTCCAGCTTGTGTGTTTATTTTTGTAAGTCAGGTCTATCCTGTCCTCAGAGCCCACCTTCTCCTCCAGTGAACCTTCCAATATCAAAGCAATACTGCAGGAAGCTCGAGCAGAAAGGGACAAACCATGAATGAATAGAAAACCTTGACCTACATGGGAATACTCAAGGCCAATTTGGCATTTCCTAAAATTACTCTACTAAGGAGAGCTACAGAGGCAGGGACCTTCAGGATTAGGCAATATCAAACTCACTGAAGCCAACACCAAGAGTCCTGTTGGCACTGACTGCCTTGGGGCTAAATAATACCAAAAGAATCACCTTCACAGAGACTGAGTAAGCAACAGCTAAAGGAAGCATTAGTAGTTAAAAAAAAAGTACTTGCTGGATGTAAAAAGAAACAAAACTGCACAAACACCCACCTGCCACCCCCACCGTGGATCTACTCTGTTTGGGTGTTTCTCTTATGCCAACCACCATCATACGCAAGTACAGATACAACTGTCAGAATGGTGGGAAAAAAGAAAAGGTTACGAGATCTCCACGGATGTCTAGACTGACATTTAAAAACAACTGCATAGCCCCAGAAAAGCTAGAGAGAAGAATTTTAAAACTAAGCCAGAGAAGATGCAAACTCATGGCATTCTTGCAGTCCCAACAATACTTTAGATTCTCAGCCAACATGGTCCATCAACTTGGACCTTGCTTTGCAGTGGAGGGAGAGTAGTCCCAATTCCAGCTGTGCCAATAAGTGATAGGAAAAGGTCCCTCCTCCCCATCTATAACTCTCCTTCCACTGACACATTACGTTCTAACATAATTTAAACAGAAACACTAATGTTTGCCCTGTAAATAACACGTCTACTACTGCAGAGTAGTAGAGTAAGATATTAAAAACAGGTGACAAATTATGGCACTGAATATACGTGGCATTGACAGGAACACGATGGCATGAGGCGCTGCAAAGTTTGGGGAGCATTACTACAAGGGGGACAACTTTATAACTCAGCAGCGGCTGCCCCGCTTGTGAATTACGTGCTTTGTCAAAACCAGTGCAATAAAAATAAATTAAAAAAACTTTTTAATACCCATAACCATCACATTTCTTTTCCACCCCCAGCCCCCTCCCTTCTTCTCCAGACAGATATATTTTACCATCATGGAAAAAGTGGTTAAAAACAGTTTATGAGACTAATAAATAAAAGTGGGCCTGAAAGATGCTGCAGAGGAGCCTGACAGCGTAACGAGCCATACGGTGCACTCGTGCCCCGGCGTGCTGGAAGGCAGCAGGACCCGCGAGCGCTGCGCGGCGGCGTGCGGCTCTGCTGCGGGGCCGCGCGTTGGGCAGAGCGGAGCTGGCTTGGCCCAGACGCAGCCCCGCCGGGCACAGGGCTGCCCGCGCCATCCCAGGCGGTTACGTCCTTTACGAGGGCCCTGTGCCATCCTACAGCACTCCCGCGGCATACACGCACAGCGACCGAGACCCTGCCAGTTTAAGTGGGGTAAAGGAGAAATGAAAGTTAGCTAAGCAGCGCGTGAGAAGCGGGACGTTCAGTCCCGGCAGAGGGATGCTCCGCACCCAGAACGGAGCCGCCTGGCCGGCGCGGAGCGAGCGCACGTACCAGCCGCAAGAAGCTATGAACGCGGCAGATCCAGGGTTACCCGGCAGGAGTGCAACCCCTCCCAGCCTCGTTAAATACAGACCAAAGCAAAGAGCAACAAATACTCATTTTAGCAAAGTCCCAAGTTGATGAAAGACCGTAAGATGACAAGTTATTAGAAAAGGCCCCATCCCTCCAAGATACGGGCACACTCAGCAAGGCCTGATCTCATGCACTTGCCCCCAGTCCCCCCCCCCAGTTGCCCTGAAGCAGCAGGAACGCCGGCTTCCTGCCCTGCGGCTCCCCAAAGCCCTGCACAGGACACACGGTTGGGCTGAGGTCTGGCACATACAGATGAAAAGTTTTTTTGTTTTTTTGTTTTTGTTTTTTTTTTTAAACACTCAAATACATGACAGAATTGATTTGTGATTAAAGAAGGATGAAATGCTGAATCTGGGGCAATCAATAGCCCTGCTAATGCTCAGTGAAAGATTTCCTGCTCCAGCCAAGCCCTCTTTTCTTTGCTTTCAGGCTATTGTTCCTGTCGCTGGGAAGACGATCCTTCGGGGATAACTCCTGTCCTCCCCCCCAGTACCCCCCAATACACCCCATTCCTCAGCCCTGCCGCACTACGGCGTGGTGCCTGCAATGCCACAAACCTGGCAGGATGCTCAGCTCCACCAGCATCCCTGTGCCTTATCTGCTCTCCTGAAAAATAATGCCACCACCACCCTTGGAAGGGCAAAAATTCACTCTGAGAAGCAGAGGGTCCCACTGGCCTGGGTTCAGCTTCCTCCGCCTCCCCCACAGACCAGGCTCAATCTACGCAGCATGTGTGCAGACAGCTATGTGGGATGTGGCTAGCCCCACTATTATTTTTAATTTATAATAATCCATAGTAACAGCAATTAGCCCCCATTAAGTAAGACATCTGCATGCTCACACTTCCCAGCACTGGATTTTATTTCTTCTTTTGCAGTGAAGTCTTTTTATTAGCCAGATGGATCACCAAACTATTACAAAAACTAGGATGTAAACTCTTTAAAAGCACCCAGCTATGAATGCTTCCCTCTAAAGTAATTAATACTGATTTATAAACATTCAGGATTAGGGAACAAATACTTAATTCCCCCTTAATCCCTTAGCCAGCACTGCTTTGTGTTCGACATATAGGAATATAGATTAACCTGACCGAAGTTAATAGCATTTGGAGGACAGAGCTGATCACTCACGCATGGCACCATGATATTGCAATATGCATCCGCCACAATTTGCCATACGTAACCTGCGGGATTAGGACAGATTCAGGAGACTGCCATATTCCTGTTCCACGTCTAACACCATTTTCGGCTTTCCCTGTAAATTCACGCACACTGAGAGCGAAGACACTGAACTTTTTAGAAGGATCAAACCAGACTCCTTATAAACCTGTACAACAATGTGCTACGCGGGGATTAAGTGCCAAAGCTGTTACTACCCAAGCGTTTTTGAGCTGACTTGCTTCTGTGACTGGGGGCAAGGCACAGCTCCGCGTTTCTGCGCCCGGCGCTCAGTGAGCGAGACCCGGGCTGCCTCCGCCGCTGAGCCGCACGCAGCGTGACCCACGCGCTGACCAAGGCCTCCCAGGGCTGCTGCAATACAAGTTATTAATAATAATAAAGCGAAACAACATCGGGTAGCATTAACCTCTGCTTCGAGCTCTGTGTCAGCATGAAGTAGGCTGTTTTGGGAGCTGGGTGGAAACGAGGGTAATTTTCTGAAAGGCTGCTCAATACAGTGCGCTGAGCCAGGAAAGTTTTATCTTCTCCCCTCCTTGATGGCAGCACCCTTCTGCTCCTGCCTGTTACGTGACAGCTTTAAAAACAAAATGCTTTCTGCATCTGAACGGAGCATCACCAAGAGCTAGCACCTCACGTCGCACAGCCACGGGCGCAGGGGTTTCAGGGGTTTTACAGCACGCCCTTTGCCGACAGGACTAACTCCTAGGTCTCCTGCACTCACTGTTTTCCACAGGCAAATCCCTACAGAAGTCCCCTTTGACCTCAGGAGAGCTCATATACAGCAGGACCGCTTTCACAGCATCGCCCAATAAATAATCAGATCCCACACTCATATAGCACTTTACCTCTCAAAAACCATCCAAGTGTTTTACAAATTTAACATGATAAAATCCACATTCTGTTTCGGGGTCACTTCATTGACCACTGAAATTTAACAGTTCACCACAACTTCTCCAGCAGCAAGAAAACACTACCGTGTGCACCAGACACTGCATCTAGATACTCAAGACTAGGAGACAGCCATGCAGAGGACAGGGAGAAGACTTAAAAACGAGCTGTGAAGTCTCTGAAGACCACCGTGCAGGTTCTGGCTTTGCCCGGGGCAGGTCACCCACGAGCAGGGCAGGGGCCCCGAGGGAGCGTGGGAACGGCAGCATGGCCCAAGCCAGGAGGGGACTCCACCTCCGCCTGCCCGCCCTGCATCACCACCGCTCCCACGGTGCTTGGGCATTACATGGGCCTCACGCGGCCGGGCCCAGGAGCCCGCCATGGTGGCCCACAGCAGATGCCTAGGGAAGAGTACAGGAACATCCCAAGCATATGGCGATACTTCCTGGCCTCCAGCAACTCCTGCTCCTAGGGGTACCTGCTAGAGCGGCAGTTTTGGAACCTAACTGCCCCTTGCGGCTTCCCCCCACCCACACAAACGTGTCCGATTAAGTTTTGGACCAGCATAAACGTTAACGTGCACCAGGGAGGTCTGTAACACCGGGACCCGCTGCATTAAGAACCACCGCCCCTCGCTCGCTTTGAGCCCACCACCTGGTTGTCCCCATCCCACGCTCCCTCGCTCTCGTAACGGAAGAGACAAAGAGCAGTTGTTCACTTCATCCTCTCTGTCAGACTTTGCACTTCATCTCTTTAATATCATTTTGTATCTACCGCTATCACAGCAGCATACACTTGACTGATTAACAGTGGCAAAGCTACCCTTACGCAGACCTCATCACTAGAGGCTCTTTGAAAGATCAACTTGTCTCCATCCACACCAAGCATTTTCGGCAAAACAGGAAAGTGTTGTACATATCAGAGCAGAACGATGCATTTTGCAAAGTCTCTTCTGCTGCACTGATTTGCAATCACAGCAGCAACAAATCAACGTCTGGACGCATGGGGAAAGCTCCCGTTTGCTTGGTGGGAGTCAGATCACTGTTTTCAATGCAAACAGCGTTCCTCGTTCTCCCAGCTCACCTCTCGCTACCCTCTATCCTGTCCCTTCAGATTACTTTGGCATTATTCATAAAAGAGCATTCGCCATCGCCTACATCTGCCGCCTGCAACACTCCTCTCATCCGTCAGCGACATCAATCCTCCAGCTGTTTCCAGACTGCCTTCAAAAACCCCTCTTACCACTTCTTTGCCCTCTTCATTTCCATTCCCCTCTGTGATTCCACTGTGGTCGTTCTATTTAATGGAAATGTTCCCCAGAAAATGGGGTACATGCTGCCAGTTACCTATTTCACATTTATTTTTAAGACATCTGATCAAGCGAATAAAGTTGCATATAAAGCTGCCTATTTTATTTGTGAGCTACAAGCACTGAATCCCAGCGTTTGCTCCAAGGATTCAAAGTACGACTCCCTCTCTCGCTCGCTCCGTGTAGTTCCCATCAACATTAGTGCCAGTAACGCAGGGCCAGAGAGGAGAGATTGCTCTTTGCTGCAAAAAAAGGCGTTTCTTTGGGCAGCAGTTTCAGAGCCAGCCAGCCAGTTTAACTGCAAACGCCTCTTTCTGGGAGATGGAGCGAGGGTCTTCAGAGATCAGGCTGGAGGTAACTAACAGAAGCCTTTTTATATGCTGCTACTTGGAGCCTCCGAATAAATATCTCAAGGAACCTTCTCCAAACCAAGGGCGTTAGGTTGCTAAATGTGGGCAGAAATACAGCAGTTTCAGGACTTCAAAAGCCAATATGCCTGGGAGACCAAACTTTTACTTGCGTTTAAATTACAGTGCAAGACGCATTACACACAACATCTGCAGGGACCTAATGGAAAAGATTTCCACGTTACTCCTCATTCTCACGGTGAGAAAGTTAGTCAAAGTGAAAGCAACACAGATAAGCACAGGATTAAGATACAGTACCATCCCCTGCATAAATTTTACCCTGACAACTTGAAGCCTCCATTTTAAGAAACTAGTCTCCTTGTACAACTGAGAGGGAGATCTGAGCCTGGGAAGCAGGGAGACTCCGACACAGGTTAGCCCACGTCAAACACTTCAAGTTGGCCCTGGATGGTGCCCTCATCTCCAGATCAGCTGTCACGCAAGTCCCCTCCTGACTGCCAGTGACCAGTTCTCACCCTCCCTGCTAAAGCTCCACATGCAGAAGCACATTTTGCCCCTCTCCAGCGTTACTGTGAAAGGAAATGAGGCAAGACTTGCTCAGTATTTCAAGTATTCCCTATACAGTGTGGAGCATCATTTAGTGACATAAAAACACTCAAAACTTCCAAAGCACAACCTCCGTAGGTGGAAAGGGCAGAAGTATCACTTACTCCTGCTTCTCAACTCCCAAGCCCTCTGGCAAAGCCCAAAGTGCAAACTCATCATGCAGCAGCTTGCTCTCAGATTCAGCCGGGACGTTTGGTGCGAAGGCCTTACAGCGTTGGTATTTACCATATAATCAATGGCCCCCAAAGCCTTCCGAATGGCAGGGGAAATTTCTCTGCAAATTCAGTACCTCCCATCTTCAGCTCAGTGACTTCCCGCTAGCTGATAAGGAAGATGGTGGTAACAACTCCGCCGAGTACTCAGTGCTTGGGAAGGAAGCACAAACTCGTGGCTTCTGCCTGAGCAGGAATTTACTGTACAAGCCCATAACACCTGGCACAAAGGAAGCTGGAGCCCAGGTGTGCAAGGCACAGATCCCTGTACTCAGCCGACTCACTGATCCAGGTTATGACCAGACCTAACTGATAGACAAAAAGGAGGTGAGATGAGGGACACGGCAGCAATGAAGGCTGATATCCACCTAATGAGGAGCTCTCAGGACACACAACAACCAGCCTTAGTTACTCGCAATTAAAGCACGCTTAAACATCTGCTGTGCTGTAGTGCCACTGCCTTAGTGCCCAGAGCACATCCTTAGGCTTGGTGCCTGGTTTAAAATGGGGGCCCCCAAAGGCAGCAGAAAGATGCCCTTGTCGTGCATCACGATGCATCTGCACCAGGGTTGTGAGGCAGCTCACCGGCAGCCTCAGGAGCCGAGCTGGAGCACTCGCTGCTCGCTTTGGCACTGGCCGTCAGGATGATGAGCAATACTTGCTGCAAAGCATCTTGTTATGCTCTAATGAAGGATGCCAGGAAAAATAAATGATATACAGTAGTAGTAGTGCCTCCTAAAATTAAAATCTGGAAAGTGTCCAGAGAGGTCTATGCAAATTATATGCTCTAACCACAGGATTTCTGCAATAGATTTCTATTAACTATCAGTTGCTAGTTTTAAATGTGGTCTGCCTTCATTATCAAGCAGAAAAAAACTACTATGGTGGTCACCTGCACTAAATATACTATACCCTTAAACTGCAATTTACCTTATCCTTTAAATAATGATATTTCTCCCTATATTTAATGTAAAGAATACTGCACAGACAGCAATACTTGTATTTGCATGGGGAACGGAAAGGTTAGAGGCAAACACTATACAAACAGTTATTATTTATAGACCACAACAGCATGCTTTCTACAGTAGAAACAGAGAAGAAGATGCTGCCCATTCCCTGGAGAGATTTCATTTTAACTGAAGCAGAAACAATACAGAACAGCCAGAAAGGGTACACACAGTGGAGGAACACACTCTGAGCTGCCCTTATTTCTGCATGGTCATGTACAGTGATTACGTCTAGACTTGTAACCTCACACCTTCTGTATCTATGTCTGCATACAGTGGTTTAAAGTTGAGTGCCTCATGGATGTGCATTTTAAAAGGAAGTCAATACACAGCCAGGTACTGCAAACGTGGATTTCATTAGGTGTTGTTTTAAGGTAGAAAAGCCACTATGAAGATCTAACACCTGATTAAGAACTGTCTCAAAGTCCCTACCTATAAACACATAGGAGGCATGCAAAAAAAGACCAAGAGCACTAGGAGGCTGCGGAAGTTAATGCCTAAGTCTGTAAACTCAGAGCAGATCCCTAGGGCAGCTCAGCCGAGCCCTCACTGCAGCCAGAAGAGCCCGTGCATGGTAACACGCGCACTTCACCTTCTGCAGTTCCTGAAGTTATGCATACGGAGTGAAAAAGCCAATTCAAAAACTCATGATTGAAGACTGGGATTTTCCTCAGCATCTTTGAAGGTTAGGTACCAAAACCCCACTCCAAGGTATGTGGTTGATGCAATGGGGAACTGCTTGCATTTGTTGAACTAGTCTAAGTTTTTACAAATAACCAGGGAGGCCTCCAAGTGCAACAGTTAACTGCTGGACCAAACAGGCGCAATAGAAGCCTTTTCACAGCATGAACCTCTCTTCTGGTTTTGTTTTAAATTTAGAGCAACTTCAGTTGATTTCCTGCTTTACAGAAAATGGAAAATAAGCAACCTAATGCCACTTTTGGTTGAGTAGTCCTGTTGAAACAGAGTTTTAACCAAGCTTTTTCTGTCATTCAGGATGTGTTCAAGCCTAAGATAAAAACCACCCTAGTGAGGGCTAATGCAGTTGCATTAGCAATGAAAGGCACTAACAATGACAAACCTCATGAGTAATAACCCCCAAATTGTCCAAAGCCAGAGCAGGACACATTTACAAAAGGGCACAGTTGGGATCTGAACTCCTTGCTTGCAATGGCTTAGCAACCCCCTCCAAAAACCAAGGCAATTCTGCAAATGTGAAAGGTAAAAATAACATCCTCCTCTGAGTATCATTGCTGAGATACTGGATTGGTGCCACTTGCTTCAGTTGCTAGAAAAGAAATACAGGTTCACTGACCTTTCTCTCTTTTGTTGGTACAGAACGTTCACATCCAAAATAAGAACCTCTGGAAAACCTCCAAATCTGAGCTGCTTAACAAAAAAAAAAAAAAAAAAAAATGGGGGGGGGACGCAAATCTGGCACACCGACTCCGAATGGGGGGATTCTAAGCAAGCCGCGGGGCTGGCAGGCTCTGCTGTCCAAAAGATAAATGGGACAACATGAGGAGCCCGTCGAAAGCCCTGGTTCGGTGGGGCTCTATATGCACACATACATGGTGGATCTGAAAGATGATCCTCTGCTCACTCATTGCCACTTTCTAGGCACGCACTTAAATACCACAGTAAATCCTGAAGCTTTTCTGAGCTGCAGCACCAGCCACCAGTACCTGGTGGCCCTGTGGAGCTCCTCTTTCCCGTGGCTACCCCAGCCGACTTTGACCGCACACTGCTCAGCTGTGGGGGCCAGGGGCAACCACCCTACAGGACTGAAAGCCTACGGAGTCCTACCAAGGAGGAATTTGCTGTATTATTATTACTGGCCTAATCCCTAGGAGCTCCAGTCACAAACCTGAATCCCACTGTGCGCATGTCAAAGGCACACGGGACGGAGACATGGCTCCCTGCCCAAGGAAGCTGCTTCTGAGCCTCAACATGCTCCTCTTGCCACCGGGTCTGGCTCTGTTCTGCGATCCTGAAACCTGGGCATCGCTTCAAAAGCCACAGCAGTAATGAATCATGACACCAGCTACTAACGCCTTGCTGTGACGTTTAAGGAAGCAATCAGAAGCAATTGCGAGCCCACTATGCAAAGGCTGCCACCTCCTCCACGCTGGGCTAGTGCTCTAAGTGCTACTTGCCTCAAGCAGCTAGAACAAGCTGAGACTGGAAGGCTGAGCAGAGGCCCAGGAAGGCACCAGAGGAACAACCCAGCTGCGGTGCGCCCCAGGGCCATCCTCAGCTATGGGCATAGGGATTTAACACAAGAAAAAGATAATCCAACACTTGAAATCTCTACTCAGATCTTCAACTCAGAGCTGACTTCTGCAGCTGGGGGCTTTGATAGGAACTACTAGAAATCAGCTATTACACTGCTAGATACATTTATTTAAAAGACTGAAAATAAACATGCAGTAGACTTCATGGGCCCATGCACTGCTCAGTTTCAGATCAGGGCAACCCCACCTAAGCAAAGGGTATTTCCGAGGTAAGACTGCCTTAGCTCATGACGTGGGACATGGTGTGAAGAGTTACAGCGTCAAGCAAGTCTCCCCAGGCCTGGTTAATGACGTTCGTCTAGCGAGTATGTTTGGTTTCTTCACTCAATATAGTTTTACCATGCCAATGACTTGCCTTTGTATAACTGAACGCCTTTGAAGTCTGATTTTCCCCAGCTTTCGTACGTTCATCTTTTCCCAAACAAAACGGTGTAAATCAGCACCAAATGGAGAACAGAAGCAGCCACGTTCCGGCTCCACAGTGCTCGCTGCAGAAGGACGGCAGCAGGCGCTGGGCTCCGGAGAAGCGGTCCTTTCTTCCTCCCTCGCCTTCCCGTCAGTCACATCCGCAACCCTTCGTTTAGCCCCATATACGCCTCCCCTCCAAACCAAGCCATTTCCTCCTGCGCGTGGAATTTAGTCAGAAAGCAAACAGATTAAAAACAGCAGAACAAATTCACTGATGGCAGCTACGTGCCCCCTCTTGCAGAGACCATTCAGCCATCCAAAGTTTAAATTAAGTTTCTGAGAGGACACAAAAGCCAGACCTCAGGTAATTATGTACTCATCTCTCCCTTGGGCTCAATATTTATTTATTTTAGGACGTCTAACAGCTCTCTCAGGCTTGCTCTACAGCTCAAGAAAAATGCTTGCTTAGTCCTTGAACCTACAAATTCTATTCTGTGCAAATTTTACCCCAAGTGCTATACGGGGTGATTAAAAAAAGGCAGAGTTTATCAAACTTTTTGAAAGCTTGATCCCTTCCGTGGCTCATCTGTCTCCATGAGACCCACCAAGGGCTGAGACAACGGATAAAGTTTCAGGATCAGGAATTTAAGTAAGAATAAGAACATGTTTTGAACCATTTAACTGTATTGATTTAATTTTTATCGTGTTTTCTTTTCATAACTGGTGGGAATGTTTTTTCTTACAAACCACCTAACATAGCCTTCAATAACAATTCACAGCCCATCATCCTTTGAATCCTTTTGCAGCTCTGAAGGGGGACCCAAGCCACAGCCTGAAGCAGGGACAACCCTCCTGGCCTTAAATCTATGAGCTCTTATACACGTGCTTAAATTAACACACACATGTCACTCCACTGAAACACATATCAATTTGTCAGTTCTGGGCTTTGGAGCTCTTTTTTCATCAGACGGATTTTCTACCCCTTGTGTTTAATATTGCTATCACCATGAGATAGGTCCATGGGTAAAAGCAGATGTTTTCCCACCAAGGTAGCAGCCCGGAGGTCTGTTTTTAAACCACTATGGTGGACATATGTGTGGATGGAAACATATCGGATATTTTTAAGGGTGTTTCATAAAATGTTGGTTCAGCAGCTGGTACCAACTCAGGCACCAGGCTACACTGAAGGGGATATGCCATTAAGATACATGACAAATTGAGCATTTTTAGTGATATAAGATTCGCTTTTCTCACGCTCTAGGAAAACGCGGTGCATTATCTCTTTGTCTGCAATTTGAGGGTAACCGAAATGAGGATTATGCAATCCTGACACAGACCCTTGCCTTGCCTCGCCTCGCTGCTCATGGACAGCGGCAAGCCCTGCACGAGGCCACCGTCACTGGAGGGGCTGAGAAGGTCACCTGCCTCTCGCTGGGGCAGGTCCCGGGGTGCTGGCGGCCAAGCTCCGGGCTGCGGGATGAGCGTGTGCCCGACGCAAGGCGGGATCCACCTCCCGCAGGTGACCCCGCGCGGTTCCTCGCGAAGCGCCGCTACAGCCACCCGCCCCAGCCCTTCCCAACCCCCCCACGGGGCCGGACCCCTCATCCCGCCCCCGTCACTCCCCCCCGGAAAAGGGCTTTCTGGGCACCAAACGCTCAGGCTGTCCCCCGGTGCCTAGCCCCGGCCGGCAGCGCAAGCCAGACTCCCACGACAGCGCCAGCAAATCACCATTACGTCCATTCATCACGATCTGCACCGAGGACTGAACAGATAAATCCCACATTACGCTAAGTCATGTAAAGCCCAATTCTTGTGTAACGTTAATTAGCATCAACATAACTGCGCGATATCAGTTATGCGGCACTAAGTTTTACCCGTCTGGGCTCTGCACGGCCCCCCGACCATTTTGGCCTTGCTCCTGGGCCCCCACGTCGGGAAGGGCTGGATTCAGCCCACGGACTTCTCCTGCCTGTCTGGGGTGCCACTGCCAGGCACAAACTCCACAGCTGTCCCCAAGACAAAGTTAAAGCAAGCCTAAATTTGCATTGGTGCAAGAGGAGAGAAAAACAACAAGTTTCTGTTGTCTATTTAGCAGATATATTCTGATTTTATTCTTAGCCAAGCTGAATCAGTCGCTTAGCTCCTACTAACTTGTGTTACTAATTTTCATCTGTAGATACCTACAGAACTCAAGAACACAGTATGGACTGAACCATACTAACGGGGCGGGGTGGGGGGGGAGAAATCAAGAAAAAAATCAAGAAATGTAATTCTAAATACTTAGCTTCCAAAGCAGCCCTGAGCAAACCATTTCACTCTGCAACAACTTGATTTCCCCAACCACAAAACCAGATAGCAAAGTATTTGCTATTACTTTATCTGAAAGGCTGTTCTGAAGTCTCCACGGGGTTATGCTCTGCAGACGGAAAACTCGATGAGGATCTGTACTAATATATATGCTTAGCTTCCATATGCCCCAATGTGCTGAGCTTCCAATGTGGCAAAGAAGCAATGGCAATAATAGACTGAAAAACAACTTTTAAGTCATGACAGTGGCTCTGATAATATAACAAATGGGACTTTCTTCCTTCCATAGGTGCAATTTCATCCCACAGCATGAACAGCGGCAGCAGGTAAGCGAGGCAGGATCGTGTTTGCTAGCTCCAGCCAGCCCATCCACATTGCCGATCACTGGCATCACCCCCTTCCCTGTGCTGCGCCCAGGAGGAATAGGGGAAACCGATGCCTTGCAAAGGGGGAAGGCGGCAGATATTCTTATGACCTCTGGGAACAGAGGTCTTAAGTCTGCAAAACATTGTATAAATGTCTCTAGATAAAGTTGTTAGCTCTGGCTGGTGTACATTTCCTAAATGTTTAATTTTGAAAATATCTCCCAGTAGAGTTTCCCGTCTTTCATCAGGCAGCCCAGACCTACGCAAGGAGCTCCCACAAGCAAGCTTTCAGTCTATTCAGCTGCGTAACGATGATGGACTCTGAAAGGGAGGCACGCTGCGACTGCGGAGGGCTGCAAGGGGAGAGCACCATCACCGGGGGACATGCGCTAACCGGGATTTCCAGGGGCTTCTGGAGGCCCGACTCAGCAGCCTCTCGCGGTGGCCGTGCCGCTCTGGAGCGCGGGCGACAGGGACGTTTCCTGCCCGACTCCCCAGCGCGGCGCCCCACGGCCGAAGGGTGCGAGCGCTGCCCGTGCGGGGGGCAAGCCAGCGCTGCTCCGGGAGCCGGCTGGACCTGCTGCGCGGGCAGCGTTTTAGCCTGGCCCGAAAACCGGAACCGCAAAGAGCAATCGACAAAACTTAAAAACAAACAGAAAAGCAATGCTGAAGTATGTCTTCGTAACGCAGACATAAAACAGATGATACTACTTAAAACACTTTGTGAGAATACTGCACCTAAGCATCTCCTAGAGGGCGAGCCCTGACAAATCGCCCAGCCACCTACGTGCACTTAGAGTTGTGGCTGCTTACAGGATCACTTAAAACTCAATTAACGATGGAAGTCATTAGAAGTAATTCCAAGAACCTGGAGTCTCAGTAGCAAAACGTGAAAGAAGAAATTGTGACTGTGGGTAACAGGGCAAAACGACCATGCATCCGTCGGGGTATTTCCTGGATAAAAGAAATGTGAATTGCACAGAAGTCACACAGTCCGCAAGAGGCAAAGGTTTCCCCCTTGGGCTACAGAAGGCCATTTAGCGTTTTTCCAGAAGAGAGAGATGCAAATACACTGCTGTTTCCCGAGCCCGGGCTGACAGTCAGGATGCGGTATTTCAGACGGGCTGGCCACTTCATTTACTTATCCTGCAACAGGATGGGAGAAAATGTGCAGGAAATCATGCACGTGTATTCCTCTGCCCTGAACCGGCATTAAGGAAGTTTCAAACACCTTTTCTATACACATGCTGCATTCATTTCGCAGCCCTAACGGAAGAGTCCAAAGAGGCTGCTAAACCCTCAGCTCCTGCAAGAGCGCTCCGCAGAGGCTTCGTCCCACGCGGATGAGCGGGGCGCAGGGGGTGCTCCGGACGCACGCGCGCACCCAGCTCCGGGACGGGCTCGCTCCTAGCGGCGACGAGCTCCGCCAGTGCTGGAGGCCTCCGCTCTGCGTTTCCCAGCCCTGTGAGAGCGACAAACCCCTGTCGCACACCACCATCGAGATCGGGCCCGGCACAGCCCGCGGGAGCAGCCCTGGCGCAGCCGGGCCCGCACATGGAGCACGCCTGCTGCCCTTCCCGGGGCACAGAGCCCGGCCCCACCGGCTGCTGCTCGCTCCCACGCGCCACACTGCTGCCCTAGGCAGCCTGGGCTGGACCCGGCCTTGGCCAAACACATAAAACGGGCTTAAAGTTTTTTGCTTTGTCAAGTATTAATAGCACCTGGCCCTGGCAGCTCCTGTCCTATCCCTGACACAATGCCCGACGAGCACGTCGAGACAGGCGTGAGTTCTGTTGGGCTGCAGGTTCCCACGCGTGCATTGCGCCTCGCTGGCGGGGGACACACAGCTGGGACTGCAGAACGCGGCTCGTGCATACAAACAGGTCACCAAAGAGACTTACATCCATTCAAGTGACACGCACACACCCAGCCTCCTTCTTAAAGAGCAGCCACCTTTTCAAAAGACAAAATTGGGCAAGAGCATTCAGTGGGCTGCAAGAGCTACGTCCAGGAGAACGGTCACGGCTACCTGTTGGACTGGGATCGCAAAGGCACTCGTCCCCAGCCTGATGGCTTCCAGCAGAGTCATGAGGAGCTTCAATGGAGACAGTCCAGTCAACACAGGTGCTTTGGAAAATCCTATTCGAAACCCACTGCATTCCAGCAGCTGCTGCTTGGCCGGCTGAGCCCCCCAAGGCTTCGGCCCAGCCGCTCTTTGCCACTTGCTCCGACCGCCGAGACTCCTGCCCAGCTCGTGCTTTGATTGCTGACAGAGCTGCGTATGTAAGACGACGCAACAGAAACACAAAGACGCAGGCTGTGCTCCAGCAGAGTTACCAGGGAAATTGTAAAACTCTGGCAGTGTCTGTCTTTTGCAGAAACAGAAGATTTCAGGCGCCAGGACCGCTAGTCCAAATCCTTTCCTCATGACTAAATCCAGCAAAACTCAGAAGACCCTGACCTGTACATGTGACAAGCTAGATTTTCATCTTGTCAATCCTGATGAAAAGTCTTTAGAGACTGTCCTAAGGCACCTTGGGCAGCCCTCGTGGGGCACTAACAAATGCTGCGGAAATGCCCCTGAAAGCAGAGGACGGAGATAGACGGCTGGCTTGGGAAGCCCTGCAAGCAGAGATCTGGGCACGTGGGAAGAGGCTCCAATTTGCCCAGACGACTTCTTTCTTTGCGAGAAGCCAGTGTTTATGTAATCACAGCTACAGTGATGACAGACAGCCTCGAGAGCTACAGAGGTCAGCACCTACGACCAGACTCTGTCTCAGAAGCACATTTTTAAAGATATCGTTAACTCCCAGGTTGGGCAAGACAGAGCGCTTTCCTTTATCGATTCTGGACGAACCCTCTGATGCCACAAATGCCAAATATTATGATGCTCAGCTAAATGCAAGAGAGAAGGGGAAAAAGAGGACGTAGAGACACCTCACTCTCCAGTCCGGTGCGAGTTTAGAATCAAACGATTTTAGCGGCTACGGGCCAGGCCTTCAGAAGCGCTCCCACCAGGACCTAAACAGACCTTCAGATCTGTCAAACCGGTCAGATCTTCAAAGAGTTCAGCTCTAACGCAGGCATGTAAATGAACTGGACAGACTAAAAACAAAACACAGAACAAAAACACAGCAAAACCCACACCGAGACAACGGCAGCCGTCAGTGTCCACATGTGGCCGAGAAGGACAGCTGAGAGGGACACGCCATGGGGACACCTCTGGGATGCAGCGCTCCTGGCAGAGGCGCTGAGCCCCATCGTGTCCACAGCCTGGCCAGGAGACATCCCACACCTCACGTGGAATCGGGGTGCCAAGTGCTCTGCAAAATCTGGCCAGGGGAACCAAGCTGGGGAAGGCATCATAGGCAAACCATCAGAAAATGCTACACACCATCAGTAGAAGATATGAACTTGGAGGTGGAGGAGTGGCTGTACAGAGTATCCTCTCTTTCAGGGGAAAGGATAAAGGGTCCCAAGGGATTTAGCAACTCAAACATTTACGTTACAGCAAACAAACACTCCAGCTCTTGGAGATGTCCGTGAAGGCCTGTCAGACAGCTGTGCAGAACGAGGAAATTGCCCATGAGAAAATGGTTAAATCAGACCAAAAAGACAGGAGTGAAAGAGCTTGGCAGATTTTCTGAGGGTAAAGCTACAAACGCCACTTACTGAAAGCGTGGGTACTGGAAACTCAATCTGACAGAGTTTAAAGACATGGAGTGGGCCCGCTGGAGTGCCGAACCAGGCAAGCTTCGCCCAGCTGCTGCTGTTTGCCGCGACGGCAGTGCCTCCGACAGTGACAGACTCCTAGGGAAACACAGGGTCCCTGGCACACCAGGGACAGCCAAGCAATGCCGCATAATTGTACAACACCGGTTCAAAAAGGTGTATTTACTTACAAATAATTAAATTCTGGAAAAATCTTTTTTTTCCTTTTTTAAAGCTTAAATGACAATGTTGCAAAAACTGAAGGTGAGGCACTTTTAAAAATTATTTCATCTAGCTAAGAAAAGGTTTTCTTTTTTTTAAATCATCATCTCCCACCAACCACTTGCATCACCATTTGCCACTTGCAGTACCATTTATGTCACTCATCACACTACTGACGGCCATCTTGTCCTCCACTTTGAGTTACTTCTACTGGTTTTCATTCCTAATTAGGCAGCTTCAGGACCTGGAAGATATGGCTACTTGTGATGGACAGAAGTCTGGAAAAAGCTGAAGTGAAGATGTAACTGCCGTTTTACTGAGACTCACAGACACTGGGAACCTGCAACTCTCCTACTCGGAGCTGACTACCATGGTGTGGTGGCTCCACTGCAGGATGGCCTGCCTTGGTCTCAACGGGAGAATTTGTGCCTGCAAGCTTCCATAAAAATAATTCATCTTTGTAGCACAGGATCTAGCTTTCCAGTAAAGATCACCACCAAGTGCTGCACGGTCCCCACCAGCAGGACATCCGAGCACACCAGTCTTCTCCGCAGCCTGGGAGAACAGCTGTCTACTCCACAGCAGACAAGGGGGGCAACAACCTCCGGGCTGGAGCAAAACGGGGAGCCCAAGGGCAAGTGCATGGCAGCACTGGAGACCCCCCGGCTCCCTGAGCCGCAGGCCAGGGTGCTCCCCAAGGAGCTGCAGAAAGGGCTTAATGCCACTCCAGGACAGCACAGATTATTTCCAAAACCGGGCAACACAGGGCAGCAATAAAACATCATTTGGCCTGCGGCAATGTACAGTTCTGCCCCCCGGTGAGGGGCCCAGAGGGGCTGTCGGGGGGATGGTGGGGAAGGACAGACGGAAGGACGGACAGAATCTTCCAGGAAGACATTAAAAGATTTCCTTTATAATTCCCCCTCTAACACATGCCAGGACACCAGCGATGCTTTTGATCTCTCCTGCTCTCTTTGACATTGTGCAGCATTTCATGGCTAGTGGTGTCTGGGGACATGCGGAGATGTTCAGCAGACCTTCACGCACTGGACTGGGATAGGAAACGACTGGTTTTGATGACCTGGTTATCTCCTGCAAGCCCATATCCCTACAAGCTAGTCTGCCAGGCTGTTAATCATTTCTGCACTAGACAAGAAGGAATCTGTGTAACTGAATTATCAATAAGGGATCATCTACATTAATGTAGAAAAGAGAAATTCAGAACAGGCACAAGCACCTGGACAGCTGGTTTCAGTATAGTGAGCTCAGCAGCACGTCCCACTGCTCTGCTGTTCTCCAGAAGAGTTTTACAAAAGAACTTCTTGAGCTGCTCCAACCGTGTTTTCTTACCAAGCAGCATCCTTTATTTCCTCAAAACCAAAGTCTGCTCTATACACAGCCCTGAGAATAAGAGATAGGCCCTGAATATCTGTCACTTGAGAGGTTAGCTTAGCTTGTTTTTAATAGGCTGTGGTACTCATAACCAGTTTTAAACTGACAGGGGAAAACGATAAAGAGAATGAGATCTGTGTTTCTGAGCTCACATCAAAGAGGAGCTTTAAAGCATCAGTAAAGGGCTGCCAGAAGGGGAAGGCTCTACCCAGCAGCCTGACAAACCGGCTTCAAACAAACAAGAAATAAATAGCGTCCCCAAACAAATTAACCAGCTGGGGAAAACGTTAGTCAAAAAGTAAATATTTCACACAGCCCATATCTGCTGAGAGAGAGACAAAACCAATGAAACAAAAAAAATCCCCCAAAATGAAGCCACACAATACCCAGAAAGCTTGATTACAAAAGAGCTGGCTTTTTCGCTGTAGAAGGAAAGGATTTTGAAGCGCTTACAGCTCTTTTCTGCACTGCTGCCCACGTTAAAGTCCGCGGCAGCGATCGGCTCCCGTTACGCTGCACAGACTCCGCTCCGCGACAGGGCTCTCTCTCACACGGCTTCTTTCAGCTTCCTTTGCACCCCCGGCTGCTTCGCCCGCCATCGCGCGCCGTCAGGATCGAAGCCCAGGACACAGAGCGGCCGGCGCCCGGATGAACACCGCTCCCTGACGCGGGCAGGCAAATCCCCCCCAGCTGCTCCATTTCGACCAAGGCCCCGCGCGAGACAGGTACGCGTGCCCCCCCGCCACCCAAACAGGGCCGCTTCCAGGTGCGGGGCGACGGCCAGCGGCTTTCTCTTGGCCTTTGCCTCCCCCGAAGCTGCACCTTGCTGGACGAGCGGCTTCGGCAGCCTCCGCTCCTGCTGCCCACCAGGCTCGGGCCCCATCCCCACGTCACCCCGAGCAGCTCCGTTTCCTCGCCGAGCCGCCTGATGCCGTCCCGTGGGAATCCCTCTGGGGAAAAGAGGCTGTGACCGTATCCCCAGACCTTCACGGTGTCTCCCGAGGGCGGCCCCTCCGCGGCAGTCGGGCTTACAGACAAAGCCCGTCTCCAGGTTCAGCTGGCCAGGTGACCCCCGGGAAGGGCCACGCAAGCTCACAAACATTATCCATCTAAAATGGATAAAAAAGTGCTGCTTGGCCCAGCGGGTGGGGGACTTCTGGAGCTCGCTGCCCCAGCAGGTTGTGGAGGCAGGTAGCGTCCAGCCGGTTTGAAAAGGGATCAGGCAAATTCATGGACAAGTCGGTGAAGGACTGGGCAGGGACGTCACCCCGACGTCCCCACCCCAGCAGCTGTCGGTGTGGGGAGCGCAAAGGGAGAGACTGCGGGATGGTGCCAGGGCCACGCGCTCTTCCTAAACACCCTAACTACCCTCCTCTGCTCTCCCTGGGACGGATGAGCCATCAGTCTGACCCAGTCAGGCATTTCTTACGCTCCCAAGCGGCAACTGCCGGGCGCGAAGGTCTCCGACACACCTGCAAGGGCCAACCAGCCGCTGCGTACGGCCACAGGAAATCCGCGGGCGGCCCAGAGCCCTGCGTCTGCACCATGGCGAGGTGGAAGTCTGCAGCCCTGAGCCCCGGGCACTGCAGAGAAGGTCTAAATTAGGGGTGTCTTCACCTTGCTCAATTCTTTGTGCACACTTTAAAGTCTAAAGCATGGTGCCAGCGCAGTGGGTAGAGCCCACTAGCAATGCTAGGGAAGCTGGGTTTGCAGACGATGGCCATTGCAAGCACACTCGAACATAATGAGGGGAAGAAAACAAGTCACCCAACACATGCCAAATTTTATGCTCAGCTTGACGTGTTGCATGTCTGATTACTGCAGAAATCATTTTGGGTAATTATGGCCATCTGTATCCATTACTACCGTTTGTGTGTATATTCATGGTAACTGCACATTAACTAGGCATACAACTGCACAAACCTTTTAAACACCTAAAAAAAGCCCCAGAAAACAAAACAACAAAGTAACTCCATCAGCCTTCTCTAACCTTCACCAACTATTCACAAGAACACATTTTCTCCATCTGTTAGATGGTCACCAAGAAAGATGCAACCGGCCTGTGGTCACAGCACGGCCCTGCTGTGGTTATGAACTTTGTTTAAGCAACTTCACAGCGTTACGTAGCAGAGACTCGGAGCACGGCTACCTCCAAGCACACGACCACGGCGTTTCCACAGGATGGCACAGTGCTTTTAGATTACCTCAGATGACCTTGGGATTAGAAAGCACCACTCCTAGCACTCATGTTTTCAAGCCGAGAAGGGGCTACCGCATGCCCCTGACCAGGGCAGCGCAAGCCTGTGTCCCATGTAGCACCTCTCACCATGGTGGCTCCTCCTGCAGCTTCCGTTTCCAAAGCAAACTCTTCACACAACAGTCGACTACAACCACACTCACATGGCTGCTGTGCCTTGGGGCTTCACTGACACGTGGTTCTGCCTTTAGTCCGGTGTTAGGCATTTAAATGTAGGGATGGAGCAGGAGGTTAGGCTTCCAAACGCCAAGATGAACCATCACAGAGGAGGCACCAAGACCGGGATTGCAGTCACAGCGCTGTCCTGCTCCAGCTGTCTGTGACCGCTGCACCGCAGACCACTGGTACCAGCTGCTCTGCCACCAGCACCGCCAACACCACTCCCCTTGGACATCCGAACTTCAGGCAGAAAAAAATCCACTCCAGATCCTGGCTTACACTAATTCCTTATAGTATAGCATAGGCTGGCGATGCTCCGTCTCAGGCAGAATGAGCACTTTAATGAGTATCCCATCACTTTCACTAGCATCCCATCCCTTTTGAAGCAGGTGTTGGTGTGAAGGGGTAACAAGCTACAGGCCTAACAGCTTTGGCCACTTTTCATTTGTGATGGGGCGGGGGGGGGGGGGTGACGACAAACATTTCAAATCATTGTGACATATATGTGAAACAACCTAAACCCCTCCTCTCTCTGCACTCACAAAACGCAGCACTCGGAAAGCTGCTACAACCCAACCAAGTGCAAAACGCTTTCAGCATCTGACACTGCACACTCTTTTGAAGCAAATATACCCTAGTTACCAAGTAGCTCCAGACAACTACAGATTTTTCTTTGGTTCCCCTAGAACTATGAAGACAATTTTCCCTATCTCATTTAAAAAAAAAAAAGAAAAAAAAAAAGTATAGCCGTAGATGCTGGCTGACAGGCTGCGGTGCCTTGTCAAAGGGGACCTACCAAAATACTGTGCTTGGACCGTAACAGGTGTTGACCAGGCAGCCCGCGGCTGATGGCTTTCTGCTTGCTAGGACATCTTCGGACACCCGCCACCCCCAGCCCCACGTTCCTGCAGCTGCAGAGGAGTTGTGACCGCTGCATGGCGGGAGCACAGACCACCACCGCCCAGTGCCCGCCTGCGGCTCTTCAACTGCTGCAAAGGACTCGGGGCCAAAGCACGTGGCAGTGATGTACGGGAACCATGAACAGCTCTGGGTGACCCTGCTGCAGGCCCACGCCAGCATCCCTGTGCATTAGGCAGGCTGTTTTATACACCAACACCTTCCTTACACTCTTCTCCAAGCACTTAGTATTTAGCCCCCTTGCAAGACAAAAATCAAGCTGGATGCAGCTATGGTTTGGCCCAGTACCTTATTAACCAAGGAAAAAACCTCTCAACCCCCCCTAGATCTGAATGCGATACAAGCAATGCTGTCTTCCCCCGCTCCTTCGTTGTCCCCCGCGGGAGGCAGAGGCCTTTCGGAGAGGCTGCGCCCCGGGGGCTCCGGCTGACCCGCTGCAGCCGGGAGCAGCCGCGCCGCAAGCGGAGGCTTCCTGGGGGCATTTTCCCCTCCTGCGGCTTGGCTGCCTTAGCCTTGCTGAGTAAATAAGTCACCCGAACAACCCCCTGCATCCTCAGCCCCTCAATCATACGAGAAGCAGCAAAAATGCTGAGTTAAGTGCAAAGTAAGCAGTATTTTTATTTGGTTAATTAGGATTGCTCATCAAATGGAGACAAAAAAGTGATTTAATGCAGAACTGGTACAGGTAGTTGTTGCATAAGTACATTCCTGCATATTTGGCTACTTCAGGAACCTTTTTAATTAACAGTTTCTCCTCAGCTAAAGCATGCCATAGAAAACAAGGAAAGAGGAGTTTCACATAAGGACGCTGCCGAATCTCTCAACTGCCAGCTATTCCTTTCTTCAGGGAAGATTTTAAATTAAAAGCAGATTGTCTTCATTAGCGTTACCAGAAGCCATGCAACTGCCAAAGCTGACAGAAACACAACTGCGATTTGCAGATTTGGCAAGTGTCATTTTCTCTTTCTGCAAATGTGGGTAATGTCATTCGTACTAAGAAGGCCTTTGTGGGGGACACTGTGCAAAGATCAGCTCCTCCCCTAGGCGCGGGAAAACATCTCCAGAGGAGCAGCTTAGTATGCCAGGGATCTCTCCCTGCAGTTATCTGTGAGAAAGTGCACTGCACTGAATTTGTGCTGAGAGCAGACAGGCAATAGGAACTTGATGACTGAGCAGAAGACAGCAGCCCACCCATAACACCACTTCCACACCGGTCTCTGACGTACAGCCATACCTAACCTCTCCATGAAAGGCTGCCAACCACTTCGAAGCCACTCAGTACCATTTCCCACTGAAATCTCTCTAGTCTCTTTCCTTTGCTCTAGTTGAAAAAGCTGATAATGCACTGATAGGAAAACTATGTTTCTGCTGAGAGCAACTGTGTTTGCAGGCTTCATGGTCTGCTTCAGCATCTTAGCCTTGGTGATAGGGGAAAGCTTTGGTCGTGTTTTCCCTCTCTCAAGTTTTTGCATGGATAGCCGCGGGACTGGTCCAAGCTAGCCTGCAAGCGCACATGAGCAGGCAGCGACGGATGCACCGTCCGTTGTTCCCCTTTACATTGACCACCGACTCCAAACTACTGCTCCCCTCCCCATTTCGTTAGTCTCCTGCAGCTTCTGGGGCCTGGCTGTCCACGCAACAGCCTTGAAGAAAGCTTAACACACAAGCTGTTTAAGCACATACTGTTGTATTCTAATTCCTGTTTCACGCCACACCATGGACTGAGCCGAATTACCGATGCGAAAACGAAGCGTTGGGGGGTGACGCGGATCCGCATGGACTCAGCTGGGCCGGCAGCAGCCTCCCGAGCACCGCTGCGACCCGAGAGCCCTTCGCCAGCACAACGTGGCCAGCGCCTGCCCAGGCTGCCTCACCCAAGCTTTCATGGCGAAAAGATGACCAAAGGAAGAAGGGGGGAAAAAAAAAACCCAACAGGATTAAGCAAAGGTAGAGAACTGGGCAATCTATAAACGCATGTCCAATGTTCAGCAGCATGGCACTGGAGACCACAGCACCTTGGCCAAATTATTTATCCCCCGGCTCTATTTGGAGTTGGGAGGTCTGAACACACTATTACACTTTGCAAGAAGTAGTTTAACACTGTAAATATTACCACAGTTGGAAATGTAAAGGCTGTCTGTAATAATTAGGATTCTACTACATAGGATTTTATTAGACACCATCTTATAATCAAGATAAAAATAGCAGGCTACGTAGTAGTCACTGGTTTCCTAACCATCTAAAAATAAAGCAACAGACATAGTGCAATTCCAGACATGGAACCAACCAAAATAATACTAACCTACAGTCAAGGCTGCAAAGGTGAGAGCTGTACCAGCAAACTTTGCCTCTAACCTAGAGTTAAATGCTAGTGTCTCTTCAATTTTGGTTTCTATCTTCAACAGAACTGGAGAATCCAGTTTTATTTTTCCCTGGACATACAATTTTCACTCAGCAGCCCAACTCCTTCCTATCTCGCAGTGAACACAGTCCATTATCCATTGAAGTAAGCTCTAAGTAATGAGTGAAAAATAATTAAAGAAGTGAAAGGGATACAGATTAAAGGAATTTATTATTTCCTGACCTGCTAAGTAAATTGTTTAGATACCTGCAGTCAATGAGTAATGATGAAACAAAACAAAAAAACAAAATAAAGCCAACAGCAAGCTCATAAAACCTGTTAAGTGAGACCCATGTATCTCTGTTAGGTTGACCAGCATGGCATTTTAATCAACAAAAAGCCCTGCCTTTACCCATCATGAGTAACGGAGGTACAATGTGGCCCTAAATTATGCTGTTACTGTTTATTATTCACATATCATGGTGGCGATGAAGATTTACGGTCCCATCGTGCCAAGCAATGTATAGCAAAATATAGTGAAATAGTGAGATATAGTACTCCAAGACATTATAACTTAAAGACAAATCACAAACCTAAAATATTACAATTTAAAGACAGGCATGCACAGATGGGGGTTGGAAATACAGACAGATTAAGCAACTTGCCCAAGGTCATGCCAGACATGTGTGCCAGAGCAGAAAATTGAGCTTGGATCTCTAGAGCACCAGCACAGGCTGTGTCTCATAGATGAGAGCATTACTTCTTCTCTTTGAGTTTCACTAGATGCCATATTTCATAAACTAACCAGTAAATTCAGAAAATACAAACATTGCATGATAATACTGGAAGGATTTCCTTTCCCCCCTGCTCTTCCCAAGACCTTCAACAAGGATGAAGCTTGATCTACACATACCCCCAATTTATCAGCATATGGCACAAATGCAACATTTGCACAGAATCACAGAATAGTTAAAGCTAGAAGGGCCTCCTGGAGTCACCTAGTCCAACTCCTTGCTCAAAGCAGGGCCAGCTAGGATCCTATCCACTCAAAATTTGAATAGCTTCAAGGATGGAGATCCCACTACCTCCCTGGGCCTCTGCTCCAGTGTTTGACCACCCTCATGCTGAAAGAGTTTTCCCATGTATCAAACTAGAATTTCCCCTGTTCCAACTTGTGTCTGTCACCACCATCCTGTCCCCATGCACCCCTGAATCCAGCCCCATTTCCTGTATTCCCATCGTAGATAGCAATGGGATTTCCCCTAGCTGCCTTTTCTTAATGCCCAACAAACCTAATTTTCACAGCTTCTCCTTGCATATCATGTACTCCAGCACCCTGACCATCTCAGTGGTCTCCTCTGGATTCGCTCCAGTATGGCCCTGTCTTTCTCATACCTGGTAGCCCAAAACCAGGCAGTGCTCCAGACACAACCTCACAAATGCTGAGCAGAAAGGTAATAATCACTTCACACTTTTTTTCCCCCCATAAAGTATGCAAACGGTTTGTTTTCTTTAACTGATTTTTGTATTTTTGTGCATTTTAACCACACAACCCCCGCATCCTTCAGTTCACAAATAGAACAGAAATGTTATCGTTGCATACCACTCCTAGAAGTTTACTGCTACGCTTCTAGGGCTCTCACAGTACACATACGACGCTGGATTAGTAGAGCCACCACTGCTGTGGTAAAGAGCAGCAAAAAAGGGGATTTCGGATGCCTTTTTCTTTAGCTGGCAAAAAGGACAGCCAGACCAGACTTAGTGACACAACATGCTCAAAAGGTATTGGTGATAGCAGGATAATACAGGATACCGCAATGTTGGATATACAGACCCCAGCACATACATTTAGGAATTTTAGTCCTAAACCCTGTCACAGGCTGTAACAGTAACACTGAAAAACCATTTAATTTATGCCCGTGGCAGAAGACCGTCAGTGCAATGCAAACAGCAGCGTTACTTGCCGAGATGCACCTCAAGTCCCCGGACAGCTGACCTGGGATCCCGTGGAAAATGATGCTGCCTTGTTAAACCCAGCAGCTTCTCTCCTGGTTGAACATCGAGATGCGCCTTGCTTCTGAAAGCATTTGCTCTATGCTTGTTTTAACAAGAGCCAAGTCACAGCGTAATCTTTGCTTGTTTGTATTTCCTAGCACCTGCGAAGACTTACTAATGGAAATTTCATTTTAATTAGCCCTCCAAAAGTGCTCTCCACATTTATTTTAGGCTTCCCCTGAAAGTCCTGGCCCACAAGGCAGCAAGAGCGGTGCAGCCGGCAGCGATCCCGACGTGAAAGCCACGGCACAGCACGGAGACGTTCGAGGCTTTAAACCCTGCCCAGCCGAGCAGGGCAGCATACGCGGGGGCAGCACAGGCTGCCGCTGCCCTCCTGCCCGGGAGGGGACAGCCCGCTGCGCGGCCGGCACCGCTGCAGGAGCACACAGGGGAGCACAGATGGAGGGAGCAAGCCTGAAACGCGCGTGTCGTACCCCGCACCTGGCCACGTCCATGGCGCCCTTTCAGGCGCAAGCTGCTCCTGACGTGAAAGGCACCTTTGCACCAACGCTGAAGGTGGAACCACGGCATCTGCTCTTTGGACGAGGATGAGTCACATTACTGCTTACAGACACGTCCAAGAGCCGCACCGACACCTCCCTGCATACTGCTGCTCCCCAGGCACGCACTACGTTGAAGCACAGGCATCGCCTTGCACGCGACAGAGGGGTCATGCAGGCGCGTGGCAGGGATGTGCGTGTGCGAATGCGGGGCACCTGGCCGAAAACCAGAACTCTGGTATCTCCTAAAGCATAACGGCTGCGCGTACCACCGCAACGGGCTGGGCGAGCAGCCTGGAGGCCAACACGCCGGCTCTCCTCCACCACAAGCCCACACGCCCGCCAACGCTCGCCCTTTGGGCGCTGGTGAGGCCTGCTGCAGGTCACAGGGTGAGAAGCGGCTGTGAGGCTTCACGGAGAGCAGCAAAGAGCAGGCCCCCAACCCACCGCGCATCTGGCACGGGGCGGCCGTCGCCAGGAGGAGCCACTTGCTGATTTGGCCAACTCTTCCCATACTCCGCAGCTCAGTGAGCCATACGCTCACGAGGAAACTAAACCAAGCCAGCAGCTGACAGCCCCTGCCCCGCTCTCCCACACCTCCCTCCAGCTCCAAGGCCCGGCACCATTTTGGCACCCCACTCAATCCTGCAGCATAGTATCACACACCTCAGAGCGGCAACCTGGCCACCGTGCAGCAGCATCTGATAAGCACCACCACGTACCACCAGCCAGTGCAAACTCCAGGGCGCTGAATAATTTAAGCCACACTTCCCACGCTCAGACTTTTCCGCTCCTGAAGTCAACGCGCAGCAGAGATAATTCAGTCACCAAGAACTTTCAACCGATCAAAAGAAAATCAAATACGACTTCCTAAGACGCAATGAGTCCAACCGTCTCAGCTCTGAACACCTCAAAGCCTAGAGGAGTGCGGGCTCTGCAGGGACGACAAGGCCGCGTCCGAGGGCTGACCCGGACGGAGCACCTCCGTGGTGGCACCTCCGGACGAGGAGCTTTCCCTGCTCTTGCCCTGGAGTGGGGACACCACGACCCGACGGGCTACAAAGACTCACACATACTCTTACTTTTGGCAGATCTGGGCTTAAACGCGTTCACGCCTCATGCTGGCGGCGGGTGAAAGCAGGAAGGCAAACGGGAACGCCATGTGCGCTCCGCACCCGCGGGTCCCCCCGCCGCCCCTCCGAGCAGGCCGCAGCGCGCGGGCGGCCAGCACGCTGCTGCCTCCCCCCGCGGCGAGCAGGGCCGCAGTGGTCCCGGGGGGACGGCGGCCCACGGGTTCCCACCATTGTGCAGCCCTTCCCCAAATCCACAGCAGATGAGTTTCGAGCTCTGGTTTGGCCTTACAGAGCCTCTGTAATAAAAACACCAGCCTCCTTCTCCCTCCGCGCCGAAGCCTCTACGAGACCTCCCACAAGCGAAAGGGGGGAGAGGGCGGTTTTCTGCAGGGCTTGCTTGGTATTCTGTCACGAAGCCAAGCAGATGTTTGTACAATATAAACTGGTTATACAACTGCTTTAAACGCGTGCAGCTGTGCGCAGGCGAGCAGCTACACCCGGGAAGAGCAGCGCCGCGCTCTTTGAAGGCGCTTCCATCTAGGGACTTGATCTACAGCCGCATAAAGCAAACTTCCCACGAGCTATTCAAACTCTCACGTCCCAGTTTAGCGTTTACAGGAGAGGAAACTGAGCTGCAAAGACAGAAGTGAAGTGGCCACTCCACATTCAGAGGGAAAATCCACGTCCAGGCTGGGAGCAGGAGCCAGGTCTCCCCTCTGCCAGCCCCGTGGGTGACGAGAGCACCCCGTTTCCACCAGTCGGCTTCGCTGGCGAGGCAGCTGGAAGCGGCCAGGGCGCAGAGACGGCAGCCCTGCTTTGCCACTTGCATAAAATCGGCTCTGCTAGGCTTGGCCCGCGCCTTGAGATCAAATTACACAATCAAACCACTGCAGACTTCGCTGCAACATGAACCAAGAGCAAAAAGGGACTGAAGAAGCCTCTTTTGTACCCATATTAAAAATATTTTAAAAAAGGAAAATTAACCTTAAATTTCTGACAGCATTTTTATTTATATTTTATAAATATAAATGTTGTTCATAAGTGGCTTTTGACTTAGGTAAAACTAGAGATCTAACACTCCAACCAAATTATACAGTATAGTTTTACAATCCTATAAAACACCAACTTTTTTGCAAGCTAAAATTATGTCATACAATATTTGCATTTTAGTCATATAAAAGATTGAGTGTGCGCATAAGTACTATCTTGTTGCTCCTTGAAACCCCAGTAAATACTTTTGTTTTCTTCCTTTTTTTAAACACTTCAGAAGAATGCATGGCAATTGAAAAAATGGTTCTACTCATGTTGCTAGCACAGGAGTTCATAAGAGCTGGGTAATTCTGCACTTTTGATTCATGCTGCACTGTATATGAAAAGGCACAAAAAATTAAATTAGTTTTATAAGCTCTGTACAGTCAACACAATTGTGATTAATGTATTTTCTAAAACACAGAGCTAGAGCATTGTGAACAGCAGCCACACAGCACAGTCTGCGTATTCAAATTGTAAGAAAAAAAGAAGTTTTCCATGTCTCAGAAATTCCCATGAAAACAGGAGCACATTATTGCGCAGAAGTCGCTGACCCAGCTCACAGCTCCGTCATGTATAGACAAGCGTTTTAAGTGTCTACAGTCTAAAGCTTCATTATTTTTTGCAGAACTCAATCTGGCAATGGAGGTAACCCGATTCCCTGGGAATCAAATGCTACTTAAAGACAGGTTTCACCTGTCATGGACATAACACGTTCGCAGCAGTGAGGTGTCAGAGTATATAGACATCACAGGAGAGGGCAGTCTGTCCTTCCCATGTGATAGGAAAGGAAGGAAAATCCTGGCTTTCACAGAGGTTTGAACTTTATTTTTTGGTAACTTTGAGGAGAAACGTCCTCATGCAACAGCAGCTAAGGAAAATTCTGGCCAACAAACCAAAAGGCAACAGAAGACCCTTCAAGTAAAGGCTAGCAGGCTTCCTGCAGGCTTTCGCAGCGACGGGGCACGGCTACCCTCCCAGCCATTGGGGAGATACAGTCAGTCCTCACTGGATGGACAGGGAGCCAGGAATGGGACTTCTTCCAGGGGGATGTGAAGATGAAGAGACTCCCTGACTTGGTCTACGTCACATAAATGTGTACAGCATCTGCTCCACCACGTTGCCCACTGGACCACTCTTTCCTCCTCACAGCTGTGCTTGGTAGAAAGCATTGGCAGGAAAAGCACTAGAAAAAACATCTTGACTCTCCTCTAACTTGGACAGGTGGAAACAAAGAAGGACTTGCTTTGGATTTGCAGAAAGAGAGATTCAACATATGCACAAAGTTCAGAAGCGGTGGATGAAAGTCAAGCATCAAGTGGTCTCCTCTGAGTTTTACTGCCATGCTACCAGAAGCAACACTCCCAGCACTTCCGTGGATTTGCATCCTGCTGCAGAGACACCCTCCCATGGGACAAGTAGAAAAGGCGACCACGTTTGCTATGTGCCTTTTGCAGCACACAGCACTCACAGGGACACCCAAGGACCTCTGCAAATACCAGAGGCACTGGGAGCTAAGCCTGGCTGGTTTGTGCCAGCAGCTGCTGAGCACCCCGAGCAGCAGAGGCCGGCGGCACAGCTGGCCACAGACCCCGCCACCACCACACAGCGTGCCGCGCTGGAGACGACTCTCTGCAGGGGCTCCCGGCACAGCTCCTCCGAGGGGGAGCGACACGTGCACGAGCCCTCTTGGACGCTGCCTGCAGGAAAGCAAGTCCCACACGGTGGCAACGCACGCCTCATTACCTACGTGAGCAGAGCCAGCAGGGCCCGACTGAACGCCCGAATGCAACGCTTTACCAACACCGTTCCCTCCGTACGGCTGCCTGCCTGCTAGGTGCACACCGAAGCACCACACAGCACAAAGAGGGAGAAACCCCATATACAGAAGAAGGTGTGCTCAACAGGAGCCGGGGCAGCCAGCGGAAATTCAAGGTGGTTTTTCAAGGAAGCCTGCAGATTGGCACACAACTGGGATGGCTGCTTCCCCACTCTTCCTTGAAATCCCCAGCCAGAGTTTCCAGCTCAGTGCTGAAAGTCGACACAAATGCTGTCCCCCAAGCAGGGACACCTGCCAGGTCCCCTCCCTCCTGCCCTGTTGCTCACTTCACAACACCAACACCCGAGCTGACAGCACAGTAACAGCTGACCCCCCAGCAACACCATCAGACACCAAAACCGCAGCACCGGCCCCAGCCCACAGCACAGAGGCTACAGCAGGCAGCGGGGTCGGGACAGCTCCTCGGACCAGCAGCTCTCTGTGACGGTGGTCATCCTTTCACCCAGCCTTCCCTTGCTATGCTGTGCCTATCGCAGTAGCACGCTGCGATAAAAGCGGTTCATACTCACCCCGCAAGCAGGTCGGGGCAGACCCCGTGCTGGCGGGCAGCTGCTCCGTGCCCTCCGCTTCCAGGAATCATTGCTGCGATTTGTGAGCAAAATAAAACTTCCATCTCTAAATACGCATTTTTGATATTCCAGTTTGCTGCTCCCCCCCCTCACCCTGCTTTTGGTTAAGTCAAAGCACACTTAATTATTGAAATTACCCAGAGGAATACATCTATCCAGTCCCGGCCACGGGAGATAATCGTACTGAAAGCAACAGAACATTAAACCAACTGTTTCGCGGTCCCTGCCAAAAGCCGTGCGTCTCCCATCAGACACCTCCTGCCTACCCAGAGGCTGACCGGCCTTCGCTGCTAAACAAAACAGAGAGCTGCGGGGCAAGGGCGCAGAGGAGCGAGCCGAGGTGAGCTCCAGAGTTTCCAACGGCAGGGAGGTCTCCAGCTACGTGCTAGTGCAAATTTTTCGGGAAAAGAAAATATTAGGCTTAATCATGTTTTGCTTCACCAACAAAAGAAGCTGTTGAAATAGTTTTGTCAGACACAGCTGATAAGGATAATTATGTGGTGAGAGCTTAGTCATCCATAGCTCAGTGACAGAAAGGCAGATTCTCTAAACAAACAGAAAAATCTCCACAAAGCAGAAATCCAAAGAATATCTAAGTATAGAGCTTTCCAGATTTTAAACACTAATTAGGGAAGCACTCAGTCCACTAAGACAGATGCTCATCCGAGTCTACAAGTAGGTCCTATAATTAACCACTAGAGGGAGCCCATTTTTCTCCATAAATGTAATTTTCATAATTATTTTGTGTGCACACGTTTTGCATTGTGATTGTTTTGTTGATTTCTCAATGTGTAAAATATGCAAATTAATATGAATATAGATTTTAAGTGAAGCTGATACGGAGAGATATAGTTCAAGCAAAGACTGCTCCAGCGTTTGCACCGATACACTTGCCAGATGGAGAAGAGGCACCAGTTAATGTGTTTTGCTTCATTAAAAATGGCACTCTAAATCAAGCAGGCTACAAAGGCCATTCCAATTTGCCCTTAAATTCGTCAGCATGAACAGGTTGATATTGCATTCAGGAGTTCACCATATACCAGCTGCCCTTGAGAAACCACGTCTGCATTTTGTAATTACAAACCAAATATAACAACAACCTCCAGGAGTGCAGGAGCAACAGAGGCTCCCCTTTAACTCCAGCAGTAAAGATCTTTCCCAGAGAGATGAAGAGCCCCACTGGGCACCATTTCCCTTACAAAACACAGTTATGCAGCCCAAAAGGACCAGGAGATGAAAACAAACAGTTTTGACTCCTTTCAGCTGAGGAACCAGGAAAGCACATGCTTGAGATACACAACTAGACGAGAAGCGATATTGCCTGGAGAAGTCCTGCTGGCTTTACTCCGTGCTCTGCCCTTCTTTGGCTGCATCACACCCCTCTTCTATGTCACCCAGGAGGAGGCAGGTCAAGGAAGGATTCACCCTGGGGGATAAACAAGCAAAAGCCTGGCCTAGACAGAGAGCAAGGGCCAAGCCTATCCATGGCAAGCAGAACTCACAAGCCTCCTCTAGCAAGTGAGGAAGCCACCTCTGCTCAAGCCGCTGGGGAGCGGTCACCCACCCAACGTCAGTCATCCCAAGCCACACCATCTGGTCAGTGGAGAAAGATGGATGTGTCCCCCAAAGCACTATATTTTCTGCAGAAGGTTCACTCTTTCTCCCCACAAAGTATCCCGTATTTTGTAGCAAACACAGAAAGGGAAAGAGGGTCATCTAACCAGAAGCTGCAGCACTCCCCAACGCACAGAAACCCTTTGCTCATGTTAGTATGTCTTAAGAAAGCCAAGACAATAATTTTCCCACACCCAAGGGGTAGGGAGTATTTCCCTCAGCATGCAGAACTTTCTTCTAGGCAGACCTGCGAAGCCGAGCACACACGTGCTTCTCGGGATTACTAACGTGAGCAGACGCTGCTTTCATGGTTGGGAGTTTTGCCATTGACTTTAAAGTGATGAGATATAACACCTTGCATTTTTCCTAAACCCATTTAACAACAGCTACTTATACATTTAGAGTGCTTCAATATGTTAAAGGCATTGTGCAAACATTAGCAAGAAAACTAGGAACCCCTTTCTTGGCGTTTCATGAGCAATCTGGTGGGCCGAGAGTTTATCCCTGCCTCAGATCCCCATCTCCTCGCCAGCTAATAACAGCAAGTGTGCGACTGCTGCTCCAACCCAGCTGAGCAGTCAGAAGCAGCCACCACCTTCTGCTGAGCTGTGGAGACTTTATATTAGTCATAATCCTCTTAAATCATAACAAAGAGCACAGATTAGAAGGTGTAAAGCGTGCTGTAACTGTGCTAAACCCAACACAAGGCCAGCCATTGCGGGGCGAGTCAGAGCCTGCGCTACCGGGGTGAACGACGCCTCTTTTGAAGCCGGGGTGCCTTTGGGGGTGCAGCAGCGCACGGTTTCGGGGGGTCCGGGCGCCAGGTCCACGTGTGGCTGCTCCTGCCCGGCTGCACCCGGAGCCACCGCGGGAGCACGGCAGCACCCGTGGGGCACGGCCCCGGGGCTCAGAAGGGACATCCGTCACCAGCAACGGGAGGGGCAAGGTCTCTGCGGAGAGGACGAACGTGAACGGCTGCTGCCTCCGGAGGGCTCAGAAATAGGACAAGAAAAGCTGTTGGCGCTTGGGGCGGCTCACAACCCCACTGGTTGCGCGGGGCCGGCCGGCTTCAGGAGACCCCAGCACAGGTCCATCCCTGAACCAGCATCCTCAGCATTTTTTAACTGAACCAAAAGTTGTTTGTGGATGTGTAGACACTGACAGGTGCCAATCCCATCTGATCTGACAAGACTCCCATCACACAGATTACAGTCCCCACAGCCAGCAAACTTAAAGGCTGGTTAAAAAGATTTGGTTAAGTGATGGCTGAATATTTCAAACGTGTTGAAAATTATGATATTGTGCAATATTGTACTTGTAGGGGGGGAATCTGCAGGAAGGTCAAGAGTCTTCTTGGGGGACAGGGAAACTAGCACCAGCTCCTGCACTAACCCGCACAACAGCTAGCAAGCGCCCACGACAACCCCACGCCACCCTTTACTACGAGCCTCGGAAGTTTTCATAATAAACTGTATCGATCAACATACAGTTTTAACCATATGGGATAAATACCACAACAATAGGAAAGGGCATTCCCAAAAACTTGTCAGTTAGAAGATACACATGCTAATTATCAACAAAAATCCAAGTCCGTTAGCTGTTTTAAATACCAGGCTTGCAATATTATCAGCAGCAGGGGTTTTTTTTTTGTGGAAACTTCTTCCCCAAGCACCTTCCCTGTGGTATTCCTCAAGTTTTTGTAACACGTATCTGGGCAGTTTCCCCCTGCTCACAGTACCAAAGATGCCCAGTTTGACACTGCAGGTTTCACTACCCCCTGCTTAAGGCCACCAACACACACACTAGCAGCACTTGGGAAACGAGATGCCCCCAAATCGAAATCTTGACGTCCCCGGTTCCTCCTTTCTGCACCTGCACGACCTGCCACACAAGGCGTTTCACCCGCGGCCGACCTGCGATACCGCGTACTCGTAGCTGCGGCTCGTGCGATCCTACGCGACTGCCCCGTAGGACCGTCGCGCCGCACGTCTCCATCAATATCTGGAAACATTCAGCCTCCCAAGCGCTTCCTAGCTGGAATACAGGACTGCCGCGGTATTCACACGTGCAATAATTAATATGCACATTTATAAAAAGCCACCTTCTTGCTTAACTGAATCATTAGCCTATTAATAGTGATGTTGAGACCATTCTGAAATTCTCCACTGTTTAATCTCAAGGATTGCTCATTCGATTTTGGAAATTCACTCGTGCTCACAACTTGACAAAGAAAGTACTAATTTGTTCACATTTAAGCGACATCTACTCGGCTCAGCCTTTTCCATTCACGGCTCGGATGACGGATCTCCCTGCCCGGAGAGCTACGCGGTGAAGCGTCCAGCCCAAGGGCTCCCGGAGCTCGGGCGCGGGCTACGAGCGGCGATTCTCCTGGGGTGTCACCGCAGCTCGGCTCCGGCACGTACGCCCGCACGGCGCGTGCTTTGTCTGGAGGGGGAAGCTCCCAAACTGAGGAGAAAGCGCTCGGATAGGGGTCACGAGCTGCTGTATCAAAACTTGGGCAAAGATAAAGGAAAAAGAGGGAAAAAAAGGCGTATTTTCCCCAGGCTTGTGGAAAAAGAACTGTGAAGAGGAGCCCGGTATTCTCTGGATGTTCCAGGGGCTCCCGACAAAGGAAACCCGCCGAGCCCTGTCGGAAGAGGCGGCCGGGTCTCCCCGCCCGGGCCGCCGCGCACCTGACCCGGGGCCGGGCCCCCCCAACCCGCCGCTCCGCTGCTACAACCGCCAGAGCCGCCGGCTCGGGGCTCGCCGCCCGCGCGGAACAGGGGCAGGGAGAGGAAAACACACAAATAAATTAGATTAACTGAACCGACCGACGCGCCCCCTCGCACGGCCCTGCGGCAGCCCCGGGAGCGGAGCCCCGCGAGGCCGGCGGCCGGGGCAGACAATGAGCGCGGCGCGGCGCGGCGGCACTCACCGGAGATCTCGGCCTGGGGCACGCCGCCGAGCGCGAAGCCCTTGGCCCCATACAGCTGCCGCACCTCGGCGCAGCTCCTCGCCTTGCCGCCGCTGTCGGCGCGGGCCGGGGGCGAGGCGACACACAGCAGCCACAGTCCCCACGGGAGGAGACGCATCCTTCTGCGCTGCGCCGCGCCGCGCCGCGCTGCCCGCCGCGCACGGGCAACGCCGAGGGCCCGGCGGGGGCAGGCACCGGGCGCCGCCGCCGCGCTCTCGCCCCGCGGGAAGCGCTTTGTTCCTAGCGCGGCTGCATGCCCCGGGCAGCCCCGCCGCGACGCTGCCGGCTGCCGACCCGCCGGGGCGGGGAGGGGAGGGGCGGGGCGGGGAGGGGCGGGGCGGCCGCGCGGGGCGGGGCGGGGCGGGGCGGGGCGGGGCGGGGCCTGCGCGGCGGCGGCGGCGGCTCCGCACCACCTGCGCGGGGCGGGGCGGGGCGGGGCAGGGCTTCCCCCGCCGGACGTGGCATCACGGCGCCCGCGCCAATCCCGCGCGGGGAGCAGCCCCGCCCCGCCCCGCCCCCGGGGGTCCCGCGCCCCCCCCGCCCCGCCCCGCCCCGCCCCGCCCCGCCGCCGGGGGTCCCGCGCCCCCCCCGCCCCGCCCCGGCCCGCGCCTGTCCCCAGACAGCAGAACCCGCCGGAGGTTGCGCCCTTGGGACGCGTCGTCCCCGCGGCTGCCGCAGGGCTGCTGGCTCTCCCGAGCAGCGGGGGAGAGGCGACGGCGGAATAACAGCCGCTGGGGAGGGCAAGGACGGCGGGAGGGAAGATGCGCCTTTCCTAGGAAATTGCCTAATGATTTCCCATGAAATTTTCCTAATTAAATCACCCGTGAGGTACAACCTAGGCGATCAAGAGGGCCTGACCGCACAGACAGGGAAAATCCTGCAATGGCTATCACAGCGACTCCAATGACCCCTCGCTGTGGCCAAAAGTTCACACAGCGTGAGTGAGAGGAGCCCGCGCCACCTCCCAGCTCATCGCTCCTTCACAGGCTACGTGGCACTCCGGGGCTGTTTGTGGCCAAGCCGTGGCCGCCCCCGGCCTGCACGCGGTGGCTGTGCTAGCCGCCCCAGCTCTCGCACAGGATCGCCCAGTCTCTCCTGACTGCGCTGAGAAGAACTAGCTGACGCCGAGTTTACGCGTTGCAGGGCCGAGGGGTGAGAGCCTGCCCCCCACGCGCATCCGCGGTCTGGCGCAAGCAGCGATGGCAGCCGGCCGGCCGGACCGCGGTGACATCTGAGCTCGTGCGAGGCGCCTCGGCGATGACAGGCTATGAACCCCGCGGGGCGACCGGCGCGGTCGGCACCTTGGCTCGGTAGCACCAAGGCTTTCGGTTCTCCCAAACTTGCTACGTCTGAGCTTGAAGCTTCCTTTGGGGGCTTTCCAGAGCGTGGAAGAAGGTCTTGCGCCTGGAAATACATGGGAAAATCTGCCACGGACGGATGTCAAGTCTGACCCACCCTGTTTTAAAAAAGGCTCTCTTTTATAAATGCATGAGAACTGTGCAGATTAACCGGTTTCTATGTACATTATGTGGCACAAGTTTATTCCAGCCCTTACTCCTGGTTACTTACTGTAATTTTATGGCCATCGCTCTTTCCCCACCCCAGGCTTTGAATATAGCGCTTACAGACCTACGTCGCAGGTCTCATCTAATTAACCCAACTACAGTAACAGCGAAAACCGGCGGAAATTCGGAGGAGTCCATGAAGGGTACGTACTGCTGGGAGTACAGGGACAGCAGGATCGTGGTTTCTCCTCCTGGCTCCAGAGGGGAGGTCAGACAGCTGCAGGCACAGAGCTAGCACCGCTCTCGCTTGGGTCTCTCGAGGGGAACGAACCCCAGGAGTGCAAACTGGAGAGCCAGGGCGCTTAACAGGGCAGGCAGAGTCCCAAACCTCCTGTCTGCTCCTGCAGGTGACACAGGAGCCCGAGCGGTGCCTCGTTTTCTCTTTCCCTCCTGCACGCCGGAGGTGGGATCCTCGCCTCCGCGGTGCCCCAGGGCTCGTCCCGGCTCTGCCTGACGGGGCCTGGTGGGAGCGCGGCTGCGCCCGAGCTCACGGCACCCAGCCCTCCGTGGCCATGCAGCCGGCAAGTGCCCGGACGTGTTAACAGCCGGCAAGGCAAGGACCGGGACTGAAACCCTCGCTTCTTGGCCCTGTGAACCAGCCCCTGAGCTAGAGATCATTTTACGGCCAGAAGTATCTTCCTTGTTCACACACATCTCACGTCCCCGAGCCAGGTGACAGCACTGCCTGCAGCAGAGACTGGAGTCATGTCATTCCCGATGAAACCCGGAGCGCCGGCAGCACGCGCTCTGCTCGTTCGGAGCCGCCCGCTGCGTCCGTGGTGGAGCGCTGGGCTGTGCACCGCCGGCGCAGCCTGTACTGCTGGTGCCCAAGCCCGTCCCGCGAGGCAGAGCGGTGTAGGTACCGGCTCTGCCACCAACGTCTCGATTCAGTGACCTTCAGCAGGTCACTTCCCTGCTGGATAGGGATGGCAGTGCTTCTCACCTGACCTGTGCCTGTGAGGTGCTCACACACCGTCCTAATGAGAAGCTTATTATATATATCATAGCACGTATGAGAAATCAGCTTAAAAACAAAGCAAGCTGATATAAGCTGTGTGATACAGAAGCTGTCCGTGAGTCCCTGTAGGATACGATCGTAAGCAAGCAGATCTCCAGGCAGCCGTGAGGCGTGACTGGGTGTGCTGCTGCCGCCGGGAAGGGCGCGCGCGGCCGGGACCCGGGCTGGGTACCGCTGACACAAACTGGAATCAACATCTTCAAAGCGTCATGATGAAAATGGATTTCTATATGCATTATAAATTGGATTTCTTCCGTGTGCATTTGGGGATCAGATCCACTTTCTGAACAGGCTCAATTAAAAGAATGGAGCTTGGCAGAAAGCAAAAGAAAGATTGTCCAGCAACTCGCAGAAAGAGCTAGAATTGGGGCAGAAAAGAAAGAAAAAAGTAAAGCGCAAGATAAGTAGACAAAATGCAGCGGAGAAAAGCACACAGCCAGCCAGGAGGGTAGTCAGAGGCAGACAGAAAATCCATCCCGCTGTGGCGATCACCTCTCGTCAGCCCCTGACAAAAAGTGCTGCCTGCTGAAAAGCTGATCCAAGCATTACAAAGAGGTAAGGGATGATGAGAAGAGCCAGATCACCCGGCACAAGCAGGAAAGTTACCCTTTGAAAAAGAAATGAGCAGAGGCTTCGTGGAGCCTTGACTTTCGCAGGTTCTGGTCTGTCTTCTGTTTCTCCAGCACTTCCCCAAAGTTTCACCGTGCCGTGGACATGGCGCGTTTCAAACCGGTGCAAATCGAGAGCTGCCGAGGCAGCAGAGCCATTGCAGCCCCCAGACCTCCCTCCGGCTGGCCCCACGGTGGACCCGCGCTGAGCTACAGCCACCGAGCGTCTGACCGCCAAAGCGGAGCAGCAAAACCCCAGGAACCCTGTCGAATTGCACTGCATCTCTGATGCCACAGGAAAGGAATATAACATCCCCCCGCGGCTGCAGTGCGGTGTTTACCTTTTTCACTGCACATCAAATACAGAGCTACAGGGACTGGGGAGGGCGAAGGGAAAGGCGGTGGGAAAAGCTTCCGTGGCCTATAACTTCCTCTCCCTCGCTGGTGTTGCACGATGAACCCCTCAGCACCTCTCCCTGAGTTGGTTTTATGCCACATTTGACTCTGCAGAAGAAAATCTGGCACCTTGAGATTAAAAGCCTTCATCAAAGTAGGAATAGCTCAGTACCTTTTCTGCCTGTTTCTTTTCATCCCAGCTCCTACAGAAGTTCAGGCAAGCTCTCCCCTGCTCCTCCCACCCCCAGGCTGGCTGCCGTTCAGCACAAGCTGGACGTGCGCTTTGCTGAATCAAATCTAATTAAGTTAGCCGGAGGATTCACTAGATTACACCTTGCTCTCTGCAGCTGCTGACTTCTTCACTGGATCTTCCTCACTAGGACCCATGCAGCTCCTCCTCCCCTCTGCACACAGCCACCCCCCAAGCTTTTTGGACATGTGCAGGAAGAGTGTGCGCGGTTGCTTTGGTCGCATAGAAATATGAAATCTGTCCTCTTAAATTGCGGGGTCACCCATGTTCAATGACAAATCCAGCCTGATCTCAGCTGACCGCGTGAGAAGCCATTTGCCCTACAGAAGCGCTAAGACTTGCTGGGATTTGCGTGTGTGTGCTAATGAATGAGGAATATGGTCCCACAGGTGTTCAGAGCTGGGGACCCTTCCCAGCGCCAGAGCTCCCAGCGAGCCCGACTTCGGGCCCCAGCAAGAAAAATCTTGATTCTGGCCACCAGGGAAGAGGAAAAGGGGACGGAGGGCTGCAGCAGGGTACACCAACGCCTGGCCGAGCTGCCGTTGGACCCTCTGTTCGAGCAGACCAGCTCCCTTTAAATGCAATGCTTCACTCTGCTGTGTGTGGTTAGTCCACTGTAGGGTGAGATTATCAACAACCAGATAATTTGAGGCAGAGAATCTGGCTGATGCAGGTAATTGCTACTCTGTGCTCTGTTTCGGGTTGAACAGCCCAATTTTACAGCAGTGACTTAAAGGAATGCATTGCTGTAATGACCTCTTACAAATGACTCCACCCTGCAGGACTGTACTTGTGTTATACGTGAGTCAGAGATTTCCCAGTAGAAAGAAGTCTTAAAGGCCAAAAAATAAATAAATGCCAAAAACTCATTAGAGAAACAGCTGCTAATTGGGTCTGCCCCAGGAAATACATTTCATCCTTTTTGGATGTGGCTTTCAGTAAAGCTTCCTATACCCCCAGCTCCCCCAAAAGTATATAACAGTGAATAAAGAATACGGACCCAGTACTGAATCTGTTTTATAAGCAGGGCTTAGCTTGATAGTACGAAATGGCTCAAAATTGCCCCCCAAATTATTAGGTTAGAAATGTGTGATTTCAGCGTGCCACGACAGTGATACACAGAAGATTTCTCCCACTGCTTGCAAAAATTGCAACTGGACCGCTTCCTCTTATCCTTCAAAGGGTCATATCCAGAGCCTGCCCGTTCCTGAAAGGGTTTTACGAAGTATAAATCTCCCCTCATTCCCACTGATGTTGGCAGCTGGGCAGTGGGTTAAGGAAAGCTCCCGCAGGAGCATACTCCCTTCCTACGAGTGCTCGTCCGGCGGCGCTGGCCTAAGCACCGGTCCAAGGCACCTGGACCTGGGACTTCCATCCTGTGCACTTCGGAGAGGAAAAAAAGCTACAGCCACAAAGGAAACGTGTGGAGCAGCAATCCAGGCACCTTGCAATGCTTACGGAGCGTCTCAGAGCTGACGTGTTACCCTCAGCTGATGCTACATTAAACGCTACAGGTTAAAGTGCTTTAACGAATTAATAGAATTATCTTACGTCCTGCTCAAGTGTTTATTTTTTCCCTCACATCCAGTTGCATACAACATAGCCTGTTTTTACAGAGAAATTGGCTATGGGGAAACACCAACAACGTTGTGCAGAAAAGCTCCAAATGCCTTTAGGTGCAAGGCGAGGCTCTCACGCTCCCAGGCTTTGCACGAGGAGATTTGGCGATGCCGAGAAGGTGCGTCAGCCCGCGGTGTGGGCAAGCTGGGGGTAAGCCCCGGTGAGCAGGAAGGGCAGCTAACAGCAAAGGTTCAGCAGCGTTTCGCACGCAGAGGATAAAACCTGACTTTGACTTTGGAAATGCGTCCTTCCCAGGCCTGTTTCTCTGCGTTGTTAATAAGATAATTCCCAGGTGACAGAGGTTTTTTGATGTGTGCCAGCTTCCCTGCTGATGTAATTCTGCACACAAGTGGAGTTACCTCTGGGATGCGTGTGGTCAGCGTGCTCTTCATTTTAAGATCTATGCATTTTGCAATGCAAAGACAGTCTACGAATCCACTATGGCTACATGAACTTTAGGGTGCTCAGAGGCCAAGCCCTCAGAAGACAGTCTGATGTAAGTGAAGACACGCATATTATCTCAGTTGAGGATTTGGCACCCTCATAATCCAACATCTGCTTGCGATCTTAGTATCTCTCTATGTACTGTTTCTTTTGTCAGGAACACATAAACATCCAGTGCTGGATTTTCCAAGATGCCAGACGACACACACCCATGTTCTTAAGATTAAAAATAGAGTCTTAATCTGATTTCATTTCTTCAACCTGCTAGAAACCAGAGAGCATGAATACAAGGAGATGTATGGAGCCTGGGTGTAAGAAATGACAGAACTCACCAGCGCACTTAATTCTGTCTTCTTTTTTTTTTTTTTACAGTGTTACTTTGAGCATAGCCTTGATAATAAATTGTTTGTAATATCCATGTAATTTTAGATCACATACCTAATTGTGCCTCAGGCAGGACTTTCATTCCGTGGCTAAAGGGGCAAAGCTGAGTCCCTGTGCCTCTACTGTGGCCGATCCAGGGACGCTGCTTTTTAAAGCATTTTAAATAGAAGTTGGTGGATGGGGGGACGCTGGATCTCACTTTCAGATCTTCCTTGCTGCCTTACAAAAGCTAAGCAGTTAGGTGCAATGACTCACTCATGCTGACATTTTTGGGAGAGAATGATGCCTTTTATAATAACATTGATATTCCCCCATTGATGTCTCAACACTGGCTAATTTAGAAAAGAAACATGTAGTGCCAGGTTGAAAGGTCACAGGCCAGCCAAAGAGCTCATGAGAGCATGGGACCATGAAAGAGGCTCCGGCTTTAAAATAAAATAGCCTCTTTTTTTTGTATTTCTTTTTTCAAGGAACAGACAAACTTTTCTGAAAGGCCAGGGATTTAATTTGAACTCTTCTTTCACATACTGTACAAATAAAAACTACACTGCAGAACCACTTGGGGGGGTTCAGTGGAGTTTATCTCCAGAGGTCACTTTAATCTATCCTGAAGGGAGAGGGAGAGGGAGGGACACGCATTTACTTTTAGAAAGCTGCCAGGCCTCTTTAAGCTCTGATGTTCCCATTGCCAAGCCAACACCCTTCGCAGATTATTCTCCCCGCAGTCAGTAATGCCTCTGCAGCCGAGGGAGTGTGAAATTAAATTATGAAATATTGGATTATTTGTGGCTGTTGTGTTCTGCTCTATCCACACTGTTCTTTTCCCTTTCTTAACCTCCTGGTTTTTGCTTGCTGGAACTCAAGATGAAGAGGGGGGAAAAAAAGTTTATAATAACTTTACTTCCACAGCGTTATCTAGATGGATGTTTGCGCCCTGAACAGATTTTAACACAGATTCAGATTTGAGACTAAAATCAGGGGCAGATTTTCTGGCTTTGAGTCCTTTCTACGACTGCTAACCCAAAAGTATTCCTGTTGTTTGTATGTTTTCCAAAGAGGACACTATTACAGTTTCCTCCCAATATTAAGCATTTCTAAAAATAAATGCAATCTGACGGAGAGGATCTTTCAGAGTCAAAGCGAGGGAGAGCATCCTTGCCTTTATCAAAGAACCTGAAAATGTTAAAGAAGAACCTGAAATTGTTGGATTTACCAAAACACAAGAAGCCCAATGTGTTGCGTTCCCTTTTCCTTCCAGGGCAGCAGCAGCTAACAAACGCTATTTGTTGATGCAGCATACATAAAGCATACATCTTTAGTATGCAAACTTGTTATTAAACCAAAGCGATTAGGCACAGAGAGCCTTCATACCTGTAGCTCCTCCAACCGAGAGAGCCCAAGCGGCTGCCTAATGGAACATGCAGTCGGCAAGAGCAGAAATTATTCTTTCATCGTTCTTGTCTCCAGAGTTTACGAAAACGACAACTAGCTACTACAGTGAAAACCTGTACTTTAGCCAAGCTATCCTCTCCAAGTTTCATAATAAAATACCACTGTGTATTTCACAAGTGTATCTCCATTTCTGTGCTTTCTTGGCTCTTGTTTCCATCAAGGTTAATGAGGTTCATAAACTGCGAGGTAATCAAGTCTGTAAAGCAAACTGACCGCTGAGAAGAGTTTACTTTTTGGGCACATGCAAAAACACAACTGGGAGACCGTGTGCCTTTGCTTGGCCGAGTGAGGACGCGACTCGGATGCCAGTGCATCAGTTCAGCCCACCGCTCGGATCCGGCATCGGACCGCAGCGCTGTTTGCCGCCGCCACCCGGCCGCCCTTCCCGGCTCCAGCCCGGCGGCCCACGGGAGACCCTCTCCTGACTCTCCAAACACACGAACACACAATCGCCTTCCTTAAGAAGCTCGTGGAGTACTTGCCTGTACAAATTTGTAACCTGCCTTCTGCTGTAACCTCCTTAAGTATTCACTCCCTTTCCATAAAGAACTCTGTTATTGCATTTCTGTGGCAGGCAGAGGAGTCCAGGGCTCTTTCAGCATCCCCTTCCCACCAGCACCCCCTGACATTTCAGGGCTTTTCCAGTTAGTTACTTGCATGAAGAGCTTGGCAGAAAATAATGCCAAAGCCACCCCGGCCACCCAGCATCCCTTATGAAACTAATTTTAAAAGTTCTCCATTTTCACTCCCGTGCCCCTCAACTATGCGGATAAGCGTTGATGAGCCTGTAAGTCCTCCTAAATGCTATGGGCTCTGTCAGCAAGCCTATGGGCACGCTTCGCTATATGAGGTTATAGTGAAGTTACAGTTCCTGTGCAGTCAGCTCTTTTCAGCAACTGCCTTGTGGCTCAAGTTCAATTATAAAGTGAATATTACAATTCAGAGTTGTTCCCTTACGGCTGCTGTCACTCCTACCTCTTAAAGGCAGACCAGAGTTGCCCCATGACTGGCTGCCATTGGCTTGGCTGATCTCAAGGTAAAAGCACTGTGCAGGGTGTCCGCAATGGCCCTCTGGGCTATCAAAGGACAGCAGTGTCTGTAAGTCCTTATCAGTTATAACAGTATGCGCTACCCAAGCTCCTCACGTAGGCTTAGACAATTTCCTCTCTCCTCCCATCACTCATTTTCCACAACTCACAAATGTCTGATTTACACAAAAAAAAAAAAAAAAAAAAAAAAAGGGCCGGCGAACGCCCTGCCCATAACTCAATTTTAAGGCAGAGGAATAGAATTTTCCCCAAATCTCTCCTTCCTAATGTTTTGTGAAATGAACTGTTCAAAACTATCTATTCGAGAAGGAGCTGAAATTCCTTCCCTCCCAAAAGTAGCCTAGTAAATGTGCTCTTTGCTCCTCGAGAGACACAGCACAGTCCTTGGGAACAAGCCTTCCTTTTCCGTTCACGGATTTTGATAAAATGTTCTGTTTGGCATTTTAATTCATTTTGTGATGTCATCATTTTAACAGTTGCTTCTGTACATGAAAAGCAAAGCTGGAGGTGCTCAAATGCAGAGAAAAACTGCAAAATTATTTGTTAGCTCAGCAGGGATGGCTGTAATCTCTTTTCTCAGGCAAAACTCCCCTTAACATCAATGGGAATTTTTCATAACTATTAGCACAGATATCACAGCTGGCTGGAGCGAGCGCAAGGTGCAGGCTGCCGGGAGCTCAGAGGCTTTACGTAGGCAAGCGCTGCCGCATGCTCTTCCCCCAAGGCCACTAATGGCTGCTGTCAGAGATGGCCCTTTGCTCTGACCTGTTCTTATGTACACTTTACAGAGTCTAAACTTACTGTTCTGGTTATCTGAAACCATTTAACGTGACCCATAAATACTGCATTTGCAAACCAGGTGAGTCGCAGTGAGGAGCTCGGTCCCACCCTGGGGTGCCTCAGCAGCAGCACGTGGCTTTCCCAGGATCGGACGGCTCAACGCCAGGAGCCCGGTCGGCTGGGGACAGCCTCCCAGCTCTGGGCCCCGTCCCACTGCGAGCAGGGAGCCTCCTGTGAACGTCTGGGCTTGCCTGGCTCGCAGGGGAGAGAAGCATGCTTGCGTGAGGTGGTATCTAGCTATACATTTGGGGCAGTAACGAAGACAAAAAAACCCAGAGGTATCTTAACGTAATGGATGTGGTTCTCCTTCCCAAGCTGTTATTTTTTTGTACGTACAGTGATACTGGCAGAGAACACAAGGTAGAGATAGCCAAGGAAGTTTATGAGAACACTAAATTTGTCCATCATGACGGTACCCCTTAGTGTCTCTGTGCAAACCCTCCAGTTCCTCCCTATATTGCCTTTCTCTTCTCCCTCACTCCATGCACCTGCCTGCTTTCCCTGCCCACCGGATTTGTTCTTTATTCAGCTAGAGGGGCTGCTGCTAGGATGCCCTTTTCCTATCCAGGCAGATTGCTTTGCCTCTCCAATGCTCCTCCTGACCCCGCTAGTCCAGCGAGCATGAAGCTAATGTGAGGAACTGAACTCGCATCTTCCTCAGAGCAGTCACAGAAACGGAGACAGGCAAGCTTTCACTTCATCTGTTCGTTCTGCAGCGCAATGCCCACAGTTTAGCCATGAAGAGGTTTTGTTCGCCTGCAATAACCAAGCAAATCTGGAACCCACTGCAGAGCTTGCCGTGCAAGACTCCTCGTAGCCAGAACTTTGACTCAATGATCCGTCAATTCGTTTGATTGATAGGGCTGATAGAAGGTCTTAAGGGGACTTGTCAGAATCAAAATAAAAAAAATAAATAAATCCAGATCTAAGGTGTCCTATATCTTTCTAAAGCTTCCCTTAGTAGAGAACTAAGCTTATCTGCTTTAATTTCATATAATGAGAATGGACTTAGCTTAGTAAGAACATGGCAAATATTAATTAAGTAGACAGCAAAAAGAATGCCAATAGCTACCATGGAGAGTAAGTCTGAAAGCTTGAGGTTTAGATTGTATGAGGGTGAAAAAATAATAATAACCAGAAAGCATGGAAATTAAAAGCAGTACTTGTTAATCAGAGAATATTGAAAGCAACAGGATAATGAGAAATATGCCCAGTTTTCACCTGTGAAAACCAGAGACAACTGCTTCCAAGAATTAAATCTCTGGTCTTTTCGTACATGGGCCTGTTACTGCAGGGTACTGATGGTGCTGCTAGAGATGGGGATCACTATGTTAGATCACCTACTTTATCACATGCACGCAGAGGATTGTGCCTTATTGTACCAGGGGTTCTCCCCTAAACCACGTGGCATTCGCAAACTGATGGTTTTGAGCTGACCTCATGAAGCTGAAATATCCATTTGTACAGAAGGTCTTTTTTGGAAAAGGCTGAGATGGTACCACTATTGTTCCTGCACAGGCAGAATTTGTGTGGGGACAGCTCAGTTACTGTATCTGCGGCTTCTTCGCCGACTGGGCTTTGGCCATATGATAAGAGCAATGGAGGGTTTGCATTGCATTTCTGGTTTCAGGCAGAAACCTATTTTACTAAGAGGACAGAGACAAACACTCTATAAATAAAACTGTATCAGGGTTTTACTAATCAGTGTTTTAAAAACTTAACTTGCCATCCATCCATCTATTTCTCTGCTCTCTGTGATGCTACTTTATCGCAGCAGAGATACAGGCAGCCTGTATTCTTTTAACCTCAGCAGGCTGTCACTGGTCTTTGATATAGCAGCTGTCTCATAGCTACCACTAGATTTCAATTAAACCAGCCTATATTTAGGGTGAAAATAGGGCTATTTTGAATTGCCATACCTGCCAACTTTTATTCACTCTCAGCTGTAGTTATTTTATTTGATGTTCCTGGTTTTAAGATGTGTCATCCATAAAATTAAAAAGATACCAAACTGTGATGTATTTTATATTCACATCACCAAAAATCTATCATTACAAGCAGCACTTCCACAGAGAAGAACACATTTAAAGATGATAAATAATAAAATGCTCTCTACTCATAACCAGGGTTGTTGGCATAGAGTTGCCATGGTGGGACAATACAAATGATTCTCCGGTGCCAAGAAGAAATAAACTCAATACATTTTTCACTGATCACAAGGGTCTATTTCCAACAACATTAGCACTTCCGAGGAATGAAACGGAGTGCTGGATGTCAGCGCAACACTTCCGTGTTGTCAGACGCAATGCATTTGTCTTGGGAGCAGATCGTGTGATTTAGGGTAAAATAGTGATGTCTCCTCGCATTCTCGTTTCAGACAGTCGTTTCTCTCTTCCCTCGCTATCAATATTACATCATTCACATTTCATCAGCAGATAACACGCAGAACTCTTTGCCATATTAACTCGATTTAAATGGAGTCCAGCCAGCAAAAGACATGCTGGGAGCATTCCTGAGGGCTGTCGCAGCTCCTATTTCCCTCTATCGTTTCACCAAACATTAGCTCTTCCTTAACTGGCTCACAAGGAGCGAAGGCAAAGGGGCGACAGACTCGCCGGCCCCGCTGAAGCGGTGGCTGAGCACCCCCGGAGGAGCGCTGAGCTCCCGCTGCCCCCGCCGCCAGCCCAGGGGCAGCAGCTCCACGCTCAGCCAGCGCCGACACGCCGGGGGGGCCGTCGATGTGCCCGGCCCTGGAGCTCCTGACACCCTGCTCGTAGGACTCCCCACCGATCTGTAAGGGAACGCGAGCTTCCTTTCCCTCACGCTATTTGTTTTGATGCTCTCGCGTTTGACAGCTGACAGACGGCTCCAAGCCTGGACCCAGATCTGGAGCTTTTGCTCAGACGCACAAGCCAAGAGCAGCTAATGAAGCAGCCCGCAGAAAGGCAGATTTTTAGGAGCAAGACACTTATTGGAGATGAAGTGCTTTTAGTAAAACTACAACCATCACAATGCGACACACTCTCCACAATACTCTACTGCTGGCTGTGGGCAGAGCTGTCCATTAAGCATCGTAAGAATTGCTAATCTATGTACATATGCAGATATATATGCACACACACACACACACACACTCACCATGGCTGTGGCTCTAGCCTGCTATTAAGAGCATATCTCTCCTCTAAAACGTGTAAAGAACCAATATTTTTAGATAATGCGATTACCTGCATGAAACTGATGGTGCATATTTTTACATGAATAAGGAGGAAAATCTTACTTGAGTCATCTAGAATTTAATATGCTACTAATGTAACTAAAGCAAAAGATAACTTTCTCATGCAAAAGCCTGCTCATAAATAGTTCATAATTATACTTGCCGCATTTTGGTTGATAGCATGGACTTTATTAAGCACAAGAGCTGTTTTTCTGAGACAAAGCCTATTGGAGAGAGAATTAAAACAAGCATGACCACATCTTGACATGCATAAAATGCTGATTGTTTCACTTTCCTTATATGTCAAGTGCTTACTCTTGCAAGGTATTTGGAGCTGTCAACTCCAGCTGAACTCAGCTAGACAGAGAGGTGCTCAGCACATCTTAAAAATACTTGGCATCAGGAACAGGCCTCAAATATACTTTATGTTTGCCAATAAAATGTAGCACGGGAACAATGGCAATTACAGAGGAACCATTCGTGTGAGCAGTAGTGGAACTTCGGACCATCCTTCAGAGAAAGGACACTGGCAAGACAGAAGTGGTTTGCAAAAGAGCTGCAGCTGTGACTCGAAGATTGGAAACCTCCCTAACATTGAGAGACTAAATAAATTCTGCCTGTTGAGCTCATTACATGCAAAATACAATGTTAAAAGATCACTGTTTAAAGAGTCAAAGGCAGACACTCAGAAAATAAGAATGCCAGAATGGTTACTCCTATAAACTATGCAATACAGTCTGCCATAGCCTGTAGGTACATATGGTTAGGTGCATTAGTCATCTGCCTCAGCTGGGGCATTAAATGGACAGTGCATATGCATTGGGTAGTTATTCAGCATTTCGGTTTAACCTTGCTCTTCTCAGTAAGGCTCCAAACACTGCCTTGCTTGCTACAGATTAACCAAGCCCAGCTTTGGAGGCAGAACAATTAATTTCTTTTTTTATGGCAAGATGGTATCAAAGCACTTCAAAACATCATGGAATTTGTTTCCACAACAAAGATGCACCTTTACAGATGGCTGTCAAGGCTTCTTTTTCTTTAACCATTAAAAATAAACAAACAAACCAAAAGAGGTGCTTCCCTGTGATTATTCCTGGAAATAACTGAATCATTTTGGCTGAAAACTTACAAAAAAATTAAGTCTTAAGCAGTCCTTTAGCATGGAAAATAACGCTGACTGGAAATCATCCTGTCTGGTTCCAGTTTGGCAAAATGTAAGCAATTGGGAAGAAAAGACTCTTACAGCGAGAAGCATCAAGCGATCATTATATATTCCAGAGAATGTTAAAGTGCGAGTTTAGTGCTGAGTGTGTATATGGGGAAGAAATTTCTCAAAAGCACACATCTTCATTATCTAGGAGAGAAAGGCATAATAAGAACCTTTGAATGGGAGTAATTCAGATGAGATTAGATACTTTTCTTTTTTTTAAAACCACCAGGGAAGTAGATATGAGAGCAGCCCATTCAGAGATGTGTTAGAATTTCCATTTCTTGAAGTCTTAAAATCAATAGCAGACACATTTCTAAAAATGTGTCAGTTCTAACAGATGCTGGGACATCAATGCCAGCCTCTTTCAGGGAAATGGCCGTGGCTTTGTAGGAGGCTGGACCACAGGCTCCCTTCTGCCCTCCAAATGTTATTCTTCCCATATTTAAAACACTGAATAACAAATACTGTCTTTTCAGGTAGGGACTGGATGGGATTCTTTTCTGAAGCCTATGGCTCCTGCTTTTTGACTAGTTAGAAGGCTTTTAATTGTGTCCCTCTTTTAATATAACCAGACCTCTTCTGCACTTTAACTGCAGCTGATCCACATAAGAGATGGGCGAGCAGAGGATCATCGCCTGTCAAGGTCTGAGAACAGCTCTAGCGAGTATGAGCTCAATACTCAGAATTCACTCCTTGCCTTGCAAAGCTTTGTCTGTCTCTGGAATCACAGACAGGACACGCAGGAACCTCATGGCCTCCCACTGCTGGTGTTCTGGCATTAACCAGCGCAGTGGACTGAAAAGTTGCAATGTTTCTGCATTTTTGTTTTGCCATCATTTCTGCCTCTCCCCATTTAGAGCTTCTTGCCCTTCCTTTTGCTGTGGTTTAGCACAGCTCTGATCTTTTACCATTGTCTGGCGTTATTCATTATTCTTTTTTTGCTATAATTTAGAACAATTCCTGATGCCTCAGTGCCTTGTGCCGTTTTTAACAGCACTTCTAATATATCTATAATTCTTTGTTGGTTGTTCAGTGCTCTTGAGCTCCGAGGCCTTCCTGTTTCTTCTGCCGCTCCTTCTCAATTTATTCCACCTCTGATCCCCGTGTGCCAGTTGCCAATTTTCGCCCTTGCTCCTTATCGCGCAGCTGACAGGGAGCGCAGGCAGACTGACACGGCGAGGCGCTGGGATCCTGCGGGAATGGCAGCAAATTGACAAGTGACAGCGGAACAAGCGGCAGTGACCAGATGTTAACCCTGAGATCTGATTTCACGTTTAATGTTCCTTGAGATGATATGTGAATAAAAAGGTATTTCAGTTTTACTCCTTTCTGTGAGGTCTGCTACAGAAACACGAGTAGTTTAGACCCGTTGCTCAGAGGACTCTCATTTTTGCTGGGATTTTGTCACAGATTCATGGACTCTCTCTGGGAGCTAGAGCAAGAGACGCATGAGGGACGGGGCTTGGAGGAAGCCAGGTGGGCGTGAGGAAACCAGACTTGGTGCTCAGGAAATGAGGGGCCAAGCAGAGACAGCAAAAGGTGCTCTTTGCTGGCCTCCTGGGGGCTCGTTAGCGTCCTGGGAAGGGTTCAGGGCCACGGCACTGAGCCCCCGGGCTCTCCCACCCGAGCACCTGGGCTGTCCGAGCGACAGGGCCATGGGGGCTCAGCAGGTGTGGAGAAATCTGACGACAGAGGCTCCTCGGGGCGCTGGCTCCTTCTGCTCCAGCTGCTGGAGGACATCTGGACAAACAGCAGAGACAACCCTTGTTGTTACTGCATACAAACAGCAGCCACCGACTCTAAGCACTACCGTTGCTCTTCCCTACCCCGAGCCCAACTGTGCATCTCCACAGCAGTCCGACTGTAAGTCTCAGTTCACTCCCAAATCCCAAGGGACAGGGAGCTCTTCGAGGACTCAGGAAGATAGGTCATGAAATTAGCAATTTTGTCTCATTAGCTTGTGAAAGTAGTAGTTGCAGTGTGAGGAACGTGGCCTGGTGATGTACCTGCGTAGGCACAGCATGCTCCTTCTAAACCCATTAGAGCACCACACCTGCCTAGAGCACATTTTTCTGGGCAGGACCCATGTTATTAACCTCTGCTGCATCCTAACTCAAAAATCTGACTTTACATCTGCTGTTCCAGCAGATGCTGTATGAATAAAGGGATGTGTCTTTCCTGCTCTGTTTGCAGAGGGAGCCAGTCCGTTCCAGCTGGGCCGGTTTCTCGGGGTTCCCCTCCAGCGTCCGGGACCTGCAGGCAAATTTGGGGATGACATGGGGATGGAGGAGGTGGCAGCAGCTCAAGAGCACTAATGAGGTAAGGATGGATAGGCCATGAGATAGAAGGGACATAGGAGGCATCAGCAATAACCTTGGGGTGAGGAAGATGACAGGGATGCTACCTAGAAGAGGAAGGCTACAGTGTTGAAGATCAGCTACAAGAAGTTTGACAGCTACCACACCGAGTTGCGCACACGCACGTATATGTGTGCATTCAGAAGTCCCTTTTTACCAGGTGCACACCCATGCACACGTGCCTTCATAAATGGCACACGTGGACAGGGAGTCATACGCAAACAGATACCACATGCAAACACAGCTTGCACTAGGGCTAAAAGTTTAAGCACAGATTCACAAAATGAGCATCCATTTTCTAAAAATCTCTCATCTGGCTGTTTTCTTTGCCACAGCCTTCACAGAGAAAAGAGATTTTGTGTGGGCTGACAAAGCTCTTGGTGCCTCTGGTAGCTCAGCCTGAATTACTATGGTGGGGCAACAGCTTCTAAGTGAACGGCAGCAGGCTATAACCGGACTTACAAAATATGCGCAAGCATTGTGGATACGTTCATTGCTGTTGTCATGGTGTACTGAATTTGCTTAACTGTGCAGTCCACCTTTATTTTCCTCCGAGATCACCCACTCTAGGTTTGTGCTGTGTACCTGCAGCATCAGAAGGAAAACTGGTAATTAATGTGCCCAGTCTAAGGCTCTGCTTTCAACAGAAGCTTGGACCAGATGAGGCCCCTTTCGACCTAGTCCTTTCTATGATATATAAGAAAGGGAAGGATAAAGACTTTTTTTTTTAGGTTCTTTGTGGGAAGTTGTGTAGAAAAATTGTGTAGAATACACAGGTCTGGAAAAATCTGGTAAAAAAAGACCAAACTACCTTGTTCTGCTAATGCTGAAGTTTCTAAACGGTTCCAAAATTTGATTAATACATCTAATACATCTACATCTAATACAGACAGGACCTAACTGCTGTCAGTAATTATTTAGCCGCTGGCTGTCTTGCTTATCCTGAAAAGATTAAAGAAGCTGCAAACGTACTTCACAGTGAAGTCAAGGAACGAAATAAGATTATTAGCCTTTATGAGAATGAACCCTTTGCCAATAAAAATGACATGGGAGATCTCAACTCTGTTTCCTGAACAAAAGAAGTCAGTAAATTTTATAAACTTCATACTTCACAAATGTCAACATTACATATCTTGGGAAGAACCGTGGGCTCTAGTTAAGATCACAGAAACGATATTCATAATCACGTATACTGACTGCGATACCGTATAGGAGAACTGGGCAGGAATGCTCGTATTTTGTCAGAAGTGCTATTTACAGGAGCTGTCTGACCTTAATGCTTTCTTAAATTATGCCACAGAGATCCTCTTCTCATGCACCAATCCGTGTCGTTTTGCCTGAGGGACGCCAGTTATTAGCCTGACAGTAGGGTGGGGGGCTGTCCCTATAGCAATCTCATTGCTACCCTGCGTCAGCAGTAGAATTGCCATTAGCGCAAGTTTACTTCTAAAGGTCGCTACGTTGAATCCCTAAACATGGAGGAAGATTAATGGCAACATTTTGGGTCAGACAGTGAGAAATACTGTATTCCCCTTGCAGTTGGGAGAAGTCAGAGCAGAGAGAGATGGAAGCGGGTGGAAAACAGCCAGCAGGGAGTCTAAATGATTAAGAGATAGATGGCTCTGCCAGGCAGTACCACGCTAAAGCTTAAGACTGGTTTTAAATGAAGGACTGCACGCTTAAAGCGCCCCCCCCCCCCCCCATGCACGCTCACAGCTCCTTTCAGAGCGCTGCGAAGTCGGGGCCTTGGCGTTACGTCTCCGAGACCGCAAAGACCCCGGCGAGAGGGTCTTTCCTCCGCTGGGCGTTTGCACAGCGCGCGGCGCGAGAGGACCTGTCTTTGCGGGGAACGCAGGACTATACTGAAATACAAACAACAGGTTTTCAGTTACAGGAGGTAACAAATTTCAGCTACGGGAGGTAACTGCTCGGTGCCACTGCTACCTCAGGCAAGCCCGGCGTTTTACGTTAACTGAGAAGCGGCACTGAAAACAGCAGAATTAACCCACTATTAGAGGTCTGTGCTCCACGTCGTGCTTTGTTTCAAGGAAGTTGTGAGCTAAATACATTTCTTCTTACCTACTCACTGCGTTCGGACCTCAGAGCACAACAGCATTAAATATTAACTGATTCCCCAGAGGGCTCAGGGTTATTTCTTTTTAAATGGGCTAAAACATACAGTTAAAAATTATAAGCAAAATTTTAAAACTCAGCAAGTAACTTCAAGTTACAGCGAATAGCTGGAACACCACAGCTGATGGTAAATTGTCTTCCCTGGTGTCTTTTCTTCCTTCCTTTCTTTGTTTCCCTCCTAGTAACACAGTGACTGGTGGGGGAATCTCAGTATTCAGGTGGGTACAATGTAAAGCACCCTGGGAACTGTAATTTAGCATCAATTCACATCCACTTTAGATAAAGTTATTGGCCAAGGCAGTTGTGCATTAAAGAAATGAAAATGGAGATTAGAGTCTAATTGTCAAAGAAAGTGTCTAAAGAGTATCTGACAGTTTTTACCTTTTTTTCTTAATTCAGGTTAAATCTTAAATCAACATCCAGACACAGCACGAGAATTGTTTTTATCTTTTTACATTGAGCAAAGTCAAATATACTGATTTTTCTTTGCAGTTTAAATCCCATAAGGAAATAAGGGCTAGCTGGGCTGAGCAAAGCCATGCCATATTTGTAGAATACTAATTAAGAAACATCAACCCAAAACAATTCTCCTCTCTGTTTAAATCGAAGGTTTGTTCGTATCGAATTCTGTCATCGGCGATTATTCAAAACGAAATAGGTCAGGTCCCTGAGCACCGGTAAATTAGCCTGGAAACTCCCTCAATTAATGAAATCTTGTCTGCCTGAATTTATCCTGCCTTCCCCATAACACTTGGACAATCATCGCGGTAACATGCAAGCTTAATCTCCTGTTACGCTGCGTGGAAGGGCACTCGCATTGCGCTCTGACCCTCCGGAGAAGGGCTACTGCGTGTTCACCCCCCTCCACGTACCGCTCAGCAAACCTCGGCCGCCGCCGTGGGGAACGGCAGCCTCGCCGGAGCCCCGGGACTCGAGCGGCCGCGGGGCCCTATGAACTAATGACCTATTCTTCGAATTGCTTGGGCACAAGCACGGGGCCCGGAGCCCGTGCTGTGCTGCAGGGCACCGTTTCCCGCGGCACTGGTGGCCGGTCCCAGCCAAGCAGCTGTCTGCCCACTGCCGAGCTGGCCCCGGGCTTTCTGTAAGGCTTCATTTTGCTGCGTTGGGGATACGGACTGGGCCACTCCTGCCCCTAGGAGGGAATAACAGGGGGATGGAGCAGAGCGAGGGCCAGAGCCAGCGCTCAGGTCCCTCTCCTGGTGCCCAGCGCCCAGCCGGGCTCCCCCACCGGACAGACGCAACGGGGCTGGAGGTCGTTTCGGCAAAGCAGCGATGGGGAAGTGCGAGTAGTGCTTTCCTCACTGGTAGCCCAGAGCCAGACATTTCAACGTTTGAACTGGGGGCATCTCAGTGTGTCCCCACTTTGCAGCCAATTCAAGGGAAACTGAACCATCGGGAGAGCCGCATCGCTCTCCCAGCGAGCCCATCGCAGGGGACAGGCGCGTTGAGCTCCAGGGCACGCGCTTGCGTTTAAGGAAGGTTGGCCTCGTGCAGCAACCTCTCTCCTCAGCCACCTATTTTCATGAACGTGCAGGAACATATTAGCTTTGAAACCTCAGCCCTCTGACAAGTTCGGCTGAAACCAGCCAGCAACCTCAAGAAGCTACTGGAGAAGCAAGGAGATGCGAAGAAAGACGCAGGCTGTGTGTGCACACACTCCATTTCTCCAGGAAACAAAGCTGAAAGCCAAATCTACAGCATCCCGAGGCTGCCGCTCTCCCAGCACCGCCACAGCTCTCGGCTGGGTTGCCTTTAGGCTTTACCCACCATAAGCGGCAGCGGAGGAACCGCGTCACCCACGGGAGCACCACAACGAGGACCACGGCTACTGTCAGCCGGGCTCCGACCCAGCAGCACAGGGGGGATTTACTCCTCTGGGCTTCACATCGGCCCAGTCTGTTAGGCAGAAACTTTATCACTCACGCTACTGCGCCAAGCTACCCACAGTGACCAAAACAAACAAAGACAAAATCTGCGTTGTTGCTGCTATGCTTTCACTTAAAGATAACGTTAGTGGCAATCACTAAACAGCTTTGCAAAGGCAAAAAGCTGACTGATGCCTTATCTGTGACTATATCAAACACAGCGCACACATCTTTGGTACCTGCTCTGTCCTAAAACGCACTCCCCTCAGAACCTAATTAATGAAAACAAATAAGCAAGACATTTTTTCCCAGTGTTTAAGGTTTTCTGCTGTAGCGTACAGGCTTATTACCAATACTAATGCAAACGGTATATTGTTACTGCACGCACTAACAACGAGGCTGTTTGTAATTCTTTCTAAACCACCAGAGATGCGCGCTGTAGAAACTGAGAATGAATTAAGTGAATGCTCTTGATTAAATAAAACGCTGTCAACTTCCCTTAATAACATCAGCAATTCAGTGATGAAAAACAAACACACAAAAAAAGAAGCGATGCAAGTAGCTGAAGTTTAGTACGGGATTGCGTTAAGCAAGTACGTAACGCCAGCTTCTCTGGTGTTGTTTTTTGACTGGGCGGTTTTTGACTGCATCTGGTGGAGGAAAACGTTCAATTGCGTCTACTGCCGTTGTTCAACTCTCGTAGCCAGGATAAAATGAAGCCACGTTTACAAAATGACACAGGGTCAGCTTGACGAGAAAGGACCTTTTTGAAGGTTTGCCCCTCAGCCTCCGTCATGGACACCACAACAGCCCCTTCTCCCGTCCTCGTCCCTTCAGGCCCAAGTCCTCGCGGGACAGCTATGGTGGCGGGCCGTGCTCGCAGGTCCCTTCTCCCGACACGCTCGGGCACGCGGTTCGAACCCATGGGCCCCAGCTGAGTCACGCGCTCGGCTCAAAGCTGGTGCTGAAGATAACTGCTGTTGAAAATTATCAAAGGGCTCAGTCTTCAAGGAAGACTCAGTTCTCCTCACAACAAAGAAAATTGTCCTTTTCCTTCTCTTTTAACTGTTTGAAATGTTTTATTTTATCTAAGTCAACCTAGATTAAAAATGAGTGAGAGCTGATGGCCCTGCGGAGCAGTCAGGCGGGAGCTGGAGGCAGAGCCGGGAGGGTTTAACACCTTCCTGCCCTTCGGGACCCGGCTGGGACGGACAGAGCGAGGTGAAGCAGGTGAGTTCAGACCACCTTCGCTGGCCGCGAGGAGCCCCTCAGTCTCTTCCCCTGCATATCAGACTGCACTATGGAGTTAAAAGCGCATGTCTAATTTGCGCGCGTAATTATTTCAGCCCTAGATGCAAATGACGCCTGGAGGGCCAGCTCTTAAGGAGACGGAGTTAAAAAGAAATCGATGCAGAGCACACGAGCACCAGGCAATTTCAAACCCTGGTGAGCACAGCTCAGCCTTGCAGTGAAGCACAGCCCCTTATTTTGAAAACAAATTAGGCTAAGGCAATGCAGATCCGGCTCTGAGCTCGCAGTTCACGGAGACTCCCCGGGCTCGTACAGAGCATCCCTGCACGCAGGTCATACATCTCGGTCCCTACGTAACGGGTGCCGGGTACCGGGCAGCGATGCTGCCAGCGGCTCCCGCTCGGCCCGGCCGCCCCACGGCGGCAGCAGCTCAGCACAGTTGCCCACTGGTGTCCTTAGAAGGAAACTCCTTTACGGTTCCCCGGGTATTTCATGTGATCTAACAGTGGTTGCTGTCTCCTCCCATCCTTGTGCTGGGTCTAGCAACTATGTGGGCACAGGAGGAACTGGATGGAAAACTAATCCTTTTTTCTTTTTTTCCTTTTTTTTTTTCTTTTCTCCTTTCGTGGGCAAATTTCCACACCCCACAGCACCACAAGCACTAGATCTTACCCAGACATATGTAGCCCATGAAGGAGAGTGGACCTGCCTCTTTGGGCTTCAGGCTACAGTTACATCAGATGAAGCTATACTACAGTCTGTTGTCCTGGTCTAGGACGATAAGCTTTACAGAGAGAAAATACCATCAGATCTCTAGCTTGGCCCCTCACATTTCTCAGACCCTTCCTCTTCTGCCAGTTAGATCTATTTTGAATCCAACCCTTTGCATTTGAATGCAATGTATCTTTTAAAAACTCTTGATCTGAAGACACAAACACCAATAACCTTAGCAATGTTTTCCAGTGGTAAACTGCCATCATTTGCTAAAAACATATGCTTAATTTCTATTTTATATTTTTCTGGTTTTAGCTTCCAGCAATAGGTTTTTATTTATTCTGTCTTTGCTGGTTTAAAGAAATCTTTAATAAATGTTTTTGCCTCTCCATGAAGACACTATCTATTCAACAACTCTCCTCTCTCTTCTTTTTGATAAGCTAAATACACTGAACTCTCATATGTACACACTTATCTCTAATTGCTGTCTTCACTGTAGAACCAGAAAAACCTTGAATCTAAAATTGTAATCTTCCTTCCCTGTAGCTTTCTAAAAAACTCTTAAAAGAATTCCAGTTTCTATTTAGGTTTTTCCATTTAAGTATTGTCCTCCTAATTTTCTTTATTTCGGAGATAGATAGCCCTTCTGAACCAGCCAGAATACGTGTTTCTGGTTTGGACTTCCGTTTATTTCCTCGTGAGTACTAGCATCTATGTACCAGCCTCAATTCCAGGGATCAAGTAATAGTTTTCTTTCACAGCAAGGTCCAGACAGGACCATCTTATACAAAGCACCACACTCAGTACATTAGAAAAATCATCAACTATAATTGTAGCATGGTGAAAGCTATAATTTCTTTTCTGTATATGTTACTGCAGGATGCTTAGACACCCATACACCAAAGTTTTAGTTGTGCTGGCTATACCCATCCTTCCATATCCATCTTGAACTAATTTTGTTCATATCCTCCAAGTCTCGTGTACTCTTGTGTTTAGTGGCCAGCAGATACACTGGAGGAAAATCAGAAACATGACTGCAAAGATATGTGAGCATAAGGGCAACCCCAACATATAATCTGCAGCTCTCTACGACTTAGGATGTCTTTCCTCCATGAGATGCATGCAAAAATACAATGAGTCAGTGAAAGCTCAAGCTAGAAAAAAAATACCAATGCATAGTGAAGCTCTCCTGAGGCTCCTCGGCCTTGGCTTGGGCGCAGTTTACTTGCATTGCCCTTGGGCTGCGTGGGGATGACGAAGCTCCGTCTCTCAGCAGATCTCGTTATCTCTAGTGCCTAACCACCACCTATGCCCCGGCCTGAGCTGGCTCACATCCCACCACCACGGGCATCTCGGCTCTTTGATCCAACGCAACAAGCTTAGCTCCGTGGACGTAGACCCTCAGCGCCACAGTCCACTACACCATGCGCTTGTCCAACAGCCAGCAGGCACGGGCTCCTCTCCGGGAGACTAAATGGGCTCGTGTCTTTTCGACACGCCAGCAGTCATTTCTGCTACACGGCCCCTGTTCCTGCCCTACCTGACACCGGGGAGACAGGCGGCAGGCGCTGTTTGTGGGTACCTACAGGGCTGACACTATCACTATTAAACGAACTTAAAAAAATGCACCGTGTCTAGAAACTGACCTGAAAGGGCAGGATTTCTTCCCGCTGAGACTCTCTTTTCAGGCTGTGTTTTCACTTATTTCACTGTGACACTTGAAATTTGGTTATTAGGAGCATTCAGCTTATCAGTTAAATGGATTTTTGAGTAGCTCTTCATCATCTCCCTTCAATATTGTCAGGTTTTGAGGGAAGATGTTTATAAGCCATTATACAGAGATATCTTCTACGTGTGCTAAAGAGCTCTTTCTCTGAGATCTTTGCACTCACACTCTAACATATAATCAGCTTTTATAGCTATATTAAAGTCTTCAGAAAAGAAGCTGGTTTTACAATGAAAATTCCAGGCATATGCTTAACTATGCCGCTGCTCAGCAAGAGAGCATAGGAGTATATTTAATATGATACATACAACGTTTTATCATGAAAACTGCAATTACTTTCAACCGAACAACAGTTTCCAACCAGAAATGCTGACCTGCCTGTTTTTCTTTCTGCAAAAACATAAACCATCACTTACACACTAGAAAATAGAAATGAATCTCTTCTCCGATAAAAATAAGAAAGAAAAAGTTATAAAAACTAATGCTTATACTGCAAATAGTCATAAATGCCATATAATTTGGGCTGTAAATTATGCTGCCACTAGAACTAGACTCATTTACAGCAGGCCACTATCTGGCCCGTAACTCTAGTATTAATTACTGGGGCTTTTTTCAGTGAATGCTCTATTGTTATTGCTTTCAGCAGGTGTTCTGCGTTACTGTGTGGATTGCCTCACATTTATCTGATATACTGAAAGTTATGGCATATCCTATAACTTTCCAGCAAAGGAAATCAGAAGCTTTAAGTGTTTTTTCTTACTATATTTCAAAATATATTTCCTTTGTGTTTGTGGAAGAAGACAGAAGAATGACAGTAGTTTAATAAAACAGAGCCCTTTACTAATCTTTGCAATCAGATCTTCGGGGCTTTTGCTGCCATCATACAATGCAAGCACTTCATACAAGAGAGAAAGCAAAACTAAGGTATGCCGCTACAGTTCAGAACATAAATCAGCTAAGACTGAGCATGCTAGCTTCATTTTTCTGGTTGGTAGCTTATTTTGGTAACTAATATATGTGTGTCCTTATAGCTAATATTTGTCTAACCCTAACAAAATCGATCTAATTTGAGAATCAAATTTAACGTGTTTAAATCTACACTCAAAACTCCACATATTGCGTACGTTTTGTCAGTATTAACATAGCTGAATGTTGCGAGGCATATTAAGAAATCTCATGTGCAATTTGTTACTTCTTCTAAAAGATCTTTGTTGTACAAGCACTACAGCAAATTCACTATGCGTGTGAAGTCAGCAGAACAACTCATTTCCCACTACAATAAGACTCTGCTCTCTGGCTGGGATGGTTGGGTGCCAGAAGAAATGGCTTTCTTAAGAATGGAAGCACACAATTGCTCTTCTTCGCTGGTCTATTATTCTTTGTCAGTCTAAAGACCTCGCCAGTTGTTTCAGCATTGATTTGGAGTTCTCCTTTTTTTAATTTTTGTTCTTCTCCTCCTTTTTTTAAAGGACACACCAGCTTTTCTTTTCCCTCCCTGCAGATAATTGTTTCTTTCAATTATACAACTACAGGTTCTTAACTCCTGCTTGCACCCTTCTCTTATTTCTCCTCTGTATTTGTACACTGGCCAGCTCCTTGACCAGCACACACTGATGTAATTCCATTGACCGTGATAAACACAGTCCAAATTGGGTCAAAGTTTGGCATGTATTCTCAGAAATTATCAGGTACCCACCCTCGGGAAATCAGGTCTCTTCAAGGCCCAGCAGCTTCAAACATGAACAAGATCAATAATCTGAAGCAGCTGTTCACACACTAATAGTAATTAGGAAGCTTTGTGTAGTGACCAAGACGGTCTTTTTAGGAAGTGGTTTATCTTTCATTAGACCAAAACATGTAGCTGTAAAGAACTTATTAGAAGGGCTTGTTTACTCCAAATCTTCTTCTTTTCCTACAGCTATCACTTGGTCTACTACAAGATTTCAGGTCTCCCTGCCACGCTTTCTCCTAATTAGTAATTGTGAACTAGCTGATGTTATTCTTGGACATGCTGGTAAGACTTGGGATATAAAGCCATAAAATAGGTCACCTGGCTTCAGTAGACTCTCCATTACCTTTCTGTATTTTTATTGCTATCCTACAAGCTCCTTCAGGACAGAGAAAGAAGAAAAATAATCTCATTCCAAGAACAGTTTAAATTTAGGTTTAAAAAAAGAGCGGGGGCAGGGAAAGAAAAAAAGGCATATTTGAGCATTTTGTGCATCTGTGCCTTCTGGGGCACCCATCAGCAGGGAGATTCCTTGATCTGTGTTTATTTTGCAAGCTATAATTTAATTTCTCTGCTTGAGTCCTTTGTGTTTTCACTTATGATTGTATCTCTTCTTCAGGGGTTAACTGCAGTGGTGTTTTTCCACATCTTAAGAAGACATAAGGAATTTCAAATATCTATCACTAAATGAAAGTGGAAATCTGAGCAGTCATTTTGCTATAGTAGGCATTTGCTTTTTTTTTTTTTATTAGTTTTCCTGGCTGCTCTAGGGTAATGTGATCAGAACAGGAGAAGTTTTGTAGTCTCGATACTCTCAGATAATGTTACTGTAAATTCTCTGACAGTCTTCTGTTGTGGTGTTTATCAGAACATCTGAGCAATGCAAGAAAAAGACCAAGTATCCAATTTAATCCTGGCAGAAACAGCCCAATTCCCATGGACACTAATGCAAGTTGTGACTAGTAATACCACGGTATGGCCTGAGTCTACGTTTTCTCCTTCGACACCTTCAATTGTAAGTTAACAAATGGCTCCAGGAAGAGGGCAGGGCCCTAGATCTTGTCGTAACTCATGCTGACACTGAGCCGTCGTTTCTTCTGTTCTCCAACTCCGTTGGGACAATAAAGGATTGTTTCTCTTGCCTTACTCAAAGTTTTTGCCCGTTTTATTGTGAATTCAGAATTTAAGAAGGACGCTTGCCTTCTTGCTAGGCACATCTCCCTTCGACTTCCTGTCGGTGTGCACAAAATACCGCCAAGTTTGCTGACGTGACTGGAATTCCCAAAATATCACGAATGCGCACAGGACAGGCGTTAGCGTTAGCGACTGATACACATGATGGAAAATGGCATTTCACAAATCAGGTTTTCCTGACCCCAGTGAACTTGGTAGGTCTGGCCTAAGTGTGCTGAACTTGCCCAGTGGTTTCTCCAAAATCAAGCCAGTGCGTGTACACACACACATGTGGGAGCTAAGGCATTCAGAAATGACAACTAACTGCTTAAAAACATGCATTATGAAAGCAGGCATTTCTCTAACACTGCTAAACTTTAACTGAATCACAAACAGCATCTCAGAAATACACAGGTGTGCTTTACTAAAAAAGGTACAGTAACCTTTATTTAACCCTTACATAAGGACACTAAGGGAATATCCTTGAGACCAAGAAGTTATTCCTAGAAGACGGCCATGGCCATAGTCCCTTAAAACAGTGCATATTGCAGAATTCCATTTTCACACACACTGTTCTGAAGCCATTCTGGATTCTAGTCCTCCGAATGCAACACTGTGCAAAAATCACCTCTCGATATAAAAAGAAAAAAGAAAAATTCTCTCTCTGTGAGAAGTTTGACTCCAGTGCTTCAGTGTAACTCACAAATAAAGACACAAGAGACTTTGGCTTACTATCGTTAAGAATGAATTAGAATAAACTGTGAATCCCAAAGCTCCGGTTAATAGAAGCGTAAAGAGAAAATTGGCAGGTTAGCAGTTAGACAGCGGGCTGAACAGCTGCCATTGACAATGCCTATAAATAGATTTTTCAAAGACAAACACTCACGTTTTATTGCATACAAACATAATGCATTTCTCACTTTGGGCTAGTAATAGATTTTCATTTTTTAAAGAAATGTAGAGAACAATTTACTTTACAAGTTCATCACAAGATCAGATTCAGTCACTCCATTTTTATTCGGCTTCCCATCTGCTTCACATGCGTATTTGCCTTTGATGCAGAACAGCATGCTACTGATGTGCTGTTCTAATTTTGCCTTAGACATGCATACTGTAAAATTGGTTTTATAATGGTAGCACTTTTAAAAGTAAATCTTAAATGTCTCCTGTTAAGTAAGTCCTAGATGTGTACAGGGGTATGCCCTTTAGTGGGCAACTCCTGTATGATGCCTACTCGCCAGCTTCCGCTTTGGAAATAAGCAGAAGCCATCACCACTGGAGGAGACTGAAAACCGCTGCTAAACAGTGCTTTTAGCATCCTTATTCATTAAGGCTCCCAATTAGCGGGACAACTGTAGAACACTTTAGTGGGATTTTCAAAAGCACTCAGCATTTGTCTAACTTTTTTCCAGGGAGGTCAACAGCAGTTACCATTGCCCTTTGTAAGAGCACAATTAGACCAGTGCTCAGTGCTTTCAAATGCCTTATGATGTCTACGTACCACCATTCACACGGATGCAAAATGAAGACTGCCCGTCCAGGTGCAGCAAATACCCAGCCACTAACAAGCGCCAACTGCAGAGGAAATACAGCACAGATTCAGGCACCTCAGGTCATCAAAGTGCCAAAGAGCTGGACACAAGAGGGTATCATGCTGCTTGATATGTCTTTGAGAAAGACCAGCCCAAAAAAACGGTGCATTGGAGTGGGCTCGCAGCATTTCACTGACTATACTAGCTGAGACCTGACTGCACTTTGTGTCATGTCTTACTCTTAATTAGTCCTGCGAGTTTAACTGGATTAGTTCAGAGGTAATATGCTAGTTGAAAAAGAATACAGCTCCTGAGATATCGTGCTCAGAGCAGGCTGCTTGGTTTCCACGACTGTGAGGATTTAAGAACCTGGTCTGCTGGTATTTAGAGAGTCGCTTTTTTGCTGGAAGATGTTCTCTCAGAAATATCATCTTCAGGAAGGAAGGTGCCTTGGCAAAACAAACTGGAAAGAGGTATAGGAGACTCAGGCAGAGGTAGAAGATGGCAGATGAAAAGTGCAATAGCAGGTGGAACAGAAGAAACAAAGAGGTACTATTAAAAAAGGAAAGGGGCAAGCAGGACTGGCACAGAGCAGAGATACGAAGCAGAGAGAAGCAGGTCTCTTGGGTAACCCTTTTTTGTTGTTGGTTTGCAAACAAATATGTTGGTTTAGTGAGCTTCGGAAGGGTATGTGTTTGTTCATTTTTTCCTACTAGAAACCAACAGCTTTCAGTCTTAGAGTCTGAGCTAAATTCAAAGGCTTCAGAACACAAGCAATAAAAAATGACATAGAGCAAAGAAAGGCATATTGTGTTGCAAGTCTAATACAGCATGCTGACAAAAATTATTACTGAAGCTTCAATCTAGGACCAATCCCAGAAAGGCAATATTAAAAGAAAATGAAAAGAATGAATGTCACTGAAAAATCCCTACAGTTACACTTCTGTGCTGAACAAACCTAGAAACCAAAGAGCCGGATGCCTCTCTTCAGAAGTGACGTAAGCAAGAGCTGAAGGTCCTGCCTACCTCCTTCTTTGCCCAGCCGAGACAAACGATTGCAAGAAATCTGCACCATACCTCAGACTTGTAGCAAACCATGGTTCAGACAATAACCATATAGATTTCCATTACACAATGGACTACATCCAGTTTTGGATGAGACTCTCGGGGAGCTTTTGCTTCTTAGCAAGCCGCAGCCCGGCTAGTTAGACGCAGAGACTTCTCTCGGTCCGGCGTCTCATTAGAGAACCTGCACTCAGGTACGCGACACAGCTCTCTGCACTACACTGCCTTGTCCCCAGGGAAATCACTTTTCGCTTTTCATACATATGTTGATGGATCATAGGGCAACAGCCGTGGCACATAGGATGAGCTATCAGCGAGTTTGTCCCATAAGTTATCTGCGCTTCAGATAGAGAGGAAAAAGCTTCATTTGCCTTAAAGGCAGAAATGTTCCACCAGAGCGGGATGATTGACTGACCTTGGAGCACTAAGGCTCATCATCTGGCGCTAGTGTAAATGAAAAATTCATCATTACCAATGATTTTTGAGTGCCCTAGAAAAACCAAATATTAATATGGTTTAACACAGTACAACTGAAAATCCAGAATGCAATAAAACTTTCATATCATGCTAGTACTGGGATTTCTTTGTGTTATTCATTCAAGGAGTAGGATATCCTTCGTCTCTATTTCAAGTCACTCTTTCCAGGGCTGAAACAATATGGTATTTCATTTGAGCACCTTTCACTACCTTTTCAATATATGGATTTAGAGGTATTCTCAGTCTTTCATAAATGATGATACTTTTGCCTGCATCTTACCACAAATTCCAAACACAGAGTCCTTGGATTATTTCTTAAAGAAACACCTCGATACTTGCAGTATAAGTACGGTTGATCTATGAGGTGCTTTAACATCTAGGAAACTCCACTCCAGAATAAAAGCTGAGATAGAAAAAGGGATGCTTTACTGAGACAGGTGATGGTGACCTTTAGAAGCTTAGAGCTGAAACAGGCTAACTCTTTGTATACACACGAGACCATCAAAGGTCAGGAGTCAAAGACAGCCTTTTATACTTTTCCTAACCAGAAATTGGGATACCACTTGTAGAGAAGAAATAACAGTCTACCTTGGAATACTGAAAAACATGAATTGGCCACAGGGGATTCACATTTTCAAATTAAATGCTGATGAAAATCAATTAAAAAGCAATAGCAGTCCTGCACTAATGAGGGAAGTCATCTTATTACTTCTGCATTAAATACTGTATCATCCACTTACTCCATTTAATCACAGTAAATTTTTTTGGTTAATACAAGGACCTAGATTAATATTGCAGTAGGTTTGGAGAAGGAATTATAGGGGTTCAATGTTTCATAGCCTAAAGTAACTCGTGTATCCGTACACCACATGTGATGGTATTTCTAAATTGGATCTTGTGAAAATTATAAGACATGTCACCCCCATTTTTTTATTCCTTCATGTTTAGATACTGGTTTTGACTCTATAGACTGCTAATAGTAAATTTTACTTGTCTGGTTAAAATGCAGATGGAATTATAAAGTGTTGTGATACAAGATTTATAAAATTTCACTACCGTGTCTTAAGGAGCTCGGTAAAGAATAAGAAAAAGCTCAAAGATGAAGCCAGTATGTTATCTAGTAAAAACACAAACGCATATATTAATCAAAAATGTTAGCGAAGGAAAGAAAATGACCCAAACCTCTGCATGGCCATATAATGTCCTAACTTTCCAATTGCAAGAACTGTCAATGGTCAAGAAAACAACTCTGGGTCTTTCCATTTGGCTTACAGAAATAGCAATCATCTGGTAGTCTGGATAGCACAGACCCAGGACTAGGTTCAGATAGCAAATGAGCGAGCCTTGCAAGCAACTGAAATGCCAGAGAAGCTAAGGAGGATCCTTCTTATTCAGTACAGCTTTGGTAATGTGCTTTGCTGTTTTTTCGCTTTGTAACTTGGCCCCATTATTGCAAATCTATGTTTTAAGCACATACACTCTTTTACCCTTAGCAAGCGATAACGGCGATCCCGTGTAATAATCTGACAGATCGTAGGCTCTCCATCCTTCAGATAAAGGCAAATTTGCCCCTCAAGGGTGCACTGGCAAATTCCTGGAGTGTGTCACCCCACTGGACACATGCTGGGAGGCTTCTGAGTCTGGAGGAGCCTGTCCTGGAGCTGCAAGGGTCGTCTGCAGGAGCGTAACGCACCTTCCCAGTCTGTGGAGAAGAGGAGCCTGAGTCTTCTTGGCAACAGGAAAGCAGTAAGGTCAGACCATAAACCTCAGAGCTTGCTCTTGGTAGTTCCCTTGCTGGCGTGCTGGCTTCTGGCTTGTAACTGTCTCTTGCTGAACTCCCTTAGCACAAAACCTATTTGGCCTGTTAAAGTCTCCGTATACCACGTACGTTAATGCTTTCCTAGGCAATGGCATTTGCAAGTAACTCAGAGTCCTGCAGAGCCAGTGCACTTATTAAAGAGGCATTTACTTGCGTGTAAATCAGAGCTAAATTATAAGCTTCTCACTCTTACTGGCCACTAAACATGAATGTCTTAAAATGCTTTACAGTGAATATAGTTCTAGGCTGAATGGTCCTAACAATTTATTCGTGGTTCCTGATATGATTGTTTTTAATCTGATTTCCATATTTCACCAACCTTTTCTTTCCCCTAAAGTGCAGTCTCTCTGTAAGACACGCCTCTTTGCTCCATAATTACACAAAAAGCTGGAATAGAAGAATATCTGTGGCTATGTTTAAAAACCTTACTGAAACCAGAACAGGAAAGAGAACAAATATTGCCTTCCAGATTGGCACTGTTGGTGACACTAAAATTGCTGGAGAATGGGTACGACTGCTGCGCTGCCGCAAAGCGTTCAAGAGCTTGGGAAGGGCCGTGGGGAATCCAACGCACGTGGTCTCGCAGCCCGTCTCTCAAGGGTGCCCAGCACGAGTCATGTACGCAGAGACACTGGCAACTGCACAGGAGGGTGGCAGGAACTAAGCACTTATATTGATCACTATTTTAGAGTATAAATCCATCAGTGCAAAGCCAGCGTTCCTGGCAGGTGGAGGAATACTACATTTTATCCCCAACTCGGTCAATGGTTTGTGGTGACTCGGGGAGCTGAACATGAGATAAATGTGATAATGTCTCTCACAGCTTTATGGGAAATGAGTACTACATGGTTGTGAATATAACTACTTGCAGAACCAGTCAGCCCCTCCCTGACCATTACTGAAGTCTTGGCTGCGGCCACAGTGAGGAAGGCCACGGCGTATAGCCCGGCAGAGCACCACCGGCACTGTAAGTCCTCCAGACCCTGGGACCCCGGGCATGGCACCATGATGATCCATGCTTTTTAAGGGTTGGGGGGTGGGAGGAGGGCAGAAAATCAGAGAAGTAGTTGGCTGACCCTTGCAGGACCGGCAGAGAAAAGGAACTGCCGCGTGGCAGTCAAGGCTCTTGGGGCAATCGCTGCTTTGAGCCCACCATCTTCCCTCCTTCCGTTACTGCTCAGCCCGCTGCGGCTGACACTGCATAACCCGCCCACAGCCACTTCCTTGTCACGTTTTATTTCCAAGTTCCAAACTGCAGATTTTATCTTGCTAATGAAACCGAAGCTATTTGTTTCTCTGTATTTATGTGGGCCCCACTGCTAGAGTCTGAAGACCTGAACGCCTTAATGGATCCTAACAAATTCCTCTGTCTGTTTCTGAACCATCTGAGATGAAAATAAAGACTTCAAGTCAGTCAGCCCGAGTTGCCGGTGTTGTGTATCAATTATGCAGATTCCCGCAAATGGACTCCAAAAGCATCTGTCACACGTGAAAGAAAAGCTCTACCAGCCTTTGCGAACAAAAATGTCTTTTGTTCCACCACCACTTTGTACGTAAAGGTGTGAAGCAAGGCAGTTTTAAAAGGCCTCCCTGCTACAGCAAGCGAGCGAGGCTTATTGCCTGGGTGTGGGGAAGACAGCTTTTCATATATTCTGAATACTGGATGGAATTACAGGGGGTGAACGTCCCCCCAGTAACTGCCCCGGGCAGCTCTCACTAGGTGCAGGACATAAAGGCAGTTCTGTTCCCTCCACGGGCCTGCAGCAGCTCTCCTGGAGGAAACGCGCAGAAGCACAAGGCTATAAACCTTTCAAAGACTGTGTAATGAGACTGATAGGCTGATAATCAGCTTCATTCCCATTTCAAACACCTAAGTCCTTTTGTGAATCTGGCCCTGTAGACTTAATCCTGCATATGGCTTAATTAGCTTAATTGTTGACCGTGTCTGGTAAAGGGAGGGTGGGCAGGACAGCGTGCTCTGGGGAAGCTGTCCACACTGAGCAGGTCAAAGAAAAGCCCCACAGTAGATGGGGCTTGGAGGGCTCTAAATGGAAATGGCTTTGTTTCAGAAACGAGAAGCCTGGAAAGAGGCTGCACAAGTTTGTGTTCAGATAGGCAGAAGTAACTGGGACTGAATGAAGAGGAACCTTTTCAAGCTTTTCAGGCCCAGAACAATCCCATTCCCAGGGCACTGAAGATCACTTTTACATCCCTGTCTCCAAAGATATGCCTAATTTGTTTATGACTGGGGAAATGAGTGAGTGAGGACCTCATGACTCATTCCTATTCACTCCGAAGGAGCAAAGCTCAGGCTTGGCTGTATTTCCCCCATGTTTCACTCTTCTTCATACTTTCACCAGGATGGGGTCAACGTGCTTGTTCTTGTAGCTTAGGACACCTTGCAGGATAAAGACCATGCTGCTTAGCAGTATTCAAACTACTGATATGCAGGATGAATTTGAGGCTCCACTGCAGTCCTCATGTGGAGGAGACTTTTAGAGCCACAGTAAAGCTCTGGGATCAGACGCACTGTTGATGCCTCTGCAGGGACAAAGGCTATCACACGCCCCTCACACCCCAGCAGACGCCTGACCACTGTACAGTTCAGTTCTTTGAAGTTATATTTTCCATCATAAATTGCTAATAACCTGGCAAAAGCAACACTCACCTATTTCCCTATCTGTAAGAACAGTAATGTGTCTGGGGAATTTCTGAGAAAGTATTTTCTGCTGCATACAAGTGTGCAAGTTTTACTTTGCACACAAAAAGTCAGGGGTGTAATTAGCTGAATGTCTACCTAAGACTAAGTATCCACACAAACCTTTAATGAGGTCATTGAGAACAGCAGTACTGAAGTTGATTTTGGATTGTTTTGCCCTGGTAGACTTGATTAAGTGAAGAGGAAGTTGAGTCTACCAAGCTGCTTCAGTTTGTAGAAGGCCCAATAAAAGATAAAATAAGCTACCCTTCTGCAGCGAGGAATACATTAAAAATAACTTTTATAAATATTTACTCATGTAAGCAAAAAAAAAAAAAAAAAAATCTTAATCCAGACAGTTTTGGAGAAACATCATCTTGTTTTACTGGCCCTACGACACAAAGAAGCCAAGCTTGCCCAGGCTGTCCAAGCCACCTTTCCAATATTGCAAACGCGCATGGAATTGGATGTTGCATTTTCTCCCGCTGTCCCAGAGGACAGCATCATAGTACATTATAAAGCCACAAGCATTTAAATACACACAAAGTTTATCCTGGCTCTTAGCTAGTTATTCAGGCAAGACGGTTAAACTGGAGTCAAAGTTAAGAGCAAGTATCAGGAATTTGTGTGTGAAGAACCGTACAGGAGTGCAGCGACTGTCGGCAGTCCAAGGCGACGGTAGCAGGATTGAACTTACTGGACTCACCAATATACTTAAAAGTTCAGAAAAAGAGAAGCAATATCCCTAAAATCCTCTCCCCGTCCCTGCAGCCATGCTGCTGGTGTGGTATACACAGCAGATGATCGGCGTTTCCTCAGCAGTGGCGCCCGGCCCGGCTGGAGCTCACACGTCCTTCTGCCCGGCGCGGGGGCAATCCGCCGCAGGAGCACCGCGAGGCTGCTCACGTCACGGCCAAGCCCTCTTCCCTTCTCACCACGTGCAATGAGAGGTAGCTCCCTGCTTTGGGGCTCTACTCCTGAAAGTAGCACGAATACAGGCCAGCTCGAGACAGTCACTACACTTTCCATGAGAGAGACTGAGGTCTTCCAAACAGCTAAAGCCAACTGCTTTCGAAGCAAACCTGAAGACAGAGTTCCAAAATACAGTATTTTGCAAGATGCTAATCCCACGGCAAGACCAGTGTCTCCGAGCAATCATGTTCTCACCGAGTCATCAATCTACCTTTGCAGTTTGGGAAAGTGCTGACCTTTAAAGCTCTCCTCTGAGTGGTATGGCACTCTCCATTTAAAATTCTCATTTCACTGTCCGTCTCTGTTTAAACTCAACAAAATAGCTGTCAAATACTCCCTCTCTCCCTCACTTATTTCACTTCCCTGTTATTTTGGCTCTTTCACCACACTCTTTGTTTAAAGTAACAAGTATTAGCATGTCTTCTTTGCCAGTGCTTTACAATCTGCTCTGCCACTTCAGACAGGTGGTCTTTTTTGGTAGACTTCCCATTTCATCTTCTTCTCTGCCCTGACAGTCTTTGACCCTCTCTACATGCTTTTAGCGCTTCCAGATAAATGGGCATCTGTTTTCTCCTCCTTCTTCCTTATGGGAAGGTTTCAGCTAAGTGCTTATCAGACTCAAGCTCTCTAGCAGTCGTTCAATAACTCAACAAAAAAGAATTTTTTAGAGGAATTTTGTTTCAAGTTCATACAAAAGCCTCCTTTCCTCCCTAGGACACACTTGTTTATGCTCATTTTGCACTTTAGTTATTTCTGCAAAAGTGAAATGAATAAACATATATACAAATGTTAGGACAGAACTACATTACTTTGTTCATTCAAAGCATACCTACATGCACTTCTCCCTGGCAAGACCAGGGCCCTGCTGTGCAACGACCACTAGTTACAGCAAGCTTAATTGGTGCTTTAACATTGGGAGCCTATTATCATCTGGTGTCTGCTAATACAGTCAGTGGTTAGACTTTATACTTCTGACAATACTAGTGTTTAGTTTTCTCCCAGTGTCACCTATCATTAGTGGATTTAGCTTATCAAAAGATGCAGCAAAAAACATATATGACTCCTTGCCTCTGCAGAACCAGCTCAGTATTGTTCAGTCATTGGAGTAAAAAAAGGGGGGAGGGGGAAGGGGACGGCAGCTTTTTGAAAGGCCAAAAAATTCTTTTCTTGTGAAAACGTTTTTTTTTTAAATAAACATTAATGAACATGTATTTGGCACAAATCACTTCCAGGACACGTCAGCAGAAACAGTACTGGATCTAGCTCCTTTCACTTCTATAAAGCCACCTGCTAAGCCCTTTCGGTTGCGGTCATTTTTATTGTTATGTGTTTCTATTGCCAGTTGTATGAATGATTAATAGGGATGGGGTCTACTTGTCTTGACAGGTTTCATGTGCCAGGGGATCATACATCACCTGGGGTTATTTCACATGAAAATGATGCAACCACTATTTTCGCTTTTGCACTATCCCTTGTGCAGGAAGGGATGTCAGTTTGTTGTCTAAAGCCACCCAGGGCCAGAAGGAAAATAACATTTATTTAAATTAATATAGACAAATAGTCACTTAGACCCTCTCTGCATTCAGGGCAAAAACTAAAACTGAAAACAGAAAAGCTTCACGTAACTGAAGCTAGGATTTTTGGCATGAGGCTTAGATGACTGCACGCCTGTGTTTGCACAGGAGAGACTCTGTGTTTACATCCGTATTTACTTGAAGCATATGGAGATTATAGCTTTCTGCATCATTGGTGTTAGTATGAGGTCACCACTTTACTTAATTTTTCTGCAATTATACTAAAACATTTCAGGTGTCTAGGCAAGATGCTTTTTTAATACTTTGTGAGATATTTTCTACAGGCTATATCCTTATTAAAAACCTACCAGCACTGCAGAATAAAGAAAGAGAGAAATATCTTCTAACTTCCTTTTTAAAAAATAGTTTATAGATACATTGTGCAGGTGTCTCTGTACACCCTCCTCACAAGATACATGTATGATTTTGTGTGTATAGGCCTACATGTAAGCTGCATATAAAATGTGTACACAGGTTTAACCTGGAATATAGACACCTATAAATAGGAACCTACATGCAAGCAAAGCATGCATAGATGTATTAAGTCAGACCGTAGTCCAGATGTTAGTTTAGTTTCATAAAAAGATACAGGATGAAGTTGGAGTACTCAGTAAATAAAGACTTATAATAAAGCCTGCTATATTTCAGGGTATAAGGTAGCAATCGAAGAGGAGGACTTAAGGATTCAGGAGACTGTAAAAATATGCCAGTGTTAAGTCAGAATTATAAACGCTCTACAGCCATCTGCTTGGAGCTTGGAAGCTTTCTCTGAAGTCAGGGCCCGCAGCGCGACACAAGGGCCTTGGGGCAGTGCTCCCTCGGGTTCCCCCAGCAGGACCCAGCACCCCGCACTGCCCTCTGAGGGGGAGCCGGGGCAGCGCTTTGCCCCACGTGCCAGACGTTATAGCATAGTGCTACAGGAGACCCAGTTTCACGCTTACGTGTTCAATTCCTGAATGTATATGTATTTAAATTATCTAGAAGACAGTTTTTTTTTTGCTGCAGAGACATACAGACGTGCTGTGAAACTCGTTCTGAGACTGTCAGGGGAATCCAGAGAGAGTGCCCATCCTTTCCGGAGAGGACTACCCATGTCCTCACGCCCCTCGGCAGTGACAGCAATAGACTTGGCTGCTGTCAGGCCGCCTCCAGCGCTCCATCAAATTTAACAGAGAAGCTCCTTGCCGACACATCGCCATTAAAACCAATGGACTTTTGTCACTGAAGAGTACAGTCCTAAACTGTCTACAAGGATTTCCCAGGGACAGGGCAGTAACGAGCCTTGAAAAAGAAATCAAAGGCTTAGTCATTGATAACCAACATTTCAAATCCAACTTCCTGCTCAGGGAGGACCAGCATTCGGAAGAACAGCTTCACATATCCTTTGCAGATAATTGCGGCCAACCCAACAAGCACGTGTGGTTTTCATGCCCAGTCTCTGAGACAGCACTGCTGTGTGTAATGTTTACGTACACACATATCTGTATTGCTTCTAATGACATTGATTAGCTTCCTTAAGTGTCCACAGTAGACAAGTTATATAAAGATGCTGGTGTTGATTAGTTAAACTAAATATGAAGCACACTGAAGCGGCATGACATTCAACTTCGGAAACATCACTTGCAATAGTTAGGTGGTCTAATACATTTGAAGTAATTCACATTAGAATTTACTGTGGATCAACTTTCCCTAATATCCTTATAGAGACATGCCCAGAGCATACCAGGATGAGAGCTGAGGACTGGACCTTCCTCTCCAGTCCCAGCTTCCCTCTTCCTGCTGTGGTTTCCAGCAGAGCTGGCTCTCTCTGTAGTTCAGCTTAGTTGTCACTTTAGGAAAGACTCTTACAGCAGGGATTTATTTGGAGCCTCATGTTTACTTTACCATGGTAAAGTGCAGGATCAGCCATCTGTACGGGGAAAAGGCGACTCAAAATAAACAGCTGGGAAACGTGAAGGAGACAGGAGAGCTCAGAGCTCTGCACGCATGAGGAGCTGCCAGCAGCAAGGTCTGCACTTGTAGTGGGCAGGCTGCACCAGGCTTTGCTGGACCCCCCCATGAGAGTTTCCCACGTGCTGTCAACAGCACGCCTGGGCTAGCTCTTATTTTAGCCAACCGGCTTAACCAACGTCCGTCTAAAGCCAGAAACGACGCACTCTCCTCTCCCTCCATCACAGTTCCCTCCCAAGATCAAGAGACAGAAAACTCCCTATGCAGCAGAAGGACTAGGAGCTCACGTGGTCAGGTTGGCCAAACACCACGGTTTGGTTGTGTACCCACAAACAGCCTGGACAGGTGTTGTTTTTAGATTTCCAAGTGTTTGTTGATTTTTAGCCTTTAAGTGCTATTAAAACTGCCAGACATTGAGGACCTGGTATGATTTACCAAGTGGAGGCACTTGCCTTGCAAGAAAAGCCAAGGTAACCCATCCCCCCCGGCAAGGCCATGTTTCTGAGATGCAGCAGGTCCTGTCCCAGCCGCCTGTTGCCCGCTTCTGCGTGCCAGGCACAAAGAGGCCGAGGAGGGAGACCTTCCTCCCTGCTGACCACTGCACAACTCCAGCCCATTAGAAGATGAGACTCCATCAGACCTTTGCTGAAAGAAGAGCTGGAGAGTTTTGGTATTGTGGTGGCATTCTGGCCCATTATTTGAAGCCTGAGCAGATCAGTTGGTTACCAATTAGATAACAAACAAAACTTGCATCTGTTTAAAAAAGAATTATGAAGAAGCGTCAGTAAAATAAGGACTAAGATTTTTGTGCATGAGTGAAGATACAGTGATACGCATTTTACAGTTAAAAAGGAAGAGAAATCAAATAACTACTTTTTCGGCAAAAAAATGTGAAATATTCTTTGTAATTATTTCTAAAAGTAATTTTGACACCCCCCACCCAAAAAAAAAAAAAAAGAAAATGTTTGCTTCTTTTTCAGTAGGGCAGAGATAGGAGAATAAAGGGAATGGAAAAGCTTCCCTCCCCTCTTTTTTTCCCCCAAACTTTTGATTAATTGGCATATAAGTAATAGTGTAACTGCACAGCCCACGTTCAGGAAGACACATCTGCAGCAGCCGTGGCAGCAGCGCGTAGGAGCCACTGTGTTAAACGCGGCTGAACCACAGGCAGCTCTGTGGAGGGAGATGTGGGTCAGCAGCAGTGACCCGGCCTGCATCTCCGGTCACAGCAAGGACATTGAGGGAAGTCATTTACGGCAGGAGATGTGCCTGAACAGTGCTGCTCCACGTTGCCATCAGGGTTTTATGCTTTTTCATTAGGTGTTTAGGCACTGGGTGGGATGCGAAACTAAGGGTACATCTAGGTTCTTGGGTGGTATTCTCAGTCTGATCTGGAAATGCATTGGCTTAACGCTAGCCCAGACAGGTCTACAAAAATTGCATTCACTCAGCACAAGCTCATTTTTAATGCCTTTAGAAAATGCCTTCGAACGACTTTTTGGTGCCAAGTCCCTCGGGCTTTTATAGAATTAGGCATCTCATCTGCTTTGGTTCTTCTGTTGATTCCATTGGCCACTCACGATATCCCTGTAAACATGATACCAGATAGCTTGCTGCCTCAGTTTCACCTTCATAAAATTGGGAAAAGATTTCCCTAATATTTCTCTCATGACAGAAACCCTGCAACTGCAACTATCCCCTCTTTTATACTTGATTTTCACAGAACAACACCTTAATCAATAACCAAGACAACAACTTCAAAGGCATACAGATCATGCAGGTCCTCTTCACTATAATTAAAAATTGTAATTTATTTTTGAGCTGATAAATATTTTGCAACAGATTGTATGTTAATGAAAATGCTGCTGGCAAAACAAGCTGTCTTTACCCTGAGTTGCTTGCAGATGCTAAACAAAATCTTAATATGCCCAGACTATCCTAAAGGTAACTATCTCCACACCTCTACGAATGATTTAACATAGAATGCAGTACCTTCAGCATCACTGGCATATAACACATTACCTTTGAATATGCAGTGAAAGTTTTTGATTAAAGCATAAACACAATGAGAGATTAACGGCCTCCATGACGTTGTGCAGCTAGGTTTATTTAGCAGTTGCAGCAACTGTGTAGGAGTTTCCACTTGTTCCAATATATCCATTTCATAATGTATTTTCTCTATATATGAAAGATTTATTCCAGGTTATTTATTTATTTTACACCTATGCATCAGCCACAACGCATGGAATGAAAATAAATTCTGGGAGAGTCTTGCTGTTGGAAGAAACTGGTGCATCTCAAGAGTGATGTGTAGTCTTGTCATTTTTCTGTATAAATATTATAGCCATAATTTCTTTGATGAAGCCAGAGAAAGATGCTACTGCCAAATCAGATTACAGCTTTGCACAGAATTCTTCATTTGTAAAAAAGCCACTACTTCCTTGTCCAAAGACAGACACATATATTGGTAGAAATAAAAATAAAGTAACTCATAAGATAATGCTTTCACAGAGAAGCAGGCACAATCCTGGTTAATTCACTGTCTAATACTAAAATGGGAAGGGGTTGGGATATGGGAAGATATTAATAATTCAGGACTCTAGTTTTACCTGGAGTGGTTCTATAATTTAAAAGAGTATAAAAAGGAAAAAAAAAAGCTTTCACAGAAGAGCATTGCTACAACTGCAAAACAAATCAGACACAGATCGATATCGCTGTGGTCACCTATTAACGGAGACTGGTGAGGAGGTTTGAATGCGCTTCATCATGAAGCCATATTTCCCCCCGCCTTCCCTGACACCTTATGGTAATGAAACACTTGTGAAGTCATTTCTGGAAGGAGGATAGAAAGCTCTCCTGCTCCTCCTCCTCCTATTTTCCTTCCAAAGCTCCTTTGTGGTGGTGCCTAAATTGCAGCTGGGGCTTGGGAGGCAGTGCTTACGGCTGGGGTGACTGAGGTAATTGGAAGCCGTACCAGCGATGGATCTGAAGGACTTCCAAGCGGTGTTCAAGCAGAGTGAGATCAGTCACGTTTTGGAGCCATTAGCGTCTTTGTTCCAAGCGGTTTCTGTCCTTCCCTGCTCGTTCGCGCAGAGCCTGACAGGCAGAGAGCTGGGAGGGGAGAATATTTGGACTTTCTTGACTGTGGAAGAACATCATGAAAGAATTTTTTTTCCCCAGATACCTGCATTTTAAGATCTCAGCTCCCAGGAATCATCCCACACCAGGGTGCCGCGCGGCGGTGCCGATGCACCACTCAAGAGCGGCACTGCCCAGCCATGCAGTACCCGGCCACACGCAGGCCATGGGGCCCGAACCTAGGGCACCTCCAGCACAGCACAGGCCTGCACCATGGGGACACGGCCCCCAACACGCAGGATGGTTGTCACTTCAGCGGTGGTACATACAAATGCCTACAAAGCTGGCGGTCCCATTTTGCTTGATTCTGTACATACACACACAAAAGCAAAACCTACTCCTTGCTCACCTCAAGGAAGTGGTGAGCAGGAGGCAGGGTTACGAAGTCCGAGCAGATAACGTGTTTCTGGGGTATGATGGGAAGCTGGGGGAGTTTGTGTTAGAGAAGCAAAACTGAATCCCAATCTTGAACTGCAAGCCAGAATTTCAGCCACAAAACCCACTTAGTCCCATTCCTGCGATGGGAGTCAAAACCACTCTCCAGCAGTTTCACAGCGTGACTAACAGAAAAACATTTCATTGCAGGTTGAGCCTCTGCACTGCTAGTTCAGGTAAAGATCTAGGAACGCATGTTTTGGCTAGCCTGTACTTGCAGGGCACTAACTGAAAGCATCTCTGTTTTCAGATGACCCTTCTCAAGGCATCTCTATACAGAGCAGTAACACTTTTGCTCGACTATTAACGTAAGACATACATTTTTCTACAGCATGTAGTAATGAATGAAAATTTAATGGTAATCAAAACAGACTGCAGTGTTTTACAGAAAATCCAATTTTCCCTTCTCTCTTTTCCTTGAAGTCTTTGAGTGGTGGCAGGTTTTTCCCCTCACCTTTAGCTGAGGACTCAGTGCAGCAGAAGGAACGCATCATTTCTAGCATGCAGGGCCGAGTTCCACCCCTTGAAAACTTGACAAGGGTGGGTACATGTTTTTGTCTAAGCACCGCACTCATCTCCCTGGGCTAGATAAATACTTGGCAGAAAAAAGGAAACTTTATGCAGTCACCACACCCCGTTTTCATGGAAAGCTAAGCTGCCAAGCAAAACTGTCTTAGAAGAAGCTTTGCGTAGAGGATACAAGAGGAAAAATATCAGTATGTTTTCCTGATTGCAATGCCTTGCTATTATTATATAGGGTTATAGGGAGAGTACTCATCTGAATGTCTTTAAAAGAAGATTGGCAGTTTCTCTTGGAAACACTTCACCTTTTCGGGTGTGACTTACAATTTGTGGTTTCCAATTGGAAATATTCTGATAAGGAGCTGATTTTCACATGAGTTCCACCCCTTTCAGAAAGTCCATTTAAGGTGTTTCAGATTGAAATTTCGGGGATTTCCACAGAGTGGAGGGTTGTCTCCAGTAAAAGTCTGAACTATCAGGGAAAGGAGCAAACAGACAGAAAGAACACAGTGGAGGAGAGCCCCGTGTCCTGTACCATGGTAGGGCTAACTCTGTCATGACTAATTCTCTGCTCAAGAACCTCTCATGAAGACCTGTGTCCACTTAATTTTCCTTGCTTTACTTAAAGTAGTTAATTGTCTAATTTGAGGAGGCAATTTCTCAGTTTGCCCCCAGTTGGTCTACGTGTTAGAACAGAAGCAGAGAGGAAAGCCAGCACGAGCATGCTACCTCTTCTGGACATGGGTGAAGACAACCCTGCGATCCTGCAAGCTTTGAGGTTAAAAGCCAAAAACAAACCAAAACAAAAAACACATATATTTTTCTAGCAATGACACTCTGCTCCTGATTAGACTGTGATATTTCCATCCATCCCCATCACAATATCTCCCCTTCTTCACAAGCTCTGAAGAAAATTCATAAGAACCTTTCCTCCACCTAACGCAACCAGTGCCTCTTCCAGCTCCTATGATACCAGTCCCAGTTCTCACAGATCAAGGTGAAGAGCTTCCACCTTCTACAAGGAACAATATTTTGGGATGGTAAGGAACACACTGTAAAGGCATGAGACATGGGGACAACCTGGGACATCATTTCACAACAAGCTAATATTGGCTTTTGCCTATCTGCAGATAACAAAATGGCTGTGAACACAGTTACCTCTTGCTATCTGTAGGGAGGATCTAAATGAAGCAAAGTTGAGGGGGGAAAGGCAGTATCTTTGACCAGAATTATTGATGAAGCTGGAAAAAATAAACAAGTTTTCAAACACAAAAGGCTTTCTTTGGGTCCAAAACAGATAAAAGCACACAGCACAAGCTTAGGATAAACCTGTTAGCCATGCAGGGGGTACAGATACATGATCAGTTAGGTGGTTTTCTTTATAAGCTTGAGTCCACATAAAAACTGACCTCTGTACAAAATTTTGATAGGGACAAGTGAAAATGATGACAAGCTCTCTGGAAGCAAAACTCCATGAACTCCAGTGTTATTCCAGCTCTGTTCTACTTTTTTTTTTGGTCACTAGAGCACATCATATCACCTGCCAAACTTTCTGTTGTGCACAGCAGAAGGTCAAAGCACTTAATGAGAAAAGAACTAGCAGATGCCCTTTTGTCAGAACTGCATTTTTAATCTGGCCACCAGTTTTATGAATGCCATTCTAATTACTTCATAAAACTTCACAAAGTTTTAAACCTAATTGCACTCCCGGTAATTTATTTTCAGCAACACTTTTAATTAGTTTTAAATATATAAAATGATTCTCAAAACCCCCTTTTCAGGCAACAAAACATCTTCAGAGCAGACTGTGTATTTTGCCACAAAAGTCTCCATGATACTTGCTTTTACAAAGCACTTCTCTTTAAGATAGAAAGGGACAGACTATAAAAAAGAACTCACCCTGAATTCTTCAAAATCTGGAACCACAGCCTCCCATCTGACTCTTGTCTCAGTTGATTACAGAGTTAGTGCTGTAGGCCTACATTTAGCCAGAGTTTCAGAGGTGTGACCCATCCTCCTTACTGCCAGGCGGTAACACCTGCACCACCTTCACAGCCAGAGCCTCTTGCCAGGTGGGTAATTCCACCCAGCTGATTTCTGCTGCATTTGTGAGACAAACCAAGCATTTTTACTCCTTTCTGAGGCTCTTTCAGTTCAATCTCTGATCTCCAGTGAGTTACCACATCCATACTCTGGTTCATATGGTTTTTGGGGACTTCTTTGCCCACCAGGTATCACTTCTGCCCTATCACCCCACAATGCCTGAAATCTTTTTGCATTAATGACAGCAGCAGCCACCTTGCCTTTCCAGAGCTTTGACATACGACAAATTAAATAGTGAGGTAACAGCTGTTTCCCTGACCCTGACAACATGTTGCCTACAGAAAAGTCTACTTTGCTTATGCCTAGAGAAAGATTCAAATAGTTCCTTCTTGTAGTTTCACATTTATAGGCAAGGACTTTCAGAAGCACTGCAGAAACTTCACTGGAAACACATTTTTTTAATGATAAAAAAATGTAGCTGTCAGCTTGCAGAGATACAAGCTTAAAAAGCACCTAGAAGAGGAAGGTTCTTTGCCCCAGGGATTTGCACGGGCACCATTTCGGATGTTCACTGGTCAAGTCCTGCTCTTCCACTTGTGCCAGGCTGCAGAACATGAGATGTACATTTGTGTGCCAGACCAGCTATTCTTACAGCCCTGCTCCTCCTGACCACACTGCGCAGCACAGCGGGAAGAGCATCTGTTCCCCAGGTGGTGGTAGAGAACCTCCCTTCCCTCGGAGATGCCTGTCTGGCAGCCAGTCTCTCTTTTCAGATGCAGTCTTTTCTGGAGGAGATGATCTCTGACTACCCCTGAAGTGCCTGATGCCAAAGTATACTAATGAATGCTCAATTTATTCTCTGAATAGGATATGACTCTCCTCGGCTTAAGTGGATGGGATTTCATGACATTCTGCATTCTTCTTTTCCAAATCCTTACCTCGCACAAGAACTATTGGCTTGCTTGCTGCCAGCAATAAATAAAAAGTAAATAAAGAAAGATCTGAAGCTAGTCATTCTGGAGAGTTCAGAAGCTTCTCAAAAATGGCAGGGTAAACGCTGTATGAATATCTATGTCACATCAACAAATATTCTATGGATCTTGAATGCTTTTTAAAAAACATCCTGGAGTCGGTCCATCATACTGACATGTTACCAATTTTGGCACTAATTGATGATTTGTCTAAAAAGAACAAAACTGCTACTTTGGTTTTGGTCTTGAGATTGACCACAAATGTTCATGTCTCAAGCCTGCTGCATTTTATTTGACTGCTTTTAGTAACAGAAATACTTTTACTACAGCAGTGCCAAGAAGCCAGACTGAAACTCAACTTTACTGAAGACACTGCACAGCAACAAGAGTACAAATAGCCAGAAAAAGGGAGGGAGAAGGAAGAAAACTACCAATAGCTAAAGCAAACTAGCAAAAGAGTATACAGCTGATCCGAAGCAGAGCCACTTATAGCACTGCCAGCTTACACCTAATGGGCTTGGTGTCTACCAGAGCCATTTGTGGAGCGAGGCTCTTCTGAGCCTTACCTAGCTTAATAAGGTGCCTTCCGTATTGTCCTGCCTCCTTGGGAAAAATAGGCAATCAAGGAAGCAGAGAAGAGCTTGTAACTAGCAGTGGGGGAAGAGAAAGGGACAAAGTCTACTTTCCTAGGAGGGGAGCAGTGAGAAAGAGACTGGGAAGCCCTAGATGCTCTCTTCCTTTGCTCTCTTGAGGCTTCATCTGTCCCAAGCCCTCTGCTTTGCAGAGAGGGAACCATTCCAGGGCCGTTCTCAGACAGGACAGTGACAGATCCCTGGAGCTGCACGAGAGCAGAGGAACACAAAAACATGCTATGGTGAGTGTGGGCAGGGATATACAGACATGGGTGATCTGGATTTGGGGAAACAGAAGGAGATCCACACTATCAGGCAGTATCAGGCAGTAAGGTGATCTTGTGCGAATTCTGGCAGCACAGCCCAAATGAATCTATGCCTTACATTGACAGAGCTGCCAGCAGGAACTGCCTTGCAGTGTGTGTGTGTGTGTGTGTGTGTGTGGCAATTTCAAAAGTCAAGAGGCCCACTAAAACCACAGCTCATGGCTTTTGGAGCCATCAACATCTCAGCATGGGAGGTCTGATGGAGGGCTCTGAAGTACAGGATGTGGTACCAGCCCGTCTCTCAGGGCACCTAATTGTATGGGCAGTTGCTGAACCCTTACAGTGCCCAGACTGCACATGGAGAGCCAAATTTGCTTGGGCTTTAGGAGTAGCCCCTCTCTACTGGCAGCTAACTGTGTGGGCATCTTACCCAAACACAGCTCTGGTCCAGAGAGCTAGCTGGGGAACCTCCCTCTACTTCGCATTATACTGGATATAAGCAGGTTGGCAAATTCACAGTCGGAGCACTTGAAAGGACACAATGCTCTTATTCTTTATGTAAGACAAAAAAAATCAATTTTAGCAACATGGCACATTGATAAAAGTTTGATGAAAGTGATTTCCCCAAGCCAGGATAGCTCTCCATAACAGGGTATTCCTGTGCGTTCTTCCCATGCAGCAGCCTTGCTCCCACACAGGATAAGCATCAGTGGCAGCCAGCAAACCAGGGAGAAGATCTGAAGGAGAGCAGCAGGACACTGCAGGATTATATTATTATGCTAGCCCAGTCATTCACTGCTGAATACGTATTAAATTTAGCAGCTGGCTTGCAGCCAACCTTCTATTTCTCCTCAGGTCCGAACGGACCAGTGCGTTTGCAAACAACTGCCCCTCACCAGAGAGGCACTACAGTTGGTACTGTCTTTGCAGGCTGCTAGGATTTTCTCTGCATTGCACGCAACCTTTGCCTGAATTATGGCGTCTGTTAAAGAGCGGTCTTAGCAGGTCCCAAGGAGCCTGTTCCTGTTCTCCTCAAGGGAAAAAGAGGAGATCTGCCTCCAGTTCCGCTGGAGGGAGGATCAGGCCTCCCTGCAGAATGAACACCTACCAATTAGTGACACTTACTGATTCTGTCTGTGGAGAATCATTATGAAAAATGCAAAGCATTATGCAGCCACTATTAATCTTCTCTCTTGTTGCATTTACTCATGGTTTATGGCCCTCCAAGGAGGATAAATGATCAAGGCATGTACTCACATTGTTATTTGTCTATTTGTCCGTGCAACAATACACATGCTCAGCATTAAGTAGGAGTTATTTTTCATGGGGAATGCAGCTTTAAGGCTTTTCAAGGTCAGAAGGCTTTAGGAGAGAAAAATCTGCAAGTGATTCCTGCTCATTTGCTGCCAGCTCTTCCTTTTGAAGTTATAACCCACACTGAAGTAGCCCAGGGAGACCATAAGCAGGCTAAGTCTCGAGGAGGAATGGCCACAGAAGAAAGTTCTCCTGCATTTTTGCCTTTTGCTAGCGTACGGTAGGGCACTCAGGTATGTAAGTGGGAGAGATAAGGTCATTGTTGGCAAAAGACAATTCCTGTTTCAATGTATTTTACATTAGTGGAAAAGGCAGTCCCACCTTGCACCTGTGATACTGAAATTTCTCCTCTCTTTCCTGCTTTCCTCGCTGGCTCATAGCTCATTGTGAGCAAGAATGTTTTGGTCCAGTTTCATTTCTGGTAGCAGGGAGATATTTATGGAGGTTAAGTTCTAGCAAATTCAGGTTATCATGTCTGCAGTGATGCTTAACTAGTCAGCAGCACTAACATTTAAGAGATGTTCTTTGGCAATACATAGCTCTTTGCAAGAATGTCCATCTCCACTATGAACACAGAGTATTTAAAACAGTATTAGTCCAAATGTGGGAATGCAAAAGCAGTTCAAGTATTAGTAGTCGGTATGGAGACTAAATTTTAGTTAAAATGATCAGATTTCTGTGTTCACAGCAAAATCATACAGGCATAAGCACAAACTCTTTATAATTTTTTTTTTTTTACTCTAAATATAGAAATGTGGTGTTATAGCAGGCATGGCACTTTACAACTTGAAAGACTATAAAGATGAGAATCAGTATTTTTTGTCAAATACTCATATAGCAAAGGACAGCATTTGTCCCTTTCAGAAATGCAGCCATCAATATCTATTCTCTTTTTCAGAAAAACGGAGGGACTGAGCCTGGTCCAAAGCCAACTGCATCAATGCAAGTCTTTCCAGTGACTTCTACAGCTTTTGGATCTGGCCTCGTATCCTCAAAAGACTGTAAATACAGGACATGGCTTCAGCAGCATGTCACACAGAATGGGGAAGTAAAACACGCTGCCAAAGTAGATAGCAGGTAATGCCAAACATCTGCTGCTCGAATCCCCCAAACAAAGCTCCATTCATGCTGAGGGTAGTATCAAATATTTATAAAACACATAGTCACAGAGGAACTCAGATTCACACCTCTTGATTATCTTTTGTTCTTGTATTTCTTCTTCTCTGTTTCAAGTCAACTAAAAATAGCATGAGAAATGTGAGAATTTTCCCAAGACATTTGTTAAATGTATTCTTTAAAATACTTTTGTTTCCTGTTCAAAATGTTCACATTTGCATATATCAGATCCACTCAGTCATTTCCATTAGTGGATCTAGCAACCATAAGTTAAAGCAATTTAATTTCAGTAATTCTATATGTGCAAAGAGCAAAGCTAGTTAAATATTTGATAATAAATATTCAGATATCATGGAGGACATTGAACAACATTTTCAAACTATCTAATGAGATATGATTCAATGCATCTTGCCAGGTGATATGACCCCTGTTTGAGCAGCAGGCAGTTTGCAGGAGATTATCAGTGCTGCACAATGAATACTACTATACTGCTAGAAATAAATGCTTTGACACACAAAACAGTGGGTTGATATATAAATCAGTCAGACACTACACTCAATTATCCATATTGCTAATAGTTCAATCTTTTTAATTGTTGCAAATGGTACCTTGATCAAGTGTCTTGTCTGTTATAAATAGAGTTCATTTAATACCTCCTTGGGCAAATTTATTTACCTCAGTGGAAGCGCAGAGGCGTGCGTAGGGTAGAATTTGGCCTCAAATTGTTCAGAGAGGAAGGATTTCTCTTAACCTGAACTGTTCCCTCCTCCAGCTGGCACTGATACCACACCTTTTCAGAGACTCTATGGATACTTCTGTTCTCTAAACTATATTTTATCTTGTTGATAATAAAGGTGTACTGTAGTAGAATCCACCAAACAGTTCTCCTTCCCCTTTGAAAATTACAGCACTAAGGCTGCATAGCATTTTAGTGTCTTTTCTTCCTTAACTATAAAATATCTACTTCTATTCCATTTATTGTTGTTTCTGTCTCTGAAATTATTCTGAGTTGCCTACACTTTTTCCTACTAACATTCCTTCAGCTACTGTTCTTCTTTCTGGACATACATGAGAAAGGCTATTGCCTCCATGCCCTGATGACACGTCATCTTTGCTTCCAGAGCTGAAAATTGCCTTGACCTTTCTATGTGCCATTTTGCATTGCACTGCAAATTCATATGATTTGCTGTCCACCATCATTTTTGGACCACACATCTATTTCTCTCCATTCCACTGAATCTCTGGGTCTTGAGGTGTTTTTTTCCTCCCAGATGCCCTAACTGGCTTTTATCCAGGCAGGGTTTTATTCAGTGGCTTTTAGGTCATATTTCTAGTATCTGTACTTGCTGCTTCATCTTTCCTTCATCTTCAGCAGCACCCCCATGAAGTCTGCTTTGGCATCATACACACGTTTGTATGCCACCAAGCCCTCTTTCAGACGGCTAGCAAGCAGGTTAGGCAAGAATGGATATCACACAAGTACTATGGTAATTCCCACTAGACATCTCCCATTTCTAATTGCTTCTTTCTCCTTTGCCATTTAGCAGTCCAGACAACACTCTATAAATCCCCAAACATTTTAAAAAGTTTTGGTTCACCAGACACCATATCAACACCATATCAAGTCTTGGGCCAAGTCTTTTTAATCCACAACAACAATCCAGTTTTCAGGCCAGGTTTCATTCGTACAGCCCAATATAAAGTGTGTGTTTGTGATTCTGCCGCAGGTGACACGCTTCAGGGTATCTGCACAGTCCCACAGGGAAACTGCTCTGCCACCTGAAGAGAAGAGATCACTAGCCCTTCTCCGACAGGGCCCTGAGAAAGGAGCAGGGTGTTTAACAGACAAGGTGTCCCCGTACGTAGGGATGCTGTAGTATGTTCTCTTTGCACACTGGCTAGCTGAGGTTTCCAGCCATGGCTGGAGCAGGAGCAGCAGCTCAGTTCGAGCTATAGCTCCAGCTGGCTGGATTGCACAGGCAATTGCTATGCAAGAGCAGTGTGCCCTGGCACAAGCACACACTTCTCCTGGGACGCACAGGAACTGCCATGAACGTGGCAGACCTGTACCCGGGCTACAGACACCTTGGAATTACTCATGTTCTACCTGGCGGGTCTGCCTGTGCCCTGGACAGGACTTCATACCACCTCTTCTCTGATCCTGAGGTTTCTTGAGCAGAGCATGTGTTCATCCCTGTTATTGCAGAAAGGATCAGGTGCCTATACTGGTAGCAGATAAAAAGGAACACATAAAAGATAAGAAGAGGCTGGTGGGTCTCAGCCCTCCACCTGTTTTTGGAGGATCTGTAATTGTCAGCTATGGGTGACCTTTCTGGCCATCTCTGCACTGATGCCTCACTTTAAAAACAGCACATCAGGCTGCTCCTAGCGCTGCCTTTTGGGCTGATCTGCAGTATCTTTCTGTGGTCTTACTAGAGCTTGAAATTAGATCTACCAGACAGGAACTGCCAGACTTTTTGAATTTTGGTATTCCTAAGACATTCACAAATGCTCGACATGTTTCTCACTCATCTTATACATGTTATGGATCGGAAGGAAACCTCAAAAGCATGACAGTTCAGGACTCGGACATAAAAGCTGTTGGATGGTGGAATTTTATGAGAGTAATGAAAGTTATCTGACAGGAATAAATGAACCCCTAAAGGCACTCGCACGCACACACACACTTTGGAACATAACCAGCTGAGGGAAAAGAGAGCAACAAAAATCTTTGCTCAAATGCTCTGGGTTTATCGTAACTTTTATAATTGAAAAGCAGTACTAGAGAACTACAGACTTGATGGTCCTGCATTGTAGCCAACAGGGCTACCAGCACAGACCTTATTTCCTAGTCTTTCCTACAGTGCAGCGTACAAGTGGTCTGGTACCTCAAAGAGGACCACAGCCACCCATTTCTGCGTTCTGGAGAGTCCCTCACATAGGATGCCAACAAGTGGCAATTGGAGATGTGACCTGTGATGTAGGAGAGAGCTCTTTCCTAAGGTTTTCCTTCCAACCAAACCATCCCTGGTTCTGCCACAGAGAGGTAAGGAGTCTGTCCCTGCAAGGTTTGGGCTCCCTTTCTAGCTCCACATACGGCAGAAACTCACAGGGATCCTTTATTCTTCCTGTTCCAAACACCTCTCTCTTTCTACACCTTCCTCCCTCCTGAACTTTCCAGTACACTGAATTTGCCCAAGAGCATTGTCTTTGTGCTTCGAAACAAGACTGCTCCCGTTCTCCTCCTCTGAGAGGAGTTTTGGGCTTACTGCTCTCTATACAGCTGGTTTCAGCATGCTACACATACAATGCATTGCCAGGTAACAAGGAGGACTGTCTACCATATAGGCCCTAAATTATGCACTTTGTACTCCAGTTTCCAACTCCAAAATTTAGAGGCACAAATGTCCTTTGGGTTACCTTCATCTGGAATCATGTGAACAAGGAACCAGGTAGATACGGTAGGGTGTTGCTTGTCACGGGGCAGTGCTATTTCACACGCACTGCTCTGTCTCAGTAGCTCCGTACTTCGTCCTGCCCGTGGAACCACGTTGCTTCCCGTCCAGATTCCATCCCTCATCCATATCTAAATAAGGGCCTACATCCACAGACTTCGTTACTCAGGTCTGCTTTTCTCCGCACTGTCATTATTGGTATCACCATTGGTATCACCTACCAAAACTAAAAGCTGACGTACGTTCTTTCTCTTGTGGATAAAACATGCGAGTCTCTCCATGCGCTGAACTGATTCATTTAGTTTGCCTCTAGCTCTTCAGCACTGCATGTCACACAACAATTAATTCATCCTCTATTCTCACTATATTGAAGGCTGTACCATATTGAAATCTGTATCTGAGCAGAGCTAGTAATTCATCAGCACTCCGATATCTCTATGTACAATGTGCTCATTTTGCCATAATGGGCTTTTTTTAATCTTGCTGACAATCGAAATGTTGATATTGTTAAGGTTAATGATCCACTGATAAATACCAGGAACCACTTTTACCCTCAGACAGTCTTTAATCATGGCTGTTGCAAAGTGTGACAGGAATGTTTTCTGCATAAATAGTTTTAGGAGCAGCACTTTCTAAATCTCTGAAGCCCCTTTTACTACCAAAGTGGTTTCTCTGGCAGTTACTGGGTTTGCCTTTGTGTCAGATTCCTTAGTGTTTTACACTGACGTTGTGTATGAGCTGGCTGGCTTTTCTTTCACTCTTCTTAATGGTCTGCACTGTGTGTTTTGTACACACTGAGATGCCTTCGATCTGTACCTTACAAATGGTGAAATCAATTCAATCAGTAAGCAAGCTAATGGAAAGAATAGAAAGAGTTTTATTGGGGTACAGTCACCTAAAAGCTACTCTCTCTGATAAAGTATATTCAGCTAGGGTAACAGGGTCATGACAAGGCAAGATGAACATTGATTTTCATATTTTAACTGTGCACATTTTAACACTCGGTTTCTTGTGGGGAGGGGCTTGCATTATACTAGGAAAAAGGCAGCCCAGTGCATTCAGGTAATCACTAAGCCAACATGCAGGGAGGGCTGGGAAAGTATTTTCCATTTTTAATTCACGTTATTTTTTCTTGAACTTCTCCTGAGCATTGAACGAGCAAAATATATAGAGCACTTTACACTGTGTTCTTAGAGATCCTGACCCAGCTCTATTCAGCCAAAGAATGCAAATATAGCTGCATTGGAGCCAGAGCAGCATGTGTCTGTTAGCTGATGAGCTGACTCTAAACAGTGATTTCTGACCGAAAAAGCTCTAAAAAGGACAGCAGAGATGGATATCACAGTATGCACAGTAAGAAGTGACGGGAATGCAAAAAGAAAACCCTCATTCAAGACAAACAATATTTTACAGCACTGAATGGATTCAGGTAGGGAAATCAAAACCAAGATGTGCAGCTCTCAAATTACATGCGTTTTATCTACATGAGTAAAAAGAAGTGCTTTGCTTTGGCATTTACTGTCCTTGATTTGACCCGTTCATTCCAAAAAAGAGTTGACTGTAGAAGTAGCCATTACTTGCAAGCACTTTGAAACAAACAGAGTGCTCCAGCTCCACGCTAGCCAAATGCTGCTCAGATCCACACTCGCCTCGCGCTGAAGCCAAGCAACTGAGCCAAAAGACAACGCTGGGGAAGGACAGTGGAATAAAGGAAATGGCTAGAGATACATTACCTCTGAAAGCAAGAGGCTCAGTGAGAAACGTCTTTTGCTCTTTGCATTATGAAGTATAGCTCCTTTAGAAAAGTCAAGGTAACCCTTTTCCCTACAGAGACTAGCCAATATGTCTTAGTTCTGTTCTGAAATATCCTGTGCTACGAGTGCTAGTAAGAGGGCTCCCAAAGGAGTCCACTTCTCGTTGTGGATTGCACAAAGTATTGGACCTCTAGAGCCAAGGATAAGCCTAACAACCTGCACTGCTCAAGTGCAGGTTATATAAAGGCCATGAGAACTTAGGAACTGCTCTCCTGGTCAGATGGATGGTCCATCCAGCCAGGTGTCCTGTCCCAGGCAACAGGAGGAGCTCTTCAGGGACAGCATACAATTGTGGTCACTGCAGCCCATTCCCTTAGTACTTCCCCCAGTTTCTACTCCAAAGCTGTCACTCCAAAGATTTTGTGGGGTACATCATTGCTCAGCCCTTTGAGCCATTTATGGACCATCTGGTCCATAATTTGTCTAATCCCTTTCTGAACTTGCTGATACTTTCTGCTTCTACAAACTCCTGTGGCAGCAAGCTCCAAAAGTTCACCGCCAACTGTGTAAAGAAGCACTTTCTTTCATCTATTTTAAACCTAGCTTCACTGAGGCCTGTGAACACTTGAAGTGGTTCAAACAGTAACCCCTGCTGCATCGCGAGATAACAATAAAAATACATATGCGTCCCTATTCCAGACATACAAGGACAGTACAAGAATAGGTTATAAGTCTCCAGAAACACAGAAATAACTGTCCTTTTTGACTTATTTGCTTCTAAATTACACTACTAACATTATGTTGGTTTAGCCCACATAGCAGCCCTGAATGCAAAGAAAAGACAAAAAACTCATTATAAATATATACACCAGATGCTCTATATTTTTCTCTTATCCACAGGTGTGTGTAAAAGCAGACTTGGGACTCATTGATTGTGGAGTTCTGCTAACTGTCTTAAGCTTGCCCAATTCTAGAAGAGATATAGTCCTAAGAGCCTTACTGCTAACAAGCTAAGCACTTTGCAGGATCCGGCTGTTGGGCTGGCTACAGTTATTTCAAACTGTGCTATTCTCTGACTTCAATTAAACTTTTGCAAAGGAACACAGCTGACAAGAAGTTTTGAATAATTTGCTCGGTCCTTGACACTAGTCAGGAAGTCTCAAAGCAGAGGCCAAAGTGCAAGGATACCACCTTCCAGGAGAAGAAACAACAGCCCTTAATTAGAGTCTTACCTCAGATGTTGTTGTGAGGGATGAGCCATAGATATCAGAGATATCCCAAAACAGAGATGATTCCGGTGGTAAGTGATCAGTTCAGATACTATGGCTGGTGGATCCCTAGAGGCAAAAAGAAATGGAAGAAATTCTGAGTATAGCCTGGAGACACAGATGCAGAGACTTGGCATTTGCCTTGTGAAATTCTTGGATGCACTTGAAAGCTCTTTCTCAAGGATTAAAGCTCAGTCTTGATTTGCTTCGTGCCTGGAATGAACTGACACCATCACATTAGCTCAGACTCATTGGCAAACAGTTTCTTCCAATGGCTGCAACTGTTGTTAGATTACAAAATATGCAAAATGACAGATGGCTGATAAATTCGCTGCCAAATTATTAACTGCATGCTAATGACACAGGAGTTTAAGAACAAAATATAAAAGTTGACACACCCTCAGATAATGAAATATTAGGGAGAACCAGATGTAAAGGAATACTTTAAAACTTGAATCTGCTCCCATTTTCACACCAAGAGTGTCTAGGCTCTGTCTTATTAGAGCTCGCTGGTAGCCAAGGAGACATATTTTCTCTAAGTTGTGAGCAGCACATAAATTGACCCTACTCAGGGCAGGAATTAATTGTTTAGGGATACTTCACCCTGTCCCCAAACTTCAGTGGAAACCTTTGAACTTAGTCTTTCAGCAACAACACTTACCCCCTCCCTTGCTCCAGCTCAAACTATGCGCGAGGTGAAACGCAACATTTGTAGTGACTTGGGGACAGCCATACCTTTTTTGCCAAATTTTGGGTATACAGATTAGTGATGTTCATGTCTACAGCAACTATGGACTATTTAAGTGAATGACAGTAAACCCACTAAAAGAAATACTTAACCACCTACCCCCAGCATTAGCGATAGATTTAAGCATGCCCCAGGAGTAAGATGGGACATGTAGGAGACAGACTTACAAAAAAATGGAAGACCAGTAGAAGTGTATTGTCAGTAGTACAAAAAAAGGGTTAATTCCACATCTTAGAAGCAACATTCACAACTAAAAAGCCAATTACAAAAATCTGACAAAATCCACTGGCTGAAATGGCAGCACCAGGGAGTCAGCAGGGCCAGGCGGGCAGCCGTCAGGCCCCCGGCTCCCCACCTGCCGCTGACCAGAGGCCATCCCCACATCCCTGGCCCATGCCGGTGGGGAACTGTGGGGCTGCTCCCATGCTGCAGTGATGCAAGCGCTTAGACTCTCACCTGGCCCTAAATGGAAAGGGGAAACTGATAAACAAACAGCCGCTGATAAACAAACCTAGCCTTTGATGAAAATACCACCAAGACCTCTTTGCTCTCCACTTATGGTAGATAGGTGTTAGATAAAGCCAAAGCTGTTTGGAGAGGAAAGGCAAAGCGCTGCCTGTAATTGCAGCCTCCATTTTTCTTACCCCTTGGTGCACCACACACGGCTTCACCTCCAGTTTCCAGCAGGTCCCTGCTGCTCCCTGCTTTCTGCTGCACTGGGGCCCATCAGTGCTCTAGACAGCAGAGCACGGACACACAGAGAACTCCTTCAGGGTCGGTGCCCATCAGCGGCTCTTAGCAGCTCTGCTGCAGCCCTGAACCTCGTTAGGCTTCAGCCAGAGGCACTCAGGTGTGCCCCAGCTGCAGCCCTCCCAGCTGGGACCTGCACGCGGGCACTCGGCTGTGTCCCACCTACAGCACGTCCCCAGCACTCCCAATGGGACCTGAGCGCGGGCCCTGCCTCCTGAGACAGCAGGGCCAGAGGGTTTGGATCTGGCACGGTGTTATCTCAGGCTCTCACCCGTCACTTATCCCAAACAGGATCACTTTAGAAACCAGGCTGACCCCTGGAACTAGTGTCATCTTATGAATGCTGTGCCATGCCTGAGCTAACAACCCGACCAGACCCAAAGTGTTGGGCTTTGGGGTGTCAGCACGCTGGCTAGGAGACGCTCCCCAAGAGTGCACTGCATAGACGGGTAAAAAGGCAATTCCTCACATACTACTATCCTAGTTCTCCTTTGCCATTACAAACACTGAGCTGCCCAAATCACATATCAAAAATACAGGTCCAAATGATCAGTGTTGCTGACACTACTTCTACCTCATTGCCTGGTCACCTGCCCTATTTCACCTACTTTCTCTCTGAAGTTGTGTTCCCTGAACTTCCTTTCTTTCATAAATGGTTAATTTATATAAAAACAGTCCTGAAAATCATTTAGCACTGTACAATGCTTTTTGAAAAGTCGGAAGGTCTGGAAAAGTTTAGAAAGTCTGGAAAACCAGACCTTTGTTTGTAATTTTTGCACTGTGTTAGGCATAAGTGCAGGAAGCAGAGGGGCGTGATGGAGCCATACACAGTGTGTTTCCGTTCCTCCAGCTGTTACACAATTTTTCAAGGTAGGAATTATTTTCAACTTTCTCTACATGATTCCTTAAACATTAGTGTTCTGATTATAGCTCATTTACACTACATACCAGTACTACTACTACTAAAAGTAACTGCATGAAAACATCAGAGCAGGTGGCTGAGGACCAGAAAATATTGTGTATTCAGTTAGTGACTGACTCGGGTGTTGTGCTGTAGTGGCATGTTTTATATCACGCTAGTCTGATCCAGAATGGCAATTTGCTTGCTCCTATTCATTTTGTAAATGTAGGATGACAGTTATAACTTTGATATATGTAAACCTACGTATGGTGGTTTTGGGGGATACAGTGGCAAAACTGTAAGCCTCTGAGTATTCTTCTTCCAAGCTGTCCATCCAGCTGCCAATACTTATAATAACACCGGTGTCCAAAACTCTGACGAAACTTCCTTATTAGCCTTATTAAACCACCTCAAATCCAAAACTTCATACTGTGAGCTCACATTTCCACAAAAAATACACTTAATTCTGCTGTTCTCTTGAACTTCTGCCAAGCTGCCCAAACCCTTAGCCTTCCCTCAGCATGATAAGGAGTCTTGTTCTAGCTATTGGCCTGAAATACACAGAGGAAAATGCTCCCAGCCCTGCTCTCTCTTTAGATGATTCGGTTAAGTTTATTTTGGGACATGTCACTATGTTCTTTTTTCTTTTAGTTACCATGGCTGCTTGCAAGAGACATGACATGACAGAACATCTGCAGCGCATGCAGTTCTCGCTAGCTCCCCGAAATGCCAGACCCTGGCAACAGAGCCTGGCAAGAAAATCAGCTAACTTCCAAGTGACACAGGAAAACTTGTCTTTAGAGGTGCTTTTTGCTGCCATTAAAATAAAATAGTTCAGAATCCTTGGGAGGACACTTCCAATCTTTTTGGGAGCATGTGAATATACAGATCAAAAGCTCAGAAACCTCCAGTCTCAACTCTTACCATTCCTCATGCTTGAAATAGCATTACTTTTGGTTCCTAAGTTATTTTATAAAATCCTATCCAGCACCTTAGGGAAACCGGTGTGCACAGATTCTTGTCTACTCCCGCAGCCCTGAAAAGGAGAGAGCTTCTTTCTTCTTGTCTCTAGAAATGCCCTAGGAAACGGCCACTACCTCTACATGCAAAACTGTATCGTATGTCTTCTGCTGTGTTCCCACTGTACCCATCTGCCTGCAGCTGTGGGATGGACAGAAAACTTGTGAGGGGAATTGTAGAAGAACACTGGAGAATAGGACTTCTGGCTGGGAGGAAGTAGGACTGACCCCACAGAAGAAGAGTAGCCGCTGTCTTATTTTCCAAGAGTTTGAAAAAAATGAGAAAAGAAAAAAAAATCTATAGAGGAAGAAGTCTGTACATCCAACCTTAGTTATGTTCATGGAATACCAGTTGGCACTGGTTGAAAATTGGCACCCGGTTGAAAATTGTTGCCCTGTCAAAGCCCAGTGAAATGAAGCACTGACTTTCAGCTGTAAGACCGACCAAGACAAGGCAAACAGTCAAACATTCAGCCTCAAGAAATCCAAAGCTAAGAAAGTCCAACAGCTTTGCTGCAACTCCAAGCACAAGCAGGCTGGATACCATGTTAAAAAGTCATCATATATAGTGGATTCATCACATTGCTCTTTAAATATATCTCTCTGCATGAAATGGCACTTGCACTTAGGCGGTCTCACTTCACATTGCATTAAGTTATGTCATGTCATGTCATCTGGCACTAAAATGATATGCCAGGACATATGATATATAATCTGTGGCATGTCAGAACCTATATTCACAGAATTTAGTTTATTTGATTTAAATATATGGCCACCTTGTCCATCTTTTCCACACTTCCCTTTTACTGAAGCTGATGGGAGAAGCATATGGACAAATGACAGGGTAATCCAGGAGTAGAAGGAGACAATGAATGACAGTGTAGTTCCAGTGCCTTATTAGTAGTGGCATGATTTCAGTTAACCTTGCATACCTCTAATTCCCTTTTGTGTCTGTGGAGTATTCCCTGTTGTTATGTCAGTTAATGCCATTAAGCCTAGATAGCCACTTGCAAAGTCTTGAATTAACTACAGGAATAACATTGAACTTTATTAAAGCTGTTCAGCCTCTTCATTTGGTCTCTTACTCCAATACTTTTCTCAAGGGCATCTTGAGGAATTTGACTGTTTGCTTCTTCCCAGATGAGGTCTTTTCTTTCCTGGCCTGGATTAAAGTCTTAGATCCAGTATATGGTTTATGAGCTTATGTTGAGTAGTCACAGCCCTTTTTCAGTGTGAGCATCACCATTATGATAACATCGTAATGTTATTACGATGTTATCATCGTAAAACATCTACTTTGGTGACGGCTTCCTCATCTAAGTCAGAACAGGAGAATCCAAAATAGCCAGGCAATATATATGTGCTGTAATAGCACTCTGAAATCTCCCCTTTGCACTTTTCAGATCAATATCAGTAACTGGAAAGCAACTGGTTGGAGCAAGACATGAGGATACATGTGCTGTATTTTATGTGAGGTTGAGAAGCCTTCAAGTAGAAGTCCACTGCCAAGGTGGAGATGAAGAGAGACACAAAAGAGCTCAGACAATAAAATGCCACCTCCCAACCACCCGAAATCCAAGTGCTTCACTTCCAACACACCTGTTCTTCAAGACTGATTTGTTATTGGCTGAACACTTGCACAGAACGAAAATAAAAAAACCCTACATCACCCCGAGTCACAGCCACGATCAATCACAATGGACAACCAATAAATGTAATATATGGCATCTTCAACAGAAGACAGAGTAAAATTAATGAAGATGCCCAGATCTCCTACTCATATACAATCATAAAAATGTAGACAGTCTCACCTGTTAAAAAACAAACTTTGTACAGAATTGTATATTGTTGTGCACAGGCAGTTCTGTGCTGCAATACAGCAATTTAAGTGCACACGGCAGCCCTGCCTGGCAGTTTATGGAGAATCTATAAGGGAACACAATATCCAAATAACATGTCAGGGGGGATTTAGATGGGGACAGTGCAGTAACTGAAATTGGATTTTGGACTTTCTCACAGTCTTGCTCATAGTCAATTATAAGCTCCTTTGGAGTACACATGATCAAATTCTTGATTTTTATCTCTTTTGATAGACTGCTCTCAGACTTGCATCTCAGGAGCGGCTGAAGACATGACCAAGGATAAAGTAGGATGTAAAAACTGTTTACCTCTCTCTCAATTTATCTGTTCACAGTATCCTCCAGGGATCAGGAGAAAGCAAGCTCATGGTGGGGTAGGAAACACCTAGGCATGTGTTGAATGGTATTGTCAGTAACCCTCGTTCAGTGCTGCATTTCTCCAAGGTGGAAATGTGCAGGTAAGGTGACCATGTGGAGTCTCAAACTTGATTAAGAGATGCCCATATATGCTCTTCCTTTCTTCTTTAAAGCTCAGTAATAGAACAATTCTTAACTTCAAATAAACCTTAACTCTCTGTTTGTTCAAATGTCCTTTTTATGTACAGTTGAACACTGTTTACATTATCTTCCCTTGCCTTCCCTTCCCTCCCCAATTTAACAGGCTTTGTTAAGAGGTTGAAATTAACTCCCTAAGATCTTCTGCCGTTTAAGAATTCAGAATACAGGAGATGAATCAGCTTACAGCACATTATCTGTACGTCAAACAGGCTGCTTATCTGTGTCAAAGACAACCATTTCTGCTAGCTGATATCTTCAGCCCATTTCTCAAGTTCATTTCAAAGAGCATCTCATCTCAGCAAAAGCTTAAATAAGCACCACAAAGAAAGTACAGGAAGAAACAAAATGTAAACAGGGCAGCAGCTCAAAGATGTGCTGAAGGATTCACCTGGGCAAAATAGTTAAGCCACCCCATTTTTCTTTGGCCCCATAAAATGTGCTGTCTCACTCTTCTAGTACCTATGTCTGGCAGAGTTGTCACCCCAGTTGGGCATGTATGCTTGAAGGAACACTATTTCTCTCTTTTGTGACAGGTAGCCATCACATCATTGTGACAGCTAGCAGCCCACTCCTTGAAGAGTTTCCAGTTTTCGCTGCAGCTGGGTCTCTCTCTGAATATTCCTGACTGCCTTCTGGGCCATGAACTTTTTTGGTGTATGGGGCCCCAATACAAATAACACTTTTTCCCTGGGCATAGTGAATGTGGGAGGATGGGATGGGAAGATATTCACAGAATCTGCTTCAGGTTATTACGGTGTTTTTCAGAGTCCCACACATGGGAGCTTAATTTCCCAGTATAGTCAACAGGGTCTGGTGGGTCCTTCAGGAGAGAGGGTTATTCCTGGCCTTTGCAGTGGGAATTCCCACCATGCGTTCCTGGGGACGATCTCAGTGAGCTCCTTGGGGAAGGGGTCTTAGAGACATCCCATTTAGTCACTGGATGGAAAACATCTGCTAACCTAGGTTTTTTTATATTTCCTATTATATACTTCAAGTCACTCATTTTCTGGGGATTTTTCTCCTCTGAACATTTTAGTCATTATCATTTATTACTTAATATTCACAGGAGAGTTTCTTGATGAAGGTTTACAAGAATAAAAGCCGGACATTCTTCTGGCCCAAGTGCCGCTTACCAGGTTAATTTTCATCCATGTCAAGATGTTATAGCACTTTTTGAATCAACAGAACATTTTTGTGCCTGCTGCTTAGCTCAGAGTTAAAGAGAAACCCACAATGTTAATGTCTAACAGGAAGCAATTCATTAAAGTTTTGCTAATGTAATGTTTCACAGCAATTCCACTTCACAATAAATTATACAACCCAAAGGAAAAACTAAACCTTCAAAAAATGGGTGCCTAGGGTAGAAGGTTGACAACCGGGGAGGACTTTTCAGCACTGTCCAGGAATTGTGGCAGCTTTCACAGTGTTTATGGAGTTCAGGTCTTCATTCAGAAGTGCTTATTCACTGAATTGCTTTCTTAAATGCAGCTTTTACTGATGAAAAATTCACTCTCACAAAAATTTCGATGCCTTCCCTTTACACATTTGGTTCTCTATGAGAATACTCTCAGGACGTCTGGAGATAAGTTTCACATAACCTATTCTGTACCTTGAGAATTAAATCTTGCCCGAGAGGGCATGCTATCCCACAACTTCTAACCAACAAGTATAGCACAAATATTTTCTGCAAGGTACATATGGTATTGGCCACTCTTGGAGACAAGATGCCAGACTGGACTGACCTGACATCTGTTCTACTGTGGTGGTTTCTTCAGTGCCGAGAAACAGGAAGGTATTTCTGCAAAGGTTTGCATTGTAGCCTTCAGCTGGCTCTACAATGAGCCCAAATGGTTTTGTTTTCCTTTTCAGAGCAGAATTGTCATAAATTAACTTCCCAAACTGAAAATCCAGCTATTGTCTTTTTACCCTAGAAAAAATTATTAACGAGAACATTGAAATTTTGGCTTTTCCTTTCTCCATCTCCCTACTTCCCACGGTTGCTCAGAAAATCAAAAAAACCCCCACTCCCTTTTAACCAGTGAACAATTGTAAAACTATGAACATGACAAGAAAATTTGATGGATGACAGTTTTCACAACAGTAGTTGAAAGCTAAGACCCCAAACACAATTTTACTGGGTGTGCAACATTACTATAGTTGTGGATTAGAACGATGACTATATGTATTTATGCAACGATTATTGTGCATTTTAATGCATTGGTAACTGGCATTTAACTTCTGGAATAATAGCTTAAATCCAGCCATTAAATTCTTTCTAATTAAACATTTGCAAATGTTTTTCGCTATTATATACTGCACAGACAGCTACTGCTAATGATCTACTCCATCCAGACTCTGCGTAGCATTATTTCCCGCAGCAAGCCCCTCACTGCTTTGCCTCGCCTGCTTTGGGGAGGGTGTCAGTGCATTAGTCTCTACGCCCAGGACCTGATTATTCTGCTGCTGAGGAAGGACATCTCATTCCTCAGGCAGTCACTGTTCATCATTCAACACTGCAGGGGACCGGGAACACGTGCTCGAGGGAGACGATGCATAGGAGGATGGCGTAGGGTTTGCTATGCACCCCGCTGTGGGCCTCGGTGTTTCTGTTCTCCTGCAGCTCTTCCCCCTAAGGATATTTATTGCTATCCAATAGACTTGAACAAACCTCTTAAGCATTCACATAACCCTAAAGGATATGACCGATTTCAGGAAGGTTTGGCTTTGGCTGATGCTTTCAAAAGCAGGCTTGAAGTTAGAGGCACAAGGCAAAACACCCACAACGGACACCCCGGTAGCCACGGCAGGTGGTCACAACCACCTTCTCTCCTCACCACCTGCCCCAGAAACCTTCTTCTGAGCTGAGCAACTTACATGGCTTTTACAGGCTGTTGTCATAGTACCTCTTCACTGGCAGAGGCTTTGCAGAACAGGACTGCCGTTATCCCTGAGTATCACCAAGTCTAGCTCACTTTTTCTGCAGACAACTATGTCACATAATATCTTTCATTAAGTGATCTCTTTCCAACTTAAAATTAGATCCCCCTTGTTAATCATTCTGGGAGCTGTCCCAAAACCTCACTGCTTTTATAGAGGAAACTTCCTTCTACTTTTCAGCCCAAGTGCATTCATATTTGGTTAATTCCCATTTGTTTCTGCCTTTTACTGAGGAAAAGGTTAGGTTTAAATGGTTAAGAAGAAGAATGTCCTGACATTTCTTTGTATTATTCACCTCTGCTACCACACATCTGTGTTGCAGGTCAGACATTCCAGCTGTAACTCATCCAGTATACTAGTTGCTAATCATTTTTAACAGAATAAAATAGTTCAGAGCTGTATCACGGAAGCAAGAAATTTAAAAATATTTTTATCTACACCATGGTTGGTGTTAGATATGTGAAAGGGCAAAACACCAATAAGGATGAGTGAGGAGAGAGAATATTATGGCTGACGAGCAAATTCCAGCTTCTTTGCTGGAAAAAATTAGAGAAGATTTTGGAAGGAATGTCACAACATCTGACTTGATTAAGCTTTCTGTAAATCCAACAAATAATACTCCATCAAAAGAAACTGAGAAATATTGTTTTCAGATGCTTAAAGCACTAATCTCTGGAACAGAGGGGCTATTAGTGGGATAGTCATTCCTCTGCAGCTGCCAGAAAAGCCAGGAAGTAGAGGGAAATTGTATTCTCTGCTGCTACTGCATGGGAGAGACTTTTGTATTTGAAAAAAGTGAATTAAAAAAATTGAATTCTTCAATTCAAATAACCCTTAAATTTTACTACAGAAGGAGATTTGAATTTCCGAAAAATCTGCACACATCGTTGACACGAGCAAACTGATGAGGGCCTTCCAAAGTCATCCTTTGACAACAGTTTCCAAGATCCCAGTCTTGCAGCCCGCAAGGGGGGAACCCGGGGGGTTACCGCCAGATACACTGATGGAGGAGACGCTCACGAGGCCTGCGATCGCTGCTGTAAGCTGCTTCTGTCTGCTTTCGGCTGTCCACCGCTGTGTCAAGACAAGTGAATTGACAAGAAACGGTTTCCCTCAGGGAATTTGAAAAAAAACCAAAAAAAACTACTGCATTCCTGTGGACTACCTTTATTTCACTGCACACATACACTCTCTGACTGAGGAGCAGTCCACTGGAAGACTTGCAATGGGCTCTGAGTTGGCTGCTTGTCCCTGGACTGAATCAGAAATTCCAATATTGGTGAGCACTTTAGAGGCATTCAAAGAGAAAGAAAAGGATTTCAGACAAGCATTTCAGAAATAGTTCCTGAGACCCTATTCCAAGTACACAGATCACTTGATTTTCCAAATCACTCATGCCACAGCTCCCGCTGAAATGAGTAACAGTCTCAGGATGCTCAGCACTTTTGAGAAGCAGGACACCTGATCTGGGAGCAGACGAATGGTGCTGGCGTGGAGCACGGTGGCACAGCAGGAGGCACAGGACAGCAGGGAGGTGGCGAAAGGCCCGTCTGCTCCCTTTTTCTCTATGCTGCGCGGCATGGGATGAGCCAGCCCCTGTTCAGCAGATACTCCTGAATCTGGCATTTCCTATGGCTCCAGTCACGGCAGACTTTACTGAATCCAGCTGTGATGCTCTGCGTGGCTCACCCGTTGTCCAGCCGTGCCAAGTGCTTTGGGAGGAGGCTCCATCCTTGCCGACAGACCCTCCGGCCCAGCCTTGCTCCGTGCATGGCACACACAGCCCAGGCACGCGGCACGTTGCTGCTGCTGGATGCAGGTTCATGGTGCTTCAGTGCCCTGTGTGCATTCAGCCCTGAGCTTCACAAACACAACTTTGGGTACTGAGTTTTGAAGAGGTTGGTCTTAACCTCTTGCTTTGAAACAGGAATATTTCACAGGAGCCAATGGAAACAAGCATTTTCAGGCCACTGTGGATTCTGCATATGTTTTCCTTCTGAAACATGTTGACACAAAAGATGCATCTTGTGAAATTAAGGATGGGATTTCAGAGGATTCAGTTTCACAATATAATGAGCAATCTGAGACTTATCTTTTGGAAATCCTGAAATTATCTTTTGGAAAGCTGAAAGGACCTCAGGAAAATGGGAGATGGACTGAAGCTTTTACAGGTCTTTCTTTAAAGCACTTACGACTTACGAAAGAGACAGGATTTGTTTCAAACTTTTCAGAGTAGGAAGCCTAGAGGGCTGACTTTAATTCATGTGCAATTTCTTGTAATAATCTAATTAAGATGTCAGACAAAGTTCTGGGTTATTACTTTTCACTGAGAAATTACAATGTAATTGTTATTGTTTTCTTCTTAAAATAGTCTGATGGAGTTAACAGAGGATATTTTTAATAAAGCTTTGCTTATCGGAAGAGATAGCACTTTTAAATTAAGATCCCAGTCAAATAAAGCAATAATGTATCGTGTCTGTTATTAACCACACTTTGACAGCTCAGCTTGAGTACTTCCACGGTTTCCAGTACAATTCTTTAGGATTCTCCGTTACTGGTGTAACACTAGTAACTACCACGGTGTCCCCATATATTTAGGCTAACACACTAAGAACAGAGTTTATCCTTCATTATATGCCATAAGATTTTCTGTAGACTTCAGAAGCACAATAACGTGAGAAATCTGCTGAAGAGAACTCGTTTCTGTGTTGGTTTTGCCTGGCTTTAAAGAGAGAGTGCTAGCCACTGTTTTCGTTTTGAACATCAAATGTCAAAATTGCAGAAATGATTGCACCTGGAAGCATATGCTACGGTATTAACGTCTGCATTTTGTGGGAAAAAACACAATACTTTTTAACATAAACAAAAGTTTCCAGTTTTGTTTCCTTTCCTCTACTAAGCTTGGAAACCAATTAGGCATCATAAGGTTTAATTTTTAAGGGCCTGAATTAAAATTTCGGTATGAGATTCCAACACTGCTTTCCGGGGTCTTTGCATAACAGCAGCCACCATTTGGACGACAGGCATTGCACAGGAGTCTGTAACTCAGTATCCTTGCGTGCACGTTAGCATCCGTACCTCCATGTTAGCTGGAAAACAAACAGGGAACTTTCTGGTGGGGTTTCAAAACTGCCTTCCGCAGCGTGGATGCAGTTGAATGGAGAGTCTCCCGCTTGAAGCCTTTCCCCGCTGTGGAAGGGCACTGTCCTCCGGGAAAAGCCCCAGTAAGGACTATGCCAGATCTACAACATGCAGCAGTATTTTCACAGCCGTAAACCATGGCAGATTCCATGAAGCAGTGAGCAATGTTTATAGAGGTGAAGGTTACGAGCTATATATTTCGTTATATGACTGGCTGAAAACCATACCGTAGGAGGTGCCCTGCATTGTCATGAATCACCAGGAGAACAGCTGAGAAAAGGTATATGTGTTTCTCCTTCAGGGTCAACACTACAGTCCTCTGCGACCCTCCATTTTAACATTAGGCAAAAATGTAAAATGCCAAAGGCTCTTTTTCCACTGACTTCAGTAGAAATGGTCCAGAGTTTATTAAACAGCAAATAATTCCACTGTCAATCTAGCACCTTAAAACTGAAAACCACCTGCAGAGAACAAACAAGTATGACCCAACATTAAAATCCAGGTACACACAGACAGGCACACACACACACACACACACACGCAGAGTCCGCTATTAGAAGAGGCTGGCTTTAATAGGCACTTTTTCTGGAGCATATTCTTTCTGTTGCCTGAATGACTGTGGTCTTTTTTTACTTTAACTACACTGCCCAGTGAATTAAGGCAATGTAAATTATTCAACTATATCTTGTTGTGAATCTTTAATGAACAACCTCTAGAGTAGAAGAAAAAAAAAAAAGCTGGACATGTGATTTTTGTCCATCTGCAAAGACTTTCCCTAATTCTACAACTTACTAAAAAGAGAAATCATTAAACTAATATCTCATCTGATGCCAGTCTGTATATTTCACAAATACGGAGAATAATCTGCACCAAGTATTATATTACTGTCAGATTTTTATAACATGAAATCTTAAGAGCATAATATATTCAGAGGATGCTTGAAAAAGTCTAGAAATTCTGTATGAACAGCAGTAAATTTCTGAGATTGAAGAACAAGATCACGGCTTCCTAACATCACAATTTTTCAAATTTAAATAGATAGGTAGACACAGCAGAATCTAAGTTCACAAACAAAAACATCATCTACTTTCACCCACTGTAAGCATCTTTGATAGGATAGCTAGAGTTACGTTTTTATACGTTTCATTAGAGCTAAAAATATTTTTCAGTGAAGACGTAATTGACATTATGCTTTCAGAGCAAACCAATGAATATAAATGCTTTGCAGATAAAGATACTGAAACTTAAAAAAATTAATGTTTAATAGCCAGATTTTATGAAATGTTTAAAATCATTTATTATTCACCATTGCTGGTTCAATTATTTAAACCATGAAAAAATGCTGGCTGGCCAGTCCCCCAGGACTGTGTTTGCGAGCTCGGTACAGAGCGAGCGGCTCTTTCTTCCACGCGCTGCGTTCGGCTTTGGTGGCCGGGTGCGCAGAGGTACCTTTCCACGCTGCGGAAGATGGACCCCCCCGTGCGAGGCAGCCCCTTTGCTCCCTGCCTACCCTGCGGTCCTGGCCTCTGACTCTGCACCAGTCCTAACGCCGAATTCACCTCTTAATGCTCTAATGCTCCTGTGTGGCAGACAGGACACTGTCATCTCTTCCTATATAGCACTGAAATAGTATAGTTATAAAGTGCTATGTGGCTGCAAGGGCCAAGAAGACATGGTACAGGCTGAACCCTGCGGCGTTACGCCAAGGACGAGGGCTTTTCTGCGTGCTTTGTGGCTCGGGGGGAAAGCCCTAACAACGCAGTGATAACCCAGCATGCAGGAACCACCTCGGAAGGTCTCCCTTAATCTGTCAGATGGCTACGTACATTAGCAGGAAAGGTAGGCTTGAATCTTTTAGGAAACTATAATTTTTTACTAGTTGAAGTCTATGAAAGTAAGGGTTTGTGTGGAAATATCAGTGCTTCCAACAAGGTTTTCAGAAATAGCAGCCCTCTTGTTTCTAACTACGGCAGTGTGATTTATAGCAATTCACTATATTTTCTTGACAAAGCTCCATTCAGAGTGAATCATCTACTGCCTCATCAGATCTAGCTGACCTTTGTTCTCAGCTTCTCTAAACTCAGCTGAAAGATGTAGGCTGATTTAAAAAAAAAAAAAATAGGGCCCTAAACTTCAATGCATACACGCTTTCTTTAGGCTTACAGATACGGTGGCCTGGTCCTCAAAAGGGCTGAGCACAGAGAAGCTGGAACTGACAACACTTTAATGTTTTCAAAAATCTAACAGCTATTCAAACGCTTAAATACAGCTTTATGCTTCTAGTTGTAAAATATGACTGCTAGGACTTGAGTTTTCCTTCTCCTGGGTGAGTGCCCTAGTGGCCAGGCTATAAAAAATCATTGACTCTCTCAGGCTGCCCAATTAATATTTAATTATGCCAGGCAAGCTGGAACAGCTTGAGTGGAAGGACTAGAGGTCCTAACACAGCTCAGGGTAGCCCAAACTTACAGCTTCATGTGGCAGAACAGAAGCAATAACTGCATCCAGATCTTCTGCATCCTCAGCAAATGCCCTGACTACTAAATTGGTGGCTAGCAGGTAACACTGTTGTCTCTCTTGCTGAATGTATTTTTGTGCTGAGACCAAAGCATTAGATTTGCTCTGAGGATCAAGATCCTTTGAGGAAAAGGAAGACGGACAGGCGGGCAGAAAGGAGGACCTTCTGTGGAGCCTGATGAGGCTTGGAGGAGAGAGAGCTATCAAGCTACCCAGTATCATCAAGACTGAGGCGTGTCTGCAGATTTTCAGAGGCACAACTTCAGCACCTGCTCAGAGTCCTCTTCATTTTGGATTTCAGCATCTTCGTGGCAGTCAGACACCTAAATCCCTCTCTAACCTAACTTCTGATCTGGGACAGGAAGCGGGAGAGAGAATTAATTCCTTTCTTCTGCCTACCTTGTCTTATAGCTGCCATTTTGTGTTTCATGTAAGATGTTTTAGATGCAGTATGTTATAAAGTGGATTGCTTTATGCTTTCTTTATGCCTTAAAAAGGATCTTTTGACATTTGTTTTTTATCTCTCTCAATTCAAAATACATGCCGCTTGGACTGGAAAACATGTTTCCTCAATGATATAACAGACAGCATTTCAGTTGCCACCACTATTTTATAAATTCAGTAGTTGCAATTCCTAGTAAAAGTCAAATTCTGTTTATGCTATTATTTTACACTATATCTGAAAGCCTTAGGCAGTCAGGGGTTAAGCTGAATTAATTTGGTTTTCTCTGTTATTTTGGGGCACAGAAAAATGAAATGTGGATGTGCAGGGCTATGTATTAACCTGGAGGGCCTAAGTATAAGAGCAGCCCCTAAAGGTGAACAAGGCTCGAATGTTTAAGTAGGACCGTTCTAGACTAAAGCCAGACTCCGGGGCTTGTGTTCATTCACTCTGACCATGTGTCAGACAGAAAAGGCAACGTGGGGAGCGGGGTGGAAGGAGGGGAGAAGAACAGTGTGTGCTCCCGCTCCTACTCCCAACCAGCATCCCAGGCAGATGGGTGCCCAGATGGAGCGTGCTTGTGTTATCCGCAGCCCTCAGGGCCTGACGACCTACAGCATCCAGACATCTCGCCCCAGAGCTCGATTCTCGCAACCTTCACAGCTCCTCAACTCTTCCCAGTGCAGAGCTCCCATCCTCCAGCATCTACTGTCCCAAACCTACCCCATCCCCAGAGTCCACCTCCATCCTCTTTGTCAGTACTTCAGAAAACTTTGTCCTCTACCCCAAGGCCTCCACTGTGCTCTGTATCCCCCATATCTGAGCTCCTCATTGCTTCTGTCCCGTCTCTCCCACTCCCCTCTGTCCCAAACACCTTCCTGCTTGGCTTCCTCCCCACCACAACACCCCTTGGCTTTCATTTCTTCCCTCTTCACAGCCCCATCTGTACTCATCCAGACTCCCGACCTCACGTTGCTGGGGTCCCTGCTGTTCGGCTCACGCTGGCATTGCTGTTGGCTTTGTGGCTGCTGCTGCCCCTCAGCCCAGCTCTCGCTGGCTGCCAGCATTCACGGCCGTGCTTTAATTGCCTGCCACGGCCAACCAAGCTCATGTCTTCCCACGGCTGTGCATGCAGGGTTCCTCTGTCCTCTTCTTCTCACAAGCATTTTGAAGACATGGACACAGGCTACACTTGCCCAGAATCTGCCTGGATGGGGCTCTGAAAAAAATTAAAAATAAGCCATAGCCAGGAATTACTGGATATATGGCAGTCCTAAAGCTCTGCTAGTGTAAATTGGCTGTTAGGCCCCCAAAATTGGCAACTAAAGTCTAAATTGCCTACACACGTATGGAAAAACAGCTTTTGTTTGCACAGTGCATCCAGTTATGTCTGAAAATGACTGGAGTTGTACTGAGGTGTAATTAATGTGAAGATCCTTGATGCTTTTGATGCGATAAAAATAGCAGTAAGTAATCACTACAATGCTAGGCTATGAGCAATGCACACGGGCGTATAGCTGTCACAGCTTAGTCCTAGGGAATGACCATTTAATATGGGTTAAAGAACTCCCTTTTGCCTCAGTAGTAGAAGATTACAGAGTGTTTTTTCCTTCTTTTATCATGTGTTGCACATTTCTCAGTGTCTGAAAATGAATCACCTGTAATAGCAGGATGTTCAGCCACCCTTGACATCCAAACAAGCGTTACCGACTCGCGTAGGCATCGTTACTGAACACGCTGACCACTTTCAGGTCCCACCTGCTGATGAATCCTGAGTATCAGCAGTACAAATTACAGCATGTGTTTTGCAAGCGCAAGAAGATGGTGTCTAATGCTCACAATTTCAGTTGTCAGTCAGATGGCACAGACCATAAACAGCTTGAGAGATTGCCATGTAAGGATAATGTTATTGCAGTAATAACGTTGTTCATATCACTACTGAATCAGCAGTTAAGGATGTCTCACATCCTGCTGGTCTTCTCCAGTTTGGGGTATTTTTTGCATTTCGCAAATCGTGAAAATGTCTAAACAGTTTAGTGGTGTAACTATTGCCTTTCAGGGTGTCTCCTAAATTTTGTTAGTATCTGTACAATAGAAGTATTCCTTGATTTTAATGGGTCTCATCTCCCACCCTACTTTCTAGTGATTTTATCCATTATAAGAATCTCTATCATTACTTTTCACCTTTTTCCAGCATTTTATAACATGTCTATAAAAATGATTAAATAACAAATTAAAAATGATTAAAAAACAAATATATATTTGTTATATTATTTGAATTATCTCTTAAATTATTCAGATATATTTATTTTAAGCAGGCATGTAATCAGATTGCTGCTAATATTAGTATTCTCTGTACAGTTTGGTTAACTTACTACTCAATCTTTAGGTGAAGGATAGTAGACCAGATTTATTCTTTTTCCAGAATGAAGAATAAAGACATCTCAGACCAAAAATAATGCCAACATGTACTTCATCTTTGGGGAGAATGCAAGGCAGATAGATGTTTTTAATGCCTTTGCCCATTTTTTTGACAAGAGGGACACTTCAAATGTCTCCATATTTGGAAAGCTGCTGTTGACCTGAACCATTAGAAACATTCATGCAAGTTTTACTATATCTGAGAATACTGAATTTATAAAATGAGAGTAGCATCTAGCAACTTATGAAACAATTCTGTGAAATGGCTACACGATTTGGAAATTGCTTTTTCTGCGCAAGTTTCTGGGATATTTGTCTGCTTATATATTGTCTATATATCGGCAAATTCTCAAATGTTCAGCCCACAAAGCTGAACGGGCATTTTAAACAGGCTTGGTGCTCACGTAAGCACCTGCTGAAAGTAGTTTGAACTTCAGAGCAGCTCGTTGCCCAGCAGCTGCCAAGGGGAGGGTCGAGCACCCGCCAGAATCTCTTTCCTCACATTTAGATCTTGTCTAGCATTTTCTTTAGTTTTGCTCAAAACACAGCTTAAGCCCTTAACTGAAGTCAGGCATAACTACGCTAGCTGCCTCAGGACGCACTGCCTCAGAAATGGAGAACTCTGCATAACAAAAGGACAGCGTTTAAGATTCCTATACAGTTTCCCATGGCTGTATTCAAAATGCTATAAAAGCCAGATACAGACTTATATAAGTTTCCCTGTAATTAGAAACTTCATGGAATTTATAGCATTTTTACATAGCAATATAGTAAAGAACTGAATCAACAGAGTGAGAATTTTTATGACACTCTTAAGGCCAGCATGTATTAATCACAGCAGTAAATATTTCTTTTTCTTTTTTTAAAAAAAATGTTAACAGCAATAAAATACAGTAAGATGCAATAAAACTCAAATATATAGTACGTGGTTGGAAACATGCATTATTCTTCTCTGCTTGCAAAAGTCAAGACAGCCAGTGGAGCAACTGAGCCAGGAACACAGACGAGATTCTGGTCCAACTTCGAACATGACTTTCCCAAAGGAAACCCTCATCACACTTTGTCCCACTCCATCCTGTGACCTTCTCCCAGTACGCCCATTGCATCACCAACCACTTTTCCCTTGCCTGAGCCAGTTGCCCCTGCTCCCGCTTTCCCTCTGCCCAAAGGGAGCTGTGGGAATGCTGGTGGGAAGCGGGAAGGCCAGCTGCGGCGGGGAGCGATTCCCCGGCCTCGACCACAATGGCAACGTCAGCCCAAGAATTACTGCCAGCATGAACGAGAGCCTGGGAATGCCTCGGAAATCATTTTCCCTGCATCTAAAGCTGAGCAGGAACATTTTCCCCATCTTATAAACGCTCAGAGGAAGGAACTTCTGCTGGCACTGGCATAATGTCACTCAAAAATAATGCTATCAACTTTATTACATCTAAACACCCTGGTAAATATTTGAAGAACTGGATTGCAGCATATACGGTTCTAAGAGATTAAAAAGAAATAAATTATCTTACATTAGCATATAATATTATTTATCCAAGATAATTAAATCAACTCGGTTAATCACTAAATCAACTAAATTTTCATTACCATGACACGCTTAAGGACCACAGGTGATGTTTGGTTGGAAATGTTAAAGTAATAATAATAACAGTTGGTTGTTCAAGCTATAGTAAAAGGGTATTAAAATACACAAGGTGTTCTTGCCATTAATCTTAGATAAAAGTCAAGGCTGTAAGAAAGTACTCATTCAGCTGGGAAGAGAAAAGTGGATTTTAAAAATATTTACTTCACCTTCTACAAATATTAACTAAATATCACAGTGTCCTTAAATATTTCACAGCTGGGAAGCTAATGCACCGAGGCATACAGCTTCCAGAGCAACTAATGCATTTCATACGCCCTAATCTTTTGACATTTCACTTGCTACTTTATAGACACCCCTGCATTTGGAGTCTTACTGCTGTCTGAAAATTGCTCCCTATTATGGTCTTCAAGATACTCAGTGACAATTTTTTAGATAAAAATGAGGCTGGTCATAATCATTTCCGTGCCAAAAAAATTGGAAGGCATTTTCTTAGCAAAGGCAAATTAAATCAGAGGGGGCTGAAGCGAATGTGGAAGGAAAGAGAGGGGGCAGGCAGGGACACAGGGAAGGAGCAGAGCACCAAGGGCAGTCGGTGAATAAAGCCTGGGTTGGCTACGGGAAGGAACGGTACAAGCGAATGCCCAGGCAGCGGAGGATCGTCAGAGGAATACAGTCTGGGAAAAGATGGACCACGGTCATCTGCAGTAGCCCAAATATGCATGTTTTACATGAGCCAGTGCCAATGTATGGCTCCACTTCACATATCTGCTCTTTGCATCTCAGTGTATCGGACAACATCTGGATATTGCTCTACTTGCTCAAACACTCCTTCCCCTGGAGAAAAACCCGGCGGTGCCGTCCCTGTAACTGCACCGGGCAGCAGGACTCTCACCGACACCGAGGAGCCAGCATTGCCCGTCACTGCCTTGGGCTGCAGAGCCGGCGAGCTGAGCCGCCTCGGGTTTATCACAGGGAAAAGCTCAGCTTCTGCAGTTGGACTGCTCCTTTCAAGACGTAACTTCTGATTAAATCTTTCTTCGACTAGAGGCATTCACTGGCGATACTAAAACTGTTGCTCTTCAGCAACATCTCTGCAGCAGCTGATTACAATGAAAGGTCTTTGATCCCAGTTAGCAGACATAATATTGCAAACTCCAGTGTCCCAATCTCATTAGTTACAAATGGAAAGTAATCCAATTTTTATTGCTAGCCACAAAAAAGTGTTAAAAACAAACTTAAAAAATATTTTATTTTATGGTTTCTAATAAAATGAATTAATTGCCTTTTTTTCCCCCTTTTAAGGCTTGATTACTCTTTGCACCCATTTTCCCCACATCTAATATCAGCCTCCATTTTTTCTATTAACATCTGCATATTGCCTATATGCCTCAGTATTCTTTCAGTTATAGGCCTGGGAAACAGAAATAAGGTCATTCCATCAAAGGCAATGGAAAAAGTCGTACAGAGGGAACTAGGAAAAAAAACATTCATTTAAAGCCATAATTAACTTATGTAAACCACTGGTCATTGCATGCTAGGTACCTTCTCCTGTCCTGACCCATTGGGACTGTCAATGTCTTGTAATTGTCAGCTTGAGAGTCATCTGCTCTCATGAACACTGTGCAGCCTTGTACTTTTAGCTTCCATGCGTTGGCCTAGGTGACATCCCTTACATTTCCATTTACTGGGAGTCCATCCGAGAGGAGACGGAAAACTCCTTGGCCAATTGCATTGCAGGAAATGGGCCATGAGCGCCCGAGCCCGGTTGAGCACCAGTGAAAGGCAGATAGCAGAGCTCCTGGGAGGCTCCAGTGCCGGAGGCAGGTGTGAGGGAGGTGCTGCGAGAGTCAGAGACTTGGCAGGATGGCAAAGGACTCGAAATCAGATATGGAAAGCAAAACTTTGATGATTACTCTGTTTTCATTAGTGGTCACACATTCTTGGTTCTGGTGCAAAGCCTCACCCCAGCTATTTTGAAAACAATGGATTGTCTGATCAGATTAACTGGGGAGATAGTTTAGATTCACCTTTCATAGCTAATCCTTGTCAGCACTTTCTGTATTTTTGGTTGTAGGATTGAATGTACCAGTGCTATTCCTTTATTCTTACTCACCTTTACTGCATAATTTTCTCAGGCATTTATCTACTTTTTCATCGCCCTGCTTTGCCTAATTACTTGTCCCTTTCTTTCAGAGGGTTCCCTCATTCCCTTTTTGCTTTTCAGAATCATTAGCATTTCATTATTATTCTTAACAGCAGTACATTTATGTTTATTATGTAGTGTTTGCAAATAAACAGAGAATTGAAATTCTGGCTATATTTACCTTAAGCTAAAATGAGAAAATGCAATGCAGGTTGAATTTTCAGATCTTTAACTTATTTATTTTTGGAACGAAGATTTTTTTAATGACTTTAAAGACCTCTGCTTTGCATTCAGTACTTTTTATAGCTTTGGCTTTTTCAGGAATGTTGAAAACATTTATCAAATCATATGTTTTGACTACAAAAATGTACCAATATTGAACCCAAATTTTGCTATTTCTTGTGTTCTGCTCCTTTCCTTAAGGGAGTATTTGTAACTAAGTCAGCTAGCTAAAATGATCCTGACTAAACTGTCATGTTCTGCCCTGGGAAACACTTCTTGCTATTTCATATTTGACTTCATAAACTTCATAAAAGCCTACCCATCTGGTGTTTTACTGCTCCAACCAGTTGGTACTTTTTTCTTGTTTCCTCCTGGCTGTGTGGTTATGCTGCCACTTTGATAAGCAGACTGAACTAATGCCTGATCCTTCTCCCATTAAGATCAAGGACAAAATCTCCTACAGAATTCAGTAAAAGCAAAGTTGAGATCACCCGGCTCCCAACCAGGCAAACATGTAAGCAGATCTGAACTGTGCAACGGTCACATTTAAGTCAATAGGACTATTTAGTGCCTAAAGTCCAGCACGGGCATCTCTACCTAATCGAGGCCCAGTATGCCTCCTGTACGGCTTATACGTCTAGAGATTCATCTGGTTTCTTTTTTGTAGAAAAGACAGGAAGGCAGAAGCTGTTGGAGCATGTTGCTTTGTTTGAGCTCATTTTTGTTAAAACTAGCGCATGTCATTGTGGTTTTATATAAACTAGTCTTGATTCCTGGCAGCCTAGGCACTGAATGCCATAGCCACTGCAGGCTCTCAGTCAGACTCTATTAAAAAAAATGAAGCAGAGAAACCCAGCCTTCAAAAAAAGAAAAAGACATCCAGTCTCCTCCAGGTTAGGCAGCAGTGCTTTTAATTAGCCCAGGGAACCAAGGAACTTCTTCCACCACGGTAGGTCCCAGGTGCCCAGCTCTTTGTGAACTCCTCTCTCCATGACTCCACTTCTCTGTTTCCTCTGGTCCTCAGAGTACTGTTTAGATCCATCAGCCGCGGCTTATATCCCTTCGCTGACATCTGTTTTATCATAATGTGGGGTCTGTTGATAGCTCAGGTCCATAAAGGTCCTGTATATTGGTTACATTTCTATAAAAAATACTTGTTAAACACCAAAGGACAACTATTAAGTGACCACAACGTCGAAGCATTCATCTAAGGGTGATTTGATCTGTTCATTACCTGTATCCTTTTCCCTTCACCCATAATAAGTAACTAGCTGAATTCTAACGGGAATTCTCAGCCTAGCCCATTAAAATCGGCGGTGCCGGTGACCTTCTGGATCAGGCTGTGCTGGGAGACGCGTGTTTTAGGGAGACAGGATGCTGGCTGGTGGCAGCTGCACAGTCTTCCCAGCACAAGAAAGCAAGCCCACGTGGCAGATGGGTCACAGAACCGGGACATGTCCCACTGCCCAAGTGCCAGGTGCCATTAGCTCACGTGTTCACAGCTCTCCAGGCACAGGTTGAAATATTCAAGTGGAATTTATTGCTCGTGCTTCTCCTAAGAGGCATAACTGAGCCCAAAGCTGGTCCTTCTGTCATTCCTCCTTTTTTCTCATTTTATTCTCTATGTCAAAGACATTATCAGGCAGTGAATGCATTAAATCGTATAGGAAGCAAGGCACTTGCAAGTCAATCTTTCTCTGAGAGGCTACAGTTGTGTTTCATTAACAAAAACATTTCAGTTTCATAAATACTTAATGAAGTGACTGCCTATAGCAGAAAGAGTCACTTCAAAGCTAATTCTTGCTGTGGTCAAACCACCAAGCTGTTTAGTATTTGCTTACAGCGTCACATTACAACGAACACAGCTGACAAAGTGGTTAGCAAACTATTGGAAACATCTCCTCCGAAACAAGGACTGCGTAGTCAGTACGAGTCAGCCATACGACCCCTGGAACGACACAGGCCGAGAGTCTGTTAAATACCACATAAAGGAAAAGGCAACGTAATGAATTCAATGTATATAGTAAAACTAGAGACTAGAAAACGTTGGTGACGATTAATTTGTATCCATTAAATCCACAAGAGTAGCAGAAGTATAAAATTGTCCTAGTGCTTTATACTGGTATGGCAGTGAGCTACAAAACAGAAGGTGCAAGAAAAATAGAGAAACACAAAAGGATGCTTCTGATCACGGGAAAGGTCTGAGAGACATTTAAGGGGATACAGTGAAATGCCGCTCCTTGAAAAGCAGTCGGGGCAGCAGCATTTGCTCATCTCTTCTGAAAAAGGGGAGCACAGGAAGTTTACCGCAACATTAATGTAGGTAGAGAGCTTGCACAACCAAGATCCCAGAAAGGAAGATAGTAAAGCAGCACGTAGGCGAAAAAAACCATCAGGAAATGTATGAGCTTTAAGGACAGCATGTGATTTGTACAGCTGGCCAGGGGTATCTCTGGCTGAGGATAATGTTCATTTATTTTATGTGTTGTCTTTACAGGATAATGAGACACATTTACATGGCCAACTCCATATAGTTTTCTCCAAGATACTCCCCACCACACACCCATTCCCACACCTAATGGAAAGGCACCAACACCTGAACTGGAGGTAGGGTGTTTTCTTCTTTGTTTTCCTCCCCGTGAATAGGGCTGCACTGCTCTGGTTGTGTTTGCTTGACTTAAGGTCTGAGAAGAGGGAGATATGTGGCAAGAGGAGGACGAGAGCCTCGTGCTTCAGCCACCCTGGGCTTACACAGCAGCCCCAAGATGACCTGAGCACCTGCTGCAGTAGTGGTGGTGGTAGTAAAGTCCCCACGTCCTCTCAAAAGGCATCACAAAAGGTACTTTGACCAACCCCAGGTTGAGTCTAGAGTATCCCAGCCATACCTAAAAACCTGCGTGTAAAAACCAGGGGAGAAACTGAGTGGCAGGTACTGACCTACTTGAGTTCAGTGTTTCCAAAAATAATCATCCCATTATGGGATGGGTGAACTCCAGATGCTGTAAATCACCATACATGGCCCTAGGTGTGACTGCTAGAGATTTTTGCTGTTTCCATCATTACTTTTCCCTGCTATACTACACAGTGAATCAGAATGCATGGTTAAAACAACTATTGAGTCATCCCAAAAGTCACTCCTCCAAACCTAAATAAATTCAGTTATGTGCTTCCCTGTTCAGAGAGTCTTCCTGACCATCCACTGCTGTCGCAAGGTACGTAAGTCTGCACTCTAACAGGGTAGTTTTAAACGTTGATCCAAAAAAATACATATGCTGAATCAAGCAATGGGAAAAGAAGAGACCTCAGCACTGAAATACGACTTAGAAAGAACCAGAGTTTCAGAGGAAAAAAGCAACGTTGGACTGAAGTCTGGGGAGCTGAGAGGCTGCAGCTAGCAGTCTTGGAGGGAGCTGCCTGCAACAGGTAGTCTTTAACAGTGTTGTATGTCATCTCCATTTGTAAAGGAACTTGAAACGATGAAGGATATTAGAAAATATAAAATGACATTGAAAGACTATCCTGAAGGAAAAACGTGCATGGCTGGTTGAAGGAAAAATGTAGTTGGTAATTAGGGCAGACAGTATGTTGACTATGTATGGATACTTAAAATGAGAAAACAGCATATGAGAAAGTAATCCATCTAATGTTTTGCTTTCACATTGTTCCATTCATTTATTCATCACATTTATATCTCAACCAGTATTTTGCTTTTTCAAACATAGCTAATTTCCCACTGTGACGTTGCCCATGAAAGAATAATATTGAACGGGCTGACTTTAGCATAAACATAAGATTCTTGTTCAAGTTATTGTATATCGGGAAGTTTCCATGCGCAAGAGCACTACGGCTTCCTGCCTCCTACTGTGTAACATACACTAACAAATATTCAGTATAGCTATGGAGAAAGACTGCTGTGAGGTCAACTCACTGCAAAGATAGCAACACCTTATATGATGCTTTCTTCAAGTATCCATTACTACTGAAATGAAGACTTACTCTTGGTAGAGGAGGATCAGGCTAGGGAATATTTAAACAAACCGGACACACGCAAGTCAATGGGACCTGATGGGATGCACCCACAAGTGCTGGGGGAGGTGGTCGATGTCACTGCCAGGCCACTCTCAGTTGTCTTTGAAAGGTCATGGTGAACAGGGAGGTTCCTGAGGACTGGAAGAAAGCAAATGTCACCCCTATTTTCAAGAAGGAGGATCCAAGGAACTACAGGCAGTCAGCCTCACCTTGATCTCAGGAAGGTGATGGAACAAATCCTCCTGGAAACCAATTCCAAACATACTAAGTACAAGAAAGTGATAGGGAGTAGTCAGCATGGATTTATGAAATTGTACTTAAGCACCTTGATAACCTTCTATTATGAAATGACTAGCTTGATGGATGAGGGGAGAGCAGTGGATATTGTTTATCTTTAGTAAGGCTTTTGGCACTGTGTCCTGTAACATCCTCATTGACAAACTGACGATGTGCAGACTAGACAAGTAGACTGTGAGTTGGACTGAAAACTCATTGAACTACCAGGCTCAAAGGGTTGTGATCAGCAGCAGGAGGCCCAGCTGGAGACCAGTTACTAGTGGTGTTCCCCAAAGGTCAATACTGGGGCAATATTGTTAAACATCTTCATTAATTACTTGGATTACAGGATGATGGGACAGACTGCACCCTCAGTAAGTTTGCAGACAATACAAAATTGAGTGGCTGATACATCAGAGAGTTGCATTGCCATTCAGAAGGACCTCAGCAGGATAGAGAAATGGGCCGACAGGAACCTCATGAAGTTCAACAAAGGGAAATGCAAGGTCCTGCACCTAGGGAGGAATAACTTCATGCACCATGGGCAGCTGGGGGCTGACCAGCTGCAAAGCAGCTTTGCAGAGAAAGACCTGGAAGTCTTGGTGGACAAGCTGAACATGAGCCAGCAATGTGCCCTTGCAGCAAAAAAGCCAGCAACATCCTGGACTACATTAGGAAGAGCATCACCAGCAGGTCAAGGGAGGTGATCCCTCCCCTCTACTCAGCACTGGTAGGAGGCATGTGGAGTGCAGGGTCCAGTTCTGGGCTCTCCAGGCACAGACTTACTGGAGCTGGTCCAGAGAAGGGCCACAAAGGTAATTATGGGCATCTGTCATACAAGAAGAGGCTGAGAGAGTTGGGACTATTCAGCTTGGAGAAGAGAAGTCGCAGGGAGATCTTACCAATGTTTATAAATACCTGATGGGAGAGGGTAAGGAACATGGAGCCAGACTCTTCAGTCGTGCCCAGTGAATGGACAAGAGGCAATGGGCAAAAATTGAAATACAGAACATTCCATTTAAATATGAGAAAACACCTTTTCATTACGAGGGTGGTCAAACACAGGAACAGGTTGCTCAGAGAGGTTGTGGAGTCTCCAACCTCAGAGACATTCAAGACCCTGCTGGCTGCTGCCCTGAGCAACCTGCTCTAATTGACCATGCTTTTAGCAGAGAGCTTTGACTAGACAATCTCCAGAGGTCCCCTCCAACATTAATCATTCTGTGATTCTGTGCAGTTCTGTTTTCGCACTAATCCTGGACACTTCACTTCAGACTAGATTCTCCTGTTTTGTTTCATTTTCTGGAAGACTTCTTAGTTAGATTTGAAATGTCTGCATTATGGACTACCATTTGGTTACAGAAGTTGGTCCTGAAACCTTACTAAAAGATTTTCTTTCTTCAAAACGTTTGTCATTAACGTAGGGTACACACAATTGCATAAAAAGGTTAGACGAAAGTAGTAGTAGTCTATCCCTTCCCCACCTTGTCCATTGCTTCCTTTGCTTGACTTCTGTGATGCCACAATTCTAGGCAGGAGCCTCCTAGGCCAGGTAAGTTAAGGCAACTTAAAATTCCAGACTTCTAAAGCTTTTCATGTGGTCTTGATACACTATAACATTCTAAAATGATAGGTACTCTTCTTTTTTTAACTCCCTAATATAATCCTCCAGACAGCACAGGGAACTTCAGCTATATTCTTTTCTTTGACTTAATATAAAATTCATAGATTCACATTACTTTAAACTACTGAGCTGTTGGAAATCAGCACAACTCCACTGAAATCAGAGGAATTATACCAATTGACTTTAGCAGATGATCTGACTATTAATCCCAGTGCAATAGAATTTATTTAGGTTAAGTTTCTGAGCATCCAGCTCTTCGATGACAGCAAAAAGCAATCTGATTAAAAGCAATTCTGACTTAACTCCAAAGTAGAGAACTTGATTTCAAAGACTCCTCATGTACCTAAGGGTTTATGGTACTACCTGACAGCCCAGTAGTTTCAAATCACTTACAAATAAATCCCATGAGCTCACCTTGGCCTTACAAAAATAATAAGATTGGAAGAATGGGCTATGGCATCTGACCCCATTACAAAGTCTTTTTACAAACTGGTCAGGCTCCATATTAAAATCAGTTATGTTTTTCAGTCCTCTTATGTCTACAGTTGTTCTTCCAAGTTGTTCTTCTGAGTTATAGATATTCACCATCAGTTTCTACTAATTTGTTTTTATGGAACTGGTTCTATATCCCGTCTCTGATATTTACTCCCATATGTATATATGGATAACAATTGCTGAAGTAAACCAGCTAAGTTTCCTTAGTCTCCACTTACAAGACAGATTTTCCATTCCCTGAATGTCCTACTAGCCCTTTTCTGTACCTTTTACAGTGTGAGTTAATCTTCCCTAAACACAAATGACTAGAATTACTCACACTAAGATGAAGTCAACTCAGGGCCTTGCACATAGCTCTACTCCAGTGGAAAAGTTTTGCCTTGCATATTTTAGGATTGCATTTATTTTGCCTACAGTGATGGTCATCCTCTGATCAGTGAACATATTTGTATCTTGCACCTGCTGTTTCTTTCTGGACTGTAGAGCTCCAGCAGGATATAAGACATTATTTTTACTAGTCCCTAACAACTTACCTGTGTACTGCTGAACTTCTGCTCACTTCTGTTAGTTCAGTTCTCAGAGTTCTCAGATTTTTCCTGTATATTTCAATCCTCCCTATTTTGGATCAGTTTTATAAGTATACTCCCACCTTTTCATGCCATTAATAAAAATATTACACAGGATCAGTCCAAGCCCATCTGTAAGTCTTCTCCAGCCTTTACTCCCCCTTCCCCACAACGTACTGTTGTCTCATGTTCAGCCCACTTAACAGTTCTTGTCCTTGTCTTCTTCATCTTTACTAGTAACTTCCCACGTGGCAAGGCCACATAGGCTGCACACTTGCTGAGGTGCAGAGTACATGTGTGCAGCCTACGAAAGAAAAATGACTACTGAAGACAACAGAATGAAGGAACGGCACCTTTTCATTGCCTGTTATCAGTCACCATTACTCAGATTTGTGTGTTTTAAGGATGAATATCTGAAGATGTGAATACCCAACCATTAATTTTTGGAAATGAAGTGTATGAAGCGATAAAGTTGACTTCATCGCAACTCTGTTGTTTCTGTTGTTTTTATAGATCTATCTATGTCAGGATGCTCATGTCATTTGAATGTCCTTTTTCTCATACATTTTAGAAATGAATACAGAACAAAAATTACTCAGCACCCGAATGGGACTCAGGAGACATGGCTTATATTTTCATTTGTGCCACTTTGCTTTCCTTTCCATCTATGTCCATGCCTGTAAAATGGGAATAGTGCTGCTTATCTTCCTTGTTCAGTGCTCCCAGAGCTATGAGAAAGTAATGCTACGTGATCTGTGGAAAAGATTATGTTCCTGAAAGCGTCTGCTTTTCACACTTGATCTAACAAAAAATATTTCCTCTCCATATAGACCTTGCCTCACTTATAACCATTGCACTTACAACCGACTGCAAGAGTGTTGCTGCTACAACGTGGAAGACACAACATATGCCATTTGAGAGGGCAAGTACACAACATGAAGAAAAGTGACTCTAAATTGCATGTACCTCCTGAGTTTACATTAAAAAAATGCACACCTTAGGGGCTCATTACCCATATATATAACATTCTGACTAAATGCAACGAGAAATACTATATGAAATGAAAAACAGTACTTGTACCTGCTTCATCCACCCCTATTAGAGGAGGTGTAATACAGTATGGTGTCAGCTTGCCAGAAACTGAGTACTATACATCAGTCCTCACAACGGTGCGGAGGATTTCCTGGCAGGAAGAAGTGCTTTCTTGCATCTTTACTCTGAAGTCACAGTATCATCATCCCTTCAGTGCTGTGCTGTTTCTCCTATACTTCGTGTGAGGCAAGTTTTATGTGCAGACTACTGCCTCTGAAGACACAAAGGATAAACAGGAACAAAATAAATGCTATGTTGGTGCTGCCATATCTGCCCATTTCTATTACAGAGGACGTCTAGAGCAATCTGCTGGTAAGGCAAAGGAGAAAAGAAAACGCATCCTTGCTAGTAAGTTCCTCACACTTCTCCATGAAACACAGATTACAGGTTCTATTATATCAGTAATAAAAGACAACCGTGAATCAGCAGGCGCATTACAGAAGCAGCAGCAGACTGAAGACCTATGCTGCTTTTGTACCGCTTATAATAAACAGCGCTCTAAAGAACTGAGCAGGGAGGTATATTTTTCTGGTATTTGTAAATTTTTCTTAGCCTCTCCCTAACCAATTCTTCAGAACATGTGAACCAGGCTGCTAATTGCTATTGCTCCAGTATATCCTGCTTTACATCGGGTTTTCCAGCATGTGTTATTAGCCTCTTTAATAAGTGCTGTCATTAACTTGCCCTGTGAACATTTCGGGATGACGCTTCTCAGAGGCATATTATGCAAAAGATTATGATCTCTTTGTAGATTGTTTTCCTGACCAAATCCCTCGGTTGGACTGGGAACGTTCGAGACCTAGAGCCATCCAGCGAGACAGGCGCCGAGGGCCGGCGGGTCGGGCGCTGCGGGAGCCAGCGGCCTGGCGGGGCCTGCGGGAGGGCCGCCTCTGCCAGCACCCTCACCGCGGGCAGCGGAGGGGCACCGGCGGCACGGAGGGCGGCCAGGAAATAGTGCCCATTCGTCACGCTGGATCCCGAAACCCTCACGAAGGACATCGCCTGGGGAAGCGCGCTTGTTAAGCGGCCTCGTAGCCTTCCATGCGTAGCGCCGAACCCTCCGTCAGGGCCGCGTGCCAAACACAGAGGACGAAGGGAAACAACCACAGGGCAAACACCCGCCTGCCGGCTTTGAGGGGGAAGAAAGCAAAATGCCTTGTACATTAAGATCTTTTGTTCCTGAAATAATGCGTTTGTTCTAGTTAAACAACCCACACCTGGCAAAAGCGCGTTGCTGTTGTTCCCAGGTCTTCAGAGGGCTCACAGAGCGCAGGAAAATCGCACAGCCGATGTTTCGTTTCATCCCTCTCCGGTATCTGTTGCGAGTGACTTAAGTCAAACACACCCCCACCGCGGGGTGTAAAAATGATAAATTACCATAATCCTCCTGCTGGTGGGCAGAAAGGTTTGCAAAGGTACACAGGAAAGGCTGGTGCTTGGGCACAGCAAGTAACTGTAAACAGCAGAGGGATGGAAATCTGTGGACACACAGTTACGTAGAAAAATGTGCCGTGATTGATAGTCTCGCTGGGAAGAAAGAAGTAAAAAGCCACATGCCACCTGGTAGTAATGTTTGTGTTTTCAGGCACTTAAAGGAGAGCAATGCATGTTTCTCTTTCTCGGCATAATTTGCCAAGCAAGAGGAGGAAAGTAAAAAGGCAAGAAACCAGCCCGTAAGTTATAATTACAAGCAGGTGTTGCATTGTGTGATCACACAATTTATTTTTAACAATTGAAGAATTTTCCATATTTTTCTTTCTTCTCTGCTCCTGACACACTATAGACATGTTTTGTCTACATATGGCATTTTACTAATGCCAGAGCATTCTCTCAGCTACATGTGCTCACTGAATCACTATAACATTTGGAGCAGAGATTTATTCACAGTAACTAGAAACGATTCTCTAGTTTCGTCTGGGAGAGGTGGGGGTCAGGCATCCTCCTTTACACGGCCTCTAAACCCTCCTCTGAAGTTTGTCATTTCTTCTTAATCACCTTGGGAGCCTGGACTCACTAGGCAGATACTCCACTCCCGAAATAGGCTGCTCTTAGCACAGGACCAGCAGAACTGCAAGAATATTTGGCCTGTTCCTGGGGAGAAATATTTCCCTCCGTGCTCCGGAGGAGAAGCCTGGAAGGGGACTGGGTTGGCAACACCACGTGTTGCGGGTCCAGCTGTGGCTAAGCGTGCCGTACAAACCCACGCATCTGTCCAAAGAAATAACAATTTCAAAAGCTCCTGCTTTCGGTCCCCTCTGTTGCTGTTTCAAAATAAACCTGCCCAAGTGGCTACTGAAACTACTTTTCTACTCATCTTGCTGCTGAATTGAGGCAGATTTAGACATCTGTTTGTAGGCTATCTAGCAGTTGCCAAGATGCATGCTTGGAAGGTTTTCTTTGCATGCGCTGAGAAGTTAGTTGTTCTGTTCAGATGAAAGTTTAGCCTCTGGAGAAGCTGATCACAGCAACAGAAGTCTCCCAGGAAACTACTGTGCTGGCAGCCTGCTCATCTTTTCCAGGGCAGAAGGATTTTGCAAGTCTGTCAGAAATGAAGGGTGCTTTCTATCCAACTTCCAGAGAGTTTGTACTTTGAAGCCTGTTATACTCAGCTGCATGTATTACAGCAATGTTTTAGAGGTAGAGCTTATAAGCATCTATTTTACGATGTCTTTCCCCTTGCTGAGCATGCATCCTACATCAGTCACTCACGTGTATGTCTGCTCCAAACCTAACAGAAGGTTAACATACATATTAGTAGGCTTTGATGTACCAAATGGCCCCACCTTATTTTAAAGCTGATGTTCTTCAGTGCTATCCTACTTCTGTAGATGCAAGAAACCACATTATTTCTAGTTATGCTGTTTGTTGCCTCTGATGGGAATAAGGGTAGTTGTTTCTTCTTGCTTATGTCAAAAATTTGTCCACTGGAGAGCAAGTCTCCCCTCAACTTCACTGTATGAGCCAGAACTGGTGAGGAGATGCCACACTAGGACTGTCCCTGTGCAGACGCAGGTTTTGCTGTGAAGCCTAAGCCGGAGTTGGAACCTAATGAGTTTGAATGGTTTCAACTGTTTTTGTAGTGGGGTCTAAGTTAGAAAGATGCTTCAAGAGTTTTCAACCCAAACACCTTTTCAGAGGGGGGACCTTGTTTTTCAGCACTGCAAACTTCAACCAGAGGCTAAATGAATGTTAGTGAATGCTTGTTTTGTGGCTTTCCTTCTTTCTCTTCTTCCAGATTACATGGATTAGTGGCACTTGAAAGGCAGTTTATCATGTAAGACTTCAAGTGTATCAACTGTAATCAAGACTAAGTTCAGGCACCTTACACTCAATATCATCTGTTGCCATAAACAGTTCTTCCTAGTGAATACAACCTGCATTATATCTAGTTACCGCCTAAGATTACTGGCCCAGTGTTCAGTGCAAGCAGGGTAACAGTATTTCGAAATGTTAGCATATTCTGTTGCACGAAATACATGCAGTTTGGACAACTGATACTGTTGGTCTTGGTAATAGATGTTAAGAAATGTCCTTGGTTTTCAAATTAAAAATTTTAAAATTTAGTGAGGCAATAAGTAATTCAGGTGGACTGGGCAGTTTCTTCTGTGTCCCTCCTTCCCACACGTCAGCTCTGTTGAGCAGCCATTCCCGTGACAGCAAGGAATACCGTGAATGCAGTATAAATAACGCGGCCCAGATCCGTGCAGACCGGGCAAAACAGAGAGCAAAGATCTCGCAGAGGCAGAGGAGACAACTGCTTAGTTTCATCGTAGAATAGATACTAACCAGCGTCTTACACATAACAGCCTTAGCTAAAAGTTTGCTGTCAGCTTGGCCCATAACAACATTTAGTATCATTAAGTACTAGACCTGGCAGGCAGTGGGAAGCCAGCTAGACAGGGTCTAATGTGATGAAAGGATTTAGTGTGTGTTCTGCGTTTTAATTTTTTTCCTGTACGAACTCTAATTCTAGAAAAGGTTTAAAGAATCAAGAGAAATATGAAACATCACCATGATGAATTGATGAAATCAAATGAGGCTGGCATATGAATCTAGAAACACACATAAAACGGTAACAGGATGCAGTTAAAATGATTGCTTCAGTGTGCTCTGTGAGAAAGTTTTAAGTAAAAACAGGAACACTGATGTTTCTAATTCATCTCACCAGTGGATCCAGGAACGGTTCTTAAAAAGGCAAAGCTCTGCGAGTGGCCTGCTGGAGCCCCACGACCTCCCTCGCAAGCACCATCCCCATGGACCCAAACCCAGAGACGCTGGGCACGGACTGGAAAAGCTCAGGATTTCTGTCCTATGGGAAATTCTGATATTTTGTAAAAGGCTTTGCTCTGAGTTTGAATGACAAGGAGAAATTTAGAAATATCCAAAACTGGACATTTTGGAAAAAAAAAAATATTAGAGAAACCAAAACACTTCTTTCGCTGAATGAAATGGAACAGTTGATTGCTCCCAGCTCTGGTGCAACGTGTTCTTACTCTGTGGGACTTCACAAGAAGTCCTTGAAAGTCAAAGTCAACTACAAAGAAGGGAAGGACAAAACCTTGAACAACGGCTTTCAAAAGCTCACTGTTTAGGGGAGTAGAGCAAGGCATCTCACGCTGAGGTTGAGGGGCCCACAGCTTCCACTTCTAGACCCCGCGCCACAGAGCCCCGAAGGCCAGGGGTCCCGGACACCTGACAGCCCACATGCAGAACCTGCTCTTGAGCTGCCAAGCCTTGAGCTCCTCAGCAACAACAAGGCAGCGAGGAACCAGCCAGCTCGCTATTAGAAACCCACCAATGCATCAGCAAAAGCTTGTCAAACAGCCCGGTTTCCTCAAGCATTTTGGCTTTGACAAAACTGACATTTTCCAACAAACCCCCTCCCCTAGAGAAGAAAAGTGTGCTTGCAAAGTTCCCATCCAACTGTACTTGTGATACACACCTACAAAAATAGCACTGCATTTAATACCATTTCAAGCTTAATTTATAATGAACCCTACGAAAAGAAGAGTACAATCATACATCATAATGAGTGCTTAATAATATGCAGCATCCTCCTGTGAAAAAGCATCTCTTAAAGGAGAACGGTATATCTATGTAACATTCATGTATCACAATCTGTACATGTCTGGCTCTTCTTCACTGAAATACCACCTTGATATTTCATTTCTGTGACTGCTAATTAGAGCACACTACCTTCCTTTGTGGTAACATATTCTCATGCACAGCTTGACATTAGCATGCACACAGATTGCCCAGAGAAATGCAAGCTTTTTGTTGTTGCTGTTGCTGTTGCGTGATAAGTGATCTGAACTTGCCTGCATTCATTTCTCTCAAGATACTTCAGATTAAATGAATGAATCTTGTGTCTGAAGGGCTACGCTCACCCCAGAAGTCCTCCCACATTCACAATCGCTTTTGCACATTCCCTCTACCTTCTCTCCAAAAATGTTATATCTCCTCACTAAATGTCAGCGTGCTGTGGAGTTCTGCCGAATTTAGAGGCAGAGATGCACTGACACCTTTTGCTCAGGCAGACCGCATACCAAGAAGTACTGTTAAGGTTAACAGCCTAATGATTAACAACAGGAGACACCTTTGCAGGCAGATGAAGTTCACTAACAGAATTACTAAAATGACAATGAACTTTGCTCTCTTCCAGTTTTGTACATCACTGCACCCTGGGAATCTCCTCCGAGAACCATGACCGGTCATTTACCAATGGTGTTTTCGACCTAATGATGGCTAGACAACTCTTTATCATTTTTATGAGGTAGAAGCACTGCCTTAGTAAAACTGAAACAATTTCTAAAAATGTAGGCTGGAACTGGCAATTATACCCACTGAAAAAAGTCATGAAACAGCAATTGCTACAGGTCAGCAGTATCATAGATTTTTCCAGCATTTGAGAAGAGACGCTGGCAATGGATTAAACTGAAGTCACCAGTAGCAGGGACAGTATCTTTATCTCTCATTATGGAGAGTTATGGAATTAGAATTATTTCTGGACCTTGAGATGAGCAATTTATCTTCTCATAGACCTTACCTGCTTGTTTTGGGGGGATCCAGCATTAACAGTATATGTGGTCATAGACATTTTGATGAGCGTCTACGTTTGGCCTGACTAAGGACAGAAGGCGGAGCGTGGAAATACCAAAGCCCTGCTCTTCCCAATGGATGTTCCTCCCTTCTTGCAGGGACCCATGGGAGAGCAGACCCAGGGCCTTACAGATCTTCCTGTCCCATTGGCCTCTGCTCGTTATTCCCCCATCTGCCAGGACCTGCACGGGACACAACTCCTCCAGCACAGCAGAATCCCGCTCTAGAATCCAGCCTGGATCTTGCAGAAGCACAGAGCGATTGAGGAGATCGTCTGCCCCAGCTACCCGCTGTATTACCACCCATTAGGTAGTCGAAGGCGACAATTAGATCTCCCTCCCCCGAACCACCAGACCTCTCTTTTTCAGGCTGGACAAACTCCTCACACACCAGATGTTCCGGCCATGTGCTAACCACATGCTGGGCTCACTCCAGTCTGCCAGTGTCATCTTCTATGTACTTGGGAGCCCCAAACCGGATTTCTCCAGTTTTTTACACTTTGTGTAGTTCATCTTCTTGTTTGAGTGGTCTGTAGAAGACATTTACTGCCACGTCCCCTTGCTGGCCTCCCCACTGATCCTGATCCATAAGCTTTCCAGCTGGTGCCAGCACCCACGTCCCGTGGGGTGTCACCACCACCACCACTGTGCTGACTCCAGCAGGCCCACGCAGTCTGGAGCAGCATCTCCGGGCCCTTGTGTGTCCCCTGGCTGTGCCAGCTGCTCCATTAACTGCCATATCCCTGCTATTTTCCCTATTGACAGTGCTCCTGGTTGCTGGTGCCTCTGTGGCTGTTAATTAAGGACACCAGACACAAACCTGCTCCGCACTCCCCCACCTTGAGCTGAGCACCTGCCCAGGAGGCAACTTCTTGCACAGCTTCTGATTCCCAGCCATGATACAGCTTATCACTCTATCACTGTTCAGCTCTGTAGATGAGTCAATTTTTCACACCGAGTCTCTAAAACTGACCTGAGGACTGGCAACACACTCCTAATACTGCACTGGGCTGCCCAAAGAATTAAGATTTCACAGATCTACAGTAGCAGAACATGAGCCATGAACCTGAATATTTGCTGTCCCAGTACGACGTAGCAGCTAGCCAGGGCCTTGTAGGACGTGCTGTGTGAACAGGAGCACGCAGTGCTATACTCCCGATCGGGACTGGGCCAGTCCCCCCAAAATGCCAGTAACTATTTGCTCAGGTTTAAGAACAGAGGCACAGTACAAGCTGTGTGTTCATTTTGCATTAGGGTACGAACAACATACTTCAGTTCAGATGGGTAAACTCTAGAAGGTGAATTTTAATTTTGCCTCTTTGAGTTTTCACAGTATTTCTATTAACTGAGGTGGGACACTGATTGACACTGAGGAGGGACAAGGTCCCAGAGCCGGGCACAGGAACAAATGAAAAAGAAGTCTGATAAAGATTTTACTACACTCTTCACTGCTGAAACTACCCACAAACCAGACAACTTATGTTGAGCTGTACCAGAGACAGAAAACTAGACCAGTAAATTCGTGGAGTACATCAAATGAGAGACAGCTTAACACAGCAGAGGACTACCTAGTCACTGCTTTGAATATAGGCAGCTGGATGGCATTTTATAGAGCAAGAGAGGAAAAGGTTTCCAGTTTTTCCTCACTAGAAGTAAAGAAGAAATCAAATAATACAGCAAGAATTACGGGCACAAAGGCATCCTTGCACAGGCTTTCCCTGTTCGTATGCCAGTAATAAGAGAAAAATTCATGCAGATTTTGCACATACAATCCCTCCTTGCCTACTTCTTCCAACCAAACGAAAAGTCATCCTGTAGCCATATTTTCCTGGAAGTGATGTCTTGGACATGTCATCCCTCACGCACACACAAAATTGCCAAAACCAAGTTAAGCATTTTTGGGGAGTCCCCAGCTGCGGTCACTGAATCATGCCCACTTTGTGCTTACACCATCCAGGTTGCCGCAGGACCACTCAGACCCGGCGATGCGTCCCTCCCTCCATAGGCAAATTACTCCACCAGCCATGGAAATGCAGCTATCTCGGGTGGGAACACAGCAGCTCCTTCACAGAACATGGCAAATCTGCCCGAAGCTCAGGGCCAGAAAGAGAAGACCCCACGGAAACTGTAGGGACACTATTCTTAATAAGATACCAAGTACAGCAAAAATAGGACCAGGGCGTGGAGCCAACAAATACACTTACATTTAGTAAAAGAGCCATCAGATCAGTGCTCGCCTCTGCTGTTCAGCACTTGGAAATCTGGCATAACGTCTTGCTCCTCAAATACACCGTAACGCAAAGTTTGCTCTAAGCACGAGATACAAAATAAACACATACGAGATAATGAGAAGGAGGAGTGATAAAGGTTAGATACTGTCCCAGAGGCCTGTCAAATTTATTGCCTGTATTTTAACTGTACCGTTAAATAAGCCTTTTGAAAGGACAGTCACTGTGGCCACAAAACAAGCACTTCTACATGTGAGTTGGGAGGCTTTATACGAGAGAGAGAAAGATTGCTCTTTAAAGCTCCATCACATAACATGGTTGTTGAATCCCTCAACAGCTTTTAAACATATTTTAACAAGAAAAACACTACGGATGACTGTGAACAGCACAGGGGCAAAGAAGCGCAGCTCACGTCTGTGAAAGCTTTGATGCAGGAGTGGCGTGGGAGCCTCTCACGCCTGTGCTGAGTGTCAGGGTCACGGATCAGGCTACGCTTGCCGGGGAGCCCCGGGCTCCCAGCACCTCGCTGTCCCCAGGAGAGCGCGGGCAGAGCCGGCAGGCAACGGGAGGGAGGGAGGCAGGAGAGGCGAGCGGGGCTGCGTGTGGAAATGAGTCTGTATGGGGTCGACCCAGGAGATGGCCTTTAGGACCCACTGGCATTATTAAAAATAACACTGGCTGTGTTGACACAACAAGGCAACGTCAAACTATTTAAGGATAAATTTATTCTCTTTTTAAAATATGTATTGAATAAACTCGAACAAATGGATGTTTTGTCAACCAAAAGTTGGAATAAAAAGATTGCTTGTTTTTTTTTTCCTGTTTGTTTGTTTTCAAGGAAAAATTCCAATAGAAAAATGGGGTGTCAGTTTTATCAGTTTCTCCAGAAAGCCATTTATTAGCTAGTTTTTGAGTAAATGCCCTCTGCTCGTAACATAGCTTTCCCCTGTGGGTCCTTGTCCACAGGTACCTGAACTAGAAAAGTTCACCTGTAAGTCCCCTCTTGCAGGGATGCAATTTTATGAGGTCTTAAAACATGACAGAGCTGCTATCAGTCCATTTCTCAGTGACAGCCTGGATTTCCTGCTCTCTCCTGCTTTTTCAGGACAGATTCCCTATTAGCGCTATGTTCTTGGCTAAGCAAAGAGCAGGGTTGGAAAAAAATTGCCCTTGAAGGAATGGAAAACATTGACTGTTTTATCAAATCAGAACAAGATTAGCAGCACTCCATTTGAAGTGCTGGAAAAGTATAATTTAGCTACAGGGTACGCAAGTGAGCATCAATAAAAGGACTCCAATATGATTTCACACTTCATGTCAATGCATTACTATTCTTGCTGCAGGTAAGCCAGAAAGGGAAATTTATTGCCATCGCATACTGAGAAATACATGAGCTCAGGCAGCTCGCGTGCCGAGTGTGCTAGCCTTAGATGAATAAAGCATCTGCAAACTAGAAACCAACACGTGCCCCCCCAGAACACCCACCCTGGCCCTGTACACTGGCCGAGCCTGTGAAAAGGCCTGTTTCCCTCCACAGTTAGAGCTGCAGGCTGCTGAAGGCCTTTGCTTGGTAGGAGCACGTGTTTTGTTTTTGCAGGTGGGACTGGCACTCTTGCACCATTTTAGGAAGGAACCGGCGTGTTCATTAGTTGCTCTTTCGGGAGCTGCAGATGGCATGCCTCCAGTCTAACATGGTTTTCAAACACTAACGTGAAAGCCCTTGAGACAAAACATACATACAGCATAAGCCTAGTATCAATAGCTCGGCTTGGGCAGGTTCCAGCGTGCCTCCTTCCAGGAACAGATAGCAATCCCCACAGGGCACCCAGACGAAACTAGGCCACTACACCTTGGGGATGAAAGTAAAGGCACAGATGTAGAAAAGCAGAAAAATCCTACCACGAGAAAACAGAGATCCTCATTTTCATTTTGTAACTAAACGCTGTGCAGATGGTGCCATCATCACCTGTAGAGGAAGTGGGTGAACCATCCCTCTCACCACGGATAGCATGAAACGATCACCACTGGAGGGTGAGGAATTTCACTCTATTGAAAGGCAACATCTGCTCTCACCATATCTCTAATGCTGTTTAAATTATGTGTCTATGCTGCAGGGCAGTCAATAGAGTCAATGCACTGGGGAGGAGGTTTTAGGTAGCGTGGCTGCTCATTTAAACACCAGACGCTTTGCTTATTACCAATAGAAAAGTCAGGTCATTTAGAGTTGGCTATTGTTTTAACTTAGTCTTTGTGTGAGATGCTTGCAAGAAATATATTCTGTAAACTCAGCTTGACCTTAGGTCTTGCAATACTCAAGGCACAATAGGTCTATTAAGGCCAGAATGACAGACCAAAATGAATCTTCTTGCCTTTGCCTTCTCAAATGAGATGCTAAACCCAACATTTTCAAAGGCCTGCCTAGGATAAGAGTTGCAATCTCTTGGGAGATTAAATCCAGTACGACACAAGAGTGAATGCTATTTCAGCTTTACTCCCCTCCGCCCTCTCGTACCCCAGCTTCTCAGTTCACCTCAGTGGTTTCTCAAGCTATCTAACCCAGTAATTCAGGGGATACAATAGTTTTTTCACTGGTGAGTCAAACAACTCGGGGAGAGCAGCAAGACTGAGGTGCATCTGGGAGGCTCTTGCAGATCTTGGCTACAGTGTCCTCTCTCATACCTTTATCAGCAGCATCAACAGCTTGATGCTTTTTTTACTGAGCTGTGCGAGGTTCTTGGCTATTCGTGCTGCGTTCAGCACTTGAACAGGGGGTGTCTCCTACAGGGAAAGGAGACAGACCAGTCGGAAGCATCCCACAGGCCAAATTGAGGCCTGTGGCTGAATTCAGCTTGTCACCACCGGGGCTCCGTTAGCACAGAGTTTGGTGGTGGTGACGCAGTTCCTCCTAGGTAAGGCAGTGACCTCCGCCCTTCAATTTGGTCCCCGTTTCTGCAGGAAGTGTACAGTGTGGGGGAAGTTGCATCTGTTCAGAGCTAAGGGTTTGGGGGACAGAAGAGTGATTTTGCTTTTTAAAGAACACTGACCAGTTTTCTTTATAGGTACCACCTTTCAACTGGAAAAGCACAGGGCGGGTCTGGAATTATAATATGATGATACAGCTATCCCTTCTTTTGTATATGCAGAATTTACGTAGCAAGGTTAGGTGCCTGCTCAGATGAGCTCCATCTGACTACAGCAAATATGGTCAGTGAGAACTGGCTTGCGACACAGGGACATGCTTCAAAAACAATTTCCAAAGAAAAAGTTTGTTTACTTGGCAGAGATGGAGGAGGACAGAGACCGAGTATGGCACACAAAGAGAGAGCTAGGGCTGATCCAGAAGCAGAAGGAAAGACTGAGGAAAAGAAACAATGAGACTAAACTACCGTCATGCAGCATGTAGCATGAATGAAGAAACTTCATACCGACCTCTGGGAAAATAGCTATCAGAAGGTAGGCAACACAAACACTCCTCATGGATAAGAGAACAAAATGCCTTTGGAGCTAATAGGGTCCTCAGAAACACGACCATGTGAATGAAATAAATCGTCCAATATGCTGGCACTCTCAGTGAAAAGGCTTGGATCAAGAAACATAGTTCAGTGTTGCAACAGTGTGGAATATGTTGTCCTCCAGGCAAAACAAAAGCCAGAATATTTTTCTATGTTTCTGCTTTAATTACTTCCTAGGGAAGAAATGGCCACATCAAACTAGGTCAGGATGACAAATCACAGTAAATAAAGTCTGTCGCTTTGGTTCGTCAAAATTAGGCTCTTCAGCACGTTTTTTGACTAATCAGGATTCCACAATAACTGGCGAATCTGGCTAAGCAGCCCGTCTCAATCTGCAGGAGCAGGACACAAGGAACACTTCATCGTGCTGGGATTTTGGAAGTGGTATTTGTGCCTACAGAATGAAGTCAATTTAGCATTCTGCCTTCGGGAGAGAAGTAAAGTATTTTCACAGACCAAGCCGGAGTGTCGTTAACTCTGAACAAAAGTACAATAGCAATCTTGAGGACGAAAGAGTGATTTCACAGCAGTTGCAGATGAAAGACAACATACCCCCATAATACAGTACAAAAATATCCCCAAATCTCCTACTTCACAAATGATTCAATGAAGAGCTATAAATAAGCAGGAGAGTCAGATGTTATAGTGAGAGAAGTCAGCAATTTAATAAAGCATTAAGCTGATTTGGATAGTTAAGAATCAGTGGGTGCATTCACATAGCAATAAGATAAATAAGCAAATAAAAAAATATATAAGCCTTTCAGTGGCTCTTGACAAGTAGAGGTAAACAGGGAAAAGATTTTCTGTATACACTGATGAGATTATATAAATGTGACCAGATGTCTTTTATGCTTCATAATACCCTATGAACCTTTGAGACATCTGTACAAAATGCTTTGAGGAGATCATTTTGAAATACTGCCTTCTGCTTCCCTTCACTAATATTCTGTTTCCCTTAACAGTGGGCAGAGATCTACTACAAGCAGATGTTTGACTCGGTGCAATCCAATTCTCTTCATTTTAACTGGATAAGGAGGCTAAAATAAGTGTATTAACTTGAGGGCCCTACAGGAATAGTTTCTTGCTTAAATAGTACATACACCGACAAACAGAATCAATACAAAATTAAACATGTTAAGCCTGCCCCTCCCAGACCACATTTATATTTTGAGGTTAGTTACACAGCATCTTCGAAAATATCACAGTCCCACGTTCCTGATGTGGAGTGTATATGGCAGAACTCAACCACCAGCATGAAGCAATTTTTGTTTTGTTTCATTTTAAAATTCATATGAAGCTAGCAGTATAACCATGGATAAATTAAGGATTGGCTCTGCGTGCAATGCCCGATCCACTTGAACCAATTGTAGATGAGCCACTGGAGCCAAGATCAGCAGTAATTGGATTGTTCATTACTTGAACAAGGGCTGTGAAAACAGCTATTGCTATTGGTCTGCTTATTGACTTTCCTGGGTGACTAAAGCTATTTTGTTTTTATTTAATTTCAGTTGCTACAAAAAGTTTTTTTTTCTCCTCCAAGAATGCTAGAAGTATTGCAGCATCAAAAAAAAGTGATTTGTAATAAAAACATGAAAAGATATTTCCCTTTCTAACTTTGAAATGCTTTTATATGCAAATTTTTATTTCTTTGACTAGAGTAAGACAAATTCAATATGAATTTGCAAAGTTTTCTAGTGAACCCACATTTTCATTTCTTTGGCAGAGTTCTGATGAAAAAATTCCATGTAGCTCTTGTTGGAAGTGAGCAATTCCTGGGGTGCCCCAAAGGAGAAATTCTTGCACTGACACCAGCCCCAAGGTAATATCAGATGCTGAATGGGTAGGTGTAGCATCTTCAGATTTCGCTATGGTCTCTTACACAAATTTGCCGTAAAGATACCCTTAGTAATCATGAGGCATGTTTGTCCTGAAACACAGCTGAGAGGCCTGAAGCCACTTCATCAGACCTGTGAGGGGTCACATCAGCTTTGGCTTTGCACCTGTTTCTGCCTTTGTTCCAGCTCTGTCTCCTTCCTGAAAGCCTGCCAGAGAGCCAGCAGCACTGGCTCCACCAAACTTTAATTAATGTTACTAGTTGTACTCCAAAGGAAGCGCCAAGGCCTTTCTTCTCCCAGCATTGTGGCCCAGGGGTCCACGGAGGACTCCAGAGGGAGCCACCCCATGCCTCTTTCTGCATCAGCATTGCAAAGACCCAAATAAGGAGAGGCGTTTGGCATTTCATGCATCAGACAGATGGATGGGAGGAGTGGTACTTGGACTGTCAAACAGTGTGAATGAGGCATTTGGGGATGGATTCAAAACGTTACAGAGTGAGCACAGTGTGCTGACAAAATCATTGAGCTAGGGAATCTGGTTGTGCTTTAACAGAGCAGCCAATTAGTTAAGATTTTCCTCAGCTTTTGGCTCTAGGTTTGCCTCTATAGCCTTTTGCTAGGCACCACTTCTACTAAAAGTCAGTTGTATTTATACCCTGGTTGAGAAGAACTGCATCAGTGAGTTGCTATGACTAATTTTATAAAGAACTGACATAGGAAGTTTTAATGAAGAGACTGGAGAGCGAACATTTATTTAGATAGATGTGGAGGAGTAAATCTGCATTTAACTCTCAGAAAGTCAAGATAACTTTGCAGCTAAGGATTAATACAAATTCTCCAATTAATTTTCTTTTCTGTGTATGTCTGCATGGGGCAGGGAGATGCAGAAGGTGGAAACAGGGAGAATTGTAAGCAAGAGACAAAATGAAGAACACAGTCAATTTGCATTGCTGGCAAGATGTCTGAGATGGAGTTGTTTTCATTCTTTTCTCTTGCTCGGATGCAGATCACCAACCAGGGGATGAAGATATTTCAAAATGCATATTCTGCAAATTGCATAATTAGGAGTTATACTTGGGACTCTGTGGCCCGTACGAGGTACCCTCCCAAGGGAGCTGAGCAGCAGACACCCATGGACAACCTCGCTGTTCCTTCTTATTTATTGTCCGGACTAACATAGCCCAGTCCCGACTATCGTTAAGGTCTCTCAGAAGCCTGCCTTGACCAAGAGCCTCCCCGCGTGTTTAAGGCAAGCACCTTGCTATTGGCTGTCATCCTCCAAGCCCTCTTCCACTAGACCTTTAGTTTAAAAATATGCTGATATACACAACCACAAACATCTTTTCTGCCCTGTTTGCTACTTAATGTCCAGTCCAAGACATCTTCTCCTAAAAGCCCTTTTATTCCCGAGAAACCGTGTGAGTTATAGCAGAGACCACGCCAAGCCCCGGCACTGGCTGCAGATGAAGGTGCCGCAGGCGGAGGTCCGCGCGGGGCCTGCTGCCGGGCCGTGGGCATCCGTGTGGCACGGATCGGGGGAGCTGCCTGGACTCTCCCTCCCCCCCCCCCCAGCCAGTTTTGCCAGTGACCTTTGAACGACTTTGCACAAGCAGCTTTCTCTCCCTTTTGCCTCATCCCCATTTTTATCGGGGACTGATCACCCTCGAGGAGGGACCGGCTGTGAACAGGCGCGGTGCAGGCTGCCGCAAGGCGCCTCACTGCAAAGCGGCAACTAACGACGCTAAATGGTGACAAAAGCCTAGCAAATTAGGGAGAGACGCAACGTGGGATATGAAGTACGAGCGTAGGTTTATTTTGGTTTCAGAGCGTTTCCTATGCTAGGTTTGGAGCCAGAGCAAAGCAGCCCCAACAGCACTTTTATAACTCATCCACGGGCAGCACCGTGTTTCATGTTTACTCACAACGCTTCTGTTTCATCCGTTTTTAAGCGACGGGTTTGCCTGTGATGACAGGCAGAGGAAACCCTTCGTGCCGAGCGACCGCGAGTCTCGTGCCCAGGACGGGACGAGTGGTTTTTGAAAAACGCACCCTCCTCACCCGCACGGCGGCAACCCTTTAAGCACAGCCGCTTCCCAGCGGGGGAAACAGCACGGCACAATATTCTCAGCCCAGCTCAGGTGAGGACACAACAAAACACGCTCCCCAACGCGCAGCCTTACGCACCGGGTAGCCGACCAGTCACCTCAGCGAACGCAGTGGAAGAGCCGCCGGCCGCGCGGGGGCCGGGAAGGAAGGGGGCTTCCCTGCTCCCAGGGAAATGCTCCAAAATCACCTGCTTCTCGGTGGGGCAACATGGCACCTCCCCACAGGAGGCCACAGTGTCACGCAGCAGAGGCACCACTGGGAGGGCCCTGCCCAGCCCTCCATGTCCCCCCACCGCTCACCCTCCACTCACCATGAGGAGGCCGGAGCAGCTGGTGCACACCAAGGCGTCACGGCCACTGCCACCACAGCACCTGGGAGGAGGGAAGGAGGTGAGCAGCCACGTCACTGCCTGGGGAGCCCACCGTGGGGGAGACACACACCCTGGCTGAGCCCGAGCCTGAGCCCTCCCCAGCACTGTCAGCCCCTAAGGGCCCCACTCACCCAGCTCCCCACAGCAGACCCATCATCAGAGACTTCGGGCCCAGCCCCATGGCCACCTGCTCCTTTTGAAGCTTCACAGCTGGGCACGATGCAGCCCCGATTGCGGGCAGCTGCCGCAATGGAGAGGGGCCGGCCCTGGCGAGGCCACGAGCTGCAGCTGCCACCACCGCTGTGCTCCTGCTGAGCATCCACAGGGCCTGCACGCCTGGCCTGCACGGGCTTCTTTTTATCATTCCGGTCTCTGTTTTATTTTTGTGGGGGATTTTGTGAAAAAAGAGCTCAGCGAGCCTGGAACCCACGCAGGTTACTGGGTATTTTTCCATTACCGTTCTTCGTTCCTGTTTCCCTGCTATCCTTCCTTTCCCTCGCACTTGCTCTTCCCTCGGCCCAGTCCCATTGCCATTGCTCACTGCCTTGGATATCTTCTCCCCGTTGTTTTGTCTTCTCCTAACGTCTTCTCTCAGAAGGAAAACTCCACATGATGCAACTGTCCAAAAAAGTTATTTCCAAATAAATTACTTCATTACTATCTGGAAATGAATCAATTCAACTGCTGCTGGTTTTCCTGACCTCTGTAGAGGGGTTAGCTCTGCCTATTGGTAGAAAACACAAAGGTTCATCGCTGAAGGAGCAATAAATAAACTAATAATATTTAGTTTTCATTGTGCCAATGACTGCTCATTAGTGCATCTGGAAAAAGATGAGAAGCAAGATTAAAGGGGTTTTTATGCATGCATCTGCCTGTATACGGGATCTTATATGGAAGTGAGTTTGGTCTAGCTATCTGGCATTAGAATAATCCTCAGTATATGTTGCTTGAATTAAACATTTATGTCACATATGAGCTCTTGGTCAAGAGTCTCTGGGAAGGCTGCTTAAAATGAGGAGAGTTGAGGGAAACCATTAGGACGAGAAGAGAAGCTGAAAGACTAACGAAGGTTAAACCTTGCTAAAGAAAAGGTGATAAGATAAATCCCCCCCCCCCCGTCTCCTCCCCCACCGCACACACAGATGTTTGCTACCCCCAGCAGGACATGACCGATTACAAAGGAATTTCTTCCAGCGGATAGTTTCAAAGGACACGCACAGATGTATTTTAAAATAAATTGGGTGGGTATTGAATTCACATCATTATACTGTACATACTGCTGGTTTCTTCCTTAGTGGCTGACTCTTGGGGATCCCTGTCTCATTAGGTCCCAGACAGGAAGAAACCACTTATTCATTAACTGGAGGACTGTGTAATCTGCTCTTTCACTGATCAATTAGTCATCATCCACAAAGGCCATAAGCTCCGGCAGGCACCGCTTTTCAGTTTCCCATGGAAATACTCTCCTTGGTGAAAGCACAGTCATTTTCAAGTGTTCTTTCTACAAGAAAACATGGGTTAAAGAAAAACTTAAGCCTCCATCTCAGTTGATGAGGTGAGTAAATGTACTCTCAGCTCCCACTGAGTGAAATAATACATTTGTTCTTCTGTACAATTTGTACTACAATGAAAGTAAAGCAGAAAAGGTGAAGCCTTTGGAAGGACCAAAACCAATACTCAATAGTCTTAAGAGAAAATATTTTCCCTTCAATAGCACAGGCAAAGAACTGAATTCATATTCTTTGAGTATTGTGGATTTTCCTTCCCATATAATAATATAAAAGGCAATACCAGGAGTAGATTCTGAGAACGCTTTTGCACTGTAACTCTTCCCCCATGAATGATGTTTAGTCGACTTGGTCCAAACCAAAACATTTCCCTATCCAGGACAAACAAATAAATGAATTCTTCTATTAATATTATCCACTCTTCTTTCTCATTCTTTTTCTCCTATTCATCCCCTCCCCCCTTTCCTAAGATATTTAGAGAAGTCAGGCCCAGGGGCAAGAAAATATGTGCACTTTGGTGTTGATAAATGTAAGCATGAGCCAAATGGTATCTTTCTGAGCTGTGAATTTCAGACCCTTTTGACATGGAGCAGTCTGACTGTGCGTGAGGAGGAAAGGATTAAATAGGTTTCGATGGGGAGGACCACACACTGCTGTGCTGAGCGGAAGGCCAGTGCCTAGACACAGATATTTCCCCCCACCAGACTCCTGGCATAATCTTTTTCATACCTCTCAATTAAATATGAGTCTTGAGATAGCAGTGGTCAGAAAGATGCTGCTAAGGAGAAAGAAGGTGATGGCACTGTTGAAATATAACTCCATAAGGATGGTCTGAAGAAGTGAGGTCTAGGAAAAAAATAAAGAAGTATTTCTTTTATTCTGTTGCTCAGTGGAAGGAGCATTCCACCTTTCTTACGCTTGCTGTGCATACACACTAGGACCCTGCATATGAGACTGGATGAAGAATAATATCAAAGTCAGTAGTGCTGTCTCTCCTAAATGGCCTTGTTCAAGTCTAGACCTCCCATTAAGAAGGAAAAAAAATGGTAGACACCGTAGTTCAAAAACAGGTGTTAAATATTGATAAGCAACATAGGAGGGAAACTCCTGTTAGTGGTGAACTGAAAAAAGATCTAGAGTGATTATTTTAATGAGAGGCTATTATAAAGATAAAATGCTTAACAAATAGCATGGAAAAGGACTGGCTGTCATTCTCTTTCTGAATACAAGAATTAAAAAAAAATCTCTCTTCTGGGCTTGGATCTAGGCACTGGATTCAAAATGGCTAGGCAGTTTAATATAATTAATGGACGCAATGTTTACAAAGCAAAATAAGAGGTATCAAGACTAAGAGTGGAGTCTTGCACTGGTTCACGAAAAGGTGGAGAACTCTGAAGAGAACGTGCACTGCACACGGCGGCACAAGGATGTGTATTTATTTGGGGGATCCCACTTCCATCGTCACAGCAAATTCAGAGCATGGAGCTAAATCCTGAAGGTAGAAGAAACATCCTCAATGCACCAGCGATTCCATTATTCTCCTCTATGGGATTTTTTATACCTTCCTAACATCCCTAGCCTTTGCTATTTCTATTGGGAACAGGTTATTTTATACTGAGATGGGCCACCAGTCTGCTCAGGAATTGTAATGGTTAACTCTTCTCTCATGGGATAAGATGCTAATTCTGAGTAATGTTTTTTTTTCTTCATTTGTTCCCATCTCTTTAATCATGGTTCTTTCCATTTACTAATTTCCCATCTTTTAAACTTTATGCTTATTGATTTTTGAAGATAACCATTAAAGACGTGTACTCATTTCCATGTACTAGGAAGCAGTTTGGGAGCTCTCAAAAGAACACTGGCCCAAGTAATGAGGACTGACAGTTCACTGACCTTTGCTCATGAGGCAACACAAAGTACTGTCTTAATCATTAAAATGAAGCACCTTAAAGTCATTCATTAAATCATTGCCTTGCTTTGTTCTCAGTCAGCAATGAATTAATCCAACCCACAGTATGTAACACTGCCATCATTAACTTTACCGCAGCTTCTTGTCTGTCTGGCACCCCCAAAAATGCTAGCTCTATTTTTGCCTAGAGTATGTCCTAGACTATGTTGAGGACTAGAAACCTAGGTATCCAGAGGTGAGTGCCCATCGTAGCTGGCCGGTTTGAAACGCTTCACAGTGATTTGCTCTTTCAACTCTTTAAATTATGGGCACAAGTTATTTCTAGGTCCCTTTTCAGGAGAACAAAACAAAACAAAACATTTGCAACAGTGAGCACTACTGTCTCTCATCTCACCTTCTGTAAGAATGCACAGCTCTAGACAGTCTACGGAGCAAGAAATGTGCCTAGAGGTGTGTGGCAAGGAGCTGTCTAAGCAGTTGGAATGAGGTGTAGCTTAAGCTCATGCGCTGGCAGTGAGGTGTTTTATTTTTTTAGTGGCAAGGAAGCAAGTTCCTCAATTTGAATTCACAGTCTGAAACCATCCCTTTGAGTCTGTTAGATGAGCCAGCCTTTCTCATAAAACCCTGTAAGGACCTGTAGAAACTTACTGACACATGCATGAGGCATTTCTGCACAACTAGGTGTCTATATATAGAAAGGGGAACAGATACAGTACAAGACTCCACCTGCACTAACCTGCCCATTTGCAAGGCAAGCCTCATTTCTGGGGTACAGCTGAGCACTGAGTCATCAGAGGCCTGGAGATGGCTCCTGGCTGGCAGTGTGGAAGAGAGGCAGAGGGAGAATGACCACGTAACTGTGTCCTATAGCATCATGAGGCCATCCTTTACTGCAGTATCAGTAGTTCTGAGGATCTCAGTTTTGGACTTGGATGTTTACTGGGACAAAACAGATGGCACTTTGACAACTCGTTTTTTCAGTGAATATAGGCTTGAATCTTGCGGTTGTTGGATGTACTGCTCTGTACTTCTGCATATTTCATAGGTTTTGTTTCACCCAAGGATGGGGGACTGACTGGCTTTTAGTAGGCTGCATGAAACACGAGTGATCACATTCCAGTTAGGTCATTTTGCTCTCTGCCAATATCAGTCTTGTGCTTTTAACTTTTTATTCAGAAAAAATAAGCTACTACTTTTTGTTACTTGTGTATCTGTAGGTATGGACATAATCTTGTCGGTAACATTAAAAAGTCAGTATTTACTAGTGCATTTACCTCTGAGAATTCCTATTCTGCATATAAAAAAAAAGGTCAGGGTAGTTACCACTGCGTAATATGTTAGCACATGCTGATTTTCTTAATTTGTGTTGATTTTTTTCACATTTGCCCATGGAAAATATAATTTCTTCTTTGCAAGAAGAAAAAATTAAGGCTCTGGGAGGTTAATGAACTTGTTTGTTCACACTGTTCTAATAGATTACATGCCAGAGTAGGAGCCAAAAACATGAATTCTGATTGTGGTTCTGACATGCACTTGCAATGTAAGAATACAGTTCCCTGAGGTTCATTTTCCCAGACAGACAATGAACTATGGGTCTCTTCATCTGAGGTTAATTGGAGTCTCTGTACCTTTCCTTAAATTAAAGGAACGCCCTGAGGCAACTGATGCACTAAATGTGTGTCAAGAACTTTACATCCAATTTAAGGTGGAGCTGCAAAAGGGAAGACAAGTGATAGGTGTTGACTGCACGCTGAATGCCGCACTGAAACAGAGCAGTGTGCACCAGGTATGCACCTAACATGGATACTTTCCAGGGAACAGCAAAACCACTGCTACTCTTAGTAGTGTCTAATTCCTGAAGGGTCTGAGGAAATCCACAGTTTAGACTCAATAGGCCTAGGACACTTTCTAGTTCTGCAGACTGAGTTACTCTGTAATGAAATATTGATTTTGCAGCTGGGAAAGTGTGCTCACTTCTGTCTGAGAAAACAGAGGGCAGACACCATAACAGTTTGCGCAATACAATAAAGCAAGCAGACTCCTGCTGCCCCAGAACTTGTCTGAATCAATAAATAATGGGTCATATGAAAAAAGCCCCTTTTTGAAAGGATAACTCTGAAACTGAAGGGTTATTTCAGGCCCAGTTTATCCCTTTATGCTCCTAGTTGGAGGAAGATCAGTCTGATCCTGAAAAGCACAAGCTCCACAGCCTTCACTCCCTTTGTACCCCACGGACTGCCTGGGGGATATCGGTAACACCTGCACGTACCTCGCTGAAGGGAACGATGCCATGCTGCGGCACCCACCGCCAGCCTCGGAGGGGACGGGGGCCCACATACCTTCCTGGGGCTGAGTGGCACACGGCAGCTCTTTCCTCAGGGGACAGGACACAATAATGCCTGTAGGAGAGTGGGAGACAACCCCACTAATGAACGAGTTTTCATTCTTCTCTGGGGCATTTTCAAGTTCTAGGTGTTATCTTGGAGAAATGACTCCAGTGCCAAAAGCCCATGAGTATACGTGGAGTGAACAGGACTGCTGTAATCTCCTCTTGCTTGCTCTGGCAATTCCTTTTACCCATCTGATGTTTCTTGAAAACATGCAAGAAGCGAAAGTAGTAATTTGTGGCTTTAGGACACAAACCTGTAGGTTTAAGACATCGGTTTCTGTTGCTTTTGGAATTCAAAACCTTCCTCTTTCTTTCTTCTGAAATTAACACTGAATCTCCTTGGGCACATAATAAATGCAAATGAAACCCAACTTCTTACACAAGCAGGAGTGTTTTCAGTTTGATCTTTTGGGATGCTGGTAGATAATGTTGGGTTCCTGAGTTAAGAAAGCTTTCATAAGCATTCTTTCCAAAAAAGTACGCTTTATTTTCAGATAGGAAGCAAATTCTGAAGTGTAGGAGGATTTTCTACTATAAAGAAGTCAAGCTGCCTCTCTCAACACCGCAGGGCTAGCCATCATTCTGGTAAGTCTACGACGGTATTTGGAGCTGCATCACAGTGGAACCCCTAGGACAAGTAAGGCTAAATCCACTGCCTTATGGGTTTGGGTATGACATATTATAGACAGATCTCAGAGCCAAACTGACATGTTGCTTAAAACCAAAACCAAAAAAACAACCAAAAAGATCCCCAGGAAAAACCTGGATTCCTCATAAGGGAGACGTCAGGTGGATCGTACAGTTGTGACCACTTCTGCCCCAAGGGTGGCACAAGGGCTACGCAATTAAAGAGCTGCAGTGAAAGATCTGAATGCTGGCTCTACTATTAAGGTACATCTTGGAGGCATCTGATCAGATCTGATGTATTCCATGTATTTCTGGAAAATGAGTACTGAATTGGGTGAGAGGCAGAGCCTTTAAATAACCTTACAAATTTGAACTGTCAAAGCAGCACTCATTTTTAACATCTTTGGAAAAAGAAACAATGTCCTTTGAAGTGGAGGCAGGTTGGATTTCAGAATGAAGCAGCTTCACAGATTTAGACACCTGCTTAATTAGAGGATGCATGTGAAATCCTTAAACTTAAAAGGGTTTTATGAGGCAGCACTTCAGAGAACAAGCATTCCTCCAGCCTCGGCAGAGAAGACCTGTTAGCTATTATCTTTGGAGATGGGTCAAAAATGAATATGTTAGGAAAGAGCACTCTCCACAGATGGTGAGATGAGCCATGTGTAGTTCCCAGTCCTCAACTAGGAAGCATTTAAAAAGAATGAAGGAAAGCTGGAATCATGGACAGTTTAGGAGTCATCACGCAAGCAGAAAACAAGGTGACTCAGAAAAAATTAAATAGGTAGATAGTAGGAACACAGTCATTTAAATAAAATAAAGGAACATCTAGTTCTTGGTAACACTGTGGTTCAACGGTTGTCCTATAGTCTTTGTACAACTGATCTAGGGATACTACAAGAGGAGCACCAAAACACTGCCAGAATAGGAAATAAATGAGACAAAACAGTTGACATCTTTCCCACTGCCTTTTAAGCAGGAAAACGCAGCTGTTCTGACAGAGCAATGAAAGAAAGCTCTTGAAAACCAGCTCTAACAAACGTTTGCAAGAGCAAAGGTCTCTGCTGTGTCACTTTATGAAATGATAGAGGCCCAACCACAATAATCAGCATCTGATGGAGAAATACAGGATTAGTTTTTTCCTCAAAGGAAGAGAAACTGCGAAGTCCATAACTGACAAGGCATGAAAACACTAAGCTGGCAGCAGAGAGTTTCCATTTTCCGGTACCCTGGCCTATATAAAGACAGAAAAGTGATGTAATCCTAATCAAAGCCAAGGGCAAGGCTTTTAATATGGCACACAGTTATTGAAAGACCTAGGTCAATGGAGAACTCAGATCTGATTGTTTATGTAGGAATGAAAGTTTGATGAAAAATGTCCTACCTGTTGTGTGAAGGTTTGCTGGCATCTACCCAGGAGACCACTGCATATTAAAAGCTCCCAGAAGAGCAGGTAGGCACCTTTATATCTCACTGTATTTACTGCAGGAAAGAAAAGAAGATCAAGAAAGTAGTTACACTGAAGAAGTGGTCCTTCCTTAGCCAGACTATGACCAAAATATGAAGAGTTTCTTAGCAGTTCTCAAGTTCTGTATCCTTTATTCAAAGCGCAATCTGGACAGGTTAAAATCTTTTTATTTGAGCTTTTATCAGCTTTGTAACTTACAACAAAGATGATGAAAAATATCCAGAAAAAGTTACAAAAATTCTAATAGAAGACAACAATTTCCTGCTACGGATTATTTATTTTTATTCCTATACATAGTTCACTGTTCTTTACAAAACACAATTTATTTTCACTTTTCAAAGTAGCCTTCTTCTTCATTGTTATGACAATGATTTCAGACTGTTTTTTAAAACTTGCTTTTATCAGTCATTGCTGAAAAAAACTGAAGAAATTTGATAAATTTATTCAATAAAACATAAGCAGAAATGCTGCAAATAAAACAAGTGCTTGGGAAATAGAAATAATTATTGGAGCTTGAAAACAGCTTTGGGCAAAAACAATCTATTTTGGAACCTAAAATACCCATGATACAACTAATGTAAAATACAAATGTAAGCAGCCTATTAACTTCTGTAAAATAAAATGAACTAAAGAAGACCAGGAAACCATAAACTAATTATTTAAAGATCTAAATGGCAAAGCAGTTACTTTACTGTATTTTCTACCCCAGTGTACTGTAAACATTCATACCGTATTAGTTTTGATATTAAAATACAGTAAATACAATAAATGGTTGTATGATGCAAGATTTAGTGTATTGGCTTCCATTTTTACTCAATACTATCCCATAAATGAGATACAATAAACATTTCCTATAGTATTGCTGCTCTGGTAGCCTGCTCCAGTAAGCGACTGCAATGTGGTTTTGGGAATACTTTTCAACTGTATTGTTCATCACTAACATAAAAGCACAAATATTCCAGTTAAATTCACTTTCTCGTTTTTAATGAAAGAACATCACCAAATGTCTTACTGTTTCCTTCATGTCTTGCTTTATGAAACTTGTCTTTCTTACAGCTTTTGCCTGTACGTGATTTGTTATCTCTAAGTCATGAACCACAGCTTTCTCAAAACCGAAAAAGAGCCAAAGGGTGGACACCCTCTTTCACGACAAGCAGACGGACTCTGCCTGTTACAACTGTGCACACCAAGAACTGCTGCAGTCACGGGAGTCTATGTCAGAGCTTTGTGAAGCCCAACAGCCTGCTTTGGTTTCCTTCCAAGTGTGGATGTTTATGTTTAATGGCTTCAAAAAAAAAGAAAAAAGAAAAAAGAAAAAAAAAAAGCCTTCCTTCTGTTCCTGCTCAGTAGGAAATTTAATTTCTTCTTCCTAGAAGAACATCACACTATAGTAACTTTTGAGTTTGCCACCACTACCCTAAAAAATGCCAAGCCATTTTATCTGAGACTGAACACAAAGATACACAAGCTTCAGCTGAAGCAGAATATGGCTGCTCGCCTTCTCCCTTGCTTACGTTTCTGTGAAAACATTGAAGCCATCATCAGTTCTCACCACTGAGTCTCGATTAGTTTCTGAGGCCAGTTTAAGACCTGGATCCTACATTTTAATGCGAAACAGAAAATCAAACTCGATGTGCCTCAAGGCCGGATCTATATCAACAAACCGTCTCTAAGAAAGACTTTCTACCCTTAGAGATATTCACAGGATGCACATCGCCTCATAGCCCCAAATCCTACTAGCTACTTCTCTTGAAAATGCCTCTGTCCTGCCCCAGGAAAGGGAAAATGCCAGAAGACTCATGGCATCCCATCTGTTGCAGATTATCTTTAGAGGTATGATGAAACTATATGCTCAGTGGCTCAGGCAGTATTAAACTGTTATGCAAATTTTCTAATCACTGCAGTTGGTCTTGATTTCTTGAACCTGCAAAAGATGGGAAGGAATTCATGTTTTGGGGCCAGAACCTATGCTGGGGTAAATTTACACAGTTAAATCAAAGGAGCTATACTGGTTTATAGGAGCTGACGTTCTGTTGCAACATTTCATACCCACAGAAAAGCCTCAAAATCTCTTCGATTTGCTAAATTCATATATATGGAGGTTGTAAACATTTGATATTGGCATTCTTGCTGGAAAGTTTGTTTCAGATCTCCTTTTTAGAAAGATCAAATGATCTTCCTCAATAATACTGTGCATTTAAATAGAAAATTGCTAGTTGGCTAAAACCTCTCTTATGCCATTGAGGCAGTCTGGTTTAATTTCCACAAATTTAGCAGAGCATGCTGGACACTCCAGTACAGCAATGCTTTTGACAGTTTCTGATAAGTAAAACTTCCTAACTGTATACACAGATACAGAAATGTAAGATGTACATTAGGATCTATATTCTTTATGCCTCATTGCTTTTCCTGTCATAACAGAAAAAAACAGACTAAAATCTGGGATACTGTACTTAATTATGGAAAAGAGGTATCTGACTAATTCCTTTTTTAAAGTGTATGAAAAATGTCAGAACCTATTCTAAGTAAGAGAGCCAAAGAGCCTAGCCTACTTTATTAACCCAAAAGACACATGAAAATGTGGTTTTGTATTCATCTGAAAAGTAATTTTTATAACTGTGTATTTGCAAGGAATTCACAAAACTAGTGACATATTTATTTTTCAGATGAAATGTCCATAGTCTGTACAGTAATTCAAACAGGTGTTAATTAGGTGTACAGAAAGGCCTTTGAGGATAATTTATATATCCCCCTGCAACAGAAAGAAAGCGAATAAATGTTAATTGCTTATATTATGCAACAAATGATTTTTTAGGATGGCATTAAATTAGCTGCAAATATTATAATTACAAAGCACTGGGTAATTTACTAAAGATTAATTGAAATGATTAAGTGCAAACTGCATAATTGTGCAAGGTAACATTAATGCCTGCTGCACAGTAATGAAAAAAATAGTGGCTGTTACTGGTGATTTAGTGAAGAACTCTATGGACCTCAGGAAAGCATCAGTGGCATGTCTCTCATGCACCCTTCTCTAAAAAAGTATGATTTTGGGGGCAACTCATTGTAGTGCTAATAGTAACCAGAATGTCTAAAACAGCCTATTTCAGGGATTGAGTCTGATCTCAATTACATGGGAACAGCACAAAAATACTGCTCCATGGTCTGTGTCCAGCAGCCTTTTACAAGAGCTGTAGCAACTGCAAATATTTACTGTGTAAGTACTTAAGCAACAGCCCATGCAGTTTGAATACATTCCTCATTAAAAAAAAAAAAAGAGCATATCTTAGGCAAGAGTTGAAACCATCAGTACAGAGCAATAGTTTTAATTTACCTTCCTGAATTCAGTGCAATAGTCTTTCGCATGTAGGTTCATGTAGTGCTGTGCGGAGGTGGAAGGGGATGGTGATGAAGGGGCATGGGGAAAGGGAACTGAAACATCGTTCTAGTCCAGGAGGGGTTTATTACCTAGCAGTATTCTCCATTTTAAATGAAAAGTACTTTTCTGAAATTTATCCTCTCTAAACCGGAATCAATTTTAATCATGCTTTCTATCTTGGCCACTGTTTATTTTTTTGGTATCTTAATATTTAATACAACTCAGGTGTAGTTATTTAGAGAGTCACAGTGCAAACCAGAAGAGAATTCAGTATCAGGAATAATTCTGGACTTCTGGGGCAGCAGGAGGAAGGCATTACCATGTTCTTTTTGACTGAGGCATGTCACGGCTATAATGCCATCAGGTGACAGATCTTTCACTTTCCATAAACAAACATGCCATATGTCATTAAAAGAAGTACTGTGAGCAGTGAAATGCTATAAATGAAAATAAGTGGCTCAGATGCTTTTGGCTAGTTGTAACATTAGCACTTAGAATGCTAAAATGGTCAACAGGCAAGTTACAATTTAGGAAACCTATTATCTGTATAGGCTGCAATGCATCCCCGTGCAGAGGCAGGCGGGCAGCATGTATACCAATTAATTCCTACTTAAACAGTCGGTGGGCCCTGGGTGGACTCTCAACACAACACTGAAATCCCCTTGCTGCCATGCCAGTGATGAAATTTTGACTGTAATTTCAGTCAAACCTTAAACCTGTTTAATGTAAAGAGTCCAATTCAGTCCCATAAGGATTTTCTGGAGTCTTGTTTTACTTGGTATCTCACTTTACCGTGTATTTCAGCTCCTTGCACTTGAATAGGTCTTTCTTTAAGCTAAGCATGTGCAGTGTTGAACAGAAATGGCTCAGTAAATCTGGGCAAAAAGGCTCATCCAACATTAAAAAAGAAAAGACTGTGGACAACATCCATTAGCACAATACTGAGAAGACCCACTCTGGATTAGAGTCAAATTTAAAATTTTTGCACATGTGCAGTCTTGATAGCTGAAGGAAATGTGGATATATTAAACGCAGATCGGATTTAATGATCAAACAGATGCGAATCTCACAGCCAGATACCCATGCACACAGCCTCTGAAGCAAAAGCAGCGGGACATTATTATTTGTGTTGCCCTTATCAAGCTCTGACAGATATTTGTACCTCAAAAGGTTCATTACTGAGCAAGAGAACAGAATCACAATTCCCTAAGCAATGACAAAGTACCGGGTGTGCCTGAAGACAGGGCATCGCATTAGCAAGATGCAAGCTAGAAAAAAAATGGAAGGTTGAAAATTAGAGGCCAGATTCTTTAGAACATCTCTATTGCAAAGAAAGTGTAATTCAGAACAGGTGCCAGTAAAGTTGCCTTAAAATGTAGTCTCTAGATTTTCTCCTGCTCTTTGCCTGGCCAGTCTCCATGCATTGAACTGAAGTAGCCTAAAAGCTGCTTCAACATTAGCGGGGAGCAGCAGGCTCAGGGTGCCAGGGAGGCCAGCTGGAGGTGGGCAGGCACTGGTGTGCTGCAGCCACCCATGCTTCTGCCCAACCACGTTCGCTTTTCTCCCTGATACTTCCATTGCCAGGGAGGGGTCTAGTGACAGAGGAACCTCTTGACCGGCTTGGTATAATGTGGAGCCCAAATAGCAGTGAAACACTAAAAAAGACTGTACACCCACAGGAACTTTGTCCCATTTGGTAAGACACCTGCATTGCTATCAAGAGAAAATTGTAGACTGATTTTACTCACAAATGTATGACAGCAGTTACTTTCCAACGCTGGCATTCACAAATGCTGGCACAGCAAACATGAAGGGAAAGTCACAGCAAAACAGTAAACATTCAAAAAGCAGTGGCTAAATACAATTCCCAATTGTTAGGCAAAGCTATAGCAATGCTCTTAGACTGGTGTGTTATTTTACATTGAGCTTACACAAACAAGTTAAAAAGTATTTTGAGTTTAGACTTTCATAATTACCGAGAATTACAATATCCTTGATATCAAAATAAGATTTTGTAAAACAGGCATTTTATTCATCTGAAAAGAAACACTTCCTCTATCTGACACAGCCAGTTAATTTGCCTTTGCTGGTATAAAGTTGTTTGATGGAAAATAGTTTTTTTTAATATGTAAATGTAATCAATCCTGGAAAAAAAACCACATAAACTATTAGATAAAATATACTACATTGTTTTTAAAGCTGTACTAGTTCTGATGCACAGCACGAACACGTTTCAAACTGGTTTGACCACTACTTTCCTTACAGGGTAGAAGGCAGTATATTGGTGTGAAAGGCATTAATAGCTGTTGAGTCCTCTGTAGTCTCTTCCCTTGTTTCGTAACAATCTGTGTCGATTAAAATATTGATCGAATCCAGTGAAATAAGTTGATGAATCTCTCACGCCACAGTTTGAACAGTATTATTTTGGTTGTGTTACAGCAACTTCAAAAGGGTTGTCCTATTTAGCACAAGAGAGGAATGCTACATCATACAGGTATTTGCAAACCAAACCCAAAATTCAAATGTTTAATTTTTCAGATGTTCTTGTTTAGCAAGATTATGAGATTTAGCAACAAAAAAATCCCCTGGGTGAGTTGCTTCATACACGCTTAGTGCAAGGCTTCTGCAACTTCCTCTGCTGCAGCTGAATACTAAGCTAACCGGATCACTGGCCTGAGCTCAGAGCACAAAACCTATTACAGAAAAGACTTCAAAAAGACACACAAGTTCTGGGTATTTGACTTCCATCCCTGCAGGTGAGAAGAACTGAAAACTTCAAGCTGCACAGTTAAAATCTGGATGCTTCAGAGCTCAGCCCTGAAGCCCTAGCTCTGTCTGTAGGAGTCCTGATGGAGACCTGGCTGCACAAATGCCAATATATGTGCCATCGTTTGAATGATGACATGGCTTCTCAACCGCGAGAATACTGAATTAGGATAGGTTCGCAGGCAACAGAAATCTGGGAATTGCTTCAGTGAAGCTGCAGGGATTTGCCCTACCTGAGGAGCAGGAGACAAATGCTAGCGACAGAGGCCTATTTCTGTGCGTGCGGGAGAGCAACCGGTCTAGCAGCCGCCTTCCCAACCGAGCCCGAGGACTGCCGGGAGTGCCGGTGCCCTTCCGCAGTGCAGCCTGCAGGACATGCACCCCTCCGCAGGGGAAAGCACACTTTTCCAAAGGGCACTGAAAATGAATACAACAAGCGGCATTTTTAATTACGTTTCAATAGGCTGGTGCTGCTCTCAAACTCTGGAAATACAGGACAGGTTTTTATCCTTCTTGGAAAACTGATTTTCACGAATACCATGTGAAAACAGTTCTAAGTGATATTAATACCCTCACCATTCTGTAAAATCAGAGTTCAAATATGGAATATTTCATGTTAGCATACATATCTTTTCCCATTTTATCCACTTGTTTCAACATTAAAATTCTGAATTCTGTTTTACAAAACTTAGCTATTTTCATTTTAGAGATGCCCCCTTTGCAGCTGGATGTTTCAGTGGTTCTGATTATACTTTCATGTGCGCAAACACGATCTAAGAGCCCAAATTAAAAAAAAATCAAACTCCATCTCTACAAATAGAATTAGACATGTTCACTAATACTATCTGAAAACATACAAGTAGAGTGAGACCTTGCCCACTTATTTTATGCTCTTGTTCTGTATTATTGTCTCTTTATATAGTGACACGCAGTAATATTGGCACATGGCACCTTCTTTGAGCCAGGTTGTCTTTTATAATCAAAGTTGCTGACAAAATGCCTGAAGCTTATTAATAAGATACAGGGTTCTTCTTTTGAGTTATGTCAGTGGATGCGTAACTCTAAGTATTAAAAGAGATGTTTTACACAAAAAAACCAAAGGCAAATGCTTTACATTAAATCTTATAAAACTGTACATAATAAAAAGTCTACAACATGAAAATGGCCATTAAACTGTTGTAATAGTATGAAATGTAGTAAATATAACAATTCTAATGTTTCTCATATTTATCATATTAATCACTGTATTCATACAGTTGTGTTTGTATATATATATTCAGTGGCACTGTAAACATAGCTGTTGGAAAACACACATTAGGTCTTAACCCATTAGAAGTTACAGTACTTTTCCATCCAAAAAGTTAAAATGCATCAATGTAGCATTGATTATAAAAAAAATAGCCTTGTAATAAAATGCACATTTTGATATTTTCTAGGATAGAAATCAAATGAGACATAATAGAGAACATTCTAGATTTCAGATTGTTTTACATTTATACCTATCGTGATACAAAATGTTAAACATTAAATGTAATTAAATAATACACAGTTTCTGAAACAGATTCAATTCAGAGATTCACAATGCACAAAATCTAATTTGTGTCTAACAGGAATTCCCAATAACTTACATCCCTGGGACCTATGCGGAAAATTGAAGGCAGTTTCTCTTCAACATCAGATAGGCAAAGTAAATTTGAACTGATTATCTTTTTTTTTCCCCTCCATACAGAACTGCATTCAACTGGATAAAACATTATTATGTTTATGTTTCCCACTGCTGGACGTTCATCCAATAAACCTCGAGCATATGCTTAAGCATATAGTAACGGCATTTTGGGGGGCAGGGAAACTCACTTTCTATGTCCCTCAGTAAATCAAGTATTTCTAATTTTTTCCATGGTTAAGGCAACTATACTGATACATTAGACACACCATATGCTTTTATGTTGCTTTCTACAATCTAAACAGTAAGAGTGAAAAGAAGCTTCAAACATGCTCTGATCTTCTCGACCACTTAGGAATTTCATCAAGCTGGTACAGAGTACTTAACTTAAACATGGTTTACTACTGTAGACACAGGTTATCAGCTGTTCACTAGAGAAATAATGCGTGTATTGCCTTGAATTGAAGATTAACCACTCATTGAATCAGAAAAAATAAAAAACCAAAACCAACCAGTCAGATTATCCAGTGAACAAAACTGAGAAAAATGATAACGCGCACATTCACAATTTCTGTGTTCTCAATTATTTCTACCCAATAACTTAAGCAACTCGGACCTTTGTCGTCATTCCCTCTGTATCTTAGGCGGGCTTGTCAAAGCCTGGCTTCAGACACCGTAAGCGATGGTGCTTCCTATCTGCCAATCCCAGCATCCTGGTTAATATTTATTCTAACATATCACATAAGCTAGAGAGCCATTTAACTTTGCTTTCGGTCGGGTAAGGCTGCAGGTATAAATGACAGTGAACAGAAACGTTTGCACAGCGGCCGCAACGCAAGGCGGCTACAGCGGGCCACGCCACAGCACCGCGAGCGCCACCGACACGCAGAGCGAGGAGCTCGGGGCCGGGCTGCTCCCCTTCCCAGTCACAGTGTGTTTAGAGGATGACTTGACAGTGCTTGTGGTGGTGGTGGTGTCAGTCTTTTTCACAGTTGGTTTTGGTTCGTTCCTGTTTTCTGGATGGGTTTTCTTGTCCTTGAGTACATCTGAAAACATGACAGTAAATGCGAGATTAATTGCACATCTTTTAAGTAGTGGCTTTAAATTCTGTCTATTGCTGGAAAATAGTCTACGCTAGTCGGAATAACTGAACTATGCACGGAGAGTGAGCGTGTTTTAGTTGCACCTAGCACCAACTGCTTTGCTCAACAGCTCCGCTCAGACTGACCTGCTCTACTTCTTAATGCAGACATAGCCAAAGCCTAGTAACATATATGCCGCATTGTGTGCTTGGTCTCAGAACCCGGCTTTCTCTCGTGAAAACTCTCCCCAGTTCCACCTGGAGTGGGGCCAGCTCATACTATAAGTCACAATGTTAGGAATGACTTGTTTTGTAACATGCCCTAGTGAAGCAGCAATCAAGCTTGTGAGCTGCTGCAGGAGGAGACTGGAGAGGGCCTTGACTTCATCGCAGAGTCAACTTCTGGGCTTCTTTTTGCTTTGCTGCTGCCCTTAACTTTAAAGCAACATGTAACCCTGGATATGGTAAGACAACCTGGCAAGGCAGATTGCTAGCACAGGGGAATAAATAGGTGTCTCATGCACCTTTTTCATCCACATGGGCAAGAAAAATGTCAACAAAGAGAAAACGCCTCATGTTTTGTTACGCTTTTTCCCAGCAGGTACAAGGATTTTTCTGTTTTGTTTTGCAAGCATGGAAGAATGTCATAGGGCTTTTTTTTGTCCCTGCAAACACATTTTGGAACTTTTTTTATATAAAGGACTAGATTCCTAAGAAAGTGAGAAAGTGAAAGTTTTTCTTGACAAAATTTGGATTTTCAAAATGAGATAATGACTGATAGAGGTCTCCAGTTATCTTGACACTGCTAAGCTATACGTATGTGTTCCTGAGATCATACTGCCCTTGCACCATTTCATTTGCACTGGGGGAAAAATCATCATTTCATCTGATGATGGGATGGTGATTTTACAGTTAATCTGTAAAAGTACCCAAGTGTCTGGAAAAAACAAATGCCCACCTGGAAAAATGTATAAATTAGCAGTAACTGTTCAGGTCCAAGCTTAAAGGACTTTTTGTGGTATTAATGAATGCAATGCATATTTGCACAAAAAGCAAAAAGCACAGATTTGTAATGCAGATTAAACAACTGTCCAATCTTAAAATAAAAACTCTGAATCACAGAAGCAAGTTCCTGGCAGAAACTGGAAAGAGGGAAAGTATTCCAGAAATGTAAATGCAATCTGAGCTCATTGTCTGCATGGCAGTAGTTCTGAACAACCATCAATAAACTCACTTGATAATAAAAATGAGCTATTGTGTTGCAAAAATACACATTGTTCTTTTGCCAGTATAAACTGTAAAAGAAATGCAATGAATTTGTCCTTCTTTATCATAATGTCAATATTAGTCCCAGAGGAACCCATGATTCCTTGAACTGATTCAAGGCTGACTGTATAGAGAAGGGACGCTGGCTGCCAAGGTGGACACTGGGAAAAGCCTTCTCTGCCACTGCACTCAAGATTCGCTCTCGCAAAATGCAGACATCGCTCCTCTTCCGTTACAATTTGCAATGGCGCTAATAGAAGGGAGCGGGGGAAAACACGCTGTAAGTGTTTAGAAGGTATCAGTATTCAGAGGACACTTAAAGAAAAATGGACAACCTTCACGCTGTCATTAAAGCAAATTAAGAATAAATCATGGAAATAGGTGTGTTCTGACACTGCCTAGACTCCTTTCCATCAGTGTCATTCTCCTTTTCGACTGCGGTAAAGGCACTATTTCTCTGCTGCCTCTTATATCATCCCAGCCTGCTGACTTCAGCTCTCTGGGGCCAGCTGATTAAATTAAGACCTCACTCAGGTAAATCTATTCCCCTCCTTCACTTGGCCATGTCCAGCATTGTAACTTGATTGGCCTCTATAAATTGGGCAGACTGAAATGTATTAATTCATTTATTTTCTTAATATTGACTTAACCAGAAATCTAAGGTAAGATTTAATGCTATCAGAGAGGCTGTTGGTTTTTAAAAGCTTTGCTCTCAGTGACTGCTTAATGCACTACATAACAAACATTAAATAATACATTAGAAAAGTCTGCCTTTATCCTTTCCAGGGGAAGGACTAAAATTTGAATTTTCTCTCTCCTTCTAGCAGAGTATTTTCTGATGTTATTCATGGCCACTTCTAATCTGGGATTTAATTGTGCAAAATGGGTAATTTATTTAAAAAGCTCTGTTTTTTTCCTCTTCTTAAAAATAATAAAGACCCAGTCCTAATCCAGTTCCAAATTTTTCAATTCCATATTTATTTTTCAAGCTACAAATTTCAGCATAACAATTTTGTGTTTTATTCCGGTTTGCTGAGAGTTCCAGTTGCTTACTCACTCCAGGGTTTTGGCTGACAGACTTAGAGTTAAATGAGTTTTTCTCTTAAATCTTTTCCTCAGAGTCACGGATTATGTTCAGTCTACTACTGACATTCAAAAGCCAAAAAATAGTGAGAGTGTGCAAAAAAAAAGTGTCAGTGTGAAGACTAGCACAGAAATAAAACTCTAGTCTCAACAAAGCAGACCCCAGACATTCAAAACCCATGAATGAAGCCCCCAAATCATGACTTCCTAAAAAACAAACAAACCCCACAACTTTGGTCTGTTCTAGTATTTACCTTTTGGGTTTTGAGGCTTTATGGTTCTCAATTAAAAGCTTTCTCCATTGCTAGAAACTTTCTTCCCATCATCATTCCTTCTCCCCTTTGCAGAAATGGAGAAGACTTCAGCTAACCTTAGGCTGATACATGTTACAACCTCTGGACACTGGTGTATGAATGTTATTCTAAGCTGTTTATCACCTGGTGTGATAGAGTCATTATTTCAGCATACTATTCTACTCTTACTGAAAAGATCTGTGAAATACTGTATAGCGATGGTGAAACAGCCACCATAATATTGAATATTCCCCATGTGAATATTCAAATCCTGCCAAAAGGGATACTTGGGGTGGGAAGGAGCTGGCTGTTAATGCCGTCGCGGGGTACAACTTGGGGAGACTCTTGCTGAGGGCCAGGCTTGCCCGGGGCAGCGAAGCTGGCTCCCTCGGGTGAACCCGCCTGCCCCAGGCTTCCTGCCGGCGCACAGAGCAGTTCAGCTGGTCCGGAGGGTTGAGTCCACCTCCTTACCTGAACTTTCACCCCTGTTAACTGCTGCTAACTTCATGTCTTGACAATGTAAACAAAGCACATAATGAAAATTACTTGACCTCGATGTTTAGAGCATTTAGGATCATCTTCACCGCAGAGATCTAACCGTAGATTGCTACACAGTAATGTGTGCACCACTCAGATGGCACCGAACTTCTCATAAATACTTACATGGATCAATACTATCCTTCAGAAAGACTAGCCGGGTAGAAGGGAGAGTCAAACCTGTCATTGCCATCTAATTTAGGGACAGGAAACCTCCTCTCTGGTGCGGGCTGAGCACGCCTTTCAAACACTTTTGGTGAGTCGCACATTAAAGCGCACCTTAATCTTAGACAATAACAATACAGGGGAAAACCAATGTGGCTATTATTTTTTAGGCTATTGTCAGGTTATCTGGCACAAATTCAAGTTATATTGGCACCCCAGCGGTTAGTCCCCCTCCCTGGCCTAAATGTTTCACAGTTTGCTGCCCTGATACTGGTAGGGATGAACAAAGATTGAACTATTTGCTGATATATGTGCATGTTATTGCTCTCTAATGAACATCATTAGCAAGGTCTACTTAAACATCTGTTGTGGTTTTCTATTGTCTCGCCAGGGGATGAACAAGCTAATTTGCTTGACACAAAAACCCCTTTCCAATTTTGCCCCTCCCTTGACCTGACGTGAGCTCAGTCCTTCCTCTGTGATCACAGATGCCCAGGGTGATAGTCTTTCCCTACAAAGGCTTGCACGTGGCCACGAGCACTGCTTATCCCCCAGCAGAACGACGCACAATAACGCCGGCTGAGGTGAAGGGCAGAGGCAAAGGCTGCCGGATAGGCTGCCCCTGGTGCTGACGGTGATCGGCCATGGATCGTCACACCGGACAAGCGTACCAGCCCCACGAGGGGATTTTGAATAAAAACAAAAGGAAGAGATTTGCCTGACTAGCCCTATAGATCTTAATTATAGGGGCCTAGTTTCTAGTGGAGTGGGGCAGTGATATCGAATTCATGATGACCAAACCCACAACAGAGGAGAGATTTTCAACAAGTTTCCAAGGGTTTTATACTACGAGCTTCTAGGGAGAACTTTTAACACAGGCATTCTTCAGGGAGGACTGTTTATTTCTGCTTTCTCACATGGATTACATGAAGCCCGACCTGCCCAGTTCTCCCTAGCCTTTTCATGAAAAGTGTTTTGAAACGACAAAATGTCAGCATCTGCATTGGTAAATTAACGCCGTGGTCTTGAATGTCTCATCATGGTTGTAATGAGAGTCAGGTAACGTAGGTCTAAAGTGCATTGATCAGTACATGCATTCACTCTCCACACTGTAGCTCAGTTGCTTGATAAGTGTCACTTCAATCATAGGCTTGGTTTTGGCTCACAGCTGTGTGAGAAAATTACAGCAAGGTGCAACTTGGTAGAGCTCTTAAATTACAGTAGATGCCGCAGTGTTATTATTAGCTTTTTATCACCTCTGGTAGCAAAGGTGAAATTACTTTTACATATTCAAAGGAAGGAGCTCTGAAACTGCAAAACAATGCTGTCGCCACAAAACATAGCAACAATTTGCAAATAACCTGTTATGCTGACATTGAGACCCGCGCTAATTATCTCCAGTTATAGCTGCAGCAGGCGAATGGAAATAGGAACGCTGGGAAAGAGGAACACGAGCACTCCCAATGTGTGATGAATGCGTGATGCAATTCTCAAAATTGTGGTGTCGGTTATCGTCCACAACACAATATTTATTAGTCAGAAAAAAGGCAGGTTTAATATATCCCTTTTGGAGCTCCCAGAAGGAGGGAGTTAGTAACGTCTCTGTAGCCTCCCACATACGTGATGTTCTGCCCCTTTTCCATATAATCCTACTCCCCTATGGAAACTTGACCTGAGGATGCAAGAACCTTTAACCAGGAAAGAGAAGAACTACAGGAGTCACAACCATATAGTTCACTTTCCTCACGTAACCACTGAGTTGCATTGGGTTTAGACCAGCCTCTCCAGAAGACCTGCAGGACAGATTATGGGGATTAACTGATTTATTCCATTTTGGATACCAATTCTGTGATCAGTTAGGATCTTCCTGATTGTCTTTTTAAGAAGCATGGGACTGGAAGAGAAGTTGGCCTTGGGAGGATAGCCGTAGGCTGGGACTCAGATTATTTAGGTCCATTTTCTAATGGTATAATAAACTCTCAGTGTGATCTTTGGCAGATCAATTCTTCTCTGTAGGACAGCAAGAGAATTACTTTAGTTCTTGCATATTTTGTGAATTCTGAATGCGAACTCTTCAGGGTCAGAACCATAGCCAATCTCCAGAAGAAAGAGCATTGGCTGGAACTTTTAGGAACTACTGTTATAAAAAAAAAAAGGCAAATGCAACAAAGAAAAGAATGCAATAAAGAAAAGTCAGCAACAACAGCAAGACAATTTGAGATGTCAGGTGCCTGGAAGCCATACTTACATTAAATAGCAACCCTTTCCCTCATTCCCAAACAATCTGTGCTCTACATACATTCAAAAAAAAAAAATTGAGTAACATTATCTCAGATGTACTGATGCAAGAAAACCTGCTACTGTATTTGTTTGGCTTGTGATAACAGCCACCATAGCAAACCTTGCATGATTTGCATGGGACAGCACAAAATTCTATTAGTTTCGAGGGCTAAAAAGTAAACCCACAGGCATATCTGCCTCAGCCCCTGCAATGGTAAACGTCAGGACAGAACAATCCATCTTTTCCTTGGGAAGAAATAATCTAACCTAACAAAGCTTGTGTGATCCAGCAATCATTCCATTTATCAGGCAGTCACCCGCGAGAAAAGGTTTTGTCATTTTGTTTATATTAATACAGGACCTATTCAAATGCAGACGAGCTGAAAGTATAGGCTTAAAACATGCCAAACATCTTTTACATTTCCTGGAAACATCTGTTTTTAGTCTAGTCCTAGGCACATGTTTGTGGTTGCATGTTTAAGCTTGTTTAGTTTGCCAGATACCTCGTACATACTGCTGCACAGCTGACACGATATCCTGAAACACAGCATGGAAGTATCTGTAAAACATGATGTTCCCAGTAAATCTGTTGAACTTTTGTTGTAACTTTCTTGTAATGAAAGAAACTAAAAAGCTCTGTGACAGCCTTCTGCCACCACTGTATGGTGCAATTAATTAGTTAAGTTCAGAAATTCTGTACATGCTTCGCTGGTAACATCCAGAAGACTGAGAGCGATCCTGATACCGCATGCTCCACATGCTCGAAACTCCTATTAAACTTAATGGGAGTTTGGGGGGATGCGAGGAATGCAGGCTTGACCTTTACGGCTACAGATGAATGTGCGCTCTAGACTTCAAAGATGAGGTGCCCCTGCCAGTCTGCAGTGTGCAAGCGCTCAGCACGCCAAGCGCCGAAGGCATCTGCTAAATATCATGTCACAGCTCAAAGCTGTAATTAAGAAAAATATAAACTGGCTCAAGGAAGAAAAATATTAGTAATAATTGAAAATGCTTTGGCAGTTGCTTTTGTCCTGGTGATCTCATTACTTTTGGTTACAGAAACAGTTCTCGCGCTGGCTGACGCGGGCATGCTTTGTTTGTGTTCTCATTCTGCCCACATCTTTCCCAGTTAACTTTTATTGCTCAACACAAAGGTCAAATCGAAGGCTTAATTAAATTGTATTTGGGGAAACTATAAACTTATTTTGGATGAGAGTACAAAAACATTTAAAGCCATCCCAACTCCTCTCCCCCAGACACTCCTTATTTTCTTGAGGGAAAAAAAGAGCACATGTTGTTGGCACTCTTTCCCTTAAGGGGAAACTGCACCTTTTTTGCTTCAAAATTTACGTGTTAGAAATATCCAGCCTTTTTATAGACTGCTAATTGTATTTGCAATTGGCATTTGTAAAGAGGATTTTAATTTAGCTCTGAAAAGACAAAGCTCCAGTTTGTAAAAAAAACAGGATATGATGTTACACTAGCGTTAATGGAAGTTCAACTTAAAACAAGGATTAGAACTTCATCTGCTTAACTTTAAACAAAGGCTGTACCTTCCAAACAAATACATTCACCCACCTGCTTGAAGTTCCTTGCAGCCCTGAGGCCTAAAACTGAAAAGCAGCTTCTCTCTCTGCTAAAAAGCCTCACAGGACGTGTAAGCACCATTTAAGGTTTTCCTGGGTCATAAAAGGAGGAAGGAGTCGCATAGCTTCACAGCTCAGGTTTGAGTATGCTACAACTTGTGCACCTGCAACACTGATCCGCTAAAATATTTATGTTTGTATGCAACAATTCAGCTGCCCGAGTCAAACACTTTTGCGCCACTAAGGTTCTCAAAACTCCTGTTCAGGCTGTCTCCTCAAGAACTCCTGTTCAGGGGCATAATTCTCTAGATGCTTCAGTTTCCATCACCAAAAACCCTACAAAGTTTACATTTCTACTCAGCCCTGCGATCCTTGCAGCACCCTGAAAAAGGTGGAGGAAGGCCGGCAGGACTCCTACGCTGCTGCTAGACCTTGTTGGAGGCTTGCTGGATCCAAAACACCAAAAGGTAAGAGAGCAGACAGACATCTCTCAGCTAGGGCTGTAGCTAAAATGCTCACCTACGACAGAAGAGACCCACGTTCAAATCCTTCCCTTGGATGATGTCGAAGGTGCATCTCAGCCCAGGTCTGTCATGCCGCGTGGGACTGCCCTATCCAGGTAGGCAGAGATGGGTCTCTCTCAGACTGAAGCAGGGTCTGCAGTGCTGCTATGCACTCCGAGTACCTGGCTCTGCAGTTCTTACTCACGTGAAGTGTTTCGTACAAACCGGGTCAGCTCTGGGGGGTGGGCAGAAGGACTAAGCCAGCTAATGACAAGTCTGGGGGCTCGCAGGCTGGGTGGAGGAGCTTTGGAGCTCGGTACTCGTACAGAAAAGGACAACTCATCCCAAGTTCCAGTGCCAGGAGAGGTCAAACACAGAGCCCTGCAGAGGCGGTAGGTGTAGAGCAGGCTAATCTTTTTAAGGCAATAATAGTTTTTAAAGACAGCCTCCATCTACCTTTAGAGTCAAGTGGCCTAAAATACACCGGAAAGAACTACTCAGATAAACTAACAGGGAGTCAATGAAAAGAGAAGGGGAATAGAAATCGCCCTGTGCCACTGAGTGAGGTCTCTCCTGGACTCCACAAGGAGATTCCAGCCAGGGGCAGGAAGGCAGACTGCTATCTGCTTGGAAGGCCACGCTCTCAAATTTTAGGATAAGCAGATATCTTATCTGAAAGGAATGGACAGGAGAAAAACCACAGAAGAGTTCCTCTCCCACCAGAGACTGAGGGCAGGGCCCTTTCAGCTCACAGCTGCCTTTTGGAGGTGGGGCAGATTCAAGACAGACATTTCAAGCAGCCTAACTAAATCCCTGAATATAATAACCACAAACAAGGCATCAACTTCCAGCATGCAGGCGCAGAAAAACAATCAAATACATTTCTAAAAGACTTCCAAAAGCCTCTTTCCATCCTGCAGACACGCTGCTCTCATCATTCCCCACTCTTTAAAAGCCAACCAATTCTACTGATTATTCCCGTTACTCCCCAAGAAACTTGGGCAGACATGATTCCTGCTGCAAGATTTTGAAGTCACCAGATCCTTATTTCCTTCATACTAGTGATGGCAGCAATAAGAATTTAAAATGTTTCCTGCACTTCTGATATTTCTCTGGCACAAACAGAACTTACATTAAAAATCTTTTAAAGAGATTCTAATATGATACAATCATAACTGATGCTTAATTATAGAATAAACATTGAAATCATATCATTCCGCATACCATCTGATTTCTTTTAACGTAGGTGACAAAAAAGATTAGCTATGATGTCAAAGGATAGTTCTGGCCTTTAGATAAATCAAGAGGAAACATTTATTTATTGAATCTTTCCAGTATTTCACTTCAGTCAGGACCAAAATCAAAGGAAATTATGGCAAGATATTATCCTAGATTAATCATTTTAGACTTATTATCAAGAGCAGGAAGAGGAAAACATCACAGCATTAGACTTGCTTCAGCTCTGGTACGGAAAGTTTAAATTAGTCTTTTCTCCTGCTCTAGTCTGGCAAATATTCGGCATGCATATCCTCTATTTCACATTGCTACGTTTATCCAGCCAACCAGAACACCAGCTCTATCACAGCTGACAGTTATTGACGGAGAGGATGATTAGAGTCATCACTCTGCTGAATATCTGTAGCAAGAAGAACATGTCACATGCAAAAATTCCAAAAGGCTTAAAAGCATTATCTTATTAATAGCATGCAGCGAAACTGATGAACCCTTATCACATTCAGCAGGACGAAGAATACTCAAATCAACACAAATGAAAGAGAGATGCACAACCGAGGGTAAAAAATAAACTTTTCTAATAGACTGTCTTATGAAATCAAGCACAATCCATTAGCATATACAGAAGACTATGCGCAGCCAGTGCCCAGGCTGTGCAGCAAATTAAGGGAAGGAAATGCATGTCCAGAGCAGGCGACGATTACATTCCCTAACTCCATCTGGGGTGGGGGGGGATCAGTCCTTCCAGTTTTCATGGGAGATATCCACCCCAAAAGCACAAGGTCAGAATTTAGCTAACTGAGGTACATGACAGACTGAGGGCTATAAATCTTTCCTCTCTTTTAGAGCAACAACATTGCTAAACTACATCGGTCAGCAGTGACAAAGCGGAAACCACTTGCTTCTTCCACATAGCCATTTAGAAAAATCATTTTTGGCCATAAATCCTCACATCCGATAGCCACCCCTTGAGGTATTAACTCCATTTTGAGAGTGATGAAAAGATGAAGAGCAATGGAGAGCAATGAATATTGCATTGAGACTCGAGGGCCGGCTTCCCTCTGTGTTGGTGTGCTCAGGCATGACTGCACAGCTGGGACTAGTGATAAAAACCAGCACGGTGCCCAAAGCCCTTCTCCCCACACCTGCAGCATCTCTCCAATGGATCATGCCCAGGGCTGAGGGTGGTGATGAGAAAATGTATTATTTTTTAAGCAGGAAGAAGTTGGAGAGCATGAAAGCAGCAGGGTCTTCACTGCAAGTGAGTGGTGAGCAGCAGGAGACTCCAAATCAGGAAATTGAATGAACTGTCCTACCTAGGTCAGCTAAGGCTCTAAACAGAATAAATACATAAAAGACCATCTCTGCTTGTTTCGATGCACAGAACCAGCATAGATATATGCAGAGCACTTCGTTAGGTGACTGAGTATATGGCTTGATTTGTGTGTGCTTCCATCCAGCCAAAGGAGCTTTGACAGGCACTCCATCTCCTCTTTCAGATTTATCAGTTATTGCCAATTTCCTTCTGTCATAAGAACTCAAGTAAATGGAAAAACCTGCTGGAAGTTCATGAGAGCTGACACCATGCGCTGCAACGGATCTTTTGGCACTGTTGCAGCCTATTATGCAAATATGCATCAGTGGACTTTGTAAAACATAAATTATGTAAATGCCCATTTAGAGACTCTTCAAAATGCAGATTACTCGCCTGATGTTTGGAGACAATTAACATCTCTGATGTGAACCTGCACTCAGGGACTGCAATGCTACAGCCTATGGATGTCAAGCCCTAGCAAACCTTATTCTGCATGCAGATTCAATCTTGCAATGATAGACTTTTGCTCTAGAAGTCAATTGTGTCATGATCTCTTTAAGTGACATATCACTGACACCATAGGTTGCAAGAGACCCTTTAATTTCCTATTGTAGCAATGCTCCAAAAGATCTGATCTGGAATTCAGATACGTGCTTGTTCATCTGGGATTACAAAGATTTTTTTTAATTAAGACCTCATATTTTAATTGATACATGCCAAATGTATGTGTGTGTGTGGAGGTGGGAACAGAGAAATTAAAGGCAGAATTGCTAAGGGAAGAAGAGTGGTGGGGCTATACACAGGGTTGTTAGACTACACAGGATAGGAGAATTAAAGAGAGGAAGAAGACAAATTCATTATATACCTCAAATACTGGAACTGGGATGTAGAACATGACAGCTTTTTACCTAGTTCAGATCCCATATTCTGCTGATGTAGAACAGGGCTTCCTATTTTTTGAGTGAGTTTGGAAAATACATCATACTCCTCACAAATGAAATGCAAGAGACTACTGTCTACGATGAGCAATATAGGCCAAAGGATAATCAGTCCCCAGAAAAAAAAATCCTGAAAAGCAAGGTAGAGAACATGTCAGGAAAGCAATCCACATTCATATTCTTCGTCAGTGCTATATAGAGGGTGAGGAACACTTAGAAAACATCCTGTAACTATCACTGCTAGACTGTGACATGAGGGATGAAGTAGGAAGGATAGAGAATCAGATGAGAAAGTCAAAATACAACAAGGTTCTAGGAGAGAGAACTTGCCGCTTTTGTGCTGGGTCTCTAATGAAGCATGAATAGTAATACTGATGTGGAAGCTGAGGACAAATAGTATGTTAGGAATTACTTACAGTTATTTAATAATTATGGAAAATAAAGTTGTTCTTTAGTTTAATTCATTATGGTTAAGAGCTTTGCCTAATAATGGCTAAAGAAACAACTCAGTATTTCTTGCAGGCCAAATAGCTGTTGATTTACCATCTCTCCGTCAGGAGTGTGATAATCCCCTCACATTCGCCAGAAAAATGCAGCCCTCCTACTATTTATAAGGCATAGATCCAGGCTGAACGAAGCTTTAGTACCATAGCTTGGCCATCCTCGCTTTGTATGGCCTTTGTTAGCTGTTCCTCAGTATGGACTTCAGTTTATCCTGCCACATGACTCAAGACAGCTGTCTCATTCTCCTGTGAGGGCAAGGGTTTGAGTCGCAGTTCTCCATATCTGCAATGCTTTTCCTGGCCCTAGCTAAGACTTGAATCGAAGCCAAAGCCAAAACATAAGCAGCACAGACAGACAGGACTTTAGCTTCAGCATGTGTTCAGGCCGTAAGCTTGACACAACAGCCATAGGTCAATTCCTGAGAGCGCTCAGCACCCATAGGGAAGGCTGAGCTCTCGCTCGGGCATTAAATCAAGCAGTTAGGTTTTTCAGAACATATGATGCATCCCAGATTGTTCTCGGTAAGATCATCTTTGGCTTCTGAGATCTTATAAAAATCTAACCCAAACAGCACCATACTTCGCTAGAAAAGAAAACATCACTAAGTATCTGCCTTGGTAAAGAATGTGGAGAAATGGGGTTTTCAGGGGTACTAAATTCAGCATCTGTTGGAATTCATTAAATTCTTGTTCAAGTTGAATGAAGATGGGTGAAATTAAGCTTTATACCTCTACAGTGCTCCTCCTGTTCGAAGCAACTGAATCAAAGCAGCATACCAAGGGCATCTTTCTACTTTTTAACTTCAAAGAACATTTATTCAGAGATAGCTTATGAGGATCATATAATTAGAGCCAGCTGATGGAGAAAGGGTTGCATACTGAGTTAGCTGGAAAAAAAAACATATAATTTAAGGAGAGGTTAGAGATCTGAAGCCAAATTCATAAAGACTGGTATGTCACAAAGGAGAGGCAGTAGTTTCCTAGATCGGCAGAGAGAGAGCAGGACGAATGGAAGGGTCCTAACTGGCTGCATGGTATTCCCTGAGCAAGGAACCGATTGCTGTAAAAAACCAAGGAACTCAGAAGACAATTTGCAACCACTCCTCTGATTTCTTTGCTGGGTCTCCAGGATATGGACAATAATTTATGTGGATTTACAGTACCTAAGCATAACAGGGTCATGATTGTGATTGAGGCATTCATACATTACTGTCAAATCAATAGTAATAGTGAATCAAACAGGGGAAGTTAGACACCTTGATAATTAAAGGAAAGCAAAGAACTACAGTGGGCAATTTAGATAGAACTGAAACCCAGCATTTACTTAACAGTTACCAGCCATCCAGTAAGCTTGGAATCAAACCTTAAATCAGAAGCCTCATAAGTTAATAGCCATCTAGTTACAAATTTAGATTAAAAACATTCAAAATAGTTACAAAAGATAAGACGATTTTCAATGAATTACCTTCAACTAATACGTATTGGGATAACACCTCTCTATCACTGACTTTTTACACTCAAGCAACGCGGGCTAATGAAATCTTCAAAGCTTAAAGGAAGCCAAGAGAGGGTGTTGCAACAGGAAATGTAAATATTGACAACTGTGATATGGCAGCAAGCCATAAGAGTCCCTACGTTCTGACATGGCTATTCTCTAGCGCAGAAGATATTGCAAGGCGAGAGCCGGCAACACTCCAAACACTTATTTCTAGCTGCGACTTCGGAGGAAAAAAAGGCAGAACGGAGACAGACAATCTCACATCTGTTTGTCTGCAACAAATTGTTGCTTCCCACTGAATATGAGGAGGAAGTTTCATTCTCCTATTAAGAGTAAATGAAAAACAAAAAACAGCTGTGGAATGACAGTGGTTTCCAGTGTGACTCTGAAGAATTCCTGTAGAATAACAAGGCACAGAGGTCTGGTTCGTATAAAGACTATTACAATATCTTCCCTTGGGGGAGGGTGTGGGGAGTCCCTTGGATACGGACTGATGCTCAGGCTCTTTTTCCCACCACATTTCCACCAGCTTCCATTAAAACAAAAAGAACCAATTTGTAAACTTACAAATTATGAGCCTCACACCATGGTGACTTTGAACCTGAAATGGGAGAAGTGCCTGAAGCCTGCTTGGGACTTTGTCACTAACCAGTTACACGTGGATGGCTTTCGGGAACAGGCCTCGCTTCAAACTGCCAGAGCAGCCGACAAACAGAAAGCAGCCCTAGGCGGCTGTTTCCAGCCAGGGAATCGGAGTGCGGCAGAGCGTGAGCAGGCGGGAAGAGGTGGCCGGAGGCCACACCAAGCTTGGCCAGGAGCTCCCTGTTAGACCAAAGAGGCAAAGGAAAGGTATGGAGGTGGAAACGGGGTAAGCTGCTGCAGAGGAGTACTGCCTGGGCACGCAGCAGCAGAACCACGACAGCAATCATCCATGGGCATCGAAACCGGCAGGGACGCGAAGGGCCACAGGAAGGGCCCATGGGCATCAAAAGGCAGACTAGGGAAAACAAGAGCCCACCGCTGAACAAGACAGGGCGATAAAGGACACAGAAAAGGCTAAAAGGTATTAGAAACCTTGTTTGCCATGGCTCTACGGCCAAGATCATCTTCCAGGCTCCTGTGGCTGGGTCCTGGGGGAGTGATGAACCCACAGCAGAGGAAAATCAAGCCAAGGAACACACGCTGGAGCTAGGATGAGGACTGGTATTAGGGCTGTGCAGGCAGCTCGGAAATTGTAGCATCTCCATTGCTGAAGGCACTAAAAGTCAGGCTAGACACACAGGAGCTGTTTTGGTAGGGCTGATTCTGGATTGAAGCGCAGCAATGCACTAGATAAGCTTCTTGATCTCTGTTTCCAATCCTCCTATGATTCCACTCATTTTGACGACTCTATTCCATGTGAAAAGCAAATGAACTATTCAATCAGTTTGTGACTAAATTTGAAACCATCTATAAAAACTGACGGTGAACATCTTGTAAAAGGAATATACATTGGCAGCTATTGCTGACGAAGTGCTATCAATAGGCATTAAAGCTGCAAATGGCAAGGTGCTGGCAAAGTGAAAAGCACTGCTGCAGAAAGTAAAAAGCCAATCTGTATGATGAACAGAGTATACATAAAGTAGAGCAAATTACCAGACACACAGACATGAGAGTACAGAGGCATGGAAGCTGATTAAGTCGTCCTTGTGAAGAAGTCTTGAAGGCTGGCCAGTTCCTTCTAATTTTCTGGCATCCATTCCAGCCGCTCAGCTAGTGAAAAGAGCACTGTCTGTGATGTGAGAGTACACGTGGTCATGTATTACATGGAGCCGATGGATGAGGAATACCATTGCAAATGGCTGCGTGGAGCTGCCATCCCTCTTTCAGAACAATCCTGCTTTTAATAGCCTCAGTAATCTTGGATAAATGCCAAAGAGGGAGACTTGAAAGGCCCAGCTCCTGAATTCCTCAGTGAGGAATGAGCTGGGCATGCGGCTGGGGGACTGCGTGCCACTGGCACCTCGAGTCAGTGACATCTGGAGTCTCTGCTGCTGTGGTTTTGCTTTCTTAACATCACATCCTCTACATTTGTATCCTGAGAGATATGCAATAGCCTTAAGACCTCACAAGACCAGGGACTGCTGGTTCTTGCTTAAACCTAGAAGCCTGATTTTTATTTATTTTTCCTTTTTCCATTTCTTTCTAATTACAATGGAATCTTATCCTTTAATCGTCTAACTGGAGAATAACCAAATGACTTTCAGAACATGGATATGCTGTATGGATCTGCCTTAGCTCAAGTGGTAGAAGCCTGCAGCAGCTAAGCACCCTCAGGTTTTCTTTTTCTTTTAAAGAGAAAATATGAATCATTTAAGCTTTGTATGCAATATTTATAATAATGGCTTGTGTTAGTGAAAAAATAATTGTAACTGGACTGTAGTTGATATAACTGAGAACTGAGCTTGGCTTACAGTCAAAAAAGGGACTGATTTAGGTCAAGGTTTGTGGTGGGAGATTATTCTGTGCTTTACTTGCTATCCAGGATCATTTCAAGACACAGAAAAAAATACAAACATGACTAAAAGTCTGATTTACACATCCATTTGAAAATCACTGATGCTTTAATTCTTCCCCTTTATGAGACTGTCTGCTTTAAATGAAAACAAGAGTATGCAGAGGTAGCCTTTTAAAAATTCATTACTTTTTGTACACATATTGAAAAGGAAAGCCACCCCTTGCCCCCCCAAAATTACAGACATGGCTGCTTTAACTGGGCATTCTGGTGCTGCAGCAGTGGAAATAAAGCATGCACAGGATTTTGATCATTTAGCTTTCTTCAACTTACATTCTTCACTGATCTAAGCAGAAATAATAGAAAATAGAGAATTGCAAACATGAGCCAGATGCTTTTCTAGGGGAATGTCTTTGTAAGTTGTCTTGTTTTCGGATAAAATGAGCATCTATAACGCCCACTAAAATCAAGACCTTGAAATGCATCTCCAAGCAAATCCAGCTGCAGTGCTGATTTGGAGCAGGGCTATTCCCCTTTCCCTAGGGCGCATCGCCAAAGCAAGGGAGCAGCTACACTGCGTCCAGAGAGGTTTTCACATGGTTTTCTGGTGTATCTGTAAATAAGGCACTCTAGAGTAAGGCAATATGGAGGTGACAGAATAGAATTCATTTTGGAAAGATCAGTATCTGGGACAGCTTTTCTTAGGTGCATCCTAGGGGAAGACCATGCTCCCCCCAACATGCTCTCATCATTGTAGCTGCCTGAGTATTGAGAAGTGGATGAGGATTCAAGAGGACTCCTCAACTACAGATTGAACAGCAACATTTTTGCTCTTTGTGTGGAGCTGGAGAAGAAAGGGAGGTTGTGAAGGACAGGGGGAGGCACAAGGATGGGAGGGCAGCAAAAGATGCTTTCTACCCCTTCTCAGTATCACCTGCATCTTGGTCTAGAACAACATGGTACACTGCCTTTCATCTCTCTTTAAAAAGACATCTGGCTCTTCAAATGGAAAGCACATTGCATATGCACCCAGTAGGCCCTTTTCCACTTCTTCCTACCATACTGTAGCTGTTTATGTCCTCAAACCTGATGTAAAACACTGCTTACCACTGCAAGCACAAAGAGAATTGTGGCTGGCCTTGCAGAGCTCTGCGTGACTACCTTAAGTTCAAGGCACTGGCAAAGGCACTGGTGAAGCAGGTCCCAATAATTTTTCTCCCACTTCAACCGTTAAATGCTTCCCTCTGGTTTGGATAGCAAGATACACAGGGGAAACCACACCTTCAGTGCTGGTTATGCATGCAGTTCAGCATACTGCGGCTGTGCAATTCCAGCTGAATAGAGGACCAGGAAAACAATGTAGCACAGGCAGAAAACCTGCAGATAGAGTAGCAGATACATAAACATTTGCAGGAGTAAAATACTTCTGACTCAGATGCTACTGTGCCCTTATTATAGCCTTTAAACCAAGGCAATTAAAATCACACTTTTTCAATAGCTCTGAAGCGATTATTGTTACATAATTTCTAGAAGATCTGCCCATAAAATATGACTGAAACATGAATGCAACAAAACCCAAACAAGCCCCAGCCTCCCTCCCAAAAACACTGCATCTTTTAAATCCTGAAATTCTTTAGTGGCTAAAAGTCATACTTCAGCTGAATTCCCAGTGTTTGGATAAAATTTATGGTACAGCAGCCAAGTAATTTACACTCTTATTTGAAATGAGCTTTCTAAATTCTGCTTCACTACAGATGCCGGCTTCTATGCTATATTCTATCATTTGCCAGTGAAAGCTTTTCTTTAGAGTTAAGACATTCAGATGATTCACGTTTTCTTTGCATCTTTTTTATATGAAAGGTTTCCTTGTCTCTGTAATTCCCACTCCCCACCCTCCAGTTTCTGTTGCTTCCATTGTACACAGCCAGACTGTGATATTTATTCCCTTACTTAACAATGAATAGTACAACATATCACTGAAAGCCCTTCTGAAATCAATGAGACTTTTTGTGGAGTATGGTACTACTCACTTGGAGCAGGAGTGTTTCAGTCTGGCTTGAAGAAAGATCCAAGATGACACAGGTTGAACTGAATACAATTACTCACCACTATAATACATGCGTTAAAGAGAAAGGACCTGGGCAGACAGAAAACCATTCCAGTAGCTACCAAATATTTTGACCCCCACAGCGGGTATCTGAGGGACCCTGGAAGTTCCTGGAAGTATTATCATCTTCACACTAATTCCATAAAATGGAAGGAGTAACTTCATACATTTCTAAAAGCTCTTTCATTCCAGGGTCCTAACACATATTACAAACAGTAAACATGGAGCGCTCCTCAGAAGTATCATTCCCATTTCTGAGATCAGATAACCGAGACGTGAAGAGGCTAAAAGGACCTGGTGGTTGCCACAGAGGAAACCGGTGATTACACTGAAGGTCAGCAATACGTTTGCATTATTCAGTCCTGAAACTGATGCAGCCAGATACCATCTCATTCTAAATTCAGGCATTTACTAAAAGGCAATTTAACTTACCTCCAAATCAAAATCAAATTGCATAAATAATTAATGTTAAGCTGGCTTCCAAGCTTGTAGCTCACATGTAGCTCATGGTTTTTAGCCGACAGCATTCAGTGAAGGACTGTCTTTCCTCTGTTTGTTCAGCTCCTAGCACAATAGTGATCTAGCCCTGGGTCTGCTAGATTACTGGAAGCCAGAAATTGTTGGGGCAACAACTATCATTTGCTGTATTTACCTAGGTTGTAGCATAACAGAATGCCTGATCTGGCTAAGAACAGGATGAACATCTAAAGTAGGAACTGTAGAAACTGTAGTAATGCAAGGTGTTATGGTTCTTAAAAAAATCAGACGTGATGATGCTAGTACACTGCACTTTCTACTGATATAAGGTGCAGTAAATTACAAGCTGGAGGTACCAAAGGCAGTGTTATAAGGGGAAAGCTGCCAGCAAACAGGCATGGAACAGTGTAAGATGAAATAACTTTCTCCAAAGTTATCTGGAGAATAACTCCAAATAAATAACGTTCTCCAAGTTATGCAGTCTCCTGCAAGTTCCACATCTGATGTGATACAGTTTACAGGAAAGGTCTGACCAGGTTAGTATTTCACATTTTTATCCCTCTTACAATGGAAATGAGTAGTGCCAGATTCCTGAAGCACTGCTTGAGAGGCTTGCTGCAGACAGCTATTATTTAATTCAGAAATTCTGAGCTTTTATAAAAAGTCACAAAGCCACCCAACTTTCCTCTAAAAAAAATGAAGTTACCTAATGACAATGTATGTCTCAGCATCAGGAGGTTACCATACAACATATGCATCAAATCTGTTTCACAAAGAGTGAGAGAGGCATAACTCATTTTTTGGCTTACCAGCTACATTTCTAGATTATTATCCTTGAAATACACTGGGTGATTACATAGAGGTAACTTCATGCTTGACCACATATACAACGCACTTAACATTTTAAAAACATACGGTAAGTGTCTAATCTGACTGCTGTCTTCATATTTCCCCCCCTTTCCCATATTTACTGATATTCTCTTGGTTTTGCTCTTGGCCTATGCTGAGCTATCAAGTGTCTCCTTTCAGATCACCTCAGTGGCAAGGAGTAGACACGCTAGGAAAAATGAAGGGTGAGCTGGACTTGGTTGCAAACATTGCTATGAAATATTTACATTTAAATTTACATGTAAATATCACCAATAAGACTTTATTGAATGTTAATAATTATAGGCTTGATTCTGTGATTCTCAGCAATTTTGCCTTTCTGATGCATGAAGTCACAGATGTTTTCCAAGAGAGATGCAGAGGGAAGAAAACATCCATCATCTCCAGATTTCCTAGTCTTTCCTAAGGTATCTCTAAGCAATTTGTTTTTTCTTCTCACATCTCTGCTTTTCTTCATATCCCTATCACTTCCCCTAACCAAGGTGCTATTTCCCCTGTTCACTCCAAACACTTTTGTAGGTCCCGCTGAAGGGAAAAACACAAGTTCTCTGACAGGTAGGACACAGCCTGACATTGAGTCACACAGACCAGTGACACCTACATACTAACAAAGCTCAATGCTTATCTGGGATGGGCTGTATTTGTGTAGGGTGCCCTGCTAGTGCACAGGGTCCTAGTGCAAAGAAAGACCTCAACGGACTACTTACAGGTAAAACTTGTGCACTTGTCTTACATCTGAAACAGGAGAGAACATGTGGTCTGACCCTGATTAATGCACAAAAATTTATGTATCATCTGTTTTAAAAGGCAAAAGGTGGTTAAGATTTATAGGGAAGGTGGGTAACCCAAATCTCTTATCAATAACTGCTCTCTGTAGAAGGTGAGAAGAATGGACTTCTACAGACACCTGCACTACAGGAGGGACTGCCATCCTGCTCAGTGCCACAGGCAGTTTATGGCTGTAATTGGCTAGTGGAAACGGAGGAATTCATTTGTACACATATAAACGCAGCATTAAGAATGTGCAGTAGCATGCAGAGCACTCATTTCAATTTTACTTTTTATGTACCTCTTGTAAAAGTAATCATTTATGGTCATATTAAACCTGTATTAATGTAAATCAAATGAACACATCAGTATATTATTGCTGTCTCCTTTGGTCTAGTTTCTTTGGCAACTGTGTTTGTTAGCACTGTCAGGAATCAAGACTGTCGATTACCCCACAACCTAGACCAAAAAGCAGCACGAAAGGTGGGTGCACCACTGAAGTTGAGTACTTAAGACAGTGATTGCTGATCCCTCCGCAGGCAGGAGACTGACAGAGGAAAAGGAGGAGGAGGGGTGTGGAGTTGCTTGTCTATTCAGGTGCAGACAAGTCAGAGCAGTGCTCCTCGTCTCCTCCAGAGCATACAAACCTGCAAGTAGATAGCTGGCGGGAGGGCAAGGCTTGCTGCCTGCCTCCCTTCCTTCACACGCACCTGCCAAGCAACAGGATACTGGTTTGGATGGCAGCCTACCATATGGAAAGAACAAGAGCTCTTTCTCACCCCCAAACCAAAGAAATTACAGAAGTTCCTATGACGCCTGGCCCTCTCCCCAGTAATCATCTGCTCTTTTTCTCTGGGGTGCCTGGGAAGGGAAAGACCTCTTCCTCTTGGTGACCGAGGGGCAAACCAAAGAGAGGAGGAAAAGAAGTGGGGAGCAACGTTTAAATCAAGGGAGAGGCTTGATAGAAAAAAATCTTCCCCTAGATACTTCTGACATCTCAGGATGTGATTTACTTACTCTTATTTATACAGAAGTGCCTAGAATAATCTGGGGAGAAATAAGGGCCTCTGACTTGCCCAAAGTCAACAGCATTGTTGTGAGTAGGACCTAAAAAACCATATTTTTTCTCTTGAACTAGTCACTGTATCTTCTCAAGAGATTCCCAGTAGGGAAATAATCCTTCTGAACCAGTTAACCCTTCTTTAAAAATAGCCTGAGATGCCAAAGAGGAGAAGAACTGGGAGGATGGAAAAGAGAAGCACACATACCCAAACACTACTGACAATAACCCTGGGTTAAGCTCCAGCATGGTGAGTTGGCCCCAAGACAAACCTTGGTGGGTTTCAGTGATTTGTGGGAAGGTGCCATGACACACCAAGGTCTACTTTTAGCCTTTGCTTGTTAGAAATGTCCAAATGACTGAAACTACAGAGAAAAAAACCCAAACCAACCACATCTAGAACCATTACTGTGAATTGCTTACCTGCCTCTACCAGCAAGAAAATTCAAATCTGATGTGCTTCCTTCTTGGCCCAGCTCAAAAGTGACAACCTTCGTACAAGCAAACAGAATACCTCTCATTTTTACCCCTCTAAGTAAGGATGCTACAAGTTCCTGAAATTCTATATATTCCCTAGACAGCATTTTGTACAGTGGTATTTCCTACTCAGCACCCAGCATAAAATGAATACAGACAGGTATTTGCTCTAATAATTACTGTTTGATAGCAAGGATTATATTCTGTCCTGAATCTGCCATCTCCCTCTACAGCAAATTTGGCTGGATGAGTAGCACTCATTAGAAATGCACTTACCAGTATTTTGACCTGACATCAATTGTTTCCTCTCTGGTGGTTCAGATGCGCCTTTTTATTTGATAGGATACCGTAATCCACATTGGCATTTGAAATAATAGCGTCACCAAACCACAGAGATTAACAGGGTGTGATTTGTAATGGCAGTAGCAGAACACAGGATACACACATCACTAATTGCTGAGTAGTGTAACACTGCATGCTGGATCCACAAATAGGACATGGTACACTACAGGATATAACCTACTACAGAAACAGTAAGCGCTGAGGATGAAACAGGTAACAGGGCTGCTGCCACAGCTGACAAGCCTCTTTGCTCCCTTCCTTGCTTATTGCTCTTACTGCTATGATGTGATTGACAGACATGGTGTGGGCAAATCTAATCTTCCCCGAATCCCACTTCTAGTACTGTGAAATTGGGGAAGGGAATCATCATCTTCCAAGGTTGCAGAGAGTTTAAAATCATTTTGCAACTGATAGATGCAACATATATTATAGTGACAAGTCTATACAGTTCTGCAAGCAGATCCTACACCTTTCCACAGGAAAGAGAAATTAATCCTGAGGTACTGTCACTGAAAGGCTTCTTCAGATGAATCTAAGAAATGTTCCATTTTTGCCTTAAAAAATAAAACAGAAAAAGCACAGGAGAGATGGCCACAGTGTTTAACTGACTGAGATCTTACTGAACTTCCTGCATGCCCTCCAATTTTTGCATGTTACCATTTCATCCAAGGGCTCCTTGCCTCAATTAGTAGGGGGTAACTGCCTTATTTTTTTTGTTAAAGGTAGTTCCATACATAGGGAGATGTAAGGAATGGTTTCTTCAATGCCTCTGTCTAACTCAGAGAGAAAAAAATCTATTTTCTAGCAACTTCAAAAACTTCAAGGAAATATAGAAACTTTGGTATCTTACAACTTTTTTTTTTAAATCTAGTTAGCTGAATATTATGCAGGAAATTGTTGTTGCAGCATTTTTAGTATATGTAAGTAGACCTGCTAGCTGAAAAGTCTTATCTCTGGAATAATTACTTTTTTACTGAAGGCAGGCATTCATCAATACACCAAAAATCTTATGAATTTGATTCTTTGTTGTAAAAGACATCAAAGCAGTGATAAACTTGAATAAATGAACTAAGGCTACAGAAAACACTTCTAAAACATATTTTTCAGAGATTTACTAATGTATTGAAAACAGGAAAGTAAATTAAGGGTCAAGCCCAAACTAAAATCAAAGAGAATTCCACCACATATTTACAAATATTATGGGAACCATTTCTTCACTGAGGCTGTTCAAGAGTTTGATTTTATCTAGACCACATTACTAAGAAAAGCATATTTTAATTAAAATCCTTACTGCACCAAACTCCTCAAGTCAGTACCTTCATCCTATTAATGCCAAAGAGATGTGTTTCAATGCTTTGCTGAATAGGGATGGGCTGCTGAATTTAGGACATATCTGCAATGAATCAGCTTCTACCAAGTCAACTGAAATCTCCTGACAGCTTGCCATAATATTAGAGAGCCATTCTGACATATATGGTTACCCCCACACCGGCACTTCTTGGAGAGGTGCTCTCCATATGCACATTCATGCTGTCTGTTACTCGGAGCTCTGTCCCACACGTTCTCCTCTTGCTGGAAGTCTTCCAAAAAAGCTACCGCTACAGAACTAAAATTCTCAAGTGCCACCTTATTGTGACTGTGTGACTCTTGGCAGGGGTATAAATGGACAGATGGTCTCTCTGTGACTGTCAAGGGTGGAGACAGTCCACAGTGACATTAGCGACACAGCCTGTGCTCCATTGAGGGTCACTCACCACTGAGTCAGGACCACACTAGCCATCTCGTAGCTCAGGCTTTCACAGCTAATTTGCTACTAGACAGTTCCTCTATGGAAAGGAAAAGCAGCACTGGACAATTTTATGCTGGTTCACCTCTTACGTGTTTCAAGACAGTTTCAAATGTCCACTGGCTTCAATAGAAAGATGCTTTCCTCTTAACTTTGAATCAAACTCTTCGTGATTTTCTCAGATGGAAGTATAAAATCCCTAGAATTGCAGCATGCTTTCTTCTCAGACAGGCATCCTTTTTCTTCCTTATTACTAAAAAGATAGCAAGTGATCCACAATTGCTTCCTCCTTCCACTTTCCCAAAGGTTGCAACTGCTCTCTCTTCAATTAATCTGAGTAAATGTTTTCAGTAGTGCACTCATCTGAGGTGATAAAACCCTGCAATCCTCAGTTACAGCTAGCACACATCTGAGCTTTTCCAACTGGAAAAACCTGATGCACCTGGGAATAGTTCCCATGTGGTTTTGTGGGGTTTTCTGCCATCCTATCACTTTGGACACCCACACACACATACAGTGGTTCCAGCAGGACCGTGGTACCACCAAAATCTTAGACTAGTCTACAATGTATGTTCAAAGTGGCTGAATGGCATACGCACAGTACGCTGGATGCTTTCACACATCCTGTCTGGAATATGCTGGGCAGAAACACAGCAGCCTGTCTTCACAGGCATTGCCCTATGTTCAGCAGGACTAGCAGATTCTCAGCATCTGTCATGATTGGGTCTATACTTTTTAAAATGTGGTAAGTCAACAAAACGTCTGTAACACATCACCTCTCTTTGTTGGTCTCTAGTGACCTAGAAAGCAGTAGTTCAGAGTTCAGTCACAAATCTGGCAGAAAAGCAGTAGCTGACTCAACAAGCTGCCTTGGGAAACAGTGCAGCTTTGCAAGCCCGTGCTAGCAATTTCTGAGGTGAAGAATCCACACAGCCTGGACAGTGGAGCTATTGTTGCTTGTTTTTATTATCAAAATTACAGAAATATAAACACAGTTAAAAAAGAGTCTGCTGAAAACACTCACCATAATATCCATATCATTTACTAGAATTTAAAACACATCCTTTTCCATTTAACAGCACCGTAATGCGAAGTAACCTTCAGTTACTGTGGAAGCTTTCAGGTAAGTGAAAGCTATCAAGTTCCTAGCAATGCCCTCATATTGGTGTTCTCTGAAAGTCTATCTTGTGTATGTCTTACTGCGGTAAAACATTTGCAAGAATGGCTTAGTAGATTCACATTTTTCTTGACATGGGATTCTTCACTGAGTATATTTTTCCCATCATTTCATCTTGTGCAGATGACAGTATTCTGATAAACAGACTGACTTTGTATAATTCACGAGGAATTTCAACAAACATTGTTTCAAACTTCTAATTCCTTCTTCTTAACCCACGTGGCACATTTAAAATAACTCCTGACACGGAAATCCAAGACCAGCTTTTGGTTCACTAAGATCTAATAAAGTCTCTCTGTACAACATTTATATATAAATCCTTAAACAGATGCAAAGTATGTGATTTTAATGGTCTGAGGTCATATTACTGTAGGTGCACAGCTTAGAGTTTACATGATCTGCTGGCTGCCTTGTTTGTCAAAGTATGTGATACTGGCTAATTTTATTTTATATGTCTGAGTTGGGCTGGGGTGAAGGTTAGCTGGAGAAGACAGCTAGAGCTGGGGACACTGTCAGCAGGTAGCAGTTAGTAAGGGGCGGGGGGGGACAGATAAAAGGCAGGAGGCTTGCAAAGTCCAGCCTAAGGCTTAGGAATAGGAGCAAGGGAAAACATGAACGGAGAGCACAAATCCAGGGTGTCAGTGATGGTACAGGAAGCCTGACGCCTAGATAAGGAGAGAGGCGCTTTCCAAACCCGTCTCCAGCAACAGCAACCACGGCAGAGAGCTGACTGCAGGGGAGAAACAAGGGGCGGACACAGAAAAAAAGAAAACCACGGGAAAGCACAGGGGGAGCACTGGGGTGAGAGGAGGAGGCCCAGAAGGCAAATAGAGAAAGGAAGAAAGGGGGACGACTGGCCACAAAGGGAGGAGAAAGAGGCCTAACAATAAGGCAACTGTTGTGAGAGCGCGCGAGCTGTGACAGCAGCTCTTCAGCCTTGGGCTCCAAGGGCAGCGAGGCAGCTGGAGACGTTTAGAAGATCGCCTTATGCAGACAGAATCGGGCACGGGGCCAGGACAGAAACCCAGAGGGCCTGATTTTGCAGACCTGCCAAGTGTCCTCGCTGGGAATGGCACTCAGCTTTGTGAAGAAGGCTCATGGCTTCTGCCACATACAATCTTTGTGCTGGGCTGAATTTCATGTGAAGGCCAACTTAACTTCCACGAAAGAGAAATGGTGCTCAGCATGTCTGAAATTAATGCTCTCTAAAATGCCAAGGAGCTAGACTTTTAATTTATTATTTCATTTCCTTCAGTTGCTGGAAGGGGTCTACTGGGAATTTGCTTAGGCACTCTTGAAAACCCTCCTATCTGCAACTGTAGAACACCTTTGAAAATCTGGCCCCAACCCCACATCAGCATGCTCACTTTCTGGCCTCCAAGTTCAAAAATGCCAGCATGAGGTTCCCCAGCACAGTCTTGGAAAATTGGCTCAGCTTCAGTATTTCCGAGAAAGCTGGCTTAATCACTGCTAGAACTTTTCCAGCCGGGGGGAAAAAGTAATAATTAACATTTTGCAGGGAGATGGAGGTGAGATACTTTGGGCTGAAAACTCTTTCAGAGTAGTTCTGGAACGGACAACCCAGTGCAATGATCTATCACACGCTGCCACTATCATTTCACAGACCACTATCAGGCTATGTGCAAACTGACCCTCACCATTTAAACTCAAAATAAAAGGAATCAATAGTAAACTAGACAAATTACATCCTTATGTGTTTATCTGAAGAGAAGCAGGGAACAGTTTTTTTGTTTCCTATAAGAGAATTTTAATAAGATTCATTTAAGCCAACCTTTAAAGCAACATAGAAAGCATTAAGAAGAATTACATACCTAACATGATAAAGTTCCCTCCTTTTGCATTCGGACACACAAATGCATGAGTACATGTATATAAACACATATAGATACACACACCCAGAAATGCACATTTATCTTGAACAGCTGCAAGTTAGCAGATCCCTAAAAAGTAAAAAACTGTACTCAGCAGGTGGATACTTTGGGTTCAGCATCTAATACCTGTAAATATTTATTACAGAATCCCTTTTTCCTTTCCAAAAATCCTCATGCAAAGCATGTTCGAGGCACTCACTTAAAAGGAAACTGACTACTTGAGATAAGCTGCTCCCTACACATTTCTGCATTTATCAAATATGACTTAACTGAGAAAACAAAATGAAAATCTATTAGCTGCGATTCCGAGCTGTGACTGCAGTGTAATGGCTTCATTATGAGCGGGATGATAAACACCCCTAACCATAGATTGTATTTCGGAAGCAGCTACCAGCTATAAGCGTACGCTTCAAGAGCGACTCTGCTCTTTCTTCTGCTTTCCAGCCTCCGTGCTATCACGGCCAATGCCCCGTCCATGGAAGGGAGACCGCTGCATTAGGGCGCCAGGCTGCAGTTTCTATATGCTGTCCCCAGAAGACGTCCCCAGAGCCCTGGGGAAGCGAGCTGTTTGCTCTGTGGCCATGTCCTGCCCGTGCAACGCAGTTACTTGTACCTCCCCACGACACGTACACTGGGAAATAAATGCAGAGGAGGACTGTGAGGTCTTCTTTTACTATAGCAACTGGCCATGTAAATATCTGAGAGATTGTAGGGATTTATACCAGAATATAACAGTAACTCTTGTTCTCTAAGCCTTTTCACTAGCCCTAATACAAGGTGTCCAAAGAGAGAGTACCAAGGGAAGGCGAAGCAGAGCTATTTACTGTGAGCTCGACGCCGAGAGATTAGAGCGCTACACTTCCTTAGGTTATGATATATCACAATATTCACCCCAGCCCCGTGGCACCTCAGTTCACTCCTGGTCTGCCACAGACAAACACCAAGTTTAGGGCCAGAGTTTGACTTGTTTAAATAACACACTCTGCTTTCAAAAGGTATCTGCAGCAGCTGAGAGGACAGCTCTCGCTCGGAGTCTGTATCTAGAGCTAGGTGCAAAAATACACATAGAGCTTAGCTGCCTTACATGGATTAAGTTTGTGTCTGACTTGCATTAATTACTTAAAAATCCACTGATGAATTTACTAATGTATTTGTTTGCTGGTAAATTAGAAGCTTTCACAGCAGACATGGGCAGGTTATATGCTACCCATGCAGAGCTCAACACAGACCTTTAACAGTAGCTAGAGGGCCAAGTCCTGGGCCAAAACTAAGCTTACATGCTCTACAAACACAGAGTAAAAAACCTGCTCCTAATGTAAAGAACAAATCTGCAATTTATGCAGAGGGTGCTAGAGGGGATGCAGTAATGCCGAGAGGCTCTGGTAGCAGTCCTGGAGGAAGGTATGCTTGGTTCAGGCTTTAAAAGTTAATGTTTTGGGCCTAAGTCAGGACAAAAAAAGACTATTAAAAAAAGGCAAGAAGCTGCAGAAGAAACTTGAGGCTGCACTGATCAAACAGAACAGAGCAGACCAGTTTAGGTAAGCACATCATAGCAAACAGCTAAAGTTTAGACCTAGTCCACCTAGAACTGTAACAGATTAGGTAAAACCATTTTACTTATTTGTAATCCTGTTGCTTTAGGTTGCTCATTAGATAATAAAATGTTTCTGCCCTGTAGCAATGTGCTCCTTGTTGCTAAACTCATGTTCACGTTCATGTTTCTGCCCACAGACACAGCAAGACCCTTCCTTGCTTATGACACAACACCTGAAGCACAGGGCAAGACGTAGTGCTGGTGGGAGGCCTGTCGTTAACGGCTCCAAACATGTTAGAACTTACAGGAATTGGAGTATAAAGAATCTTTTCTTTCTGTTGGATGTAAAAAAAATATACTACTTATTTCTTGTATACAATATATGTGTTACTTAAATTCATTTGCTTTATCCATGCATGATTCCAATACTTTGATACTTTTGGAAGACTACACTTCCTCTGGAACTAATTTCTCCAGTTCTCAGAATTAGCTTCTCCAGTTCTCTGTTCCCTGTTGATGTTTGGGATAAATTTCCATGTTGACCTAAAGAGGAAAAAAAAAAAGGGGGGGAGGGGGTGGGGAGGAATCCTGTCACAGGCTTGTTTCCTGAACCTGAACAACTTGCTGCCTCCATCTTGGGCCAGATCTCCCAGAATTAAGGCCACCAAACGTTGGCTGCACACTCGACAGAGGCCACTTGACTGCCCTGGAGAACAGAGAACTTAAAATTTATTTGGCACCTTCCGTATTTTAAGATCAACTCTCAAAATTTCACTTCTATTAAACACCTCTTAGCTACTTGGCACTAGCTAAATTTGTTCCCATTAAACTTAATTTATGCTAATTAAGTAGTGCTCATTACCATTCTCTATCATTAAGCTAAATCAGTTTTCTGGGAAAAGTCATAATTGAGAGGCAACTTCAACTGCACCTCATTTGACACATGCTACGGGAGCACCCCGGGAAAGGCCGGCACTGGGAGCAGAGGGCAGCAGCCAGCCCACGTGCCCAGCGCTCCAGACCAAGAGGCGGCAGGGAAAGCAGGGTGTCCCTCTCTAAGGGCCATGAGACATCAGTCTGTGCCAGAAAAAGGATAAGGAGCACATCTGTTATGGGGGGTGGCTTTTTTTTTTTTTTTTTTTTTTTAACTCCGCAGGGCAACATAGCAGGGATGGGCTCACCATCCTGCCGAGGGGTGCAGCCGGCACCCCAACGCAGACCACAGCTTGGGCTTACGAGCTATCTTGAAGGTGACTCCTGTGTTTTCAGCGAAGGTAAGAGACAACAGGCCGGTGCTGAGGAAGGGCCTGGAGGGTGGGAAGGACAAGGTCTTGGAGAGGAAGCTTTAGAGTGAGTTGGGTTGTGCCACGCTCAATGAGGAGACGGAGAATTGCCCGTCTGCACCGAAGGCTGCTGGTCGGGAGCGGGGAGGAGGATTTGAGGGTTACCAGCCAGGCACAGCACCTGCGCTTGTCCAGGTGAGCGGGATTACTGCTGCTTTCAGTGGGAGCACAGCAAGGCCAGTACTGCTTGTGCTGGGAAATCTCACCCATGCTGTTCTAGACCACCAGCACAGGCCACCATAGCAATTATTTCTCTTTCTAAACAAACAGGGCCCTATGGAGTGCTCTTCAGAGTTATTCTGCCGTCCCATGAGTGACTCAAAAGTCCTTACAGTTCTTTTTCTATCCGCATTTAATAATTGGTACCTGTTACTTTAAAAATGCAAGTCTCCTAGCACCTAAGTTGTCCCAAACCTTCTTTTTCCCTATAAGCTTATGGTCATTAAAGAGGTCCAGAGAGTGCAGAAATACAGTATTCCAACTCATTGCTCAGTCAATAAAGTGAAAAATGCCATTCCTGTTTTAGCAGATGGCAGCAGAAACGCAATACAAGGAGCAAGAACACTAATATAGAAATCAATATCTATTACAGTTTAAATCACATTGCAGTCCTGAAACGATAATAGCAATCGTTTAAAAGCTAATGCTGATCCTGTTTGTATTAGAAATTGGTTCAATGTGTTTCAGGTTTTAATTCTGTTACAAAAATAATTACCTTTTAACCTAGACCCTCCAACCCCAAACCTCTCCTCCTTACCCAAACCACGTTCCCACAAAGGAAAACAAACAAACCAGCACAAAAAAAAAAAAAAAAAAGCCCCCAGACAGACAAACCCAACCTCTTCCTTCCTCACTATATGGCCAAGAATACGGTGAGGGAACTTTTTAAAAGGGGATGGCTGGCATTTCCCATGGCACATGTGGCATTGATATCAGAGACATTATTCAGGCAGCACTCTCTTCTCTATTACTGTGCGTGTCCTTTTCTGGACAACTACAAAACACCACAGAGAAGAAAGAAAATGAGTCTTTAGAAACTGCTGACAGAGCAAAGCCTTCCTTCTTTGAGTAAAACGCGAAGCCTTTTCGTGCTACAAAGCCATCTCTGCTGATACAATCGGAAGAGATACGTGCACCGGAGTGCTTGGTAAACCCAGACTTTCTCTGTTTGTTAATCGTCTGCATTCAGCCTGTGATTAGTACAAAACGAAAGTTGCTTGATGAATCATTTATATGATAAATAGTGAAGAGTAAACACTGGGAAAAAAAACCCAAACAACTGTGTTGGATCATCCAATAAGCCTGATAGCAGGTAAACAGGGTAAGTCACACACATTCAGGGAGAAAGGCCGCAGGCTGTCCTGGGAAGCACTGATCTGAGGATCCCAGCAGATTACGATCTCACTATCAGCTTGCAGTGTTACTTTATGGCTACAAGGACTGAAGGGCTCTGGGCATATAACAGGGAAAAACTGAGTAAGTTATGTTATCGCTGTTACGTAGGCTGATACTACTGCCAGCAAAATACACCAGTGTTCAGCACTGGTGTTCGCGCATCAAGAGGGAGCTTGATGAACTGGATATATGGCTATAAGCCACGAGATTGATTAAAGGATGGGAAAACACATCTTACAGTGACAATCTCAAGAAGTTCAATTTATTTAACTTGTCAAAGAGAAGGTTAAGGCATTGTCTGATCACTCAGTGAATGCTTACTTGGGGAAAAGGAAACTGAGAAGAGAAAGCTTTGTCATCCTAGCAGAGGTATAACAGTCCCATAGGTGGAATATGAAACAAGACAAATTTAAGTTGGTAAAACCCACACACTTCTAATAGCAAAAGTAAGAACCATGGGAGGAATTGCTGGACCCTTTAAAATTACGAACAGATGTTTCTTAAAAGATATGCTCTACTGCAAAGTGAAATCCATGCCAGCTTCCAAAGTTAAAAAAAGAAAACCATGCCTAGAAACTCAGATAATTTTTGATCAGCCTTCTGATTTTTCATTTCCCCTGCCTCTCAGCATCCAACAAAAGTTGTCTGAGTCAACAAAAAACCGCAGTCACATATGTTGCTTCTAGCTCATGTTGCCTCTGCAAAATCCATTCCCTTCAAGTTTCTAGTACAAGCCCACCCCAGTAAGTCTTTAATTTGCATGAATTTACAGGTGTATAATGCTACATATACTGCTATAAAAGCCTGCTCCCATGCTGTGCTTCCCTGAGTGCTCCTTTACGCATCCCGCTGAACAGCGGGTCTGCAGCTCTGCTTGCCCAAGCCCCACCTGGTCCCTGGGTCGCAGCAGGGCTTTGGTCCTGCTGCAGCCCTGATGGCTTATAGCTCCTCTCGCTTACTCCTTTCGGCTGTTCTTCTTCTTCAACTGCCCCTCTCAGACTTCAAAGGGCATAACTCCAGATTTTCTCATCAGCCTTCTGGGCCTACTGAAAAGAGTTCTTGTCAATTTTCACACGGAAAGAAAGAACAGGGTAGAGAAGAGGAGGAGAACAGATTTATTTTTTTCCTCAGAAAGACAACAGGAGATACCCTTGGAGCTGGGTCCTTCTGGCTGTCCTGCTCCTCCCTCCCTGAGGTGAGGGTAGCACAGCGCACTTCCACAACCCTTCTGCTTCTCCCCAAAACGCTGGGGGGATGTGACAGGGCAGAGCAGCCTAACTCAGCAAGGGGACTGCAGGGCAGACCCCTCTGACATCAGATGCCTTACAAGGCCTCCTCATCCTTCCTCAGGATTTATAAAGTGCCTAGAAGTTCATTTGTGATGACTTCCAATCCTTTTCAAATGACCAGTGGTCCAGGGCTACCTCTGGCTTTCCCCTCCACTCTCCAGTTGGTAAAACAGAGTGAAGCTGAGGGGACCTGCAAGGTCCCTGTTCCCCAAGTGCACTGACCCACAGTGATATCTCATGGGTCCCTGGCACCTCCCTGGAGGCTTCTAGCAAGAAATAATTCCCAGATCCATTCATTTGTTCCCTTCAGCTTGCCAAAAGCTGAGGTCTCTTTTGCACACCTCCCCTAGACTAGCACAGAGCACAAGATGTGGCCTTTGACTGCTCTGGGTTTTTCCCAATCCCTCCTGTTCTCCTCACCTACCTATGCTCCATCACATACCATCAGCTGACCCAGCAAGGCACTCCACCTGCTCATTACACCCCCTTTCACAAAGGAACCTTAAAGATCAGCCATAGCTCTAAAAATCCATGGACAGGCAGGGGCTGAATTCCCATCCCTTAGGGAGGCCCGGTCACCTGTGACAAGCCAGAATTTGTGGCAGTTCGCAGCAGCAAGCAAAGAAGAGAAGGGTCTTGTCAAAAATCGTTGAATAAAAGCTTTTTTTTTTTTTTTTTTTTTTTTTTTTAAATAAGAGACAGACAGTTCAAGAATGTGTAGATTCCACCAAAACCCTCTGCAGAAACCCATCAGGTAGGCAGAGGAGCTGCTGACCTGCTGCCAGCCAGTCTGGTTCCCTGCTAGTGCCAGCGAACAAGCTGTCCTACTTCCTGGACTCTGCAGGCTGCCTAACACCCAGGCAGCACCATCCCTGAAGCATCTCTGTTGGCAATCAGATTTGGGACCTTTCAGAAGCACTAAAATGTTTCCACCGTCTGGTGTTTGTGAAATATTTTGGAACTGTAAACCAATTAAAATGTTTTGTTTGTCTTACTTGGGATGATAAGAATACTAAAACATCATCAACACTCCTGCTCTTTTGCATGCTGGGAATTCTACCTCCCGGCCACGTTCATGGTGCCGTATTCACTGAAGGGATGGCGACCAAGTCCTCCACTGGCTCCTTTAACCATTTCTGTGACTCAGGGAATGACTCTGTATCTATTCAAGTGAGATGCAACATAATTATTAAATCTACCCACTGAATTTATCAATCAAATGACCAGTCTCTGCAGAAATAAGGCCTTCAGAACAAATCTGCTGGCTCAGGCAGCCTGCCTCTTGCCCAGAGGATAGCTGTGTCCCATATTTCCTTGTAAACAAGGAATTGGATACTGCCAAGCGCACTGCTGCAATGTATGAGCCTTCACACTCTGCAATTCTTTCTGCCAACACCGTTTGCTGGAAGCAGACCTGCTTTTTGTGGCAGGGACTAGTTTTTCACTCAGTGTTTGTTTGGTGCCATGATCCATGACTACAGCTCCCATGTTCTGCGATGACAGAAATGACAACAATACTGTGATTAGTCCAAGTGGTTTTGCCCACAGCTTCACAGCTGTGATTTGAGAAACAAGCAGTTCCTGATGTATGTAATATGATTCACGTATTGGGTCCTGTATATTTATTTATTACAAAGCCTACCAAAGCGTCACTAAGAAAATCCAAGCTTATTTGCTGAAATCTTGGCCTCACTGAAGTCTGTGGGAATTCTGGGTTTAACTTCATACTTTCTTTTCTTTATCATGAGTTTCATATGGGAGCAGCTGAGATCAGTCAGCTATGAAACTACCATACCAACTTATGTATCAGCTTTAGTAGCCTTTGGATCAAGACCATAAATAATGATTTTTTAAAAAAATCTTGACAAGTACCGTACAACTAAAGCAAACAAAATAGCTAATAGGTTACATACATCACTTATAATAAATCAGCACAGGTTTATTATACTGTTTTTAATTCTTGCAATATACAAAAAGGTTAAGTTAATCATTTATGTAGAGGCATACTAATATTGGGCTCGAATGACATCTCTACAGTGCAGTTTGCCTGGAGGACTAATAAAAAATGATCATTAAAACAACTGGATTTGGCTTTGATTATAATCACCATAAGATAAAGGGAAGCAGATGAATTACAAGGAGAAAAATAGGTGAAATAAATGAAACAGATAGTAGTGAATACTGTACATTAATATTCACTAAGAAATTAGAGAGTATCAAAACTTTAGTATGGTCAGCAATGAGATGTGAAATACACCACATTAACAGCTTACTCACTGCTGTGCCAGAGTATAGAACTGGTGCAACCAGAGCTCATTTCTACCCTTTCACACGTAATTACACTCTACCCCATTTGGAAACACAAATAAAGCTTTTGAAGAGAACTGCGCAAAATAATTATATATACACATACAAAAAATAAAGTGCCTGGTTAATCATACTAGACTGAGGATCAGTTTCACCACTGGACGTGGCTTCCGTCATGGATATTCCCCCCATCACATTTTTCCTGTCCATACTGTTTCACAGTCAAACCTGTTTTTCTCTGCAAAGTGGCAAATTCCTACCCAAAAATATTACCAGATATTTCTCTGGCACAAATCACAAAAAATTTAATAAAAGATCAAACATTGATTGATTTTTCCCCCACTTCTTTAAACCAGTTCCCACTTTTCCCTTTCAAATTAGTCCATAATGTCTAGAAGCACAGAGTATTGTTATTTATACCTAATTTTTTATAAAGAACTTGTTTCTGATTTGCAAAGACCATCCTGTCTTTGCCTAATATTAGAAAGAGGTGGGTGGAAAACCACCTGCTTTGCTCAGGTGACCTATCCTGTTAACCACCTGCAACAAATTGGCTCCGGAGTTCTACAGTCACATCTGGGACCTCATTCTGCAACCTCCTGCAGCCACGCTTTACTAAGTAAAGAACAGTTCTAATGACTGATGTATAGCTAGGCTTTACAACAGACAGTACTTGCAACATGAAATACATACACTACTATAGGGTTAGGGATGCACCAAGAGAACCTTAAGAGATCAGTTTTCTGTGGCTCCTTGTATAGCTCTGAAAGCTTCTTCAGAAAGTGACTCAGAGCAAGAAGGTAACTTAGGTGCTCTGAATTACTTTCTGGAATAGAGCTTCTCCCTCCACTCATTGTATACATAGGGTGTCTAGGGAGACTGCTTTCCTCAGGCAGGCAGTGAGGATATGCCCTTACTGCCGAGAAGGGAAGAATGAGGGATTTCACATGTGACTATATGCTGATAAGTCTCTTGGCAATGTTTCAAGGACATTCCCTGTGGAAATCCTATGAGTGAACACTCTCCTCATGGAAAAGCAACTGGATCAAGCTCTGAAGTTTGAGCTACCTGTTTTTAGACTTCTTGAGCTTTAGAGTTGTATGCATATGACAGTAAGTTTCTGAAACACAAAAGTAACATTGCTTAAACTCTGGACGTGGCACAAAGATAAAGTACATGTGCCTTTTCCCTGAGGCAGATAATTTTACTGGACATTGGCCAAAACAGAAGATGTGAGGCTAGGAGCTGGGATGGAGCTGAAGCTCACAAGCAACAATAGTAGTATTACTTCCTTCCCATCAATGCTGATCCCAGTGCTGCAGCCCTAACTCAGAAGTAACACACCTTTCTTCTCCTGGCAAGATACATGAAACAGCTTATCACAGTAAATTCAAAACAAGCAGTGACCAATGTTTTCAGAAAAAAATCCCAAATCAACACAATAAGCATAATTTCTATTGTTACTGCCACTGTAATCACATCTACCAGGTTCTAATATTTTTAGCCAGTTGGGCATACAGCTGAGCCACACAGCATGACCCAAAGGTTAGTGATCCCTGACCACTTAGGGCTAGGAGCGGACATAGTGCAAACGGTGAGCCAAAGAAATATGTATTGATTAGTAAATAAATGAAAATGCACTTCAGAGACTGTATTCAGAAGGTCTGAATATGCTGAAACCACTATCTACAGTTTTATACCGTTACTCAATATACAGCAGTGAAACCCACACCCCAAACGAGTGCAACAAAGGCAATTGCACAGACATTCAGCTATAGCAATGAACAAAAGGCCTAGATCAATACAGGTTTTGCCCATCATCGGGACAGTGGAAGTTCAGAAACAGCAAGGTAAACCAGAGAAGTGGTGGTGTCCTTAAACACTGCTCACACTTAAGACAATGTAACGGACCTAGACGGGCTCTGCCATAATTTCTGAATACTCTGTGTTTGCCTGGCTCCAGACGTGTAAGTCTCTTGAGTAAGGAGCACAGTTTTGTAAGCATTCCTCCTGGTGGCAACGCCAGCCTGCACCTCCTCTGTCCCCTGCCCCTCGCTTCTTTCCGATCCCACACATGGAGGATCCCCACTTGGGCCACTGCATGTATTTCTGTGGTACTACGATAAATAGGACCGGAGAACTTGCATGATTTAACTTAAATGTTTTCACTCTAGATCAGTTCTTCAAACTTCATCACATGTTGACATAATGGAAAGGGAGGAATGGGGCAGGCATAAATAAGTAGTCACAGATATAGACTGCCTTTTCAAAACCCTTTTTCTCTACATGTCTTATTCATTAAGAAAACAAACAACACTTGGGTTTTAGAAAGGCTGCCTGGTCATTATATGGTCTGCTGGAACAAATTCCCAAAACTCAGCTACACGTACAGGATGGCATGGCTGAGATGAAGAAAACCTTCACCAAAGGCAGCATCTGAGAATGCCAGAATTATGCACTTCATCTGGCTCAGGCACAGACAACATTCAGGGATGAGGGAAGATGCAGCAGAGGAGCAGCTAACCATGAACCTGTGACCGGGATTATAAAGTGTGTAAAATATGTTTGAAAATATTTAATTGCTCAAGGTATGCTCCATAGATTGTTTTTCACTGTTTTTAGATTGTTTCTGCTTTTATGCAACTCACACACAAAAATGATAATATAGAATAACAGATGATATCAATACAGTTACAGCAACTAAAGAAGAAATAAGAAATGATGAGAGAAAGAAACTGAGAAAGTCCACACTGAGTTTCTGTAAGGGATCTCTCACTTCCTACAATAAAGGCAGATAAGATGAAATATTCATGTTTTCATATAAGAATAAAGACTTGCTTTGACAATAATAAGCTAAGTAACATTCCCTTTTTATCAGCACATCATGGTGTCAGCTCTTACACACTGAATTAGATAATTTTCATGAGGACAAGTGTCACTCTCACCCTGCAAACAACCTACGAGACTGTAAGTGATACATCTGATAAAGCTTTAAAGTATATGAGTACAATTAATGTCAGCTAATACAGTCCAATGGAAAATAGGTCTTGTCAAAAAAACCAAGCAAATACAAAGGAAGACCCCCAGTTTCACTCCGCAGAAAGAATGCAAGTTTGATTGGTAATGGTTTTGTCATTGTTGGAACACACTTACATGTTGATATGGGGTTTGATTTTGTTCAGCATAATGCTGGGGGGTGGGGGAGGAAATAAGGTTAATTACCAGTCAACTGAAAGAACTGAACAGTTAGCTTGCCAAGGGGAGAATCATTATGAGATGTTTCTAATGGGTTTCCCTGAGGAATTGGTACGAGTCTCCCTATATTTTAACACTCATCCCTGAATCAGATGCAAATATGTTATTACTTCTACTAAAATTTGTGGGTATGCAGGTAGATGAAAAAGAGAAGGAAGCAGTCATACTGAGAAATCCAGATCATCCATATCAAAGAAAACATTTTATTGGACCCAAATGCAAAATTATGCATCAAAAACAACTGATAAAGGCTGTAATACACACTGAGGTTGTGGCCCAGAAAGCAGGGGCTCTCAGAAGAGTTTAGCAGCCACTGGACAACCACATCAGCCTGAGCTGTAGGTACGACACTGCGGTGGCAAGGCTAAGGCAACCCTTGAACATGGAAACAGGAGTAGTGAGGATGGCACTGATTTTATCCATATGCTTTTGATACATCTGACAGCAGAACCTAGTACCTTTATTGCTGAGGGCCCCTTTTATAAGAGAATTAAAAAACTAGAGAAGCTTTAGAAAGAGCCAGGGAAAAAGCATTACAGAAAACCTCTTACAATAATCTATTTTGTTTACAAAAAGAAACTTGTCAGCTTGCTTGATTTGAGTGGAGTGGTATCTTACTGGGGAGAAATCAGGGATAATAAAGGACTCTTCACCTAGCAGGGAAACTTGTTACAGATGGTGGCAGACTGAAAACAGAAGAATTCAAATAAAAAGCTAGGTGTAAGAATTCAACATGAATATGGACAAGCCTCAGAACATAATGCCCAAGGAAGTGGTATATTCGCCATCTCTTAGCGTTTCCACATCAAGTGGAAACTAACCTGCAAGATGTGTTTTGGTCAAATCCGAATTGCTTGGTTCAGTCAGGGAGCAGCTGTATGAACTCTTGCCTGTGATTTTTAAAAGGACCTGCTAAATGTGCTAATGGCATCTTCTGGTTTTGAATTCTATGGATTTCTGAAAAAGAAATTTTGGTCCTCACATATGCTCCACAGAAGGGGGTTCAGAGCAACTTGTGAAATCATGCACTATCCACAAAATTAAGTTTAAAGATTAGTCATTGATCATTCTGATCTCCCTTCTAAATTGACTGCCATTTACTACTTCATCTGGACTTCAGACAAGACTAGAAGCATGGCAGCTGCTTGAAGGAGAGTCCCGATAAAGCAGAGTTCAGGTCTGACTTTTGAAGTTTGTGTTTCTTTATTCCAGCACTAAGCACAGACCCACAGAGATATGCCCAGTCCCAACACCAAAGGAATTGTCATGGAAAGCAACTTGCCAAGTCATGAAAAATGTCACTGTACATTTTGTAATATACATTGTAACACACACACTGTAAGGGCTACAGTGATGCCTACTGAAGAAAATACCTCTTTTTCTGCCTCTCATTATTTGTTTCTGCCTTCTCTTGTACCTTTTGCTCTCTCACATTACTGCCAGTAGTGGACCCTTGCTTGCATATGCTGTCTGTCATATGGAAACATCTTCCTGTACCCCTCTGCAATTCAAAACTCAGCTTGAAAATGTCTCTTTCCTACTTCTTTAATTGTTCTAATTCTCTAACTTGATGATTTGGCATTGTAAAAGCTCATAAATAGTTCTCTGTTGTCTGAAACCAGTATAATTCAGAACAGCATGTGGCCTGATGTGTTTGGAGATAAGACTGCTATAAAAGTTGTGATATACAATAAGATTTTGATCCCATTATCTTCCTTTCCTCCTCTAAACCACCTCTTAGACCCCTCCTGATCCATCCTCATCCATAATCTTGTATTTCCCCATGCTGTACCTTCAGAAGAGAGCTTCATTTCATTTTCTGCTGTATATTTTACTTCTGAAAAGGGGCACATACACATAAGTGTTATGTGGACAATAAATCATAAACATTACTTGATCATATGAGCTGGGGTTAGCTGATAGCCAGGTCTCTTGGGTGGATTTACACAAGCCCATTTCACTGATTCTACAATCTCATTTGCTATCCTGGAAAATGTTAAGCACAAGGAATTATGCAGACCACAAAATGCTGGCTGAATGGTGGTCTGAGCAGGGAAAGCTTGTGTTTTCTTAATGAGCACCTGCTGAGAGAGATGCTGCCAATATCCTGCACAGATGACACCAGAAACAGAGAGTCAGGTATTGATTAGTGCCTCCAGGGTGCACGAGGAATTGTTAAGGGTCTCCTGAAAGCACAGCCCACAGTATTGCCTTTAAGATTTGCGAGTTGCTGGTAACAGCATTACCCCTGCAGTACCAGCTACAGAGATCTGCAGTGCCACAGAGCAGAACCAATAAGCAGCTTTCCAGAAACAGAGATGCAAACTAGCATCCCATTTACTAACACTGTCACTTTAAAGGAGATACAGATTAAATAAAGCCCAACTCACCATCTCTGAGTAGGCAGATTGTTGTGGGTAAGACACTTCCTACTGTGTTGACTTCTTAAATCTACCAGTGCCTGCTCAAAAAGAGCTAAAACTGATTATACTCGATGTGCTAAATGTCACTTAGTCATGATATGTGATGTTTCTTCCTGCCTCCCGTGGATAAGAAGAAAACAGACTGAGCTATAATCATTTTGTACCATGAGAGAAAGTTCAGCCACCAAAGGGCCAAGGAAACATTGCCGAGTTGATGGGGATGGCAGGGGTAGGAAAGGACAGGCCAAAGGAAAAGATAATGCATATTTGAATTGTCGTGAGAGCTTTAAGGAACTACATTTAAAGAACTAAGATATTTCAGGGAGATAAAACACTTGCTAATGTGATGCTTATATTAAAATTGTAACCAGATTGGATAGTGGTATAAAACATGTCACTGGAACTAGCTTTTCCATACGCTGTGTTGCAAATTTTGTCTTAAGGGCAGAAAAAGCAGCAAGCAAGAAAAGAGGGAGAGGGTTCCCCCTCGCCGGCCCCAGCTGAGTTTCATATAGTTATATGAGCAAGCTTACCCAAAGCTACATCCATATGAAAAGACACAGCAGAAACAGACTATTTTGAACTAAATCTATCAGGATAAGACAATTCAGCATTTGTTGGACTCTTCAGTAATAAGATCATAACCATCTTGGTGAAACTATTTTTAATTCCAATTTAGTATTGTTTAATTTTAGTAAGTTGTGATATTAAGCATTGCAAACAGCTCACTTGCAAAGTGACAGGAGAACTTTATTAATTTTCTCTGCAATAGTTCTTTGGGAGGGATAGAGAAACAGAAATGACAGAAAGGTAAGTGGCCTTCACTGGAACGAACCCCAAGTTGTTCCCACTCACTCACTGGAGCCTTACTAGGTGTGTATATACAGAGGCCCCTCCCTGAACAGAATAAAGATGATTTTAACTTGGAGGTCTCAATCCAAACTGGAGAGCACATATACAGACCTGGAACTGGGGCTGGTTACTGAAATATCCTTTCCTTTGCATAGGGGGGTTTGGTCTGGAGAAAAAGAACTACGCAGACAAGATGCTGTCAACAAGAATGGAAGGCAAATTGTAGAAGGGTTGCATTTCCTTAGTGAATAATTACTCTAAGAGAAGCTGCTAATATTGTGTGCAGCATGACATTAAGAACAGATAGACTGAGACATTTTTCACCTTTAGTTGCAACCAATGAGATAATTTGCAAAGTTGATGTGTGCTCAAGAGCAAGATATTCTAGCAAATGTACTTTTTCCTGTACACCCAAGAAAAAACACAATAGCAGCAAAAAGACCATAGCAAGCTCCCCTGACTTGAGTTGACATTACTTGCAAACAACTAGGAGAAAAAAGTCTAGATACTCTGAATTACTTTCCTGCTTATCGCACTTGGAAGAAAAAGAACAAACACTGGGCAGGATTTTCTCAGGTGGTGGGGGAGAGAGTTTAGGACGAGAGCAATTACAGAGACAGATACACATGTATGTACAGTAAGAGGACACGTACCTCTGCACAGAACGCTCGCAAGCGAGGCACTGACTAGCAAAGTGGTTTATTTAAACCTCAGAGCTTCTTAAATACAGAAATATTGATACTAATAATGAGGTGGATGTTTTGAACCTGAGGACAAGGCCTGGCAGCCCTTGACCTCTCTCTGAAAATGGAATTTTTGTTTCTTCTTCAGCGACAATCTGTTAGACAATTTGACTCCCTGCAGTGACTTCATGAATACATTTGGCAGAACACTGTTAAAATAATGCTTGTTTCTATGCTAGCCTTGCGTTATGAACACCCCCCATCCCCACCCCAAACCCAACAACCCAACACACACAACCCCAAAGAAAACAGGAGATGGAGCCCTGTGTTGAGAGCACCGGTTCAGCCAGCTTTACCAGAGAGGTAAACCTCAGCCAGACACTGCCCACGGCAGACAAGCATGACAGCTAGGACCCATTGGGAAAGATGAGTTACTGTGCAGGGGACCATTATTTCTGCTCATTGCAAAGGACAGATTTTCACTATTTCATTTTTCACAGAAGCGGAGGCTATCCTTTTTTCTTGACACAGGTCATATGTCTATAATTATGACCTCTGGACTAGACAGGAAAACTTCTGTTGTATTAGTGGTTTTCCCATTCATCTGGGTGTCTTCAAAAATCTCTGACCTTTCAATAATCAGAGAACGCACTCAAAGTGTTTAACCACAGAAGTAAGAATCACTGGGTTTTCTGACAAAGCCATAATCACTTGAGACAGTGTTTTTCAAAGGCCTTTTGGCATATCTGCATTTTCTCATTTTCAGTGTTTCATGACTATTGCCCACTCATTTAGGTCTACCAACACTGACAATACTGAGAGCCTTATTATGGAGAGTTGGCCAAAAACATCTTAAATCATGCTTCAAGAGAGGTTACATTGTTGCAGGCTTAAAAATTTCACTGGCCCACCTGAAGTAGGGCTAGCAGTGCAATTATCATTACCAGAGTTAAACTGGGCATGCAATGGCACGAACACTTTGGACAAGTGTGGTTACAATATGGGCACAATTTGCCGCAACAACTTCCTTGGACTGATGAGGTTTCTCCCCTCCTTCCTGAGAGCCTCCGGGACATGGCGTCAGTGCTGCCACGTGCACACACTATCTGTGTGGGGGGGATCATGCAATAAGTCGGATCATGTGATACAGCAGAGGATGCATGCTCACATAACTGCTGCATGTCTGGCCACAAGCTGTCCTTGGACAGAACCTGGCCAGTCATTTGGGCACCACCATGTGCTGAGACCATGGTGGGTAGGACCAGGGAGTCTGCACCAGGGCTCTCCCCTCTGTGCTACCACAGCTCCTTAACAACAGAGCTGAATATCATGGACCAAGGAAAAGTGAAGGCTGGTAGAAGGGAATTCATGTCCGACCTTCATGTCAGACCGTAGTTCAACTGGCTAAGTTTTAATCACTCATTAACTCTTGACAAATTCCTTTTACTTTTTTTCTAAGTCAGTGTTATCAGGCAATAGCTGTCTTTCCCAAATACCACCTTAACTTTGGGTTCCATGGCCAAGCCCTTGAGCAGAGGACTTTCAAAAGTGCACTAACATGTAGGAACAGAGGAAAGCAGAAGGAAAAATTTTCTCAAGTGCTTCAAGTAGACACTAGAGAACAACATTCAGTTGCATCAGAAGTCAGTGGGTTCACCTAAGCGGTTAAGTTTACAAATGGGACTTGGGCTCCCAGAATCATCTGCTCCACAGTTTAGGAGTGTGACTGCAGATCATGTAAAGGTGCCCGAGTTAGCTGCAACTTAGCATGGGCAGCAGCAATTGCCCCATCACAGAAGAACAGGCTACACAAACCAGCCGAGACCCTTGGAGTGGCATATAAACCATTGGTGTTGTAGGTATGCTGCCATGCCACTGGAGCTCAGTAGATATATGCCAGTTCAGGTATCTCCATGGGGCTTGCAATCTTATCTCTAGATGGTAACATTCTCATCCAGACATACCTAAAATCAAGACTTGACCTTTTGACTGAAGTCGAGAGAAACATCCCTGCACATCCCAATACACGTTCATGAATGGGATTTCCAGTTTAACCTGCATCTAGTCCTAAGAAGTCATTTTGGTGCACAATGTCAACAAAATCACAGTTCTCCCTAATAACTTTCCCCCTTGCTCACTCCTAAATCCAGATCCTTTGGTTTTTTTTCTTCCAGAAGATATTTATCAGGGTAAAATTTCTGTTTTACATCCCGTCCTTTTAAAGGTCCAGGTACAATGCTATATTTATAGAAAACTCCTAGTTATCAGCAGTTAACATATGGGATGCATTGAAGAGCAGGAGTCAAGGTATTTATATCATTTACTGGAAATTTGTTTGCAGCCTCATTCCTCTTATACTGCTGGGTGATGCACTAACTCACAAATTAAACATTAACAGTGATGGCAACTGATTTACTAAATAGAAATTATAATGATTCACTAAATTACAGCAGCACCTGCTGTTACATATTGGCATTTATGAGACCTATATTGATGAATTTTAACACTACAGTGTGTTAGAGATATCAACTAATAAGTTCTACACTCAAATCAATATAGCTCATGGAAATCAGTAATAATTATTTTGTCATCTACTAGAGAGGCTTTTCAGTGGTTGCAACATTTACCTTTATGTTTGAGACTGTACTTACACCTATTAAATTCAGATCAAGAGAGGCAGTACGACAATCTAAGTAAATTCTTCTGTAAAAGCCAAGCTCAGCAGAGAAGCCATATTCTACCATGACTTACATTTTTCTCTGATGTCTCTAACTCATTCTCATCTTCCACAGATTGGATGGGAGAGCAGCTCTGAACCCCAAACCACCTTTACATTTAATTCATGGAAGTAAAACTGCCTCTGCTCTGCCCTGTCCTTTCTGGGTTTCTGTTCTGATGGGTAACAAGGTGCTTCTGAAACTGAACTGGCTCTTTAGCGAGAGGTTTATTTACTGCAATGCTACAAGGGCAGCAACTGTGCTGGCCGGACGGAAGCAGACTAACCTCTGTGCACCTCCAAACTCGTCCTGCTGCCACCCCTGCATTGTTGCTTTGGCAAACCAGCTTCTGCCAGAACACGTTGCTACTCTATAAACAGGCAGAATGAGAGACCCCAAATAAACAGCTGTTTTTGGAAATGCTGGCTTTCTCCCAATAAAAAAATCCTTACAGGGTCAGGGCTGCTTTGTGAGACCAAGTTTCCCCCTTCGGCCCTGCCACCTGTGCTCCATGTACAGCCTTATGAAAAATCAGAAACACTTGAGTGTCAATGGTGCATTGACACCAGGACACCTTCCACCTCTAATCTAATCATGTGCATTGCCCTGCAAAGCAGATGACTGCTGCTGTCTGGTGCTTCTTCAGTGCTGCTAGCAAGTGCATTGGTACTCCACACCCAGCTTCTCTGGAACTGAAATCCACAGCGCAAATCTCTTTGGGAGAAAAAATACTCCCGGCCCACTTAAAGGCCAACAACTACATTTTCCTCCTCTTCACTGCAAGATCACCTAGTTCAGAGCAAAGGTTTGCTGATCATACAGTGTAAGAACTCAGTATTTCTGAGGATGTTTTCCTCCGATTTCACTGCTTTTTTGTTTGTTTTTAAATCAGCCAGTGGCTATCAATCTTCCACTTCCAGAGACACCGAGCATGAGATCTGAAAGTGCTCAGCACTTACAGGATTGCTTCCTAATTGTTATGCACTGGCCATTTAATCTATTGAAAAACTGAATACAGATGAGAGAAAAAGCAAGTTGTTTTCCAATCCTTCAAAATAAAATATAAATTTAAAACTCAGTAAAGCTGCGTAATGTGAAGAACCTGCCTAATATGTACAGACAGACATACAGCTTTATACAGCAAAAGCAAGCGATGCAGCTCTCCCTGGAAAACTGGCAGTAATCACAGGGAAATCTCATTTCAAATCCTCCACGCTGCCTCTCTCAGAACAGCACCAGCCAATGCTGCTAGAAGTGCTCAAGACTGCAAGCCTACTGAGGAGTCTCATAAGGATCACCTTATTAAACTATCATCTGTCATCATAATTTAATTATTTGGTGCCTACCATTTCTACTCAGGATTGTTTTTCAGCACCTGTGGTAGTGGATCATTTACCTAGATGGCATTTTATTTCATTTTTACAATTCTAATCTAATCTATGAGCTAACAGAATTGTTTTAGCAGTCATGAATTCAGAGGCACATAAAGAGCTTCACTAGAAAACAGCCTCTTTACTGTGTTGATGCTTTAAAAAGAAGCATCAAAACTGAATGTTTCTCTAATTTCTTTTTATTGTAAATTCTTTGATTCTTTTCAGGTTAGACTCCATAAAAAGGGTAGTACTCCATTATCACAGTTTATTTAAAATATGTATTAAACACAAAACTATGCACAAGTTTTTTATGCCAAAATAAAAATAAATATAAATCTCTGGACTCATCGGCCGTTTTTCAAACTGGTCTATGAATTAAAGAAAACAAGTCTGTTCATACGAGGTACTGGATCACGCTGTTCATGTGTCAAGCCCTGCCAGACCTGACGCATGTCTCAGACTGCAGGATCCTCGCCTTGTGCCCTCGTACGGTCTGCCATGACCCACTGCTTCTCCCCTTACAGGGGATCCAACGGCCCCTGAAGGCTTTTCCAAGATGTTTCTCCCCTGGGGAGCTACGCAACATGTGGTGACACAGGGAGGCCTTTTCAAAACAAGACAGCTTTTGTTAGCCATGCAGAAGGCAGTGAGAGGAAAAGCAAGGTGTATGCAGGTGTGTGTATGCTGGCAGCCACACCAAAATCAAGATCCCTGACCTAAGATGTTTGGCACTACCTCCTCCCGCGCCTGCGCTTCTTAAGCCTTAGCAAGTTTTTCAGAGAGTTTTGGCTTTGCCTTTCTTTCCAAGCTTCGGTCATGCTATTTTAACATTTCTGGCCTCTCGCAGCTGCTTGAGGTTATAATTTAATGGCCACCCATATATCCCAAGAGAACGCCCTTGCCTGGCTCCCTGCCGGCCAGGCCTGGACAACCAGCGCTCCCTCCATGCTCTCCTCCTACAGAGCAGTGCATTTTCTGTCACAGCATGTCATGATACTAAAGTGAGTGGAGTAAATTGAGCTGCTTCTGATTTTCATAAACATGCTATAGAAATTCCCAGCATTCCCTATAGTGGGCCATTCCCTATAGTGTGCCTTTAAAGCTCCACAAAGCCTCCTCTCTCTAAAAGGAGAAAGGTCATGTCTTTTTTACTTGATTAAAAGGGAAAACAAGGTGCAGGAGGGGATGTGCATATGGTGCTCTGCAATACCTTATAGGAGACTGAATGATGTTTATTTGATACAGATAATTCTTAATACAAATAGTTGAAATGAAACCCACAGGCTGCTGAACTTCAAGGATGTAAGCGAACTGCAAGCCCTGCAGAAGCACGGCACCAGGACACGTGCTTCCTTCCCAGAGCCTTCCCAGCTGCAGGCTACACTGCCATAACCAAGATCCTCTCCCTACTTCTGCTTCACAGCATATTAGCAAGTCTGGTTTTCATTTGTTTTCTTCCTATTATCAAATAACAGCCAGCTCCTGCATAGTATTAACGGCTCACCTGATCAGAGTAATGCTGTCATCTAGTGATGCAACTCAGGGCACAGAGATTTTTGGTAGTAATTGGGCATCCAACTGTGAAACACTCCCTGCGAGCCTGGGGATTTGCGCATGTAGCCCAGCATATTCCTGCACTCCAGAGTGTCTTCAGCATCACTGGCAGCCACTAGACAATATTTCTCCTCCCCCTTGCCCTGGGGTACTAGCACCCGACCTGGCCTGTGCAGCGCAGATGGGACCCCACTGCTGTTACTCTTGGGACGCAGCAGGACGTGCACACTTTGGGTGTGCTGGGGAGCTGGGGCTCTTGCTAAGCTTCTTAAACCCAGGAGCTATAGATTTGTCATGCCAAATGAAAAATGCCTTGTTTTATCCATTTAACTTACATAATAAAAGTAAAAAAAATGCAGAAGTGTCCAAAACAGACAGCATAGGTATATATATTTATGAAAGTCACAGGATGAAAAAAAAAAAAGAGATAATATTACACTTAGTGTGGTTACACCACAGTTGCATCAGAAAGGTGCCTCTTTCCCTCATTAAACTGTGTTGCTGCTTCCCTCCTAACAAGATGATAATCATGATTTCAGGCCCTCTGCCCGCCTTTTCTTCCTGGCGGAAGAGCTTAACTTCGCGCCAACCTCTGCACACACCATATTGATCCCGCCCAGCTTTCTGGCTGGTCTAACACACACTGGGTGGCTCAGCACAGCTTACAGAGAGCAGCTGATTTACCTCTTGAACTTCTTGATACTACTGGATCTTCCAGTGAAGACTTGTAAAGAGAAAACAAAGACTGATGATTAGCTATTCTGCATGTTTTTTCCACAGATGAAGCTATGAAGGACAAATCATTTTCAACTACAGCAGCTGTGGGTCATTCCTGTTCCATCAGCTCACTGAATGACTCCTTTAAATCACTTCAGATCTGTAATATGGAGAGTGCCCTTCAATCATATCTAATGCCTTTCCTCTGCTGAAGCAAAGAGTGCCCCAAGAGGTGTTCACCATTACCTGTTGAATTGCTGTAAAATTACAATTTTCCTCTTGTTATCTGCTCATAGGGGGTCTCTCGACAAAGCCCAGTTGGGCAGGGTTAAGTAATTTCTGATGCCTCCCCTACGGCTGATTATTCGGAAACCCAGCCACACACCTGCAGTTAACATTAATCACGGATGCCAGTCTGACTCCCACAGGCCTGCAAGTCTTTGGCAGATTTATGAATTAATTGTTACAGCAGGAATCTCATTTCTAAGGAAGGATTAAAGGTTTCCTTTAATTTTTTTTTAAAATTTTTTAAGGAACACAGGATCCAACTTCTAACACAGGTGATAAATTCCTACTTGCACGCATCTACCTTTCTGGCAGATCTGTCCTTACCAACTTTTTTTTAGACGAAACCCAAATGTTTCTAAGATTAGTCACATCTTTTCCATCATCTAGGTAGAGCAGTTTGATAGCTCACAAGAACTCTCTAAAGCACCTCTGAGTTACAGAGAAAGGATAAAGCACATTGGTTTAAAAAAAGAAAAAAAAGAAAAAAAAAAAAGAAAAAGCTAAGTCCATGAAAAGCCTGGTTGATCTTTTTGGGTCCTTAGTTACCGTTCTTCCCGGGGAGGCTTAGTACTTGAAATTAAGAAGGGTTTGTGCTACAGCTCAATTTTCTTTGAGGCATGTCCCAGCTTACTTTCATTTTAATGATATTCTCCATAGCTCAGGGTACCCAGAGGTACTTTTGATTGGGGTGCATTTAAAGTAACCCAGGGATCCATGCATTTTATCCCATTTTTGAGGTCTCTTGTTTTGAAACCTCCTCCTACTAATTTAAGCTATTTTTCAGCTTCTTTTAATGTTAGTATTCTCTCGCTAAAATACAAAGACCTTCAATTTGGAAGGGAAGATTCGAACTGCCATGCATACTTCCACAAAACCTGGCAAGTGCTTCCTTGGGGCTACCGAGGTAAGCGCTGCCAACGTGGGCGCTGCGAAACGTTTTTCTGTGGAACGACAAGGCCTGGGGCGCTACTGCTGAGGCAGCTGTGCCGCTCTGCTCTACACTGTTACATGACATGCTTAGGGCTTGTCCCAAATAAGCATGGGAATTGCTTTGTTTCTTTTTCACCCACTGAATCCCCAGGCAGTTTGAAGCCAGCTTACCAATTTTGCAGAAGCCCTCATCCCTCTTATACCCTAGGACGTAATGTTTTCTCTTTATCTCCATGCATCAACTAAGGACTCAGATGCATGTTTAAGACCTACTATCGGGAGTGCAAAGCGAGCCCAACTCGGCTGCAGTTCCCTGGTTACCTCTCCCAGCTTCCTCCTCCTCTTCCTCCCTTTTATTAGCATGGGAGCTGGGACAGAGCCAGAAGGCAATGAAGACCACAGTTAAGCTGCACGGCTGGGCAAAGATCAGGCCTACCGCTTTTCATCCCTCTGCCCCCATCTGCCCACTGAAGTCACAACTGAAATATTTTTTATCATTCATCACTTTTACATTTCAAGAGTCTGTGAACAGCATGTGCGACTGAGGTGGCATCTTCTGGAAGGAAACTAAATCCAAATGCTGAGGTGCACGAAAAGAGCTGGACTCTAGATCCCAACTTACTGCTCTGCAACAGTCAACTTTGTTTCCATCTAACCCTGGCAATTTTTTCCTGCTTATGAACATAGAGAGAGCTTACATTTTTCAGCCGAGGCCTGGAGACCCTAGACCGAGTCCTGCTTTTTCTTTCCGAAAAACTATTCACAACTCAACCCCTATCACATTAAAATGAAAACTCACTTAAGACAGAAGAAAACCATTCTTTTCTTCGACACAAAGAAGAACTAAGCATTGCAACAATTTATACCACCTGCTACCTTCCAGCATGAAATATGCACCATATATGACAGAGAAATATTCTACCATTCAAATAGACCAAGGGAAGTGTGGAAGATAATTAACAGATGGATGGGCTAGTGTATATCCATGCATAATATTACTGTTAAGGCTACCAAGCCTACATTAACTGCCCAAAAATAACAGATTGTCTGGATTTGTCAGAATTCCCTGTTGCCTCACAGACGCAGGGCTGCTCCTGCAGCAGGGATGATACACCGCCCACCCGAGCGCTCAGCCACGACAACCAGCCCAGCTACGCACAGTCCTCTTACAGCAGTGCCAGAAAAACTCCCCCTTGGACACCCTGTTTCCAACTAGCCCTCCAGAGACAGTTATTCAGAAGTTTGTTTCTGTTCAGGAGCAAGGTATCCCACTAACTCTGCTGTAGTGATCCCGTCCATTTCTGCACACAGACAAGCCCGAAGTTCCTAAAAACACAGGAACCTTGGGTCCTTTCCCCTCTGGAAGCATTCAGGGAAGCTCAGAGACATTTGCCAGGATAAACAGACATAGAAGCAGAGACTAAAATAGCATCTCATCTTGTACAAACAGGGATTTCAGTAATTAATGATATCTTCATTTTCTCTAACCACCAAATGCATGTGTGAAGGAAAACCATCCCATAAATCTGAAGCCTACAAAAGCCACGGTGGTTCCAGCTACATCATGAGAAAGTGTAGAAAGAACATAGCAGCAGGAAAAAAAAAAAAAAGCGAGCCGATTTGTGACTCTCACATGTACCCTATTTCCACCCTTATTGCATTACTGCTTCTCCCCGGCACGCTGCTGCCTGGCACTCACACGCCCTCACCAGCTCTAGGACCTTTCAGCAGCACTCGGATACACACAACCTAGCACAAAGTCTTGACTTGATATGGCTCACTTTCAAGATATCCTCTGATGAAGGATAAACACAACATGGCAGATGAGTTGCACCACTGTTTGCTAACATGTTGTTCATTAAGGAACTTTAAAAAGTTAAGACAATGCTGTCATGCAACTCATTGCTGAATATGTTTCAGGTTAATTCTTAGGATACGAACACAAATGGGACTTGGTGCTCTCCTGATCCTCTGTGCAGGTCTCGCGTGCAGGCAGCCTGAGAAATGACTAGTCATGTTTGCTGTTCACAGCAACATAGTTTGAACCAATGTGAAATACAAATCTAACTGCTGGCAAGGTGATGGACAACAGTACAAAGGGTGTCACCCAGCTGTGAAGCTGCATAGTCCCCTCAGCAGACCTGCAGGATTCAGACCTGTCTGGTAAAGGGGAGCGTGGGGAGACACAGCTGCTGGGGGCTGGTGCAGGCAGAACCTAGGAAAATGATCATTTCCTCCAAGAAGATTTTTTTTTTCATTAAGTCAGGAGAAATGCAGGTTTCTCCTTCCAGGGGTATCTTTTCTAACAAAAGACTGGAAAGCAGTGGTATGGTTTTGTCTCCACAATTTTTCTGGACAGCTATTTATACACAAAATAAGTGCTGTCTTCTCTCTGTCCCCCAATATTACTACTTTGTTGATCTCATCTCTGTACTAGCCCTTTTCTTAACCATGCAGGTATTTATTCACATGGGAAAAAGCCTGTTTAATTATGCATACATACAAGGTAGATTGCATTCACATCAAAATCTACATTGGAAAAGTGCCCATTATCTGTGAAAAATGAAGGAAGCAGTAGCCTTGTCAGAACTAGCAGAACAACACTGGCACAATGTACCACGCCTTGGGGGATTAATGTTGTGTAACATGTATAACAAGATGAAGTATGTTCATTATTTTGAAAATTAACATCAGAAAACAAAGTTCAGAGTTTCAATCTAGATTTATTTCTCATTTTAATTCCATGCAGTTATTTTCCTAGATGAAGCCTGCAATATTTTGATTTAAATTATAGTCATCAGTTAAATCATTCATTTCAGGTATGACAATAAAAGTGGTATGTTTTAAAATTCATTTCAGAGCTAACGTTAGGGAGCTTAACTTTAACGTGTGACTGAAATGGCTGCTGCTTTCTGTGCATTTGCCTTTGAAAACACCTACAAAAATAGTAAGGCTAGAGAAATGCTGTGGTAAATGAAATTGCTTTCTCTGGACTTGTTTCTGGCAGACTTGGCTGTATAAAGGGAAATATAGTGTTTTTTAGGAACTGTCCATGTTTATGAGAAGGTTAAATATAGACATGAAAAGGCACGCTGTTCCTGGACCAGGAAAGCACACATATTTTCAGGGACAATTTGCATGGGATCTTACCCACTAACCTAGAAAAACAAATGGTGTAGTCTAATGCACTCAGAAGAAAAAAGCCCACCAACAGCAAAACACCTTTATTGAAGAAACCCAAGCACCACAGAAACACTGCCATCCTCTCCTACTGCTTGAAATCTTCCCTTCATTTATCATACTTGCCAAAAGCCCTTCTCAGCAAGCTGAGGGCATACACGGGGGCAGAATACCCGCTGTGTCACCTCCGGGCCTGTCCCTCGGACAGCGCTGGGAAGGAGGGAGGGGAAGGAGGCTCACGTTGGAGGCAGCACCCCAGGCCGTGCTGCAGGCGCCAGCCCCCGGGCAGCTGGGTGCAGCAGGCTCTGCTCGCAACCTGCACAGCAGCAAGCCCACCGGCTGATGTGTGCAAGCCTAGACAGATTAAAGTTTTAATAAAACCCTGCCCTGCTATCAAAGGAACATTAGGAAGGTGGTTATAGGCAAGAGTTAGGGTAAGATCTGTGGAGGTGACTAATCCAGTGAGTGAGCATAAACAGGAAACAAAACAGCTGTGCGCAGCTTGGTCCAGGAGCAGGGAAACTGCTGTGTCAAAGCAGTTTACCATCAGAGGCAACGAGGTATTCAGAGAAATCAAGTGACATACTTGTTCCCTCTAACAAGCTCAGTACTTAGATGAGGGAGGAGGCCACAGATGCACTTTTTTTGCTGTCACTGATTTGCGAGGGTGTCCTGGGAAGCTGCAGAACAATCTGTCCTCCAGCTGCCCCCACGGACCCTCGTGCAGTGCCTAGCGCAGGGCTCTGCAGCCCAGGAAGGACAGTGTCAGACATCTGCGGCACACTGCCACTGCTGCTAAGATTTCAAGACTCATGCTTTCTGCCCTTGGAAACTGCCCGGGACATAAGCAACCTTTGATTTCAGTACTGTGAGCCTCGCTAGGCCCTGTAAGGCTGCCAGAGCTTTGCTCTTCTCCAGGAACCTGAAGCTGTAGCAAAGAGACACCTCACTTTGTACTGAACTTAACCTGGAGGAGCTGCGAGGAGGAAGTGGAAGACAGTGGTTATCTAGTGCTGTGTAGGAAAAACAGCCATCTGTGGTCTAGATCCCCATGTGCCAGGGTGCTCATAGCTCTAATGCCACTGCTAGGAGATGAACATGACCAGTTCAAGTATTTCTGTGGTTGAAGAGCATAAGAGAATTCTTTGGAAACTTAAAAAATACATGAATAAGGCTACAATGGTAAATGCTTTATTAGTACTTCTGTATTTTTGCTATTTTTCCTCATTTCAACAAAAAGAAAGGTGTGCATTTCAAGCTTGCACTAGTGCCAGGGACTTGCCAAGGGCCTGGCTGCAAGAGGAGGACTGTGCTGACACCAAGGACACAGCTCTCTCCTACTCCCGTAGGCTGCAACTCAGGCCTTGGACTGGTGGCTGGAGTCCAGCAAGCACATGGGAAAAGAAACAGGCATAAGCGTCCCATTTGGTTCTGGGACCCCCTAAACAGATTGCCCAGGACAGACTTGCCATTATATTTTCACTTACGCCTCTATTTATTGGCATCCACCCCATTGCTGGTATCTTCAAAACAACCTCTCTGACATAAGATATTACTATTTTACTGATGGGAAAATGATGGCACTGAAATGTCACCCACAGCTATGACAAGTTTTGTAGAGCAGAAAGAAGCTACTTCTGTAAGCTCTGAGGGGTCTTTCCATAACCTTTAACATATCCCTGTTCCCCTAAGCAGAGCCCTTTCTTCTTACAGACTCACAGCTCAACTTGGGAAGCAACTGGCTACATTTCCCAGCAGTTATCCCACATATGAGTCTGTCTTAGGACAGCTTTGAGTCATGTGAGAGAAGCTCTGTCCAGATGTACCTAAGTGGGTCAACAGCTTCACTGTAAACACACACAACACTGACACTTTTGGTGGCTAACTGCCTAGGCAGACTGGACCACCTTCTGCCTTCCAAGGCCTAATACTTAAATATGTATACCAACACATTTACACTACTGTATGCATTTCATTGCATTTCAGTGCAGTTATGGCTGCACAGGGAGCAGGGATAAAGATGAATGTAATGGTGGCAAAAATAAATATTTATTAGAGACTTAGAAGCTGCAGACTTCTCATTAAAGGACCTCACAGTGGCATGCAACACTGTCATACTCTGTGCTCTAAAACCCGCTGTGTCTCAACAGCCACACACCAATCCAGCCTTCCCCCCCGCTCCCGCTAATAGAGGAGTTGGCAGAGCCCACAGGCTAGAAACCAACTGCCCATCTCCAGCTGCTGATTTTATTCCAATTACGCTTAATACCCATATTCTACTCTCACTCTTCTTCCAGCTCCCTCCATTCTGCCATCCAGCCTCTCCCCATCCTCCTGCCCTGCTCACACCACGCACCTCTGCCGCCCGTTGTCTGCCCACCAGTGAGTGCCCTCTTCCACACCACTGCTTCGGCGTTGGCCTGGGAGGTAGTCAAGCAAGGGGGCAGAGGAACCCCTGCCTCTGCGCACGGCGGGTGCGGCAGGAGGAAGGGCTCTGGAGCTCTCCTGGCCCTGCGCTCTGTGGCAGGCTGGGGGCAACGCGGCTGGGCAGGGCTGCGCAGGGCACACTGCGAGCTGGGAAACGCTGCCCTGCCTGCAGCCATGGGTTTCCCCGGACACAGGGCATGCCACATATGACATCCTGGCCATCGGGAGAGCTAGGAGGGGGTGCAGGAAGGGCACAGGGCTAGCGGGTGCCAGGAGCGCAGGGTAGCACTGGGTGACACGGGTGGAAGGGGTGCTGCAGGGCTGCACTGTAGCACGTCATCTAAAGAGCCCCGAAAGCTGCCTTAAGAGCCCGCAAAGGGCAAGTTTGCTGCAGTGCAGCAAGTGTTATATGCACAGTCTAGACTCTACAGCAGAGGTGAAATGCACTTTGGACACATAAAATAGTTCCAAGTTCATCTTCCAAAGCATCCAGTCATTTATGTGAAACAATTTAAAAGGCACTTTACATGGCTTGTACTAACAGCCTCTTCTGACACAGATATTTCCATTCCCACAGTCTTGCTTTCATTCTTATAATATTACTACCATCAAAAGCCATTTAATTTCAATTTTATAGCTTGACTGGACTGCGTGTAATGCAACCAGATGCTCTGAATGAAAGTTCCTCCTGTGAACACCCGTCATATTTTTGAGCTAAGTGGGCAATGTTTAGCTATATGCAGGTACTTCATATGCTTTCAGAGAGTTTATCTGCCTATACCAGGTATGAAGCCAGTCCAATGAGCCGAAACTAAAGCAGAAGCATTAAACTGGCCTTTGTTGTTCCAGAAAGAAGAATACTATAAAACTTTAATTGCTAGTTAATCAACACACTGCAAAATAAATGAATCACACTATTTTTCTTAGTGCTTACGTGGTTTAAAATAGCAAGAAAATTATATGCTCATTTTCCCCCCAGGGTTTTCAGTTGTGGACTGTTTCAAAAGTGAAGCAATTTAGCCAGAACACTTTATTCCAGCATAATCACAAGGCCACAGTGGAATATGGCTGCATAAGAAACAGCATTTCCAAGAGTGTTAGCGGCCTCTACACAGAGAATTTCCTTGAGAAAAGGGATTTTGCAGAAATCCGCTCTTTTATGCTGCTTGTACACAGGTCTGATAGAGTTACACAGCACCCATGAGGGGGGCCAGCCTTCATGGCAAACCTCTGGAGACTACTGGGGCAACGCTGGAAGTTATTAAAGGGGGTTTCGAGCAGTATTTTCTCAAGTTTTTTTTCTAGCTGCCCTTCCGATATTAGCTGGGCAGCAAAAGAGTTCAAAGAATATGCCACAAAGATATTCAAAGGACTCATTTTCAAACAACCTCAGGAGAAATAAGCCATGGAATTCAGCAAATGAATGAAAGAACGCCAATAAAAATACTGCATTTTAGATGTCTCAAGTATAACACTTCCAAAATTAATCTATAAACAGGAATACTAATCTCAATCTTTTCATCTCTTCCTTTGTATTTCTTACTTGTAAATTTTGTGAATTAAGATCTGATTTAGAAATAAATACTCAAATTTAGGAGTAGCTTCTTTGACAGACATGTGGGAGGTAAAGTTGAGTCTTGACACATGCAGCCACTGGATGTGCAGGAATCTGAGTAGCCCTAAAACATGGTTTAGAGTAGAAACTGGCATGGGAATTTAAGTACTTTTCTAAGTACTGATCACATCCTTGCTAAGAGTGAATACACAAGACTGTCACCTAAAGAAGTCCCCCCTCCAACACCCACAAGGATCTCCGTTTCCTCAGGCTCACCACATGCGCAGCTGAACCATCACCGTTCAAACACGCAAGGAGGAGTTTCTCAGGTGCACAGACCACAGCACACACACTGATACAGGCACCTTTTGCTGGTGCGCCCCGTTGCTGATACTCCGCAAGACGAGGCACTGTAACAGTGTGGCAGAGACCCATTAAGCTGATCCATTGCTAAAACATTACATTCAGAACCATGGAGGACTGACTATCAGTAAAGATATTCTAAATTAAATCATCATGTAAAAAGAGATGGTGTAATTTTGATTCAAGTAACACTTGTTTTGACTGAGGGGAGGTATTCCAGCTTCTGATTTAAAGTCTGAAACTTAGAGTTGCAAATATTAAAGCATCTGCTTTTACTTTCCATGATGACACACGTGCCTACAATACCAGCTATTGTTTTTAACCCTTCATGAGGTTATGAATAGCTCTCTATTTTGAGTAGCATGCAAAATTGTGTTTAAAACAATTCTTTAGATGGCCAGACAATTTTTCCCCAAATATTTTTGGTGGATTACTCATCATGAAAAATCAGTTTTGTTTCTCATTAAACAGTCTAGCAATCTCATGAATGTTAAACATAATGAATTTCAAATTAAGAGCTTCCATACTTGAAATCATGAGGTTAGTGACAGTATTAGTCTTTTCCCTAGCTAAAGCTCTTATTTCCAATTTTCTCCTCCTCCTAGGAAAAAATAATTTATGAAGGCAATCTACTCAAAGCTGGGCTACTTCTTCAATTCTTTGCTGATAGGAAACCATCTCATCTGCTAAAATAATAGAATAAAGCTACTTAACTGTTCTTAGAACATAGATAAATTTTCCTGTTGGGAAAGATGAATTTAATACTACTGGAACATGCACAAATTTGACTTAATAAATACACCAAGCAAAGAGAAGCAGCTATTTCTTGAGCAAAGGAATTTGTGGTTATCCAAGAAAGTTTTATATGCCCAAACTGCAGGTAAACATCTGACAGGGAGTTAAAATTCTAAATAGTGTTCTTCTCAGCACTGAGATTTGAAGACAGGCTTTCTTTTTTCCCTAAGTACATCCAGAACAAACAGTAAGTGCATAAACATCTAATTAAAGGATTTTACTGTTTCCAGAAATGTCAAAATCATTGACAATTGTGATGTTGCTTGCAACTGAAAAGAAACTCCATGCACAGCTCTTGTCTGCTCCAAGCCTATTACCCATCTGATACTCCACCACAGCAAAGGATACTTGTACAAGGCAGCCTGACTTTAATAAAACCAAGCAAGCAAAGGTCTTCACATGAGACCACACAACCAGTGTCATTTACATTTTCTAAAACAAGTAACTCAAAACTATTACTTTACTCAATATGGAAAGTATTACAAGGCCCTAATCAATGAAGGGCCCATAATACAGTTTCTAGAGCACACGATCGCAGAGCATGCAGACCCAAAAAGGGCATGTAAGCAATTTGTAAGAACGCTCCAAATCCTGGAAGCTGTCCCTCACAGCAAGAGCCAGATCTGCTGGTTCCCAGGCATAAGCCAAGAACCAAGGGAGTATAAGGATTATTCCCAAACAAAATACAAGCCACTGAACACAAAGGAACTGGAAATAGCACAATACAAATACCACTGGGCAGGACCTAGACCCTTGGACTTCACTAAAGGTTTTCAGCATCTACCTGGCACTGGGAGAGGAGCTGCATGCCAATTTGCCAGTGTTCAAACACCTTTAACTGCTACCTAAAGGTAATTCCTACATGGAGAAGGGTTTGGATGAAACATGAGCACCACAGACCTAAAATTTTCCTTGTGGTTAAAAGTATTGTGAAATAAAACTACTAAATTGCAAACAGCTAACTCAGGACTGGCACTTGCAGCAAGCTCTGCATAGACAGATCCTAGCACAGACTCCACCATAGGTCTCTACAGTTGCAAGTCAGAAGATATCCTATCACACCTGCAGGAACTTATTTGACTGTCGAAAGGAAAAATGGTGAGAATAGCTGCTTTAGCTTACAATAACTTAAAGAACATGAGCACTGAAGTCATCACAACTCTCTGATATTTTTCTTCTGTGTGGCAAGAGGTGTATGTTTTTCAGTTTTTCATCTGTGGGTGAGAGAGAGCTGGTGGAAGCAAGGAAACGTGCCTTGGGCTGAGGTTGTAATGTCTGTGGCTTTCCTAAAGCAGAAGGGCATAATCCTAAATGTTTCCATTATTAACTGTCTGAAAGGAATATCTTTGAACATTATGTCCTTGTAGTAGGTACTGTGATTATATTCTTACAGCATGTGGTGCACCATGGATTGCCTCTCAATCTGTGTTCTCTACCAAACTTCTAAAACACCTTGCAAACGTTAGGAAGCTTTCTCTAAGGTATTCCAGACCATAAATATATTAATACAGAACACAGAATGAACTAAAATTCCAGGTAATCACTAGGTAAAGGAAAAACAACTTTAACATTTCACCAAGAACAGAAAAAGTCTGCTGTTCTTAAATCACAGACAAGCTACATCACTGATACTAGAGAGAAAAGTGTATGCCTCAGTTTGGGTTACATCCTGCTTTCCCAGGCTGTTATAATCACATGCAAGTTCACACTTGCACAAACTGAAATCCTGGGATTAGAATGAAAGTTAGTTTTGTAGTTAATTTGCATCCATAAACCAGGTATATGCCCCTCCTGCTATTTCAAGGTATCACTCAGAATCCAGCAAGAACTTCCTTTATTTTCTGCCCTTTTCTTTAGGCTTACTCTCTGAACTGCAACAAAACTTTTAGTGAAAGTCAGTGTTTTATCAGAATAAAGAATAAAAACTTCTAGCTTTCCCACCCAAGTAATCTCTGCAAAGTCACTCCAATGTGAGAAAAGCAATTCTAAAAAGCAAACAAACCTTGTGTGACACAGAAAGGAGTGTTTTTTTAAGGATGTTTGTTTGCATCACCTGTAAGTCCCAAGGCAAGAACCTGGAGCACAAGTCGGTCACATCAGAGAAGCCACAATCTCTTCTAGGTGGAGGAAGGGTGCAGAGACAGCAACAGCCCTGGTAGGTGGGTGACAAGGACCTGAGCAAAACACCCTGTTAGGGATCCCAGGCAGAGGGATCTTCAGACACCCTCCTCCATCAAGAGCTGGGATGGGCAATGGTGCTGGGTGCCCTGATGTCTGATTGTTTATGGCAAAGCAAAGCAGAATAAATGTTGAAATTTTGCCAGCACTATCAGGGGAAGGAGAAAAAAAGTTTAATCTGTGGTTAGATTTGACTGTGGCTCAGCCATGTTGTAACTCATTCTGCACAGTCCACACAACACAAACTGAACTAACTGTGAGACAGCTTGGCTTTGAGGGTACATTAATTTTGTAATACAGACCAAGTCCTGAGAAGAAAGTGTTTCTAAAATACTGGCTAGTGCACAGGAGGAAAAGGTAGAGGAAAAGAGGCAGGGGGAAAATCCACCACCAATAAAAAAAACCAGGCTTGGGGAAGAATCCTGAGCAATGTTGTTTCAGAAAGCAGTGAAAATTAGTGAAGAAATTTAATTCAGCCTGAACTAACTTCACACTCTCACAAGCTGGTGCACCCTGACTGTACTCAGTGGAGGTGGTCCCGCACACAGCAGACAGGAATTTGGCCTAGTTTATCTCTGTGCTACCTCATTGCTCAGTAATGGCCACAGCATGATTTTAAAGCGAAAGGCAGAAAACAGCATCTCAATCTGTTCTGCTCAGCACAGGTAGCAGATAAATAAAACATACATTGTGTGGGCTCTGCCCCCTGTGAGTTGTCTTCTATTTCTTCACTGAAGGCATGACTAAGATGCCTTAATTCATCTCGCTACCTCACTCTGCACAGGACTAAGATGCAAATGGGTATTCATGTACTGTGATTTACCCATGTGAGAAATTTAATGCTGATTCATCCCCCCTTTCTGTTTGGGGAAAAAAAAGTTAGTTTTGCACACAGAAGCTCACTTCCCCCGCTGCAACTGGCTGTACCTTGGTGGTGAGCCGCAGGGAAGGTGAATGTGTGAGCAAAGCCTAAGAGCAGGAAGGGGACAGGTGAGATGGATTGCCAAGGTTGTGGATGGGGACAACAGTAAATTAGTGGGAGTGAAAGCTTTGGCCAAGAGGAGAGTTACATTGTTAATGGGTTCACAATAAAGAGGAGATAAGTCCAAAAAAAAGCCTCCCTGACAGCACCTTCTGTTTTAGGGAAAATATGCAACCTCCTTTTAACTTCTGCCATACCCTACCAAGAGGAAATACCAAGTGTTTTTTGAAAACCACTTGTTTTCTCTGGTGAGATACAATACAATTTTAGCAATTCTTCAATCAGTAAAATTCTTCTTTATCAATTCCAGGAAGCTTTTCTGAAGGAGAGAGGGGAGGAAAGTTATACTAGAAAATGCTCCTGGTTATGAAATATTAACAACAGAGCACAGGGTCAGCTTATGCCCTGATTTGCATCTCAGGCATTCGCATTGCCCCAAAGCATCCCTTGTGTAGCTCCAATGAAGTCACAGGTGCTGTAAGAGTTGCAAAGGGTATAAGTCACTTAGACATTTTGCTATATATTTGCTGAAACATGACGGTACCTGATCTGTTGGAAACAAGGACAACTCTGAATTGGGAAACTGGTACAGCTCAGCCCTCTGCATTTGCTAAGCAAAGTGGGACAGTGTATCCACTCCAGAGTCAAAATACTAAAACAAAAAAGGGAGGAGGTGGAACAAACTCAAGTATATGTGGACACCAAGGGTCAGTTGGCACAGGAGATAAAGAAAAGAGGGATTTGCAAGGGACTGGCCAGGACTGTGGAGACTTGGGGTCCCAGTGAAGATCAACGCACACTACAGATGCCAGGGCTACTGCTGTAAGACCACTTCCCTTCGGGCTGGTGCCCAGGCCTGAGGACTACACTATGCTTGCTGCTGCTGCTGCTCTTCAAGTACTCGAAAGCAGGTGACTAACAGGGAAAGGCATCCTTGTCTGTACCTATAAGCACCTAGCACAATGAAGCACTGAGCCCTGGCACTGGCTGCCCTTAGATATATTTTAATCACAGTATAATACAGAGCTGCAAGGATGCTTAAAGGACCCAAGACCTTTGTCCTTACAACACATCCCTGCACTTCTCTAAATCATAACCAAATTCTCAGAAAAGAGATATTCATATTCATGGCTTTAACAAGCGGATGCCTTTCCAAAATGCTTGTCTGACACAGCAATGACTGAATGCAAACAGAGACCGATCAACAGCCCAGCCACCGCAAAGCTCCTGTCTAAACTTCAGGAGCATTGGGAGAAGTCTGACTGGCAAAGCAATTACGCTGACCCCACTGAAGGCTTCTCAGTGCAGGGATTCTGGACTCCCTGATGGGGAAATATTATATGCGCTCACACTCACAGGCTCTACCCATAAAAACAACAAATAGCAAAAGGTCAAGGAAAGCAGTGTCAAATGGGACATGCCCTCGGTCTCAATACATGTAAAAATTCTGTTTAATGGTTATGTGAACTCTCCAGAATACTGTTTCTCAACCAGCAGGTCATGAGCAAGGGGCAGACAAGGCACTCAAAAGGCCAGAGCATGGTGGAAAATTTCACTGACTCTCCAAAGAGCTTGCTCCTTGCACACCGTAACGCCTCCCTGGCGAAGCATGCTCTGTAAGCTATTTAGTGTGCACAGGCAAATAAATTACACAGGTTTAGCTGAGCAATCATTAAAGATATGACTTCATGAGCAAGGATAAAAAATGAAGGGAAGTCATAAAAATATTGAGTTTGAATAAATGACTGGCAATCTGAATAAATGACTGGCAATCTGAAAAAGCTGTGACATATCAGTCTAGTAAGCAGAAGAAATTGCGAGTGCCTTATTTTTGGGCTGCAGAAAGATGAGGAGCTTTGTTGATACTGTTCGTGGTAGGTAATATGCAAGATGATCCAGACAATCTGCTGAAGCAGGTAATCAGCTGGATAATTTAATATGACTTAAGGAAGGACAATTATGCATCTAATGGCTAACAGAAAAGCAAAATACATCACGATTAAGGTTTTGCTGGAGGAAATAAGAAAGACTAGACTACTTTGTGATAGAAAAAAGTATAGTGCAACATCTCAGTACAGATGGCTTTTTGCAGTTGGAGATAGAAGCAGAAGTTTGGCTTTAATATAAGCACCCTTTCTCACATTGAATACTCTAGTGCCAGGCTCAGTTTTGGTCAGTGTAGGTACAACACTAATTGCCCAGTTTAAGACACATTCTCAAATGGAGGAAGGCAAGTCACAGGGCTGATCCAGGGAAATGTAATCATTCTTTCAGGAGTTAAGCTTTGCAAACTTGAATGAATAGGCAACTACACAAGGTTTCTTGAAAGCCTAGCACTATAAATTCAGGATGCTGTTTCTTTTCCTGTAAAAAAAGTGAAAAAGAAAGATGACCTAGTCTAGTTTAGTGTTTAAAAATAATAATAAAATTTGTAATTAAAAAGTACATTTTGACTAGGTTGAGCATTTTATGCAAAATTATTTTTGGTGAAAAAGATGGACTTTTCTTCAAAAACTGAGCTATCAAATCCATTGCCTGGCCTAAAGCACAGGCCATTTAGCAGTCTGGTGCATCAGGCAAGGGAGAGTCTGCTGCAGCTGGCCACTCAAAAGAAAAGTGCACAAGACACCTCTGCTGAGTCCCCACACAACATTCTCCATGGAAAGCTTTTGATTTAAAATTTTTTGCATTTTGATTTTTCATTAATTTTTCTGGGTAGTTAGACACTGAAAGCAATACATTTTCCAACCAGCCAGAGGCATAAGACAAAGCTCTGTACTTAAAAAGATGGCTATTAAGTTTGAAGCAGATACATGTAGGAAGGACCAATGAGTCTAAGTATACTAAGAAGTCTCCAGCATCTGCTGAAAGCTCAGATCAAATACTTTTATGAGGTTTATCAAAGACCAATTGTAGTAGCCCCTTGAATATAATGCACATCAGCCACTGGGCACTGGTGCCAGGAAGGAAAAGCCTCTTCTCTGTAGACCCTATATGTTGTTCATGGGGCAGCTACAAGCAAGGCAGGATGAAGCACAGTAATGAATGAGGTAGATGAAAAGAGATCTGGGATTTCTCTTGCCTGTATTATTAAATTTCTATATGAACTAAAGCAAGCTACTTCATCTCTGTGCCTCCTTCCTTAAATGTAGAAAAGAGATTATGACAATCATCATCCCCATTAAAGTATTCTGGGATTTATGAATACAAAATAAATTAAGTGGCCTGTGAATTTCAATCCTTCCACTTTTCTTAAAAAAAAAAGTAAAGCAACATTTGCTGATACTTTAAACATCTTTTCCGGTTTCCCACAGGCAGAACATCTCAAACAGTGCTTTCTGCTCCCCCAGTGCACTATTTCTTGGCTTTATTTCCTTAACTAAATCCAAAAAATTGAGTGGGAAAGGGGAAACAGGAGTTGAGAATAATATTCTTATCAAAAAAGTATAAAAATTAACTCTGGATGCTAAAATAAACTACAAAACATCTACTGTAAATATAAATACACCAGACTAGTTCAATATTCTTAATCATAAAATGTTTATGACAGCCTCTTTACCCATTCAAAGCCTCTCAATGTTAACTAGTCCAATGGAGGCTGTTTTAAAACAAACCAGGGCCTTCAAAACAAAATCTTCTGCAGAAAACAGACTAGGGCTTTTAGTGCTCTACTTGTGTCCAAATAAGAGGACATATATCATTTTCTAACACTGTACTGCAGGTACTCCTTCTCCTATTATTCAAAAGCATTAGGGCTGTTAACCTGTAAATGGCAACTCCAGAGCCAGGCAATAAAAATGCACTTAGAGCTATTTTAGCTCCACATGTAAGTAATCCAAGCTTTTAAATTATTAGAAAAGGCACTAATTGTGACAAAATGGAGAGTTTTTTTCACCTTTCATATAGTATCTCTGCTTTGCAGTGTGTTATTTCTCAAGTCTACTCTACACCTACCTCTGCACTGATGAAACTTTTGGTTAGGGGTGTCAATTCATACCCAAACAGATGCACGGGATAGAGCCCCTCACGTGATCATATTGACAGTATAAAAAAGGTTATACCAGGACAACTAATTCCCTTTCCTGACCAGAAAAAATCTAGTACACAAACTCCTCTGCAATGATAACAGTTTCCATAAGAGGGAGAGGGAATTATCTTGGTTTGTCCCACTGTACAACAGGCACCGTCCAAGACAAATGGAACAGCTCACTGTTTTGTTATTGCTCCAATGCGCCTGCAGGCTCAGGCAGAGATCACTGCATCATTCTGTACTTGCTTCTGTTTTCAAGGTCATATTCCCAAATGCAAGACCTGGAAACAGCCCTGGAGCTGGGATGCCGACTCCAGCACTTCACACTGGGAGCTGGGGCCACAGGCACACATTCGGATTCTCCCTGCTTTAATTTCGTGTAGCTTGCAGTCCAACAAAAATCCCACTGTTGATTAGAACTGACTTGATAAGCAACATCCCAACAATAATTCTTTTCTACTAGTTTAAAATTCATACAAAGCATCCCTGTAGGTAAGTGCTCTGATTTGAGTTCCTTTTGCCTGATAATGCCTGCTAGACATTTGAGAGTATTTAAAGAGTTAAATAATGAGAAGTAACTTAATGCCTTAGAAACAGGACACAGACTGAGATGCATCATAATATATGATTTCAGCTAATAGAACTAAGCTAATAAGACCAAAGGCTTTCTTAGGTGATAATTGAATTTCTTTGGCATGAAGAGCTGAGCAAGGAAAATCATCTTGGTGACTATGGAAGTATAACCCATCTTTAACAACCCCCTTTCCAGCATTCAAAACATCAGCACTGATAGAGTAGTTTTTGTCTCTGGTCAATGTACTGGAGCCTGCTTCCAAAACTAGTATGTGTTGGCCTTAGAAACATTCTCATGCAGTTCCTTGTCTTCACTGGGCATGTCTTGTAAAAATAATGGTATTATTTATCCATCTGGCTTTGTTAGGAACACAGCCAACAGTCACTCTGCAGGATGAATTTCTGCCTCCTGGCAATCAGCAAATAAAGTCAATAGGATCTGTGTTTCTCAAAGGGTGCCATTCCTCTCACCTACCTTCAGCTGGCTAAAGCAGAAGGCAGCCGTGTAAGCCCCTCTGCTGAGGGCCCCCTCTAGCCGATGGTGATGGCAGGAGGTAGGCTCCTCATTCAGGGCATTTCTTCCATGCTTCAGGCGGAGTAAGTCACCCCTGCAGGCATTCCTCCCTCTCACCCCTCCCTAGAAAGGGAGGTCAAGGACTCACTCCACATAGGAACCTGATGCTCTGGCAGCTCAAGTAGGTGGAGTGAAGTGACACCTCCTGCCCTAACTGCTCTTTCCTTTCCCATCTAACCCCTAAAAACAGCCTCAGTTATTGGCACCACAGCCACATCACTGCTGTGGCTTCTAGGCTGTTTCTGCCAGTGCTGTGTACAGTGATTTCAAGACCAGTTGAAAGTGTCTTTGGTTTGCTGGTAGTTTTATTTCGATTGCCACAAAGATGCCATCAGAAGCATCCCCTATCCCAAATTAATAGAAGCTGTATCTTTAAAAACAGCAAAGAGTAACTCTCTAAGTAGTTATTCATTGATGGGACTGAAAACAGCTTTGGTGCTAAAAGGAGAGCCCAAGTGACTACTCAGCCACTTGCTCTGAGCACTAAGAAGTTTCTTGACTATTAAAAAGCAGCGCTCTAGTTCTGTAATGTAATACAGTGTACTCCAAAGGGGTAGCAGAGATACTAGCTAGAGAGCCATTATCCTTCGCATCCACAGGTGCCTGGGCTGCCACCTTCTCCACACCAGAAGCCATAACATCCACCTGACAACTACAGCTATCAGACAGCACAGATGTTATCCACTTCACTCACAGCTCCTTGCAGTACAAAGCCAGCACTCAAACCTGCTGCCAGCTCTCCCCAGACTGTTAGTAAGTGGCCTGCAGGCCATGTACCGTATTTTGGAAAGTCTGACATAGAGGACACAGACAAACGTAATAGTATTTGCAGTCTCTGTATGTGCATTACAGCAGCTTCATTACCCACACAGATCACCAAGGACAAGACTCTTCTCTCAGAAGTTGCCGGTGCTCTGTTTAGAGGTTCTCCTCCCTTGCAGTATTAGAGAACATGAGGGACTTTGATGTCTATTTAGGAAGAGAGAGTAAAGAAGAGAACTACTGTGTGGATACAAGATGAAGTTTGCCCCCAAGGCAAGCATATCTGATTGTGGTGTTTCATTTAGGGTATTATTTGTGATTTCCTCCATAACTGGAATGAGAAATAGCACAGATTCTAACAAAGCTGGGGCTGATCAGCCTACCCTAAAGGGGTATCCTGCAGGTTTGGGGTACCCTGAAGGTTTTGCATTTAGAAAATCAAAGGAGTAATAGCAACAGCACTGGCAACTTCTTTGATTTATGCTTTGAGGTTGGTCTTATTTGCCTCAGCTCTTTCTGATGCTGAATCAAAGTTTTCTGCCTAGTTTTTGGCTAGAAATACAGGCTGAAAACTGAGCATGGGACACATCAGCAGCCTCTGTTTACTCTCAGTGGCTGTGACCACCAATCAGAGCTTGCAGAGGCAAGGAAAAAGCAGTCTCATTTGCTGCCAGAGTTAGTGATAAGGAAACAGGTCTTGATTAGTTGCCTGTTCAAGCCTTGGTCACAGCATCCATCACACAGTCACTTAAATTCCTGAGCTGAAACAATCGCCAGAAAACCCCCTCCTGCAGCATAAGCCAAGCATGAGGGCAAATGTACTTTAGAAGGAAGCAAGAGAACTCTCAACACAGCCACGGATGCTTAAAATAAACTGACAAAGCCCCAAAATAGTAACAAATATAAGTAGATTCAAAGGACTTTGAAAACAGAAATTAAAGTCTTTTCCCAAATACCAATTAAAACCAACTAGTAGCTCTGTTGGTACAAGACCTTTTGTACAATACTAGCCTTAAGACACAAGTCTGGCTTAGTTGATACAGTATCTGCTCAAAACAATAATGTTTAACTCAATATCAAATCTGATAAGATCATTACTTTTTAAATTGAGTCCCTAGAGTGAGTCTTTACTGATGTTTAAAAGCAGTACATCTTTTGGAACTGGCTTCACAGAGTCAGTCTGAAAGGATAAACAACAACATAAAGTGACAGGCATATACAACTCTTACATTATCTCTATATTTCTCTGATGGCTGTTGACCATAAAAGTAAAAAATAAGAATCTTCCCTCAGATGCCAGAGGTTATCCAATATCTGGGGAAAGATTATATATTGCACTTTTAGCCCTGTTGTTACTTCAGAGAAGCTGAGTCCAGAAAGAAATGCCATGAACTAAACTCCATGCTAAGATGTATATTCCACAGTCTGTTTCCATAACCTAGCTCCAAACCACAGAACAGACTTCTTCCCCATAGTAATCAGTAAACCTAATTAAGAAGCAGAAGTTTTGCAAATGAATGTGCTTCTTAGTTTTGAAGAAAATGTTCAGAGTATGTAAACCAACAGTATGCAGAACAAATGGTGGGGAATTCTTTTTTCCTATTCAGATCTCATGAGCTCTGTGGTAGAAAGAGCTAACAAGTCAAAGAAGAAGAAATACAGGAATCCTTATCCTCTGGCATTACTTTCTCTAGAGCTTGATACTTCTTTCTCTCTCTAACCCCCTTAGAAAGTCATTCTTTAACACAGAAGTGCATATACAAAGGATTCTGCTCTGGAGAAGATATCTTCAACAAGTAACACCCCATGCCTCTGCCTAATTTGGTGTGTCCAGAAAGGATGGAGAAAAAAGCACAAGGCATCCCATTTGCTGACAGACTCAATTATGCATTATTTGAAGATGTTGCTCAATAGTATTTTGGGACACCCACACTCCTCCCACCAAGCATGGGCGAGGAGCTTCTCCCTCCTACAATGCCGTGGCTGACACTGCCAGGCCCGCGGGCAGAGGGAGTCTATGGCCCTGGGCATCCGACCAGGGCAAGGCTCAGCCCTTAGCATAGTCAATTGGCTTTGCATCTGCTCCAAAAGCTGTAAAATTATATGCAATGCCATATGTGGGACTTATGTCACTGCCAAAACTTAGACCACAGTCTGTTTAAACAGGCTTAAGGAGAGGAAATCATTAAAAACCCCCAACAACAAAAACAGTGACCAGTAGAAAAAAGTGATGGGCTACATATAATATAATTGAAATGGTGTGTATAAAGGAAACAGTGATTTGTTTAGTCTGTTCTTTAAAAGACCCTTAAATAATGAAACATTGCTTACAACACATCAAGCCAAAGATAAAATTGTTTTAGCTTTATTTTGTGCTGCCTTTTTTTGTCCCTGGAAAGGAAAGAACTGCTGTTTATTAATGTCAAATTGCCTGAAGGGGGGAGGGGGGGAAAGCAGCGTGAACCGGCAAAATAAAACTCAAAGAGGACTGAGATGGGCCTAAAAGGAACAGCATGTGGATGAAAGAAGCTTCAGGAAAAATCTGTATGTGCCAGGAGCCCTGCTTTACAAAGGGCAGAATAACACCTAACGGCTGTGGCTCCTAGTGAATCACACAGCTTCCCAGCTCTGCCTCCCACCTTCGCACTTGCCCACAGGAGCAAGCACAAGACTCCAATAGTTGGGGCTGGGTCTTCATGCAGGCACCAGGCAAGCAGGGGTTACTCATGAGTGACATGAAAGGTGAAGAAAGGGTAAGTATACAAATTCAAGCCATAGAAATGGGACAGTAAAGAGGAAAGGGACCTGCCTTTACACAGCCTTCTGGAGGAAGGCTTCCAAGCATGGGGCACCACTGGGCATTTGAGCATTAGCAATGGCCTACAGGGGCCATATCCTTAACTTTGAGCTTTCCTGGTCTGCACATTTGTCTGTGGTTTCTAAATTTGCTGTTGAGATGGTTTCCAGAGTCTGCTGGGGCATATTGCAAAACATCTGTGTTAATCAGTTACTTGTTCTAATAAGATGAGTGTCATGATATTTGCTCACTGAATTATGGTCTGCAAGAACTTAGAAGATTTATTTCACACACCTGATTTCAACAGCACAATGATCTCTTAACTTGGAAGTGCTTTGCAGCACACAAATGAGCTATCTGACCCTCTATGTTGTAGCCTGCCAGCAATAAAAAGATCTCAAATGATGCAGAATAAAGCATCCCTGTAGCTACCAGAGGCATGGCTAGTCTGTTAATTGGCAATAATCAAATTATATTTTCTAATGCTACATTCAGTGGCAAAGCCTATATCATATTAACATAGTGGAGCAGATGACTTCTTCATTTAAGTTCTGATGGTTACCAGAAGCTCTGGGAAGAGAGAAATACTGCAAGGAATCAAATGCTTGCTTTAGTGTCATAGAGCCAAGGGATGGATGGTTCATCCTGACACTTCTTTATAAAGAATTTATGTCTTGAAACCCAAGGAGCAATAGCTACTCCATGCAAGTGCAGATGACTGGAAGGGGCACTGCCTTTTTGCCCCATTCATTTTGTCTGGCAGCCTCAAATTTCTTATCTGCACTAGACAGGTCGTTTCGAAGATGTCAGAGTTTGTGAAGGCTATCAATACCTGCAGCAGCCACGTATTTCAGATTCTCCAGCCTGCTCTCCTATGTCCAGCTCTAAGTAGAGAGCATTTATGGTAGATTCTGTCTTGGGGCTCAGAGCAAGAGCTCTACAGGAGAAATCTATAGGAGAAATTAAGTCATTACTTGGGGCTTTTTATTTGCTTTTTTCTTTCCTTCACCTTTTCCACAGTTAAACTACCCTTCACACAGCACAAACTAGGATCAAACTTCTGGGAGGAAGCTGGCACACACAATGTAAAGTAAGACTATTTAAGCCACAGAATGCAACACAAATCAGTTGCCTTCCAAAAGCTTCAGAGCAACATAGTGATACATCTAATAACATATACATTAAACTACAGTGCCTGGATCAGATTATCAGATTTGTATCTGGTTCTGTGAGCCCTGTCAATACACACCTGTCAAAAGCTTGGCCTAAGACATGTATTTCCACTAAAATTTATTTTGAGGAATTCAAGTGACAGTGAAAACACTTTCTGTTGTTCTACTGCTCATTGGATTTCCACAGCATTTAACTCTGAGTACTGTGCAAAGGGTGGCAAAGGCATGGCAAGCTAGGTGCACAGCCCCTATGCTAATTCCCACTGAGAAGGCTCCTCTCAATCTGGAGCACTAAAAGACTGAGGTAGCAAGTTTAATTCCTGGTCCATATTCCCAGGTTTTTTTCAGCCTCATTACCTATCATGTTCAGAAGCTGAGACTGTTGGTCATTCTGCTCCCCTTATTGCCTTCTCTCCCATCTTTCACGCCCCTTAATAAAAAGGGGCTTCAGCGACAGACAGCACAGTCAGGAGACCCAGGCTGTGCTGCTGACTCTGGCACTGGGAAATCCCAGGGCAAATCCAAACTCTGTGCTAGTGCCTCCCCTCCCATTTCTCACATCCCCATTCAGTTTGGGAAGCCTGGCAGGGCACATGTGGCCTCCTAGGTTTCTGTGTAGTTCCTCACAGCACTGGGCCCTGGCATGGTTGGATCCTCTAGACAGGACAGCAATACAGGTCTCAGAGTTGGGAAGAGTTCACAGAGCCAACATTTGGCAGCAGTTGCCAAAAATAATCACAGCATAAAGATATTTGTAAAATGGCTGAAGAACAATATGGATAATGTGCATCATAATATAAACAAAAAAACATATCAGCCAGGAACAAAGCTTTTAGTCATGTTTTAAGGGGCCTCCTTTAAAACCAATACAGAAACATAACTTGTGCAGAATGACTGGCCCATTTCCCACTATTTCAGTTCTCCATCTGTAAAACAAAACAAAACCAAACCCCAAAACAGTCTTGGGGGCATAATGAGGAAAAACATGAAAGACTGATGAGCTTCAGTGCTGCTGTAGTGGACACCATGCAAGTAGGTGGCCTAGAGAAGACTATCCAAGTAACAAAATCGTGTTTGTTTGAGAGGAAATACCACAAGACTGGGAGAGGACTTTGAAAGCTGACTATCAGACACACAAGCACAGATTTACTAGGAAAATTAAAAGCACTTTGGCTTGCTCCCACCTTTAAAACTCCCCAGTAATGTCCTGTATCCTGTGACACATTTGCAGTTCTTTCACTTCAGCTGGGATACACCCACCCTGGCACACTACACATTTTGTAGCCCTTAAACATGCTGCCCATCTACAAACATGAGGCCGCAGTTGCCACACTCACTAGACACTGCAAGAATTGTGCTGCCTAGGCAATCCTTCAGGGAAAGGCTGTGACATACACCTAAGTCGCACTGTTTGTAAGGCAATTTGAACAGCCATTTTCCACTGTACACAGGTCCCAAAGAATATCAAACTGTGGAAAACAGTATCCCTGAAACTGCTCTGCACACATTTTATCAAACCACCTGGCTAGGTCCTTCATTGCACTGAGTATCTGGACTATATATGAATCAAAGAACCTTGCAGATATCATGGAGCAAAGCTTGGCAACATTTGCTGTTTCTCAGTGCCAGCAAGAGAGACTGTCACTGCTTCCTGTCAGCTACACTACATAGATATGGCTCATTGCAGCACTCTGCTCTTCTACCAGGAGAACTGTTATATGTGAAGTCCTGCATGATCAAGGTACATCTCTACTGAAATCCACTGCGATGAAAGAATATGCCACAGGCATGTAGCAATTGCAAAGATTGAAAGCAGAGTCACAAGGGCTTAGTCAAAACCAACCAAAAGGCAATGAAACACAATTGATTGCTGGTCACAAGCACATTGATAAGTTTTTCCCTTACAAAATGAAGGGCTTTTGTTCCAAAAACCCAAACAAATAGGAGAAAAAAACCAAACCCCTTTTATCTCAAAATTTAGAATAACTATAGTTACAAAACATCAGCAGAGTCAAAGCTGTAATTGCATGTTTAGAAGTTACCAAAATGAAGTGCTCGGACTGAACAAAACAGACTTCTTCCCTGGGTTCTCCAGTTACTAGTTTTCTTCCTGCTACTAAAGGGAGTTCAAGGTTCTGTCTTCCACAAACCTCTTAATATTAAGCTGTATTTCCTGATCACTGAACACATCTGAGAAGCAGGACTTCTTTTCAAAGTAAGGGCAAATTTCTTGTACTTGCCCCCGCCCCACCAAGTTTTCCCACTGTTGTAGAGATCAGAAAATGTCTTTTGGTTACTCCTCTTTCCTACAGAGGTGTTCTACCATTTTTCCTCAAAGTACTAAACTGCACTCCTGTCATCATTATGCTGAAACAACCCTCTTAAGAGAGCAAAAACATTTTACTTTTAAGGCCATTATGCTTTATCATGATAAGTGTATCTAAACAATAAACTACATAATTCACAGCAATGAGAGTATAAGGAGAAGAAAATCACATTCCTGACAGATTCACAGCCTCACTTCTTTTACAACAGTTTTGTGAAGAAAAAGGCATTTTTCACATAAGACTTTTTGTTATTCTTCACAAAAAGAAAGGCAATTGCTGTCATAGGTATGTTGCAGGGGAAGGGAGCTGGGTTTCACCTTTTTGTACAGCAAGCAGAAAGGTTAAGCAAGCTCTCTAGGAATTGTGAAATAAATCATTTTTAGTTAAGTTGAGGGCATACTACACTATCCACCCAAACTCCAAATACTGCTTTTTAAGAGAGAGACCCTGGAGGAGCATTTCATAAGCTGCTGGAGAGTCCAGGACAGATGTCCAGAGCAATTCCTATCACTAGTGCATTTTGCGTGGAGTTGCAGAGGAGCACAAGGGAGCAGCGAGAGCAGGGCTGCTCCCTCCACAAAGACAAGCAAGGAGCCGAGGGGACTGCAGCAGACTCACCTGCAGGGCACAGTCCACCGGCGCCTGAGCTGGGCAAGCAGAGCAGGGTGGCAACAGCAGAGGTCCCAGCAATCATCAGGCAAAAGCCAGGGGACAAGTCCCCAAGGTCAAACCAGGAAACTTGGCCAATTCAGGAGCAGGACTGGGGAGAGACACATACCTGCAGCACAGCTCAAACCAAGACTGAGGCCTCCAGCCAGAGCTTAAATGGGCTCCAGCTGGAGGGTGTGTGGGTGGGGGTCCCAGGTGAGGCTGCTCAGGGCAGCAACGTTTAATCAGCTCTAGCTCGGTACCATGTCAGTGGGGAATAATAAACATGGCACTTGTGCTTAGGAATGAAACAAAAGGGGAGTCAGGCAACTAAAGCCCATCACACTGACTTCGGGAGTGCTCAAAGATGTAGAACCCGATCTGCAGCTAAGAACAGATAAGACAGGAAAGTGAACGGAAAACGGTACTGAATGCAACACAGAAATATCAAAGGCAGGTGCAATAGATCTATTCTAATCTAATCTAGACATCAACGTTTAAACATGATGCCAAAGTTTAAACAGGATGCCAAAGACGGCATCACTAATCAAGATAGAAAAGCAGGACATGAATACAGGAATTATAAAATGAGTAAAAATGTATTAAAATGGAAAAGGCAATGGGTAACACTGAAAGGGAAGTTACTGAGCTAAAGGAGGAATACTCAAAGGTCCAATCATTTATTATTTTCACTAAAAATCTCATTAATACGAGTTAATGACATGACGCTACAAGACACTCAGTACAACGAAGGAACAGAATCTCAAACTGGATGATCTCAAAGACAGGAGTCAGGGAAGTAGGCTGGAATTAAACTACCAAGTTTTATTGATATATAAAGATGTATGGGTGAATTTCTGTTACAAGCTGGAGAGTTTATTGCAAGCAGCAATAAAAAGTCTGGATAAATGAGATGGAAAGAGAGAAAAAGACTTGCAGGAGGGTCAAGAGAATGAAAGACTCATCTTATGGAAAGAGACTAAAGAATGGCTTACCTAACCTGCAGAAAAATTAATGTGGAAAGGGGTGGGACTTTTTTCATGCACAGATCAAAAGGAGAAAAGACTTTTATGTGAAAAAAATGTGCTTTGTGGCCAGTTCTGGAACAGGACAACAGGCAAAGCGAGCCAAGAACAGATTTTGGCTGGAAGTCGGAGGAAGCTGTCTCACCATCCAAGGGTGAGAGTCTGGAAGAGCCATACCTAACTGCAGCAGCGGGGGCAAAATTCCCTACCAAAAAATGTTTTAAAATCAACACAATCAGTTTTATAAAAGGCAAGATGTGGTTGCTGGGATAACAGGGAGTGAATTTAATAGTTTCAGACCCCTTTCAGCCTTTTATCGCTTCCCAGAGTGAACTTATCTTGGATGAAATCCTGGTTGCCTGGAAGTCAATGAGAATGACTGATGATGACTCAAGGTGCGATACTCTCTCCACAGTCCCTCAGCTTCATGACTTATGCCAGTGAATACATGTAACTGGAAACAGGGACAGAAATGTCTTAGTAGGAAATATAAAAGGGTATGGCCCAATGTAACATGTTCTGTTTCTGAGAAGCATTAGGAGACAGTGATTCATCATAAATAGTATGGAAAACCAGGACAATTCAAAACTTCAGGTCTAATCAAGATTATATCAAAGCCAATAGCAAAAACTGGCTGATAGCAGAAAGTCTCTAGGGGAATAAAGGCAGAAAACCATAAGACATAGATTTGTATAAAAAAGTTTTGAAGATGGCCAGATCGCTGGAGACAGACCATATTCCTAAACCCTTCTCTAGTCTGAGCCATTTTTTGTATGCTAGCAAAGATCTAAGCATGTTTCCTTCAAAACAGGGGAAGAGTGAGTCAAATTTCCAGCACAATGAATTTTTCAGGTTGAAGTAAGCAGCTGAGATTTCTCTCTTTTTAGGCCTTAATTGCAGTTATGAATCCCCCAAACAAAAGGTTAAGCGGTAATTTATATTAAGACAAAAATAGACAAAAAGAACTTACCAGACTCATGAGGAATGGGATATTTAAATCACAGGTGAGTGACACTATAAATAAAGGGAATTACGTACAGAATATATCGTAAGAATGGGGGTCCCGGCCTCCGATCAGTGCTCTAAGATGTACCCTAATACAGTCAGATCATTAACAGCATAGTCACCATCACATCACACCACATGCGCATTAGCTTGCTTTGGGGCGTATTTATTTTTTCTTGTGTGACTTAAACTGGGAGCAGTATGTTGCAAATTATACATGGAGTTATGGGCTGGCTCTGGAATCGTAGTTGCTTTGTAAAGTACCAAGGCTGGACTTCAACGCAGTGAAGTTAGAAAATAGATGTTGCCCAGGTAAAATGCAAGAGAAGTACACTTTAATGCTGGGACAGAAGATAAGCTCCATGGAGAGAAGTTGAATTAATTTTATTGCATTGCACAGAAGACTACACAAGGGATACTATTATACAAAAGAATTATTCCTTATCTAATTTCTGCATACCTAGAGGATTGTGCCCAGTTCCTGCAGACAATACAGCTAGGCATAACATTAGCACATTACCAAAGAAGCACACCTTAAGCATGCTGAAATGGAGTCCATCTTCACTAGGCCCTCTAGGGCCACTGAGATTCTACTTTTATGAAAAAATCAATTTCTTCCTTTCATAGACATGTTTAAGTATTTTGTATTGGTTATACCATCCTGCAGTAGTGATAATTTTTTCAATATTAAAAATACAGCTTAAAATACGACAGAGCAGTAAATATTACACTTGACATTTATGAATAAGATGACAAATCAAGTGGGGAGGACTTTTTTGTTTTGTTTTGTTCTTTTAAGTTGGGTAAACACCCTGTGGCTGATTCTATGGGGCAGAAATACCTGTTGATGCTGCTTCAGCTGTTTTTTTTTAGGCTTGTTATTGCTAGTTTTCCTTTTGATTGTAGTTGGGTGTTTCAGAGAGGAGACAAGAAGAAGAAGGAGGGGCAGGATGATTGCTGTTATTGCATCTGGCACTCTACTGACAGTCTGGAAGCTCCGTTTAATTAAACAAGTGTTACTTTTTAAAGTTAGAGGAATCACAGCCTGTAACACGCAGTTGGGAAAGCAAAGACAAATTAGTTCATCTGAGAGGCATATGCTGAAGATGGCTAAAAGGAGACTAAATGGGCTCCCAGATGAACACGAGCAATGGCTGGGGTGTGCGTGTGTGTGTGCGTGAGTGCACGTGCGCACAGCGAAAGGCCTGCCAGAGCCAGCCCTAGAGCCAGAGCTGCAGCCTAATGAGAAGCTGCAAACTGCACTCCTCCAACTGCCATTTGATTAGTAGGCAGAAAAATAGGTGATTCAAAGGGATAATCTGATTTCTGATGTGACATCACCAGATACCCTATTACAAGGCATAGCAGATAGAATAGGGAACTTGCCTTAGAGTTATCATTGCCCGAGTCTCTGAGTGCTTCCTAAGAACAGAATAAAATTCACCCTCTCTCTGTCCCTCACCTCTCCCAATTTAAATCAGAGTAAGTGGCAGGGGAATCAGTCTCTTGGGTATAATAGCTCCTCAGAGGCAGAGAGCATAAAGGCAGGCATCAGGGAAAATAATCTGTGATGTTCTCAGTGCACCAGAAGGAAATGTTAGGAAAATCTGTTATGATGCAAAGAAAAGCTCAGAAGAAAAGAAACTTGTTCTCATCTGTTTTCAGTCCAACAAATCAGCTAAAATTAAGCATATGAATAGCCCTAATTGTGAGAGAGGGAGATCTAACTAAGCATTTGCTTTAGCATTTTCCTGGGTTAAGGCCTTTGGAACGCATCCTTCATTTAGGCCTAAGCACTGGCCTGCATCTCTCTGCAAGCCACTGCAGCCTGCTCTGCTGCAGGCATTAGTTGCGCACTGATAAGATTAGCTTGGTGTGGTCTTTGGATGCTAATGAGATGTTATTTCTCTTCTCTTCTTAAATTACTCTCGCACAAAGAAAATGACCCCACATACTGTTCTTGTTAGCAAGACTAAGTCCAGAGGAGTTTAAAGCTCCTGCCCTAGTAAGCCACTTCTCTGCACGTTTTGCATTTGGCCTTGGCATGTTTTGCTGCACTCCGGAGCCAGCCTGGTCCGAAACGGGGTAGTTGGCACCGAATGCCGAAGGGTGATGGATTTTGCTTGTTGATTATGTGATGCCAGGTTTTAGAAACTGGCATCTCTCAAACTGAGAGAGAAGATGGTGTCTGGAGGAT